>NW_024429189.1:62633589-63866089 GCF_017639785.1 Mesocricetus auratus | reverse complement strand
ATAAAAGTTATAGGCATTCACTAATCACTCTTTGAATTTCATTCTTACCTGTTTTTTCCAATTTTTTATTTTTAAATTTAAATTAAAATTAGGAAAAAGGTTGCTTCCCATGTCAATTCCAAGTCCCTCTCCCTTTCCCTCCCCTCCTCCCACGCCCTCCCACCAATCCCTCCAATATCCCCTCATTTCCCCAGGGAGGGTGAGGCCCTCCATAGTGGTATCCATAGTCTGTCATTTCATCCAGGGCAGGGCCTAGACCCTGGGAGTCCAGGGTGAGAGTGCATCTCTCACTGTTGGATGGGTGCCCAAAGTTCATTTGTATACCCAGGATAAAAACTCATCTACTACCCAAGGCCCAACAGATTACCTAGGCCTCCTCACTGACACCCCAGTTCAGGAGGTTTTGATCAGTCCCATGCTGGATTCCCAGGCATCAGTCTGAGATTCAAGAACTAACCCTTGTCAGGTCAGTTGATTCTGGTGGTTAAACCAGCCCAGTCTTTTTTTGTGTGTGTGCTCACCATCCTATTTTTTTAATTATTTATTTTTCAGTTTAAATTTAGATTAGAAACAAGGTTGCTTCACAAATCAGTTCCAGGTCCCTCTCTGTTTCCCTTCCCTTCTCCCGTGCCCTCCCCCAACCCCCCAATATCCCCTCATTTCCCCAGGGAGGGTGAGGCCCTCCATGGGGGTATCCATAGTCTGTCATTTCATCCAGGGCAGGGCCTAGACCCTCCCCCAAGAGTTCAGAGTAAGAGTGCATCTCACATTGCTGGATGGGAGTCCAAAGTCCATTTGTATACTCGGGATAAATACTCAATAGATTACCTAGGCCTCCTCACTGAAACCCCCATTCAGGGGGTCTTCATCAGTCCCATGCTGGATTCCCAGGCATCAGCCTGGGATTCAAGAGTTAACCCTTGTCAGGTCAGCTGTTTCTGGGGGTAAACCAGCCCAGTCTTAATCCCTTTGGTCATCAGTCCTCCCTCTCTGTTACTGGCTTTCTTGAGTTCAGCTTAGTGCTTAGCCATGAGAGTCTGCCTCTGCTTCCATCAGCCACTGAATGAACGTTCTGTTTCCCAGACTCTCTGGCCATGGGATTGTAGGCTGGCACTCCCCAGATCTATGTCTAAAATCCATATATGAGAGAGTACATGCCATGTTTCTCTTTTTGTGACTGTGTTACCTCACTCAGGATGATTTCTTCTAGTGTCATCCATTTGCCTGTAAATCTCAGGATTCCGTTGTTTTTTTCTGCTGAATAATACTCCATTGTGTAAATGTACCACATTTTCTCTATCCACTCTTCGGTTGAGGGGCATCTAAGTTGCTTCCAAGTTCTGGCTATTACAAATAATGCTGCTATGAACATAGCGGAACAGACATCCTTGTTGTATGTTTGGGCATCTTTTGGATATATGCCAAAGAGTGGAATTGCTGGGTTTTGTGGTAGGTTTATTCCCATTTTTCTGAGGAATCTCCATACTGATTTCCAAAGTGGGTGTACAAGTTGGCCCTTCCACCAGCAATGGAGGAGTGTTCCCTCATCACCACCACCTCTCCAGCATAAATTGTCATTGGCGTTTTTTTTTTATCATTTTTTATTTTAATTTTAAATAGCTTGTTTTACATGTCAGTCCCAGTTCCCTGTCCCTCCCCTCCTCCTGCACTCCCCTTCTCCCCACCCTTTCACCCTATTGCCAAATCCTTCCACATAGAGTCTGTCATTTTACTCTGGGTAGGGTCCAGGCACTCCCCTAAGAGTCCAGGCTGAGAGAGCATCTCTCTTTGTGCTATAGGCACACGAAGACTGTTTGTATACCAGGGATAGACACTGATCCACAGCTCAGGGCCCCATAGGTTGCCCAGGCCTTCTCGCTGACACTCACATTTGGGGGGTCCAGATCAGGCCCATGCTGGCCTCCCCACTTTCAGTCTGGGGTCCAAGAGCTCTCCCCTGTTCAGATCAGCTGTCTCTGCTGGTTTCGCCAGCCCATTCTTTGCCAATTTGCTCATCACTCCTCTCTCTCTGTCACTGGGCTCCTTGGGTTCAGTTCAGTGATTGATTGTGTGTTTGCCTCTGCTTCCCTCAGTCACAGGATGAAGGCTCCCGGATGGTTATAGACATCAAGTTCATTATCAGGAATGGGCATTTGAGGTGGTCTCTCCACTATTGCTTAGCTTGCCAGTTGGTGTTATCCCTTTAGATCACTCGAGGTCGCTCTGGTGCCTGATCTGTATTCGATCCTATTGATTTTAGCCATTCTGACAGGAGTAAGATGGTATCTCAGAGTTGCTTGATTTGCATTTCTCTGATGGCTAACAATGTTGAACACTTTCTCAAGTGTCTCTCAGCCATTTTGGATTCCACTATTGAGAATTCTCTATTTAGTTCTGTACCCCACTTTTTAATGGGATCCTTTGGTATTTTGGAGACTTGCTTCTTGAGTTCTTTGTAAATTTTGGAGATTAGCCCTCTGTCAGACATGGGGTTAGTGAATATCTTTTCCCATTCAGTGAGCTGCCTTTTTGTCTTGCTGACTGTGTCGTTTGCCTTACAGAAGCTTCTCAGTTTCAGGAGGTCCCATGTGTTAATTGTTAACCTCAGTGTCTGTGCTACTGGTATTATGTTCAGGAAGCTGTCTCCTGTACCAATTCATTGAAGGGTACCACCCGATTTCTCTTCTAAGATGATCAGTGTGGCTGGATTTATGTTGAGGTCTTTGATCCATTTGGGCTTAAGTTTTGTGCATGGTGATAGACATGGATTGATCCGCCTTCTTGTACATGCCAGCATTCAGTTTTGCCAGCACCATTGCTGAAGATGCTTCCTTTTTCCCATTGTATATTTTTAGTTTCTTTGTCAAAGATCAGATGTTCATACATGTGTGTGTTAATATCAGGGTGTTCAATTCAATTCCATTAATATACCTCTCGTTTTTGTGCCCACACCAAGTTGTTTTCAGGACTACAGCTCTATAATAGAGCTTGTGGTCAGGGATGGTGATGCCTCCAGATGTTGCGTTGTTGAGCAAGATTGTTCTAGCTATCCTGGGTCTTCTGTTTTTTCCATACAAAATTGATTATTGTTCTTTCAAGGTCTGTGAAGAATTGTGCTGGTATTTTAATTGGGATTGCATTGAATCTGTAGATTGCTTTTGGTAGGATTGCCATTTTTACTACTTTGATCCTACCTATCCAAGAGCATGGGAGATCTTTCCATTTTCTGAGGACTTCTTTAATTTCTTTCTTTAAAGACTCAAAGTTCTTGCAATACAGGTCTTTCACTTGTTTGGTTAGTGTTACCCCAAGGTATTTTATGTTGTTTGTGGCAATTGTAAAGGGTGAGGTTTCTCTGATTTCTTTCTCAGCCCTTTTATCATCTTATATAGTAGGGCTACTGATTTTCTTGAGTTGACCATGTAGCCTGCCACTTTGCTAAAGGTGTTAATCACCTGTAAGAGTTCCCTGGAAGAGTTCTTTGGGTCATGTATGTAAACTATCATATCATCTGCAAATAGTGAAAGTTTGATCTCTTCTTTTCCATTTTGTATCCCCTTGATCTCTATTTGTTGTCATATGGCTCTAGCTAGAACTTCAAGTACAATATTGAAAAGGTATGGAGAGAGTGGACAGCCTTGTCTTGTTCCTGATTTTATTTGAATGGCATTGAGTTTCTGTCCATTTATTTTGATGCTGGCTGTTGGTTTGCTGTATATAGCTTTTATTATATTTAGGTATGTTCCTGTTATCCCAGATTTCTCCACGACCTTTATCATGAAGGGGTGTTAGATTTTGTCACAGGCTTTTTCAGCATCTAGTGAGATGATCATGTGATTTTTGTTTTCAGCTTGTTTATATGGTGGATTACATTGATGGATTTTCATATGTTGAACCATTCCTGCATCCCTGGGATGAAACCTACTTGATCGTGGTGAATGATTGTTTTGATGTGTTTTTGTAACCGATTTGCCAGTATTTTATTGAGTATTTTTGCATCAATGTTCATGAGAAATATTGGTCTGAAGTTCTCTTTCTTAGTTGTGACTTTGTGTGGCTTAGGGATTGAGGTTATTGAAGCCTCATAGAAAGAGTTTGGCAAAGACCTTTCTGCTTCTATTGCGTAGAATATTTTGAGACGAATTGGTATAAGCTGTTCTTTGAATTTTTGGTAGAATTCTGCACTGAGGCCATCTGGACCTGGCCTTTTTTTGGTTGGGAGTCTTTTGATGACTGCCTCTATTTCCATAGGGGTTATAGGTCTATTTAAATTGCTTATCTCTTCTTGATTTAATTTTGGCAAGTGATAGATCTCCTCTTACCTGTTTTTTATGTTTCCCTTTCATCTCTAATTTTGATTATTTCTGCTGAGGCCAATATTTAAATGAAATAATTTTTCAGTTATTATAAGTTATTTATATCCAAATTGAGAATATAAAAAACTCCTAAGCCTGTGTGCATGACACATAAAGTCAAACTTAATTAATTCCATGATCCTGTCATAGAAACTGAAAACAATGTTAAGTATGGACAGAATTCAGGGCAGACCGCCTATGTCCAAAACAATTACTTGCTGAACTGGAATATTTGAAAGCCTTTTACAGTTCCATATGAGTTCTTATGTCAGACATTTTAGTTCAGAAAATGTTAGGGTTGTAGTGTGTCCTCACCCTTATCTTCTCTGGTGTCATGTGAGCCTGCAAAGCTCTTCTGCTCTATGCATTTGCCAAATCTCTGCAGCTGGCTTGTGCTTGTGGAGCCTTCCTTCACATCTGCCAAAGCACATGCATCATCTTACATCAGCTCGAACTATGATCAAAGCATCTGCCAAAGCCTCAGCACCTTCATAGAGGACCCAGGTTTTAAGTCTTATTTCTGTGAAGACAAAGAACCACTTTAGGACAAAGCTACTAAGCACTAAACTTATATAATTCAAATGGCTTGTGAGGCAAGCCTCTCTCTCACATGTCAGATGTAGCTTTACCAGTCATATCAATCACGACATTGTGTTAGAGAGGTAAAGTGGAGAGAGGGAATCCACTCAGGCTTAGGCAACTTTCATGGATACGTGGAATAAATGAGAAATGTTTTGATTTGAGATAAACTTTGAACAAAGAATCAACAGTACTTGATGACACATTAGAGACAGACTATGAAACATAGGATTCTCAGAATGTCTTTCATGTTGTAGACCTGATCACTCAAAGCTGTGTCATTTAACTGAGATGAGGCTGGTGAAAGAGAAAGATTTATCAGAATGGGGACAAAAACCACATGTTCAATTTGGTAGATGTTAGTTTAGATGTGTGTTAAACAATGACTTTATGGAAAGTGAGGATGAAGAGGTGTCAGTATCCAAACCAGCATAAGAAGTGTACAAAATTTGGGCTGGAGAGATGGCTCAGAGGTTAAGAGCACTGCCTGTCTTCCAGAGGTCCTGAGTTCAATTCCCAGCAACCACATGGTGGCTCACAACCATCTACAATTCAATCTGGTGCCCTCTTCTGGCATGTCGGCAGAACACTGTATATGTAACAAATAAATAAATCTTTTAAAAAACAAACAAAAAAGAAGTGTACAAAAATTTCAAAATATAAAGATGTTAGAAAGAATGAGTTTACTTGATTATGCTCTGGATATAATTACAAAGGTTTACATAACAAATTCTGGGACATAGCTTGTCTCATAGCAAAAATATTCTTAAAGTATTATAAAAAGGAGTGCACATTTATGGAATATGGTAGGCTATAGTATGTGTTAATGATGTGTAATCATCAGATTAGCATCCATGGAATGTCAGTTACTTCAGACAGCTATTATTTTTGTAGCTGTAACATTCACAATTACCTAAATTTCTATTTTGAAACAGTCAATTAAATGTTGCTATCCATATTTCCCTTAGTAGAATCAGTGCTTTTAAACCATTAACAAGAATAAATATAACACATTTAAAAACCCCACAAGGATCTTGAGAAGAGAGGAGATCCATCAGCTCTAGTGAGAAGCTGAGAGTCAGTATTTTGTCAGTGCTCCTGGTGATGCTGGTTCACAAATTACACCTTGAGTCCAATAGGCATCTAAGTACTCATGAGGTGGTGAAAGGAAAGCAGAGATAAAGAAACTGAGAAAGGAACAAAAGTGAGAAAAAAAGCTTCAGTTTTTGATATTATAAATTATCTCTATACTATAGAATTATATTAAAATACTCTCAAATTATTGGAATATGAGTGCTATTTCTTAAATGTTTAAGAATATTTAGCATTTAAATTTGTAAGAGAATAATTATAGTTATTCTCTTATTTCTTTCATTTTTATCAGATTTGGTAAGGCTTTTGCAACGAATGTTTAAAATATTGAAAATTCTAGTGTTTTTTTGTACTCAAGGAAAGTTTAAGTTGTCTTAAATAATGCCTTAAAACTTAAAAGAAAATTCAATGAAGCCATCTGTTTCCAGTGACTTTTTAAAATGTAAAATCTTTTTTAGGTAAATGTTGATAATTTATGCTTTTTCTAGGAACACCAAAATTCTTTGGTAACTTTCAAGTACAATTCCATAGAGCTTCATGTACTATTGTTTTATGATGCCATCGTATATCCTGTTTATAACTTTTGTCTTTATTATTAAACAAATTTTTACTTTCAGTAATGTTTGGTGGATAATGCCCTTGTGGATAATGATTCCATCAAACACCAATCATATTTATTTAATATTAATTTTAAACTCTGTAGTTACTTTTTATTTCTTTGGTTTATACTGTTAGTATATTTTCACTTATCAATTGGTGACAAAAATTTTTAAATATTTTTATGCAAATTAAAAACAATCTTATTTTACATAGCAATCCCAGTTCCTTCTCCCTTCTATCCTCCCACTTCCCCCACCATCTCTCCATCCCACCCCATCCACTCCTCAGAGAGGGTGAGGCCTCCCACGGGGGATCATCAAAGTCAGCCACATCATTTGGTCATTTGGGGCAGGATGGAAGCCCTCCAACAAATTGTTTTTTAAATCATAAAAGCATGTCATTGTCAATAAGTTTGTATTAAACTTATGTTCTAATTTCTTGAGATTCACAGATTTTTTTGTGGAATCTTTGTAATTTATTCCCCAGTTTTTTCATATGCTTTTAAGTTTAGTTTTAAAATATTTGTAGATTTAGGAAATATTTCATTCATATTTGTCAATTTTAAGCAGCTGAATTTTAAAAAATTCTTTAGTTATTTCTATTGGAAAGTAAATAGAGAATGTGACTTACAAAGTCCCTGATACTTCTGCTTTGCCTTGTGTCAGATAATGTATGTAAAGTTTCTGGATTCATGAGATATATATTAAACATCATTAGCACATAATGAGGCATAATAATAGAGTCATTTGATTATCTGAATTGATTTTTGTTTACATGCATCTGCCTATTTCTGACAGTACTGTATGGAAGATTCTTGTTTATATTTTTAATCCTATTGTTGCCAATGTAATATATTCATTACACATGTTTAGCTGAGAATAGATTAATTAAGACTAACCCCTCCCAAATAGCCCCAGGAAATGCTCTTATTTCTGCCATAAGAGAACAAGGAAGGGCCCCTCACTGCACTCCAGTCTGTTGTTTTCCATGAAAGTAATACATAGCTATCCAATAAGACTGTCTGTCGTGAAAGCACTTCATCTCTATACCATCTAATAGAGTTTTTCATAGCTACATGTGCCTGTTGAATATTACCAATGTCAATTGTTAATAACTATTTTACATTTCGTTTCTCTTAAATTCATTTGTCTCTAAGTTTAAATAGTTATATGTGATGGATGAATACATTACAGAACAAGAGAAGCATATCTTTTTTATTATAAACTTATTGCTAAATACTGTCTGTTTGCCTGGTTAAGAATGTGTGTTAGTTTCCTTGTTGTCTTGACAAATGGGCACACAATGTGTGACTGAAACAGTAGAAAGTAATTTTTTTCTGAGTGTTGAAGCTAGAAGTCTGAAATTGAATTCTCAGCATTCTCAGAGCTCTCCGAGGTTGAAAGACGTGTGCGCAGCTTCTTCCATTTTCTGGCGTTTCTCAACAGTCCTGGATCCTGAGACTGAGGCAGTGTCATTCCTTCATCTTCCTGTGTCTTCATGTAGTCATTCCTGAGTTAAAAATGTTAGCTCATTATGCTCAATTGTCTGTGTTTGTGTGTGTGTGGGGGGGGTATTCAAGGAAGCCAGAGACTTTGAGTCCCCTGGAGCTGGAGTTACAGATAGTTGTGAACCCCTACCCACATGGTTGCTAACCACAGTCTGTAACTCCAGTTCCAAAGGATCCAGCACCCTCTTCTGGCCTCCAGGGCACCGCATGCACAGGATGCCCAGATACGCAGCAAAACATCCATACACATAAAACAGAAAGACGTAAATCTTTTCAGAATGTATTAAAACAGACTTCCATTATGCTCAATTGTATCATCTCCACAAATATCCCATTTTATTCTGTCTCCACCTTCTGCATTTCCATTTAAACAAACATTATTATAGTGTTGTTTCTAATTACATTTGGTGTTTTGTTCTGACTGTTGGTGTCCTCCCAAATTTCATACTGATATTATAATCCTTTACGATATTTTGAGGTAAGGCTTTTGCGAGGTGAAAATCACTAGGGAGAAGCTCTCATGAGTAGGGATTAGGATACTTATTTTTTTTCAAAAATACCTAAGGAAATGCTCTTATTTCTGACATAAGTGAACATAGCTGTCTATGAAGTAAGAAGCACCAACCAGTCTGTTGCTGCTTTCATCTGGGACTTTTGCAGAACTGCGAGAGATATATGTTTGATCTTTAAACCACGGCATCTATGGTGTTATCATTATAGTTTCTTAGATGGACTAAGCTATTTATTTTTATCCTAATAGGCTTTTCATTAGAAGAAAACTACTGGCTGTGGAAGTCAGAGTCCATTTACCCTTGTGTGCGTGCGTGTGTGTATGTGTGTGTGTGTGTGTGAGAGAGAATGTGTGGGTACATGTAGATATCTTTCCTGTAATTTGGGACAGTCTCACACTGAATCTTAAGCCTATTCATTGGTTAGCTACATGGTAAGTAAAATGAACTTCAGATTTGGCCTGTGTGTGCTTTTATACTCTCCCATATCTGGGGTGACAAGAATATGCATTCATGCCTGACATTTTACTTGGTTCTTTGGGAATCCTAACTTGCATCGTTGTTTAACAGGAAATAGCTACCAACTGAGCCATGTCCTCAACACCCAAGGTAAATTAAAATAAGAAAATAAATAATACCTCACAGTCTAGAGGCAGATTCCAAAAGCTGAGCCTTTCAGTGACAAACCCCCTCTGTGTTTTTCTAGCATTTGATGTTTCCAGTAATCTTGACACTACTTGTCTTGCAGCTCTGTCCCTCCAGTCCCTGCCTCCGTCATAAGCTCAGTCCTTACACTGCATTTCTTTTCTTCAAATCTCTCTCTTCTTAAGAATGGTAATCATAGATTTAATGTCGATTCTAGTCCCCTATGAACTCACTTTATTTGGTTAACTGTAAATATTTGACTATTAAATAACTTCATAGTCACAGGGCTAATGGTTAATACTTCACCAAACCAATGTAGAAGATATGCTCAATCTCTATTACGCACAAGTTGAAAACTAAGGGGCAGAGCTTAGTTCCCATGGGTGGGACTGTTGTGAGGTCTGAAGGGAGTCCACAGATCCAGCTCGCATTCCTTAGTTTCGCATAAGACTTAAACTCTTTGTGACCATTGATCCCTCTCCAAACATCATCCTGGCTTGAAATCATTTTCTGGGGTAAAAGGGCCACCTGTTGCTTCCACTCTCTGCATCATGAAGATAAAAATACACTTTAAAAAAGCCACATTGTTAGAGGAACTAATTGTAAAGCAGGATGTAGGGGATTCTGCAGTGGGCTCTTTGCAATAGCCAGTCTATTTCAGTTTCCTGGAGAGGCTCTGACAGAGAGAAGAGCTGCATGTGCTCATTAAGATAAGTGCCACATTTAATTATAGACTCAGAAATACCAGTTCCAGCACATTCTGCGTTGGAGCAAATCATAGTTCCCATACCTTTTAATACAAATATAGATCTGAAATCAGAGTCAAAATAGTGCCATTTTGATGAAAATCCCTCTAAGTTCTGCCTTTTACATAATCTGTCTTCATTTCCTGCCTGAGATTAATGCTGGTAATAGCTGAGAAATGAAAAACATGGAATTACAGCATTTCCAGTTGTCAACACATATTTACTGAGCAGTAGATAAGTGCCATCTCTCTCATTCTTGGTGATCAGGACACATCAGTAAAACACACGAGGACAAAATAAAGATCCAGATTAGGAGACAATTTTTGCACAAGATGGTAAGTGTGGGTCTAATTTCATTCTTTTATATTTGGACATTGAGTTTTCCCAAATATTAAAGAAAAAGCAAGTCATAAACATGGAACAGAGAGAGACGGGGGTGTTATATGAGGAACTAGAGGGAGAAAAGGGCAGGGGGAAATAATGTAATTATAATTTAATTTCAGAAAATATTACATAACAACCTAAAAAGCATATAAATAACAAAAAGCAGAGCAGACAAAGGTCTGTAACTTTGCGATGTTTGGTTTCCACTGAAGTCTCCATTGAGTTTTGTATTTGGAATATTGTTCTTTGTAGAATATTGAATTTTTATTAGAATCAAAACATAAAAATATTTGTATACTAAAGAAACTTATTATTTTTGTATGCTTACCTCAAAATGTTTATATTAGAAGCAAAATTATGGGTGTACTAGAAATCAAAGTCATTTCCTATTATTTTTTGTCAAAATTCAGAGAAATTTGTTCTTTCAAAAATTTAGCTTACAAAATTGTCTTCTAACTCATCAACCCCTCATTTAAGCACTAACATGGGGTATTTATATAGGTGTTGACTAATTTCTATGTACTCTGTGACTTTTCTTTTAAGAGTGAAAAAACAGGAACAATAGGAGCAGAAAAATACATGTCTAATGCAAAGTGATACTTGAGACTTCTCTTGCATTGTTGTCTTTCATTATTATTCCCAGACATGAATTTCATTTTAATTCCTGTCCATATTTGATATTTATATGTGCCTGTTCCTGTGTGTCAAAGCATTCACACATGGGTTAGAGTGTACTATACAGAGGTCAGGGAAAAACCTAAGCTGTCCATTCTCACCTTCCATCTTGAGACAGTATCTGTTTGTTGTTTGCACTGCATACTGCATGGCAGGTAGCCTGCAAGACTATAGGGATTTTCTGACCTCTGCCTACTTACACCCTCTCTTAAAGGACATGCATTTATAGCTGTGCACAACTACACTGACTTCACATATGTTCTATGGGTGTGAACTAAGGTCTTCAAGCTTACACAGCATTCATTTTACCCACTGGAGGCATCTTTCACATCCAGAAGCTCAAATTTCTAACATAGAACAAAAATCTATGAAGTCAAATAAACATGTCTGCTGGTATCCCAGATTCTCTGTTAGAGAAGTCTGAGACACTCCCAGATTCTCTGTTAGAGAAGTCTGAGACACAGAGTAAATCTGTATTAAGCACAGTTGAAAGTAATCCTTTCCAGTTGCCAAGAATACATATTTTTTAAAAGATCTATTTATTACATTACATATAGTGTTCTGTACTGCATGTATGCCTTCACACCAGCAGAGGGCACCAGATCTCTCTGTAGATGGTTCTGAGCCACCATGTGGTTGCTGGGAATTGAACTCAGGACCTCTGGAAAAACAGGTGCACCAAATCTAAGTCTATAAATTTAAGATGTTAACCTTTAGGTTTGGACATTTGTGTTCTCTTCAAAATTTATATTGGAATTTAAGCTTTACTGGGATAGTATTGAGGTAGAGTTGTTACAAAGTGATTGACTAATGAGAATGAAAACTCCAGTGAAAGGGATTATGTATTTCACAAAATAGGTAAAAGGAACTAGATGGAATCTTTTTCTTTCCCTTGTATCACCTATTGACATAGGCCGACTTGAGGTTTATCCCTATTGGAGATTGGAAGTAGACAGCCACATGTACCATCATATATACAGCTTTGACATGGGATTTTTTCTCATAAGTGTAAGAAACAAATATAGATGTTTTATGAATTTCCCAGTCTTAGAAAATTACTTATTTTATATTTTTGTTTATAATTACATAATTCCCCTTTCCTTTCCTCTCTCCAAATCTTCCCATATATGTTTGTTATTCATTGTTGTTACATACCTGTATGTATGCACTCATATATTCATAAATACAATCCACTCAGTTTGTATGCATGAAGAGGAGTATCCTCGACAACCCTGACAACCCCCCAAAAAAGAGGGTTTCTCATGCCTGGTTTGGGATTGCTTTGTTTTGTTTTGTTTTGGTATGTTGTCCTTGACTCTTGGAGTAAACATTGTCAACATAGATGGGAACATTTCACTAAAATGTGGTGTGTGTGTGTGTGTGTGTGTGTGTGTGTGTGTGTGTGTGCTCAGGACTGACCATTTTGTATTACATAACTAATTGATGGGCTCTTCCTTAGGGAAGACTGTCTCCCAATCTCAATATTCTGTAGTTGCTTTTAGTACTTTGTGTAGGGTAGGGGCCTCATGGAGTTTCCCCATCTTACTTTAGCATGTCTATTATTATCCTTATACAAGTACTGTTTTGGAGGTCATGTTGTTGAGATTTTTATGGGGGATGATTTCTAGGATACACAATCTCAGAACAAATTTCCTGATCCTCTGGTTCTTATAGTCTTCCCATGCCCTCTTCCGCAATATTTCTTGAGCGCAGATGCCAGAGTTGTATTGTAGATGTATCAGTTGGGATTAGGTTCCACAAATCTGCACTGTGATTGGTTGTGGTGCTCTGTAATCATCTCTCTGTGTTAAAAAGATACATTTTCTTTATGAGGGGTGAAAATTTCATTTAAGGTGGGCATAAGTACAAATATTTAGAAGGTAGTTAGGGATTACACAGGTTATGTAAAGAGACAGCTCTAAAAGTAGTTTTGTCTAGTTGGCTGTGTTTGCTGTACTAGGCATGAGTTTTTACTTGCTGAGTATATTTTAAATTCAACTAGAGAGCTATAGATTACCACCAAGGCAATCTATTTCACACTTAAGGCTATTGTGCCATAGGAATCATGTAGTTCATAAGCAACATAGCTGGTTAGGACTGCTGATTGTTTCCCTCCTTTAGAAGCTTGTACGGTGCCTTCTGGTACATTTAAAACTAGTCCTCAGGATGGAGGTTTGTAAGTCACTTCCAGCTTGGGTGTTTCTGTGCCCTGTAACTGGAATACATGGTGCCTTCAGGAATAAGGACTTACTTTCCACTTCTGTGTGGTAACTGAGGGCAGTAACAATAACCAATAATGCTTTGGGAGTCTCCTAGACAATCGTGACCAAGAATCAAAAGAAAGCCTCTCATGCCTGGTATTGGGGTTTCTGTTAGGTGGTCTTTGGCTCTTGGAATAAGCATTGTCAGTCTAGATGGGAAAATTTCATTCAATCTCTCTCTCTCTCTCTCTCTCTGTGTGTGTGTGTGTGTGTGTGTGTGTGTATGTAGAGTCACATGAATTGTAGAGATAGTTTATAATATAGTTATTTATGATGTTTTCCGAACATCTATACTCTTATTCTACCTTCTCTCTCCCTCTACTGTGTTCAGTTTCTTTTTCCTTCCTTAACTGGGACAAGAAATGCTTTTTGCAAGGTAGTTACAAAAACTTTTTATAATTGTAGTAGCCAGAGTTGTCTTGTAGAAAGGGATTAAAAGAATGTAATACATTAAAAAGGAGATTTGGTACCATAATACTTATCTCACCATGGACCCAAGAGAAAGGAAGTCAGGTGACTATGAACTGCAACTTCACAAACTTTGAGGCCAAATAAAACTTTGTCCCTTTAAACTAATTTTGTCAGGTATTTGTCACAGTAATACAGTGTTTAACACATCAAGCTATGTTATATCCAGGTTCCTGGTATACAGAAACTTGATGGCATTGAATTTGTGATATTCTAGAGTCCAAATTTATGATTATGACTTTATAGCTATAAATAATTAACACATGTCATATGATAATTCTGAGGATACACTCAAATTCTCTTGATTTTAAAGTTCAGAAGAAAAGATCTACAAAGTGTTTGTGTACTTGAGGGAGCTCAAAACAAAAACTAGCACTGCATTTGCCACTTATAATCTGTCATGTGATTTATGCTTTGTGAGACCAGACAAAATGGGAATTGCATCTACATGCATATTCTTTACTGAAGACCAATGCTATAAGAAGGGCATTGTAAAATAAGCAAGGATGAAAGGGCCCAGGCTGAATCAGACTATATGAAAGTGTGCAGGTGTTGTATAAAGTGCTGTGACTGGAGCAAACTGGCCTGGTCTGAAGGGCTCAAGTCCTTCCACATCTGAAGTACTCAACTACTCAGAAGTTGAAGGAATATGTGCTAGGTAGAGGGACCTACAAAGCAGCCAGGGTCTTAGGCTGCCATTCCTGTCTTTCCCTTCCACCCTCCAGTAGAGAGGCAAGTCCCAGCATCTCTCCTAGTCCACCTCTCCCTCTTCAAGTTCCCTGACCTTCTGTCTCCATACCCTTCCTACTACTGAATCCTACAGAGGGACAACAGAGTGGCCTGGTGGCCTGGAGGCAGAACAAAGCCAGAATCATCAGCTGCCATTACTGTCTTGCCCCTCCACCCTCCAAGAGAGAAAGAGACACAGAGAGAGAGAATGAGAGAGACAGAGAGAGAGACAGAGAGAGAGAGACAGAGAGAGAGACAGAGAGAGAGACAGAGAGAGGAACCTGGAGGCAGAACAAAATATCCCACATTGGTGGCCATTCCTGTCTTGCCCCTGCACCATCCTGGAGTAAGGAGAGGATAGATTCTTGAACACATACCCACCAGAAGAGGCAAAGATCCTACCTATACCCGCTGGAAGAAGAGATGGGAAGATGACAGTATAAGAACCCATGCAACAACAGAAAGACTTACATGACACCACCAAAGTCTAGGGACTCTACACCAGCAAGACCTGAACATCCCAACATAGATGAAACAGAAGAAATGATCTTAAAAACAACTTCATGAAAATAATAGAGGTCCTCAAAGATGATATGAGAAAATCCCTTAAAGAAATGTAAGAAAAATATAACCCAAAAAATGCAAGAAATCAACAAATATCTTAACTAAAACAAGGAAAGTAAAGAAAAAACAATCAAACAGAGGAAGGAAACAAAACAGTTCAAGACATGAAAACTGAAATAGAGGCAATAAAGAAAGTAAAAACTGGGGGAATGTTGGAAATAGAAAAGCTGGGTAAATGATCAGAAACTTCAGATGCAAGCATAACCAACAGAATGCAAGAGATGGAAGACAGAATCTCAGGCACTGAAGATAAACTAGAAGAAATAGACTCATCGACCAAAGAAAGTCTTAAATCCAACAAATTCCTTACACAAAATATCCAAGAAATATGGGACACCGTGAAAAGACCAAACCTAAGAATAATAGATATAGAATTAGGCAAAGAAGTCCATCTCAAAGGTGCAGAAAACAAATTCAACAAAATCATGGAAGAAAACTTTCCCAACCAGAAGAAGGACATGTTTATGAAAGTACAAAAAGCTTACCAAACACCAAATTGACTGGGACAAAAAAAGTACACTCACCACATAATGATCAAGACCCCAAACATAGAAAAGAAAGAAAGAATATTAAGAATAATGAAGGGAAATGCTCAATAACATATAAAGGCTGACCTATCACAAATCATACCTGACTTCTTCATGGAAATTCTGAAAGCCTGGATAAATGCTCTACAAACACAAAGAGACCACAGATACCAGCCCAGACTACTACACCCAGAAAAATTGTCATTCACCATAGATGTAGAAAAGAAGATATTCCATGATAAAACCAGATATACACAACACAAATCCAGCCCCACAGAAAGTACTGGAAGGAAAACTCCAACCCAAGGAAGTTAACTACACTCACAAAAACATAGGCAATAGAAAATCTTACTTTACCAAAAGCCAGATAGGGGAAACACTCACACACAATACCCATCACCAAAAAACAAATCTAAAACATATAAGAATCAACAATCAATGGTCACTAACATGCATCAATATCAATGGTCTTAACTCACCTATAAAAAGACACAGGCTAACAAAATGGATATGAAGACAGAATATATCCTTCTAATGCATACAAGAAATACCTGACCTTCAAAGACAGATGTTACCTCAGAGTTACGGGTTGGAAAAAAATTTTCCAATCAAATGGACCCAAGAAACAGACTGGTGTAGCATTCCTTATATCTAATAAATTAGACTTCACACTAAATAGTCAAAAGAGATGAAGAAGATCATTTAATATTAATCACAGGAAAATGTCTCTGGATAAAGTCTCAGTTCTGAATATCTATGTCCCAAATACAAAGTCACCCACATTCGTAAAAGAAACATGACTAAATCTAAAATCACACATTAAACAGCATACACATATACTAGGAGACCTAAACACCCCACTCTTACCACTGGACAGGACTACCAGACAGAAACTTAATAAAGAAACAAAGGAACTAAAAGAAGTTATGACCCAATTGGGATTAGCAGATATCTGTAGAACATTCAATCCAAACACAAAAGAACACACCTTCTCAGCACCACATGAAACCTTCTACAAAATTGACCACATACTTGGCAATAAAGGAAAGCTCAACAGATTATAATATATATATATAAATATGTATATATGAATAACCCCCTATATCTTATCAGACCACCAAGGCTTAAAATTAGAATTCAACAACACAAATTGTAGAAACCCCAAAAACTCATGGAAATTGAACAATGCTCCAGAAATAAAAAATAAATCATAGATTTCCTAGATTTCAAAGACAATGAAGGCATGATATACCCAATCCTATGAAACACTCTGAAAGCAGTACTAAGAGGAAAGTTCGTAGCACTAAGTGCACACATGAAGAAACTGGGGTTTAATCACACCACAGAATTAACAGAACACCTGAAAGCTCTAGAACAAAAAGAAGCAAACTGATCCCAGAGGAGTAGATACCAGGAAATAATCATATTGAGAGATGAAATCAATAAAGTAGAAACTAAGAAAACAATACAAAGAACCAACGAAACAGGGTTGTTTCTTTGAGAAAATCAACAACCTTTATCCAAACTAACCAAAGGGAAGAAAGAGAATATGCAAATAAACAAATGAAATGAAAAGGGGGACATAACACCAGACACTGGGGAAATCCAGAGAATCATGAGATCATACTTTGAAAACCTGTACTCCACATTATTTGAAAATTTAAAGGAAATGGATTATTTTCTGGATAGGTATCACTTACCAAAATTAAATCAAGAACAAATAAGCAATTTAAATAGATCTACAAGCCCTAAAGAAATAGAAACAGTCATCAAAAGTCTTCCAGCCAAAAAAGTCCAGGGTAAGATAGTTTCATTGCAGAATTCTCCCAGAAATTCAAAGATAAGCTAATACCAATAGTGTTCAAGTTGTTCAACACAATAGAAGCAGACAGATCATTGCCAAGTTCTTTTTACTAGGTGACAAATACCTTGGTACCCAAACCACACAAAGAGACAACTAAGATAGAGAACTACAGACGAATATCCCCAATGAACAGTGATGCAAAAATAGTCAATAACATACTGGCAAATTGACTCCAAGAATATATCAGAAAACTCATCCACCATGATCAAGTAGGCTTCATCCCAGGGATGTAGGGATGCTTCTACATACAAAAATCTATCAATGCAATCCACCGTATGAACTATCTGAAAAAGAAAAATTAAATGATCATCTTACTAGATACTGAAAAAGCCTTTGGCCAAATCCAACATCCCTTCATGACAAAGGTCTTGGAGAGATGAGGGATACCAGGAACATACTTAAATATAATAAAAGCGATATACAGCAAACCAACAGCCAATATCAAAGTAAATGGAGAGAAACTCAATGTGATTCCTTTAAAAGCAGGAACAAGACAAGGTTGTCCCCTCTCTCCATATCTCTTCAATATTGTACTTGAAAGTCTAGCTAGAGCAATAAGACAGCAAAATGAGATCAAGGGGATACAAATTGGAAAGGAAGAATTCAAACTTTTACTATTTGAAGATGATACGATAGTCTACATAAGTAACCCAAAGAATTCTACCAGGGAACTCCTACAACTGATAAATACCTTCAGCATAGTGGCAGGATACAAGATTAACAACAATAATAAAAAAGAACAATAGCCCTACTCTATACAGACAATAAAGGGGCTGAGAAAGAAATCAGAGAAACATCTCCCTTTACAATAGCCACAAACAACATAAAATATCTGTAACCAAACAAGTGAAAGATCTGTATGACAAGAACTTTGAGTCTTTAAAGAAAGAAATTAAAGAAGATACCAGAAAATGGAAAGATCACCCGTGCTCTTGGATAGGTAGGATCAACATAATAAAATGGCAATTTTACCAAAAGCAAACTATAAATTCAATGCAATTCATATAAAATTCCCAGCATAATTCTTCACAGGCCTTGAAAGGAAAATTCTCAACTTTATTTGGGGAAGCAAAAGACCCAGGATAGCCAAAACAATGCTCTACAATAAAGGAGCTTCCAGAGGATTCACCATCCCTGACTTCAAGATCTACTATAGAGCTATAGTAATGAAAACAGCTTTGTATTGGCACAAAAATTGACAGGTCGAACAATGGATTCAAATTGAAGACCCTGATATTAACCTGCATACCTATGAACACCTGATTTTTGATAAAGAAGCTAAAATTATATGATGGAAAAAAGAAAGCCTCTTCAACAAATGATGCTGGCATAACTGGATGCAGACATGTAGAAGATTGTACATGGATTCATATCTATCACTATGCACAAAACTTAATTCCAAATGAACCAAAGACCTCAACATAAATCCATCCACACTGAACATCTTAGAAGAGAAAGTGGGAGATACCTTTGAACGAATTGGCACAAGAGATCACTTCCAGAACACTGCACCAGTAGCACAGACACCGAGATTGACAACTAATAGAAGGGACGTTCTGAAACTGAGAAGCTTCTGCAAGGCAAAAGACACAGTCAACAAGACTAAATGGCAAGACTAAATGGCATGGGAAAAGATCTTCATCAGTCCCACATCAGACAGAGGGTTGATTTCCAAAATATACAAAGAACTCATGAAACTAGTAACGAAAACACCAAATAATTCAACTAAAAAGTAGGGAGCAGAAATAAACAGAGAATTCTCAATAGAGAAATCTAAAATGTCTGAAAGACACTTAAAAGAGTGCTCAAATTCCTTAGCCATTAGGGAAATGCAAGTCAAAGCAATTCTGAGATATCATCATACACCTGTCAGAAAGTGTTAAAATTAAAAACATTGATGACAGTTTATGCTGGAGATGATGTGGAGAAAGGGGAACACTTCACCATTGCTGGTGGAAGTTCAAACACTTACAGCCATTTTGGAAATCAGTATGGTGGTTCTCTAGGAAATTGGGGAGATCCAGCAATTTCACTCTTAGGCATATCCCCAAAGGATGCATATGTATACAACAAAGACACTTGTTCAACTATGTTCATAGCAGCATTGTTTTTAATAGCTAGCACCTCGAAGCAACCTAGATGCCCCTCAACCAAGGAATGGATACAGATAATGTGGTACATTTATACAATTTGGTACTTACTCTTCAGTGGAATAAACAGCAAAATCTTGGACTTTATAGGCAAATGGATGGTACTAGCAGAAACATCTTGAGTGAGGTAACTCAGTCATAGGCAAACATGGTATGTGCTCATGTATATATGTATTTTAACTATAGTAAAAAGAATTATCAGTCTACAATACACAGCTCTAGGGAAGCTAGGAAACAAGGAGCACCATAAGGGAGACATACAAGGTCCCCCAGTGAAGGAAAAAGGGATAAAAGCCCCTGATCAAATGGGGAGTATCAGAGGAGGTGGAGGGAGATAGGAGAAAGAGGAGGGGAGAACAAGAGGCGGGAGGAGGACAGGAGGGATCAGGAAGATTGAGTGGGGAGAGGAATAGAGGAGAGCAAGAAGAGACACCTCAATAGAGGGAGCTACTATAAGTTTAAAGAGCAATCTGGTACTAGGAAATTATACAGAGATACAAAAGGATGATCCCAACTAGCACCCTAAGCAGTAGTGGAGAGGTTATGTTAAATGTTCATGCCCTATAATGAGAATAATGACTACCTTTAATACCATCCTGGAGCCTTCCTTCAGTAGCAGAGCCACCATAGGAACAAACCAGATCCCCTGAATGTGTCAGCTAGGAGCACTGGGCAGTCTATGGGGCCTCTGACAGTGGAACCAGTATATATCCCTAGTGTATGAATGGACTTCGGAAAACCATTTCCCATGGAGGGATAGGATCTTAGCCTAGATACACAGGGGAGGGCCTAGGCCCTTCCCCAAAAGACTTGACAGATTTAATGATCTCTCATGGAAGGCCTCATCCGCCCTGGGGAATGGATGGGTATGGGATGGGGGTCTTTGGGGGTATGGAGGGAGAGGAAACTGGGATTGATATGTGATATAAGATTGATTATAATTTAAATAAAATTTACATACATAAGGGCCCTGAAAGCAATTCTCTGTTTTCAGTCATTTACACATAATTGCACAATGACAGAAATCTTGAAGTACACATTTAGATACCAATGGAGGCTGGTATGTTGAATCCTTTGTCAGAAGTGTTGGGAGATCATAACAGCCCACAGGTATGATCAAGCCAACTATCCTGTCCTGAGCTTTCTCAGCTTACTTGGGGCTTTCAGGTCATTAACCCTTCAGTGTCAATTGAAAGTAATAATGTGCAAAACGCTCTCAATTAATATTTGCATTTATAAAAGGTACTACTAATATTAAAATATAGACTTATGCAGCTATTTAAAAGAAAGTTGACAATTGGATTATTTCCCCTCTTTTAAAATACAAATCTTTTTTTTTTCACATGAATATCTGTGTTTGCTGCTAAAAAGAGACCTATGTTTCCACGTTGCATCTTTCCAGACCCCTAAGTTGGAGTTGGATAGCAATAGGCATAGGAAAGAGATGTTCTTTCCTGCTCTGTGAATAGCTCCCCCTAGACCTGGAGAGAAGCCCCTGGGATCCACAGAGTCAATGTACATGACTTCTCCTAACAGCAGTGAGACTTACACTTGGTTTCCTTTGCTTTTAATGAGAGGAAACTCCTTTCCAATTTGAACACAATTCTCCACGGATCCTGCCTGCAGTGCTGCGACAGCCAGACCTCATTCCAATTACTAAGAAGAAGCCAGTAGCCAGTGAAATATCTGAGGGCTTGCAAGGTTCGATTGACATTGAAATGTAGATTGGTCCTTGGCCTCCTTTTCCTCTGGAAAAAGCATCATATGCCCCTTGGGGAATGCAGAAGTTGTTTGGAAGAGGACATTCTTTTCTCATCTGCAATACTATTACCAGAATAATAGAAAGGCCACAACAAATCCTCACATCATTCTTTTCTCCCCCAATTGATGTTTTCATGCAAACTTTTGAACTTAACCAAAATATAATCTAGAAGAAAAAGGGCATCCCTATTATTGTGTGGAATACCTGGTTGATAACATGAACTTTCTTAAACACACACTAAATATCGAACAATTAACAACAGGAATTTGGCCAGGAGTTGGTGACGTATGCCTTGAATCCCAGGACTTGGGAGGCAGAGGCAGGCAGATCTCTGTGAGTTTGAGGCCAGCTTGGTCTACTGAGTGAATTCCAGGACATGCTCCAAAAACAACACAGAGAAACCCTTTCTTGAAAAACAAACAAACAAAAAAGAAAAAAGAAAAAGAAAAAAAAAGAATAGGAAGAATTTGCTATAAGGAGCATGGGCATTTTTGGAAAAAACTGATCCCATCCCAAATTGGTACAAATCACCTTTACATAGAAGTAAAACTAAATTGACTCAGCAGATTGCATATCAAACAGTAATGAAGAGAAGATTAATAATTTGCGAAGAAGTGGAGAAGGGTATGGAGAAGTTGGAAGGGGTCAGGAAGGAATAGAATTGACATAAATACAGTTTTCATGTAATAATTCTCAGAAAGAAAAAAAAATAAAATGTGATATGCTAGAATACATTAAAGGATCTAAAATACTGGGTACTGTGAATGACAAAAGAGGTTTTAGGACATACCTCAGAGGTGTTCATGATGGCTGTAGAAAATGTAATTGATGTAACTTGGGCACTGTCTATCTTGAAAACAGGAAATAGAAAGATGAATTTTAAAATATGGCATTGCTTCTAGCCAGTCTGTCACAGGGGTGTGTGTGTCTTACACAACTGAGGTAGCAGTGAGGAAATGATGCAGAATTAGAGGAATTCTTCTGAGAATCATATTTCCACTTACTATTAGTATTGAGACAAATTGTGTTTGGAAAGTAAGGCCATGAGTTACAAGACACTCGAAACCAGGACAGAGTAGAGTTTTCTTATAAATGCAGTGCTTGATGCTTGCCTGATTCTGTTTGTCCTCCTGGAACTCGCTTTGTAGACCAGACTGGCCTCGAACTTACAGAATTCGCCTCCCTTTGCCTCCCAAGTGCTGGGATTAAATGAGTGTGCCACCAACACCCAGCGAAAAAAAATTCCTGCAGGATAACTTTATATGGTAGGCTTCTTAACATATTTTATATGCACATATTTGCAAACTTGATAATGTGCTAATTCCAGTAACATACCCAGCCTCTGTTACCTTCCAGACTCTGTGTGAAGTTGTGTATTCCTCCCAGGAACCCTAATAGTATACTTTGCCCCTGCATATTGATAACAAAACCATGTCAATAATGCTAAAACATCACCCAGAATCCTACCCGAGGACATATTTTCTTTTAAGTTTCAGTTTCTTCTTCTATGGATTGTTGAATTATAGTATTGAACATTAGGTGGAGGTTCAGTGGGAAATTGTGTGGCATATTGTAAGTATTTTATAATTGACTTTGTATGAAGTTTCAACATTGTAAAAATAATCACAGGCTATGTTCAACTACAGTTAATTGCTATAAGCAGATACCTATGATAGCATGGGTTTTTAAAGGAGACTTTTTTTTCCTTGCCTGTAATAAGGAAACAGACAGGGAGTAGAGAGCTCACACACAGCAAGGGCCACAGGATCCTAAACCTGTTCTGTTTCCTTGAGGTGGAGCTGACCATGTAGACATAAGGAGCCTGATAGAATTTCAAGCCAACAAAGTTTGATATCCGGCTGTTAGGAAGGAAGGGGAAAATTATCAGTGCGATAGTTCAGATGTCCCATTATTATGATTTTAAAAGATCTCAGCTGAAATAACATTTCTTTAAAGAAAATTTTATTGAAGACCCTCAGGTGTGATGCTAGCAGTTAAGAGAGTTTGGGTGTCTGTTTTACTGTCACCATGCAGTAACTGCCTTCCATGCTTAATTAAAGGAATCAACTTCAAAGCAAACTGCTAATCTCTGGAATGAATCACTGTGAATTTCGTTCAAAATGTACAGATTACCTTAAAAATGCAAAGCATAATTATTATCCATGAGTTGACTATATACTTTTCAAAGTGAAAATAGTTTAGTTCCTAGAAAATCGTAAACAAATTGCTACACATTTTTTTTCCAGATCTCATATGTTATACGGCATATTTATATTTTCCAAGTATGTTTTGGGGACAGTTTCAAAAGTGAGTCAGCTGTAATCCCAAGTGTGAAAACAATTGTTTCAATACACCATGAACTAGTGTATCTACTATCAGCCTGTCTAAGTATTGAGCTTAGGAAATATTTTATGGGAGCTGATGAAATGACTCATAGGGTAGAAGCAGTTGCAATTCAAGCAAGCATGATGACTTGAATTGCATCCCCAGAACCCATGATGAAAACCCCACTTCACAAAGTTGCTTTCTGACCTATGCAGGTGTAAAATTGTACATCTACTCCTGTCTGCACACACACATTAATAAAATAACACCTTTACAAAAGAAACTGTTTTGTGACTTAGAATCCCTCAGGTCCTTGTGGGTGTTGTAATACGGAAACACAAACTGGACTAAATCAGGTGAAATGAAGCTGAGAATGGAGAAGCATGTCTGCTTTCAGGGAAGGCTGAGGCAGGGGCAAAAGAACCTCAAACTCAGTTTAGGTTCGAATAACATCCTGTCCCCAAGAAAACAAGGCAAATTAAACTCGCCAGTGAGAGGAATCACACATCCAGAGCCCTGATTCTAAAATCCAAATATTCAAAATGAATTAAGTCTAGGAAATCAAGTCTTTGTTTCCCCTAAAATGTCCAGACATGGTGTGTATATGAAATTTCAAAGTGCTTTTTATAGAGATTATCATTTAGCATATTAACCCCAAATTGCTAAAGCAAAGCTGAGCTAGATAAGTTGAATTTGCAATCACTGCATGCCAATTTACAAACATACTTAGCTAATACTCTTCCAGAGAAACATCATAGCTCTGCATTATAAACCGGGCACATGCAATCAAGGAGACAATGACATCCCTTGTCTTTCAGAACCCTGCAGGTTTCCTGACTCTTGCATTCCGCATAACAAGGCTATTTCTTGCCAAAGGAATCTTTTTATTACCCAATTTTGCATGCTGACTTGTTTGTAAGTACCAGCTTGTTAGATGTTTGCTTAAGAGTTTTCTTTTACATCTGTGGCTTGATATTAAAATGTGTTGCATGAATCAGCCTGGGTGTTGTTAAAGTCACTTCGAGGAGCTTTTAAAATGCTTTATAAGTTTGCTTGATACAGCATTGCTATTGTCAAAGCCTTCTGGTCTGAGTACAAAACTCAATTCTTGAATACACCTTCTCTTCATAGCCAACCAAGTTTTGCTAATGATATATATTTTCTTTGCCAATTATTCAGCCCAAATTTTGGTAGCACAAATTGTCCCCACAGTCCTGAAATAAAATATCTCAACTTTTCTGCAAGAATACTTATTGCTGTTTTGTTTCCTTAAGACTATAAGAGAAAAGCAAACATAACAAATCAAAAACACTTGAAACATTATGAATTATGGAATTCTCTCACACTTGTACTGAGTACCATAGAAGTGAAAAGTATTCCACTTTGCCATTCACCAACAGTGTTTCGTTAAATTATTATTCTGACCTCAGCTTTGTTTTGGAATAGAAAACATCATTCAGGTTGTCAACTCTATAGCCTTGAACCCCTGAGAAAGGATATGAGAATTTCTTTAGTGGATCATATACACCACAGGGGTTGTGTATCTACCCTTCCCCACTGCCATTGCACATCAGGACAAAATCACACTGCTAATACTCTATCTCAGAATGCCTGTACTTGTAAATCCGTGAATTTCTAGCCACAGATTAAATGCACAGTGATAAGCTCCACTAACAATCCTAGCCTAAAGGTGCCTTGTCCTGTTAATGATTTTCACACATTTCCAGTTCAAGCAGGTAGCGCGGAAGCATCTTAAGGTGGAAGCAAACTTAATATCTATCTTTACCCTTGTTAAGAACTCAAGGATTACTCGTATTTCTGAAGGAGCGTGAAGGCTGGGGTAGTGTTAGAAGATTGTGTGACAGGGGAATACACAAAGTCCAGATGTTTGCCTCGGGCTATCTTGCTTTTAAGCTTCTAGGAGAACACAAAACATAAGAAACTCTGGCAAATAAATTCTATTTCACAAGTTGTTTCATGGCCACCAAGTCAATGACAACCTCTGGTGAGTCAGATTAGACTAACTAAATGAGCCTGGGGACGAAGTCCAAACCAGATGGGAGACACTCATCACAGGACAGCTGGGTCAGGCAGAAGTAAAAATCCTTTTCCCGTTTCTTTTCTTTCTCCTTCTTTTTTCTTTTTTGGTGAAAAAAAGAATTTTCTTGGTGTTTCTAACAAGAATATGGGGAGGGGTTACTTACAGAAGCAGAAATGACTCCAGGAGAGTTGAGTCACTAAGGTATTATCCCAGCATGGTGACAGCTCCTGGGAGCTGGAAAGTTGGAACACATGACACAGCTTACAGGCAGCTCAACAAGTCGGAGCATATCCTACGCAGATCTGAGCCTCTTCTAGGTGGGCGTGGTTTGTCTCTGCTTGTCTGAGAGCATCTTCTCTAGGCATTCACTATTGTTTATAAATATGCTTGAGGATTACTCTTTCTAGGCATTCTGTTTAGTTTGGGGGACTTCCTGAATCTATAACAATCAATGTTTTAAGATTTATTTTATTTTTATTTATGTATAGTACATATATCTACATGTTTGTATTTGTGCATGTATGCTGAAGCCTATGTGTATCAGAAGAGAATACCAGATTTTCAGGAGCTGTAGCTACAGTTGTGAACTGTCTAATGTGAGTATAGGAAACCAAACAGAAGCCCTCTGAAGAGCAGCAAGTTCTTAATTGCTGAGATATCCCTCCAGTTCTAGAAAAGTATGGTTGTGTGCCGATACTGTTTTCAGCCCATTGTCCCCTATTTTACATAAGCAGAGTCCAATCAATATTCTACAATGTTTTCCATCATGATTATGTTTCCGAGGCAGAGAAGTGTAAGTGATAGCCTAGTAGCCTTGGCTTGGGCTATATACACAGGCTTCTTTGAACAAAGCGTCTTTAAACCTGTTAATGGACTACTTAGGACCCACACATATGTGTGTCAAGCTGCGTGCCTGTTTTAAACAATGGGAAAAAATTAGTCACCTTAGCTGGGCCTTGTTCAGGCCTGTTTCTATTCAAACACACCCTCAAACCCAAGTGGAGAACTATGGGCTATGAGCCTGTCTTCCCTAGACTGGTTTTTGTACATGCTCAGTAAATGAACTTTTAGGGAGAACCTCTAGTAATCATTCTACGGCTGTGCATAATTGGGCATGCATATGATGAAAATCTGACGCATTATAGGACAGGACGAGAACAACCTGCCAAGGCCTACTTAATCCAAGGCTGTCAGTTATAACAAAAATTATCCTATGTACTTAGTAGCCAAACTCCTCTTTCTTTTGAACAGTAAATAACAGTTCACATCCTTGAATGTTTTCTCTCATCTGTCCTGTGTCTATCTTGACAATGTAAAATTTTCTAATCTGTACCCTTAGTTCACTTTGAATAAAGCTACCTGGCTGCTATTCCAGACTTCAATAACTAGTGCTTTTTTTTCTCTTTGAGAGAAAACAAGAATATATGAGGGAGATCATGAAAACATACCTTTTTTTTTATAAATTGTGCCACTATCAAATCCCTAAGCTGCTTGACAAACATACAAGTGTGTGTATATGCATTTACACAATGGGGTATACAATGTTACATAAATGTATATTGGTATAAAAACAATTACAATTCCTGGATGGCAGTAAAAGAAACCATCCTGAGTGAGGTAACCTAGTCACAAAAAAATAAACAAACATGAACCTTCATCCAATGTCTGATGGAAGCAAAGGCATACACCCACAGCTAAACACTGAACTCTTGGAACCCAGTGACAGAGAGGGAGGACTGATGTGCAAAGGGGTCAAGACCAGGCTGGTTTAATCCACAGAAAGAGCTGACCTGAACAAGGGGGATCTCTTGGACCCCAGACTGATGGCTGAGAGGCCAGCATGGGATTGATTAAAACTCCCTGAATGTTGGTGTCAGTGAGGAAGCCTAGGTAATATATGGGGCCTTGGATAGTAGATCAGTATTTATCCCTGACATACAAATGGACTTTTGATGCCTGTCCTACAAGGAAGGATGCTCTCTCAGCCTGGACTCTTGTGGGAGGGCCTAAGCCCTGCCCTGAACAAAATGACAGACTCTGGAGATCCCCCATTGAGGGCCTCACCCTCCTGGGGAACAGGATGGGGTTTGGGTGGGGAAGGAGAGGCGGGAGAGGGAGCTGGAATTGACATGTGAAGCAAGCTTTTTTCTAATTTAAATTAAAAAAATTGTAAAAAATAACCACAATTCCATGATTTTATAAAATAGCACACTCCCATAAAAGTAAATTTAGTAAAATTAAACCATGAAATATGTCATCTGATTTTACAATTACAGTGTGCCATTGTTTTCAAAATATTGGATTGTAAACCTAAAAATCACAGGTCATCTATCAGAAATTGGTATTACTATTCTGACTAGTAAGTGAGGATGGTACATTTAGGGGCAACCCCCTATATTAAAGCTTTTTCAAATTGTCTTTTTTTATTTTCAGCTGAAACTTTATGATATATGCTGCACATGCCCAAGGGCATCCCTTTATGCCACATTAACATTTCAAAAGTGTGTTCTATGACCTTGAGATAAGCATGCCCTCTAATATGATTGACATCTTTGCTTGTTTAATTGTGACCTTAAATTGAAGGTTTTCAGCAAGGTGCTCCTTAACCGAGCATGCCGAAGCTGTTTTCTGAGATGAATATGTCAAGACTCCCCCAAGAAAATCCCTGTTTCATTTGTTCATAACAAGCCTGGCTTTGCAACTAACTCCCCCACACACCTTATTTTCTAAGTGTAATATACACGTGTCTCCACCTTTTTTTCCCCTTGGCGGTGCTCATTTTGGCTTTGCACTTACCAACACAGGAACTAGAGTTCAGTTACAGCTGTGGTAGCAGAAATGTATTTAAACAACCTTAACACACATGAAGGAAACATTGATTGCTTGGGAAACACAGAAGGCCAGTCCCCCAGGGCTTCATCTATTGCAAAGAATAAGCAGCATTCAGAGAGAAGATGGAGAGAAAGATACCAAAATGCTCAAGGTCTAAGAAAGACAAAACAGCAGGATTTGTTGGTATGGATCCAGTGTTTGGTGTGTGCATAACCTTCTGTCTCCATTATTGTGGTGAGGAAGAGGATAGATGTGCATGATTCCAAGACTATCTCTAGCAGCTCCTGAAAGGATGTGTTATTTTGTATTCACTGTGTTTTGATGTTTCTCTTAATACTAGGAAATCACTACAACACATTTGTTTATTTCAGGAAAAAAACTGTTATTTCTGCCTTAACTAATAACCTGCATTGTGTAGGGAGAATATTCTTCAATGAAGCTAATGATGGATGGTGCCCAGCAGGTGTGTCCTGTGAGCAATTGGCACCTGCAGCTAGCCATCCTGTAAAGGAAGCATGTTGAGAAGCTAATTGCTAGGAGTGAGGAGTGGCCAAGAGGCCCTGAGGCATGAAATAGAACCATGTTTAGATTCTCTGGGACAGTGGGAATCTCACATCACTCATGCAGTTTAGTACACTAGAATTTGCCCAGCACGATTTGGTAGAACAAACATTGAACACGGGGGGAACCAAACAAGCAAACTAGATTAAGACAGCTATGCTCATTGAGATTCACAACTGTAAAGCCATCCCTGAACATTCTTCAATATGTACCTTAAACATGCCAAAGATAAAACAAATAACTTTCTCAGTCCCAGTGTTAAAATTGTGACATAAGAATTCCTGCAGTAATTTTTTAGCAGACTGTGTAGAAGCAAGCATGCTATTCTAAAGCCTTCTAAAGGTGCTGATCTAGTAGCATATACTATTGCAGTTTGTATTGTTGCAGTGGCAGATAGCTTTAGTTGTAGCTTTAGACTTTTAACTTTTGAAGCACTAAGACTCAAACCTAGTATCTCATACATTAAGGGAAAGGACTCCCTGCAAATACATGCCTAAAAGCTGAGATCTTAGACAATAACTCATGTAGTGCAAGCTGGCCTCAATCTGAAGGTGACCTTAAACTTCTAATCCTTCTGCTTCTATTGTGGGAGTACTGAGATTTAAGGTGTGGAACATGATGGTTGATGTTTTGCATTACTGAGGATAGAATTGAGAACTCCATGAATGCTAGGCAAGCAATTTATTAACTGGACTACAGCCCCAGGGCCCTGAGATATAATTTTTGAGTTTTCAGTCACAAAAGCACAATGGCTCAAAAGGCAGAGATTCTTATTCCCATCTGTACCCTGTTTACATGCTTTTGTTTCTACTGTGCAGTTTCCAAAGTATTTTTGGAAATATGAGCTAAGGTTACTCCTCATCAATTTCCCTTTTCATAAAAACGGTTGCATACAAAATGTGGTTTCTAAAACTTTTACATTTAACATGTTCATACTGATGTCTTAAGATGTTTCCAAATGTTTACCTTCATAAATAATGCTGCAATAAGTTATGTACATAAGTATAAGTCTAGACTATATTTTAGAAGTCTAGCTCCAAGTTTAAAAGCTATGCATACTGGAGCTTGAGAGATGGCTCAGCATTTAAAAGCATGCATCAATGTTTAAAAGGACTTTAATTTAGTTCCCATATCCCACATGAGGTGTCTCACAGTGGCCAGTAATTCCAATTCCAGGGCACCTGATGCCCCTCTAGCCTCAACAAACACCTGCTATTCACATGTACACACGTGTGTAGATAATTTAAATATTATATATACATATACATATGTATGCAAAACATGTACATGCATACACACATACATACATATTGCTTTGGTAAACACTGCCAGATTACATCCAATTCTTTATTTCCTTTTTCCTCTTCCACTTTCCTTTTACAACTTGATCCTTCCAGTAGCACTGAGTGTCTCTGTTCCAACCCTTTAAATTCTCTAACTCCAATAAGTAAAAATAGTGGGTTCTAATTATTTTTGAACATTTACTCAGCCAGAAGTCAGATAATACTTTTATGATGCTTTCAATAAGAAATAAAAGCATTAAAATTTATTGGAAACATTCAATTCAGTGATAAAAAATACACTAAGATTTTCTTGTATTAGGACAGGTAATCTAAACTAAAGACAAATTAAATAGGTCCAGAGAGAACAGAATTCCAACATGAATTCTGGCAGGGAAAAAAGTGTTTTGTGAGAATTTTGATAGTGGTTGACCTTACAGAAGACACATCTTAGGATGGCAAAAGTAGTAGTAGTTTAAAATAACCAAAATCCCTTTAAGTAGTGTGTGTGCACATATGTGTACTTGCGTGTCACTTGTCTGTGTGGCATATGCCATGCATGTATATGTGTGAGTGTGCCTGCCGGAAGTCAATGTTGAGGATTGTCTATATTACTGTACTCTACACTTTATTTTGAGACATGGTTTTTTACTGATGATGTGCACTGAGAAGTCACCTGTGTCCACTTCCTAACAATGCTTACATGAGAGCACTGTCATGTCTCACTCCTAAGGTGGGTGCTGGAAAGCGGAACTTAACTCCTCATTCTTGCGCAACACATACTCTAATCACTGAGCAATTTCCCAGCACATTTGTTTGGCTTTTAAATGATTTTGTCTATTCATCCAGAGTATCCAAACATCTATAGCATGAAACTGAATATGTATCTCTTGTCTTTTGGCATCTGTCAGTGGCAAACAGAAAGCTCTTCCTGTGGTTGATGCCCATTTATTAAGATGAAAGTAACAAGTAGGTAGGAAAAAGTCACAGTAAAAAAATTAAGAGCAATTACATTATTGAGTTTTGAGAGGTGGTTTCAGTTTCAGGTAATTGATTCCAAACCAGCTGTGAATCAAATTGATATGCCTGTGACCTACTAAACATTGCTAGTGTTTCCTGTAGTCTTAAGGACTTCCCTAGGAATTGTCAGGCTGGAGACTTGTAGAGTGAAGCCTTTTCCTTGTCTGCTGCTTTGGTTTTCCCCTGCCAGTTGCCTGGGCTCTGCCGCGTTGTAGTCCTCAAATAACACACAAGACGCTGTATAATTATGAAGCTGTTGGCCTTGCTTGCTTTATACTGGCTAACTCTGACTTAAGTATTTATCCCATAATTGTTAATCTAAGTATTTGTCTTACCGGAGAAGTTTCCAGGCTTCTTATCCCTATGGCGGTTACATCTTGACTCCCTGTGTGTTTCTCCTACCCAGAGTCCTCCTAGACTCCTAGTCCCACTTTTCTTGCTTCCCTATTGGCCAACAGTGCTTTATTGGTATATACACAGGACTTCCCCAACAGAGACTGGTATACGAAGAGATTTTTTTTCTCTTATTTTTCATGTAGTTCAGTGGTTAATGTAAAAAAAATTATCTAAAGAGTTGACTAAACTAGAGATGCTAGTTAAGAAATGCTGATAAAAATCCAAATGCTATCCTTTAGTCGTGCAGTGTGTGAAGCAGAAGCTGCCTTCATTAAACTCACCACAGCAAAGGTGCAGAGAAAAGAAATTTGATTGACATTGACAAGGGATAAAGAATGTTTGTCCCTCATCTCAGACTAAAGGAAACAACTCTGTTTTATTTCCATCCTCTCCAAGTTCAATACTCATTGACACTACTTTCACAAAAGAACAAAAAAGCCAGGAAGTTAGCTTCTCTCCATATTATGAACAAAACAAGAAGAGAACCTATGCAGTGTTTTCCCTCTACAGAGAATACTTCATAGCAATCAGAGCAGTCTTCTGCCACTTCAGACACAATTTGACAGACTGAATGATGGCATAACCAACAGAAAGACATCACACTACAGTTGGGAAGACCAAAAGTTCTAAATTGAGGTAGTGAATATTGAGTTTTCTGGAAGATACAAGGCAACATGGTCCCAAGTCATCTTCAGTGGCTCATCAATAGCTGTCTTATTCCTGTGTCTCTACACATTATCTGTCTCCAGTGTTCATCCATGTCTCATACCTATTTATGGGCTTCCTACCCTCAAATGAGGTCACATTTTTGAATGCCAGGACTTAGGGTTCCATGTATGAATTTTGATATTGACACAGTTCAACCCAGAATACTAATTTTTATCTAAATATTTAATTTTGGTTCAATATCTTACCTCTAAAATGGACAAATTATTCTTCTGGAATAATGTGTCTCCTGGAAGAGAATAAGAAAGAAGAGTCTAGAGGGCACTTAGATTTTAAATTCAGAGATAAGCTACAACATCTAAAGTTAATGTAAAGCAGGGCACTTAGAAGAGCCCCTCCCTCCCATTTTGAAGAAGATAGCTACTCCATTGTAGTGATATAATACGTGATCATGTCATAAATCTGTCAGAGGGACTGGTTTGAATCTAGCCATTAAAGAATCTTGCTGGAGGCTGAGGTTGGAGCAGAAATGTGGTCCTCTGACATGATAGTTACCAAGCCATGATGTAAATGCTATGCTGCAAGCCATCCTAATGATACCAGAAGATAGGAGCCAGAAGAAATCAGGATTCATTTAACTTTGAATGTGAAATAAACAGTGAGTGCATTCATAGCATAATTCCATCTCCTGTTTATCTGACACTTATCCTCAGGTTGGGATCTTTTCTTTTGTTTGCTAATTGTGGAAACATTTCCAAGAAGGAAAATCTCTTTGCTTTGGCAGTGATCTTCCAGCCATTCCAGCACCCTCCATTGCACAATCCTGTAACTGAAACAGTATATTACATACATGTTTACAATGTCCAACTCCAGCATCACAAAGCAATCATTGCAATACAGACTTCATGATGAGTCTGTATGTTGACAGAAGACAAATGAATTATTCTTATCTCATCCTTTTCTGTTGAGGGACTATTAACATACTTTATTGTTCATGACTGATTTGCCCTGTCCATCCCCACATGGAATATTGTGTCTCTTGAACCCACATATTGTTGGGTTTGTCCAACAAGCCCCCAAAAGGAATAGCATATCAGACAATAGAAAGCCTGCACCATGGACACCAGGCTTGGAAAGGCATGTGAGTCACTACACAGGTTACTATGGGTCATTGTTTCTTGGAAAATGGTATAAATAATACCTGAACCTTTAGTTTAGATTCCAAAATGAGAAACCTCATGAGACTGAGATTCAGCAGGCCCCTGCGACTGACTATTGTCAGTTTTCAAGAACGATCAGATAAATGTCTTAGGCTCTGAAGAATTCAGATTCTCTGTTGGAACGACTAGAGTTTGTCACACCAGTGCAGAGGGCAGTACACATTATGGGAAATAAAGACTGTGGTTACTTTCTCATCACATTTTATTTTCCTTTTTTAGCAGGAGGAGCTTTTGAGACAGGGTCTCACTGTCCTGGAACTTACTATACAGATCAGGCCAACCCTGAATTCACAAAGATCTGCCTGCCTGTGCTTCCCAAGTTCTGGAATTGAAGGCATATACCACTGTGCTCTGTTTTATAATTTATTTCAAAAACAAGATATGGGATGATTCATTTGCCTCTGTGTACCCATTACCCTCTCACCCTCTCTCTATATTTAAGCACATAAAATACAGAAGATGAATTTCAAACGTAAAATAGAGCATAGTTCCTTTGAGTTATAAACCCAGTCTGTTTTCAGCTTACTTAGGATAAAATCTGTGCTGCTTCATGGACCACACAGAGCCCAGTCTTTGCTCATCTTTTCTAAACGGTATTGAATGCTACTCTGCAAGAGTTGACTTAGGTACCACTGTCGAATCTTTTGATCTAATCTTTGTCTTGGGCTGCTGGCCCCTAACTAGATTTACAGAAGTGTAATGCAACAGCAAGTTCTTTCTTGCACTCAAATGTGCCCAGTTCTCTGAAGCTTTCCTATTTATCCTAAGGCAGGGTGAGAAAGACTCACTTGAGGTCAAATCACTGATGTGGAAAGGAATCTTCATGTTCATGTGCCAAGTGTAGTCTATTTATTCTTCTTTTTTACTTCTTTTTGAGGCATAGTTTGTGCCAACAATCACAGCATTACCAGTCATCTCAGGAACACATATGCTAATGGGATATGCCACCTTTTATGTTCCGCAATCTCGATTCTCAATTTAAAAGAGTACCTTGTCTGTCTTGTATAGGGCCTGCATTTGACATCAAGACTGAGTATCCCTTGCCATGTCACTGGTGCTTCTTACCCGCATGATCCTCTCCCTTATTTGTGTTTCAAGCTTGCAAACTTGCTCCTGGCATAGAGCATTTGCTCTCCATTCTTTATGGGTTGAGATCTTTGAATTGCCATCTCTTGCAGGTCAGTCAGGCTCCAAATCAAATATTACTCCTTCAAACAATCCTCCTATGAATGTTAAACATAAATATTCATCTGGGCACTCTGTGCTGTGTTTCAAGGTTTAATAATTTCATTGGTTTTTACAACTCTATGAAAAATTCTAGTTACCATAGTTTGTATTGCTATGTTGATGGTGTTTCTTCCTCTACTACTTCCAATAGGTCAAGTGTCAGTAGCATTTAAGGTCCATGAGAAAAAAATGTGGGTAGACAGGGGAGGAGGGAGAGGATGAGAACAGGAAGATGTGTAAGGGAGGGGTACATGGAGAGAGTACTGGGAAAGATGACTGAAATAGTTTAGGGGGTGATATGAAAACCTAGTGCAGTAGAAACTTCTTGTAGCTGATGAGATTGACCCTAGTGAGGAACCCTTGTAATGGAGGATATGGAGCATGAACCAGTCATCTTTTCTAACCATGCTAGGCTCCCATCGATGTCACAGGGAAACCAACACAGCAACAACATCTATGACACAAAATCTGCCTTCCCTACAAGATGCATTGGAGCAATTGTGGCTCAGCACTTCTGGAAGTGGCCAACCAATGACTGTTCCTACTTGTGGCCCATATCAGGAGAGTGAGTCTACACCCAACTCTGCCTAGATGGCCAGGATCCAGAAGCTGGATGGCTCAGAGACCTAGGGTAGAACCAAACACAATTGACAAAATAAGAATAAATAAGTGAAATGATTTCTGATAATATTCTACTACACTTATAGGTTCAATGCATACCCAATCATCTTCAGAGATGCTTTCCCAAGCAGGTTATTGGAGCAGAGCCAGAGACCCATTGTCAAATACTAGGCAGAACTCAGGAAATTTTGCAGAAGTGGTGAGGGAAATTGTGGAGTCCAGAGGACCCGAGAATAAAAGGAGAACACAACCCATGGAATCAAATAAGCAGGACTCATAGTGGCTCACAGAGACTGCAGTAGTAACCACAAAGCCTACAAGGGTCTGTACTAGGTCATCTGCATGCATGGTGTGGGTCTTTGAATACATGCACACACACAAAGACACACACATGAATATGCACACACACAGGCACATACACATGAACACAAACATAAACATGTGAACATGCACATGCATATGAACACTTATGCACTCAATGTACACACATGAACCCATATATACACATAAATAGACATACATAAATACACAGAATGTGCACACACATGCGTACACAAACACACTTGAGAGAAAATGAAGTTGCTCTCTGAGATGGACATAGGTGAACTTAGCTCTATGCAAAAATATTACAAGTAGGAAAAGACTGGAAGTCTAAAAGTTATGCAGAGTGTTGTTTTAATTCATTTAAAGAATAAATTGGAAAAAACAATCGGAGCACCGAACCAATGTGTCTTTACTGGTAGTCTTCACAGTATGACACTAGTCAACAGGAACAACTCACTTGTGAATGGATGAGTAGAGGAGGTGAGAGAAGCTGATCAAAGTGTGACATTTCCTGATTCACACTCTCAGGTAAAGGTGATGGAACAAATCTGAACATTTAGCCATGTTGGCTCAAGAACCACAAGTACCATGAGGGCTGATGAACAGAACATATTGAAGTTTTCAAATCTAACAAAATTAAAATACATGAAAACTCACTTTTGCAAGTTGTCTCATTTCAGGATATTTTATATTCCTGTCCAGCAGAATTGTCAGATGCTGCCTTATCTCAGTGAAATTATGCCTTTCTTGGCCGTAATTCCGTATTTATATTAATCTATATAGGCCCCTCCCTGCACATAACAGTGTCTAGACTAAGCATTGTGTCTGATACATAGAAATCATGCAATGACTGTTTCTAAAACCACAAACCTCATTCAACTGTGGATTTCATGCATCATTTCTGCCATCTATGATGGTGTTTTGCTATGGGAAAAATACCATAAATGTAGTAATTTGTTTTTTTACTTGATTGTTTTATTGCATTGTGTGCTTATGTGTGTGTGTGTGTGTGTGTGTGTGTGTGTGTGTGTGTGTGTGTACAATACTATATGCATGGAGGCCAGACCTAAGCTTGTAGGTGTTGGTTCTTTCCTTCTCCTATATGGTTACTTGGGATTGAAGTCAAGCTGTCCATCATGGAAGCAAGTGCACTGACCATTCACAAACCTTAGAATATTACCATAAGAATTTGTCTTACTAATTGATGAAAAGTATCTGTTATAGTTACAGAAAGAAGAAATCCAGAATGCAGATTTAGTTTGTGGTAAGGATGTTTATGTTTTAGTAAGATGGATCTAAGGCTGCATTCCCACAAGACAGAAGAGAAAGAGGCTCATTCAAGTTCTCCTCAAGGAGCTCATCTTTCTCTTGAGTTCTCATGACTAAACAGATCCACAGAGATCCACCTCTTCAATCTACGATCTTGGGAGTTTGGTTTCAAAGTTCAAATTTTGTAAAGTTACAGTCTTCTAACCTATTATGACCATAATGGTCATTTGGGAACTACCAAAAGAACTCCATCAAATATCTTTCTGCATCCAGACATAATTTTAACTCCTTTCTAAAACCACAAATCTTTGACTCTGCACAAACAAGCATATGCCCATTTATGCATCAAAACCCTAAGCTTCTGTGTTTCAGCTTTAATTGTTTAATTAAAAGTCTTTTTCACCCTGCAGTGTGGCTTGAGTACATGCTTTCTCAAAGACATAGAAACTGCCTCTATTTAAAAATCAGGGTGATAAAATAAGCTGTGTGCAGGGCAAGATTCGACCAGAAATCTTCTATGTACCACACTTAGTTAAGGGAGACATCTTTTACTTCCATCTCCCCACTTTTCCTGACAGTTTTTGAATAGATAGTAATAAAATCCTTCAAAATATGCAGGTGGCTTCCAAACCCAGCAATGGAAAAAGTGTTTAGGTTCCACAAAGAGGAGAGAGGTGATTTCTTAGCTCAGACTTTTCACTTCTGGTAGCATTGAGGGCAGGGGAATCTTAGAATAGGAAATGAAGAAAAGCCCATCTTTCCCTGATATTTGGCCTTAATCTGAATATGAAATTCAGAAGACCTAGAAGGACAGAAATGAATCATTTATAATTCCCTTAAAAAACTCAACTCCTCCTGAGACCGGAAAAAATACTCATCGGAATCCAAAGCTCTTGATGCAATGTGGGTGGCTGCAATGAACCAGCACAGCATGTGCTAAAAGCTAAAGCTGAGAACTGGCTTACACCCGAAATAAGGATAAACAGTCTTGGAGAATGTGGCAATCATCTCCCTGTACCACACTCTCTTACTCTGAGAAATTCTTATTAACCCTTGAAGTCGAATCATCATTTTAATTCTTTCTTGAGCTTCTGGAAGACAGCTCCTTAAATGCTGTCATGAAGAGTCTTTTATTTCCTCTTTTTAAAAAATGTTACTATAACTCTGTGTCACTGTGGAGAGTTGATGGGTTATGCTAGTCACTGAGATCAGTAGAGAAATTTAATCAATTCCTAAATAATAAATCAGCTTTTTGTGCCCTTTGTAATCTCAATGTAGCACATTGCAATTCAGGGCCATTACACTACATTTATCTTTAATGAATAATAAATGGTACATTGGTATTGACTGAACAAGTGATTAAATATTCCATCAGTAACAGAACACAGAAATATTTTTAATTTTTAATAAGCCACAAGCTTGGCTTGTCAGGTACAATCATCTTTTGTTGAGTACAACTTATTTCCTTTTTATTATCATAGACAAGTGCAATCAAATGTCATTTCAATCTACCACTGAACATTTCCCATTCTCTGAGGACCTCCAGCTTCCCTTCACACTGACTATAAAGGGCAACAGGCTTGGTAAAGATAGTGAAAACAAGATATGTGTAGTTTATGTAAAACAACTGAAGAAAAGCAATTGGAAAGATAGTAATTTGCATCAGTTCCTCTACAATGAGTTCAAAGGACACCTGTAATAAAGTGATTGCAAGATGTTACAGTATATACATGTGAACATGATGGCAGGGAGATGGTTCAGGGAGTATATGACTAGCAGCTTAATACTTGAGTCCAAATATCCAAAAACCACGTAAAGAACAGGTCACATCTCTAAGCCCAGTTCTCTTAAACTAAGAGTTGAAATCAGGAGATTTCCCAGAAGCTCACAGGCCAGCTAGCCTGACATACAATAGTGAACAACAAAGGCTCCTTATCAAAACAGAAGTCTTCCTATGACCTCTACGAGTATATTTACACTCTCGTACAAAAATGTACGCAGGCAGACACACATTATATATATATATATATATATATATATATATATTTGAAAAAGATTACACTAGTTATATTTCCTCCAATATCCTGAAACAACTCCCTTTTAACTGTAACAAATAAATTGCTATTACTTATTAGTTACTAATTAGCATAACAAATAGACTATGATGTTAGCTAGACAATACACAGACAATCATTTTCTATGGTTACTTCCATACAAACACAGACCTAAAGAAACAAACACATAAAATAGGTTATACATATATATTGAATTTCTCAGGACTTAAAGCTTTAATATAAAAACCCATGCTAGGAGCTTTATCCACTTCAAAAATGAAGTAAACATGTTAGCAGATGTTTCTTCAATTTTTCTCAAGGAAAATATGTGCACATACCACATAAATTAAGGAATACTTCATCTAGTGATATTAGTTTATTAGAGTCACAGTTCTGTCACTGTGTCTAACACTATGACTTAACACTGTGGCTTACACAGTAGAAATTATAATTCATGAAATAAAAGATTACTCAATATACATTCTACGTCTCACTAAAAAACTGGACACAAAGATAAATTCAACAACATTGCTAAGAAATATAATGTCTGATGAAGTAAGGGGGTAATTTATGCTTGTTGAGTTAAATCAAAGAAAATGCACTTATTGCCCACTGGGCAATCTCAGTCCAATTAATTCAGATAGACATAATATTATAAGGATTAAGTCACATTAGACATAAATGATCTAATGACTGTATACGCACATGCTACTCATTATCATCATGTGGTTTGGTTCCAAGAAAGGTAAGACATAACTTCAATGGCTTAAAAAACAAATACTTCTCTGTATCATATAAGGATTTTAGCACATGATATTTATATAGTTTTTGTTTTATTCTTTGACAATATCATACATGCTTGCAGAAATAAATGAGGTCCTGTATGCCTCTTAAACACCAACCTTAAGTGACTGGAGAGATGGCTTAGTGATTAACTGCCATTGCTGCTCTTGCAGAGGACCCATGTTTAACTTCCACCACTCCTCTCTCAGATTACTCACCATCTCCTATAACTCCAGGCTTGATCCAATTAGATTGGAAGTGTGATTTTGTCTTTGAGCAACTACCAAGAACAGCATTAGTAAATCGGAGGAAATGCTGGAAGCCCAGGTAGTAACCAGCCAGGAAAGACTCTGCTAATTTAAGGTGATACAAATGATATTTGCATATTTTTCTAGTTCTATCTGAAAAAAGATATGATACACATGGTAGAAAAAGCTCAGTGGTTGACACAGAAAACAGAGAAAGGCAGATATGAAGACAACATCTGGGCTTGCAATGGCTTTTCTGTTTCCCCCCACATAGCACTAAGACCTCTCCCTTTTCCTGAGAGTGCTAAAGTGCACCTTCACTTTGCTTACTTCTTGGAAGAGTGGAGGGCTTTGTAAGTAGTAGGGAAGGAGAACAGATCTACTAAACTGAGAGAAGCATATGTAGGGACAGGAACAGAGCTCTGTATAGAGATGGGTTAGGATTGCAGTATTTCTGGTAGGTATAGGTTACAAACACACACACACACATACACACACACTCACACACACACATACACACACACTCACACACACACACACACAACCCACAAAGCTACAACCATTTTTTTCCAAATTATATCTAGGTTTGAGTTTCATTAGCCAAGGAAGCCAACTCAATGAAGGCATAGAGACTATAAAGGCGGCAGGGGAAAACTAATGAAGTGATTACCTCAGAGAAACTTTCCTGGTTCCTCAGATACTAAAAATATACAGAGAGTTGCCAATGCCACTATGCAGGAAGTTCAGGACAATTGTTCCTCAATGTGAAAATGCTTTCTGTAGCCCTGTACCTTTATACCTTCCTCAAGCTCTTATAGAAAATAAGACAATGGAAAAAAAGACAATGTTTGATTTATCAATTAGCTGTGTAATGATGTACTTACTTGTGTATGCATGTGTGTGCAAATTGGTGTACAGTGGTGGACGAACCTATGTTTTTAGACAGAGGCTAGATCAGGTCATCTGCTCTACTGCTCAATTAGTCCTGCCTTGCTACCTCAGCACAAATTGTCTCACTGAATCTCTTCCTCCCTCCCTCCCTCCCTTCCTTCCTCCCTTCTTTCTATCTCTCTTTCTTTCTTTCTTTTTGCTAGGCTGGCTAGCTAGAAAACTCTAGTGGGATTACAGTATTTATAGTAGGTATAGTTTACACACACACACACACACACACACACATCCCTCCTCCAATACTGGTGATCCAGGTGTATGCAGACACACACAGATTTTATGGCAGGGCTGACAATATATGAATTCAGGTCTTAGCGTTATTGTCTACTCAGCCATCTCCCATCTTCTATATGTATATTTCCTAATCTACTTATTCCTCAGATTATTTTACATGAAATAGCGAAAACATTATTATTTACAATAGCATCATTTTAAAGTATAAAAATAACATGAGAATTATTACAGTAATGCATGAAACATAATTTTATCATTAATGTTCATATAATTATAGTAAAATATATATATGTAGCTCTTGAGAGAACATATTTACCAATACTGGGGTCTTTTGGTTCTTACCTACAAAACATGCTAGTTCAAGCATCTCCTATTTTATGTGATGGACAATGTCAATTCCTTAGAATTTAAGGAGGCTATCTGTTCCAACTTCTTATGAACTCATGCACCTTCATTCCAATGAAATAATGACTAATGTTCGCACAAAGCATGGCTCATCCAACCCTGCCTGTTCAAATTGTATACATAGTGGAAATATACTTACTAATGTCTACTGTTTTCCATTTCTCTCTTCAAATTAAAATCTGACTCAAGTAAGTGGATTTTTTTGAGTGCAAAACAGTTATCTCTATCTCTAACATATGAAGCATCATTAGTATTGCTTCAATATTAGTTGGGAGATTTATTGAAATGAAGATTGTGTGCCACACATCACTAAGTTAAAGCCATTCTGGGCCACATAGGAGAGACTGTCACAAAACAAACAAGATAAACAAAAACAGAATGAATGAATGAATGAATCTGCATAAAGAGAAGACAAAATTTGCAAAGAAAGCTGTCAAGTCTTACTACTTTCCACACAGACAGCTTGAGCTGAATCACAATTGCATATCTTCCTAAGGTGACTTTCAAATCACTCTGCCCATTAACCTGGTATTATGGCAGAGTCAATTTTATAGGATTGTAGAGAGTATTAAATATAAAAATCCATCTAGGTGTCAACAATAAGGCTAATTGTTAATATACTCATTATTTATTTTATTCTTCTTAGTATATTATATTAAAACCTGTGACAAAACAGAAAAGCTGCCATCTTATCACACAAGAGGACAAAATCTGGATACACTTGAAGTTATTATTCTGAGGATTTTTTGATACTTAGCTATTCTAGACTGTTGCCCTTTTTATTACTTAGAATTTACCTAAGAAAATTGAACCAATACTATTTTTCCTGACACTATATTTATGATTATTCATTCTTCTACATAATGTACATATATCATATGTATGTCCATTGTCATGTGAGTACAATGGTACATCTGTGGTAGTCAGTGTACAACTTGCAGGAAATAGTTTTCTCTGTCCATCATATGGGTTTCAGGCACTGAATTCAGGTTGTCATGCTTTCAGCAGTTTGATTCCTTTACCCACTAAGCCATAAAACCAGATCTTGTGTGCACTGTAAGTTTGAAAGTTTGGGTTGTGAAGCAACAACATGAGCTCAAATCTGTAACACCCCGTTAGGAGAAAAATCATACTTGGCCTGTATCCCTAGTTCTGTTGGCTGGACACAGGAGGATAGTGGGAACTTTATGGTTGTCATTGTTCTCTAGGTTCTTTGGAGGATCTGTTTTAAAGGATTAAAGTGGAATGTTATAGAGAAGGACACCTGATATCTGTCTCCACCCTGTGAACAGGTACCGTGGTGGATCCAAATGAACAAATGAAAGCATGATTTTAAAAAAAGGAAATGAGAAAGAAAGGTCAGCAAGAAGGAAAGAAGGGGGAAGAAAGAGAAAGGAAGGAAAAAGGACGTAGGAAGAAAGGAAGGCAAGCTTAGTCGCCATCATCCTAGAGCCTTCATCCAGTAGCTGATGGATGAAGCAGATAGCCACAGCTAAACACAGAGCCGAACTCCTGGAATCCAGTTGTTGAGAGGGAAGGGGGATGAGCAAAGCAGACAAGACATTGCTGGAGAAATCTACAGAAACAGCTTACATGACTTAGTGAGAGCACAGGGATACCAGTAGTAAAAGCTGGGGAATCAGCATTGGACCAAAACAAGTTCTCTGAATGTGGGTGTCAGTTAGGAGGTCTGGGTAGTCTATGAGACCTCTAACAGTGGAAACAGTATTTATCCCTGGTGCACAAATTGACTTTGGGAGCCCATTCCATATGGAGGGATACTATTTCAGCCTAGACACACAGAGGAAGGCCTAGGCCCTCCCCCAAATGATGTGACAGAGTTTGATGATCCACAATGGAAGGCCTCACTATCCTTGGGGACTGGGTGGGGAGTGAGTTTTGGGGGTCAGTAGGGGCTATGGAAGGATGGGAGGGAGAGGCAAGTGGGGGGCGTGATTGATATGTAAAATAAGATTGTTTTTAAGTAAAAAATAAAGGAAGGAAATTTAAAAAGGCAAAAAAGCAAAAGAAATCAACCAACATCCTGAAGAATGTGGAGATAAAGAACAATGGTTGCAGTTGTGCCTGTTGGGAGAAACAAAAACAGAGAAGAGCATAGTTTCTGAAAAACCGCAGGTTCTGCTGAGATGAAGCATTTGAAGGAAAAAGCTGGTCTTTGCTCTCTTCTTGCTCTTTCTTTCCCGTTATTTTTTTTTAACTTAGCACTCCCCTTGCTTGAGTAAGAAGCTCAAGATCCCAGCATCCAGAAGACTTGGAGCCTCAAAATAACAACACACTACCTAACATACCCAGCATCATGCGAGTTCTGTCCACAATAATGAATAATGTAGCTTTAACCTTTATGGGATTCTCTACAGATGACTTCAGTTTTAGGCTTTTTGACTAAAATGACTCACACATTTTTCCTTATTATGCACAACACACCTTCAATAGAGGTATTGTTCTCTGTACATTCCCTGTCTGGAATATACAGAGGAAATGTGTGTTTCTAAAACTCAGTGTATTATTAGGGGTGATGAGGGTACTCAGTAGTAAATACTTGCTGAACTGGCTGAGACCTTGGGCTCAGTTTCAGCACTGTAAAAAAAGGAAAGCAAATCAAAACCTAATAAACAAATCACCTGAAGACCTTGTGAATAATTGAATTCTGATTCAGTTGGTCTGAAGCTGGAACTGGGAATTTTCATTTGTAATATCCTCTAGATACATCGTGGTTTTTAGCCCAGAGACTGTAATTTGATGTAACACATATTAAGAGAAGCATTGACAATCACTTCCTAGTAATATGTAATATTTGTCCCGCTCAGAAAATTACCATTCAGTTGATTTGTTTATGCCGACTTTAACATTTCATTAAGATGATAATGCTATATTATCTTCTTAGACTGTGTTTTATATTCATTAGAAGTATTTTTGGGAATTAAAATATGGGCAAAGTATTTCCCTTACCTTTTAGAGCCTTATGAATTTATACATGTACATATATGAATTCATGTACCTGTATAAATACAATCCTTAGGCTTCTCCATCCTAGATAATAGGTACATATCAATACTCACTGTTATGTAAGCCTAAGATTTGTGAATGTCAACATGTTTTCTCCTAACATTCCCTCTAGTTTAGATTTTCAGATTTGACCTGTGCTTAGAGAGCAGAAAGTTATACCATTAAAACACAGTTATGGTCTCAAAACAGCCATTCTCCTATTTGCTCTGAACTGCTCTTTAGTGCTGCAATTGCTGACTTTACCTACAAAAACACATTTTACTCCTGCAAGCATTGCAAATTTGAAAGAGCAATGGGCTGGTCACACCAAATTCCATTCTGCATTCAAATTGTCAGCACAGTTCTGATGGCTGAATCTTCACAACTTGACCAAAGATACTTCATTGGACACTTTTGCTGTGAAGCTGGGAGCTGTGTTTCTTAGGAAGAATAATTTGGGACTGCCAGCTCAGCTCATTAACGGTGGATGGATGCTTCCCATTCCATGAAGAGGGAGTCAATGTCATTATTTTTATTTGGACTTCTAAAGCTATAAAATGCATTTAAAAGCACACTTTAAAAAGTCATCAGTCACAATCGTTGTTTGCAACTATTTAGTGTAAATAATTTTGAACATTCTTTTTATGCACCATTAATTTAACTGTCACCATTCTAAGAAAATTAGATATAGGGTTCATACTCCATCTCATAGTTCAAGACTGATACATCATTATTTATACTAAAAGAGTATTGTTTCTTGTGTAATTTAGCATAATAAGTAGAAATAAACATTGTTTTTAATTTCAGCACAGCAGGTTTTACCAATAATCAATTTTTGAAATTTTAATCAATTTGAAGGTAACCAAGAAAGTGCCAGAATACTTTTCTGCACACTTGTCTAAAGTTCCTGATTTTATTTTACAACAATCCTCTCTCATACATCAGTCATTTCTTCTAGTTCCAATGTCTGGTGCCTATAGTTGGTTGCAGATGAGGTTGTATTACTGTCTCTTAATTTTAATCTGGAATCACTCTCCTTTCACATGTCAATCAACCATTTTGTATATTTCTTAATTTTAATGCTATTTTGATAAGAATAAGTTTATAGGCATGTGTGTATAGAAAGATAATAAATACATAAGTGATAGATAGATAATAGAATATTTTAGGTAGATAGAAAATTATAGATAGATACACAGATGATTGATCGGTAGACAGTAGTTTTTACTACCAGTCTCCTAAAAGCTAATGATCTTGTGTGTCTTTTTGTGTTTTGTGCTCTCTGTTGCTTTCTAATGAATTGATATGATGAGTCAAGATCTTATCCATTTTTTTTGTTTGATTGATGGATTATTTTCTTTTTTAGTTTTCATGGTTCTCCGTGTTTTCTATATGTTAAAGTCTTAAGAGTTGTTTAAGGTTTTTCTTGGTTTGTGGCTTTTCTTTTGTATTTTTATTGAAGATTTTCAGTATGCAACATTTTATTATAATGAATTTTCAATTTAATTTCTTACAGTTATATGGGTTCTTTTTTAAAGATCATTTCTGGCTATTACTAGGGCTCAACACACATTACTAGATCCTTGGTCTTAAATTTAAGCCAATATTCCATTTTGACAAAATTTTAAAATAGTTGACATATGGTAGATGCTGTGTTGTGTTGTGATTCACTTTATGGATAAGATAATTTAGTGATTTCTGTGTCATTGGTAAAAATATTCAACATTTTACTACCACAATTGGTTGCAACATTGTCACACCAGTTGACCATGCCTATATTGAATCATCTCTGGATTTCCTATTCAGTTACTTTTATCTACCATTCTTTTTCAAATTTTACTTAATTTTTATTAGATTTCAAAACATTTTTGATTGATTTATTTACTTATTTACATCTCAACTGCAGTTTCTCCTTCCTCTTCTTCTCCCATCCTGCCCCTCCCATGGCATACAATATTGCAGTTAAAATAAGTACCTCCCCTTGTATTTAGGCTGGAAAAGGGAATCCAGTACAACGAATAGGTTCTCAAATGCCAGCCAAAACATTAAAGACAGCCCCTACTGCCATTGTTAGGAGTCGTGCAAATGACACATGCAAGTTGAGGGCTTAGGTTGGTCACACGCAGGCTTCCTGGTTGTTGGGTCAGACCCTGTGGATTCATATGAGCCAGGTTTGTTGTTTCTGTTGGCTTTCTTGTGATGTCCTTTACTCCCCTTTATCCTTAATTTCTTCCTCCCTTTCTTCAGCAGGATTCCCTAATTTCAGCCTAATGCTTGGCCCTGGGTCTCTGCATCTGTTTCCATCTGTTACAGGATAAAGATTCTGTGATGACAATTGAGTTCTCACCAATCTGATTACAGGATATGTCCATTTCAGGCAACCTACAGACTATTACTAGAAGTCTTACCTTGGGTCATCCTTGTAGTTTCATGGGAGTTTCCCTTGTATCAGCTCCTGCATTACATCTGTCAGATTGGCTAAATTCAAAACCTCAAATGACAGTTTATGGTGGAAAAGATGTGGAACAATGGGAACATTTCCCCAGTGCTGGTTAGAGAACAAATGTGTTCAGCCACTTTGGAAATAAGTACAGCAGTTTCTTGGAAAATTATGAATCAGTACCTCAAGACCTACATATACTACACTTGGTATATACGCAAAGGAAGCTCAGTCATACCATAAGGACACTTTCAGCTTTATTGCAATAGTCAGAACCTGTAAACAACCTAGATGTAACTTGTAGAGTGTGGTCTTCCTCACCATCCACTTGGGCTCTGCTACAGTTGCAGTCCCCAAATAGCACAGAAGACACTATATTAATTATGAAAATGTTGGCCATTTGCTTGTTTCTTACTGGCTATCTCTAACTTAAGTATTTAACCCATATTGTTAATCTTTTTCTCTTACCTTTGTAAAGTTCTGGACTTCTTACTCTACATCGTGTCTGACTCTGACTCTCTTTCCCAGAATCCTCCTTGATTCCTAGTCCCACCTATCTTGCTTCCCTATTAGCCAACAGTTTATTCAACAACCAGTAAGAGAGACAGATTTACAGAATGACATCTCCCATCAGTCCCTCCAAGGGATATTGGCTAAAGAAAAGGTGATACATTTACACAACGGAATATTACTCAGCTGATTAAAACATCATCAGGAAGGAGGGAACTAGAAAAAAAATCATCCTGAGTGAGGTAACTCATACTCAAAGAGATAAACATGGTATGTACTCACTCATCAGTGGATATTAACTGTAAAGTAAAGGAAAACCAGGTTACAACACACATACCCAGAGTAGCTGTGTAATAAGGAGGGCTCAAGGTGGGTACATATGGATCTCCCTTGGAAAGGGAAATAGAAAAGAATTTATTAGATTTTGAGAATGGATTTCAAAGTGTTGATCATATTCACCCTTCCTAACTCCTCCCAGATCCCTCCCTTTTTCTTTATTTACTCAAATCAATTTTTTGTATAAGTTGCCTTGGTTATGGCAGCTTATTGAAGCACTAATTTAGACAAAAGAATTTTAAGTAGTATATATTAGTGGTATGTATAAAATATCATGTTAAAATTTTTGTCTTTACAAGAGTGTAAAGTCTATTTTCCAAAAGTTTTAGGACTTGAGTGTGAAAACTCTTCCTTTGAGTATTTCTCACTGTTTCTATATCCCTGGATGATCATTCCCACTTCTTTGTTTCCAGGTGCATTCCCTTCTCTGATCAGCCCTGTAACTTGAGTATATTAGGAATGAAACTCTGGAAAGAACATACTTTTTATCTGTCTATCTATCTATCTATCTATCTGTCTGTCTGTCTGTCTGTCTGTCTATCTATCTATCTATCTATCTATCTATCTATCTATCTATCTATCTATCTATCTATCTATCTGTGCTTTCCTGTGACTGGAGCAATGTTTTCTGACATAGCTGTAAATAATGAAAATATGCACATGTGGTTGGTTTAAAACATGATTTATGGTTTCAGTCTTTTTCTTTTACTGGAAACTTTATATGTAATTTTTATTTTTTGAGACTATAATAGGATAACATCATTTTCCCCATTTCCTTTTTTGCTCCCCAAACCTTCCCATTTACTTACTTATTGCACTCTTGCAAATTCAGGACCTCTTTTTACTTGTGTTTTTATTACATTACATTAAATTCCTAAACATATAAATACAAACTGCTTAGTTGGTATAATGTTACTTGCATGCAAATGTTTCACAGCAGATTATTTACCATTACACAGCTATGGTGGCCTTTTCCTCAGGGAAGACTATTTCTTCCACTCTTTGCTTTTCTTAGTTATCTGTAATTTGTCTAGTGCTGAGCTTTCCCTCTTGCACAATAGTCTGATAAGGTATTATTCTTACGTGGGTCATGTTTAGGTAATCTAACTTTTGAGACTTTATAAGTGTAGCTTGTTTGACCTATTTATGTGATAGAATCTCCCATCATTTTTTAAAAATCTCTTTCTACCTCCTGTTCCACAGTGATTCCTGAGTCTTAGTGCAAGAGCTCTCTTGTAGACAAGCCTGTTGGGACTAGGATTCCCAACTCTGCAGTTTGATTTGTTATGGTTTTCTGCAATCATCCCTGCCAGTTACAAAAAAATTAATGAAAGCTGAAAACTACAATATTTGTCTGTGGGTATAGAATAAATATTTAGAGTATAAGCTAGGAATCATTCTGGTTTGGTAAAGTGACTGTTTTGGGTTCTGCATTAACATTCATGACTTAACTAACCCTATATAGTTGGGTAGGTTTTCAGTATCAGAAAAAATTCTTTCTTTTTGAGAAAACATTAAGTCTATTTAGAGAGTTGTTGGTTACTTCCAATATATGTGTGTTACCATTGCATTCAAGGGGCTTTTTATATACATATTAAGCTAAGAAACATCCTACAACATAATATCATAGTCATTACAGATCTCTGTAATATCAATAAAATTATTGTCTTTCAATAAGTTAGGAAAAATGATTTTCTTCTATGCTGGGCTTCTGGTAGAGAGAATTAATGGAAAATTATACATTTTATGAGTCAGTGATGTATTGGTGTTGGCTTCTGTTTCATGCAAATTCCCAAAATTCATTCTTACATGTATATAGATCATGTATCAGGCAAAACTCTGGAAACAGGATCATTTAATATGCCCATACGTTTGTGTCATTAGTTATTTAATTGATTGATTGATTGATTGGTTTATCGATTTTTTTCAGTGGTGGGTGCATGCCAAGGCACATGTGTAGAGATCATAGGACAACTTTTGAGGTTCTTCTGTTCTGTTCGTCTACCATGTCATTTTCCTGTTATTGAACTTAGGTCATTATCCTGGTAGCAATTGATGTTCCTATCTGAGTCATTTTGCTAGCTCAAATGTATACTTCATTATAGCTCTAAGGTGTTTTTAATTCAGTCAAGTTGACAATCCATAGTAATCATTACAGTAGATTTATAAAAGTATTTGCTCACTTGCTGTGTATTGTCACTTGCTACAGTGACAGGCTATAAAATAAATCTCATTAACTTATTCCTTCTATTAACTGCAGTTATTTATCCTGTAATGATATCCTGTATTCTTAAATAATTCTAAGATGGATATTATGTATTCTCAATACAAAATGCCAACTATATGAGGTGATGCATTTTTAATTAGATTTGATTTTAAACATTATATATATATGTTTGTTGATCAATTCATGAATATATGAAGTTTTAAAATTAGCAAAATAATAAGTCAGTGCATTGAATGGCTGAATTCATGTGTTGCATATTTTTCATGGGAAAAATAAGGAATTCAATTTGTCTTTTCAGAAATTTCTTTGTTCCTTTAGTCATCAACACTTATGAATCATTTGTTTTTATTACATGAATATAGTACTTAAAGCATGAACTCTTTAACTGAATCATGAATGATGAACTTAATCGTGAGTTACTTCTGTAGATTCTTGTTTAAAATTCCATGGAAAAATCTGATTGCACATCAAAATAACTTACAAGACAACACGAAACAGAAGGGGATATTGTTTCTTATGGGGTGTCAATAAGCTGTCCTTGAAATGTTCTGTTAAAGTCAGTCTGGGTGGATGGTTCACTTCCTTGCTTATCAATGATTATACTTATTATTTATTATCTTAAAACTCAATAATACTTATAACATTCTTTGCATATTTTTACGTTTAATATTACCAAATAAAGCTACAGAATTTTACCAGCAAAAATCTTTTAGGAGAGTTACTTTAAGCATCATATATTTTCATATGAATATTGGTCGGTTAATTTATATTTAAATTACTTTACCCTTTTCTTTGTGTACCATTTTGCTAAGTGTATCTGAGAATATAACAGATGAAAGTTGATGTAAGGCAAAAATATATCTTTTTTATATGCAGCTCCAAGTAGAGACAGTAAATGACAAAATGTTGGAGAAAGGAGACAGAAAAATTCCTCTGACATCACATATCACAAAAATAGAGACAGATTTTGGTCCCTGACATAATCCACGGAAAGCCATTCTATTCTGTGGAATTGAGGGGAGGCCTTGGTATTTGACAAGTGCTCTGGAGGTTATATTTTAAAAGCTTATCTTAAACTGATAGGATGACTGATGTATAGAAGTTTTGGTATTGCTATAATCTTTATAAAGTAGCTATCCTATGTGTTTCTATGAAGATAAAACATATGAATTCAATGCAATAAAATGAAGATGACATTATTCTTTCACATTCAACTATATGTATAATGTTCTATACAAAATTTCAAATTTGCCATACAGGAAACAACAATAAAAGAATTGGTAATTTCAGTTTATAGTTACAGATTTATCGATGAACTAGCAACAACTGCTTTTTTATCATATGTACCTGTCTGTGCTATAAAATAAGAAGTATGATTATATAGCAAGCTTCTAGCATACAAATATATGGCACATTATCTTGTCCAGTGTCTCATAACTGCCTCTATTTGTATTTAGTACAGATTAATAGACTCTAGATACTGTTAAAATATTCTTTGTGTAATTTACTTGCTTATCTATAGAACACTGCCCTTCCTAAGAAATTTGTTCCTTTATGTAAACAGAACAATAAATTTACAGGTAAATTTAAAGCATGCTGACTGTGGGCAAATCATTTGAAACTGTTGATTAGATTAAGTCAGAACCATTAAGCCTATATATTATCCTGAATCCTCTCTTAGGATTTAGCAGGAAATGGGGTTGCCAACACCTCTAGAGTTGAGTTCTGCTTTAATATTAAGAGAATTGGCATCATTCAAGTCAGTATGAATCAGAGTCAGAGTTCAAGGAAAAGGTGGTCACTTGAACAAGTAAAGAAATGTGTGCATTGCATTGAAATATATCTTGAGGGATGAAAAGGTGCTGACGAGCAGCACTGACTGCTCTTGCAGAGGACCTAGATTCAATTCCCAGCACCCACGTGGAAACTCACAACTGCCTGAAATTCCAGTTCCAAGTGTTTCAACACCCTCATGCAGATATAAATGCAGGCAAAACACTGATGTATATAAAATGTAAAAAATATATTTTGGTTAACAAAAAGAAATATGTATTCATTTAGCTCCAGATATATTTTTTCTATGTCTTCTTATTTTGGAGAAAATGATCTATTTCATTTGGTAAATCATCACAGTTCATAAACAAACCTAATGTCATCTGATCCTTTAAAGGATTCTACTTGACACTTGGAAAATTATTTTTTTCTGTAAGCAGAGAAAGAGTGCTTGAAACTATAGCATAGCTAAGCTTCTATTTATAAAATGAGCAAACATCCCATACCTGATACATTCTGGAGCCTCTATACCATGTTTCTGCATACACTGTAGTATTTCTAATCTAGCAATGATTATTAACCAGGGAAAAAGTCTAGGATTTTCATAAATCATTAAACAAATGGAAAATATATAAGATGTTTTTTCTAGTTATTATTTTTACAATAAATCACATGGCCAATACCGAACATGTGATCTTATTTTCTAATATTTTTGGGGTCTTTTATAGAATGTGAATGTTTCTCAGATACTCAGATATTGGAATATTGGTCCTTATACTGAGGGGACGTTGTAAAACTTCTGATAAATGAGGCTTTCTGGGATTCTCTTGTTTGTAGAGTGTATGGAACACTTTGAATGGTACATGATCCAGGGCCTTTCCCTTTTCTCTTGCTTCCTTGTTTTGTAAAATAAAAGATTTATTTAATGAAAATTTCTCACCATTATGTATAATCACCAGAAGCCTTAAGCTGGCTAACTAAGGCATGTGTTTATATACAAACTAGAACAGAAGCAGCATTGAATCCTTCAAATTAAGACTGAAGGTAACAAAACATGTTAATCACCAACATAAATCTGATATAATATATTCTTACCATAGCAAAACATTCTTTTTATCAAATGAGAATTTATAGCAGACTGGTCTGACAGTGTGTGTTCAATGAAATATTATTGATTTCCTTTTGAAAACCAAGCTTTCTAATCCAATAGAAGTGAAAACATCAGTTTTCTGTTTACAACCAAACATCATTCATTGGAATTGGTTTGGTTCAACCACTAGTAGAATATACCTGTATGAAGGTACTGGGGCTTTTAATACTTAGATGCAGAACTAAAACCCATCCTCAAAGTTTCACTTCATAATACAGGCAAGTTTTCTATTCCAGGGAGACTTCTTGCAGAGGAATATGAGCAACAAGTAGAATAACACTACCAAAGTCTAAATACACAATATATTGGTACCCTCAGAAAATATTCAAAATTCACCTGAGATTCAGACCAATGTTATGCAATGCTCACTTCTGAGTTCCCCTCATCTAAATACAGCTTAAGGTTAGACTTCAGCTACATGTGGTCAAGAAAGATTTAAAGATTAAGAGAAATGCTTTATAAAAGCTTCCCTCTTAGTTAGGTTTATATTACTCTGATAAACACCAAGACCAGCTTGGGTGTGGTGATGTTTTGTTTAAGATCTAACAAATAAAGCCCATCAAACTAGTTAGCCATAGAGGACAGGCAGTGGTGTCACACACCTTTAATCCCAGCAGCCACACTAGTTTGCCATAGAGACCAGGCTGTGATGGGACACATCTTTAATCCCAGACTCAGGAGACAGAGGCAGAAGGATCTCTGTTAGTTCAAGGCTACCCCTGGCTATGTGAGATTGAATCTGTCTAAAAGAGAAACAGAGTTTACAAAAAAGTGATCCAAGCACTTGGGATTTCATGCCTTTAATCCCAGATCTAAGGAAGTCAGACACTGGAATGATATGACTGGGCAGAGAGAGGAATATAAGGCAGGAGGAGACAGAAGATCGATGCAGATTGAGGAGGAGTGCAGTATGAGGCCAGGATCTCCCCCTTTGGTCTGAGCAATGGTAGAGGTAAGAATGCTTTAGTGGCATTAACCCTTTATCTGTCTCCGTGTTTTTAATCATTAAAATCAATTAGAATTCATGCTGCACTTGGGGAGGGAAGGGATTATTACAATTTACTCATCCCAACTACAGTTCATCATAAATGGAAGTCAGTGCAGGCTCTCTAGGTAGGAACCTGGAGGCAGGAACTGGTCGAGTTCTGGAGGTATGGTACTTTTTGTCTTGCTCATTGTTGATTGTTTATCCTGTTTTCTTACACAGAACTACCTATACAGGGATGGAACTGTACCCAGCAGGCTGGGCTATCCCATACCAATCATTAATCAAAAAAAATTCTACAGAATTATCTATGGGCAATCTCATAGAGACATGTTCTCATTTGAGCTCCTTCTGTACAGATGCTTCTAGCCTGTGTCATATTGACATAAAAATTAGCCATAGGTTCCTGCAGCAGCATCTGGTAAACAGGCCGGCTTCCCAGCCTGTGTTCCAGTACCTGCAGATCGCCTGGGAACTGCACAGAGCTCCCAATCCCGGTGGGAGCCAAGCACCCCAGACTACAGGTCTTCTCTCCCACCAACGAGAACAGGACACCAGAGGAGGCTGGGAGTCCAGGGAAGCAACTGTTCCTGCAGCAGCATCAGGTAAACAGGCCAGCTTCCCGGCCTGTGTTCCAGTACCTGCAGATCGCCTGGGAATGGCACAGAGCTCCCAATCCCGGCGGGAGCAAAGCACCCCAGACTCCAGGTCTTCTCTCCCGCCAACGAGACCAGGAAACCAGAGGAGCCAGGGAGACCAGGGGAGTAGCTGTTCCGGATCAGGTACAACAGGACCCAGCATAGGGTCCAGGGGACCAGGTAGGAGGCTAAACGCCCCAGATTCCTGTTCTTCTTCTCCACCCATGGGACCAGAACTTGGACAAAGAATAGAAGAACCACCAGATTATTGGATTTTCTAGCACCCACCAAAAAGGGAACTCTGGTCCCCAGACCAGTAAGGGGCTCTTTCTGCACCCACTAGAAGAAGAGATGGGAAAGAGACAATACAAAAACACAGTCAGCAACAGAAAAACAAATATGACACCGCCAGATTCTAGAGACTCCACACCAGCAAGACCCCAACATTCCAATGCGAACGAAGCAGAAGAGAACGACCTTAAAAGCACTTTCATGAAAATGATAGAGGCCCTAAAAGAGGATATAGGAATTTCCCTCAAAGAAATGGAAGAAAAAACAAACCAAAAAATGCAAGAAATGGAAGAAAAAACAAAGTAAAAAATGCAAGAATTGGAAGAAAAAACAAACCAAAAAAGGCAGGAAATGGAAGAAGAAACTAAGCAAAAAATGCAAGAAATGGAAGAAAAAACAAAGCAAAAAATGCAAGAATTGGAAGAAGAAACACACCAAAAAAAAAGGCAGGAAATGGAAAAAGAAACAAAGCAAAAATGCAAGAAATGGTAGAAAAAACAAAGCAAAAAATGAAAAAAATGGAAGAAGAAACAAACCAAAAAAGGCAGGAAAAGGAAGAAGAAAAAAGCACAAAATGCGAGAAATGGAATGAAAAGCAAACCAAAAAATGCAAGAAATGGAAGAAAGAACAAACCAAAAAATTCATAAAAGGCAACAAATGGATGAAAAGATAAACAGAAAATTGCAAGAAGCAATGCAAACACTGCAAGGGTTGAAAACTGAAATAGAGACATTAAAAAAACACAATCTGAAGAAAGGCAGAAAATAGAAAAGCTGGACAAACAGACAGGAACTACCGATACAAGCATTACCAACAGAATAGAAGAGATGGAAGAGAGAATCTCAAGTGTTGAAGATACACTAGGAGAAATGGATTTATACACCAAAGAAAACCATAAATCCAACAAATCCTTAACACAAAACATCTAGGAAATATGGGACACCATGAAAAGACCAAACCTAAGAATAATAGGTATAGAAGAAGGAGAAGAAATCTACCTCATTGGGGCAAAAGGCATATTCAACAAAATCATAGAAGAAAACTTTCCCAACCTTAAGGAAGACATGCCAATGAAGGTACAAGAAGCCTACAGAACACCAAATAGAGTGGACCACAAAAAAAAATCCCCTCGCCACATAATAATCAAGACCCCAAACATAAAGAATAAAGAAAGAATATTAAGAGCAGCTAAGGAAAAAGGTCAAGTAACATATAAAGGCAGACCTATCAGAATTACACCTGATTTCTCCATGGAAACTCTGAAAGCCAGAAGGTCCTGGATAGATATTCTACCTACACTAAGAGACCATGGATGCCAGCCCAGACTACTATACCCGGCAAAGCTCTCAATCACTATAGACAGAGAAAACAAGATATTCCATGACAAAACTAGATTCAAGCAATATGTGTCCACTAACCCAGCCCTACAGAAAATTTTGGAAGGAAAACTCCAACCCAAGGAAGCTAACTACAACCAGAAAAACATAGGCATTAGAGAATCCCTCTCTACCAACAGCCAAAAGAACAAAGGGGTGAAATTCCACAAATAATTCCACCAACAACAACCATCGCAAATCGAAGAAGGATGAGCAATCAATGGTCATTAATATCCCTCGATATTAATGGCCTTAACTCACCCATAAAAAGACACAGACTAGCAGAATGGATTCGAAGACAGAACCCTTCCTTCTGCTGCATGCAAGAAACACACCTCACCCTCAAAGACAGTCATTACCTGAGAGTTAAAGGTTGGGAAAAAATTTTTCAATCAAATGGACCCAAGAAACAAGCAGGGGTAGCAATCCTAATATCTAACAAACTAGACTTTAAAATAAAAACAATCAAAAGAGATGAAGGTATTTATTACATACTCATCACAGGTGAAACCCACCAAGATGAAGTGTCTATCCTGAACATCTATGCCCCAAATACAAAGGCATCCACATTTGTTAAAGAAACATTATTAGAACTTAAATCTCATCTAAAGCCCCACACAGTTATAGTGGGAGATTTCAACACACCACTCTCACCACTAGACAGGAATACCAGACAGAAACTCAACAAAGAAGCAAAGGGACTAATAGAAGTAATGACCCAACTGGGACTAACAGATATCTATAGAACATTTCATCCACATAAAAAAGAATATACCTTCTTCTCACTACCACATGGAACCTTCTCAAAAATCGACCACATACTTGGCAACATATCAAACCTCAGCAGCTACAAAAAATTGGAATAACTCCATGCATCTTATCAGACCACCATCCTTTAAAATTAGAATTCAACAACAACACACATTGCAGAAAACCTACAAACTCATGGAAATTGAATAATGCTCAACTGCACCATCCCTGGGTGAAAGAGGAAATAAATAAAGAAATTAAAGACTTCCTCGAATTCAATGAGAATGAAGACACAACATACCCAAACCTATGGGACACTTTGAAAGCAGTGTTACGGGGGAAGTCCATAGCACTAAGTGCTCACATGAAGAAACAGGAGAACAGTTATACCAGAGAATTAACATCACAGCTGAAAGCTCTAGAACACAAAGAAGCAAACTCCCCCAGGAGGAGTAGACGCCAGGAAATAATCAAATTGAGGGCTGAAATCATTAAAGTAGAAACCAGGAAAACAATGCAAAGAATCAATGCAACGAAGAGTTGGTTCTTTGAGAAAATCAACAAGATAGACAAACCTTTGTCCAAACTTACCAAACAGCAGAGATTGAACATGCCAATTAACAAAATCAGAAATAAAAAGGGGGACATAACAACAGACTCTGAGGAAATCCAGAGAATCATTAGGTCATATTTTGAAAATCTGTCCTCCACAAAATTCAAAAATTTAAAGAAATGGATGACTTCCTGGATAGCTATCATTTGCCAAAACTAAATCAAGAACAGATAAGCAATTTAAATAGACCTATAACCCCTATGGAAATAGAAGCAATCAATGAAAGTCTCCCAACTAAAAAAAGTCCAGGTCCAGATGGCCTCAGTGCAGAATTCTACCAGAAATTCAAAGAACAGCTTATACCAACTCTTCTCAAAGTGTTCCACACAATAGAAGCAGAAGGGTCTTTGCAAAACTCTTTATATGAGGCTTCAATAACCTTGATCCCCAAGCCACACAAAGATACAACTAAGAAAGAGAACCTCAGACCAATATCCCTCATGAACATTGATGCAAAAATACTCAATAAAATACTGGCAAATCGGATCCAAGAACACATCAAAACAATCATTCACCACGATCAAGTAGGTTTCATCCCAGGGATGCAGGGATGGTTCAACATACGAAAATCCATCAACGTAATCCACCATATAAACAAGCTGAAAAATAAAAATCACATGATCATCTCACTAGATGCTGAAAAGCCTTTGACAAAATCCAAAACCCCTTCATGATGAAGGTCTTGGAGAGATCTGGGATAACAGGGACATATTTAAACATAATAAAAGCTATATACAGTAAACCAACAGCCAACATCAAACTAAATGGACAGAAACTCTACGCAAATCCTCTAAAATCAGGAACAAAACAAGGCTGTCCACTCTCTCCATACCTTTTCAACATGGTACTTGAAGTTCTAGCTATTGCCATATGACAACAAAGGGGGATCAAGGGGATACAAATTGGGAAGGAAGAGGTCAAACTTTCACAGTTTGAAGACGATATGATAGTTTACATCAAGGACCAAAGAACTCTACGAGGGAACTCTTACAGCTGATTAACACCTTCAGCAATGTGGCAGGCTACAAGATCAACTCAAGAAAATCAGTAGCCCTACTATATACAGATGATAAAAGGGCTGAAAAAGAAATCAGAGAAACATCACCCTTTACAATTGCCACAAACAACATAAAATACCTTGGGGTAACGCTAACCAAACAAGTGAAAGACCTGTATCGTAAGAACTTTGAATCTTTAAAGAAAGAAATTAAAGAAGTCCTTAGAAAATGGAAAGATCACCCATGCTCTTGGATAGGTAGGATCAATGTAGTAAAAATGGCCATACTGCCAAAAGCAATCTACAGATTCAATGCAATCCTCATTAAAATCCCAGCACTATTCTTCACAGACCTTGAAAGAAAAATAATCAATTTTGTATGGAAAAACAAAAGACCCAGAATAGCCAAAACAACCCTGTTCAACAAGGCAACGTCCGGAGGCATCACCATCCCTGACCTCAAGCTCTATTATAGAGCTACAGTCCTGAAAACAGCTTGGTATTGGCACAAAAATAGATAGGTAGACCAATGGAATCGAATTGAAAACCCGGGTATTAAGCCACACTCGTATGAACATCTGATCTTTGACAAAAAGCTAAAAATATACAATGGAATAAAGAAACCATCTACAACAAATGGTGCTGGCATAACTGGAGACTGGCATGTAGAAGAATGCAGATCGATCCATGCACAAAACTTAAGTCCAAATGGATCAAAGAACTTAATATAAATCCAGCCACACTGAATCTCTTAGAAGAGAAACCGAGTGGTACTCTTGAACGAATTGGTACAGGAGACAGCTTCCTGAACATAACACCAGTAGCACAGACAGTGAGATCAACAATTAATAAATGGGACCTACTGAAACTGAGATGCTTCTGTAAGGCAAAGGACACAGTCAGCAAGACAAAAAGGCCGCCCACAGAATGGGAAAAAAATATTCACAAATCCCACATCTGACAGAGGGTTGATCTCCAAAATTTACAAAGAACTCAAGAAGCAAGTCTCCAAAACATCAAAGGACCCAATTAAAAAGTGGGCTGCAGAACCAAATAGAGAGTTTTCAATAGAGGAGTCTAAAATGGCTGAGAGGCACTTGAGAAAGTGCTCAACATCCTTAGCCATCCGGCAATTGCAAATCAAAACAACTCTGAGATACCATCTCACTCCTGTCAGAATGGCTAAAATCAAAAACACCAATGACAATTTATGCTGGAGAGGATGTGGTGAAAGGGGGACACTCCTCCATTGCTGGTGGGAGTGCCAACTGGTTCAGCCACTTTGGAAATCAGTATGGAGATTCCTCCGAAAAATGGGAATAAACCTACCACACGACCCAGCAACTCCACTCTTAGGCATATATCCAAAAGATGCCCATTCATACAACAATGATGTCTGTTCCACTATGTTCATAGCAGCTTTATTTGTAATAGCCAGAACTTGGAAGCAACCCAGATGTCCCTCAACCGAAGAGTGGATAGAGAAAATGTGGTACATTTACACAATGGAGTACTTATTCAGCAGAAAAAAAAAAACAATGGAATCATGAGATTCGCAGGCAAATGGATGACACTAGAAGAAACCATCCTGAGTGAGGTAACCCAGTCACAAAAAGAGAAACATGGCATGTACTCTCTCATATATGGATTTTAGACCTAGATCTGGGGAGTGCCAGCCTACAATCCTATGGCCAGAGAGTCTGGGAAACAGAAACTTCATTTAGTGGCTGATCGAAGAAGAGGCAGACTCCCTTGGTTTAGTACTGACCTGAACTCAAGAAAGCCAGTAACAGAGAGGGAGGACTGATGATCAAAGGGATTAAGACTGGGCTGATTTAACCCCCAGAAACAGCTGACCAGACAAAGGTTAACTTTTGAATCCCAGGCATCATCCTGGGTATCCAGCATGGGACTGATCAAGACCCCCTGAATCTGGGTGTCAGTGAGGAGGCCTAGGTAATCTATTGAGCCTTGGGCAGCAGATCAGTACCCATCCCAATTATACACAAGGACTTTGGACTCCCATAGAACAATGTGAGGTGCACTCTCACCCTGAACTCTTGGGGAAGGGTCTAGGCCCCGCCCTATATGAAATGACAGACTATGGACACCCCCATGGAGGGCCTCATCGTCCCTGGGGGAATGAGGGGATAAGGGGGGGGGGGTTGGGGGTAGGGCACGGGAGGAGGGGAGGGAAAGGGAGAAGGACCTGGAACTGACTTGTGAAGCAACCTTGCTTCTTATCTAAATTTAAACTGGAAAAAAAAATTAGCCATGACTGCTTCTAAAGTAATGAGCATGGAATTGTGTATATCTGCATGAGACACACACAGACTTGGTCAATAGGTCAAGCTCTCTGATTAACTCTTAAAGGCATCCTTTATGTGGTTAGGAAAAAATATTTCCTTAACTTCCATTTGAAAATAAAATGGGAAAATGAAAGAAATAAACTTTAACCCTTGTGTCCATGGTAATTGCAAAACCTAAAGTATCTTAGAAAATTTAAAAACTAAACATTTCAATTTTTGTATGCTGGAAGAACAACTCGGTGTTCACAGTAAACACTTTTTCTCTTACACATTAAAAGTGATGAGCTTTAGAGTTATTTTTTGCTTTTCTCATAAGTACCAAATTGATGAGTGCTGACTCTGGATGTTAAGCACAGAGGACCAAAGACTGCAGAAAGAGCTCACACTCCATAATCTCACGTATCACATGCTCGCATTAGATGTCTCACTAATTTGTGTGTGTGTGTGTGTTTTATATTAGCATGATATTGTGAACATAACATATTCTATTGCACTTAAAACTTTTTAGTTATGTTCTTTAGAAATTTGTAAGTTATTAAAAATGTAACAATAATACTTGTGCACCACTCATCTAACATCAAGCTGCACTAATATTGTGATATTTTGGATGAATACTGCATCATGTGAAATATATTGCTAATTAAATCCACAGTATGTTTTACATTTTAAGTAACACAGAGCACAAACATATAATTTGTCTAGAATGTAAATTGGTCATATCCCCTTATTGACATAAAAGCATAGGTAGAAAACACATGCAGTTCAGGAATTTCCAACAAAGAGGGCTTCTTTTTTTTCATTGCCTTTCAGTATCCTTACATGAATTTGAAATGTTTAAAAGGTAGCAGATTAAATAATTTATTTTACTCTGATGAGTCCTCAGGAGAAAGGCTGCAAAGTCAAGAACATCTTCAAAAGTAATAAACCTATTTTATTTGTGAAATGATGCTCATTTCAGGGCAGTGCTTTAGGTGGTATATGTTTAATAGGGCATTCCAAGCATTCAACAGTCTTCATGACTCTCTGTGGCTTATTTCTACATGTAGAGTGTCTTGCAAAAAAAGAGGTAACTATTATTTTTCAATTGTTTGTATTTATTGCCAAGAGGTTTGTTAACTCCAGCTCAACTTGAAGTTTTGTGCTCTTTCAAAAATTGGGCTATCCATATCACTTAGCTGTCTATTTCTGTGAGAAATGTGCTTTTGATATGAACTTGAGTGGAAGAATTAATGTATTTTAGTTAATAGTTTCTGAAACTTCATTGACTATGGCTCCATGATGAGCAAGAATGTGACATCATGGACCTGTGGTAAAGGGCGCTCACCAAATAAGAAGCAGAAGCAGAGATGAAGACATGGGTTTCTAGATAGATCCTTTAACGTACACCCCAATGACCAACTTACTCTAGTTGGTCCTAACTTCCAATGTCTCCATCATCTCCTAAAACAATGGCAACATCTGAGAACTAAGCATTTAGCATATTAGCTTATGAGGGAAATTTCATATACAAACCATGCAAATAATATACTAGTATGCTTTTCTCTCATTAAAAGCCCTGTAATTGGTGGAGGAAACATGGGTAAGAATAGAGGAGAAAAGGGTGGGAGATACCATAAAAGAGGGAGCCATTATAAGTCAGAGAAGAGATCTGGCACTAGTGAGATCTTCACCTTTGTCAAGAATGACACCAACTGGCATTAAGGCTACCTTAAATGTCTCCCATGATAATGAAAATGATGATTACCTTATATGTCATCCTAGAACTCTCACCCAGTGGCTGATGGAGGCAGAGGCAAACACCCACTGCTGTGAACCGAATTGAACTCCTAGAACACAGATGCAAAGAGAAGTGATGACCAAAGGAATCAAGATCAGATTGGCAAAACCCACAGAAGCAGCTGACCTAAACAAGGGGAAACACATGGACCCCAGACTGGTAACTGAGGGGCCAGCATGGGACTGATCCAGACATCCTTCCCACCGGACCTGGGTGACAGAGAGGAGGCCTTGGCAATCTGTGGGACCTTGGAGAGTAGAGCAGTATTTATTCCTGGCATACAGATAGACTCTGGGAACCCATATCACGTGGAAGGATGCTCTCTCAGCCTGGACACATGGGGAAGAATCTGGGCAATTCCCGGGATGATGTCACAGACTCTGAAATCCCTCATGGAAGCTCTTGCCCTCCCTAGGGAGCAGAGAGGGGATGGAGTGGGGGTGAGGGCTTGGGAAGTTTGGGGAGTAAGGGAGGAGAGGAGGGAGAGGAAACTGAGAGTGACATGTGTAAAAAGTTAAACAAAAAATATGAAAAAGAAAACAGAGCAAAGAAAAAATAGACAAACCAGAGAAAATCTACTCAATGTCCTCTCCACAAACTCTAACATCTGTTTTTTTCCGACTTGTTCATTTGTTGCAAAGAAGACAGTGCACTCTATCTGTTTTACGAAGCATTGCAAAAACTGTGATGTTCTTGTGAAGGTGACCATATGCAATATAAATAGCACAATTCAAATGAAATAAAATAAGATGAATTTAGAAAGAGCACCACTAGGTGTGTGGGACAGAGATTGGAGAGTGTAGGAAGAGCATCTAGCAAGGTGGCTAGAAGGCAAACATCAAAAAGGGCAAAGTTAATTTGTGACAGGTTTGTTCCCATTCTGTGGACTGATGTTGTCTAAATGGTGGTGTACTTTGTTCCTCAGTTTCACAAGGTCTTCAGTTTTAGTGCTGTGCTATCTGTGTCTTGCACAGGAAGTCTTTTCCTGTGTCAATGAGTTCAAGACTCTTTTCTACTTTTCCTTGTATCACATTCAGTGTATTTCACCTTACTTTAAGGTCTTTGATGTACTTGGTGTTGAGTTTTGTGTAGGGTAATGCTGGGTGATAAGTGTGAATCAATTTGCATTCTTGTAAATGCAGCCATCAATTTAACCAGCACCATTTGTTGAAAATTATGTCTGTTTGTTTCAACGAGTATTTCTGGCTTCTTTATCAAAACTCAGGTGTCTGTAGGTGTGTGCACTTATTTTTGGATCTTCAATTTTACTACACTGAGCAACATGTCTTTTTTTGCTCTTCTAACATGATGTTTTTCTTATTTAGTTTTAAAGCACAATTTGAGTTAGGGCATAGCAGTTCTTTTATTATTTAGGATTGTTGTGGTTATCCTGGAATTTTAGTGTTTCCAAAGGAAGATTAAAAGTGTCCTTTTGGGATTTGAGAAGAATTTTGGTGGGTACTCCATTGAATTTGTAGATGGCTTTTGGTAGGATGAGCATTTTTACTATAATAATCCTACTTATCCATGAGTATAGGTGATTTTGACTTTTAAATCATTTTATTTTATTTTGTTATTATTCCTTAGACACCTGTTTGTCTTATAACCAGAGACAGAAAGTGTGGATCTGGACAGGAGAGGAGGTAAAGAGGAACTAGAAGGAGTAGGGGGACAGGAACTGTAATCAAATTATATTGTATGAAAAAAATTTTTTCAATAAAAAGGACAATTACTTGCAAGTTTATCACTGAATTATTTAGTTATATATTAATTAAGCTTACATTATTAAAATCATGTTATATAGTCTGCACTTTGATTTCTTCTGATCTATCTATTATGAATGCCATTGTCAAGGATTGTAGGGAGAATACTTTCATGATAAATAATTTTCAAAGCTCTTGAGGAATCATAGCTAAAGAACAGCCAATGGAGAAGAACACTCTTTGGAGGACAGCCTGGTGAACACAGTGTGTGAGCATTGTGTTGCAAACATGTAAGCCATCCAGCAAAAGCAGCTTCTTCATGATGATGACTGTGTCCTCACCCGGGTAAATGCAACCCATACAGCCTTGACATCCAAGCCTGGGCTCATTTTACAGCCTGAGAATCGTGACATTTAAAGTTATAGTAGATATTTATCACAATTGTCACTTGCCATTAATTTACTCTCCCTTTGTGCATCTGTTCAAAAAATAATTAGAATTTTATGCTGCAGTAAATATGCTTGTTCATCCATTAGTGCAAAGCAAAAGATTAATTGCATTACAATGGGAATCAGGACTACAACACTTCAAGTCACAATGATAACAGTGACAGCTGGGCTGCCCACAGTACTTTGCTCTGATAAGCTTCAAAAATAAGCATAGATGGGAAAATAATTAAGCCACTGACAAGGCAGGACCAACCTTATTTCCCCTCCTCTTACATTCAGTGTACACTCACCAAAGAAAGATTCTCACTGCAAATTAGCAAGGTTTCTCCCATGTCTTAAAATGCCCTAGCTTAACATTAATAATGAACTGGATTGTGACAGATCTGACTTTTACTTAACTCATGCCAGTTATCCCTGCAAGTGAACAGATTGTGTAGAGTTAACCTGGTCTGATTTCTATGACTAATTTCTGTAATAGGTTGGGCTGAGTCTGAGATTTTGTGAACATTGAAGTAGTTCAGGACTTGGTGTTAATTTAATGTTCCACTGTACCATTGCAAAATTATTTTCTTTAACTAATAAAAACTCACATTTTGATTTTCCCTGGGGCTTCAACTCCTTAGTCCTTCTGTAAATGTGATAGCAGTGATACCTTATCTTTTAATCTATTTCTCTGTCTCTCTTTTAATCACCCCACATGTATATGCGTATTTACATATATAAACATTTTATAGATCTCTACACCTAAATTCAGTACACGCTATTTAACACCAATGATTATTAACAGTGTTTTAAAGCACAGACAAGAGTTTGCATCACTTAATAAAACACAGGGCAATAATTTGCTCCATAGGCTAGCCTACAAGTGTGACTACCACTCCCATCAATAGTGAAGAAGAGAGGATGAGAATAGAATTGCTCAAGTATTCATCTTTGTTGCTTAAACAAAAGAACACTGTTAGGTAGAGCTTCTTGAGTTCATTAAACCAAAGATAAATGATAACTGGGTGCTTTATTGGGGAACAACTTATAAAGATAATAGGGAAGAACCACCGCAGCGTTCCTGCTCCAGAAGATGCAGTCTCTGCCCTTGTCATGCCATCCACCACCCAAGAGACAGAGCCACACAGTGCTTCTCTATCTTCTGGTCAAGTCCACACCTGAAGGTACAACCAAAAGGGGTGTGACCACTAACAAAAATTCACTGGCAAGGTGAAATGCTACTACAGAGCACTCCTCCCAACTCTGACATGTCTACTACTACTAATGGCCACAACTGTAACCAAAGAATATCAGTAAATAATCACCTTTCTTGAGATTTTCAGGTTATTTTATTTATGACCATTGCATTTGTAATGGTAGCAGAGTGTGACAAAGCATGCATGTGGAGGTCAGAAAACAACTGTATGAAATCAGTTCTCTCCTTCCACCTTTACGTAGGTTTCAAAGATTAAACCCAGATCTTTAGGCAGCAACCTCTTTTACCTACTAAGCCATCTCTTTGATTCTCATTTGTTTTGGGTCCTGGTGGCTTCCTTTATGGTATACTGGCTTCCCTGGAGCTTCCTAAACACTTGACACATTAAGAGATTGACTGATCCAATAATGCTGGTGAGGCAATACTTGGCGATAAAATGAATACATCTTATCCTTTTACATGATTTCCTAATGTTATTTTATAAAGGCACTTGATTTTAAGTTAAATAATATTATTCAAAACTTTTCAAAAATTTCAAATTTCAAAATTTGCCTAAAAAATTATGAAGTCCATCTAGCCAGACTAGTAAATAGGCATTTAGTAATATCTGAGTCTTTGCTTCTTTTTTCTTATTTTTTAATTTAAATTAGAAACAATTTTGCCTTACCGGTTAATATCATTTCCCTCTCCCTCCCCCCCTTCCCTGCCCACCACCAGCCCCTTATTACACTTTCTGCTCCCCAAGGAGGGTGAGTCCTTCCATGGGGGGTCTTCAAATTCTGTCATGTCATTTGGAGCAGGGCCTATGCCCTACCCCATGTGTCTAGACTAAGAGAGCATCCCTCTATGTGGAATGGGCTCCCAAAGTCCATTCATATATTAGTAGTCTCTCCACTATTGCTTACATTGCTAGTTGGGATCATGCTTATAGATCTCCAAACCTTACTCTTTGTTTCTATCTCTTTGTCTTTCTCTCTCTCAAACACACACATGTACGTGCTTGCATGCACATACACACACATTAATTTTTAAATTTACTCTTTAATAATATATTACAACCCAACAACAGTTTGCTTTCCATCTTTCCTATCTACTCCTACTCCATTTCTTTTCTGGAAAGTGCAGGCCTCCCAGGAATATCAGCCAAACTTGGCATATAAATTTGCAATAAGACTAGGCATATCCCCTCATAATAATGCTGGGCAAGGCAACCAAGTAGGAGGGAAAAGATCCCAAAAGCTGACTAAAGAGCCAGAGACAGCCCACTCCACTGTTAGGAATCCCACAAGAAAAGCAATCTATAAAATTATAACATACATGCAGAGGTCAGATCCAATGCAGACTCACCAATTTTCCAGTCAATCACTGTGCACCCCTATGAGCACAGGTAAGTTGAATCTGTGGATTTTCTTACGATGTCTTTGACCCCAATATCTATTACAATCCTTTGTCCACCTCTTCCACAGAATGTTCAAAACTTCACCTAATGTTTGGCTGTGGGTCTGATTCTGTTTATATCAGTTGCTGGATGCAATCTCTCTGATGGTAAGTATGCCAGGATTCTGTCTGTGATATAGTACAATAGCATTAGGAATTATTTCATTGATTTTTTTGAGGGGGAGCTGGTTGTGTTTGGTTCTATCCTAGATCTCTGGGCCACCCAGCCTTTCCATCCTGGACATTCAGGCAGTGTCAGGTATGGACTCAATCTTGTGACATAGATTTCAGGCTGGACTAGTCATTGGTTGGCCACTCACACAATTTCTGCACCTCCCATATCCCAGCACATCTTCTAGGTAGGAAAATTAATTATAAGTTGAAAATTTTGGGGCTAAGTTGGTGCTGCAGTCCCTCCACTGGAAGTCTTGCCTGGCTCTAGGAAATGTCCTGTTCATGCTCTATATATCCCTTTACTATATATCTTAGCTAAGGTCACTTTTACAAATTTTCAGGAATTTTGATTGGGCTAGGTTTCTAGTTGGTCCTGGATATACCCATCACCACCAATTCCAGTACTCTCTTCTTCCATTTCTCCCAAAGCCTGCCTTCTTCCTCCTGTTCCCATCCCCACATGGCCCCAGTATACCCCTGAAGCCTATTTCTCCTTCCCAGGGAAATCCATGTATTCCCCCACACACACTTGAGTCCTCCTTGTTACTCACCATTTCTGGGTGTGTGAACTTGTAGTATCCTTGTCATTTACAATTAATACTCACTTAGAAGTGAATACATACTATGTTAGTCTTTCTGGATCTGGGTTATCTCACTCAGGATGATTGATTTCTGGTTCCATCTATTTGGCTGTACATTTCATGTTATTTTTTTAAACATCTGAGTAACAATTCTTTGTGCAAATGTTCCACATTTTCTTTATCTATTCTTTAGTTGAGATACATCTAGTTTGTTTTCAGATTCTGTCTGTTAAGAATAAAGTTGCTATGAACACAGTGGGGCAAGTGTCTATGTGGCTTGATGGGGTTTCCTTTGGGTATATACCCAGGAGTGGTATGTCTGGGTCTTGAAGTAGATTCCCATTTTTCTGATTAACTTATCGATTTCCAAAGTACGAGATTGCACTCCAACCAGCAATGGAGGAGTGCTCTTTTTGTTCCTCTTCCTCTTCAGCACGAGCCGTCACTTGTATTTTTGATCTTAGGCATTTGGAGAGGCATACGATGGAATCTCAGAGTCATTTTTGATGCATTTCCCCATTGTCTAAGGATCATGATCTTTTCTTTTAGTGCTTCTTTGTCAACTAAGATTCCTCAGCTGAGGATTCTCTGTTTATATCTGTACTATTTTAAATAGGAATACTACTTTTTGAAGTTGATTTTCTTAAATTTGTATATATTTTAGATATTAATGCTCTGTCAGTTGTGAAACTGGTAAAAATATTTTCCTTTCTGTGGGCTGCCTTTTGTCCTATTGACTGTCCTTTGACTTGCAGCTGTTTAGTTTCATGAGGTCCCATTTTGTATAGGTTAATATATATGAATATACTTGCATTCTTTTACATGTCCATATCCAGTTACACCAGTCATTTGTTCAAGATACTTTTTATTTTACATGGTATATTTCTGGCCTTTCATCAAATATCAGGTGCCTGTAGGTGACAGGATTTATGCCTGCATCTTCTGTAATGTGCACTCTTTCCGCCAGTTTGGTCCCAGAGCAATATCAGTCCCAAATGAATATGCAGGATGCGCTACATTAATTGTGAAGCTTTTTGCCATTTGCTTGGTTTCTCATTGGCTAGTTCTGACTTAGTTATTAACCCATAATGGTTAATCTGAGTATTTCTACGTGGTCTTCTCTTACTGGAGAAAAGGGTCTGGAACCCTTACTTCTGTGTCATAAAACATGACAGACTATGCCTCTGTTTCCCAGAATCCTCCTTGACTCCTAGTCCCACCTATCTTTCTTCCCTATTGCCCAACAGTGCTTTATTTAATCAACCAAATAAGACAGTCTATACACAGAAGGACTTCCCCCATTATCTTCTCTTTTCTGTTTAAATAAAAACAAAGGTTTTAACTTTAACATAGCCAAATTATATATAACAGAACTCTTATCAAATAAGAACAATAGTTACAATATTTAGTCTATTAACATTTAGTAAGATTTTAAAAAAGCATCATCTATTCTATCTGTGTGAGTCTAAGGTCTAATATGTAATTTATCTTCTATCATATTTAAGGAAAACTCTAATTAAAACTAGATATTTTTAACTCCATCAAAGACCACAGAAGGATAAAATATAAACTCTAAAATCTACAGAGACACCTTGCTACCTGGACAGTCACCTGAAGTTCCTCTGTAATGTTGGGAAATCCATCTATAGTTCATAGGAAACAGTGTGTCTGGCAGACTTTTTAGAAAAGCAGGAAATTTTAAACTGTCCACCTGTGTTGGCAGTTTGTCAGTCATTTTTCTTTTGTGTGTCCTGTAGAATGTCTGGCATACTCTTCCATGAAGCAGAAACCCTGTAGGACTGTCCAAGTTCAGCAGTCAATTTTCTGTGGGGCCTGCATGTCCAGTTTATACAGCAACAGTCAAACAGTCCAGGCAAGAGCAGTTTCTTGCCCAAACAGCTAACCTTGTCATGTTGAAAGCAAATTCTATAATGAGTTTCTTTGATGCCCATCTTCCTGTGAGATGTAATTGGTGTGTCCAGAGCAGTTGTGTCTCACTATTATGAAAAACCCTAAACCATTTAAATGTCATATATTTTATAGGTCTTTGAAAGTTTTGAATAATATCTATCTTAAATACATCTCTTAATATCTAGAAAACCTAACTAACCTAACTATAATTTTGACTATTGTAAGTAACTATCTATAATCTGTATTTAATTACATATTATGTCTTACAAGATTAGGATAAACACAATACTTAAACAAGAGGAGAAATATACATATCACAAAATTGACCTTTAATTTTTATCAATAAATGAAAATCCACACCAATACAAAGTGTGAGCTCAAGTACGGTGGGTAGATGGGTGAACCACTCCTGACACCAAAATGTGAATGGAAAATGAGTCACACTCAGGATGCCGGGAAAAGGTAGTTGGATATTTATTAAGATAGAGAGAAGTAACTTTCATGAAAAAGTGAGAACTGGATTAATGTTCTATGGTCTCCACACCTCAGCCGGGATCTAAGAGAGAGCTTTCCCTTTCTTTTTCCTCTTTTACCCCTCGGCTTTCCCATATCCCTCTGTCCATTCCACAAACATGCGTGGTCAATACCTCAGGCACATGAAATCTCCCCTACAGCCTTCCATTCAATTCCATGGAGCAACTTGTCTGTTTTTGTGCCATTGCCATGCAGTTTTTATTGTCTCATCTCTGTAATAGAGCTTGAAATCAGGGATGGTGATACCTCTGGAAGATATTTTATTGTACAGGCTTATTTAGATATCATGGGTTTTTGTTTTTTTCATGAGAAGTTAAATATTTTCCTTTCAAGGTCTGTAAAGAATTGTTCTCTAATTTTGATGGAAATTGCATTGAATCTGTAGATTCAATTTTTTTTATTGTGTTAAACCTACCTTTCAATGAGTATGGGAGATCTTTCAATCTTCTGAAATCTCCTCCAATTTCTTTCTTCAAAAACAAAGTTTTTGTCATACTGGTCTTATACTTGCTTGGTTAGAGTTACAATAAGATATTTTATACTATTTGTGACTACTGTGAAGGATGCTGATTTCTTTCTCAGACCAATTAGTAATTGTATATAGGAGGGCTACTGATTTTCTTGAGTTAGCCTTGTATTCAGCCACTATACTAAATGTGTTTATCAGCTGTAGGATTTATCTGGTAAAATTTCTGCTGTTCACTACAAATTGTATCATATTATCTGCAAATAGTGATTATTTGACTTCTTTCTTTCCCATTTGTATTTCCTTGATCTATTTTACGTGTCTTGTTGCTCTACCTAGAAATTCAAGTACTATTTTGAATAGAAAAGGAGGCATTGGACAGCCTTGTCTAGTTCTGGATTTTAGTGGAATTGCACTAAGTGGCTCTCCATTACATTTGATGTTGATTATTGATTTGCTGTAAGTTGCCTTTGTTATGTTTAGGCATGTCCCTTGAACCCTGATCTTACTAAGAATTTTATCATGAAGAAATATCAAAGGTTTTCTCAGCATCTATGAGTGGATCATGTTTTTTTTTCTTTCAGTTTGTTTATATGGCAGAGTCCAATGACAGATTTTCATTTATTTAATCACCCCTGCATCTCTTGGATGAATCCTCCTTGATCATAGTGGATGAATTTTTTGATGCATATTTGCATTTGGCTTGTGGGTACTTTATTGAGTAGTTTGGTATCATTGTTCTTGAGGGATACTGTTCTGTAATTCTCTTTCTTTTTTGAGTCTTTGTATGATTTGGGTATCAGGTTAACTTTGGTTTCATAAAATGAATTTGACAATGTTTCCCTATTTCTATTTTGTGAAATAATTTGAAGAGTATTGGTACTGACTCTTCTTTGAAAGACTGATAATTCCATGCTAAAACCAACAGTCCCTGTTTCTTCGACAGGGGATTTTTCTATTTCTTTGGGGATTTATAGATGGATTTAAATTGTTTATCTGATCATGATACAACTTTGGTAAGTGATATTGACCAAATTTTCCCCATTTCTTTTTTTTTGTTTGTTTGTTTTGGTTTTACGAGACAGGGTTTCTCTGTATGGTTTTGGAAGCTGTCGGTTCCGCCTGGCCTCAAACTCACAGAGATCCGCCTGCCTCTGCCTCCCGAGTGCTGGGATTAAAGGCGTACACCACCATCGCCTGACTTCCCCATTTCTTTTATGTTTATTAATTTTGTGGAGTTCAAGTTTTTGCAGTATGACCTACCTATTCTTTCAGTTTTTATTTGTTACCTATATTTTTTTGTGATTTTTTTTATTCTTTTTTTTAAATTTAGATAGGAAACAAGGTTGCTTCACAAGTCAGTTCCAGGTCCCTCCCCTTTTCCCTCCCCTCCTCCCGTGCCCTCCCCTCAATCCCACCCCGTTATCCCCTCATTCCCCCAGGGAGGGTGAGGCCCTCCATGGGGGTGTCCATAGTCTGTCATTTCATATAGGGCAGGGCCTAGACCCTTCCCCAAGAGTTCAGGGTGAGAGTGCACCTCACATTGTTCTATGGGAGTCCAAAGTCCCGTGTGTATACTTGGGATGGGTACTGATCTGCTGCCCAAGGCTCAATAGATTTCCTAGGCCTCCTCACTGACACCCAGATTCAGGGGGTCTTGATCAGTCCCATGCTGGATTCCCAGGCTGATGCCTGGGATTCAAGAGTTAACCTTTGTCTGGTCAGCTGTTTCTGGGGGTTAAACCAGCCCAGTCTTAATCCCTTTGATCATCAGTCCTCCCTCTCTGATACTGGCTTTCTTGAGTTCAGCTCAGTACTTAACCAGCCACTAAATGTAGTTTCTGTTTCCCAGACTCTCTGGCCATAGGATTGTAGGCTGGCACTCCCCAGATCTATGTCTAAAATCCATATATGAGAGAGTACATGCCATGTTTCTCTTTTTGTGACTGATTTCTTCTAGTGACATCCATTTGCCTGCAAATCTCATGATTCCATTATTTTTTTCTGCTGAATAGTACTCCATTGTGTAGATGTACCACATTTTCTCTATCCACTCTTCGGGTGAGGGACATCTCGGTTGCTTCCAAGTTCTGGCTATTACAAATAAAGCTGCTATGAACATAGTGGAACAGACATCATTGTTGTATGAATGGGCATCTTTTGGATATATGCCTAAGAGTGGAGTTGCTGGGTCGTGTGGTAGGTTTATTCCCATTTTTCTGAGGAATCTCCATACTGCTTTCCAAAGTGGCTGAACCAGTTGGCACTCCCACCAGCAATGGAGGAGTGTCCCCCTTTCACCACATCCTCTCCAGCATAAATTGTCATTGGTGTTTTTGATTTTAGCCATTCTGACAGGAGTGAGATGGTATCTCAGAGTTGTTTTGATTTGCATTTCCCGGATGGCTAAGGATGTTGAGCACTTTCTCAAGTGCCTCTCAGCCATTTTAGACTCCTCTATTGAAAACTCTCTATTTAGTTCTGCAGCCCACTTTTTAATTGGGTCCTTTGATGTTTTGGAGACTTGCTTCTTGAGTTCTTTGTAAATTTTGGAGATCAACCCTCTGTCAGATGTGGGATTAGTGAATATTTTTCCCATTCTGTGGGCGGCCTTTTGTCTTGCTGACTGTGTCCTTTGCCTTACAGTAGCTTCTCAGTTTCAGTAGGTCCCATTTATTAATTGTTGATCTCACTGTCTGTGCTACTGGTGTTATGTTCAGGAAGCTGTCTCCTGTACCAATTCGTTCAAGTGTACCACCCACTTTCTCTTCTATGAGGTTCAGTGTGGCTGGATTTATGTTGAGGTCTTTGATCCATTTGGACTTAAGTTTTGTGCATGGCGATAAACATGGATCGATCCACATTCTTCTACATGCCAGTCTCCAATTATGCCAGCACCATTTGTTGAAGATGCTTTCTTTATTCCATTGTATATTTTTAGCTTCTTTGTCAAAGATCAGATGTTCGTATGTGTGTGAGTTAATACCCGGGTTTTCAATTCGATTCCATTGGTCTACCTGTCTATTTTTGTGCCAATACCAAGCTGTTTTCAGGACTATAGCTCTATAATAGAGCTTGAGGTCAGGGATGGTGATGCCTCCGGACGTTGCCTTGTTGAACAGGATTGTTTTGGCTATTCTGGGTCTTTTGTTTTTCCATACAAAATTGATTATTGTTCTTTCAAGGTCTGTGAAGAATTGTGCTGGGATTTTAATGGGGATAGCATTGAATCTGTAGATTGCTTTTGGCAGTATGGCCATTTTTACTACATTGATCCTACCTATCCAAGAGCATGGGAGATCTTTCCATTTTCTGAGGGCTTCTGTAATTTCTTTCTTTAAAGATTCAAAGTTCTTACGATACAGGTCTTTCACTTGTTTGGTTAGCGTTACCCCAAGGTATTTTATGTTGTTTGTGGCAATTGTAAAGGGTGATGCTTGAATCTAGTTTTGTCATGGAATATCTTGTTTTCTCCGTCTATAGTGATTGAGAGCTTTGCCGGGTATATTAGTCTGGGCTGGCACCCATGGTCTCTTAGTGTAGGTAGAATATCTATCCAGGACCTTCTGGCTTTCAGAGTTTCCATGGAGAAATCAGGTGTCATTCTGATAGGTCTGCCTTTATATGTTACTTGACCTTTTTCCTTAGCTGCTCTTAATATTCTTTCTTTATTCTGTATGTTTGGGGTCTTGATTATTATGTGGCGAGGGGATTTTTTTTGTGGTCCACTCTATTTGGTGTTCTGTAGGCTTCTTTTACCTTCATTGGCATGTCTTTCTTAAGGTTGGGAAAGTTTTCTTCTATGATTTTGTTGTATATGCCTTCTGCCCCTTTGAGGTGGATTTCTTCTCCTTCTTCTATACCTATTATTCTTAGGTTTGGTCTTTTCATGGTGTCCCATAATTCCTGGATGTTTTGTGTTAAGGATTTGTTGGATTTAAGGTTTTCTTTGGTTGATAAATCCATTTCTCCTAGTGTATCTTCAACACTTGAGATTCTCTCTTCCATCTCTTCTATTCTGTTGGTAATGCTTGTATTGGTAGTGCCTGACTGTTTGTCCAGCTTTTCTATTTTCTGCCTTTCTTCAGATTGTGTTTCTTTAATGTCTCTATTTCAGTTTTCAACCCTTGCAGCGTTTGCATTGCTTCTTGCAATTTTCTGTTTATCTGTTCGTCTGTTTATTTCCTTTTATGAACTTTTTGGTTTGTTCTTTCTTCCATTTCTTGCATTTTTTGGTTTGCTTTATGTTCCATTTCTTGGATTTTGTGCTTTGTTTCTTCTTCCATTTCCTGCCTTTTTTGGTTTGTTTCTTCTTCCATTTTTTTCATTTTTTGGTTTGTTTTTTCTACCATTTCTTGCATTTTTTGCTTTGTTTCTTCTTCCATTTCCTGCCTTTTTTGGTATGTTTCTTCTTCTAATTCTTGCATTTTTTGCTTTGTATTTTCTTCCATTTCTTTGAGGGATTTTCCAATATCCTCTTTTAGGGCCTCTATCATTTTCATGAAAGTGCTTTTAAGGTTGTTCTCTTCTGCTTCCTTCGGATTGAAATGTTGGGGTCTTGCTGGTGTGGAGTCTCTAGAATCTGGCGGTGTCATATTTGTTTTTCTGTTGCTGACTGTGTTTTTGTATTGTCTCTTTCCCATCTCTTCTTCTAATGGGTGCAGAAAGAGCCCCTTACTGGTCTGGGGACCAGAGTTCCCTTTTGATGGGTGCTAGCAAGCCCAATAATCTGTTGGTTCTTCTATACCTTGTCCAAATGGTGGTCCGTGGGTGGAGAAGAACAGGAATCTGGGGCGCTTAGCCTCCTACCTGGTCCCCTGGACCCTATGCTGGGTCCTGTTGTACCTGATCTGGAACAGCTACTCCCCTGGTCTCCCTGGCTCCTCTATTTTCCTGGCCTCGTTGGTGGGAGAGAAGATCTGGAGTCTGGGTTTCTTGGCTCCCGCCGGGATTGGGAGCTCTGTGTAGTTCCCAAGGGATCTGCAGGCACTGGAACACAGGCCAGGAAGCTGGCCTGTTTACCTGATGCTGCCCGAGGGACAGCTACTTCCCTGTACTCCCAGCCTCCTCTAGTTTCCTGGTCTCGTTGGTGGAAGAGAAGATCTGGAGACTGCGGTGCTTGGCTCCCACCGGGATTGGGAGCTCTGTGCAGTTCCCAGGCGATCTGCAGGCTCTGGAACACAGGCCAGGAAGCCTGCCTGTTTACCTGATGCTGCCGGAGGGACAGCTACTTCCCTGTACTGGTTACCTATCTTTTTTAATTCCTATTTGCTAATTTGGATGTTCTCTCTCTCTAGCTGTTATTTAGTTTGGATAATGGTTTGTCTATCTTGTTTATTTCCCACAAAATCCAATTCTTTGCATCGTTGATTCCTTGAATTATCCACTTTGTTTCTATTTTATTGAATTCATCCCTCTTGTTTTTTTATTCCCTGCCATCTTCTGCTCTTGGGTGTGTTTTCTTCATTTTATTATAGAGCTTTCATTGTGTGCTGTTAAGTTGTGTGTATGAGATCTCGCCAATTTCTTTACGAATGTTCTTAGAGCTGTGAACTTTCCTTTTAATATCACTTTCATTGTGTCCTATAAGTTTGGCTATGTTGTGCACTCATTTTCATTGAATTCTAAGAGTCTTTAATTTCTTTACTTCTTTCTATGACTCAGTAGTCATTCAGTAGAAAGTTGTGCAGTTTTCACAAGATTTTAATCTTTGTTTTTTTCTGTTGTTAAAGTCCAGTTTTAATTGGCATTCTCATAGGTACAGGGGATATTTCAATTTTCTTATCTCTTCTGAAAATTGCTTTGTGATGGAGTATGTGCTCATTTTTGAGAAAATTCCATGAGGTGCTGAGAAAAGGATATATACCTTTGAGTCTGGGAGACCGACCTTTCCTGCTGTTATCTTTTAGGCCCATTTGAGTAATAAAGTCTCTTAGCTCCATTATTTCTATGTTAGTTTTTGTCTGGATGAACTGTTCATTGGTGAGAGTTGGGCATTGACGTCTCCCACTGTTAATATCTGGGTTTTTTTGTGATTTAAGTTTTTGTAATGTTTCTTTTAGGAATGTTGGTGACATTTTGTGGGGAGCACATAAATGTTCAGGATTGAGAGTTCTTTTTTTTTTTAAGGTTATGGATTTTTTATCATTTTTTATTTTAATTTTAAATAGCTTGTTTTACATGTAAATCCCAGTTCCCTCTCCCTCCCCTCCTCCCGCACTCCCCTTTCCCCCCAGCCTCCCACCCTATTGCCAATTCCTTCCACCTAGGGGATATCTAGAGTCTGTCATTTCACTCCGGGTAGGGTCCAGGCACACCCCTAAGAGTCCAGGCTGAGAGAGCATCCCTTTTTTGTGCTATGGGCACACGATGACTGCATTCCAAGGATAGACACTGATCCACTGCTCAGGGCCCCATAGGTTGCCCAGGCCTTCTCACTGACTATCACATTAGGTGGGGTCCAGATCTGTCCCATGCTGGCATCCTCGCTGTCGATCTGGGATCCAAGAGCTCTCCCCTGTTCAGATCAGCTGTCTCTGCTGGTTTTGCCAGCCCATTCTTTGCCAATTTGTTCATCACTCCTCTCTCTCTGTCACTGGGTTCCTTGGGTTCAGTTCAGTGCTTAATTGTGTGTTTGCCTCTGCTTCCATCAGTCACTGGATGAAGGCTCTCGGGTAGTTATAGACATCAAGTTCATTATCAGGAATGGGCATTCGAGGTGGTCTCTCCAGTATTGCTTAGCTTGCCAATTGGTGTTATACCTTTAGATCACTAGAGATCACTCTGGTGCCTGATCTGTCTTCTAAGCTATGATTCCCTCTTCCCCCTATTCTACCCCACCCACTCAACTTCCTGTTCCCCCATGACCTACTCTCTCTTACTCTTCTCCCCCTCTCTTCTTCCCACTCCCCCCTACTCCTCGCCATGTTCTCCCATACATTCAGAGGCTCTTGTCTCAATCCTCTTCTCTTGGGTACTATACATACATGCATATCTTTTAGGTTCTTTCCTGTTTCCCAGACTCTCTATCAGTGGAAGTGCAGACTGGCACTATCCTGATCCATGTCTAAAATCCATATATAAGTGAGTACATACCATGTTTGTCTTTTTGCGACTGGGTTACCTCACTCAGGATGGTTTCTTTCAGTGCTATCCATTTACCTGTGAATTTCAAGATTCCATTGTTTTTTTCTGCTGAGTAATACTCCATTGTGTAAATGTACCACATTTTCTCTATCCACTCTTCAGTTGAGGGGCATCTAGGTTGCTTCCAGATTCTGCCTATTACAAATAATGCTGCTATGAACATAGTGGAGCAGATGCCCTTGTTGTATGAATTTGCCTCATTTGGATATATGCCTAAGAGTGGAATTGCTGGGTCTTGTGGTAAAGTGATTGTCATTTTCCTGAGGAAACTCCATACTGATTTCCAAAGAGGCTGTACGAGTTGGCACTCCCACCAGCAGTGGAGTAGAGTTCCCCTCTCTCCACATCCTCTTCAGCATAAATTGTCTTTGGTGTTTTTGATTTTAGCCATTCTGACAGGAATAAGATGGTATCTCAGAGTTGTTTTGATTTGCATTTCCCTGATGGCTAAGGATGTTGAGCACTTTTTTAAGTGTCTCTTGGCCATTTTAGCCTCCTCTATTGAGAATTCTCTATTTAGTTCTCTACCCCACCTTTTAATTGGATCCTTTGGTGTTTTGGAGATTTGTTTCTTGAGTTCTTTGTAAATTTTGGAGATTAGCCCTCTGTCAGATGTAGGGTTAGTGAATATCCTTTCCCATTCTGTGGACTGCCTTTTTGTCTTGTTGACTGTGTCCTTTGCCTTACAGAAGCTTTTTAGTTTCAGGAGGTCCCATTTGTTAATTGTCGATCTCAGTGTTTTTGCCACTGGTGTTATGTTTAGGAAGTGGTCTCCTGTACCAACTCGTTGAAGAGTATCTCCCACTTTCTCTTCTAAAAGTTTCAATGTGGCTGAATTTATGTTGAGATCTTTGATCCATTTGGACTTAAGTTTTGTACAAGGTGATAAACATGGATCTATCTGCAGTCTTCTGCATACCAGTACCCAGTTATGCCAGCACCATTTGTTGAAGATGCTTTCTTTTTTCCATTGTACAGTTTTAGCTTCTTAGTCAAAAATCACATGTTCATAGGTGTGCGGGTTAAAATTAGGGCTTTCAATTCAGTTCCATTGGTCTACCTGCTTATTTTTTTGCCAATTCCAAGCTGTTTTCAGGACTATAGCTGTATAATAGAGGTTGAAGTCGGGTATGGTGATGCCTCCTGAAGTTCCTTTATTGTATAGGGTTGTTTTGGCTATCCTGGGCCTTTTGTTTTTCCATATAAAGTTGATTAATTTTCTTTCCAGGTCCTTGAAGAATTGTGATGAAATTTTGATAGGGATTGCATTGAATCTGTAGACTGCTTTTGGCAAGATTGCCATTTTTATTATGTTGATCCTACCAATCCAAGAGCATGGGAGAGCTTTCCATTTTCTCTTATCCTCTTTGATTTCTTTCTTTAAAGATGCAAAGTTCTTGATATACAGGTTTTTCACTTCCTTGGTTAACATTATCCCCAGATATTTGATCCTGTTTTTGGCTATTGTAAAGGGTGATGCTTCTCTTATTTCTTTCTCAGTCACTTCATCATCTGTGTATAATAGGGCCACTGATTTTTTTTTGAGTTTACCTTGTATCCTGCCACATTGCTGAAGGTGTTTATCAGCTCTAGGAGTTCCCTTGCAGAGTTTTTTGGGTCACTTATGTAAACTATCATATCATCTACAAATAATGAAAGTTTGACTTCTTCTTTTCCTATTTGTGTCCCCTTTATCTCCATTTGTTGTCTTATTGCTGTAGCTAGAACTTCAAGTACAATATTGAAGAGATATGGAGAGAGTGGACAGCCTTGTCTTGTTCCTGATTTTAGAGGAATTGCTTTGAGTTTCTCTCCATTTAGTTTGATGTTAGCTGTTGGTTTACTGTATATTGCTTTTATTATATTCAGGTATGCTCCTGTTATCCCTGATCTCTCTAGGACCTTTATCATGAAGTGGTGCTGGATTTTGTCAAAGGCTTTTTCAGCATCTAGTGAGATGATCATGTGGTGTTTGTTTCGCAGTTTATTTATATGGTGGATTACATTGATAGATTTTCTAATGTTGAACCATCCCTGCATTCCTGGGATGAAGCCTACTTGATCATGGTGGATGATTTTTCTGATGTGTTCTTGAATCCGGTTTGCCTCCATGCAGCAGATTTTTTCTTCTAATACTTTCTGTAGATCTGAATTTGTGGACAGATATTGTTTAAATTTGACTTTATCATGGAATAATTTGTTTTCTCCATTTATAGTGATTGAAAATAATTTTCATTGGTATGATAATATAGGCTGGCATATGTGGTGTCTTAGAATCTACAAGACATCTTCCCAGTCCCTTATGAATTTTAGAATGTATGTTGAGAAGTTGTGTACGATTTTAGTAGGTCTGTCAGTATGTTACTTGACCTTTTTCTCTTGTAGCTTTCAATATTCCTTCTTTTTTCTAGTTGATTAGTGTTTTGGTTAATATGTTTGAGAGGGTTTTCTTTTTTGGTCTAATATTTTTGGTGTGCTATAAGCTTCTTGTACCTTTATAGGCATGTTCTTCTTAAGATTAGCAAAATTCTTTCTATGATTTAAAGTATTTTTTTTCTGTGTCTTGGAGTTGGGATTCTTTGTCTTCTATTTCTATTATTCTTAGGCTTAGTCTTTTCATAGTGTCCTAGATTTCTTGATTTTTTTTGTTAGGAATATTTTGGATTTAAAATTTTCTTTGACATATGTAATAATTTTTCTGTTGTGTTGTCTATACCTCAGATTGTCTCTTCCATGTCTTATAATGTGTTGGTTATGCTTGCCCCTGAATTTCCTGTTCACATATCTTGATTTTTCGCTCTTCATGACTCCTTCAGTTTATGTTTTCTTTGGATTCTATGTCCATTTTCAGGTCTTGATCAGTTTTATTCATTTCCTTCTCCTGCATGTATGGTTTTCCATAAGGGATTTATTCATTTCTTCTTTAAGGACCTCTATCATATTCATCACAATGATTTTAAACTCATTTTCTTGTGCTTAATCTAATATCCAGATGCTAGTGCTAGTGGTGACATATTGCCCCAGCTGTTGTTGATTATATTCTTATGCTGGCCTCTAGGCATCTGTATTTAGTGTATTAGTAGGCTTAGGTATAGATGTCTGAGTTTATCTTTGTTGGATGCATTTTTTTACTCTTGTTTTCTGCTTTCTTTCTGGTCTTCTAGCCTGAGTGGTTTAGTAGGGTGTCTCCACTGGTGTTTCTGGTGCTGGAATTGCCTCTGAGGATTGCGAGTTCTGGAAGCTGCTGTAGGCTTTGTTAGAGGAAGGGGTTTCTGAGGTTCTGGGTACCAATGTGGCCTGTGGTATTCTCGATACTAGTGTGGTCTCTGATCTTCCAGGTAGAGGCCCTTTGTTAGATCAGGGGCTATGCATGATTTGTGGGTCTGCGTATGGAAATAAGGGCAATGGGTAATGTTGGAGCAGTTGGGCAGTTTCTAAAGAGTATTGGTGGGTTGTGGGCAGTGTTTTACCTGAAGTTCAGGTACCAGAATGACCTCCATTAGAATAGTGGGCTTTCCTGGAGTTGTGGGTCGGGATATGGAGACTTTCTACATTTTGCATATGTATGTACATACATAAAATAGATTAATATATTTCTATCTAAATAGCAATGTAGATAGAGAAGTATCAGATGTATGTCAGAGAATACATCCACAAACACACATGAGTTTATAATTGTATTTTCTAAAAGCATTTGGAACTTAATTATGTTAAAAATTTCTCTGGCTTTTGGGATGCAAGGATTCAATCATACACAGAATTACCCGTCAGTGTAGAAGAACTTATTACTTAAAAAAATAGAAAGAAGTAAGGAAGGAAAGGAGAGAGACAGAGACAGAGACAGAGACAGAAGAGAGAACAGAAAAGAAGATGAGAGGTGAAGAGAAAAGAAAAAGGATAGAGAGATGTCTTGTTTTTTAAGTTAGAACACAAGGAAGGCTTTGTTATTGACTAGAGGGTGATACTCAAAAATAGATCAGGTAACACAGCAGAAAGGCAGCTTTCTTAAGAGGAAAGGAAATGCAAATTAACTGTTGGAGACTTGGGTATGTTTTAGCTCTGGCAGCAGCTGCTGAGTAATTAGGGCCCAAAGGCCTTCATAAAGTTTGTAAGTCTTGTTACTGCAGCTAACCAAATCTGCCTGAGTAATTTCCCTCTTGCTATTGCAATTATGGGGTTTTAACTCACTAGGTAGCTGATTTGTGGCATGTATATATTTGGTGTATTGGGCAGAAAGAGCTTCTAGGCCTCCTGTTTGGATTGTTTTAGAGCAATGATCATAAATTCTCACTAAAGAAAAGCAGGATCTAAAGGACACCAGTGCTGGGGTTGTGAATGACAGGAAACATGAAAGGAAGCAGGCACAGATGGATAATCCAAACGGTGGATTGCGACACTGAAATTCTGTAATTCTGTGGAATCAGATATGATAAAATATAGTAGAATGTGTCATATATTTGCTATGGATTAATATTTGAGGTCAGGATTTTCTTAGAATTTACTAAATTTTGTTACTGTTCTCATGCGTTTCTCCTATAATTACCTTTATTTTGCAAATGACTGGGGATATAACTTCTATTGAAAATAATTTTTCTACATGGTGTATTCTGATCAGAGAAAGCAAAGACCCAATAAACAAGTGAACACAACAGAATAAAAAAGCAAACATGCAGAGAAATAAAGAGATAAAAACATACACACCTATGCAGACACATGCATGTACACACACAAAACCTATAAAAACACAAAATTGGAAACAATAATAGATAAACAAAAGATGAGTAAGGCAAATAATAACTAAACAGAGCATTATGAGATAAAACACCTCAAAAAGGGGGGGTTAATGTTTTCAATTTTCCAGGTTTTTTTCTTTTGTCTACTTTTTGAAAGGCTATAACTGTATAGACCAAGATGTACTTAAATTACAATCCCTCCTGCCCTACCTCAGACTCCCAAATGCTAAAATTGTGACCTGTGACAGCATCTCAAATTCTCTCATATATTCTTATACATCTCCTTACATTGTCTCTTCACCATGTGTATCTTCTGTTTGTCACAACCTTTAATGCTAGTACAAAATAGTGGAAAATGTATGAGAAGTGCTGGGACTTGTAATGTCTTACTTTTTTATGATATGATAGCTCTATTTAAACTGTAACAGTTGATTTGAAATAGGAAGTCATATCCATACCCTACACTTATTTTGTCAACATAAACTAGAAGAATTTACAATAACAAACTTAAGTATACCTGTATATAATTTATCTTTCATTTTTTATATATTTAGCTATCTATCATCTACCTAGATACACATTCACTTTAATATGTAAGGGAAGTCAGACACAGTGGCAGAATTTAAATGTTTCAGTTCATATATTTATACTGGTGCTAAAGGGTTTTTATGTAATATATATTTGGTATGATTTCTATTTATTCTTTCCATACTATTTATATGGAAATAATTATATAACATGGCTTTTATGTGACCAGAAAAGTGCTTTATCATGTGCTAACTGGGATTATCCATAGAGTTCTTGGAGGACTTAGAAAGTTTTCATGAAAGACAGGAAGAGGAGAGGATTTCCGAAGCTGGTGGATTGGGAAAATGTGAATCGAAGGCCAGCCAATCCACTCTCCACTTTCCTTGAATTTATTAAATCATTATCTCAACTCCTGACTCCATAGTTTTTATTCTACTGGAACAATTTATGAAATAATTTCAAGAGACTGTGCAATGTAGTCTGCTAGTTTCTAGCTTACGTGACCATAAAGTCATCTTTCCTAGTGATTTCATAAAGAAGCTCACTCTCATCAGTTTATTCTTAAAAACAGAGAATCCAAAGCAATCAGGGGAAAGTCTGAAGTTCATGTACCTTAATAAAGGCAGAATCTCACAGGCTTTCTCTCTCTCCATTGTCATTACCTTCTAATTAGTCTAATAGTGGTGAGGTGTTTCAGTATTGTCATGTTTTTGTCGTGTCTCCTGTCCCACCAAATTGTCACACTAGGACTTGACTTTTCTTGTCTAGGACTTTCGTGTAGGGTGGATATCTCCATTGAAATAATTTGAATACTATTCACAAATGATCCACAACCATGTTCCCATATGTAAATAAGTTTCCCTGTATATGTGCTATGCTGTTCCTTAGTAAAATATAGAACAATGAAATGACCATATATTTCAGCACCCATTAGGACTGGAACAGAATGCATACTTCCCTTCATACTATATTAGGTCAAGATCAAAGTAGAGAATAATCACATAACTGTAATTTAAAGGTGGGGTTGATTGTGATTAAGTTCCTTTGACTTTAACAGCCAAGTTCAGATGTGTCTTCTAAAGTAGTTAATTAAATACAGAAGCATTCTATTGCCTCTTGTGGCAGTCTGAGAGATCCAAAAGTCAATGTAGAATATTATATAAGTGTTCAAACATTAATAGTAAACAATTTTGATTCTACTTTTTAATTAGTTAACTTCAATAAGTTATATTTTTTTTGAAAATGATAACTTATAATCTCTAATGTAGATAACAATAGTACTTATGAATGTGTCAAATGTTCAAAAATAGTGGGTACCAAGAGTGGAGTTCTGTTACAACATTAAACAGCTGGAGTGAGAAATATGCTTGACTTAATGCACAATAGATAGTACAAAATAATACTGCTTAATATTATCTATTATTACTGTATGAAGGATACATTAAATAAAATATAAAACTATACAACTTGAGAACTAAAAATTTTGGAATATGTCTAAGATAATATCTGAGTTTTACACAAATATGTTTATTTGAATTATAACAGACTAAAAATATGGTTAATTGTCCCAGAACTGGTGAGTGACCCACTTTCTAGAAAACTTCACCCTTGCGTGGATTCCATCCCCCAGGACCTTTCCCCAGGCCAATACAATGTAAATTATTTAAAATTTGTAGTTGCTTTTTAAAGTAGATTCAATGATCTATCATTTTATATTATCATATCTATACTTTTTAAGATGTACATTCAATAATCTACCCCATCTCTTAGGAATGCGTTCTTAAAGTTACTTCCTGTTTTCTGGGGGTGACAACATCTTTAGGGGATCGTGAAAAATAGATTTTGGGTTTACTGTGAATCTGTATCATTTTTGTTTTCTAGTCTCTGCATAATGGGAAAGTGTAGGGCTTGATTCAGCCATGGCTAGAGAAGACTGTGAGGCTGGATCGTTTCTGTGGCCACCTTGAAATCGTTCTAAGAAGTTGCTGTAGTTTCTCTTTCTCTATATCCTCTCCAGCATAAACTGTCATTGGTGTTTTTGATTTTAGCTATTCGAACAAGAGTGAGATGATATCTCAGAGTTGTTTTGATTTGCATTTCCCTGATGGCTAGAGATATTGAGCATTTTCTTAAATGACTCTCAGCCATTTTAGATTCCTCTACTGAGAATTCTCTCTTTAGTTCTGTAGTCCACTTTTTAATTGGATCCTTTGGTTTTTTTGGTGTTCTTGAGTCTTTGTAAATTTTGAGGATCAGCACTCTCTCAGATGTGGGGTGAGTGAATATCTTTTCCATTCTGTGGAATGCCTTTTTGTCTTGTTGACTGTGTCCTTTCCCTTACAGAAGTTCCTCAGTTTTGGGAGGTCCCATTTATTGTCGGTCTCAATGTCTGTGCTACTAGAGTTGTGTTCAGGAAGAGGTCTCCTGCATCAATTCATTCAGGGGTACCTCCCACTTTCTTTTCTAAGAGGTTCAGTGTGGCTGGATTTATGTTGAGGTCTTTGATCCAATTGGGCTTAAGTTTTGTACATGGTGATAGAGATGGATCTATCTGTGATCTACTATATGCCAGCTTCCAGTTATACCAGCACCATTTGCTGAAGATACTTTTTTTCATTGTATAATTTTAGCTTCTTTGTTGAAGGTCAGGTGTTTTTGGCCATATGGGTTAATATAAGGGTTTTCAATAGATTCCATTGTTCCACCTGTCTATTTTTATGCCAATACCAAGCTGTTTTCAGGACTATAACTCTACAATAGAGCTTGAAATCATGGATGATGATGCCTCCAGAAGTTCTTTTATTGAACAGGGTTGTTTTGCTATTCTGTGTCTTTTGTTTTGTCATATAAAGTCAATTATTGTTCTTTCAGGGTCTGTGAAGAATTGTGTCAATATTATGATGGGGATTGCATAGGATCTGTAGATTGTTTTTAGCAAGACTGCCATTTTTACTATGTTGATCCTACTTGTCCAAGAGCATGGGAGATCTTTCCATTTTCTGATATCTTCTTTAATTTCTTTCTTTAAAGACTCAAATTTCTTGCTATACAGATCTTTCACTTGTTTGTGTAGCATTATCCCAAGATATTTTATGTTGTTTTGGACTATTGTGAAGAGTGATGTTTCTCTGACTTTTTTATCAGTCCATTTATTTCCTGTATATAGCAGGGCTACTGATTTTCTTGAGTTAATCTTGTATCCTGTCACTTTGCTGAAGGTGTTTATCAACTGTAGGAGATCCTGTGTGGAGTTTTTCGGGTCACTTATGTAAACTATCATATTATTGGCAAATAGTGAAAGCTTGGCTTATCCCTTTCCAATTTGTATGCCCTTGATCTCCCTTTGTTGTCTTATTGCTCTATCTAGAACTTCAAGTACAATATTGAAGAGATATGGGGATAGTGGACAGCCTTGTCTTTTTTTTTGACTTTACAGGAATTGCATTGAGTTTCTCTCCATTTAATTTGATGTTGGCTGTTGGTTTACTGTATATTGCTTTTATTATTTTCAGATATGTTCTTGTTATCCCTGTTCTCTCCAGGACCTTTATGATGAAGGGGTGTTAGATTTTGTCAAAGGCCTTTTAAGCATCAAGTGAGATGATCATGTGGTTTTTCTTTTGTAGTTTGTTTATATGGTGGATTATGATAGATTTTCATATATTGAACCACATCTGCATCCATGGGATATAGCCCACTTGATTTTGGGGGATAATTTTCCTAATGTGTTCTTGGATTTGATTTGCTATTTTTTATTGAGTATTTTTGCATCAATATTTATGAGGGATATTGGTCTATAGTTCTCTTTCTCAGTTTTGTCTTTATGTGGGTTGGGTACCAAGGTAATTGTAGCCTCATAAAAAGAGTTTGTAAATGAACCTTCTGCTTCTATTGTGTGGAGTAATTTGTGGAGTATGGGAATTAGCTCTTCTTTGAATTTCTAGTAGACTTCTGCACTGAAGTCATCTGGGCCTGGACTTTGTTTGGTTGAGAGATTTTGATGCCTGGGTGCTATTTCCATAGGGATTATAGGTCTATATAAATTGCTTATTTGTTCTTGATTTAATTTTGGTAAGTGATATCTATCAGAAAATTTCCATTTCCTTTAAATTTTTGAATTTATGGAGGACAGGTTGTAAAAGTATGACCTGAAGATTCTCTGAATTTCCCCAGTGTCTATTGTTATGTCTCTTTTTCTTTCCTGATTTTGTTAATTTGCATGTTGTCATTCTGATTTTTTGGTTAGTTTGGATAAAGGTTTGTCTCTTTTGCTGAGTTTCAGGAAGAACCTACTCTTTGTTACATTGATTCTTTGTATTGTTTTCTTTGTTTGGACTTCATTGATTTCAGCCCTCAATTTGATTATCTCCTGGCATCTACTCCTCAGGAATAAGTTTGCTTTTTTTGTTCTAGAACTTTCAGTTGTGCCATTAATTGTCTAATGTGACTATTCTCCAGTTTCTTCATGTGGGAACTAAGTGCTGAACTTCCTCTTATTACTGCTTTCATAGTGTCCCATGTGTATGTTGTGTTTTTGTTTTCTTTGAATTCCAGGAAGTCGTTCATTTATTTATGTCTTCCTTGACCGAGAAATGGTACAATTATGCATTGTTCAATTTCCATGAATTTGTAGGGATTCTGTAATTTATGTTGTTGTGAATTCTAACTTTAAAACATGGTGGTCTGATAAGGTACAGGTGGTTATTCCAATGTTTGTTTTTGTACCTGTTGAGGTTTGCTTATTTTGTGTTTGGATGGAATGTACTATAGGTGTCTGTTAATACCAATTGGGTCATAATGTCTTTTAGTTGCTGTGTTTATTTGTTAGCTTTCTGTCTGGTAGTCCTGTCTAGTGGTGAGAGTGGGGTATTGAAGTCCCCACTAGAACTGTGTGAATTCTTATGTTGACTTTTAATTTTAGTAATATTTCTTTTACAAACATGGGCGCCTTTGTAGTTGGGGCATAGATGTTCATAACTGAGACTTTTTCCCAGTGAATTTTTTCCTGTAATTAATATGAAATGACTTTCTTCATTTCTTTTGATTGATTTTAGTTTGAAATAATTTGCTAGATACTAAGACAGCTACACCAGCCTGTTTCTTTGGTCCATTTGATTGGAAAATCATATCCCAATACTTTACTCTGAGGTAATGGCTATCTTTGAAGTTGAAGTGTGTGTTTTGTGTGCAACAGAAGGATGTATTCTGTTTTAAAATCCATTCTGGTAGCCTGTGTCTTTTTATAGTTAAATTAAGAACATTAATATATGAGGGAGATTAAAGACCATTGAGTGTTAATTCTTGTTTGGTTTTGATTTGCTGTTTTTGGTGTTATTGTCTGTGGATTTAACATGCTTTTTACTTTGGCTTGTGGTAAAATTGGATCATATATTTCCCATGTTTTTGTAAGCACAATTACCTTCCTTGGGTTGAAATTTCCCTTGCAGTACTTTCTTTATGGCTGCGATAGTATATATGTGTTGTTTAATCTGGTTTTGTCATGGAATATCTTGTTCTCTACATCTATATTGATTAAAAGTTTTTCTGGATATAGTAGTCTGGGTTGGCATCTGTGGTCCTTTTGTGTTTGTAGAATATCTACCTAGGACTGTCTGACTTTCAGATTTTCCATGGAGAAGTCATGTATGATTTAGATAGGTTTGCCCTTATATGTTATTTGGTCTTTTTCCTTTGCTGCTCTTAATATTCTTTCTTTATTCTGTATGTTTGGGGTTTTGTTTATTATGTGGTTAGGGGACTTTTTTATGGTCAACTCTATTTGGTGTTCTTTAGGCTTGTACTTTCATTGGCATGACTTTCTTTAGGTTGGGAAAGTTTTCTTCTATGATTTTGTTGAGCGTGTTTTCTTCAGCTGTGAGTTGGGTTTCTTCACCTTCTAATACATTTGGCTTTTTCATGGTGTCCCATATTTCCTGGACATTTGTCAGTGATTTGTTGGACTTAAGATTTTCTTTGGTTGTTGAATCTGTTTCTCCTAGAGAATCTTCAATGCCTGAGATACTTCTACCAGCTCTGTGTTCCATTGATTATGCTTGCATCTGTAGTTCTTGATCATTTACTCATCTTTTCTAATTCCAACATTTCTTCAGACTGTGGTTTTTTTATTGTCTCTATTTCAGCTTTCAAGCCTTGTACTGTTTGAATTGTTTCTTGCAATTTTTGCTTTGTCTTTTCTTCCATTTCTTAAAAGGATTTTATCATTTCCTCTTTTAGGGTGTCTATAATCTTCTTGAAGTTGTTTTTAAGGTTGTTCTCTTATTTATGCTTCATCCGTGTTGGGATGTTCAGGTATTGCTCTTGTACAGCCCCTAAAGTATATTTGTGTCATATTGGTTTTTCTATTGTTCAATGTGTTCTTATATTTTTATCTTCCCATCCCTCCTTCCAGTGCATACACATGGTGTCTCTTCCTTTCCTCTTGGGTATGGGTCAAGTTTCTTTTCTGGTGAGTGCAAGCAGGTCCAATACTCTGATGGCTCTCATGGTGGGTGTAGGTGGGACTGTGGCACTCCCTCTCCTGCTGGGTGTGAGCTGGTTTAGCACAGTACTATCGGCAGACTCAAGATTTCTTAATGAGTTGGGGTGAGCATCCAGTCCCCAGGTCAGGATATCACAGAGTGGGCAAGTAGAAGGACTGGGCCCAAAGCAGGGCAAGAGATCACCTATGCTCTCTGCCATAAGTGGGGGCAGGGGTATACCAGCACACTGGCTCTTGGTTGCATGGTTCTCTGGTGGGGTGAGTCATCCTGGCTCCAGATTATTACTTTTCTTGGTAATATTTTTCCAGACACCAAGAAAATCTGTAGAACCATTAGGTCATGCTTCTAAATCCGTCCTCAAAAAATTAGAAAATGTAAAAGTAAAGGACATTTTTCTTGATAGAAACCACTTACTACAGTTAAATCAAGATCAGATAAGCAATTTAAATAGACCTGTAATCCCAAGGAAATAGAAGCAGTCATTGAAGTCTCTCAGAAAAAGAAAACAACAAATAACAACAACAACAACAAACAGCTAGGGCCAGATAATTTTAGTACAGAATTCTATAGACTTTCAAAGAAAAGCCAATACCAATATTGTTGTGGAATATTTTTATACTGTGTGAAGATATATTTCTCTGATTTGTTTAATAAAGATCTGAATGACCAATAGCTAGGGAAGTGGTATAAATGGAACTTCCATGGACAGAGAGGACTCCAGGAAGGAGAAGGGTAGAGTCGGCAGGCAGACAAAGAGGAAAGAGGAGGTGAAAGATGAGAGTTAATGTCACATGATAGAATTTATATTAATAATAAACATGGGTTACTTTGTTATAATAGCTAATGGGACAAGCCTAAGCTAAGGATTAACTTTCAAAATTAATAAGTCTCCTTTAATTTTTTTTGAATTGGCAGCCCAAAGGTAAGTCCTATTACACAACACTCTTCCAATTATTCCAACTACACAATATTACTTAAATTATTCCACAAAATAGAAACAGAAGGAATATTGCTAAACTCATTGTATGAAGTCATGGTCACACTGAGAGCCAAGCACACAAAGATTCAACAAAGAGTACTACAGATTAATTCCTCTCATGAACATTGATGTAGAAATACTCAACACAGTAGTCTCAAGCCAAATCTAAGAACGCATCCAAGAGACCATCCACTATGATCAAGTAGACTTCATCCAAGAGATGCAGGGTGGTTCAACATATGAACATCTGTTAATGAAATCCAACATATAAAGAAACTGAAAGAAAAAATCACACAATCATTTCATTAAATGCTGAAAAAGCCTTTGATAAAATTCAACACCCTTTTTAAAATTTTTATTATTTATTTCTAAATTTAAATTTAAATTAGAAACTAGGTTGCTGCTTCACAAGTCAGTTCCAGGTCCCTCTCCATTTCTTTCACCTCCTCCCGTGCCCTCCCCCCAACCTCCCTCAATATCCCCTCATTTACCCAGGAAGGGTAAGGCCCTACATGGGGGTATCAATAGTCTGTCATTTCATGCAGGGCAGGGCCTAGAGCATCCCCCAAGAATTCAGGGTGAGAGTGCATCTCACATTCTTGGATGGGAGTCCAAAGTCCATTTGTATACTCGGGATAAATACTGATCTACTGCCCAAGACTCAATAGATTACCTAGGCCTCCTTACTGACAACCATATTCAGGGGTTCTTGATCAGTCCCATGCTGGATTCCCAGGCATCAGCCTGGGAATCAAGGGCTAACTCTTGTCAGGTCAGCTGTTTCTGGGGATTAAACCAGCCTAGTCTTAATACCTTTGGTTATCAGTCCTCCCTCTCTGTTAATGACTTTCTTGAGTTCATCTCAGTGCTTAGCCGTGGATCTGCCTTTTCTTCCATCAGCCACTGAATGAAGGTTCTGTTTCCCAGACTCTCTGACCATGGGATTGTAGGCTGGCACTTCCCAGAACTATGTCTAAAATCCATACGTGAGAGAGTACATGCCATGTTTCACTTTTTGTGACTGGGTTACCTCACTCAGGATGGTTTCTTCTAGTGCCATCCATTTGCCTGCAAATCTCAGGATTCCATTGTTTTTTTCTGCTGAATAGTACTCCATTGTATAAATGTACCACATTTTCTCTATCTACTCTTCAGTTGAGGGGCAACTAGATTGCTTCGAAGTTCTGGCTGTTACAAATAATGCTGCTATGAACATAGTGGAACAGATGTCCTTGTTGTATGAATGGGCATCGTTTGGATATATTCCTAAGAGTGGAGTTGCTGGGTCTTGTGGTAGGTTTATTCCCATTTTTCTGAGGAATCTCCATACTGATTTCCAAAGTGGCTGAACAAGTTGGCACTCCCACCAGCAATGGAGGAGTGTTCCCCTTGTACCAAATCCTCTCCAGCATAAATTGTCATTGGTGTTTGTGATTTTCGCCATTCTGACAGGAGTGAGATGGTATTGCAGAGTTGCTTTGATTTGCATTTCCTGGATGGCTAAGGATGTTGAGCACTTTCTCAAGGGCCTCTCAAACATTTAGACTCCTCTATTGAAATTTCTCTATTTAGTTCTGCAGCCCATATTTTAATTGAATCCTTTGGTGGTTTGGAGCCTTGCTTCTTGAGTTTTTTGTAAATTTTGGAGATCAGCCCTCTGTCAGATGTGGGGTTAGTGCATATTTTTTCCCATTCTGTGGGCTGTCTTTTTGTGTTGCTGAGTGTGTCCTTTGCATTACAGAAAATTCCCAGTTTCAGGAGGTCGTATTTATTCATTGTTGATCTCACTGTCTGTGCTACTGGTGTTATGTTCAGGAAGCTGTCTCCTATACCAATTTGTTCGAGGGTACCACCCACTTTCTCTTCTAAGAGGTTCAGTGTGGCTGGATTTATGTTGAGGTCTTTGATCCATTTGGACTTAATTTTTTGCATGGCAATAAACATGGATCGATCCGCATTCTTCTACATGCCAGCCTCCAGTTATGTCAGCACCATTTGTGCCAATACCAAGCTGTTTTCAGGACTATAGCTCTATAATAGAGCTTTTAGTCAGGGATGGTGATGACTCTGGACATTGCATTGTTGAACAGGATTGTTTTGGCTATCCTGGGTCTTTTGTTTTTCAATACAAAATTGATTATTGTTCTTTTAAGGTCTGTGAAGAATTGTGCTGGGATTTTAATTGGGATTGCATTGAATCTGTAGATTGCTTTTGGCAGTATGGCCATTTTTACTACATTGATCCTACCTATCCAAGAGAATGGGAGATCTTTCCATTTTCTGAGGGCTTCTTTAAATTCTTTCTTTTAAGATTCAAAGTTCTTGTGATACAGGTCTTTCACTTGTTTGGTTAGCAATACCCCAAGGTATTTTATGTTGTTTGTTGTGATTGAAAATTGGTGATGTTTCTCTGATTTATTTTTCAGCCCTTTTATCATCTGTATAATCAGGGCTACTGATTTTCTTGAGTTTATCTTGGTTGGCTGTTGGTTTGCTGTATATGGCTTTTAATATGTTTAGGTATGTTCCTGTTATCCCAGATGTCCCCGAGACCTTTATCATGAAGTGGTGTTGGATTTTTCAAAGGCGTTTTCAGAATCTAGTGAGATAATCATGTGATTTTTGATTTTCAGATCATTTATATGGCAGACTACATTGATGGATTTTTGTATGTTGAACCATCCCTGCATCCTTCGGATGAAACCTACTTGATCATGGTGAATGATTGTTTTGATGTGTTCTTGGATCCGATTTGCCAGTATTTTATTGAGTATTTTTGCATCAATGTTCATGAGGGATATTGGTCTGAAGTTCTCTTTTTTAGTTGTGTCTTTGTATGGCTTGGGAATCAAGGTTATTGAAGCCTCGTAGATAGAGTTTGGCAAAGACCTTTCTGCTTATATTGCATGGAATACTTTGACAAGAAATGGTATAAGCTGTTCTTTGAATGTCTTGTAGAATTCTGCACTGAGGCCATCTGGATCTGGGATTTTTTTTGGTTGGGAGACTTTTGATGACTGCTTCTATTTCTTTAGGGGCTATATGTCTATATAAATTGCTTATCTGTGCTTGATTTAATTTTGGCAACTGATAGCTATCCAGGAAGTCATTCATTTCCTTTAAATTTTCAAATTTTGTGGAGTACATGTTTTCAAATATGAACTGATGATTCTCTGAATTTCATCAGAGTCCGTTGTTATGTCCACTTTTCCTTTCTGATTTTGTTAATTTGTTGATTTTGTTAATGTTCACACTCTGCTGTTTGGTGAGTTTGGGCAAAGGTTTGTCTATCTTGTTGATTTTCACAAAGAACCAACTCTTCATTGCATTGATTCTTTATATTGTTTTCCTAGTTTCTACTTTATTGATTTCAGCCATCAACTTGATTATTTCCTGGTGTCTACTCGTCCTGGGGGAGTTTGCTTATTTGTCTTCTAGAGATTTTAGTTGTGATGTTAATTCTCCAGTATAAGTATTCTCCAAGTTCTTCATGTGGGCACTTAGTGCTATGAAGTTCCCCTGTATCATTGCTTTCAAAGTGTCACATTGTTTTGGGTATATGGTGTCTTCATTCTCATTGAATTCTAGGAAGTCTTTAATTTCTTTATTTATTTCTTCTTTGACCCAGGAATGGTGCAGTTGTGCATTTTTCAATTTCCATGATTTTGTACGTTTTCTGCAATTTGTGTTGTTGTTGAATTCTAATTTTAAAGCATGGTGGTCTGATAAGATGCATGGAGTTATTCCATTTTTTTGAAGCTGCTGAGGTTTGATATGCTGCCAAGTATGTGGTCAATTTTTTGAGAAAGTTCCATGTGGTGCTGAGAAGGTATATTCTTTTTCATGTGGATGAAGTGTTCTATAGATGTCTGTTAATCCCTGTTGGGTTATTTCTTTTTTTAGACCCTGTGTTTCTTTGTTGAATTTCTGTCTAGTATTCCTGTCTAGTGGTGAGAGTTTTGTGTTAAAATCTCCCACTATAAGTGTGTGGAGCTTTATATATAAGTTTTAGCAATGTTTCTTTTACAAATGTGGAAGCCTTAGTATTTGGGGCATAGATGTTCAGGATAGACACTTCATCTCGGTTGATTTCACCTGTGTTGAGTATGTAATGACCTCCTTCATCTCTTTTGATTCATTTTATTTTAAAGTCTAATTTGTTAGATATCAGATTTGCTACCCCTGCTTGTTTCTTGGGTCCATTTGATTGGAAATTTTTTCCCAAACTTTAACTGTCAGGTAATGTCTGTCTTTGAGGGTGAAGTGTGTTTCTTGTATGCAGCAGAAGGATAGGTTCTGTCTTCAAATCCATTCTGCTAGCCTATATCTTTTTATGGGTGAGGTAAGGCCATTAATTTTGATTGATATTAATGACCATTGCTTGCTCATTCTTCTTTAATTTGGAATGGTTGTTTTTGTTGCAGTTATGTGTGGAATTTCACCCCTATGTTCTTATGTCTGTTGGTAGAGAGGAATTCTCTAATGCCTATGTTTTCTGGTTGTAGTTAACTTTTTTGGGTTTGAGTTTTCCTTCCAAAATTTTCTGTAGTGCTGGGTTAGTGGATACTTATTGCTTGTATCTAGTTTTGTCATGGAATATCTTATTTTCTCCATCTGTAGTGATTGAGAGCTTTGTTGGTTATAGTAGTCTGGGCTGGCATCCATGGTGTTGGTAGAATATCTATCCAGGACCTTCTGGCTTTCAGAGTTTTCATGGAGAAGTCAGGTATAATTCTGATAGGTTTGCCTTTATATGTTACTTGGCATTTTTCCTTAGCTGCTCTTAATATCCTTTCTTTATTCTGTACATTTGGGGTCTTGATTATTATGTGGCGAGGGGACTTTTTTATGATCCACTCTATTTGGTGTTCTGTAAGCTTCTTGTACCTTCATTGACATGACTTTCTTAAGGTTGGGAAAGTTTTCTTCTATGATTTTGTTGAGTATGTTTTCTGCCCCTTTGAGATGGTTTTCTTGACCTTCTTCTATACACATTATTCTTAGGTTTGGTCTTTTCATGGTGTCCCATATTTCCTGGATGTTTTATGTTAAGGATTTGTTGGACTTAAGATTTACTTTGGGACTGGCGGTGGTGGCACACGCCTTTAATCCCAATACTCGGGAGGCAGAGGTAGGCAAATCTCTGTGAATTTGAGGCTAAGCTGGACCAATAGCCTCCAAAACAATACAGAGAAACCCTGTCTCATAAAACCAAAAAAAGAAAAAGATTTTCTTTGGTTGATGAGTCCATTTCTCCTAGTGTATCTTCAACACCTGAGATTCTCTCTTCCGTCTCTTGTATTCTGTTGGTAATGTTTGTATCTGTAGTACCTGACCATTTTGCCCAGCTTTTCTATTTCTAGCCTTTCTTCAGATTGTGTTTCTTTTTTATTGTCTCTATTTCAGTTTTCAACACTTGCACTGTTTGCATTGTTTCTTGTAATTTTTGGTTTATCTTTTCATCCATTTGTTGCATTTTATGAATTTTTTGGTTTGGTTTTTCTTCCATTTCCTGCCTTTTTTGGTTTGTCTTTTCTTCCATTTCTTGCATTTTTTGGTTTGTTTTATCATCCATTCTTTGAGGGATTTTCCTATATCCTATTTTAGGGCCTCTATCATTTTCATGAAGTTGGTTTTAAGGTCATTCTTTTCTGCTTCATTTGCATTGGAATGATGTAGTCTTGCGTTGTGGAGTCTCTAGAGTCTGGCTGTGTCATATTTGTTTTTCTGTTGCTGAGTGTGTTTTGTATTTTGTCTTTCCCATCTTTTCTTCTAGTAGGTACAGAAAGATCTCCTTACTGGTCTGGTGGTTAGGTGACCAGATTTCTCTTTTGGTGGGCACTAGCAAGTCCAATAATCTGGTAGTTCTTCTATTCCTCATCCTCGTTCTGGACCCATGGGTGGAGAAGAAGACCAGGAATCTGGGGTGCTTAACCTCCCACCTGGTCCCCTGGTACCTTTGCTGGATCTGCTGGTTTCCTGGCCTCATTGGTGGAAGAGAAGACCTGGAATCTGGGGTGCTTGGCTCCTGCCAGTATTGGAAGCTCTTTGCAGTTCCCAGGCAATCTCCAGGCACTATAAAGCAGGCCCAGATGCAGGGCCTGTTGTACCTGGTCCCTCCAGACCAGCTTGTCCCCTGGTCTCCCTGGATCTTTTAGTTTTCTTGTCTCGTTGATGGGAGAGAAGACCTGGAATCTGGGGTGCTTGGCTCCCACTGGGATTGAAAGCTCTGTGCAGTTCCCAGGCAATCCCCAGGCACTGGAATGCAGGCCCGGATGCAGGGCCTGTTGTACCTTCTCCCGCCAGACCAGTTGGTCCCCTGGTCTCCCTGGATTTCAAAATTCAACACTCTTTCATGATAAAGTTCTTAGTGAGGTCAAGGACACAAAGGACATGTATAAATATAATAACGCCAGTTTACAGCAAGCATATAATCAACATAAAATTTAAAGGAGGAATCTCAAAGAAATTCCACTATAATCCAGAACTAGGCAAGGTTGTCTATTCTCATATGAGAGTATACATATGCAACCCTAAAAATTCTATCAGCGAACTCCTACAACAGATAAACACCTTCTGCACAGTGGCTAGATACAAGATTAATGCAAAAAATTCAGTAGCCCTCTTATATTCAAAAGCAACTGAGAAAAAAAATCAGGCAAACAACACCATTCAAAATAACCACAAATAATATAAAATATTTTGATGTAACACTAACTAATCAGGTGAAAGATCTGTATGAGAAGAACTCCTCTGAAGAAGGAATTTGGAGTTATCTGAAGATGAAAAGATATTCTATGATCATGGATTATTATAGATAAAATGGCCATCTTATCAAAAGCAATTGACAGCTTAAATGCAATCCCAATCAAAGTTACATCACCATCTTTACAGACCTTGAAAGAACAATACTCACTGTCATATGGAAAACCAAAATAACCATGATAGCTAACAATTCTGTACAAGAAAAGAAGTTCAAAGGTACCACGTTCCAATAATTTCAAGTTCTATTGCAGAACAATAGAAATAAAAAATGCATAGTATTGGCATGAAAGCAAACAAGTTGCCCAATGGAATCAAACCAAATGCCCAGAAGCAAACCCTTACAGTTAGAAAAACTTGTTTTTGACAAAGCAGCCCAAATTATATAATGGAAAAAAGAAAGCATCTTTAACAAACCATGCTGGTCTAATTTGATATGGGCATGCAGAAGAATATAAATAGATCAACACATGTCACTGTCCACAAAATTCAAGGTCAAATGAATCAAATACCTTACAATAAGACCACATATACTGAGCTTGACAGGAAAGAAAGTGGGGAATAGCCTTAAATGCATTGATGCATGAAACTTCCAAACAGAACGTCAATCATTCATACACTAAGACTGACATTTAATGGATGGGACCTCATGAAATTGAAAAGCCTCTGAAAGGTAAAGGACATCATCAATAGGGTAAAAATGCAACCCACAGATTTCAAAAAGATTTTTACCAGATTCACATCTGACAGTGGGATAATATACAAAATACATAAAGAACTCAATAAACTAGACATTGAAAAACTAAATAATTCAATTAAAAATGATATACAATTATAAATAGAATTCTTCATACAGAAATTCCAAATGACAAAGAAATACTTAAAGAAATGTTCAACATCATTATCAGTCAGGGGAATGAAAATCCAAATGACACTGAGATTCCATCTTACACCTGTCAGAATAACAAAAACTAGAAACAATAAATGACAGCTTATACTGGAGAGCATGTGGAGCAAGGGGAACAAGACTATACTGTTGGTAGTAGTGCAAACTTGTACAACTACTTTGGAAAACAACATGGTGGTTTCTCAGAAAATTGGGAATCTATCTACCTGAAGACCCAGCTATACACTTGGTATAGATACTCTACAAGGACACTTACGAAACTATTTTCATAGCAGCTTTATTCATAATAGTCAGAAACTGGAAACAATATAGATGTTCCTCCATGGAAGAATGGATAAAGAAAATGTGGTATATTAACTCATATGTTGAAAACAATCATATCAGGCAATAAGCTACCAGATACATGGAATTAGAAAAGACCATCCTGAGGTAACTCAGATATAAACAGACAAACATCATATGTACTAATTTATAAAAAGTATAAGCCATAAAGTAAAGCAAACCATGCTATATCCCATGGATCCAGAGAAGCTAAGTAACAGGAGGGCTAAAGACACCAGTGAGTGCATGAATCTCACTGTAAAGGGGAAATAGAATGGACACAGCCAGGAGATGATTGAAGGTACCTGGAAACCATAATGAGGATGGTAACAGGAGGAATCAGGTTGAGGGCGTGTGGAGGGAGTACTGGGAGAGAAACCGAGATTCTGGGGGCATCTCTTGGATGAGTTAGAAACCGAGACTAATGGAAACTCACAGCAATGCATTAGGGCAACCTTCACTAAAACTCATAACATAAAAGAAACGTTACTAAAACTCAAATCACATATAAAGCCCAACACACTTATAGTAGGAGACTTCAACACCATGCTCTCACCTCTAAAGAGAACTACCAGACAGAAACTTAAGAAAGAAACAAAGGAACTAATAGAAGTTATGACCCAATTGTGATTAACAGCCATCTATAGAATATTTCACCCAAATAAAAAAGAATATGCTTTCCTCTCAGCACTGCAAGAAACCTTCTCAAAAATCGACCACATACTTGGCAACATATCAAACCTCAACAGGTACAAAAAAATTGGAATAACTCCATGCAACTTGTTAGACAATCATGCATTAAAATTATAATTCAACAACACAAATTGAAGATACCCTACAAAGTCAATGAATTTGAGTAATGCACAATCACACCATTCCTGGGCCAATGAAGAAATAAAAAAGAGAAATGAAAGATGGAACACTTTGAAAGCAGTACTATGAGGGAAATTGATCGCACTAAGTGCCCACAAGAAGAAACTGGAAAATAGTTACACTAGACAATTAACAGCACAACTGAAAGCTCTAGAACACAAAGAAGCAAATTCACCCAAAAGGAGTAGATGCCAGGAAATAATCAAGTTGAGGGCTGAAATCAATAAAGAAGAAACTAAGAAAACAATACAAAGGACCATTTTAACAGAGAGTTGGTTCTTTGAGAAAATCAACACGATAGACAAACATTTATCCAAACTTACAAAATGACAGAGTGTGAGCGTGCAAATTAACAAAATCAGAAATGAAAAGGGGGACATAAACACAAACACTGAGGAAAACTAGAGAATCATCAGGTCATACTTTGAAAACATGTACTTCACACAATTTGAAAAGCGAAAGAAAATGGACAATTTTCTGGATAGACATCACTTGCCAACATTAAATCAAGAACAGATAAACAATTTAAATAGACCTATAACCTCAAAAGAAATAGAAGCAGTCATCAAAAGTCTCCCACCTGAAAAAAGCCCAGGTCCAGATGGCCTCAGTACAGAATTCTACAAGAAATTCAAAGAACAATGTATACCAATTCTACTTAAAGTATTCTATTCAATAGAAGCAGAAGGATCTTTTCCAAACTCTTTCTACAAGGCTTCAATTACCTTGATACCCAAACCACACAAAGACATAACTAAGAAAGAGAACTTCAGATCAATGTCTCTCATGAAGCATTGATGCAAAAATATTCAGTAAAATAATGGCAAATCAGATCCAAGAACACATCAGAAAAATCATCCACCATGATCAAGTAGGCTTCATCTCAGGCATGCAGGGAATATTCAACATACAAAAATCCATCAATATAATCCACCATATAAACAAGCTGAAAAACAAAAATCACATGATCATCTCACTGGATGCAAAAAATTCTTTGACAAAATCCAACACCCCTTCATGATAAAGGTCTTAGAGAGATCTGGGACAACAGGAATTTACTCTAACATAATAAAAGCTATATACAGCAAACCAACAGCCAACATCAAACTAAATGGACAGAAAATCAATGAAATTCCTCTAAGATCAGGAACAAGACAAGGCTGTCCACTCTCTCCATACCTCTTCAATATTGTTCTTGAAGTTCTAGCTAGAGCAATTAGACACAAAGAGATTAAGGGAATACAAATTGGAAAGTAAGAGGTCAAACATTCACTATTTGCAGATGATATGATAGTTTACATAAGTTAACCAAAAAACTCTACCAGGGAACTCCTTCAGCTGATAAATACTTTCAGCAAAGGGCAGGATACAAGATCAACTCAAGAAAATCAGTAACCCTACTATATACAGATAAAAGGGATGAGAAAGAAATCAGAGAAACATTGCCCTTTACAATCACCACAAACAACATAAAATAACTTGGGGTAACGCTAACCAAAGAAGTGAAAGGCCTGTATTGCAAGAACTTTGAGTCTTTAAAGAAAGAAATTAAAGTAGACAGCAGAAGGTGGAAAGATCTCCAATATTCTTAGATAGATAGGATAAGCATAGTGAAAATGGCAATCTTACCAAAAACAATATACAGATTTAATAAAATCACCATGAAAATACCAGAACAATTCTTCAGAGACCTTGAAAAAACAATAATCACAATAATCAACTATTTATGGAAAAAAAGTCCCATGGTAGCCAAAATAACCTTATTCAACAAAGCAACTTCTGGAGGCATCACCATTCCAGACTTCAAGCTCTATGATAGAGCTGTAGTCCTGAAAGTATATAGGTATTGACACAAAAATAGACAGGTAGACCAATGGAATCGAATTGAACACCATGATATTAACCCATACATGTATGAACATCTGATTTTTGACAAAGAACCTAAAAATATACAATGGAAAAAAGAAAGCATCTTCAACAAATGGTGCTGTCATAACTAGATGCTTGTATGTAGGAGACTGCAGATAGATACTTGTCTATTGCCATGCTCAAAACATAGGTCCAAATGGCTCAAAGAACTCAACATAAATTCAACCACACTGAAACTATTAGAAGAGAAAGTGGGAGGTACCCTTGAACGAATTGGTACAGGAGACAGCTTCCTGAACATAACTCCAGTAGCACATGCACTAAGAATGAAAACTAATAAATGGGACCCTGAAACTGAGAAGCTTCTGTAAGGGAAAGTATACAGTCAACAAGACAGAAAGGCAACCCAGAGAATTGGAAAAGATATTCACTTACCCCACATCTGACAGACGGCTGATCTCCAAAATTTACAAAGAACTCAAGAAGCAAGTCTTCAAAACACCAGAGGATTCAATCAAAAAGTGGTGTATAGAACTGAATAGAATAATCTCAGCAGATGAGTCTAAAATGGCTGAGAGATACTTGAGAAAGTGCTCAACATCCTTAGCCATCTGGGAAATGCAAATCAAGGCAACTCTGAGATACTATCTCATTTCTGTCAGAATGGCTAAAATCAAAAACACCAATGACAATTTATGCTGGAGAGGATGTGGAGAAAGGGGAATACTCCTCCACTGCTGGTGGGAGTGCCAATTCATACAGCCACTTTGGAAATCAGTATGGAGTTTACTCAGGAAAATTGGAATCAGTATACCACAAAACCCAATAATTCCACTCTTTGGCATATACTCAAAAGATGCATATTCATACAACAAGGATGTCTGTTCCACTATGTTCATAGCAGCATTATTTGTAATAGCCAAACTTGGAAGCAACCTAGATACCCCTCAACTGAAGAGTAGACAGAGAAAATGTGGTACACATGGAGTACTATTTAGCAGAAAAACAATGGAATCCTGAAATTTGCAAGCAAATGGATGGCACTAGAAGAAACCATCCTGAGAAAGGTAACTAGACACAAAAAGACACACATGGTATGTACTCACTCATTTATGGATTTTCGACATGAGTAAGGGGGGTGCCTGCATACAATCCCACTGCCAGAGAGTCTAGGAAACAGAAACTTCATCCAGCAACTGATGAAAACAGAGGTGATGCCCACAGACAAACACTGAACTGAACTGAAATCCAGTGTCAGAAAGAGAGAACTGATGGGCAAAGTGTTAAGACTGGGCTGGTTTAACCCACAGAAACTGTTGACCGGAACAAGCAGGAGCTCTTGGGCCCAGATTGATGGCTATGTGGTAAGCTGGGGACTGACCTAGACCCTCTGAAAGTGGGTGTCAGTGTGGAGGCCTAGGTAATCTATTGGGTCTTGGGTAGTATTTGTCCCTGGCGTACAAATAGACTTTGAGTGCCCATGACACGTTATGGGAGGCTCTCTCAGCCGGGACTGTTGGGAGAGGGCCTAGGCCCTGCCCTGGATGAAATGACTGGGGGGACCTGGTGGGGAGGGCGGAAGAAGAGGGGAGAGAGAGGGAGCTGGGATTGGCATGTGAAACAAGATTGTTTCTAACCTAAATAAAAAATAATAATTAAAAAAGGAGGATACAGAGCCTGTACTTTTCCTCTCCTGTAATCAGGCAATGCTTCAAGTGGTACAGACATGAATATCAACCTAGTTGCAAAGCCTTTGACCTAAAATTTGTCTATTCTACCAGAATGTTTGGGTAAGGATGGTTCAGAAATTGTAGGAGTCACCAACTAATGACTGGCACAACTAGAGACCCATATCCTAGGAGGGAGTTTCCACCATGAGGGACCGAATATAGGATAGATCCAAAACACAATAGCAAAAAATTGTCAATGAAATGATTCCTAATAATACTTTGCTATACTCATATAATTGGTGCCTAGCCCAGATGTCATCAGATAGGCTTCATCCAGCAACTGATTGAAATTGATGCAGAGACCCACAGCCAAACATTAGGCAGAGTGTAGAGAATTCTGCAGAAGAGGGTAAAGAAGGATTATATGAACCAGTGGGATCAACGGCAATGCAAGGAAACCCACAGAGCCAACTAACCTGGGCTCACAGCAGCCCACAGAGACTAAAACAACAAAGGAGCCTACATGGGACTAACCTATGCACTCTGAATATATGTTACCTTTGTGTAACTTGGTCTTCCTGTGGGATTCCTAACAGTGATATCAGGGAATGTCTCTTACTCTGTTGTCTGCCTTTGAGAACCATTCCTCCTACGAGACTCTCTTATTCAGTCCTAATAGAAGAGGAGGCGCCTAGTCTCACTGCAACTTGATTAACATGGCTGGCTGATATTCACAGGATGCCCACCTATATCTGAGGAAAAACTCTGGAGAAATAGATGGGATGAAGAGGGAGAAGGGAGAGGGCTGGAACTGGGAAGAGGGGAAGGGAAGGAAAAACATATATTTTTCATTTTTAAAGCTAAAATATAAAACACATAGATTTCTATGAAGATGAACTATCTTCTAGGATTTTAAAAACCTCTTTCAGTGATTATTTTCAACACTGATTTCTCACTTTGTTAGCTGCCTGTGGTGCTAATTGTACAGAATATGTTAACACAATAAATTTGTCTCTTCATCGTAGTTTCTTTTCCCTGGTCTCACGGGCATGCTGCCTTATTAACACATCTGTTAAATCCTCATAGTTAGGGATTATGCCTTGCAGTTTCTTCCAGATCTCCCATAACACATAGCTAGCATATTTTGTAAGCATTCTGTTACATTAAGCCACAATTCCTTTGCATGTCACATATGCTACATATCACTGGCAAAATCTCAGTTGAATTATAATTATGCCTTTAATATTATAATTTCTAGAATAGTAACAGTACTTTAGCAACATACTGATTCTTCAGCATAATTATTATTTTGTGTTTGCTTCAAAATTCTAGCTAACAATCCTTTTTCCTTAACAAAATAAATTTTTAAAAAGTCTTTGACTTCTCCCTATCTGGGAATTATTAAGTTTATTGTCAATTTGGAGATCTGGATTTTCGTTATCACTTAGAAATTCTGTAAGATTAGCAAGATTATTACATCAATTTTGAAATGTTAAACTAACATTTTAGAAATTAAGACAAAGAGGACATTGCTAACCAGGATTCCAGGTAGTAATAATGAGTATAATACAAGTTATTTCAAGTATGTGAGGTCTTAGGAAGAGCCATCTACTTGAAGTTTATACTTTGGCTTGTTTTCAATCATGGAATCTGAGAAGACAAATACATTTGCTAGTTGAGTGGGCTTTCTCTTTGCCACTTGGAATCCCAGTAAAGTTAGTGATGTGCTTTCTTTAATGAGAAAGATTATTCACTTAGGACTAAGTCAGATTTCCTCTCTGACACAAAATTACTTCTGTAGCTTTTTGTACATTTCTGTAGGCATTTATGGTGATACCTAGTAACAAAACTTCTAAGTTCAAAGAGGCCAAAATTTTAAGTTCTCTGCAATATTTTTAAATCTTGAAGAAACAAAGATTTCTACTAAGAAAATCCTTGATATCACAGCAGTGATTAATTTTAACTCTAATAATTCTTTTTTGTCCTAGAATAAGGAGGCCTATAGGGAGAGAATGGAGTTTTCTCTAAGGTCTGCAAAGCAAAAGAGATTTATCACAGAGTGCCGAAAAGAACATCATGCCCTGGAAGACACTGTGCTACTGATCTTCTTTCACTTAAATTCTAGATCATGTGAAAAAAACAAGGTCAAAGCGGTTGTGTCTTTCCAGAGCCCAAGTTTCTTCTTACCGAACACAGATAAAATCTTTGGTTCCTGTAAGTTATCTGCCAAAATACCCCTTACACCTACTTTGGGTTTCTTCATGAGGCTCTTCAAAGAATTCAAATGACCAAGGACAAAATACATCGTGTAAGTATTCAATACCATAAGCTCAACAAACAGCTGAGCAATGACTGTATTTCTGGGGTTTGAACTTACATACACATATGAACATAAAGTACCTGAAGGTGTAGGATGCATAGGGGAGGAGAAAGAGTAGAAAGTTAAAGGAACTCTTTTTAGTAGCACAGAGACCTAAGGGCTCCATCTGATGATCCTATATTCAAACCAGCCTCTTAAGTCACTTTCAATGGCTCACTTTTCTATGTAAAGCAATGGACTTTCCCTTTTTTTCTACTTCTCAATTTTATTGATTCTTTATGGATTTTACATCATGCATCCCTATCCCATTTACCTCGCTGTTCACTTGCTTCTGCTATTTTCCCATGAAACCTCTCCCCCAAAACAAAACAAAATACCAAAGAAAAACCAAAAAAAGTGGAAGAATCTTTTTAAGGAAGCTTTTGCATGGCCCATTGAACCACAGTTTATCCTTTATTAATATTTACAGGTAAGTGTTCATGGCTATGAGTCACTTGTCTGGTGCAGGGCCTCCAGCTTCTGCTACACTATCAGTAATACACTGTCTCTGGGCCTCCTCTTAGATATCCTGTTGTTGTGTAGATCCTGCTGTTTTGGATCTGGAGGTTCATCCCTTTCATGTGTTCCAACAGTTTATAGATGTGGTGGATGTTGAGGCAAGCTAACTCATAGCCCTGGTTTTAGGCCTGAGTGGTAGGTGGATTGGCCAGCCAAACAACTTTCCCTCATCACTACCCAGGTCAGCTCTCCAACACTGCCTCACTGAGCTTACGCAGTTCAACCTGCAGCAAGGGATGGGACCCATTCTTCAGGTCCCTAAATCTAGGTAACTAACACTCACAATACCAGGGCCAGTTCTACTGTTTTGCCATTTCCCAACTCTACACTTGTTCAACATAATGGTTCCCTGATGCCTGACCACCTTATGGTTGAGTCACAGGTGACACTTGGTTGAGTCCTATCTACCTCAGTTACAACACATGGCATGAAGATGTTGTTTTTCTTCTCTCCTATTCTCTGGGCTTAGAAACCACAGGATTAGTATGATAGTCAAAGACTACTTGGCACGTTTGGTGCCAACCAGGTCCTGGATAGTTGTGGGCCCGCAGACCACAAGATGGGTAGGGGAGGTATCTTTGTCCTTGCTGCTTAAGCCTTGAAAGTTCCTAGCAGTTCCTGGATTTGCACTTTCCTTTAAAAGGTTTGGTGGGAAAATTCCAATCAATAAAATATTTAGATATTTGATATAAAATTCTCAGCTTTCTTAACACTCATGTATTAAGAATAGTCTGAAAAAGGAACACACAGAATGGAGGACTCAAGAGTTTGATACATAGTAGTTTGTTTTTGTAAGAGTTAAGATACTGGATTGTCACTCCCTGGTAGATTGTGGATTTAGGCAAAGTCCTAAACTCAAAACCCTGAAACTACTCAAATTACACACAGAAAAAGAGAAGGTAAGACTGTTTCTTACATGCAAGTATGCAAGAAAAAAAAGACGCCACAATGTAGCAACTGTAGAATTATTTTTCTACACTCACATGCACAGTATTCTGACATCAGTCTCTCAAATGACTTGAATGCATTTCATAGTTTTAGTTTCATCTTCCTAAGGTATGCAACATGTTGTCAAACCTGGTCACATGATATTTTATTTTTAAACAGTAGGAAGAGTTTAGGAAATGTAAAAAGAGGTGAATCAGACTCAAGCCTGCAAACAACACACACTGTGTCTTCCAGAACCAAGATTAGAGTTGTGATTCAAACTGATATAATTATATAAATACAAACATGAAACACTTGGGTACGTGTGAAAATAAATTACTTTTTAAGTCTTTTAAGACCTTTGTTGAAAACTTGATTCAACATTAATTTCTCACTTTATTGACTGCCCATGGTAGTAACTACTAGCAATTATTAGTAATTATTAGCTAATATGGAGAATATATTAGCACTTATTGAAAAATAAAATGTAGTAAACAGCCATATTGGCAGTAAGAAATGGGAAATAGAGATCATTTAGTTACTTGCACCCATTCTTTGCATAATAAGTGCAAATGCCCAGAGATAATCATGATCTGGGTGATGACAAGTTCTACACAAGTTACTAAGTGAGAAGTAACAAAAGCATAATAAAGAGGGAAATAAAAGAGAACTGAAGAGATATGGAACATTGTTCGGTCATATTGGGACAATTTAAGGTTTCATGTATGACATATGCCATGGGAAGCCAGATAAGTGTATAGATATAGAAAACCTAACAAGGAAGATGATTTCAAAGGATAATCTGGTAAGTAGATGAAATTAATCATAAGATTTACTACTTGGAATCAGAAACATAAGTAAAAATGTGTGTATACAATGACATCTGTTCAACTATGTTCTTAACAGCCTTATTTGTAATAGCCAGAACATGGAAGCCACCGAGATGCCCCTCAATTGAAGAATGGATAAAGAAAATGTGTTATATTTACTCAATTCCAAAAATTTCTGTAGGGCTGGGTTAGTGGATATGTATTGTTCGAATCTAATTTTGTCATGGAATATTTTGTTTCTCCATCTATAGTGATTATAAGCTTTTCTTGGTATAATAGTCTGGGCTGGCATCCGTGGTCTCTTAGTGTTGGTAGAATATCTATCCAGGTCCTTATGGCTTTCAGAATTTCCATGAAGAAGTGAGGTGTAATTCTGATAGGTTTGCCTTCATATGTTACTTGACCTTTATTCTTAGCTGCTCTTAATAGTCTTTCTTTATTCTGTATGTTTGGGATCTTGATTATTGTGTGGCAAGGGTACTTTTTTGTGGTCTACTCTATTTGGTGTTCTATAAGCTTCTTGTACCATAATTGACATATCTTTCTTTAGGTTGGAATTTCTTCTAATATTTTGTTGGACATATTTTCTGCCCCCTTTGAGTTGGTTTTCTTCAATTTCTTCTATACATATTATTCTTAAGTTTGGTCTTTTCATGGTATACCATATTTCCTGGACATTTTGTGTTAGGAATTTGTTGGACTTAAGATTTTCTTTGGTTGATGAATCTATTTCTCCTTGTGTATATTCAACACCTGAGATTCTCTCTTCCATCTCTTGTATTCTGTTGGGTATGTTTGCATCTGTAGTACCTGTCCATTTGCCCAGCTTTTGTATTTCCAGCCTTCCTTCAAACTGTGTTTTCTTTATTGTCTCTATTTCAGTTTTCAACCCTTGTACTGTTTGATTGTTTTTGCAATATTTGCTTTGTATTTTCCTCTATTTGTTGCATTTTTTGGATGTTTTGGTTTGTTTTAATTCCATTTCTTACATTTTTTGGTTTTCTTTTTCTTCCATTTCTTTAAGGGATTTTCCAGTATCTTCTTTGATGGCCTCTATCATTTTCATGAATTTGTTTCTAGGGTCATTTTCTTCTGCTTCATTTGCATTGGAATGTTGGTGTTTTACTGGTATGGAGTCTCTAGAATCTGGAGATGTCATATTTGTTTTTTGGTTGCTGAGTGTGCTTTTGTATTGTCTCCTTCCAATCCCTTCTTCTAGTGTGTGCAGAAAGAGCCTCTTTCCTGGCCTGGTGGTTAGGGACCAGAGTTCCCTTTTGGTGGGGCAAGCATGTCTAATACTGTAGTAGTTCTCCTCTTCCTGGTACCATGGGTGGAGAAGAATACCAGGAATCTGGGGTGTGTAGGCTCCCACCAGGAGGGGAGAGTCAGTGACACTTTCCAGGCACTGGAACACGGGCCCATAAACATGCCCTGAATTGCATGGCCCCATGGGTGGAGAAGAAGATCAGGAACCTGGGGTGCATAAGCTCCCGCAGGGAGGGGAGGCTCAGGGGCTGTCCCCAGGCACTGGTCTCATGGATGGAGAAGGATCCTGTCATTTTTGAAATGTGCTTAAGCAGAATAACTTGGAAGGGAACACTCACTTCATGGTTGAAAAGTAAACAATAACAATCCAGAAAGTGATACTCTTCTCTGTGAAGTCTTAATGAAACCTTAATCTCACTGCTTACAGCTTCTTCCAGTCACCTCTAAATACTTCTGCAGAACGTGGAACAAGCCTTCAGTGCTTCTGAAAACATATCCCAACCATGCTGTTATAACATCTCAGGATTTATAGCCACATTACAAAATCTACACTAGTTTAAAATTTTCAAACCTCATAATCATATTCTAAGAGTTGGCTCCATTACCACAACATTATTTATAAAATATAGAACCATTCTTCAGGAAATGACCTGTCAGAATGTTGATGTTACATTAGCAAATAATATTCAAATTTTTCAGTTATTACATACAAATAACCTTGGAAATATAAATAACTAATACCTTGAAATCATCCATGAAATGATTTTTTTCTTTCACTGATATTATTGCACAATCAAACACATTAACTCAAGTAGAAATCTATTAAAATAGGCCCTTGACAACTATGAAAATGTAGCAATAATTTTATAGTGGGCTTCTGAAAAGAACATTATCGATTTACTCTTAGTTGTATTCTGATAAATATTTACAAAAAGCATAGGTGTAATTCACCTTTGGAAGTTCAACACAGTATCTTATCAAAGAGATTAATGCAAATAAGTCAGGCAAATGATTGTTAACACAAATACAATCCTTTCTTTTGTTTGTAAAGTTTTACTACATATTTTGAAGGGGCTGGTCATACGAAAGGCACATGTTTAGTCACAGGTCAGTCTGTGGGATTTGCTTCTTACTTTCTACCATGACTTCAGTCCTTAGCCTTTGCTGCAAGAAGTTTTACCTATTAAGTCACACTACAAGTCTCCTGACACCCTATTTCCTTTAGAGACAAATCTCACTTTCTATCCCTTACTGGCCTGGAACTTGCTATTTTGATGAGGCTGGTCATTTGTTATCTGTTCTATTCATAGATGATGTAACATTGATGTTTGCCATTAATTTCCTTAAATTTATAATAACAGCTGTCATATATAAAATATTAAATGTTTTCCAAACACATATAACAAAACTCTAGAGGCATGTCACAGTGTGTTCTTCCTAATCAAATATCTCTCCCTTGAGTAAAATACCTCTCTGACAATTACTGCCTTCCAATTTTCTTCCCCAAGGAAAAATCTACTTCCCCAAGTAAATCAAAATACATCAGTAGCAAAAGGTTAATGGTTCCATCCTCAAACTGAGTGGACAAAACTATTCAGAAATCCAAATAGTAATGAACTTTTAATTTACAAGTACACAATCATCTAATATAAGGTGATGTGACAGATAATGGAAAAGATAATTCCCATCTCAGAAAATACACAGTATAAAATCAATACTGTGTTGAAGCACATTTACATAAATGCCTTGAAACAATAGACCAGTTAAAAGGATAAGTGAAAGATGTGGCTCTGCTTTAATTTCTCTATCTGCAGTGGATTAACTTTTAATTAAGTACAGGATTGTATTTGCATACTGTCCCTGGTAATGAGAAATATGGGGAGGATAAAAGAAATGTTCCAATTTGGAAAGGAAGGGAAGAAAGTTCAAGGAGAATGAAATTTATCAGAAATACTTTATTATGCCAAATATTGTGAAAATACTTCCTTAGCACTTAGGAGTACTGTCACATTTTGGTGTTAATGACCACAAATGAAAGTTTATGAGAAGTCTATAACCATTTTTACTTAACAGCTGCTTAACTGTTTTTCTAGGCCCATGCAGCAGTGAAGGCAATACATTGTTACATACATCATCTATGTTACAACAACTGTGTTTATTTTAACAAGTGTTTGTCACATGGATATCACATAAAATGTACAACACTGGGACAATAGCACAGATAAGGAGACCAATAAGCTACTATGCCTTCTAGATGTTGCACAATGTTTTTGTATCTTTGAAAGCATCTACAAAAATTCTACTGTATGATTATTATCCAGTTTTTCCTGTTTCTTTTAGTTTGTTGGGTGCAAGAGATGGGTCCTCACAATATAGATTAGAGTGGTCTTGCATCCTCCATCCCCTCTGTGTGTGCTGGGATAACAGGCATTCATAATTATATTCTCCTTATCCCCAATGTTAAAGTAAGAAATATTGTGGTGTCCCTCATCACTCTGGATCCTACAATACTTCCTACATCTCTCTTGCAGGTTGCCCTGGATTCACCTAGTGCTTAGCTGTGGGTCTCTGTATCTACTCCCATCAGTTTCTGGATGTTGCCCCTTTGATTATAATTGTGATAGGCACCAATCATGTATGTGTTTCTTGGTCTGGATTATCTCACTCAGGAAGATATACCCCATTTCTAAATTGTATTATTTGGTTTATTAATGTAAAGTTATTTCAGGATTCATCGAGGCTCATAGAGATGAAAGTGACACACATGGACCCTGTATAGATCAGAGCTAGGTAATCTTCAAATACATTATGATTGGGTAGCTTGGTGTTCTTGTAGTTTTGGTAGTAATGCAAGTGGGAGGGAGATTTCTGACTCTTATGCCCATGCTTAGAACCCTTTTCCCCTACTTGTTTGTCTAGTCCAGCCTTGATATGATGGTTTGTGCTTAGTCTTACTGTATCTTGTTATGCCATGTTCAGTGGATAGCCCTGGGAGGCCTGATTTGTATTGGCGGGGTGAAGGAGTTGTTGTAAGTGAGAGGAAAAGTGGGGAGGAGAGTCTAGGAAGAGTGGAGGGAAAAAACTGTGGTTGCAATGTAATGTAATATAATGTATGAGCGAAGAATAAAAGTTAAAATATAAATGAAGTAAGAAATTTCATCAGGGAAAGACTTTTTGACATTTATCAAATGTCAAAAGATGACTGAATAACTGGTTTTCAGATTTTATGATCAAGTATTTTCATCTTACCACAGCAATGAACCATTTCTCTTGAGACATTGGAAACGTTTAAAGCCACAGGACTGGAGAGATAACCCAGTGGTTAGATGTATTGCTCTTGCAGAGAATCTGAGCTTGAATCCTAATATCCATATTAGTTTAATAACAGCTGCCTATAACTCTAGTTCTTGGAGACTCAATGCCCTCTTTTCTCACATAGCACATATCTAATAAACCATAAAAATCCCACATATTTTTTTCACTATTGGGGTTCAAAATCAAGGACTTATGTATGTTAGACAAATGTTTGACCAATGTAACTCATGATGTATCAACTTGTAGAAGTCAAATAACCTCTACCTATTTTGAAATTCTGTTATTCATATAACCAATTGGTAACAAACATTTTCATGTTTTTCATGTCCTCTCTGAGAGCAATGTTTTGGGCATAAAAGTTAAGGCAAGAGAGAAACAAAAATTTGTCCATGGGGCATCGGCATCCAAATTTTCTGATTGCAAATAACAACATCATGAAGGCCCAGAAGGCAGAAGGGGAAAGTTCTCATTTAATTTGTCTTCTTAAAATAGGTTTCTTCACTGAGCACAGTTAAGACTAATGCAATTTCTAGAGCAAGTCTTGTGCATTTGGATTTTGACTAGATATAAAGTTACTTCTGGAGGTGTTATCTTTCCTTCTCAGGAGGCCAGGAGGCTTGCTGAGGTAACTTATGGTATGTGAAGACAAATCACCTTTCCTCAAGCCCTCCATCTATACATGTACCTTCCAGGTAATTTCATTATTCTTAGTCCTTATTGCCTTAATGAATGACTCTGTTTAGTCTGATTTACTAATGTGCTAGATTTCATTAGGAGCCTCTAAATCTGGAACACTTACTTCTCTTCCATTTGACTATTCATAAGATGCCACTATATTATCAGTGAAGTCCAGTAGACATATTTAGATTCGTAAGCCACGTCCAAGTTAAAGAAGCAGGAAATTTTGTGCTCTATTTGCAGAATAATCTAGAAATGAAAACGTACTAAATGCAGGTATATTTTTGGGTTCTCAGACAGCTCTAAGAGGATCAAATTGAATATGCAATGAGTGAGATCTGAGACCTGAGACAATCTTTCTCAGGACAAACAAAACTACTGACCCTCTAACACTCATGTTCCAAGCAATCAAACAACACTTTAGCTACTCATGGCATTTAAATAATGGTTATGGCCTGAACAGAAAAGGGCATGAAACCCTTAAATAGCAAAGTGTTTTGGTTGTCTTTCAAGAAAAGCCTCCTGGTGTTATTTGAAAGCAGTATTTCAAGTATGGTCATGTGCAGAGGAACGTGCTTATTCAATCAATGACCTGCTAACATGACAAACTCAAATTATCTTGTTCCAAAAAGAAAAGAAATGAAAAAAGAAAGGAAGGAAGGATGGGTTTCCCTGGGGAAAATATGCAACCTTTTTAAATTTTAAAATGCCTTTTCAGAGAATATATTTTGACAATATTATTTCTCCTTACCGAACTTCTGCCACATCCTTTATACCCCTTAGCTTCCTAAGATCATGCTATAGCCAACTATATCTAGGCACTGGGAATACCCTGAAGTATGACATTCTTTAAAACAAAACAGTTTTCCTTCACAAGCAGGAATTATTTGCAAATAACTATTTGGTTATGGCTTTACATCTACGTCCTATTCATAATGCTGAGATTTTATTTAGTTTTAAAGTATATATTTTATACATACTGCCAAAATTTCCATGAATTAATATGTGTAGAAGTTCTGAAAGGTCTGGAAGATGCTGTTTCCTTGGAGTCATTCCCTACCTCTGTCTATAACAATGTTTTTATCTCCTCTCCTTCATAGATCCCTAAGCCTTGAGAGAATGAATTTGTTAAAAACCATCCTATTTATGGCTCAGTGATCCAAAGTCTCACTCTTTGTACATTGTCCAGTTATAAGTCTCTGTGACAATTATCATCCACTGCAAGAAGAGACTTTTCTGATGAAGGTTCAGTGACACACTGATTTATGGTATAGCTTATATTTTTTTGCTATTCTCCTTTAACAGAATAGTATTCGTAGGTTTTCTTCTAAGCCCTTGATTTATCTTTTTTCTCAGATTCTTGGCAACTTTAGCAGTATCAGTTATAGACATTCATGTAGTGGGTCTTAAATCCAATCAAACAGTGGTTGATTCATATTGTAATATTTGTATCTCTATTGTGTTAGAGAAGCACACATTGAAACTACTTTGTATTCTATCTTACCCCAGTCAGAATAGCCAAGGTCAATAAAAAGTTTTGCATACTTGTGAGGATCCAAGGAAAGTGGAGCATGTTGTCAGAATATAAACTGGGGGAGGCAGTATGAGTATCAGCATGGAGTTTCCTCAAAAATCTGAAAGTTGATCCACCAACAAGATTTAGATACACATTTTTTGGATATATAGCTAAAAATTCTGTATCTTATTACAAAGTCACTTGCTTATCCATGCTAATTTTCTCTCTATTCTTAGCAACCAGAAATCTGAAATATCTTAGACATCCATAACTGATGAATGGATAACAAAATGATGGTACCTTTATACAATGGCTACTATTCATCTGTTAGGAAAAAAATGATATCATTTAAAGGCAAATGTCTAGATCTATAAGCAAACATTGTTCATGAGTAAACCCAGATTCCATGACTAATATTGTACATTATCTCTTATATGTAGATATTAGCTTTTAAGATGTTATTTGCATTGTTCAATCTAAATTACCTTAGAGGTTAGGTAGGAGGCAATCTTTCAAGGAAGTGGAAACAGTATAGAAGAGTGTTATCAAAAGAAAAATGGATACCCAGATGGGAAGGTTAAATGAAGAAGAGGTTGGAGGGGCAACATAAAGGAAATAAGAACAGATTACCAACACAAAAGCCTTTTAAAGGCTGTTGGGGAACTTTCTACACCAAGGAATTTAAATGGACTAACCATGTAGCTGGGGAGTCAGTGCCCGACTCCACATATCTTGTCCTCAATAAAATTTCCAGTGCCAAGAATATGTTACATCTTGTTGAGTATTGGGTCAAAAAGAAGTCTCACAGACTGCCACAAAAATTACAGGCTATTGGTTATCCTTCATAACCTGATGTAAGGCCCATTTCTGAAGATACAGCTTACTAATGTTTGTCCACGTAGAAGCTTCACCCCTACAGATGTATCTTCACGTTGCTGAGAGGTTCTTTGCACGCTATTAGAGGAGAAAAATAATCAATGTCACCTAACTACAAATCCAAAGACCTAAAAAATTTCACTTTTCACTCCCCAATCAGAAAGCAGCTTCTCTTTTCCCAGTTTTGAAAGCTCCCCAAGGAAAACTGGAAAAACAGACCTGACTTTACAATCTCCCACGCATGGCCATGTAAGAAAATCTTTATGAGAGTAGCTCATGCCATTATATTGATTATTTGTATGTTAGGTTGAGTGTCCTAGTTAAAAGGTGTGATGCTGTATCTAACTTCATCTTCCAGGAAGAGTGGAATTACACAATCAGTGACAAAGCTTCAAATACTAGCTTCGTATGGTTAATCTTAATTGTCAACTTCATAGGACTTAGAAACACCCTGGAAACAAATTCCTGAACTTCTCTATAATGATTTTTTTGGGTTAGGTTAGGCAGTATGTGCCATCATTATTTGGACTATGGTCCCAGACTGAGTAGGATGAAGATAGCTGGCAATGACATTTAGTACCATCTGCTTCCTGATCATGGGCTCAATAAGGATTGCAATATATTTTTCCCTGCTATGATATACTGTATCCCTTGGAATTATAAGCAAAAATAAAAATCATCCTCCCTAAATTGACATTTGAAAGATATTTTCTTTTAATTAAAAAGCCAATTCATGTGTATGGGTGTTTGGTTTGTCTGTACCATGTGCATGCTCGGCACCTGTGGAGGATACAAGGTATCAAATCTTCTGGAACTAGAGCTACTGAGAGTGGTGATCTGCCATATGGGTGGCAGGAATCAACTCAGTTGTTCTGGGAGAACAAAAAATGATCTCAGCCACTAAGCTGTCCCTCCCGACTTGTTTGTTAGGGGTTGTGTCACAGAAATAAGGCTAGTAATTAATACAAGCCCTGTCATAAATGTTGAATAAACAGATTTCAGATGTTCCAAGGTCTTCAATGAGTCTTATCAGTCAGAATAGACCAGTGTTTTTCTCAACCCTCCTAATGCTGTGACCCCTTAAGTGTTGTGGTGACCTGCAACCATTATTATTCTTTCTTTCTTTCTTTCTTTCTTTCTTTCTTTCTTTCTTTCTTTCTCTCTCTCTCTCTGTCTCTCTCTGTCTCTGTCTCTGTCTCTGTCTCTCTCTCTCTCTCTCTCTCTCTCCCTCCCTCCCTCCCTTCCTTCCTTTCTTCCTTTCTTTCTTTTTTTATGTTTTTCAAGACAGGGTTTCTCTGTATTGTTTTGGAGACTGTCCTGGAACTCTCTCTGTAGATCAGGCTGGCCTCCAATTCACGGAGATACGCCTGCCTCTGCCTCCTGAGTGCTGGGATTAAAGGCTTGTGCCACCAATGCCTGGCTGCAACCATTATTTTTTCCTTGCTACTTTATAACTGTAATTTTGCTACTGGTACTGATTGGAATGTAAATATTGTGTTTCTGGATGATCTTTGATGGCCTCTGTGAAAGGGTCATTTAATCCCCGAAGGAGTCACAATTTATTGGTCAGAACTGTTGAAATAGACATGCATAAAGACAGGAAATTCCAATCAAATTTAATATATTCATCAAAGACATAAACTAATGAATACAGGAGAGAAGCTCATTATATTATCATGTTCACCCCAGAGAGGGATATACCTTAAATATGGCTTATGAATTGTACTAAGCAATTTATTGTAAGCTAGAGAAAGATTTCATCTGAAATCCCTCTGGTTTACATCAAGACAAAACTGCAAAGCAGAACTTACTGCTTTTTATCTTCACCCTGGGATCTGTGATCTACCTCAAAAGGAAGAAGTGTCTGGGAAGGCTGTCATAGGGATTAGTGACTCTTTGACTCCTTCAACTAAAAAAAATTAAAGACTGTTGTAAGTTGATCATTTTTCACAATAATCATCTACTCCCTCTCTAAATTGTCCATATTTTACATTCTTTACATCCCCTATAGACAAGAGGAAAACAGGACTTATCAGCTATAAATGATATTAAACATATTTGTTGGCAGTCACACTCTTATGAGTTTCCCTTCTGTCAGTTAAGAAATATACTTATTTTTCCTCTATATAATCTTCACCAATTTATTACAGGTGATCTTAAGAGGATGGAAAGGAAATCTCCCTTTACCTTACAGACAACCTGTAAACAGATAATATAATAAGATAAAGAGATAGACATTGGCTCACAAAAGTCAAGTAACTGACCCAAAGTCTCACTGTTGGTAAGTAGAAGAAATACAATGCCAGATTCTCTCTCTCTCTCTCTCTCTCTCTCTCTCTCTCTCTCTCTCTCTCTCTCTCTCTCTCTCTCTCTCTCTCTCTCTCCCAATCCTCATTTTCTACTTCTTGGAGAGAATCTTAAAAGTATTAAGCTCTTATTACAAACCTTTGCCCATATCCTGTTTTTCCTTTTTTTTCCTGTGAATTATTATTCCTGTGAATATAATTGCTAGAATTATTATTCTAGCAGGCCTCTTGTTTATGAATAGACTCCTCTATTAGTCATTCTGTCTTTTTAATTATTATTGCTTTCTTTCAGAGTCATTATTACTTCTTTTTTTGTGTGTGTGGCTTTTTGTCCCAATCTGTTGACTTGTCCTACCTATGGCATCTCTGAAGCCACTGCCTTTACCCACTACCATCCTTTAAGAGCTCTGATCAATCTGTGTAACTCAGCAGGAAATCCTGCTTATGTGTGCATTTCATACGAAAGTAGAAACTTGTACTTGAATACCCAAATCTACCCTTCTGCATGCCTCGCTTGGCTCATTATCCTTTCTTTACAAAGAGTTCTTTCTTGCAAGTTTCCCACTAGGTGATTATGAAAAGAATTAAGTGATGTGGATTTCTTAATCAATTTCATGCTGAGAGGATCAGCAAGTTATAACTGAAAGAGAGTTTTAAGGAAATTAATACCCCATCTATTTTGAACCTTTGTCTGTATCCACCAAGCAGGCCTGCATTCCCAGTAATGTTGGAAAACAAAACACTACACAACACAACAAAACAAGCCAAAACATCAATAAATTAATGGATAAGTAAAAACATTAGTCCTTAACAATAAGACACCTCCAGATTCTAGTTATCATTGTCCGTGTGAGAAGTAGCAAACACATCTCCAAACACTGAAACCTTGTAACATCACGTAGACAATATAAGCATCAATTTCTTATATCTTACAACATGCTCATGAAGATAATATAAGCATCCGTTCCTAACACGCTGTTATGTGTCAAGTGCTTGATATGTACAAATTCTCATTTCTGTATTTCTCTGTGTATTATTTTGCTCCTCTAATGACAAATGGAGATTGAAAAAATTATGAAATGAAGAAAAGCCACCCCTGAGGTCAAGCAGCTCAGCTAATATGTGTTAGAACTGAGGGTTGAAAATATATGTGTATGAATTCAGATTGCTGGGGATCAATGCTTTTCCTCCAAGGTGAGTTAAGGACAAGATTGATTAGACATTTAGTGGTAAAGGCTCTTCTTAAAATTTAGAGAGTGAAATTTGTTCTAAGACTATTCAAGTCCCAGCTAATACCTTGGTTATTAAACAGAAATTTGAGAAGTTCCTGGAATGTTAGCAAAACATTCTGGGGAGGGTGGGGCTTAGAAGATGAGGTGGAACTTCTTTCAAAATGCAGTTCTTTTCTTTTTTTTTTATTTTAAAATTTTTATTTATTTTTTTTTTGATTTTTTTTGATTTTTTTAATTCTTTTTTTTTAAATTTAGATAAGAAACAAGGTTGCTTCACAAGTCAGTTCCAGGTCCCTCTCCTTTTCCCTCCCCTCCTCCCGCGCCCTCCCCCCATCCCCCCCCCCCGTTATCCCCTCATTCCCCCAGGGAGGGTGAGGCCCTCCATGGGGGTGTCCATAGTCTGTCATTTCATATAGGGCAGGGCCTAGACCCTTCCCCAAGAGTTCAGGGTGAGAGTGCACCTCACATTGTTCTATGGGAGTCCAAAGTCAGTGTGTATACTTGGTATGGGTACTGATCTGCTGCCCAAGGCTCAATAGATTACCTAGGCCTCCTCACTGACACCCAGATTCAGGGGGTCTTGATCAGTCCCATGCTGGATTCCCAGGCTGATGCCTGGGATTCAAGAGTTAACCTTTGTCTGGCCAGCTGTTTCTGGGGGTTAAACCAGCCCAGTCTTAATCCCTTTGATCATCAGTCCTCCCTCTCTGATACTGGCTTTCTTGAGTTCAGCTCAGTACTTAACCAGCCACTAAATGTAGTTTCTGTTTCCCAGACTCTCTGGCCATAGGATTGTAGGCTGGCACTCCCCAGATCTATGTCTAAAATTTTCTTTACCTTATATATGTCTCAGGGAAAGAAATCTTCTAGATAGGATATGTAAGAAAGAAAATTAATTTTAACTTTCTCCTGCCTGGTTAACTTTCTACCTTTAACTTTCCTTCTGCAAAATATTATTCTTTATCATTCTTCAACTTTGTTATGAATTTGTGAAGTCTTGAATGAACTCAGCACTAGCCAGTAGGAAACAATCTCCAAAACATTCTCCATCTGGAACTGTGCAATTTAAGTCTAAATGTCCAAAGGTCCCATTTGTCTGTAAACTTGAGTTCCCGCAAATTATCATACAGCAGTTTATGGTTCTGATGACCCTTTAAAGGGTATTAATGCCCTTATGCTATTCATGGAACTCTTGCTCACAAGCATGCTAGAACAAGATGCCACTGTTGAAGTTATGATGTCATTTTTACTATAGAGCCCTGTGGTGATACCATGTTTGTATGCTAACAAATAAAGCTTGCCTGAAGTTCAGAGGGCAGAGCTAACCTCTAGTTAATTATAGAGGTCTGGAAGACTGTAAAAACAGACATGAAGTTAGATGGCTGGGTGGAAAGAGGAATATAGGCAGGAGGAGACAGGAGTTTGGTCTCTTTTTAGTCTGGGGATTTTGTAGTTGTACGCGTTCTTGTGGCTACCTGCTCTGCTTCTCTGATCTTTCAGCTTTCACTCCTAATATCTGATTCTGGGTTTTTATTATTAAAACCTATTAGAACTCATGCTACAGAGTCCTTATCATTTCTTCTGTAGTTTTTCATAATATATTTGGTTATTAAAAGACAGTAGACTAGAAATGGGCAAGCCTACTTTATATTCATATCTAGAAAATTCAATGTCAAATACTCTCTTCCTCTATATATGAGATTTTCAGTAGTAGTTATATAACATGACACAAGTAATTAGGAAGATGTAGGCAGTAAACACTTTTTTTATTTAAACTTTGTATATGTGATCATACCAGTAAAAAATACATAATAGAAATGACTATGTAAAAACAATGAAGTATGAGATTTGTACTTTGATTTTATTCATATATCTAAGGAGAAATTTTAACAAAATAGGACTTCTTATTGAATAACTATATTTAAATTTGTATTAGGTATAATAAAAATAATGTTAAATATTAAAAATATTATTCAATTTCCATGAGTTTGTAGGTTTTCTGCAATTTGTGTTGTTGTTGAATTCTAATTTTAAAGCATGGTGGTCTGATAAGATGCATGGAGTTATTCCAATTTTTTTGTAGCTGCTGAGGTTTGATATGTTGCCAAGTATGTGGTCGATTTTTGAGAAGGTTCCATGTGATGGTGAGAATAAGGTATATTCTTTTTTATGTGCATGAAATGTTCTATAGATATCTGTTAATGTTCAACTGCACCATCACTGGGTCAAAGAGGAAATAAAAAAAGAAATTAAAGACTTCCTCGAATTCAATGAGAATGAAGACACAACATACCCAAACCTATGGGACACTTTGAAAGCAGTGCTACGGGGGAAGTTCATAGCACTAAGTGCTGACATAAAGAAACAGGAGAACAGTTATACCAGAGAATTAACATCACAGCTGAAAGCTCTAGAACACAAAGAAGCAAATTCCCCCAGGAGGAGTAGACGTCAGCAAATAATCAAATTGAGGGCTGAAATCAATAAAGTAGAAACTAGGAAAACAATACAAAGAATCAATGCAACGAAGAGTTGGTTCTTTGAGAAAATCAACAAGATAGACAAACCTTTGTCCAAACTTACCAAACAGCAGAGAGTGAACACGCAAATTAACAAATCAGAAATGAAAAGCGGGACATAACAACAGACTCTGAGGAAATCCAGAGAATCATTAGGTCATACTTTGAAAACCTGTACTCCACAAAATTCGAAAATTTAAAGGAAATGGATGACTTCCTGGATAGCTATCATTTGCCAAAACTAAATCAAGAACAGATAAGCAATTTAAATAGACCTATAACCCCTATGGAAATAGAAGCTGTCATCAAAAGTCTCCCAACCAAAAAAAGTCCAGGACCAGATGGCCTCAGTGCAGAATTCTACCAGAAATTCAAAGAACAGCTTATACCAATTCTTCTCAAAGTATTCCACACAATAGAGGCAGAAGGGTCTTTGCCAAACTCTTTCTACGAAGCTTCAATAACCTTGATCCCTAAGCCACACAAAGACACAACTAAGAAAGAGAACTTCAGACCAATATCCCTCATTAATATTGATGCAAAAATACTCAATAAAATACTGGCAAATCAGATCCAAGAACACATCAAAACAATCATTCACCACGATCAAGTATGTTTCATCCCAGGGATGCAGGGATGGTTCAACATACGAAAATCCATCAACGTAATCCACCATATAAACAAGCTGAAAAACAAAAATCACATGATCATCTCACTAGATGCTGTAAAGCCTTTGACAAAATCCAACACCCCTTAATGATAAAGGTCTGGGATAACAGGGACATACTTAACCATAATAAAAGCTATATACAGTAAACCAACAGCCAACATCAAACTAAATGGACAGAAACTCCACGCAATTCCTCTAAAATCAGGAACAAAACAAGGCTGTCCACTCCCTCCATACCTTTTCAACATGGTACTTGAAGTTCTAGCTATTGCCATATGACAACAAAGGGGGATCAAGGGGATACAAATTGGGAAGGAAGAGGTCAAACTTTCACTGTTTGCAGAAGATATGATAGTTTACATCAATGACCCAAAGAACTCTACCAGGGAACTCTTACAGGCGATTAACACCTTCAGTAAAGTAGCAGGCTACAAGATCAACTCAAGAAAATCAGTAGCACTACTATATACAGATGATAAAAGGGCTGAAAAAGAAATCAGAATGACACCTGATTTCTCCATGGAAACTCTGAAAGCCAGAAGGTCCTGGATAGATATTCTACCTACACTAAGAGACCATGGGTGCCAGCCCAGACTAATATACCCGGCAAAGCTCTCAATCACTATAGACGGAGAAAACAAGATATTCCATGACAAAACTAGATTCAAGCATCACCCTTTACAATTGCCACAAACAACATAAAATACCTTGGGGTAACGCTAACCAAACAAATGATAGACCTGTATCGTAAGAACTTTGAATCTTTAAAGAAAGAAATTAAAGAAGCCCTCAGAAAATGGAAAGATCTCCCATGCTCTTGGATAGGTAGGATCAATGTAGTAAAAATGGCAATCCTGCCAAAAGCAATCTACAGATTCAATGCAATCCCCATTAAAACCCCAGCACAATTCTTCACAGACCTTGAAAGAACAATAATCAATTTTGTATGGAAAAACAAAAGACCCAGGATAGCCAAAGCAATCCTGTTCAACAATGCAATGTCCAGAGTCATCACCATCCCTGACTTCAAGCTCTATTATAGAGCTATATTCCTGAAAACAGCTTGGTATTGGCACAAAAATAGACAGGTAGACCAATGGAATCGAATTGAAAACCCTGGTATTAACCCACACACGTACAAACATCTGATCTCTGACAAAGACGCCAAAAATATACAATGGAATAAAGAAAGCATCTTCAACAAATGGTGCTGGTATAACTGGAGACTGGCATGTAGAAGAATGCGGATCGATCCATGTTTATCACCATGCACAAAACTTAAGTCCAAATGGATCAAAGCCCTCAACATAAATCCAGCCACACTGAACCTCTTAGAAGAGAAAGTGGGTGGTACACTTGAACGAATTGGTACAGGAGACAGCTTCCTGAACATAACACCAGTAGCACAGACAGTGAGATCAACAATTAATAAATGGGACCTACTGAAACTGAGAAGCTTCTGTAAGGCAAAGGACACAGTCAGCAAGACAACAAGGCAGCCCACAAAATGGGAAAAAATATTCATTAATCCCACATCTGACAGAGGGTTGATCTCCAAAATTTACAAAGAACTCAAGAAGCAAGTCTCCAAAACATCAAAGGACCCAATTAAAAAGTGGGCTGCAGAACTAAATAGAGAGTTTTCAATATAGGAGTCTAAAATGGCTGAGAGGCACTTGAGAAAGTGCTCAACATCCTTAGCCATCCGGGAAATGCAAATCAAAACAACTCTGAGATACCATCTCACTCCTGTCAGAATGGCTAAAATCAAAAACACCAATGACAATTTATGCTGGAGAGGATGTGGTGAAAGGGGGACACTCCTCCATTGCTGGTGGGAGTGCCAACTGGTTCAGCCACTTTGGAAATCAGTATGGAGATTCCTCAGAAAAATGGGAATAAACCTACCACAAGACTCAGCAACTCCACTTTTAGGCATATATCCAAAAGATGCCCATTCATACAACAAGGATGTCTGTTCCACTATGTTCATAGCAGCATTATTTGTAATAGCCAGAACTTGGAAGCAACCTAGATGTCCCTCACCCGAAGAGTGGATAGAGAATCTGTGGTACATCTACACAATGGAGTACTATTCAGCAGAAAAAAAAAAAAAAAACAATGGAATCATGAGATTCGCAGGCAAATGGATGACACTAGAAGAAACCATCCTGAGTGAGGTAACCCAGTCACAAAAAGAGAAACATGGCATGTACTCTCTCATATATGGATTTTAGACATAGATCTGGGGAGTGCCAGCCTACAATCCTATGGCCAGAGAGTCTGGGAAACAGAAACTTCATTTAGTGGCTGATCGAAGAAAAGGCAGACTCTCTTGGTTTAGTACTGAGCTGAACTCAAGAAAGCCAGTAACAGAGAGGGAGGACTGATGATCAAAGAGATTAAGACTTGGCTGGTTTAACCCCCAGAAACAGCTGACCAGACAAAGGTTAACTCTTCAATCCTAGGCATCAGCCTGAGAATCCAGCATGGGACTGATCAAGATGTCCTGAATCTGGGTGTCAGTGAGGAGGCCTAGGAAATCTATTGAGCCTTGGGCAGCAGATCAGTACCCATCCCAAGTATACACACGGACTTTGGACTCCCATAGAACAATGTGAAGTGCACTCTCACCCTGAACTCTTGGGGAAGGGTCTAGGCCCTCTCCTATATGAAATGACAGACTATGGACACCCCCATGAAGGGCCTCACCCTCCCTGGGGGAATGAGGGGATAACGGGGTGGGATTGAGGGGAGGGCACGGGAGGAGGGGAGCAAAAGGGAGAGGGACCTGGAACTGACTTTTGAAGCAACCTTGTTTCTTATCTAAATTTAAACTGGAAAATAAAAAAATAAAAATAAAAAATATTATATAAATACCATAAACATTCTAGGTTATAAATGAAAAAACATTTGTACCATACAAAAATGCTATACTTGACAGTTTACATGTTATTCTTTGTTTAAAATCTTAAGTCATTATAAAAGTTTTCTTAGTCATACATTATAGCTGAAGTGAAATAACAGCATTTCAGATCCCAAGTTTCCATAATGACTGTTCCATCAATGTTTATATTTTCATCTCTAAGTGCATCACATGACATCACCAACAGATTATGAGGAGAACTGGTAGAAACCTGATAATCCACAGGTAAGAAACCAATTTGCCCACAGTTAAATACGTGGACCCAGGTTGCTATTAGTTCCCACATGTGCTGTGTTAAACTAACTTGTGATTTCAAACAACATAACTGCATTCTCTCATAGTTTGAAGATCATACACCCCAAATCAGTGTATTTCCATAGCCCAATTCCCACTACAAAGTCTAGAGGAGACTCTGTTTCCCCTGCCTTAGATGCATCATGCCACCTTTTGTACTTGTCCTCCCACGACCTTCACTTCTTTATGTGCCCTTCTCCTATGTCTCTTACAAGGACACTTATCACTGCCTTTTATGGTTTTCTCTCCCACTAATCTAGGATTGTGTTATTCCACATCCATAACTACATCTGTAGAGACATTCTTTTCCTTTGAAAAAGGAGTCAACTTTCATAGGCAAGAATTAGAATATGGACATACCAGATAGGGAGCTGTCATTAACCTCCATTAGCAGGTGAAGCTGTCATTCAACTCCGTTAGCTGGTGACGGAATTAGTGGACATTTATTGAAAATTTCCTGTATAGAACATAGTTTTTATTAAAAGGTAAGCTTGAATAACTGTATCAGCAAGACTGAAATTTACATGTTATTAAAATTCAATATTAACTGCAGCAATTACTACCGAACTTTTTTGTAATCTGAGAGCCACATTTTACTGTTGACATTGCTTAAACTAATGTGAACTTGGTGATAATAAAATCTGTTTTCTTGCTGTTGTTACACATGTGTTCCCTCACTTTCAGCACCTAAAATAAGTCAGCCCCCTCACCTCCATTTCCCCTGCTACCCATGCTATGACACAACAGTCTTGTTTCCATGGCCCAGGCAATGAGAAAAAGGCTATTTCCTCAGATTTAGTCCCATCACTGTGCTTGTATTTGTTCTTGAATTTCATTTTTCTCTACCACCCTTGATAATTCATTCTGGAATGCAAAAAAACAAGTAAATGGAAACAGGTAACACATCAATCTTGAGACTGTTTTCTAATGAAATTTTCCTATATGTCAATGTCAGCATTCCTTAAGAACCACTGTGTTTCTGACCATCTGGTCCAGAAAGATACCTTCCTGCTTTATGGCCCACATCCCTTCCCAGAGGCACACAGAACTTTGGGAATGCTGATGTAGAAAATGAAGATCTTTGTCTACAGCTTTTTTTGGGTTGATTACAGTATTTTCTCACTACCAGAAGCAGAGGTGTTCCCTTAAGGCTCATTTATTTCTCAAGTGCCTCACTGGACCCAAAATTTAAGACAGTATTTTCCTTTGCCTTAAGTTTCAGATTCTAGGCTCAGAGCCAATGATTAAATTCATGGCAACCCCTAGGAAAGAGGTCAGGGGGTTAAGATGTATAGGTACTCAGTGCTGAGTCCTACTCTTTAAACCATAGAATGCCAATTTTCATTATGTTTCCTCAAAACAGGCCTATCAAACATATCTGGCTGCCTTTCCCCAGCTTGCCTGCTACATCGCTGTGATGTGTGACCTTTCGAACCCTAAATTAGCAGTTCAAAGGGGGTCTCTGTAAGCTGGCAAGCTTTTTCCTGTCTAATTCTTACTCTGCTGTTTTTTAAAGGAAGTGTCTTATTTTTGGTATGTGAGTTATTAAAGCTCCGCATGTACTTATGTTTCATTATTCATTTGCCTCAAAAACACCTGATAAAGCTTAAATGAGGATTATATTTCTTCTGTTAACTTTCAGTCCATTTTTCACAACTCATGTCTTAAATACATTTGCTGCATATCATAAAGTTCCTCTATTGCCTCGGATGCTGTGTCTCATAAACATACTTCCGACAACTTGCATTCTAGACTTTTTTATCTGATCTATGACAAGGTCAAAATTCTGTTCATTGGAGGATGAAAAAATAATTTACTAAATGACCACACTTTACAGTAAAATTTTCAAAGCACAACTTTTTGGACAGAGCAAGAAACATGCATTCAAGTATTCACTTCATCAAGAGATCAGAGATGGTGAACAGCATTCCATCTTAGTACGTCACTTATAACTCTTCAGAATCCCACAATAAACAGGAAAATTCATCTGAAAATTAATATATGTTATTTCGCTGCATTTTTTGAATAACTTAAACAGAAGGAAGGAAACAATATAACCATTTGTGAAGTTTACTTTTAATGCACATTGCATTAATTCTTTGATTGCCAAGCAATCCAACAAATTGTGTATTACTCATGTTTTCCAGATGAGGGTCATATGAGGTCAATGCCTGTCACTTGCTATTGTGGGTAATGTTTATCATTATCAATTTACTTGATGATGTATTAATCTCATCTCCTCTGTAAGTATATAAGCTTTGAGAGAGTATGGGCAGTGCCTCTTTCTGATTTGTGTTGGATTTACCAGCATATTACCAATGCTTTGTTCAGAAGCTCAGATACATGATAGGTGCTTAATAATTACTTCAGTAGATGAGCTGATTAATGTATTTGGAAATAATGACTGATGAGATGGAGATATAAGCCTCTGTCTTGGATGAGGAATCTCACCATATATTTTCCATGGTTTTCTTACTTCATTCCTGCAAGGATGATCTCTAGGTGGTATTGTCACAGGCCAGAAAATGTATAACTGGTCAGTTCTCTGTGCCATTTGACATTTTCTTAATGGTTACACTTTTTTTTCAGCAATCACAAAAAATCCTGCCATTAATTATTCAGCATGTTCCATTGCTCACTAGCTGTATCTATAGGATGTCATCATTACTCATTTATTCACTTGACTTGAGTCATGGTGTTGAAACCCTGGGAATCTTAAAGGAGAGAGATTTCAGCAATGATGCATATGCTGATGTCTCCCATGGCACTTACAAATGGTATAACTCTGTAAATAGATTCCTTCTTAATAGGACAGCATAAAACACATATATGATTATTTAAATATTTCATCAGATGTTTACAGTATTTAATAAGGCACTCCCATTATCTGAGGTCAAACAGGAGCTTCATAAATTCTGTCTCACTGATTCAGAATAAACACCCTTGCATTTAAGTGCATCTTGGCTTACACGCACACACACTGTCATGAGGGTCTTTTTTTCATGTCTCTGTCTTTTTGCAATGTGTGGTTCATACAGTTGGCTTTTCTACCTCTTTAACCTCTCACTCCATTCCAATCATTCCCATAAATATTTCCATTTTGAAGTCTCTGTCATAGGTTTTACTACATGTTTGTGTCTGATCACTTAGACTTCACCACTCCCTCTTTTTGAAATCTTATTGAAAATCTCCATGACTCTGTAATACTTATATTTATTGTGTCTGCAAACAGCTATCATGTGGATGCTCCCAAAACTGGCTATACAGTGTAAGTGTTGTCAGGACTTCAGACTGCAGCTGCTGGACACTTCACCACAAAAACAGTAGAATCTCAAGGCAGCTTTGAGAATTGAATCAAGAGACTGGAATAATTTTGCCCTGAATGTCCCCCAGACCTGGGGTGTAAGGGCAGCCTTGAAGATGTCTGAGGTGCTCTGCTATAGCAATGCATGTATAATTGATTCAAAATGGTAATGTTGCAAGTGTGATATGCACCTCATATTATATTTTGTCACAAACCCTCAGTTTTCTCTTTAACATTATTCTCTATCATGATAGATCAACCAATGTCCTGTCCGGAAATAAAATCCTGCTAATAAGAAAAGCCAAGAAATATCCATAAGGTCTTTACACAAGCCATATTATCCTTTTGCTTGTTATCAGTTGACTAAGATTTTTACTTGGAGTTGTTTTACAAGGACATTGAAGAATAATCGTCTTCTCAGTATTTATAAAATGATAAAATAGTAGTGGTTAAAAAGAGCCACTAGTATTCACCATATTACACAATACTTTATAGTTCTAAGCCTAAAGTGAAATATCAGAAAAGTTCAAAAGGGAATTCTTGATTAAGAATAAGCAGGACAGAGCCTACAACTTACATTTCAGTCCCATTGTTGGGTTTTTATTATTAAAGAGTACTTAGGTTTTTGCTTGTTTGTTTGTTTTCTTTTTCTTTTCCAATACCCCAAATAACTGGTGATAATCTATTACATGATATTTTTCTGGTACTCTAGGCTTGTCTGAGACAAGGTATAGGTAACATCTTTTCTGTCATTGTCACACAAAATGTATAAGGAAATACAAGGCTTATCTAGTCTCACATGAATGCTTCAGTTAATAGTAGTTAACTGGTTTTAGATCAGTATGTGGTGAGGTCACGTATGATATTAACAGGAGTATGCAGTATAGGAAGAAGAGAGGAAGGAATCAGATGCCAGATATCCTTCCAAGGCACGCCCTCAAGGACTAACTTCCTTCAAGTAGTCCCAGGTCTTAACATTTATGCCACTTCTAAGACAGCACCCCCACCTGGAACCACAGCTTCAGTACAAGAGTCTGTACTCAAAGCGTAATCGTTTAGCTCTTTTGGTATTTGTTTCCACTGTTGGTTGTATAGATTATAGAAACTCCTCTATTGTAAAAGAGTGGAATGCAGAGATACATTTGTCTCAGAGAAAAATATTTTGTGCCCTAAGTTCCAAGGGACTTTGATTAAAATATCACAATATCCAAATGGCCAGTTTACATTCAATTTCCATATAACTGCTGGGTGTATGGTTGATAAAGACCAATGAAAATAGAGACAAATTTATCAGTTCTCTAGATTTCAAGAAACTTTAGAGGACAGAAGTTTGCTATTAGAGTTATAATTCAGGAATATAAAAGGAAAACATATGCCTGTGAACTGAATTGTGCTTAGAAATCATACCTGTACAAAGGAAGGGATTGGAAGGCTAATTTTCAATATTTTCTTTTTTCTGCAATGTATTGTTTTCATTTGACTTTTTTCAGTTTTGTAATTCTTTTTCCATTTTAAAAATTTAAATTAGAAACAAGCTTATTTTATATGTCAATACCAGTTCCCTCTCCCTCCTCTCCTCCCTTGATCCCACTGACCCCCTATCCCATTACCTTTCTGCTCCCCACTGAGGGTGAGGCCTTCCATGGGGTATCTTCAAAGGGTGGCATATCATTTGGAGCAGGGCCTAGACCTTCCCTGTGTGTCTAGGCTGAGAGAATATCTTTCATGTGGAGTGGGCTCCCAAAGTCCATTCATGTACTAGTGATAAATACTGATACACTATCAAAGACCCCATAGGTTAAGGACAACACCAAACTGACATCCTCCTTCAGAGGGTCTGGAACAGTTCTATGCTGATTTTTGAGTTATTGGTCTGGGGTCCATGAACAAGTCTTGTTCAGGTCAGCTGTTTCTGTGGGTTTCTCCAGCCTGATCTTGACCCCTTTGCTTATCACTCCTCCCTCTCTAGAACTGTAATCCAGAGTCCAGGTCAGTGTTTAGCAATGGGTATTTGTTTCTGCTTCCCTCAGCTACTGGATGAATGCTCCAGGATGGCATACAAGGGAGTCATCAATCTCATTATTGGAGAAAATTGATTAAGGTAGCCGCTCAACTATTACTTAGATACTTAGTTGGGGTCAACCTTGTAGATCTCTGGACATTTCCCTAGTACAAGCTTTCTCTTTAAACCTATAATGGATCCCTCTATTATGGTATCTCTTTTCTTGCTTTCCTCTATTTTTACCCTGAGTCGATCTTCCTGCCCTCTCCTGTCCTCCTCTCCCTGCCTGTTCTCCCTTTCTCTTTCTTCTAACTACCTCTCCCCTTCCTGCATGCTCCCAATTAGCTCAGGAGATCTTGTACCTTTCTCCTTCTCGGGGACTATGTATGTCTGTATTTCTTAGAGTCCTCCTTGTTTCCTGGCTTCTATGGCGAAGTGGGTTTAAGCTGGTACTCCCCTGCTCTATGTCTAAAATCCATATACGAGTGAGTACACACCATATTTGTCTTTTTGGAACTGGGTTACCTCGCTAGGATGGTTTATTCTAGTGACATCCATTTATCTGCAAATTTCAAGATTCCATTGTTTTTTTCTGATGCGTAGTACTCCATTGTGTAAATGAACATTTTCTCCACCCATTCTTCAGGTGAGGGGCATCTAGGTTGCTTCCAGATTCTGGCTATTACAAATAATACTGCTATGAACATGGTTGAACAGATTTCCTTGTTGTATGAATATGAATGGGTTTTTGCCTAAGAGTGGGATTGCTGGATATTATGGTAGACTGATTATCATTTTCTTGTGGAACCAACATACTGATTTCCAAAGTAGCTGTACGAGTTTGAACTTCCACCAGAAGTGGAGGACTGTTCCCCTTTATCCACATAGGAAGGGAGGGAGAGGGAACTGGGATTGACATGTAAAACAAGCTATTTAAAATTAAAATTAAAAAAATCTCCAGCATAAACTGTTATTGGTGTTTTTTATTTTAGTCATTCTGACAGGAGTGAGATTGTATCTCAGAGTTGTTTTGATTTGCATTTCCCTAATGGATAGTAATGTGGAACACCTTCTTAAGTGTCTCTCAGCCATTTTAGACTACACTATTGAGAATTCTCTATTCAGTTCTGTACCCAAGTTTTTAATTGGATCCTTTGGTGTTTTGGAGACTTGCTTCTTGAACTTCTTTATTAATTTTGGAGCCCAGCTCTTTGTCAGATGTGGCATTGGTATCTTTTCCCTTTCTGTGGACTGACTTTATGTCATGTTGACTGTGTCCTTTGCCTTACAGATGTTTCTCAGTTTCAGGAGGTCTTATTTGTTAATTGTGAATCTCAGTGGATTTTCGTATGATGAACCATCCCTTCATGTCTGTGAGGAAGTCTACTTCATCATGGTATATGATTTTTTCCTCAATATATGTTTTTATTTAAACTAGAAAGGTGAATGTTTCACATGTCAGTCCCAGCTCCCTCTCCCACCCCTCCTACCCTGTTCCTCCACCAGCCCCCAGCCCCACACCCAAACCCCACATCATTCCCCAGGGAAGGTGAGACCCTCCTGGAGTTCAGTTCAGTGTTTAGCTGTTGGTATCTGTCTTTGCTTCCATCAGTCCCTGTACGAAGGTTCTAGGATGGCATATATGATAGTTATCAAACCTATCATCAATGAGGGGCTATTAGTGTAGTCTCTCTACTATTGCTTAGTTTGCCTGTTGGTGTTATCCTTGTAGATCTATGGAGATCTCACTAGAGTCAGCTTATTCCTCCAGTCTATAATGACTCAATCTATAATGGCATGTCTCATCCTGCTTGCCTGTATTCTTACCTCGACTCAACCTTCCTGCTCCCCCATGCCTTCTTCTCCTCTCCTCTTATCCCCCTCTGTTTTTTGTGCTTCCCTCTCCCCTCCCCCGATGTTCCCAATGTGCTTAGCAGATATTGCCTCATTCCACTTCTCTGGGGTATCATGCATCTCTTGAAAAACCCTCTTGTTTTCCAGACTCACTGGCACTGGGATTGTAGGCAGATACTCCCCTGATCCATATCTAAAATCCATATATGATTGAGTACATACCATGTTTGTCTTTTTGTGTCTGGGTTACCTCACTCAGGATGGTTTCCTCTAGTGCCATCTATTTGCCTGCAAATTTCAAGATTCCATTGTTTTTCTCCACTGAGTAGTACTCCATTATGTAAATGTACCACATTTACTCTATCGACTATTCAGTTGGGGGGCATCTAGGTTGTTTCCAGGATCTAGCTATTATATATGATGCTGCTATGAACATAGTGGAACAGACATCCTTGTTGTGTGAATGGGAATCTTTTGGGTATATGCCTAAGAGTGGAATTGCTGGGTCTTGTGGTAGACTCAGAGCCATTTTCCTGAGGAATCTACATACTGATATCCATAGTGGCTATACTAGTTGGCACTCCCACCAGTAGTGTTCCCCTTTTCCACATCCTCTCCAGCAAAAACTGTCATTGGTGTTTTTGATTTTTTCCATTCTGACAGGAGTAAGATATCTCAAATTTGTTTTGATTTGCATTTCCCTAATGGCTAGTGATGTTGAGCACTTTGTCAAGTGTCTCTCAGCCATTTTATACTCCTCAATTGAGAATTCTCTATTTAGTTCAGTCCCCCAGTTTTTAATTGGATCCTTTGGAGACTTGCTTCTTGAGTTCTTTGTAAATTTTGGAGATCAGTCCTCTGTCAGATGTGGGGTTAGTGAATACATTTTCTCAATCTGTGGGATGCCATTTTGTCATGCTGGCTGTGCCTTTTGCCTTACAGAAGCTTCTCAGTTTCAGGAGGTCCCATTTATTAATTGACGATCTTAATGTTTGTGCTACTGGTGTTATATTCAGGAAGCAGTCTCTTGTACCAATTAGTTCAAGGGTACCTCTCACTTTCTCTTCTAAGAGGTTCAGTGTGGCTGGATTTATATTGAGATCTTTGATCCATTTAGACTTAAGTTTTGTGTTGCACCTGCTGTGCGGCCTGCATCCGAGAATGTAGCGAGGTGGTCAGGATAGATGACACAGAGACCGGTCGGTTGCTTTAAGAATACTTTATGCTTCCCAAATCAGCTTAGGAGGAGACCCCCAAGAAAAAACCGCTTCCCTTTTCAAGGACTTCTGCCATCCATCTACATACACTTCTTTCCAGACTTCTCACCCTCCTGGCTGGTGGTTTAATCTCAGGCCCCAGAATCGGGGAGACACAGCAGGGGAACAGGAAGAGGCATCTAGCCGTAGGGGGTGTCAAAGTCATGGTTTTTCAGTGAGTGAGCCCTTATTTGAGCCATATCAAGAGCCTTATAGCACTGAATTGTTTTCAGTAAACATTATCTCACAGCTGCCTGCTCCCAGGCCGAAGGGGAAGTGGGTTTCTGCTCAAGGTCTGGTGTCCCCATATTTTGTGCATGGCAATAGACATGTATCTATCTGCAGTGTTCTACATGCCAATATCCAGTTAGGCCAGGACCATTTGCTGAAAATGCTATCTTTTTCCATTGCATAATTTTAGCTTCTTTGTTGAAAATCAGCTTTTCATAGGTTTGTGGAATAATCTCAGTGTTTTCAATTGTAATCCATTGGTCTACCTCGCTATTTTTGTGCCAAAACCAAGCTTTTTTCAGGACTATAGCTCTATAATACAGCTTGATGTCAGGGATGCTGATGCCTCCAGACATTGCTTTGTTGAACAGTGTTGTCTTGGCTATCCTGGGTTTATTCTTTTTTGATATAAAGTTGATTATTTTTCTTTCAAGGTCTGAGAAGAATTGTGCTGTAATTTTTATGGGGATTGCGTTGAGTCTGTAGATTGCTTTTGACAGGATTGTCATTTTTTACTACATTGATTCTATCTATCAAAGAGCATGGGAGATATTTCCATTTCCTGGTGTCTTCTTCAATTTCTTTCTTTAAAGACTAAAAGTTATTGAGATACAGGTCTTTCACTTGTTTGGTTAGCATTAACCCCAGGTATTTTATGTTGTTTGTGGCAATTGTAAAGGGTGATGATTCTCTGATTTCTTTCTCAGCCCTTTTACCATCTTGTATATAGTAGGGTTACTGATTTTCTTGAGTTGATCTTGTAGCCTGCCATTTTGCTGAAGTTGTTAATCAGATGTAAGAGTTCCCTAGTAGAGTTCTTTAGGTCACTTATGTAAACTATCATATCATCTGCAAATAGTGAAAGTATGACCTCTTCCTTCCCAATTTGTATCCCCTTGATCTCCTTTTGTTGTCATATGGCTCTGGCTATAACTTCAAGTACAATATTTAAAAGGTATAGAGAGAGTGGAAAACCTTGTCTTGATACTAATTTTAGCAGAATTGCATTGAGTTTCTGTCCATTTAGTTTGATATCTGCTGTTGGTTTGCTGTATATAACTTTAATTATGTTAAGGTATGTTCCTGTTATCCCTAATCTCTCCAAGACCTTTATCATGAAGGGGTGTTGGATTTTGTCAAAGGCTTTTCTGCATCTAGTGAGATGATCATGTGATTTTTGTTTTTCACTTTGTTTATATGGTAGATTACATTGATGGATTTTCGTTTGTTGAACCATCCCTGCATCCCTAGGATAAAACCTATTTGATCGTGTTGAATGATTGTTTTGATGTGTTCTTGGATCTGATTTGCCAGTATTTTATTGAGTATTTTTGCATCAATGTTCATGAGGGATATTTGCCTGAAATTCTCTTTCTTAGTTGGGTCTTTGTGTAGCTTTGGGATCAAGGTTATTGAAGCCTCATAGAAAGAGTTTGGCAAAGACCCTTCTGCTTCTATTGCATGGAATACTTTGAGAAGAATTGGTATAAGCTGTTCTTTGAATTTCTGGTAGAATTCTGAACTGAGGCCATCTGGACCTGGGCTTTATTTGGTTGGAAGATTTTTGATGACTGCTTCTATTTCCATAGGGGCTATAGGTCTATTTAAATTGCTTATCTGTTCTTGATTTAATTTTGGCAAGGGATAGCTATCCAGGGAGTCGTCCATTTCCTTTAAATTTTCGAATTTTGTGGAGTACAGGTTTTCAAAGTATGACCTAATGATTCTCTGGATTTCCTCAGAGTCTGTTGTTATGTCCCGCTTTTCATTTCTGATTTTGTTAATTTGCGTGTTCACTCTCTGCTGTTTGCTAAGTTTGGACAAACGTTTGTCTATCTTGTTGATTTTCTCAAAGAACCAACTCTTCATTGCATTGATTCTTTGTATTGTTTTCCTAGTTTCTACTTTATTGATTTCAGCCCTCAGTTTGATTATTTCCTGGCGTCTACTTCTCCTGGAGGAGTTTGTTTCGTTGTGTTCTAGAGCTTTCAGCTGTGCTGTTAATTCTTTAGTATAACTATTCTCCTGTTTTTTCATGTGGGCACTTAGTGCTATGAACTTCCCCTGTACCACTGCTTTCAAAGTGTCCCATAGGTTTGGGTATATTGTGTCTTCATTCTCATTGAATTTTTGGAAGTCTTTAATTTCTCTTTTTTATTTCTTCTTTGACCCAGGAATGGTGCAATTGTGCATTATTCAATTTTCATAGGTTTGTAGGGTTTTTTGCAATTTGTGTTGTTACTTAATTCTAATTTTAACACATGGTGGTTTGATAGGATGCATGGAGTTATTCCAATTTTTTTGTAGCTGCTGAAGTTTCATATGTTGCCAAGTATGTGGTGGATTTTTGAGAAGGTTCCATGTGGTGGTGAGAAGAAGGTATATTCTTTTTTATGTGGATGGAATGTTCTATAGATGTCTGTTAATAACAATTGGGTCATTACTTCTATTAGACCCTTTGCTTCTTTGTTTAGTCTCTGTCTATTATTCCTGTCTTGTGGTGAGAGTGGGGTGTTTAAATCTCCTACTATAAGTATGTGGGGCTTTATATGTGATTTAAGTTTTAGTAATGTTTCTTTTATGAATGTGGATGCCTTTGTATTGAGGCATAGATATACAGAATTGAAACTTCATCTTGGTGGATTTCGCCTGTGATCAGTATGTAATATTATTTTTTTATTCTGTATGTTTGGGATCTTTTTTATTATGTGTTGAGTGGATTTTTTTTGGGTCCACTCTATTTGGTGTTCTCTAAGCCTCTTGTACCTTCATTGGTATGTCTTTCTTTATGTTGGGAAAGTTTTCTTCTATTATTTTGTTGAATATGCTTTCTGGCCCTTTGAGGTTGGTTTCTTCGCCTTCTTCTATACCTATTATTCTTAAGGTTGATCTCTTCGTGGTGTCCCATATTTCCTGGATATTTTGTGTTAGGGATTTGTTGGACTTAAAATTTTCCTTGGTTGGTGAGTCTAATTCTCCTAGTGTATCTTCAACACCTGAAATTCTGTCTTCCATTTCTTGTATTCTGTTGGTTATGCTTGCATCTGTGGTGCCTGACTGTTTGCCCAGCTTTTCTATTATCAGTATTCCTTCAGACTGTGTTTTTTATTTTTCTATTTCACATGCTTCCCAGTCTTGTTGGTGTAGGGTCTATGGACTCTAGCGGTGTTGGTTTTCCTGTTGCTGTTTGTGGTTTTATATTGTCTCCTGCCCATCCATTCTTGCAGTGGGTTCCAGAGGTTGCCTCTTCCTCTACTGATGGGTGTGGGACCAGGGTTCCCTTCTGTTGGATGTCGGCAAGTCCACTGTTCTGGTAGTTCTCCACTTCTTGGACTCATGGGTTTAAAAATGGACTAGGATCCTGGGGTGCTTTGGATCTCACTGGGATGGATGGGTGCCCCAGTTGTATACCCCAGGCACAGGAGTGTAGTCTGGAGACAAGCTCTGTTAGTCTTTGTCATGTGGGTGGAGCAGGAGACTAGGATGCTAGGGTGAGTTTGCTCCTGCCTCTGGGACTGAAGCCGCCGTGGCAGTTCCCAAGCACAGGTAGTCAGTCTAGTCATAGTTCTGTGGGTGGAGCAGGAAACTATGGCACCTTGGCTCCTGCCGCCTCTTCCAGGATGGAAGCCTCAGTGGCAGAGCCCAGGCCCAGGCAAGTGGTCCAGAAATGGACTCTCATGGTATATATTTTTCTGATGTGTTCTTGGAATCGATATGTCAATATTTTATTGAGTATTTTTGCTTTAATGTTCATGAAGGATATTATTCTGATTTTCTTTCTTAGTTGTGTCTTTGTGTGACTTGGGTATCAAGGTTATTGAAGCCTCATTAAAAGAGTTTGGAAGTGACCCTTCTGCTTTTATTGTGTGAAATACTTTGAGGAGAACTGTTATTAGGTGTTTTTTAAAGTTCTGGTAGAATTCTGCACTGAGGCCATCTGGCCCTGGGATTTTATTGGTTGGGAAATTTTTGATGACTGCTTCGATTTCATTAGGGTCTATCAGTCTATTTAAATTGTTGGTCTCTTCTTGATTTAATTTTGGTAAATGACATCTATCCAGAAAATTGTCCATTTCCTTTAGATTTTCAAATTTTGTGGAGTACAGTTTTTCAAAGTATGACCTGATGATTGTCTGGATTTCCTCAGTGTCTGTTGTTATGTCCCCCTTTTTATTTCTGATTTTGTTAACTTGCATGTTCTCTCTCTGCTGTTTGGTAAGTTGGATAGAAGTTTGTCTATCTTGTTGATTTTTTTGAAGAACCAACTCTTTGTTACATTGATTCTTTGTATCATTTTCCTAGTTTCTATTTTATTGATTTCACTCTTCAGTTTGATTATTTCCTTGTGTCTACTCTTGAGTGAGTTTTTTCGTTTTGGTCTAGAGCTTTCAGTTGTGCTGTTAACACTATAGTGTGACTATTCTCCAGTTTTTTCATATGAACTTTCCACTGCACACTGCTTTCAAAGTGTCCCGTAAGTTTAGATATGTCGTGTCTTAATTATCATTGAATTCTAGGAAATCTTTAATTTCTTTTTTATTTCTTCTTTGACCCAGGAATGGTTAAGTTTTGTATTATTCAATTTCCATGAGTTTGTAGGTTTTCTGAAATTTGTGTTTTTGAATTCTAACTTTAAAGCACAATGGTCTGATGAGATACATGGAGTTACCATAAATTTTTTGCGTCTATTGAGGTTTGGTATGTTTCCAACTATGTAGTCCATTTTTGAGAAGGTTCCATGTGGCACTGACAAGAATATATACTGTTTTGTGTTTGGATGTAATTTTCTATAGATGCATGTTAAACCCAATTTGGTCATAAATTCTATTAGTTCCTTTGTTAAGTTTCTGTCTGGTGCTCCTGTCTAGTGGTGAGAGTAGAGTGTTGATGTCTTCCACTATAAGTATGTGAGGCTTTATGTGTGATTTGATGTTTAGTAATATTTCTTTAATGAATGTGGTTTCCTCTGTATTTGGGGCATAGATGTTCTGAATTGAGACATCATCTTGCTGTGTTTCTCCTGTGATAAGTATGAAATTGCCTCCTTCATCTCTTTTAATTGATTTTAGTTTAAAGTCTAATTTGTTAGATATTAGGATTGCTACCTCCACTTTTTTCTTGGGTCCATTTGATTGGAAAATCTTTTCCCAACCCTAAACTCTGAAGTAACATGTGTCGTTATAGCTGAGGTATGTTTCTTGTATGCAGCCGAATGATGGATTCTCTCTTTGAATCCATTATGTTAGCCTTTGTCTTTTCAGGGGTGATTTATGACCATTAATATTGAGAGATATTAATGACCAATGATTGTTAATTCTTGTTTGTTTTGGATTTGGTGGTGGTGGTGGAATTGTGTGTGGATTTCCACCCCTTTTTTCTTTTGGCTGTTGGTAAAGTGGGATTATCTGTTGCCTATGATTTTCTGGTTGTAGTTAACTTCTTTTGATCGGAGTTTTCCTTCCAGAACTTTATGTGGGACTGAATTAGTGGGTATGTTGTATTTAAATCTGGATTTGTCATAGAATATCTTGTTTTCTCCATCTAGAGAGATTGAAAGTTTTGCTGGGTATAGTAGTCTGGGCTGTCATCTGTGGTCTCTCAGTGTTGGTAGAATATCTACCCAGGACGTTCTGGCTTTCAGGGTTTCCAAGGAGAAGTCGGGTGTAATTCTGATTTGTTTGTCTTTGTATGTTACTTGAACTTTTCCCTTTGCTGCTCTTAATATTATTTCTTTATTCTATATGTTTAGGATTGTAATTATTGTGTGGCAAGGGGACTTTTTTGTGGTCCACTCTATTTGGTGTTCTGTAAGCTTCTTGTTCCACCATTGGCATATCTTTCTTTAGGTTCAGATAGTTTTCTTCTATGATTTTGTTGAATATATTTTCTGTCCCCTTTGAGTTTTTTCTTCAACTTCTTCTATACCTATTATTCTTAGGTTTGGTCTTTTCATGGTGTCCCATATTTCCTGGATATTTTGTGTTAGGAATTTGTTGGACTTAAGATTTTCTTTGATCAATCTATTTCTCCTAGTGTATCTTCAATGCCTGAGATTCTCTTTCCCACCTCTTGGATTCTGTTGGTCATGCTTGCATCTGTAGTACCCCACTGACTGTTTACCCTGATTTCCTATTATCAGCATTCCCTCAGACTGTGGTTTTTTGTCTCTATTTCAGCTTTTAACTCTTGCACTGTTTGAATTGTTTCTTGCAATTTTTGCTTTGCCTGTTCCTCCATTTCTTGCATTTTTGGGTTGTTTTATCTGCTATTTCTTTAAAGGATTTTCTCATATGTTCTTTGAGTGAGTCTATAATTTTCATAAAGTTGTTTTTAAGATCATTCTCTTCTGCCTCATCTGTTTTGGGGTGTTCAGGTCTTGCTGGTGTAGAGCCTCTAGAGTCTGGTGGTGTCATATTGGTTTTTCTCTTGCTGAGTATGCTTTTATATTGTCTCCTTCCCATCCCCTCTTCAAGTGGGTTCAAAGATTCTTTTTCTCTCCTGGTGGGTAAGGGACTAAGTTTCCTTTCTGGTGGGTGCAATAACATCCAATACTCTGGTTGCTCTCCTATTCCCGTGAATGGAGGTGGTCCTAGTACTGGGACCTTGGCATTCCCAGGGTGGGCTGGAACTTCTAGGGATGGGACCCACAGTTCACAGTCCGCAGGCCTCAGCTGGCTCCAAGAAGGGCACTGGAAGGCTGGCCTGAAACAGTCCCAAACTTACCTAGTCCTGTTGGTGGATAAAGGGACTAGGATGCTAGCAGTCTCTGTGTGTGTTGCTGGCTCTAAGCAGGGCACTGAAAGGCCAGCCTGAAACAGTCTGAAACTTACTGAGGCCTGTGTGTGGAGAAAGGGACTAGGATGCCTGCAGTCTCAGGGTGGTGGCTGACAGTGTGCAGTTCCCTGGCCTCAGGTCAAGATTCAATGTTTTCAGTCTAGAAAAGGGCCTTAAAATCTCCTTCACTACATGTTCTGATTAATTACTCTTTCATAAGAGCAATAAGCAAATGTCGCTTCTCTTGCTTTTCTTCTCACATTTATACAGCAAAGGTACTGAGTACAAATGATGTAGTCCTGCTGTAGTAAATCTAGGATTGACAGAGCCTTTGAACTGTCTACATCAAATGCAAAACCAAACTAATTGATGCATACTCTCCCCAAATTATGGCGTCTGAGGTCTTGCTTATACATTTAGCCCACAGAACTGAAAGTACTTTGGCTGCAGCACTGATCATTACTGTAAATAAGATAACAGTGAAAGCACAATAAAGAGTCTATCATTCTGGAGGGTTTTTCACATATGAAAAGATAAATCACTTCCAACTGCAACATGGAAGCAGTGCAGAGGTAATCTCATTTGAAGTGTTTCCATCACTAAAAGGGCAATATCTTGAGTTGCTTCTCTTGGAAATATGGCCACAAAGGTCTTGCTCAAAGTTTTATTCATAGAGTAAACACAGCCAAACTTGGCAGACACATTAATCCACCTCTAGCTCTTTGCTTATAATGCAAATGTAGGAGCCCCTTGCCTCCAGCACAACAATAAAACAACTTTCCTTAGAGAAATACACTTTGGTTCTTTTTTGTGTCCTCTCTTCTCGGCATTCTATTAAGAAGTTTTTTTTGATGAAAATATACAGTATTTAAGTTGTATGAGTGGGGTCATGGGTTGACTTATCTTCTCCTATATGATGCAGGGGAGTGTGAGTGTAACATGATTTGGAGATGCAATCTTTGTGTTATTTGGTTAATGTGAGGTCAGTTTTATTAGGGTAAATCTTAGTATAAAATAACCAGTTTTTTGGAAAATAGACATAGGGAGAAGAAAAAATGATATGATGATGCAGAGAAATATAGTTACAGGGCAGATGGTCCTGGGAAGAGGGAGGTTGGTGCTGTGGGATATTTGCACACTCTGTGAAGATGTATTGCTGTTAGTGATATAACAATAAATTGAATGGCCAATAGGTAGATAGGAGTTATAGGTGGGAATTCAAAGGAGAGAAAGGAAGAAGAAGTATTTAGGTACTAGCAAGATGCCAAGGAGACACAGAGAGGAAAGCGGAGGTACAAGATGGAAGGCAGGTAATGCCACGTGATAGAACATAGATTAATATTAATCAGTTAATTTGTTATAAGAGCCATTTGGGAACAAGCCTAAGCCATAGTGCAAACTTTTATAATTAATAAGAAGTCTCCTTGTCATTATTTGGGAGATGGCTGGTGGGGCAGTAAAAGACTTGTTTTAGGATGACATTGGATATTTGGTGCCCCAAGTTTAGGAATCTGGAAGACTTTCAAAAGCTAGAAGTGAGAAGCGGGAGTCCTTCCCTATAGGCTACAGAGAGGGCATTGATGGCACATTAGTCTGCGGTTTGTAACAAGGGCAGTCCCTAGAAATGTACACAAAGGATTAGATACTGCTATTAACTGCAGCTTCCAGGATGAAACTACACCTAACCTGTTGGAACTTTCGTGATTGTAGAGGTTGGAATGTTGCAGGTACAGAGCCAAATTATCTTGGGCTGTCTCAGACTCAAAATAACCACGTGTTGCCCAACTATCTATGATATAATACCTTTTGAATGTTGAATAAATCTTTCTTGGATGTGGAAACAACTGCCTCCCTTACAGCAATCCAAAAGCTAAGATGTCATTACATAGCATCTGAGCATATTATAGGCTCAGATGTACAAACAAATCCCTTGCTTCCAGCAATCCAAAAGCTAATATGTCATCACATAGCATCTGAGCCTATAGTAGAAGTTTCTCTGCATGCTGCAAATCCCTGTGGTAAGTAGTTACCAATGTTTTTAAAGTTTCTTGATTTTTGACTTTCTTGCTTCTGTTATTATAAAAAGCTTCATGTAACAGTTAGCACATTGGAACATGGAATGTAGAAAACAAATCTGTGTTCCTGGCTCATGGTCACTCGTATTTGGCTCCAGAATAAATTATCACTTGTTCCCTTTGGTCTGAGAGCTGGATTTTTTCACATTGACACTTCAGATAAAGAAGCTGGGAAAAGCCACAGTATTTCTGGCACTGAATATAAATGACTGTCTTTTAGGAACTGAAATTTCTTTCTGGCCTCTGGCAGTGGGCACTGCCTGATGAAAAAAAGGACTTGACAAATCATGGTTCAAAGTCCACTGCAATTATTTATACTGACTGAGTTATCTCAGGCAAGTGATTTCACTGGAATGCACTTGCTTTCCCTTTGGAAAAAAGTATAAAACAACTACAAGCACAAGGTGGTTTTTATATTGTTTTTGTTGTTGTTTTAAAAGTAAAGGCAATAGCATATATAAAACCCTTGACATTTGAAAATACCAGTGGAGGTAAAGCACCTTCCTTCTTTTCTACTTTTTCTTACTGTGCATGAACTTTCTCAACAACCAGCCATCAATTACTGTCCCATGAGCTTCACCTGATAATAGCTTTACATTCTGCACAACCCAGAGATAGCTGTAATTTAACAGACAATACTTAAAGTCAGAAAAACCCATGAGGCTAGAACAGTGAATTATAATAGAAACGTCGGGCTCTGTGATAGGTGGCAGAACTGATGTTCTTTGAGCTGAAGAACTTTGCAGAAGGCATTGGGATCAAACCTAGAAAACTCACGGCCTTCACTCATGTGGTCATCCCTGCTTGGTAACAATTCCTTTTTAGATAAGTATATTGATTTTTGTTTCTACTCTGTTGCACCATTTTACATATTAACCAAATATTCTTTGACAATATGCTTTCAGTCAATTCCATCAATTTATATTCCATGTGTCATAAGAGAAGGTATAGGGAACAACCAACTGGCAATATTGCTGTTTCCTTTTCAAGGAGACACAGTGGTATGAAACAGAAGATATTTTACAGGTAGATATAATTATTAATTAAAAAGTCTTGATACATAGAAGAGAAATTTTTTGTTAATATATATTTATAAAATTTGAAAGTTTTGTCATATATATATATTTAACTTTTTACACATGTCACTTTCAATTCCTTCTCCCTCCCTCCTCCCCAACCCCCAATCCTCCCAACCCCTAACCTCCATCTCATTCCCCCCCACTCCCCAGGGAGGGCAAGGGCCTCCATGAGGGATTTTCAGAGTCTGTCACATCATCCTTGGAAGGGCCCAGATTCTTCCCCATGTGTCCATGCTGAGAGAGCATCCCTCCACGTGGTATGGGTTCCCAAAGTCCTTCTGTATACCAGTAATAAATACTGCTCTACTCTCCAAGGACCCACAGATTACCAAGGCCTCCTCTCTGTCACTCATGTCCGGTTGGGGGGATGTCTGGATCAGTCCCATGCTGGCCCCTCAGTCTTCAGTCTGGGGTCCATGTGTTCCCCATTGTTTAGGTCAGCTGCCTCTGTGGGTTTGGCCAGACCAATCTTGATTCCTTTGGTCATCACTCTTCTTTGCACCTGGGTTCCAGGAGTTCAATTCAGTTCACAACTGTGGGTGTCTGCCTCTGCCTACATCAGCCACTGGATTAGAGTTCTAGGATGGCATATAAGGTGGTCATCATACTCATTATCATGGGAGGGCATTTAGGGTAGCCTTAATGCCAGTTGGTGTCATTCTTGTAGATCTATGAAGATCTCACTAGCACCAGATCTCTCCACCAACTTATACTGGCTCCCTCTTTTATGGTACCTCCCATCGTTTCTCCTCTATTCTTACCCTGGCTCAAACTTCCTGCTCTCCCATGTCCTCCTCTCCCCTCCTCTTTTCTCCCTCTCTTTCTCCGAACTCCTTCTACCTTCCCCTTTCCCCCAAATCCAATTAGAAGATCACATCCCCTAACCCTTCTCCGGGTTACCATGCATATCTCTCTTAGGGTCCTCCCTGCACCCCAGACTCTCTTGCGGTGGGATTGTGGGCTGGCAATGCCCTGCTCCATTCCTAATATCCATATATGAGTGAGTACATACCATGCTTGTCTTTTTGTGACTGGGTTACCTCACTCAGGATGGTTTCTTCCAGTGCCATCCATTTGCCTGTAAATTTCAAGATTCCATTGGTTTTTTTTCTGCTGAGTAGTACACCATTATGTAAATATACCACATTTTCTCTATCCACTCTTCAGTTGAGGGACATCTAGGTTCTTTCCAGGTTCTGGCTATTACAAATAATTCTGCTATGTACGTTGTTGAGCAGATGTCCTCATTGTATGAGGGTACATCTTTTGGGCATTTGCCTAAGAATGGAATTGTTGAATCTTGTGGTAGACTGATTTCCATTTTCCTGAGGAATATCCATATCGACCTCCAAAGTGGCTTTACAAGTTGGCATTCCCACCAGCAATGCAGGAGTGTACCCTTTTCTCCACATCCTCTCCAGCATAAACTGTCATTAGTGTTTTTGATTTTAGCCATTCTGATGGGAGTCAGATGGTATCTCAGAGTTATTTTCATTTGCATTTCCCTAATTGCTAAAGATTTTGAGTACTTTCTCAAGTGTCTCTTGGTCATTTTGGACTCCTCTATTGAGAATTCTTTGTTTAGTTCTGTACCCCACTTTTAATTGAATCCTTAGTGTTCTGGGGACTTGCTTCTTGAATTCTTTGTAAATTTTGGAGATAAGCCCTCTGTCAGATGTGGGTTTTGTTAATATTTTTTCCCATTCTGTGGATTGTTGTTTTTCTTGTTGACTGTGTCCTTTGCCCTTTGACCCAAAGAATTCTACCACTTGGGTAGTATTTACCCCTGGCATACAAATAGACTTTGAGTGCCCATGCTACAATATGGGAAGCTCTCTCAGCTGGGACACTTGTGGGAGACCCTAGGCCCTGCCCTGGATGAAATGACAATTACTTGAGATCCACCATGGAGGGCTTCACCCTCCTTGATGATCGGAGTGGAGATTGGGTGGGGGACTGGGGGGCCTAGTGGGGAGAATGGGGGAGGAGAGGAGGGAGAGGGAGCTGGGATTGACATGTGAAACAAGATTGTTTCTAACCTAAATAAACATAAATAAATAAATAAATAAATAACACCTTCAGCAAAATGGCAGGATACAAAATTAACTCAAAAAGTCAGCCCTACTATATATAAAAATAAAGGGGATGAGAAAGAAATCAGAGAAATGTCACTCTTTACAATAGCCACTTAACACCATAAAATATCTTGGGGTAACTCTACCAAACAGGTGAAAGAACTGTATAACGAGAACTTTGAGTCTTTAAAGAAAGAAATTAAAGAAGATACCAGAAAATGGAACGATCTCCCATGCTCTTGGATAGGCAGGATCAATGTAGTAAAAATGGCAATTTTACCAAAAGCAATCTACACATTCAATGCAGTCCCTATAAAAATACCAGCACAATTTTTCAGTGACCTCAAAAGGACAATCCTCAACTTAATATGGAAAAACAAAAGACCCAGGGTCACTAAGGCAATCCTCTACATTAAAAGAACTTCTGGAGGCATCACCATCCCTGACTTCAAGCTCTATTATAGACCTATAGTCCTGAAAAGAGCTTGGTATTGGTATAAAAGAAGACAGGTAGACCAATGGAATTGAATCGAAGACTCTGATATCAACCCACACACCTTTGAACACCTGATCTTTGACAAAATTCTAAAACTATACAATGGAAAAAAAGAAAGCATCTTCAACAAATGGTGCTGGAGTAACTGGATGATGGCATGTAGAAAGTTTCGTCTTAAAGAAGTAACTTAAGTTGTACTTTACATTTTCCTTCATTTATTTTCTAATCCTTGTAATAACTTGCTGTGACTCTTTTCTTTTTGAATGTTCATGAAAGTAATGGGGAATATGCCAGTAATGCTGTATGTATAAGCATATACACTTGTACATATCTCTGATAATTTATCATCAGACCGACTTCTCCAATGAACCCAAAATATCTACACTATTATTATACCTCCATCTAAATATAGAAAAATACAATCTTACTATTTGGTACTATTTGGGCTGTTAGTACCTGCGCATGGGTCCCTTCCATATTTATGCTGTATTTCTTATATGTTGAGTATGACATTAAGATATACTGATTTCATTACTTTTCTACTTAGATATTTTGACTAAGAAAATGTATAGGAGAAAGACTTTATTGAAACTTAAACTTTCAGAGACTGAGTGCATGAGCATTATTGTGGGACCATGGTGGTAGAGAACTATGGCTATGGAACAGTAGCTGAAATTTGACTTCATGATCCAGAGATAGGAAGCAGAGAGAGAGAGAGAGAGAGAGAGAGAGAGAGAGAGAGAGAGAGAGACAGAGAGAGACAGAGAGAGACAGAGAGAGACAGAGAGAGACAGAGAGAGACAGAGAGAGAAGTAACTGGGAGTAGTGTGGGATTCTGAAGCCTCAAAACCTACTCCCAGGGACACATCTCCTCCAACAGGGCCCTACCTTCTATTCTTTCCCAAGTAGTTGTACCAACTGGAAACACATACTCAGAAATATAAGCCTACAGGGCCAATTTCTTTTAAATCACCAACTCCCGTTCCCTGGCCCCTACAAGCTTGTATGCACATCATATAGCAAAATGCATTAAGTCCAACATCAGACCAGAAGTCTTGTCAATTCCTTTAGCCTGACTTGTGGAAGGCTTTGCCAATTCCTATGGGTCTGAGGCATTACTTATTGTCAAAATACACATGTACTGAGGACGTCATCCAATCATTATATATTAGTTCATGGCTTTCAAAATTTTAGTACCAGGAATAAAATTGTCTCCCATTCGCTGCATCTTAAATCCAAACTGGTATTGGGTGGGTTGTGCTAGCTTGATGGAGTGGCATCAACTACAACAAATGTCCATTTATTATGTACAGAATGAGAAGGAAGGGAACATTTTCTGTAGAAGATTTTGTGTAGAACTTGTGAAAATTACACAGTTTCTGTGAGTTCATGACTACAACAGAAATGTCATACCCAGAGACAGAAGTTCTCAATACCTTTCTAACATCTTTGACCTTTCCATTCTCTTTGCTTCTTTTCCCAATTGTGTTGCCTAAACCTTGCTTAAGGAAGAGTTAAGATAGATATCTCCTTTACAATTGAGCATTCAGTCTGATTAATAGTACTTTGACTAATTATGTACTTCATCACTCTGGTAATTATTCAGTCCAAGAAAAATAAAACAGGAAAAGGTTTCTCTGAATAAGGATAAGACCATCTTTGGTCTATGGTATAAACATGAAATCTGAGGGCATGACCATGCTGAAAAATAACAAAAGTAGGTTCTGCCATAGGGTCCATTACATCCTCGGACATGGGCTTTTGGCAAAGATTTTTGTATCAGTCACAACATTCCCTTTTATGTAATAGGTCTTAAGTATAATCAGAATGAGGTTAGTTACCACATAACAGTTGTTCTTGTAGAAACATATTGCCTGGTAATACTTAAGAAATTTTTTGTAATCTCATGTATAAATGTATTTAAATAAAAAATATAAGTCAAAGCATTTATTGTTAACAAAAATATTAGAGAAGTTCATTTAAAAGTAACACCTTATCATTTCCTAAGAATGATGGCAAATTTTTATACTCATATTATGATGTACATATTTTTATGTGAAGAATTAAATAAACTGAATATTTTATCTTACAAGATAGAAATTTCAATATTTATCAAAATTGAATAACATTTTGATGTTGTAAAATTGTCAATTCTAGGACTACTCTTCCATGTATTTATGCAATATTGTAAAATAATGAGAAAAATGTTGTAGGACCACTTACAAATTGTTGAAAATTCTGTCCTAATACCAATCCAAACTTTGAAATTCAGTTTAAAATGAAAACCAATTTACCAGCCAAAACAACAATTCTTCATATAAATATGAATCTTAGAATATACTGATTTGATATATCAAATGAAATGATGGTAGGAGAATATTAAAATCCTTTGGTTAAAAAATAAACAACTATTTTTCTAGAAGAGCCAATACATTTTTGTATATACAACAAAGATCTTTCTGAAGTTGTAGGACAATTTTCTTAGAGTTTTAAAGAAAAACCATAAGGCATATAAACTTCAAATTTCAATGGTTGCCTAGAGGAGGGTAATGGGAGAAATGGAGTGTATAAAAGGTAGGGGGGAGGGCCTAGGTCCTGCTCCAAATGATGTATCAGACTGTGATGATTCCCTATGGGAGACCTCATCCTCTCTGAGGAGTGGATGGAGGTGGGACAGGGAGATGATGGGAGAATGGAAGAATGGGAGAGATAGGGAAATGGGATCAGTATGTAAACAAAGATTGTTTTAAAAATAAAAAAGAAAAGGAAAGCATGAACATTTTAATGACAAAACAATGTGTCTTTAAAGCTGACATTGAACTAACCCCATGGTGCAGAGGGGAACTTTAGAGAAAGAATAAGGACTCCCAAATTATCAGGAAAAAAATTCTTAGGTTCTGGTCAGCATCTGAGAAGGAGGGAGAGAGACAGAGACACAGAGACATAGAGAGACATAATGATACAGAAGAAGGGAGACAGGTAGGCAGACCAACAGAACTTGATGACTACTTGTAGGCATTGTGTTATGGGATGGAAATTATATGAAGTAAAAGTGCATGAGCTCGTAAAAAGGGTGATTACTTCTATCACTTTTGCTGCTATAGCCTAGAATGAAGTTTGGCATGACTATATTCACACACAGTGCAAAGAACACTTGTTATGGTTTTATAACCAAAGATGCCACAGTGGGGCATGATACAGCAGGGGAAATGCTGGCAGAGACATCTTCCTAATTATATGGTCAACTTGGAATTAATATTTAGTCATTATTCATTCAGAAATCTTTACTGCTATCTAAAATTTTGGACCTCCACCTTCAGTTACATAAAAACCAAGGTATTGTGAGTCACACCTTAAGAAACTAAGATCTGAATTAAAGCAAGCAGAAAAATAGTTCACCTGCATGCCTTTCGAAGATCATTTAAAAGTTCTCTTCATCTGCGTTTGAACGGAACTTATATGATATTCAAGCTTAGGGACCTTTCTGTGAATCTGTAGCAATGGAGGATCCAATTCCAATAATGATTGAAACTGGACTTGAGAGGGGACAATTTCTATGCATTTCAGTGGCATTTGTTTTCACCTACAGAATATCACTTGGCAGTGGAGACATCTTTAATTGGTTCAAATTTCAGTAGAGCTTCATTGGAGTGTCAATTCTTTTGAGAGCTCATGAAGTCACTTCTTGGGCTGTTACCCTGCTTAAGACTTAAAAAAATTAAAGATGGTTTCTGGTGCCTGAAGTTGAGGCAATACTATGACTAATATCAAAAAGAAGTGAAGTATGTAAGAAAGAGCTATGATAAATATGAAAGCATCTTGGTATAACAGAAATAAAGAACTTGCTGTCATGATAAAACTACTGAGTTTAGCATGTCTCTGTCACAACCCAATTATCTTAGTATTTCACATCTTCTCATACAGAAAATTTCACATGGAAGTTTAAAGAGATCTTGAATGTTAAGTAGGCTGATTATTTGTTAATAAAAGAATAGGGGCTCCTTCCAATCAATACAAACATATTAGAAATATGAAAACCTATGTTACAATCTATCATCAGTGAATAGAAGCAGGGCATCTAGCTTTAATTATAGAAAAGGCACTTTGCTCCACTTATAACTGAACTCATCATCAACTTGACTTAGTCACAGGTGTCTAATTATCTATCTGGTTTACCCACCAAAACCTTTTCTGTATCCATAATATTATGCTTGGTTGTTGGAAAGTAACCTATCCCTGAAAATAAGTAGAGTTGCTGTCTAAGAATTATGCAATTGTTGGCTAATTTGCAATGAGAATGTTGCAGAATTTTATGTTCTGGACAAAATGAACATAGAACACTGGGATCAAATGCAGTAGGATGCTGGGCCATTAGTGTCTTCATTGATTTGAATATTGTTAGCTTATAAATTCTTAGGAGCTGTCCTAGACCTGATAAATCAGCAACTCTGAGGAAGAGCTGAGGAGTCTGTTTCATCAAAATGGGTGGTTTTGGTGTGTGCTTAATGTAGCAACAACAACAAAACACCTGACTCTACCTAGCAGTTGAAAAGATAGACTTTCTTAATTGAAATAATAGTCACACACTATTAATAGACTGTAGATAAAATAGTCTAAGATTTCATCGTTTTGTTGAATTAAGTGAGGATAACATTAATATTTACCTTAGTAACCTAGTGTTAAATGAGTCAACATGGTCATCTCTTGGTCCTACGAAGTATCGTGTACACGCCCACCCCCGTCTTTCCTCATTGCATGACTCTCAGCTCTACTATGCCTCTTTTGGTGTTATCGTAATTACTGCTTTTAGAACTGTGCACTGGTTAATATTAATTGTCAAACTGATGTGATTAATAATCTTCATGGAAATACATGTTCAGGTGTAACTATAAGGATATTCCTAGAAAAATATAACTAAATAAGGAAACCCCACTCTATATGTGTACAGCACCAATGCTTGGTTTGGGTGCTCTGAGGCTGAATAAATGGAAGACAATTTGGACACCAGCAGAATGTTTCTTTTTGCTTACTATGTTTAAAAGTAAGGGAAGGCAATGTGCCAGCCGCCTGCATTACATTCCTGTTTTCATGGCTTCCTCTCCATGATCACTTGCATACCTTCTTAAAGTGAGAGCTGAAATAAACCCTTCCTTTCTTAAGTTGTTTATGTCAGATAGTTTGTCACAGCAATGAGATGAAAAGCTAATATAGACTCCTTGGCTACTTTCATCTATAAAACTAGAAAAACAAATGACCATTATTTTCCTTACGATCTGAAGCAAATGATCAATAGCTGCCTTCCTGTCCTTAATTTAGAAGAATCCATCCATATGGAGCTGAAAGTGTCCATTGCATCAGATCTACTCTTACCACAAACCCCAAGACACCTGTTCTCACAGTGAATTATAAGTGCCACAGACAGCAACTATTACTTTTTAAGCCTCCAGATAATCAATCACCCCACTTTTACTTTTTGCCTGCAGTTCCCCTGGATGTTGGAAGATTTCTTTCAAATGCTTACCCTCGGCAAAAATCCTTACCTTCATTCTGTTTAATATTTTGAAGACTCTGATCCTTTAACAATGATCGGCTATCAAAGTGGACAACTGAAATGTTTAATCGATAAGTCACTCATTTGGCATGGTGCTGTACTTTCACAGCGATAGATGGCAAGCTCTCTTGACCTACTCTTTTAATTAATTCAAGCCTTTATTAATACGCCTCTCACAAGCTTCCAACACTCTGAAAAATTGCAACTCTGCAGGAGGAACTTTACCCTCTGACTTTCCAGAAATCAATCAAAATGAAGCCAAAGCCATGGAAAGCACAGCTGGACTGGAGATACAGGATTGAGGGGACTCCCATGAATTTATCTGACAGATGATGGGTGGAAAGACAGATATGAGTAAAACTCTCTGCTCAGTATGCTTGCTCCCATGCTACCTGGCTTAGAGGATAATACCAGAACAGCTAATTGGTATTGCTTCTGACTTCATTGCTTTTACCCAGAAGCAAAAGTTATTGGAACAAGAAAGATTAATTTGGGTTCCCAGAAGGAGCACCTACAATTCTATGTGCTCTATGCAACTAGGAGTCTAGGGAAGTAACTGCCAATAATCAGAATGTTTGCCAAATGTCTTCCTGTACATGGACCTCAGGTTTTTCATTACTTAGTTTCTGTATTACCTATGATAGGATCCTTGGGCATTGTCTCATGGGCTCTCCTCTACCTCTGCTTTCCCATAATTGCTTCACTCTAGGAGCCTCCTCTCTCAGTGCAGATGTAATTAATAGGGTGAGATTTGTATAGGAGGCCTCTGGGTAATGCCTACTGGATTTTCTTATGAATTGCACTCAAATGATCATATCTGCCTACTGTAGTGAAGAGAATACATTCAGATCTTAAAGGCTAAAAATTCATCATTATATATGGTAGTTCTTTCATTTAGGGCACTGTCCGCCTTTGTGACACAGAATCTCTAAAGGCTAAGCCCTCATTCATCGCATTTTTTAAACATTTTTAAAGGAGAGAAACAAAGGTGGACTGGTGTACATGGGAGGGTTAGGTGGGAGGAAATGAAATGGGACTAATGGTGTAATTATGTTATAATATCAAAAACTTAAAGAAGTAGATCAGCTTTTTTATGTTTATAACTACAATATTTATTATTCTAATCCAATTAAAACTACTCTAGATAGAAGATGTACCTATGGGATGATTGAGATTCATGACTTGACCGAGAATTCTGAGAGATCACAAGAGATATTAACAGTAAAACTAGCATATTTTTGTCTATACATATGGTATTATGTATAGTATAAACTGAAAATAATCATTTATTGTATGTCATTATCAAATCATTTCCTTCTCTAGGTACATTTTTTGTGACTATATTTTATAAAGAACTCATTAGTTTCTTTTCATTTATGTCAAATACTGAAACATACAAATAGAACAAATTTCATGTTTCCATCCTTACATCAGCTAGAATTGTTTTTATTACCATGTCAATATTAACAATGGTGTGGCAAATATAAACATGTGATGGGACTGTTATAGGATATACCGGCTGATAAGCAACCATGACTTACACTTAACATGTAGGTGTGAAACAGCTATTTGTGTGTTCCCTAACTCTGCTTGTCCCTATTTCTCAGATCCTAGACAAAGTTGGGCAACTTCTTGAGTGTTTAATGATAAATGCTATAATTTTAAGATTGTCTCTACAAAACTTACACCTGAAATTAACCTTTAATGTAGTAACTACTAAGCTAGGCCTTTGGACATGGATTATAGAATGCTATCCTAATTAAAGGACTGAAGGGAACAAACCTGTTCATCAGTAACTTGCCAGGTGTGTACAATATCCCTCTTTTCTGCTATATGAAATGTCCTCAGAAAGTTGCTAATACCAGAAACTACCTCTGCTGCACTAAACCCTTGGCCTTAATAAGAATGACTTACTTAGCAATTCTTAGATTTTTTTTTACTTGCAGTGTTTTATTTTATTTAATAATATAATGCGCTATTTGTATATATGATTATATTTAAAATTATATATGACAAGGTCTTTAAATTAAAATAAGTGAATACTTGTTGGATTAAATAAGAAAGAAATATTTTGTTATTTCTTGACTGTTTCAACATTCCAAGGATAATTTTTCATATTCAGACACACATGTGTTTTTTTTAACCTTCAACAAATTAATACCCTAAGTCCTCATTCCAAAAATTGGAAAAATATAAAGGTTGTTAATGTAACCATGACTCAAATAAGAAATGCCAAAATTCGAAATGTGTGATTAGAAGTTGAAAAAGGCAGTTTTTCCTGATTTTAACAAAATAACAAAGAAAAGGAAAAAATTCACATTGACAGTAAAAAAAAAAAGAGCTGTCTTTATTTTGCAGTTGGGAAGGATTCTGAGCATCATATGAACATGATATCCTCATACAGTAAAAGAGAGGAACAAGGTAGAAAATTTTCTAGATGCACTCTAATTATTTTGTTGACTACACTAATGGAAAAGAAATTGTCTTTTTTTTTTTTGGTTTTTACGAGACAGGTTTTCTTTGTATTGTTTTTGAGGCTATCGATCCAGCACAGCCTCGAACTCACAGAGATCCATCTGCCTCTGCCTCCTGAGTGCTGGGATTAAAGGCAAGCGCCACCACTGCCTGGCTAAGATATTGTCTTAATCACTCAGAACATTCATTTCCTAATAAGCTTATTGTGTTAAAGCCATGATCATAGCCTTTAAGGTCCACAATATGAGTTTCAGACAAACAAATACTTTTGTTCTATAGAAATTGTATTTGTGGGTAGCCACATATGCTTACAGAATCTTTCTAGTGTACGCACGTGGAAAATTCAATAGAATGAACAGCAAAAAACAGAAACTCACAATTTTTCAAAGCTCACAGAATAAGTGTCTATGGAGTATCCAGTCTCAAATGGGCATTTATTATACTTCTTTCTCCAAGGCTCAGGATTTATTTATTGCAAAAAAAGGGACCAGAAAGATTATAGGAGCCAGGAAATACTAGAGTGAAACAATGTAACCTGGACACACCAGGACCACTGCACTTATAAGCTAAAAAGAGCTGAGGCTGCCTACACAAGATCAAGCCAGTTAACATTATACCTGCAAAGTGGCTCACACTCATGAGCTCTAGCATTAATGTTGAGCTATTGATAACTGATGGTTTCTAGGGAAGGACAAATCATTTTTTCTTTAAGTGAATTACCCTATGGTACATTGACCATGCTTCAATGGATTATCCTATACACATGAATATATGGGCATCACAAATTGTACTTGTTGGGATACTAATGGACACAAAAACACATGCAGACATGCCCCCCATATGCACAAACATGCACATGCACATATTAAGTTGTGGGAAATGGAGAATGTATTTTGGAAGAGTTAGAAAGAGAAATAAAAGGTGAATATGATTAAAATGTGTGTATATATGAATTAATAAAACTATTATATTAGAAAAACAGAGGGGAAGGAAGATAGGCATACTGAGAGAAATGACCTGCTGAGTGACTATAATTCTACCAACATTATCATATGAGTCCCTCTTGGATCCCCATGTAAGCCTTTTTATGTTTTTAAATATTTTTCAAAGCTACACATAATTGTATAATTCCCTCCTTTTTTTCCTCTACCCAACCCCTTTTACAGAAGACAGAAGATGGCATTGGGTACCCTAGGTCTGTAGTGATTGGTGGTTATAAGTTACCCAGTGTGCGTGCTGGGAAATGAACTCTAGCTCTATTGCAAGAGCAGTAAATGCTCTTTAAATTCTGAGCCATCTCTCATGTGGTTTAACGGGGAGGGATTTGAAGGGAGGGCACGGGAGGAGAGGAAGGAAAGGGAGAGGGACCTGGAACTGACTTGTGAAGCAACCTTGTTTCTTATCTAAATTTAAACTGGAAAATAAAAAAAAAGAAAAATTCTATAACATATTTAACATCATTTAAACCCAATGTTTCTTCCAATTTTTAAGCCTACAGAATATAGTTTTACAAGTATTCTTGCATGTTGTGATGTAGTTTTTTGAGTGAACACAATGTGAAATTCACACCAATAGTCTGTATTAACACAGACTAGTATAGTCACAAATTAGCCAATTTATATTTATTAATACATTAGTATTCATGGTAATTAAAACTTAACATATTGAAATCAATTAATTATAGTGGTCTGCAACATTCTTGTTTCTATATAATTTCCTTTCATTTAGTAATAAAATATGGCAATCATTCATGGGTACATTCATTTTCTATGGCTGATATAACAAATTATATCAAACATACTGGCTTACAACAACATAAACTTATTATCATATACTTCTGGAGACAAGGTTTTGTTCTTTAAATGGGTCTCCATTTGCTTACATCACAGGACCAATGGAGAAGTGTTCTTTCTTCAGTCTCCACTGGACAATACATTTTCCCTTCTTGTCCAGTTTTAGAAGTCCCTCACCTTTGTTGGTTTACTGCCTGTCTTTTCACTGACATGTCAACCAAAGTCTGGCCAAGTATTACGTGTATTTCAATGTTCTGTCTCTTCAATTTTCCTTTGGTATTTTTCGGGGCTGTTGTGATTTCAATAGACAAATCCAGAAAATCTGAGGCAATCTTCTTGTTTTGAACAAGATATTTAGCAAACCTAATTTCATCTACAACTTTGATTCCCATTTCCAAATGGCCTAACAAAATGACCTCTGTAGAATAAGTTATAGAAAAATTTCAGACCTGTTACTATTCATATTGTAGTCGTGCTCTTCAGGACTACAACATTTTAACCAATCTGTAGTCATGACAGAACTTCCTACAGAAACTTCACAAGACTGAATTATCACAGGTAATTAAACATATTTCAAGTATAAAGGCTATGTTTACGAAAAGTAAGGTTTTAAAGTTATTCGTCTTGCCTATCCTTTTTCCTCTTTTTCTTTATTCTATTATTCCAGAATTGTTTAGTAACAGACTATTATATGATAGGCTATGGAAGAAACTAAAAATAACAAGGGTGGAAAATTCCCTATGATTGGACAGCACAAGTTGAGATATGCAAATGCAAACTCACATATATGTGAAAAAATTTGTACATTAACAACTATACTATACTGTGACAAGCAGATTATTAGATATGTAAAATGTTCATAAATATATTTGCTTCAGAAACTACTTATTTATACTTAATATTTTTTCTATCCTTTACCCTACTTCCATATGTACTACAACCAGGAGTTTTATAAGATACTTTAGTAAGTTTAAGATTCCAAGAATGTATGCTATGGCATATGCATATAAAAACGGTTTCATTTATCATTTGAGATGTCCTGGAATTTCTGACCCACCCCAATCCCTAACAATCCTTTAGCACACTGTTTACCAGTGTTCTGAAATAACATAGGTATGGAAATGACAAAGTTTACATAGTATCATTAACATATAGAGTGAGTATAATTTAAAAACTATATTTAAGCTTGATTTATGCTACAGAAAACTCCTTTATCCTTCCACCGCCAGTATTTAAATGTTAGTGCTTCACAGATTGTTCTCTCACATGCTCTCCCTTTGTATTTGATAGGCCACATAGTGTTCTTTAACTAAGGGAATGCATTAAAATTGATGTCCTTCTGAACATTAAAATAATATAACAACATGCAGCTGAATTGGTTATCAGAAACAATTGTTTTGATTTCCCCAGGGGCAGACCATTTCCCAGTTCTCAGCATTCCTTACTTGCCTGATGTTCTTTGTGCAGGGTTGAGGGCTCTCGGGCTTTCCACCATCCATGTTAATATTTTCATTCATTTGTCTCTTTTCACCTCACATTTAAGTCGGCATGTTGGATGCAGTCTCACAGCAAATGCCCTTATCCTATGACTTTTGAAACTCTTCTGCTCCCTCTTCCACAATGGTCCATGAACCTTAGATGCAAAGGGTGTATTTTACATGTTGCCTCACTCAGCATTTTGATTGATTGTATTATTCTATGCTTGTCTATTTCTATTGCAAAAAGAAGTTGTGGCAGCCCTAAAAACATACATACAACTAACATTATACGTACTTAGCAGGTTGTACTCATTTATATAAGAATATGTATCATGTATGTATGTATGTATTTATGTATGTATGTAAGGAATAACTAATGAAAAAACAGTGTGTGAATTAGATAAAGAGAAAACAGGTTATATAGGAAGGTTTACAGTGAAACACAGGAGGGGAAAATGATGCAGTTATAACTTTGAAAATCTGTACTCCACAAAATTTGAAAATTTAAAGGAAATGGACAATTTCCTGGATAGATATCACTTGCCAAAACTAAATCAAGAACAGATAAACAATCTAAACAGACCTATAACCCCTAATGAAATAGAAGCAGTCATCAAAAGTCTCCCAAACATAAAAAGCCCAGGCCCAGATGGCTTCATTGCAGAATTCTACCAGAAATTCAAAGAAGAGGTAATTTCAATACTCCTCAAAGTATTCCACACAATAGAAGCAGGAGGCTTACTGCCAAACTCTTTCTATGAGGCTACAATTACCTTGATACCCAAGCCACACAAAGACACAACTAAGAAAGAGAACTATAGACCAATTTCCCTCATGAACATTGATGCAAAAATATTCAATAAAATACTCGCAAACTTGGTTCAAGAACACATCAGAAAAATCATCCACCATGATCAAGTAGGCTTCATTCCAGGAATGCAGGGATAGTTCAACATTAGAAAATCTATCAATGTAATCTACCATATTAACAATCTGCGAAAGAAAAACCACATGATCATCTCACTAGATGCTGAAAAAGCCTTTGACAAAATCCAGCACCCCTTCATGATAAAGGTCCTAGAGAGATCAGGGATAACAGGAACTTACCTGAATATAATAAAAGCAATATACAGTAAACCAACAGCTAACATGAAACTAAATGGAAAGAAACTCAAAGCAATTCCTCTAAAATCAGGAACAAGACAAGGCTGTCCACTCTCTCCATATCTCTTCAATATTGTACTTGAAGTTCTAGCCACAGCAATAAGACAACAAATGGAGATAAAGGGGATACAAATAGGAAAAGAAGAAGTCAAACTTTCACTATTTGCAGATGATATGATAGTTTACATAAGTGACCCAAAAAACTCCGCAAGGTTACTCCTAGAGCTGATAAACACTTTCAGCAATGTGGCAGGATACAAGGTAAACTCAAAAAAATCAGTGGCCCTATTATATACAGAGGATGAAGTGACTGAGAAAGAAATCAGAGAAACATCACCTTTTACAATAGCCAAAAACAGCATCAAATATCTGGGGATAATTTTAACCCAGGAAGTGAAAGACCTGTATATCAAGAACTTTGTGTCTTTAAAGAAAGAAATCAAAGAAGATACCAGAAAATGGAAAGATCTCCCATGCTCTTGGATTGGTAGGATCAACATAATAAAAATGGCAGTCTTGCCAAAAGCAGTCTATAGATTCAATGCAATCCCTATCAAAATTCCATCACAATTCTTCAAGGACCTGGAAAGAACATTAATCAACTTTATATGGAAAAACAAAAGGCCCAGGATAGCCAAAACATACCTATACAATAAAGGAACCTCAGGAGGCATCACCATACCTGACTTCAAGCTCTATTATAGAGCTATAGTCCTGAAAACAGCTTGGTATTGGCACAAAAATAGGCAGGTAGACCAATGGAACCGAATCGAAAGCCCTAATTTTAACCCACTCACCTATGAGCACTTGATTTTTGACAAAGAAGCTAAAACTGAACAATGGAAAAAAGAAAGCATCTTCAACAAATGGTGCTGGCATAACTGGGTACTGGTATGCGGAAGACTGCAGATAGATCCAGGTTTATCGCCTTGTACAAAACTTAAGTCCAAATGGATCAAAGATCTCAACATAAATCCAGCCACACTGAAACTTTTAGAAGAGAAAGTGGGAGATACTCTTCAACAAGTTGGTACAGGAGACCACTTCCTAAATATAACACCAGTGGCACAGGCACTGAGATCGACAATTAACAAATGGGACCTTCTGAAATTAAAAAGCTTCTGTAAGGCAAAGGACACAGTCAAAAAGACAAAAAGGCAGGCCACAGAATGGGAAAAGATATTCACTAACCCCACATCTGACAGAGGGCTAATCTCCAAAATTTACAAAGAACTCAAGAAACAAGTCTCCAAAACACCAAAGGATCCACTTGAAAGGTGGGGTACAGAGCTAAATAGAGACTTCTCAGTAGAGGAGGATAAAATGGCCAAGAGACACTTAAGAAAGTGCTCAACATCCTTAGCCATCAGGGAAATGCAAATCAAAACAACTCTGAGATACCATCTTACTCCTGTCAGAATGGTTAGAATCAAAAACACCGAATACAATTTATGCTGGAGAGGATGTGGAGAGAGAGGAACACTCCTCCACTGCTGGTGGGAGTGCTGACTCATACATCCTCTTTGGAAATCAGTATGGAGATTCCTCAGGAAATGGGAATTAATCTACCACTAGACCCAGCAATTCCACTCTTAGGCATTTATCCAAATGAGGCAGATTCATACAACAAGGGCATCTGCTCCACTATGTTCATAGCAGCATTATTTGTAATAGTCAGAATCTGGAAGCAACCTAGATGCCCCTCAACTGAAGAGTGGATAGAGAAAATGTGGTACATTTACACAATGGAGTATTACTCAGCAGAAACAAACAATGGAATCTTGAAATTCACAGGTAAATGGATAGCACTGGAAGAAACCATCCTGAGTGAGGTAACCCAGTCGCAAAAATACAAACATGGTATGTACTCACTCATATATGGATTTTAGACATGGATCAGGATAGTGCCAGTCTACACTTCCACAGATAGAGAGTCTGGGAAACAGGAAAGAACCTAAAAGATATGCATAGTACCCAAGAGAAGAGGATGGAGACAAGATCCTCTGAATGGATGGGGAACACGGCGAGGGGTTGGGGGGAGTGGGACCTGGGAAGAAGAGAGGGGGTGAAGAGGAAGGGAGTTGGTCATGGGGGAACAGGAAGTTGAGGGGGTGGAGGTAGATAGGGGGAAGAGGGAATCATAGGTTCGAAGCCAGATCAGGCACCACAGCGACCTCGAGTGATCTAAAGGGATAACACCAATTGACAAGCTATGCAATAGTGGAGGGACCACCTCGAATGCCCATTCCTGATAATGAACTTGATGTCTATAACCATCCGGGAGCCTTCATCCTGTGACTGACGGAAGCAGAAGCACACACACAATTAATCACTGAACTGAACCCAAGGAACCCAGTGACAGAGAGAGAGGAGTGATGAGCAAATTGGCAAAGAATGGGCTGGCAAAACCAGCAGAGACAGCTGATCTGAACAGGGGAGAGCTCTTGGACCCCAGACTGACAGTGGGGAGGCCAGCATGGGACTGATCTGGAACCCCCAAATGTGAGTGTCAGCGAGAAGGCCTGGGCAACCTATGGGGCCCTGAGCTGTGGATCAGTGTCTATCCCTGGAATACAAACAGTCATCGTGTGCCCATAGCACAAAGAGGGATGCTCTCTCAGCCTGGACTCTTAGGGGAGTTCCTGGACCCTACCAAGTGTAAAATGACAGACTCTAGATATCCCCTATGGGGAAGGATTTGGCAATAGGGTGGGGGGGGGAAGGGGAGTGCGGGAGGAGGGGAGGGAGAGGGAACTGGGATTGACATGTAAAACAAGCTATTTAAAATTAAAATAAAAAATGATTTAAAAAGAATATATTATAATCTCAAAAAAGAAATACTTTTTTTAAAAAAGAACAATCAGCCAAGACTTCTGTCCATATATCTTAACTACTATGCAAAAAGGGCAAGAGGCAGATGGAGCATGATTGCCCTCATGAAGGACCCTACTAGACATTATGTTGACAATGAGGATCTTTACCCTAAAAAGTATAGGATATCTCAGGAAACATCTTCATGTTAGATTTCAGCTGTATTAATTGCCCTGTCTGGTGGTAAAGGGTCAGAAGTAACATTCTACTGATGCCACTCAAACTGTAGATTCATCAACACATTTTAAAAAATGTTTCTTGTAATATATCAAACTTTAGAATGATTTGCTTCATATCAATAAAGAGTTGACAGGTGTACCTTAAAATATGGATGAAAATTTAACTTATATATTTATAAACATTCTCTTTAAAGGAAAGAACATTAGAAAAACCAGTACTTTTATGCAATTTAATCATTTTTTTGTAGGAAGAGAGATTATGACCTTCAGGGCTTTATAAATAAGTAGAAGGGAGTTACAATAGCTTTATACTTCTATAAAACCTTCCTGGGCATATCTCCTTTTCTGTTATTTGATCTGCTTTGGATATGCCTTTACTTGTGGGGAGAACACTCTATGCTTATTTTAAGGAAAAGTTCTTTTTAGTTTTGAGGGGGGAATGCCAAAGAATTGTTCTTGCATTGCTAGAGATTGTATCTTTGTAAGCAAAAAAATTCTTATAATAACATTATATATATAACATTATATGTACATATATATACATATCATGATGTAGATATTCTTTGTATTAGTAAGTAATATACAGTCAATTGTTGATTGTTTTCTCCAAAAGGAGAAAATCAAAAATTAACATTAAATTCTTAACTCAGTATTGAACAGCAGATTTTTTTGTAAATTGTTAATTTCAAAATTTTCACTTTCAGAGGATTTGTCCTATTTGAAGGAATGGGGTGACATGGAAATGAGGAATAGTGATGAAATAGATTTAATAATAGGCCCTCGCCTTCACTGCAACAAGAGATATATTTACTTTCTACAGTAATACTGAGGTATTTAACAATCACAAACCTAACCAGACTAGACAATCTCCTTTCAGTTAATTAGCTGGGACTTGGAGGCTTAATTTCTTTGTATTCCTAACCTATACACTGACAAATCATGATGACCAGTGTAGTGATATCTTGTTTGTACTCTAGCAAATAAAGTTTGCCTGAAGATCAGAGGACAGAGCTAGCCACTAGTTAACCATAGAGGTCTGGGGGTCTGTAGAGACAGACAGGAAGTGACATGACTGGGCGGAGAGAGTGATATAAGGCTGGAGGTGATAGGAGCTTGCTCTCTTTTCGGCTGGGAAGTTGGCAAGGTAACATATGACGGTGGCTTGATCCTTTGTCTCTCTGATCTTTCAGCATTTACCCCATATCTTTAGCTTTACAGTGAAGTACTTTCCACACAAATATTAATTCACCTCACCTTTCATAGGATGAATCCAGTTAGTATGTTTTAAAATATAATAGAGAAAAGTGAAGAAATACAGACACCCAGTTAAAAAGTAACTATAATAAGTTAGACCAGAGATGATAGTGGGGTTGTCCAAAGTGATAGTAGGAAATAGGCTAGATTAGGTCTAGTTATGTATATTGTTGAAAGGAAGACACAATAGAAGAATTGTTAATTAATTGATTCTGTTCTCAGAGTGACTGCAGACTGCAATGCTTTCCACAAAACCTCAGACTGCCCTGAGTGACTAAGACTACACTGAGCTCCAGACTTATATTCTTCTTTAGTGTGGGGGTTAAAGGTGTGTCATCCCAAGTGTTGGTGTGTGCTCTGTTTCTCTTTAGACTGATTAACTCGAATGCAGCTCAGCATGGCCTTCAACTTACAGAGATCCATCTGCCTTTGTATCCTGAGTGCTAGTATGAAAGGTATGGCCACTACTGCCTGTCATCTATGGTTTAATAGTGACTTAGGTGTGTGTCTAACTATTCTCTCTCTCTCTCTTTCTCTCTCTCTCTCTCTCTCTCTCTCTCTCTCTCTCTCTGTGTGTGTGTGTGTGTGTGTGTGTGTGTGTGTGTGTGTGTAATTTGTGGCTTAGTTTTGCACTCTGATATTCAGGAAAGTTTTATTAGATTATAAACAAAAAATCAACACAAAGGCTATTAGAAAATAAGTAACAACTGGCAAACTTTCATATGTCTAATTAAACAAGTAATTTGGGGAGTCCTTACTTTCTCTAGTTCAGTTGCTCAGAGGTAGCCTTAGCTATTTTGAGGGAAAGATGGGAGAACACTTTTCTGTAAATATTTTGGGATGCTTTAGTTAATTATGCTTCTTTCAAATCAAAGGACTCTAGAACTCAACTGCTTGAGTTCTAGAAACTTGCATAGGTCTAGACATTTTTCTGTATATCATGGATAGCAATACCAATTTTCTGTTTTCTTTTTTCCCTATCCTTCCTTCTTTACCCCTTTCTCCTTTCCTTTTCTGGTCTTTCTTCTTTCCTCCATTTCTTCTGCCCCCTCATTCCCAATTCTCTCCTATTTAAATCAAGCAACACCACTTCTGGTATGTCTTTTTCTGAAAATCACTTTCCTTTTATTATCCTAAATAGAGACATCACTATTTTCACTCTGCTTCATTGTTGGCTCAGTATTATCTGTTTAGCTTGTCATTATAGGATCTTTCTTCTTTTAGTGTCATAGACATCAGTAATAAAGCAGCATGTCTCTCTCTCAGCCTTCAGAGCACAGCCAAGAGCAAATATCCCCAGCATGATAACACCTCATGCACAACTATAATTCTTAAACATTAATAAATGTGCTGTCTTCAAGTCTTCAGTTTTCTAAAAGTACGGTTCCACCTTAGTAACACAACCCTATGCACACTACCACTTAAGCTAAATAGAATTCATATTGTTAAAAGTATACCTGCGTGCTTTAGATGTCTATTAAATTTTGATGAGAACCTCTTCTCCAGGTATTCCTTGTAGAATATGTTCAAGTATTTCTTCAAGGAATAAATTCATAGAATAACAAATTTTAGTTTTTTTGAGTATTTTCTGTTAGTTCTGCTGTCTTAGCCTCTTCTCTTGTCCCTGTAGAGATTTTCAGAGATTAATAAACTACCTTGCTAATAATAAAAGTCCAACTTTTGTGTTGCTAAAATACTAAATCCTGCATTATATTTGAGTTTTCCCATATTAAAACAAACTCTCTTGTTCATGCTCTAGACCTACAAAGATAGGGCTCTGAACTCTATAATCTAGATCATATCGGTACATGTTTTCTGTTTTCTATAATTCGCTTAGTTGAAGCTAGTTGGTATCTAAAGTTAGAGTCTTAACAGGGCAAACAAACTGTGCCAAGAGAGCATAAGTAGCTTATTTACTTTGTATGCACTGAAGGCCTAAATTGGCCCTTCCCTTCAAGGGCCCAGAGATTGTCTAAGATTTAACTGGCTTCTGGAAGGTGAGATTTAAGCTTAGTTCAAAGAAGTGGTCTGCAGGATGGTTAAATTTCCAAAGGTTTTGATGTAGTTCAGCACACAAATGTCAAAGGGTGGATGAGGTTCTTTCTCAACAAACTGATTCAAGGAACAATTAGAGAGGAAGAGAGAGGAAATAAGTGATTCTAGATACTGTCTGGAGATTCCAAATATGTTGCCCATATATTTACCAACAAGTGTTCTTTGCCTTCTGCATTTAAAACACTGCCTTTTTATAGGTCACCCATTATTATCATTCACCGAGAGGACTTTGCACAGTAGGTTCACGTGTCTAGGATGTCTTTCTCTTCCTAAACCTTTTTTCCTTTCCTAGTTTGTCTTCAAATTCTTCAAGAGGTGACTCCTGGTCTACCTCATAGGTTTCCTTACCTAACTTATGGAAATCTCAGCCAATTTTTGTTTTATGTATAAGATCCCACCTTCTTGTAATGTGTGATTCACAAATGATATTTAGCATTTAGATGGAAGATGATTTTTTTGTCTAAGAGAAGACAGCAAGCTCCAATACAGCACAATCCTCATTTTTCTTTAATCAACATTGTACAATCAACAATTAACAGAGTACCTCCTACATAGCAGATAAGAATAACTACTCCCAAAGTTATTCCTAAATTCATTCTTTAGAAATCAAGACTGCACTTCACCTGTCCCTTTATCCTGTAGAGAAATTTAGCTGTCAGGAAAGGCTTACATTCCTCTGTACCTTTTAAATTAATGCTCTGTATGCTGCTAAATTTTAAACATGTGTAGATGAGTTTCTGTAAAAAAATCATTTCTTGCAAATGAGTTAATTATTTTTGTTTAGGTTGCGGTGATTCTGTAATTGTAGATTAATTGGTTCCATCTGCTCTGTGATTTTCCAATTAACAGGTAATAGCTTTTGAAAGTTAGTTCATTTCTGACATGTGTAGAAATGTATTTAAGATGGTAATTCCCCCTTTTTCTCTTACTTTTCATTTATTTCATTAATCTGTTTCCAAATTTAAGGCCAATAGTACTCTTTCACTGGAGTTGAGATCTTTGGGGGACAAATTTTGGACAGGGTCATAAATTTCTATCATTATAACTGGTGTCTCAGATTCATTTATTTTACTTGTTCTCCTACCTCTGATTAATGACAGTAATTTTTAAGGCTAGATGTGTTTTTTATGCTTTAATTTAAAAATTGACTGACTGTCTGATGAAGGTTTCTCCAGCTGTGTTTTGATATTAATGGAGAATCCCAACTGCAGATGCCTCCCGTAAATGGGTAGGGAGCACAGAAAGATAGAGGGGAACATTAAAGATTATCTCAGCATAAATATTAAAGTTTATCACCTCCTCCTGGAAAACTGACCTTGACAGTTATATTACTAAACTGTACATTTTATAGAACATTTCAAAATTAGAATATCTTCCTTTCTTTCCTAAATGTTGTGACACACAAAAAAATGCAGACACTAGTTAAATGTTTGTCATAGAATCACAAGACTGAGTTTGATTCTCTAAAAGCATGTAAAGAAATACCCTGCTCTCTGGAGGATACAGACTAGCCAACCTGACCTAATCAGACATCTTTACCCCAATGAGTCTCATTGTTTTACAAAACAAGTTAGACTATGCCTGATAATCAGCATCTAATATTGACCATGAGATTCTAGAAGCCTTCACATATGTGACCAAACACACCTATATGAATATGGACCCAAACTTATGTACATGCACGCATACACACTTACACACACATTGAAACTGAATACTTTTCCTCCTCCTCTTCCTCCTCCTCCTCCTCCTCCTCCTTTTCTCTGTCTCTCTCTCTCTCTCTCTCTCACTCTCTCTGTCTCTCTCTTTCTCTCTTATATGTCTTTGTGTTTCATATCACAACTTAGTATATTGGAATCTCTGATAGCTATGCATCATCTGGGATAATGTGGGCTACCAAAGAGAAGCTAGTAAAGTAGCTAATAACTTTTATTTAGAAAAGTTTTTGCTTTGCTGGTGGAGAACCCTTGAATGGCCTTAGCATAGTGACTACAAGCTAGGATAGCATGTTAGAAGGATAGATGTTAGAAGTTTCAAACTGTTATTATCTGCTTCTATCTTCAGAGGGTGGGGGAGAGGGGTTAACTATTGAGCTGACTACAAATAAACAGTGAACTAATCCATAATGCTTATATAATGAAAATTCCACAAAACTATAACAGAAATGGTTCCCACCATGGTGAGAAAAATGGAAACACTTTAAGCACACCACAGGTAGTAAAACCTCAGGAAAATAAAAAGTACACATCATGAGGTGTTCTGAAACATTTTATGTAAGTAAAGTGGAGAGAACTTTATTTTTAAGTATACTTGTTTATAATTATAACATTATTATCTAAGTTCAACAATTTTAGAACCACTAATGTTTCAGTCTGTATAACAAGAAATTAATCAAGTAGCTTGAAACTTCTTATTGAAGTAGCGTTTCCCCCTCAGAAATGAAAACTATGTACTATGAACACAGGAACTCTATGAAATTATTCATATATATTTATAAAATTGCTTTAAAATTTTTATTAGTATTTTCAAAATTTCACACATTCTGATTGTATCAACTTCCTTCTTCCAACTCTCCCAAACCTACCCCTTCCTTTTCCTTCTCACTCAACTTTGTGTCTTTGTTCTCCATCAAAGCCAATTTGTACTGTTAAAATATTCTTTGTTATGTTGCCCTCTATTGGAATCAGGTTAGTTTATCTGTGCTACATACACTCTCAGGAAAATAAGACATTACCTCTCCCAGTATCTAAGAATGGTACCTCAGTGGGAACGGCATGCCTAATTCCCCTTTCCATACTGATATTTGTCCAGAAGACACTGTTCTCTAGCAGTTATCCACAAATTATGGCTCTGGTACTGTTTCTAACTACTCTGACACAATGATCCTTAAGGATTTGGAGGAAGGGGTATGAAATATATATTCCAATTCAGTAAGGCTGAACATGTTCTTGTCTCTTTTTTTCTGAATCTTGGTCAGTGTTTGTCTCTATAATGATCAATATGTATACAATAGAAACTTCTCTGTTGAAGGCTGAGAGATATATTAATATATAAAATAATGGCACATCAATAGGAGTTGTTTTAATATTGGACCCATGTACCAGATAATAATAGCAGATTTAGTCAAGCCCGTGATGGAGAAAGTCACAGAATCAGCTGACCTGAGATGAAAGAGATCACTTACTCAGTTCTGACAAATGGGGGACCTACATATGACCAAGCTAGCCTCACTTAATGTAGGTGACAGTGATGTGACTGGGACAATATATGAGACCACGGACCTAGATCTAACACTAATGCACAAACTGACTTAGTGGAGCCCATTTTATATGGAGATATACCTTGCCCAACCTAGACACAGTGGCAAGGGAGCAGAGATGTGCCTTGTTCCTGCCTCAACTAAATGATCAGACAGACTTAGTAAACTTCCAAGGGGAGGACTTACCCTCTCCATGAAACAGATGGGGGGTAAGGGAGAGAGTAGAGGAGAGAGGGGGAACTGGGGTTGGAATACCAAAAATAAATTAATAAAAGATACAAAAAAAACAAAAAATTTCATCTTCAGAAAAATAATAGTAGGATATCTTCTAGGTGTATAATCTATCTATCAGTAAGTTCTTGTTTCATTTATGGTGCCAGGTATGCTTTCTTTTCCTCTAACAGGCTTTAGCTCCAATTAGAATGTGTTTGATTATTTCCTTGTGTTCATGTCACTATTGCACATTAATGTGTGACTTGTAAGGCTCATACTGTTGACAGTTGGGTAAGATTAGGTGATTGCTTCCCTTCTGTGGTAGAATGCATAACACCTATCCAGCATTATGAAATCTAGCCAGTCTTCATCCAGGATAGCAACATATAATGCTATCTTATGACTTTTAACAATAGTTTGACAATATTAACCCTCCTTCTCTGTCTTTTCCAAGATTCACATCATCTTTCATTTCCTCCAAACACTGCTTATTTTTTCCCACATCAAGGTAATCGATGCTGACCACACTATTAGATGTATGGCCTTCTATTGGAACAGTGAGACATACCTTCTAGAAAGCCATACGTACATTATTTTTGCTAGGTTAGATTTATTAATGAACCAGCTAGACACAATATTTTGAAACAAAAATGGTTTTATTGAGACACAACCTCGTCAGATATTGAAGACTACCTGTGTAGAAGGAGGAATATTGCAAATTTGACATAAAATATGTAAGGACAAAGACAAGTCATTCAACAAAATATAAATTTCACAGATCTAAAAAAATGTGCAAATATACAGAATTGTCAAATTGCTCATTTGTAGTAAAAAATAAATCTATATATATGGGTACATTTGCAAAGTGTGTTCAGGAAAGCAGACATCTCATCTCATACACTTCACTCCAAAGTAAGATGATGTGGAGATAACAATTTTTTTCTTTATAAACAATCATTTTACATATCAATCCCCCATTCCCTCTCTCTTCCATCCTCTCATGGCCCCTACCAAACCCCCAACCCACTCCCTACCCACTCTGCAAGGACAATGAGGCCTTCTATGGGGGATAATCAAAGTCTGTCACATCATTTGCGGGAGTGCCTAGGCCCTCCTCGATGTATCTGGGCTGAAATAGTATCCCTCCATAGGGAATGGGCTCCCAAAATCCATATATGCACTAAGGATAAATACTGGTCCCACTGTTAGAGGTCAGATAGACTGCCCAGGTCTCCTAACTGGCACCCACATTCAGATGGTTTGGTGCAGCCCAATGATGGTTTCCCAACTTTACTACTGGGGTCTGTGTACTCTCACTAGGTCAGGTCATTTGGTTCTGTTGGTTTCTCTAGCATGGTATTGATGCCTTTGCTTATCCTTCTTCCTGCTCTACAACTGGATTCCAGGAATATGGCTCAGTGCTTAACTGTGGATGCCTGCTTCTGCTTCCATCAGTTACTAGATGAAGGGTCTAGGATAGCAGTTAAGATAGACATTAATATCATTATAGGGGAAGGGTATCAAAGGTGGCCTCTCCACTATAGTGTAGATTCTTAGTTGGAGTCTTCTTTGTGGAACACTGAACATTTCCCTAGGGTCAGATTTCTCTTTAAGACTGTTCTGGCTCCCTCTATTAAGGAATCTCTTTTTTGCCCTCTTCAATTCCTCCTCTGTCTCAGTCTTCTTAATCCCTCTCATTCTCCTCCCCCACCTCTTCTCCCCTTCCCTTTTTCCTATGCCCCCCCAACACACACCCCATCCTTGCTCGCAATTTGCTGAGGAATTCTTGTCCTTTTCCCCTTCTTTGGTGGACCATGTAGTTTGCTCTTAGGGTCCTTCTTATTTTCTAGTTTCTCTGGTGGTGTGGATTGTAGGCTGATAGCCCTTTGTTCTATGTCTAATATCCATGTATGAGTGGGTATATACCACTTTTTTCTTTCTGTGATTGGGCTACCTAACTCAGGGTGGTTTCTTCTAGTTCCATCCACTTGTCTTCGAATTTCAAGATTCCATTTTTCCCCTGCTGAGTAATACTCCACTATGTAAATGTGCCATGTTTTCTCCACCCATTCTTCAGTAGAGGGGCATCTAGGTTGCTTCCAGTTCTGGCTATTACAAACAATGCTGCTATGAACATAGTTGAACATATGCCCATGTTGTATGAATATGCATCCTTTGGGTATATGCCCAAGAGTAGATTTGCTGGATCATGAGGCAGACTGTTTCCCATTTTCCTGAGAGATCTCCATAATGATTTCCAAAGTGGCCGCACAAGTTTGCACTCTCACCAGCAATGGAGGGGTCTTCCTCTTTCTCCACATCCTCTCAAGCACAGACTTTCATTGGTGTCTTTGATTTTAGCCATTCTGGCCAGTGTTAGATGGTATCTCAGAGTTGTTTTGATTTGCATTTCTCTGATGGCTGAGGATGTTGAATAATTTCTTAATTGTCAGCCATTTTAGATTACTGTATTACTGTATTGAGAATTCTGTAGTTCTGAACCCCAGTATTTTGTTATTATTATAAAGTTGTCAGCTGCTAGCAATGGTTTCTTATTGGCTAGCTCTGTCTAAATTATTTTTTTCGAGGCAGGGTTTCTGTATTGTTTTGGAGGCTGTCTTGGAACTCACTCTGTAGACCAGTCAGGCCTTGAACTCACAGAAATCTGCCTGCCTCAGCCTCCCAATGCTGGGATTAAAGGTGTGCACCACCAACTCCTGGCTCTCTGTCTAAACTATTAACCCATTCTAATAATCTAAGTATTTTCATGTGGTGTTTTCTTCCCAGAGAAGGGGTCTGGACCTTTTACTCCTCTCCTGTCCTACATGGTGACTCACTCTCCCTATGTTTCACAGAATCATCCACCTCTTCTAGTCCAACCTGTCTTGCTTCCCCATTGGCCAACAGTGGTTTATTCATGCACCAATAAGACAAACACTTGCACAGAAGAACATTCTCCTTCATCTACTCTTTTCCATCTAAATAAAAAGAAAGTTTTTAACTTAAACACAGTAAAATTAAATATAACAAAACAGTTATCAAGTAAGAACTTATTTTGCAAGTTCAAAGTCACTTTACTGTTGAACACCACTTTTTAATTGAATTGTTTGCTGTTTTGGTGATGAGATTCTTGAGTTCTTTATATATTTTGGAGATCAACCCTGTGTCAGATGTGGGACTGTTGAAAATCTCCCATTCTGTGACCTGCAGTTTTGTCTTATTGATTGTGTCCTTTGCCTTAGAGAAGCTTCTCAACTTCAGGAGGTCCCATTTATTAATTGTTGATTTCAATCTCTGTGCTACTGGTGTTGTGTTCAGGAAATGGTCTCCTGTATGACTTTGTTCAAGGGTACCTCCCAGTTCAAGGGTACCTCCCAGTTTCTCTTCTAAGAGGTTCAGTATGACTGGATTTATATTGAGGTTTTGATCCATTTGAATTTAAGTTTTGTGCATGGTGATAGATATGAATCTATCTGCAGTCTTCTACATGCCAGCATCCAGTTATGTCAGCACCACTTGTTGAAGATGCTTTCTTTTTTCCAATGTATAACTTTAGCTTCTTTGTCAAAAATCATGTGTTCTTGGTGTGTGGGTAAATATCAGGATTTTCAATTTGATTCCATTGATCTACCTGCCTATTTTTGTGCCAATATCAAGTCATTTTCAGGAGTATAACTCTATAATAGAGCTTGAAGTAAGCAATGCTGATACCTCTGGATGTTTCTTTATGGTAGAGGATTGTTTTGGCTATCATGAGTCTTTTGTTATTCCATATAATGATGAGCATTGTTCTTTCAAAGTCTGTGAAGAATTGTGCTGGTATTTTTATGGGGATTCCCTTGAATGTGTAAATTGATTTTGGCAATATTGCCATTTTAACTGTGTTGATACTACCTGTTCAACAACATAGGAGATCTTTCCATTTTCTTGTATCTTCTTTAATTTCTTTCTTTAAAGACTTAAAGTTCTTGTTATACAGGCCTTTTATTTGTTTGACTAATTTTACCCCAAGATAGTTTATGTTGTTTCTGGCTATTGTAAAGGGTGATGTTACTCTGATTTTCTTTTCAGCCCGTTTTTGTCTGTATATAGTATGGCTACGGATTTATTTATTTTTAGTTCATCTTGTATCCTGCCACTTTGCTGAAGGCATTTATCAGCTGTAGGAGTTTTTTGGGTCACTTATGTAAACTATCATATCATCTTCAAATAGTGAAATTTTGCCTTCCATCTTTCCAAATGTATCAGCTTGATATCCTATTCTTGTCTTATTGCTCTAGCTAGAATTTCAAGTACAATATTGAAGACATATATAGAGAGTGGAAAGCCTTGTCTTGTTCCTGACTTTGATTTTGTCTCCATTTAGTTTGATGTTGACTGTTAGTTTGCTGTATATTGTCTTTATTATGTTTAGGAATGTTTCTGTTATTGCTGATCTCTCCAGGACATTTCTCATTAAGTGATGTTGGATTTTGTCAAAGGATTTTTCAGCATCTAGTGAGATGATCATGTGGTGGATTTTCATATGTTGATCCATCCCTGCCTCCCATGGATGAAACCTACTTAATCATGGTGGATGATTTTTTTTCTGATGTGTTTCCCATAACATAAGTTAAGAACTTTGATATTGAGGGATATTAATGAAAATCAATTGTTATTTCTTGTTTGTTTTGGATGGTGGTGGTGGTGGTATTGTGCGTGGATTCCTCCCTCCCCCATTTGTTGTTTCTGTGTTTGTTAAAATGGGATTATCTATTGCCTATGTTTTTGTGAGTGTACTTAACTTCTTTGAGTTGTAGTTTTCCTTTGAGTACTTTCTGTAGGGCTGTATTAGTGGATATAAATTTTTATGTCTGTTTTGCCTTGGACTATCTTATTTTCTCCATCTAGAGTGATTGAAAGCTTTGGTGGTTATAGTCATCTGTGCTGGCATCCATGGTCTCTTAGTGTTGGTAGAATATCTATCCAGGACCTTCTGGATTTCAGAGTTTCTATTGAGAAGTCAAGTGTAATTTTGATAGGTCTACCTTGATATGTTACTTGTCCATTTTCTTTTGGTGGTCTTAATAGACTATCTTTATTCTGTAAATTTTGTGTTTTGATTATTTTGTGGTGAGGGGACATTTTTTGGTTCAGTCTATTTTGTGTTCTGTAACCTTCTTGTACTTTCATAAGCATGTCCTCCTTTAGGTTTGGAGAGTTTTCTCCTATGATTTAGTTGAATATGTTTTCTGTTCCCTTGAGCTGTATTTCTTCTCTTTCCTCTATACCTGTTATTCTCAGTTTTGACCTTTTCATGATGTCCCATATTTCCTGGGTATTGTATTAGGGATTTGTTGGACTTAAGATTTCTTTGGTCAATGAATCTATTCCTTCTAGTGAGTCTTTGACACCTGAGATTCTCTTGTCTATCTGTTGTATTCTATTGTTAAACTTTCATTTGTAGTTTGTTTACCCAGCTTTTCTATTTCCAGCATTCCCTCATTCTGTGTTTTCTTTATTGTTTCTATTTCAGCTTTCAAGTCTTGAACAGTTTGAATTGTTTCCTTCACTTGTTTGGTGGATTTTCCTTGGCTTTCTTTTTTTTTGTTCATTTGGGTTTTTTTATGTTTTGTTTTCTGAGACAGGGTTTCTCTGTGGTTTTGGAGACTGTCATGGAACTAGCCCTTGTATATCAGGCTTGTCTTGAACTCACAGAGATTTGCCTGCCTCTGCTTCTGGAAATCTGGGACTAAAGGTGTGTGCCACCACTGCCCAATCTTTCCTTACATTCTTCAAGAGTGTTTTTATTTCTTGAATTTTTTTGGCTTGTCTTTTCCTCCATTTCCTGTATTTTTGTTTGTTGTTCCTTCCATTTCTTTAAGGTATTTTCTCCTTTCCTCTTTGCGGGATCTTCATAAAGTTGTTTTTAAGGTCTTTCTCTTCTGCTTCATGTGTGTTGGGATGTTTGGTCTAGCTGGTGTAGAATCCCTAGATTCTGGTGATGTTCATAGTCATCTTTCTGTTATTGAATGTGTTCTTATACTGTCATCTTACAATCCCTTCTTCCAGTGGATGCAGGTGGGGTCTCTCCATCTTCTCTTGTCTCCTGGTGAGTGAAGGTTGTACAAGACTTTTATTTCAGCAAGTCTGGATGGTCTACCCTCTGCTTGTGTTCTCCTCATGCATAGGGTAGAGGGGGGCCAAGACAAAGCTCAAGATCAAGCTGAGGGCATTGTGTGGCCAAGACTGTCATGGAGGTAGACTGTGGATAGTCTGCATTGTCAGGGTCGGTCCAGTATGTATGGAGCCCACCCAGGAAGTTTCATGGAGAGGATGGGGGTAGTTGGGCCTAGGCAGAACCCAGACTCATCTCAACTGAAGGGCATAATAGGGACAATACTGAGAATCCAGCAAGCTCCAGAGAGTCTGGTCTTCCATGGCAGGTTTTTTACATGCAGAGCAGACCCAGGAACCACCAGGATGGGGAGGGGGGGAGCTGGGCCTAGGTAGAATCCATACTCACCTAAACAGGAGGATGTAGCGGGGACAAGCTACCTATGTTTTTAAAACAAAGTGAAATTACTAAAAATATGTTTCCAAAGATAGGATGTGTAGCTGAGTGGTCTCCATGGACAAATGAAGAATAAGAATGTTATGTTGCTGGGCGGTGGTGGCCCACGTCTTTAATCCCAGCACTCGGGAGGCAGAGGCAGGCGGATCTCTGTGAGTTCGAGGCTGGGCTGGCCCGATAGCCTCCAAAACAATACAGAGAAACCCTGTCTCTTAAAACCAAAAAAAAATAAATAAATAAAAAAGAATGTCATGTTAGGCTAGGGTAGATGGAGATAAGAGAAATTTATCATAGAACATTTCATTTCACAGTATGGTCTAGCTGGCTATATGATGTTGGTGACAGAGTTCTTTACTACATTCAAACATGTGATTTAAGTCCACCATTATGAGAGACAAAAAAAAAAGAGAAACTTTCAGTATTTCCTAAAAACCTGGCACCAGCATTTGAGAAAATGACCTGACCTGTTGTTAATCATGTGCTAACATCACAGATGATGCTTATACTGTCACATTTATTAAGTCTAGTTGTGGAAGATCCACAGGCAGAATTCCTTCAGGAAATAGAAACTAGAATGATATTATGTGAGTTACCAACTCCATTCATAGGGTAAACAATGGCCGACTAATCAACTCATTATAATTCAGTGATTAAGATAATGGAGAACAAAATACCTTAATAGTTATCTTAGGATAAGCATCATTAATTTGTGGATAAAAGAGCCTTAATTGTTGACTAACTTATCTGTGACTTCAGACATAGATGACAAAATTGTTCATTGAGTTCATTACTAGGCAGACCACCAATTTGCAAGAACATTGAGAATATCTATTACATACCATGCTGTATTAAAAAAACATTTTAAAATTCAACATGAAAATACAAGGAAAATAACATTAGTTCAGTTCCATGAAAAGTTAGTTAAGATATATTCTGGCAAATTGTAGAAGGAATATCAAATATTTGTACAGTGATATAAAGCATGTTGATGGGTTATTAGCAACAAATTTGTGTCTAAGCTCAAGAAAAGTCCTCCATGGAAAGTATTTCTCAAAAACATTATGAAGTATATAGTGAGGATATTTCTGAAATTATTGCATGATTGCTTTAATGTAATTTACAGTCTGTTCTTTGGTGGTTCTAAAACTGAGTATCAGATCATCATTCCCAAGTCATTTAGTGAATGTATTCTAAATAAAAACTTCATGAATTAAAGGAAGTTGATTTAAAATGAATTATTTTAATAACTTTCCAAATGTTCTAATAATTGTATGCAACATTTCTGAGAAAGAAAACATTAAGATCAGTGGCACAGGAGAGAGAAATCAGAAGCTGTATGCACATGTGAACATTTGGATTACACAATGAAAGAACTGTGGAGTCAGAAAATATGATGTCATGTCCATGAATGGTACATGATGACTGAACCTTCTCATGGGAGAAAAGATTTGAATCTGCCCTCATCTATACCTTGAAATGTGAGTTGGTTGTGTTGTGCTATACATATATGTATATGTATATATACATATGTATATTTGGTATTCATATATACATATGTCATATATATGTATATATCACATATTATATTGTCTAAACAAAGAAGGACTAGGTATACAAATAAACTGGAAAAATGATCTTTAATAAAAGAAATCAATTCATGGAAAGGAAAATTGAAGAGACAGATTATGCAATTCAGAGAATAATGTTGAACATGATATTATAAATACACTATTTGTGTTCAAGAGGGAGAGCAGAAGATAAAATGCAGACAAAAGAAAGATAATGTGTAAAATAGAACTCACATTAAATTGAAAAATAAGCTTGAGAGCAGATGATACATTAAAGATGGTTACAGGCCCAGTAGATGATTCCAAAGGAAAGAGAATATCTTAGTCAGGGTTACTGTTGCTGGAATGAATCACCATGACCAAAATCAAGTTGGAGAGGAACAGTTTAATTTGGCTTACACTTCCACATTATAGTCCATCATTAAAAGGAGTCAGGCAGAAACACAAACAGGGCAGAATCCTGGAGGCAAGAGCTAATCCAGAGAACATGGAAAGTTGCTACTTGCTGCTTTACTCTATGTGGCTTGCTCACCCTGCTTTCATACAGAACACAGGACCACCAAACTAGGGTTGTCCCCTCAGTGATAATCTGGGCCTTCCCCATCAATCACTGCTTAAGAAAATTTCCTGCAGGCAGATCTTATGGAGGTATTTTCTCAATTGAGGTCCCCTCATTTCAGATGATTCTAGTTTGTGTCAAGTTAACATAAAACTATCCATCAAAGTGAAGAAAGTATTTTCACCAGTTTTGGAGAATGAAGGAAGTCTTTCTGGGTTTAAAAATAAATGTTAAAAGTTAAGGTCACTGGCAGCTTATTCTGGAGAGCATTTGAAGAAAGGGGAACACTCCTTCGTTGCTGGTGAGAGTGTAAACTTGTACAACCACTGTGGAAATCAGTATGGCATTTTCTCAAAAAAATTAGGGACCAACCTACATCAAAACCCAAAAATACCACTATTGGGCATATACCCAAAGGAGGCACATTTGTACCACAAAACATTTGCTCAACTATGTTCATAGCAACATTATTTTTAGTAGCCAGATATTAGAAAAAAACCTAGATGTCCCCACATGAAAAATAGGTAAAGAAAATGTATTATATTTACACAATGGAGTACTACTCATCTGTAAGAAACAATGACATTTTAAATTCACAGGCAAATGGACAGAACTAGGGAAAAAAGCATCATGAGTGAGGAGATCCAAAACCAGAAAGACAAATTTGGTATATTACTCACTCATAAGTGGATACCAGACACAAAACAAAAGAAACCCAGCCTACAATCCACAACCCCATTGAAGCTAGAACCCTCTTGAAGAAACAGATGGAAACAGTTGCAGAAATCCACAACTAACCAATGGGCCAAGCTCCTGGAGTACAATTGAAGTGAAGTCTAAGGGATAATATAAACAAAGGAGTCTAGACCATGATGGGGAAACTCACAGAAACAACTGACTCAGTGAGAGATCACTGACTCAGGTCTGATAAATGGAAAATCTCCATAAGACTAAACCAGACTCCCTTTATATAGGTGACAATGTTGTGACTGGTACAATACACGAGGACACTGTCCATGATATAACATTAATGGACACACTGACTTAGTGGAACCCATTCTATATGGTGAGATACTTTGCCCAGCCTAGACACAGAGGTGTGGGGTAGAGAGGTTCCTTGGTCTTGCCTCAACTAGATGATGGAACAGACTTAGTAGACTTCCTAGGGGAAGCCTTACCCTCTCTGAGGAGCAGATGGGTGGTGATGGGGGAGTGTGGCAAGTGGGAGGAGAGAAGCAAGGGTGAATTGGGATTGGAATGTAAGAAGTAAACAAATAACAGTTGAAGTCACTGAAAATGTCAGGGGAAAAAACTGGTGCGGCCAAAGAACACAATGTATATGGCTATGCCACACTAGAAATTAGCTGAGCCAGGACAGCAATAAACTTCATCAACAGGTGTAGAATAACACATATGGAACATAGCATTCTTTACATGACTTAATTATGGTTCCTAGTGAGTGAGAAACTGACAGAACTAGGCCTCAGACACACTTCCTTCTAACTTCAAAGCCACCCTCTCTTCAAAGGAAAATGTCTCATTCCTTTTGAAATTGTGAAACAGAAAAGACAGAGAAGTAATTAAATTTGACTTCCAGAGACTTAAAGTAGAAGTTACAGATTTGGATACCAGAGGTATTTCAGAATAGGAACATCAGTGTTATTCCCTTCTTCTCCTGAACAAATTCAGCTGAGACTGAAGTTCCATGTGTAGGTAGATGCTGGCTGTTTTATAGCCATAAGCAAATTGTCATGTATAGTCAAAATGATTATGCATGCCAAAATCAAGAATTTATGTAGTTAAAAAGTGTGTTGTGTTCAGGCATGTGTAACCTGTGTTTGTATGCATGTGTGTTTGTTTGCATATAGAGGGCTGAGAACAATCTCTGTTGTCTTTCATGAAGTGATTGTTATCTTTGATTGCTCCCTCTCTCCTTTCTTTCTTTCCTTCCTTCCTTCTCCTCTTCCTTCCCTTTTGTCTTCTTTTGTGACAAGCTCCCCCTCTAAACTCCCTAAGTTGGCGAATCTAATTAGGCAGTGAACCTCAAGGAATCTGTCTCACCTCCCTCTGTAATTACAACTGTATACCACCACTTAGATTCTGGTGATTGAACTTGTGTCCTCATGATTTCAAGGTAAATATTTTAGCAACTGAAGTATCTTCCCAGCTCCAGTCATTGGACTGCACCATGCTACACATGATCATGTAGAAAGTTCGTGCTAGAGAATATTTAGTGGAATAACTAACTAAATTGATAATCATAAGAACTCTCATAATATTTTAAGTGAGTTTATTATTTGTTATTGGAACCCATTCATAGCTATCCTTGGTCAATGGTCCACAGGCTGTGTCAGACTTGCCTGGCTATATGAATTCTCATGGCACGTATTTTGAAAATATGTGTTTTTCTCTAGCTGTATTACACTAAATTATTCTTTCAGTTGTTGTAAACAGCCTCTTCCAGGGGCGTTAGCAAGGGACTATTGCAAATAAATAAAAGAACCTGACTGGATGTGAAAAGGGCAGAAAAAGCCAATGAGAATTTTCAATTGCAGAAGCTATATATGGTTGTTCAGTCTGGTTTATCTCAGTATTTTTTGTAAACAATGGTTTACTAATTTTACAACAGTAATGTCCTTCAAATTTTCATAAATCAACATTATAAAACATTTAGACTTTTATTTTGACATATTTCAAAACATTTAAAATTTAAGAAATGATTTGGAAAATCATTTCCTCGATTTTTTCCAAAGGCAAAATTAGGTTTCAGTCTAAGAAACAGGATTAATCATTAATACAATTTACTTTTGTTATTCAACTTTCTCCATGCTTATTTATGTTAAGTGTATTTATTTATCCATAAATTTCTTGTGTGCCTGAGTTCATCTATCTATCTATCACAACAATCACTGTACAGAAGTGTACCTCACTGGAAATGTCCTTCATTTGAATGTTTACTAATCCTGTCAGTGTCTGCCAAGTTCTCTTTCCCTGCGCCTAAACCCTGACAACCACTAGTAGTTATATCTTTATAGTTTCATTCCTCTAGCACATAATCATCCCTCAGTACTGTTTCTTGGAGATTCATCCAAGAGGATGAAAGAAATCAATTGTTTTCCTTTTTCATTGTCAAGTCATTTTTCATGACACAGGTGCACTAGATTGTTTAGCTATTAGACAACTGAACAGTACCTGACTTATTTCAAGTTTGAGGCTATTATGAATTCAACTCCTATGAACATTTATGCACAGGTTTTAATGTGAACATAAATTTTCATTTCTCTGGGATAAATGCCCAAGTACATAATTACTATATCATATGGCAATTATATGTTTAATTTTTATGAGAAATCAGCCAATTGTTTTCTAGGGAAGTGTATTGGTTCTATATCAAATGAAATAGTATTTTCTGCATTGATTATGATTTAGTTTTTTTCTGTGATTAGTTCATACACATATTAATTTAAAAATATTTCATGATTGCCTACTATGATCTTATCACTGATCAAGAACTGAGCTTATATTGTTAAAGGAGACAGTTTTTTTTCTTTCCTACCATCTTTTTTTTTAATTTTTTTATCATTTTTTATTTTAATTTTAAATAGCTTGTTTTACATGTCAATCCCAGTTCCCTCTCCCTCTCCTCCTCCCGCACTCCCCTTCCCCCTCCCTCCCACCCTATTGCCAAATCCTTCCACATAGGAGATATCTAGAGTCTGTCATTTTACTCTTGGTAGGGTCAAGGCACTCCCCTAAGAGTCCAGGCTGAGAGAGCATCTCTCTTGGTCCAGATCAGTCCCATGCTGGCCTCCCCACTGTCGGTCTGGGGTCCAAGAGCACTCCCCTGTTCAGATCAGCTGTCTCTGCTGGTTTTGCCAGCCCATTCTTTGCCAATTTGCTCATCACTCCTCTCTCTCTGTCACTGGGTTCCTTGGGTTCAGTTCAGTGCTTAGTTGTGTGTTTGCCTCTGCTTCCATCAGTCACAGGATGAAGGCTCCCGGATGGTTATAGACATCAAGTTCATTATCAGGAATGGGCATTCGAGGTGGTCCCTCCACTATTGCTTAGCTTGCCAATTGATGTTATACCTTTAGATCACTCGAGGTCACTCTGGTGCCTGATCTGTCTTCGATCCTATGATTCCCTCTTCCCCCTATTCTACCCCCACCCCCTCAACTTCCTGTTCCCCCATGACCAACTCCCTTCCTCTTTACCCCCTCTATTCTTCCCAGGTCCCACTCCCCCCTGTGGGGACACCAGACCTTGAGCAGAAACCCACTTCCCCTTCTGCCTGGGAGCAGGCATCTGTGTAATGTTTACTGGAAACAATTCAGTGCTTTAAAGCTTCATAGGGCTCAGATAAGGGCTTGCTCACTGAAATACCATGACTGTCACACCCCCTACGGCTAGATGCCTCTTCCTGTCCCTGCCCCCCCCCCCCCGTGGTGTCTCCCTGATTCTGGGGCCAGAGGTTAAACCACCAGCCAGGAGGGTGAGAAGTGGAAAGAATGGTATGTAAATGGATGGCAAAAGTCCTTAAAAAGGGAAGCTCCTTTTTCTTGGACAGACTTCTCCTGAGATTTCTCCTGAGAGCTCTCCTAAGAGGACTGGGGTCTCCTCCTAAGCTGACTTGGGAAGCATAAAGTTTTCTTAAAGCAACCGACCGGTCTCTGTGTCATCTATCCTGACCACCTCGCTACATTCTTGGATGCAGGCCGCACAGCAGGTGCGACAATTGGAGGATCCCACCGAGATCGTGAAAGCGAGGTAAGTGAGCGGGTTCGTCTCTTTTTCTGGCCAGGGACAGATTGAGAAAAAAAGAAAAGAAAAGAAACCATGGGGAATAGTTCTGGGAAGCTTAAATTACAGTATCAAGTTAAAAAGTTACTTGAAGGACATGGGACTACAGTAAAGTCTAAAACCTTAGAAGGCTTTCTAAAGTCAATCGAACGAGCCAGTCCATGGTTCATTACCGGGGGAGCTTAAATATCCCAGATTGGGAGGAGGTTCGCCGTGATCTTCATCAACTTTTACGAAAAGAGGGACCTGAGTCCCTGCCCCCATCTACATTCTCCTTATGGAGATTAGTGAAGGGTGCACTTTTGACAGATAAGGCTAGCCACCGCCAGGTAGTCCAGGCCACAAAAGAGGCTTTTTCAGAGTTACAAGAGATTGAGACTCAAGCCTCCCTGAGTTCTGAGGCAGAGAGTGACAGTGAATCATCTAGAGAAACCCTGACTGAAACTAGAGGCTCCATTGTTAGTGAGGATGAGGAGGAGCCTCTTAGCAACAACAAAAGAGTTAATAGAAATCTCGGGGCGCGACCCAAAAGGAGGGACTTCAGTCAGAATCGGGTATATCCTACTCTGTCAGACCTAAAAAATGAAAATAGCTCAGACCCAGACTCTGACGAGTCAGAGTCTGAGAAGGAACGGTTACTTGCTGAGGTCTCGGCCCTTAAAAGGCACTAAAAAGGACTCGAATTAAAAAAAGACAGGACAGGGAGAGAAACCCTTCCCCATACTCTGAAAAAAGGGACTCTTCCTATGAGATAACTCAGTCCTTCTCGGACCTGGAGGGAAGACCCAGAGGAGGGGTCCAATGCTGCCCGGTGGTGGCCCCAGTAATGGAAGTTCCAGACCCGAACAATTCTGGACAGGTCATTCGGCATCATAACCCTTTAAATTTTAAGGATATAAGACAACTTAAAGAGGCAACTTTAAACTATGGAGCACAGGCTCCCTTTACACTTTCCTTAATGGAATCTTTTGCATCTCTTAATTTGACACCTGGTGATTGGCAGCAGCTTTGCAGAGCAGCTCTGTCGGGGGGAGATTATTTGATTTGGAGAGGTGAGTTTCAGGAAAGATGCAGCCAGACAGCCCAAAGAAATGCACAGGCCGGACAGCCCCAGAGAAATGTGGAGATGCTTACCGGGAGTGGTCAATATGCCACCATTCAGCAACAAATGCAATATGACATTGCAGTCTATGCCCAAGTGGCAGCAGCGGCCCTCAAAATAGTACTACGGGTCTCAAGAGACCTGGTTTATGCCCCCATTGTCGAAGGGGATATCATTGGGCCAATAACTTCTACTCTAAAACTGACAGGGAGGGAAATTTCCTTTCTGCTAATAATAATCAGGGAAACGGGAGGAGGGCCCCGCCCCAGGGCCCCAAAACCAATGTGTACGGGGCAATGACCCCTGTTCCGGGCAGTGGCAGGATTCATTTTCTCCCCCAGAGCAACCCCTTCATATCTCAGACCTCCTTAGAGCCACCTCGGGGAGTGCAGGATTGGACCTCGCTCCCTCTGCCCGGGCAATCCTAACACCGGAAATGGGGATCCAGGCCCTCCCTACTGGGGTGCATGGGCCATTGCCCCCAGGCACGGTCGGACTACTCTTGGGACAGTCCAGTACTATTCTTCGAGGCATCCAGGTACACCCTGGTGTTATAGACCAGGATAGTGAGGGGGAGATTAAAATAATGACATCAGTGGGCAGAGGGGTTGTTGCCATCCCTGCAGGAGAACGGATTGCTCAGTTACTCCTTCTCCCTACAGCTCCTTGTGAGGCTAGAAAAATTAAAGAGAAAAGGGGCAACCAAGGTTTTGGAAGTACCGGCCCAGCAGCATTTTGGGTAGCCACTATGGAGAACCGCCCCCAGCTTACATTAAAGATAGAAGACAAGTTCTTTAGGGGCGTCTTAGATTCTGGGACAGATGTCTCTGTCCTCTCAGATAAATTCTGGCCCCCCCACTTGGGCGAAAGAGGAAGGGACAGTGACCCTCCAGGGAATAGGACAGGCTGTGCCCCAAAAAAAGCCTCAGAATCCTAAAGTGGCAAGACTCTGAGGGCCACACAGGGCTTTTCCAGCCATATGTTTTGCCTGGCTTCCCTATTAACCTCTGGGGACGGGACCTCATGCAAGAAATGGGAGTGGTCCTCACCACCCAGGCACCCAAGTCCAAAAGCAGGGGCCCCCAGATGACGCAAGGGAGGGGCTGGAGCCCGGGGAGGGAACTAGGTAAATTAGAACAGGGAGAGGTTTGCCCTGTGGCATCCCTCCCTTTGGAGACCAGGGCCCCAGGGAATAGGAAGGGTTTTGGCCATTTTTGATGAGGGTCACTGTTGCGCCGCCAGCCCCCATACCCATCACATGGCTATCAGATGATCCGGTATGGGTGAACAGTGGCCCTTACCAGCGGAGAAACTAAGGGCGGCTCACCAGCTAGTTCAAGAACAATTGGAGGCAGGTCATTTGGTTCCTTCCACGTCCCCTTGGAATAACCCTATATTTGTAATAAAAAAATCTTCAGGGAAATGGAGATTACTACAAGACTTGAGGGCTGTGAATGTGACCATGCAGCCTATGGGGGCTCTGCAGCCTGGCTTGCCCGTGCCTGTGGCCATTCCTAAAGACTGGCATTTGATTGTCATTGATTTAAAGGATTGCTTCTTTTCTATTCCCTTGCATTCTCAAGATAGTCCTCGGTTTGCATTTAGCCTTCCTTCGATTAACTTTAGGGAGCCTGCCCTTCGCTTCCAATGGGTGGTGCTCCCCCAAGGGATGGCTAATAGTCCAACTATATGCCAGATTTATGTAGCTGCCTGTTTAGATCCCCTCAGACGTAAGTTCCCTGACCTTTACATTATCCACTACATGGATGATATTCTTTTGGCCGCGGCCGAAGAAAGACAATGTTGCATAGCCTTTGCAGAGCTACAGGAGCTTCTGGAGGCCCGAGGATTTATTTTGGCTCCTGAAAAGATCCAAAAGAGACCCCCTTATACTTATTTGGGTCATCAAATTCAACAAACTGGCCTCCGGCCACAAAGACTCCAGATCGATTGTTCAAATTTAAAAACACTTCATGATTGGCAGAGATTTTTGGGAGAGGTGCAATGGTTTCGCCCTTCTCTTTCTATTAAAACAGGGGCTCTTAAAGCGCTTTATGATATTCTTCCTGGGGATCCTGCTCCAACGTCCCCTACAATTGTTGTTAAGAAGTATAGAGCAAGCCCACCTTCGGCGTATAGATTATGGGCAGCCCCTTGTTCTGGTTGTACTTTCATCTAGCTTTTCACCCACTGCCGTGTTTTGGCAGACTGGTCCTATTTTTTGGGTACATTTGTCAGCCTCCCCTAAGAAGGTAGTGACCCCTTACTATGATCTCATTTTACAATTGTTGTGGAAGGCGCACAAGTTTAGCATTCAAACCTTTGGAAAGAGTCCTGATAAAATTATCCTTCCTTATGGTAAGGAGGAGGTGGAACATCTACAGATCTTCCATGATGGGTGGACCCTGTTTATTACATCTACAGGCGCACAGTTTGATAACCAATATCCCAACAGCCCCTTGATGTCTTTTTTCAAACAACACCCTGTGATCTTTCCCAAGATTTTAAAGGAGAACCCTCTAGTTGGAGCTCGCTCAGTCTTTACAGACGGCTCCTCCAAGGGTTTCGTGGTGGTGGTTTCTTCTCAGGTGCAGAAGAGGGTACCCATAGGGCAGATGTCAGCACAAGCCGCCGAGTTGTTTGCATGCTTGATGGCTTTCCAAATGTTTGAGGGAGAGCCCTTTAATTTATATACTGATAGTGTTTATGTTGCCAACATTGTTAGACCTTTAGAAACTTCTCCATATGTTCTTCCAACCTCCCAGGTTCGTTCCTTATTAGTTCAGCTCCAACATCTTATTTGGCAGCGCATCCACCCTGCTTATGTGGGATTTATTCGTGCACATACTAACCTTCCAGGACCCCTTGCCCAGGGCAATGAAATTGCTGACTCCTTGACCCGCCCTAGGGTCTTATTTACTCAGGAGCAGCTGGCCCACCAGCTCCATGAGCGGTATCATCTAAATGCCCGCTCCATTAAATTTCACACTGGGTGCCCCTTATCCATAGCTACACAGATTACCTCTCAGTGCCCTGATTGTGCCCCTTATCATAATTCTCCCAATGAGGGGGTAAATCCCCGGGGCCTCAGGGCCAACCATCTCTGGCAAATGGATGTCACTCACCTGCCGCAGGCAGGGAAATTAAAATACATGCATGTCTCGGTGGATACGTATTCTAAACTGATTTTTGCCTCTCTCCACTCAGGAGAGAAGATTAAAGATGTTATTTCTCATTGCCTGCAGGCCTTTGCCTACATGGGTGTTCCAGATGCCCTAAAAACGGACAATGGCCCTGCCTATGCCAGCAATCGCTTTGCTGCCTTTTGCAGGGAACATCACATTGTCCATTCTTTTGGTATTCCTCACAACCCCACGGGACAGGCTATTGTGGAGCGCACCCATGCCACTCTCAAACAGTATTTTAAGAAAATAAAAAAGGGGGAGTTTGTTACCTCCCCCAATATTCAGTTATCCACCATACTTTATATTTTAAATTTTTTGACCATAGACAGTAATAATTTGTCTGCTTTGGAGAGACATTGGAACAAACCCTCCCAGTCTTTGGGATGGGTCAGATGGAAGGATTTGATTACAGGAAAATGGCAGCCACCCACTCCCCTACTAGCTAGGGTCCGAGGGGCTGTTTGTGTTTTCCCTCCAGGAAGTGAGAAGCCTATTTGGGTCCCCGAACGGTGCATCAGGCATGTTGACCCCGACTCTGCTCCCGACACTAGGAATGCTCGCCATGATAAAAATGATCCAAACATTGCCAAACTCAGGTAAGGGAAGTATGGACACTGGTGAAGAAAACCCCTCCCACCGTTTTGATGCCAGTTAGTCACTGCAGCTCCCCATTCATCGCCTTTATAACACTAATAAATACATTGGGAGTGGCTGCTGCCAACACGAGAGTCTGAGTTTCCCCCTCCTAAAAGGGAAATCTCTGCTTTATTAAAAATATTTAATATCTCCATGATTAAACCCTCAGTTGAAAGTTGGATTGGATTAAATGTCTAGGCCCTCACCTAACAAAGGTCAAAAAAGAAAGGGAACCTAAGATAAGAAGTTGCCCTCAGTTGGAGGGTAGATTGGAGGGTCATCCTCAATGGAAAGATAGATTAAAGATGGGTAAATTAAATAAACTGGTAACAGTTAATAAATGAGGTATTAGTATTCAGTAAAGAAAAAGACAAAGGTATATAAAATAAAAATGTTTGGTTACATTTATATAGGGTAGGTTATTGAATTTTGTGAGTCATCTCTAAAAACTTTTGGCAAAAGCCTGGCCTTTCCACTTTGCATCTACAGAATTACAAGGAGTGGGTATGGCTGTAGCCCCTGAGTGTAGCTCAAAACTTCTCTAATGAAGAAATGATGAGGGACATACAGGACTTTTTCAACCTTTTGTTTTAATTCAAAGATTGACTGGAGTTGTTCTGTTAAAGAAGTTTCAGTTCAACAAACTAATCATAACCTAGGCAAGGAGAGATATGTATGCATGGTCTGTGTGTATGGACGTGGCCACGTCAGTATGTATGAAGTGTGAAATGTAAATGCGTGAATGTTGACAAAAGCAACTGTTCTAATTGCCTTGGATATGATTAAAGGGATACTTAAATCCCTTCAAACAGTTAAAAACTACCTAAATCGATTTAGATATAGCCAAAAGAAACATCCAGTCAGTCGGTTAATATTTTAACAAAAAAATTCAAGTTAAGCCCTCAGAGCCAGTCAGAGAGAGAGAGAGAGAGAGAGAAGAGAGGTTTTTTCAGGGAACTGTCCTGCCGCTTTGGCAGGCCCCCACCCCCAAAGGTGTCTGTGTAGATGCAAATTAGGCCTTGTCAGTTCAGATGCAAATGAGGCCTTGTCAGCTAGTGAGAGCTACAGGTTAGAAAAAAAAAAAAAAGGACTATTTGGGACATAGTATAGTTTACAATCCTTAAATGATTCTCAAAGGTACTTAATGGTTATGTCCCTTTTAAAGGACATCTACTAATACTTTAAATAGTGATCCCAATTCACCTAGATAGTTGACTAAGGAGGGTAGACAAATCCTTCTACTGTTATGGTCCAACTTCAACAGTTCAAACAAAATTTAAAAATAAAAGGGAGTAATGTCCCCAGTCTCCACATGATTCATTAAATAATCCACTCCTCATTTAAATATTTATAAAATATAAATGCCAGTGAGGAATCTGCTTCAGACAGATTCTGACATAATGAAAGTTAAATAACTATTACTCAGGCCAAATGGAAACATCCATACACTAGACAGTAGAGAAGACCCTAATTTGGGGTCGAGGGCATGTTTGTGTTTTCTTACAGGAAAAGAATAAAGCTTCAGTAGCGGTCACAACATCTGGTGAGATGCATGGAGCAGAAAAAACTGGACCTGAGACCATGGGAGCCTGCTCAAGCCAGTTCGAGATCTCCTAAATCAGTGTTCCTGACCCTTGATGTCATCAAATCTACAGCCCGAGAAAGAAATAAAACAGTCAGTTCGAGATTTCCAGTGTCTCATCAGGCTTGCTACATCAACCTCCTGGACCCGTGAGTTTTCATCCCAAAGCCAACAAAACTGGAAGATTAGCAGCTAGTCTTTGATACACCTTAAAACAACAGAATTCATTTTGCCAGCTTGTCCCTTTGGGGGAAAAAAGACCCATTTAAAACATTTGGACATTGGTATGGACTGTGATGAATGACAAAAGCCTCTTTTCAGTATTTGAACAGGACATGGTCACTTGAAATATCAGACTCGGTAGTTCCTGTTTTTGGAATCACAATGTGTTTCTGGAGAAATATGGTTTGTCCTGGTGCGACAAAAAGACTTTGACTCGGGTTGCATGTTCAGCTGATACTACTGACATTAAATCGACAGACTACATCACCACAGGAACAAATTGGTACTCTGTAAATAGTGCAACAAGCCTCTTGTTCATATTTTTTATAATGCTACATGTGTAACATCAATGATTGTACCTAATGTATCTGTGCAAGTGCACTCTCTAATGCTTTCCTAAGTAGATCTTAAAATAATTGTAAACTTTATCACTGTTTTGACCGTCAAATTGTAACTATAAATCACCCTTGTAGCAAAGAAAGGCTGGTGGTAGAATGCTATGGCCCAGATCGGGGGGGGATGGGCAGGTGACAGAGAGGCGCTATGGCAGTGGGGGTCCTAGGAATGGTAACAGTGGCAATAGGCGTTCTGGCTTCATGCTGAGTTCACAGTGCCTTAGCCCATGGCAATCCCGATAGCCATAAAGCCTTATTTCAAATGATTTTAAAGTTGGGGCGCTCTTATGACAGACAACTTGTGGGGAAGACCCACTCCCACCTAACAGGGGTTCAAGGTCCCCCAAAGACAGGCCAGGGAGGGTGACCCTACTTGACCTAAGACAGGAGTGCTTCATTTAAAAATAAAAAGGGGTGAATTGTGGGGACACCAGACCTTGAGCAGAAACCCACTTCCCCTTCGGCCTGGGAGCAGGCATCTGTGTAATGTTTACTGGAAACAATTCAGTGCTTTAAAGCTTCATAGGGCTCAGATAAGGGCTTGCTCACTGAAATACCATGACTGTCACACCCCCTAAGGCTAGATGCCTCTTCCTGTCCCTGCCCCCTGTGGTGTCTCCCCGATTCTGGGGCCGGAGATTAAACCACCAACTAGGAGGGTGAGAAGTCTGGAAAGAATGGTATGTAGATGAATGGCAGAAGTCCTTAAAAAGGGAAGCTCCTTTTTCTTAGAGGGACTTCGGGGTCTCCTCCTAAGCTGACTTGGGAAGATAAAGTTTTCTTAAAGCAACCGACCGGTCTCTGTGTCATCTATCCCGACCACCTCGCTACATTCTCGGATGCAGGCCGCACAGCAGGTGCGACACAGGATCAGTGAGAAATTGTCTCAAATTAACATGGAGAGAATAGTAGAAGACACCTAATACCTATCTCCGGTCTACACATGTGTACACACAGGTATGTATACTCCTAGTCCATACATGTATACAAAACATAATGCACACAAACACACATGCAAAAAAACCCTCTGAGAATACTCCATTAAATACTCTCACTTCTATTGAATTTACTTCCTTTTTGATCAACATGATGCAAAAATAAGTAAGGTTATTTCTTTTTTCTTTTACTAAAATTGTTTTTTTCATCCAATATATCCTGACCACTGTTTTTCCTCTCTATTCCTCTCATTCCTTCCACTTTCTCTGGATCCATGTCCATGCTGTCTCTTGTTAGAAAATTGACAGGCAACTAGGGAAATAAGAAAATAAAATTTAGGAAAAGAAAAGAAAATATAATAAGATAAATCAATTGATGCCAATTGATGTTATACCTTTAGATCACTCGAGGTCACTCTGGTGCCTGATCTGTCTTCGATCCTATGATTCCCTCTTCCCCCTATCTACCTCCACCCCCTCAACTTCCTGTTCCCCCATGACCAACTCCCTTCCTCTTTACCCCCTCTATTCTTCCCAGGTCCCACTACCCCCCCCTCGCCGTGTTCCCCATCCATTCAGAGGATCTTGTCTCCATCCTCTTCTCTTGGGTACTATGCATATATGCATATCTTTTAGGTTCTTTCCTGTTTCCCAGACTCTCTATCTGTGGAAGTGCAGACTGGCACTATCCTGACCCATATCTAAAATCCATATATGAGTGAGTACATACCATGTTTGTCTTTTTGCGACTGGGTTACCTCACTCAGGATGGTTTCTTCCAGTGCTATCCATTTACCTGTGAATTTCAAGATTCCATTTTTTTTTCTGCTGAGTAATACTCCATTGTGTAAATGTACCACATTTTCTCTATCCACTCTTCAGTTGAGAGGCATCTAGGTTGCTTCCAGGTTCTGGCTATTACAAACAATGCTGCTATGAACATAGTGTGAAAGACCCCAGGCGGGGGACTTTCACGGGAGGGAGACCCGAACCCAAGGAACACCGAGGCCACGAGCTTGGATGCAACAGCAAGAGGCTTTATTGATAATACACGGGTACCCGGGGCATCTCAGTCTCGGGAACTGAGAGCCCCGAGCTGGGGACTCAGGGGTTCTTTTATAGCAAAAAGCGCAGTACAGAAGCGAGAAGCCTAGTTATGGGACCCTGATTGGGTAATTTAAATGAGGCTGGGGCTCAGAACGAGATTTCTCTCATCTGGACAGAGAGGCAATTAAGGTTTCTCTCATCTGGACAGAGAGGCAATTAAGGTTTCTCTCAGAACTCAATTCTCGGCCTTGGCCCTATCTGAAGAACAAAGGTTTCTGTGCCTGCCCAATCTTTCTGGGCTGGCTGTGCAGACCATAGACACCTGGGCCCCTATCTGGACAGAGATAGTAGTGACTATGCAGCTGTAAAGACCTTGAGCTGAGCTTCCTTCTGATCAAAAAAATGACTATTCGGCTGAGCTGTGGGGGAAAGGAATTTTCCATAGGCCTCAGCCACCTGTGCTGGGCCGGGGTCTTTCATTCCCCCATTGCTCTTGTAACTGAATGAAATCTTTCATTCAGAGGTTTCTGCCATCTCGAAATCCCTTTGCTTTAGCTGCTGGTATTGCTGAGTCAAAACCAGTGATTGTACAATTGATAACCTTTCCTTTATAAACTGGATTAATCTGTTTAAGATGCATGGCCCGAACATCAGAATCAGCAATATAATGATCAGGGGTCCCATAATGGTGGATATGAGAGTCGAATACCAAGGGGACCTGTTGTACCAATTCTGAAACCATCCCTGTTGGGACTCAATTAATTGGTGGTACTTTTGGCGTCTTTCTTTTATTTTAGCCAGGTTATCTCTTACCACTCCGGTATGGTCTGCGTAAAAGCAGCATTCTTCTTTAAGGGCCGCACAAATTCCCCCTTGCTGTAAAAATAAGAGGTCTAGTCCCCTTCTGTTTTGGAGGGCTACTTCTGCCAGGGAGGACAGAGACTTCTCCAGGGCAGCGACAGATTCCTCTAAAGACCGAATATCTGCACGCATTACTTGTTGTAGGAGTTGGAACTGTTTAGTTTCCTGCAGTGCGGCAGTTCCGGTTCCTATTCCTCCTGCTATGCCTCCCATGGTTAGTCCTCCTAGTAGGATGGCAGTAGTGATGGAGATAGGTTCCCTCTTAATGCGGCCAGTACTTATCATGTCATAGTCAGAGGGGTGGTAAATTACCTTAGGCCATAATTCAATCAGAACACAATAGTCAACGGTGGCACCTAGTACCGTGGTGGAGACACAAGGGGTTAATCCAGTGTTGCATGCCCAATATGTCCCATTGGGGGCTATCAAGTAGCGGCCACTTTGGGGCAAAGGCTCAGTGGCATTGCATAGTCCTTGATGCGTGGTGGGGACATTACCTATACATAGCCCCTTTCCAGACACTTCTGAGATGGTCAATTTATGTTGCATGGCTGTCCCACAAAGAGCCTCGGCTGTGGCCTGATTTGTATATTCGCCCATAACCGCTAAGCCTTCATAATAGGGAGGTTGCGGAGTCAGACAAAGCCAGCATTCCTTAGTCTTATCTGGGCGAGTTAAATTCAGAGTGGCATATGTCCCTTGGATCAGGGCTAATATTCTATTTCCCATGCCTTTAAGGGGGGGGGGACCTGAGGTGGGTTTGGGAGTGCTTCCTAGGGAGAAGTGCGGGAGCGGCTGTGGTTCTGGGCAGGGTCATGGGCCTGGTATCAGCCTTGGGCAGAGTAGGCTAGGCTGCTTTTGATCAGCAAGGACCTGATTAGGGCCTATGGCCTGTGGATTAACCGGAGCCACCTTACATCTGATTGTAAAGATTACCCCCTTGTCTGGCCCGTACAGATACCAACGCAAACCCCAAGTATACCCAGTCTGCCAGTCCGGGGCTTGCTTTCCCTACGCAGTGAAGGAAATGGCAAGAGGCCTACCTATCATTCCAGATTGTCCTTTGTCCCAGCCTCTGCGTACCTGTATTTTATCCCAGGATGAGGATGGCCTCCAATATGCATCCCCTGTAGTCTCGCACCCCCAAGCTGCACAGAAAAAGTAGTCATATCCCCCACATTTCTGGGCCTGTCGCCAGGCATGCCCATCTCGGGGGTGGACATAGAAGTCCTTTGAACTTAGCTGCTCTCTGGCTCTTTGATCAACACACCCGGGGGTGGTTTCTCTGGAGTCCATGAGTGCACGTCGACGTCTGTAAAAGTGGGAACCACTGGCGCATGCCTTTGGGTGGCAATGGGGAATGTCCTAAGTGTCCAACCCTGCTACCAAATCACAAAATTCAGGCCATAGAGTAGGCCACCATGTCCCAAGTGCATGTGGTTCCGTGACAGCATAAATGACCTCCCCCACTTGGGAGAGAACCTCCCAGGTTAATTTATAAACGGTATGGGGACTGGAGGCCACACCAGTGTCTGATTTTATGAGGAGGGCTATTAGCAGGAGGGAGAGGAGCGGGTAAGTTTTATTTTTAGAGGATTTTGAGTGCGCTGAGCCTTTCATCCTGGGTCCGGATCCTCAGGGAAGGCAGCTTTTACGTGCCAGGCATGTATCCAAGCAGCAATCCCGTCCACCTTGAGAGCAGTAGGGGTGGTCAACAGGACCGTGTATGGTCCCTTCCAGCGAGGTTCAAGGTTCTTAGCCTGGTGGCGCCGGACCCAAACGCTGTCTCCCACGTAATAGGAGTGGGGGGGACAATAGGGTGTCTCCTCTGGTCTCGGTAGGCTTGGGCCAGAGGCTTCCAGACTTCCTGCTGAACCAGCTGGAGTGCCTGCAGGTGAGCTTGAAGAGAGGGGGAATTGGCATAGTCAGAAATATCTTGGTCAAAGAACTGAACAAAGGGAATGGTGGTTCCATGTAAAATCTCAAAAGGGGTGAGGCCATGGGGGCCCGGTGTATTCCGGGCACAATAGAGGGCAAGGGGGAGCAAGAGGACCCAGTCTTTAGTGCCAGCTGCCAGCGATAATTTAGTTATAGTCTCCTTAGTGGTTCTATTTATTTGTTCTACCTGTCCTGAGCTTTGGGGTCAGTAAGCACAATGTAATCTCCAATAAATCCCCAACAAGGTGGCCACAGACTGACTTACCTGAGAAACAAAGGCAGGCCCGTTGTCTGTCCCCAATACCTGTGGCATTCCGTAACGGGGGAAGATTTCTTCAAGAAGTTTCTTGGTGACCACCTTTGTTGTCTCGTGCTTGGTGGGGTAGGCTTCAGTCCATCCCGAGAAGGTGTTAACAAAAACCAGGAGGTCTGTGAAATCTATTTCCCAGTGCACCCCAGGCCGGTGCCCATGAGCTCGGGTCCCCATGGGTAGCTTTAGCCTGGTCGCATTTACGTGGGCGCAGGCGTCACATCGCTCAGTCACTTGCTTTAGTATTTTCCCAACAGGTGGCGGTTGGTTTGCTCCTCTCTGTAGGTAAAGAGAGAGCAGGACAAATGGTTTGTGGAGCAGCGAACCGAAAGTAAAAACATTGCTAGTTTGGCTATGGGCGCTTCTCAGTCACACCCAATTTTTTGGCTCTGAATGAGCTGCTTCGTTCTAAGAATTTAAGATTTTTGGAAGTTAGGGAGAGATCTTGATTTTGCATGGGACTGAGGAACAATATGGAAAATACACAGAAATTCTGGATACTGTATACTATTATGTTTTTCAGTTTTTTGATTGCTCAAGAAGGAACAACTGCTAAAGTACACTTGATGATAAATGCTGCTGAATTATTTCAAACGCTCAGAGGTGGTGTTCGGCCTGTCTGGAGACTAGTAAAGAGTTGCCTTGAGGATCAGAAGTGTAGTGAGGCAGTTAAAAAGGGGAGAAATGCTTTAGAACAATTACAAGAGGAGAGATCAGAGCAGGCAAACGGTGAAAAGGAAGGAAAACAGAAAAGAAAGATGTACCCAGCTCTAGAAGATCTAGAAGACTCAGAGTCTATGGACTCCAAGGAGGATGAGGAGGATGAGGAGGAACTCCAAGCTCTCATAAAACAATTAGAGATGACCAAGATCAGAGAAAAGGAAAAGAAAAGGGAAAGCCTTTTTAATTGAATTTGCCAACCAGCAAGCTGCTGCTAATCAGGCTGCAGGAAATCAACATTGGGATAGGGATATGCTACTTGGACAAGGTAGATTTGCAAACATGCAGACAGGATATCCAGTACAGGTGTTTGAATAAGTAAATCAGATAGCCATTAAGGCTTAAAAATCATTGCCAAATAAAGGAGAAGTGAGTGGCAATGTTACCAAGATCCTGCAAGGTACTATGGAACCTTTTTCAGACTTTGTAGCAAGGCTAGTGGAAGCTGCTGGAGGATTTTGGGGACCCAGATGCAGCCATGCCTCTTATTAAACAGCTAGTCTTTGAACAATGTACCAAGGAATACCCTCCTGTAGAAGCACCTAGCAGTATGACTTTATTCAGACACTGTAAAACTTAGCTAAGCACATGATAATCTAAGCCAAAGGGGAGTGTTGAGGTTATAACATCCAGCAGGGTTAGGTGCAATACCACAGTAGATGGGAGTCTTCAGAGATTCCTTCCTGAAGCTCTTGTGCTAACTCCCTGCCTGGATTCACACACAGCAGGATAATCTTACAATCATAGGAAGGAAGGACGGACGGACGGACAGACAGACACCCTCCCTCAACAGGAAAGTCTAAAGTCCTTAACTAGGATTACAGCACAGCACTTCTACTGCTTTCTGTACTATTCCAGGGGTTGGTTACCATTTAATAAAAATCCACTCTCTCCTAATGGGGACTGAAGGACTACAAACACACTCTTAAGACCAACACAACAGTGAACACACTAGCTGCTCCATAGTCATTCCACTGCTTTGAAATCTTGGAACCATGGGTGTTGATCGATACCCACAGAAAAGGTGGGACCTCACTGTGGATGTCCCAAAAGAAGCCACTGCTTTCCTAGGTGCTCCTTGAGTAGAAGCCTGGCTCATGGGTCCTCTGAAGTCACGGCAGGAAGAGATGTGCTAGGTAGCTACGTGGGCAGGAGAAGAAATAGAAACAAATTCCCGGAGGATGTTTTTGGCCATTTCAATGTTGTTGTGGGCAATGACCAAAGCTTTCTGAATGTCCTGGTAGGAGTAGCCCTGACTCATGAGACGCTCAATCTCACTCGAGAGCTGTGGTGAGGGGGGGCGAGGAAGCAGGGTTAGCAGTGGCACCTCCACCTTGCTGACAGCTACTTGCTTTTTGTTCAGAGTTGATTCTCTGAGGGTATGGTTTAGGGGGCCGCTCAGGAACTTGGGAACTCTCATTGAAGTTTGTTGTAGGATCACCATCCAGAGATAACCAGCCAAAGGAGGAGCTAACATTAGAGATGTCAGACAGAGTCTAGTGAGCCAGTACAGCCGGCACAGGTGGCTTAGGCACATCGTAGCCATCATCCTCATTATCTGATTCCTTAGGGCCAGTGCTGGTGTGGGCTGTAGCCAAATTCCCTTCCCCTAAGGTACTGTTTTTCCATTACAGATAGTGCTGGGAACTGAACTCAAGTCTTCTGTAAAAAAACATCAATTACTCTTAACCACCAAGACATCCCTCGTGCTCCCTTTAGGGGATTTCAAAACTACCCACTGTCCTTGCAAATTAGTGTTGCTGATGCCCTTCTGAGTCTACGTGTGTGCTGCTCTTTTGTGTGTGCTGATATCTCTTTTTTGGGACTCCAAAAAGCTATTCAGTTCTTTCTTCTTTTGGGCCTGAATGTGTTGCTGGAATTTTTTTCTTCTCATTGGCCATTACTTTAGCCTCTTTTTCCATAGCAGCTTGGTGTTTTTTGATAATTTTCTCCATTTCTGCAGCAAAATTTTTATCCATCTCTGACTTCAGTTTATTTTCTAGAGTCATCAGCTGATTTTGATGCTGGCGCCTCATCCTCTTGTAACCAGACATCTGTTCTCTAAGTTCAGAATCCTGCTCGTGTTCTTGCATCTGTCTTGTAACCAGTGATGCTGTTTGTATAGTTGCAAAGTGTTCTCTATTGTGTTATATCGGTACAATATCAAAATTTCACTCACGCGGTGAACCTGTCTAAAAGATTGTCTCAGTTTCTATTACAGAATTGGACATCTGAGTTTGAAGATACCATGAGGGAACTCCGGATGGCTATTGTGCATGTGAACTCCACTCGAGTAGACCTGTCCCTTGCTAGCGGCCTGACTTCCTGGTTAAATTCCGCCATGGACTATCTAAAGGAACCGGCGGGCTTGGGGACGCTTACAGGCCTTTTGGAACTGGTCTCCCTGGTTTGCCTATGGTGTATTTGCAAGATTAGAGTCATGCAAAAGCGTGATGCAGCCATGATCACTCAAGCCTTTACGGCCATAGAGGCAGGACAGTCCTCCCAGGCCTGGTTGGCCATTATTAAGAACTAAAATTCCTCTCTGACTGGGGTGCAAGGCTAAGCACTGCACGAGGGTTTTCTTGTAAGCAGGCAGTTAAGCTACCCTCGGAAGACAAGCCCGATTCCATGAAGGTTGTACCCGAGATCCTTCCCCTGGGAAAATAGGTATGGGATGGGTCTGGGTCACCGCAGGCGTAGAGTCTGTGGGTGTCATCAGCACATTATCCTGGGTCTGCACACAAGGGATCGGGCCTCTATCTTCACCCATTCTGTCTTTAATTGAAGAAGGGGGAACTGTGGAGAGCTGCGAAGTGCCGCAATTAAAGATGGTGAGGGCTTTCGCCTACCACCCTCTGTGCTCTCTGTGCTCTCTGTAATAAACAACTCCTTATTTGGTCAAGGCTGGATATCAGGCTTGCTTCCTCATATGTGGACCTATCTGCTGTCGCCAAGTGGCGTGCTGGGGTTGGCTATGCCTAGGCCATATAAGCTGTGGGCTGGCTTTCCCCAGAAAAGAAGAAGATTGTTTTAAGGTTCCTGAATAAACCGCTTGGAGAAGAGATCCCAAGTCGCGTCTTCCTTGCTGGTCAAGGCAGTCGCAATACCTAGGCCCTGTCCCAAATGATGTGACAGACTTTGATGGTCCAGCACAGAAGGCCTCATCTTGCCTGGGGAGTGGATGGGGGGCATGGGAAGATGGGAGGGAGAGGGAACTGGGATTGATATGTAAAATAAGATTGTTTCTAATTTAAATAAAAGACCCCAAAAAGCATATATGTGCTTCATAAGCTCCTGAAACTGATCAGATACTTAAAGTCTGTCTGTCTTTGAGTTTGTACTAGCAGAAAAAGCTGCAGAGCATTCCTCCACGACAAAGCAGGCTTCCTGCAAGAGGCCGCAAGTCATGATTTGGGTTCCAGGGCTTATGGGCTGTCATTCTAGTCATGTGGATTCTCCTAGTTCAGCATCCATTCTTGCTCCAGTAAGTAACCCTTCACCCATATTCTTGTATAGTACCCAAATAAAACTCATGGTATGTAGTCACTCATATATGAATTTTACACATAGAACAAAGGATTACCAGCCTAAAATCCATATCACCAGAAAAGCTAGGAGGACCTTAAGAGAGACATACATGGTCCCCCAGAGAAGGGGAAAGGGACAAGATCTCTTGAGCTAATTGGGAGCATGGGGGGAGGGGAGAGGTAGTCATGAGAAGAAGAAGGGGAGAAGAGGAGGGGAGAGGAGCCCATGAGGGAGTAGGAAGATTGACTTGAGGCAAGAATAAAGGAGAGCAAGAAAAGAGGTACCATAATAGAAGGAGCCATTATAGGTTTAAAGAGAAATGACCCCAACTGACAATCTAAGCAATAGTGGAGTGGCTACCTACCTTAAATGCCCTTCTCCAATAATGAGATTGATGACAGATTTTGAAGATCCTCCATGGAAGGTCTCACTCTCCCTAGGGGACACAAAGGGGATGGGATCTGGGGTCAGTGGGTGGCAGGGGAGGAGAGGAGCGAGAAGAAACTGGGATTGACAAGTAAAACAAGATTGTTTTTAATTTAAATAAAAGGGGGAAAAGATAACAGATAGGAGTAGTTCCCACCCCCCCCATCTTTGAAAGAGAAGGAAATCATATCTGATCCAAATGCAATGAACAAGAGATCATTCAGACCTGCTGTAAAATCCTCGAAATAGCACAGATATGTCCCTGATCAAAAGTTTTATTTTCTGTTAAACATTGACCTGAAACATAAATAGATAATGTTTCTGAATACATGACTTCCTCCACTTCCTCTATACATAGTTAAAATCTGAATGTGCTTATTAGGCATAAGTACGTTAAGGAGACCTTAGGACCTCAGATTTTGTTCAACAAACCCATTCTGTAAATAAATGAACAAATGAACACACACACACACACACACACACACAAAACACACGTGCACGCACAGAGAGAGAGAGAGAGAGGTGAGTTTCATACAGACTTAAAATCCTTTGCATTTTTCTGTGAACATACAGACCAACTGCTAATCTCACAGCTGTGATTACTATGATGGATGTTAATTTCCCCTAAACCAGGTTTTATTATTGTTGTTTATCTAAAACAACACATGCAAAGGGGCTCATTGTTTGAAAACATCCCCATGGTCTTGGCGGAATAGGAATTAGGAACAGATTTCAAGATAAATACAAACACTCCTCTGTCCTAGTTCACAAGTGATTCACAGTAAACCTCAGGAAAAGGAAACTGCTTTAGGATTTAGTTTGAAAACAGACACAATTTAAAGTGTTTTTCTTTCCTTCGTTCTTGTGCCTATCTCCATGGACACTAGCATTCTTTGAGCCAGTGACATATTCCTTTTTTATGATAACCATTTTTATTCATCCATATGGATGTGAATCAAATATTTCATCATGCTATAGCAATGGAAAACATAGTGTTGATACAAAAGATATAGTAAATCAGAAAATATGATATATATTAGAAAAATTCACAAGCGTTAATGAGGCTGATACAGTCAAATTAGAAGTATGTATAGCTACCATATATTGACAATATCCTGAAAATCTGAAAGTGGTACATCAGACACAGATGTTAACACTCAGAATTTATAGTATCTGTTCTGAAATTGTAAAACAAGTCATAAATAACTAAAGCAAGGCTTAACCTATAAATGATTACCTAGCATGTTATTAGAATAAAATCTCAAATTATGCCAAGTAGTGTTGGTGCACTCCTTTAATCCCAGCTCTTGGGAGGCAGAACCAGGCAGATCTCTGTGTGTTTGATGCCAATCAGGTCTACAGAGCAAGTTCCAGGACAGGTAATGCTTTTACACAGAAAAATCCTGTCTCAAAAACCCAAAACCAACCCAAGCCAAAACAAAACAAAATCTCCTATTAAAAGACAGAGTTGGTGATATATGTCCATGGAAATCAAATGAGAATTGTTAATGTTTTATACACACACACACACACACACACACACACACATTTTGCCTTGAATGTTAAAAAATAGATATGATCATATCTTTAATCAAAGTCAAACTAGTTTTGCTTCCCCAAGGGAGCTGGTATTCTACTGCAGCCCTTGGTTTACTGAGTTCAATAAGCATGTGACTAAACCTGAGTTATCATAGATAGGATAGGCAGTGGTAACTATAGCCAAGCATATGGAAAACCAAGAAATGGTTACTGGAAATTACAGAAGAATTGTCAAAGGAACTAATTTATTGAGTGGGTCAGAGGAGTCTATTTTTTCCACATGCATTTCTTTGTAAGTGGATTTTTTCAGTTCATAACTTATCTTTTGTATAAAATTTAATTTTGAGGAGAATGTATATTTATAACCATCATGTCTAAAGTTTTACAATGGTGTACATTAGTAAATGAGCACAGCCCATTACCAGTTTTATAAAATTAAAAGTGGGCTTGATGGTTATGGAGAGCATTGAGGAGAACGTTACAGATCATCAGAATTCTAAGACAAGATATTTAGAAAAGAGAGAAGTCAAGGAATGAAGGCTGGAGAAGATCCTGATGTCCCATATGGGATGCCAAAATGGAAACCACTGCTGTGCATGGGAACTTAAAAGCTGTTAATGAGAAGAGAGACAGAGACTTTCCACTGTTGTGTTACACATAAAACAGAGGAAGGTCAGCTTAATAGGAAAGCCAGGAGAGGGCAATTAAGATCATCACATAGACTCTTCAAGTTTACTGTTCTGTTTAGCATTTTTTAGGATCCTTATATGCTTCATCAATTTTTATAAAAATGTTTTCATTTGTTAAGTAAAAGTAGATATTCTGAAAAATGTCCTTACTTTTACTAAGACAGCTCTTATTTCTTTTAATTTTTCTTTCTAATGTTTTCTTCTGAAAATCAGTAAATAATTTATGATAATGACATTGATATAGATGAGTCAGGCCACATGTAGTTGGAGCCCTTAGTATTTGTCTTTTGTTCCCAGGCAATATATTTTAACCTTTTTTTTTGCTTCCCCAGTTTCTCCCAGATCTGCCCCTCCTCCCTACCTACCCAACAGTAGGCTGTTTCTGTGTCTCTGTCTTGTCATCTCTCACTCTTTCAAAATAAAACACCATTCTAGATAAAACTCACTGAAAAATTGCTAATATTTACAAAATAAAGCAATATTTTAATGATAAGAATGAAAATAAAAATAATTTCTACTTTTTAGGGAGAAATAATATTGCCTCTCATTAAATGATGTTATTTTGAAAATTTATGACCCAGAGAATCATGTAGAAAAGTTCACAAAAGATCAAACTTTCTCCCTCCCTCCTTCCAACACTCTTCCCTTTGTTCCTTTCTAACTGGATTGCATTTTCTCAGATTCATTTGAGAGAGTAAAGTTTAAGATTGTTTCAATAATTCTTAGTGCTATAAAAGAATGTTAGCTATGGAAAATTGGATAATACAATTAAATTTATTTAATATCTCACCAAGAAAGAGTAAACCTGAACTGAAAATTTAAATGAAACTTTGTGGACTGTGTATATGTGAGTTTTTGTCTGCATGTATGAGAACATGTGTATCTGTTCAGAAAAGGGAGAAGATGATGCCAGGACACCTATTCTGGAGCACTAACCAATGAAATCTGAAGTTTTCCTCTCTGGAAAAACCACTTGAATCTGACTGTTCTGAGTGCTTGTCTAGGAATATTTCCTTTCAGCCCTCTTATTTACACAAACCTCCAAAATAAGGCTGGGAAGCTGGGATTGATAGGAAATGACCTGATTCTCATCCTTGTCCCATTCATCCCGTTTTAGCACCAGAAAGTTAACTCCGTGCAGCATTTGCTGTCCTCAGCACTCCGGTGAGCTCTTCACACCCAGGATTTGCCTCCAAGCTGACATTTCTAAATCACTAGGAGCATTTCTTTATTCCATATTTAAAATCTCTACCTTCAGCCTCAACATCAGACAAGGATTAAATTTGGCTCAGATTCTGGAATCGATCTGTTTTCAAAGTTACTGAAAATAGCATTTTGTGTCACTATTGATAAGCCATTTAGATGTAAAAATCAATCTTTTTCCCTCTCTCTGTTCAAAGTATAGATGTTTAGAGAGTTAGTGGATACTTTCAAAGGAAGAGCAAGAAATAGTTTTCACAATAAGGTTCATTTGCATTTCAACATTAATTTCCTTTAATGTTTGTTAACATTGAACACAATCAACATGAAGATTGCTTATTAAAAACATTTAGGGCTCACATGGTTGTTAAGATGTGGTTCTAAAACTTTCTGTAATATTCATGAACACTTTTGTTGTTGTTGTTGTTGTTGTTGAGAATACAGTTGTAGAAACCAGAAAAGTCATAGAGCCATCAGTACTGGACTTTACAATTCTAATTCAGTTGTTCTTAGAATCTGTCTTCTCAGAATCAGTTAAAAGCTCCTTGACTAGGTCCTGTGTCCTGGGTTTCTGATTGAGCAGGGTGCAAATTCACTGTAGAGTCTGAATTTCTAGCATGTTTCTAGTTGCCACTAATGTTGCTGTTGAGGGCCCCACAGAAAACAAATGTTCTAAACTGCCATGAAGAAGTTATTATAGACAGATGAACAAATCATTTTTTGTCACAATAATGATATTAAGTATATGTTTTTGTCCTGTTTTTGAAAAGACAAAATTAAAGTGCAGATGTGGAAACAACATTCTCAAAGCAACCTTGTAAGGACTGTCTTAGGGTATCCAAGCTGCTGTAATCAAATACTGTAGACTTTGTAATTTATAAAAAGCAGTAATTCATTTCTTATAGCTACTGAGGCTCAGAAATGCAAAGTGAAAAACAGTCCCATGCAGTAGTGGAGGACAGCTGAGAGAGGTATTTGAACTTATGGAGTACATAATGCAAGGATTCTTGATTCAAAGGAGACTGATTTGAGAAAAGATAAGAACACTCTGAAGAAGAGAGGTATATGGAAATAACAGAGTAAAGAAAGTTGAAGGAAAGGCTTTCATTGTGGAAAATAATACTGTGATGTCAAGTGGAGAAAACACCAGATATTTGGGTTTAGCAAGATGGTAATCTCGCTCACAAGTGTAATTTCAGTGAGGATGTAGTTTAAGAAAAAGATAAGATAGAAAAAGGTAATGTTGTACACACTTTTGAGAAATTTTGTCATAATAGAGAGCCCTGAAGTGACCATGTACTTAAAAGTGTTTCCTAGAACACTGAGCTGCCTTGTTTTATAGTTTGTGTAACATATTATAGCATAGTTACATTATGATAAACATAGTCTAATAGAAATTGGTAAAATGATGACATAAAAAGTAAACATTAATTTTAGAACCACATTCTTGAATGGGTGTTATTTATTTACCCATGGTCACTCTTTGTATTTAATATGCCTTTAAGAAACTTATTTTTGGTTGTGAGCCTACCCTTTAATGACTGAGCTATAGGTGCTCAACTTCCCTAGCAATCTGGGAAATGCAAATCAAAACAACTCTGAGAGACCATCTTACTCCTTTCAGAATGGCTAAAATCAAGAACACCAATGACAGCTTATGCTGGAGAGGATGTGGAGAAAGTGGAACACTCATCCACTTCTGGTGAGAGTGCCAACTTGTACAGCCACTTTGGAGATCAGTATGGAGATTCCGCAGGAAAATGAAAATCAGTCTACCACAAGATCCAGTAATTCCACTCTTAGGCAAATGCCCAAAAGATGCACATTCATACAAGAAGGACATCTGTTCCACTAAATTCATAGCAGCGTTATTTGTAATAGCCAGAACATGGAAGCAACCTAGATGCCCCTCAACTGAAGAATGGATAGAGAAAATGTGGTACATTTACACAATGGAGTACTATTCAGCAGAAAAAAAACAATGGAATCCTGAGATTTGCAGGCAGATGGATGACACTAGAAGAAACCATCCTGAGCGAGGTAACACAGTCACAAAAAGACAAACATGGTATGTACTCAACTCATATATGGATTTTAGACATGAATTAGGGCAGTGCCAGCATACAATCCCACTACCAGAGAGTCTGAGAATCAGAACCTTCATCTAGCAACTGATGGAAGCAGAGACAGACACCCACAGCTAAACACTAAACTGAAATCAAAAGGAAGAACTAATGAGCAAAGGGGTTAAAACTGGGCTGGCTTAACTCACAGAAACATTTAACCTGATCCAGACCCCCTGAATGTGGGTGTCAGTGAGGAGGCCTAGGTATTCTATGGGGTCTTGGGTAGTATTTATCCCTGGCATTCTAATGGACTTTGGCTACCCATCCCACAATGAGGAATGCTATCTTAGCCTAGACTCTTTGGGGAGGGCCTAAGCTCTGCCCTGGATGAAATGACAGACTCTACAGATCCTCCATGGAGGGCCTCACCCTCCCTGGGGATAGGAGTAGAGATTAGGTGGGGGGCTAGAGGGCCTGGTGGGGCATAAGAGGGAGCTGATATTAACATGTGAAGCAAGTTTGTTTCTAACTTAAATAAAAATGGAAGAAAAATAAATATATAAAAATGGAGAAAAAAAAACTTACTTTCTTTTGTTCTTTTACATTTTGGTTCTGTACAGTGTTCTGCCTGCAAGTTGGCCTGCGGGACAGAAGAGGGCACCAGATATCATTATAAAGGCTTTTGTGCCACCATGTGGTTGCTGGGAATTGAATGCAGGACTTCTGGAAAAGCAGCCAGTGCTCTTAACTCTTGCCATCTCTCCAACCCTCTAATCTGTGTTGAAACTCTTTCATACACTGGAGTAAGCTGCTGTTTTCAGTAAAGAATCACTTTCTTATTCCAATAAGCTTTGTCCTGTAACATTTGCCCAGGAGTTTTCTGTGTATCATAGCATCACACAGCTACACATGGATTCTTAGCCTTTCTTCAACATTTATTATATTGATGGCACTTTTAAAGTATTAGATAATTTGTCCTAGAACAGTCCTATGATAAAAATATATTTATACCCATATTAGAACTAGAGCATAAGGTGAAAAAGCAGTGTATAAAGATGTGCCTACAAGTTCATAGAAGGAAGAGACTGTCATCAAGGGCATAAAAGAATAATATCAAAGATTACACTACACATCACTAAAAAGTAAAGATGCAATTAGGTGAGTGCCATTATTTAGCATTTTTCCAGTTCCTTAAAAACAATTCTATAAGAAGAAACAGCACAGGACCAGTGGGGATAAGGTAGGAGGGCTAAATCGACCATAACAGGTGTATGTCTCTAAAGGAATGGTTTTATAAAGTTAGACCATGGCAATTGTTGCTAAATTTCATTCTTCCCCTTTTACTGAATACCTGAAGAAAACAACATTTTTGGCCATGCTATGTCTTATCATTCTGTTGGATGTCATCTTCTACAGACTTATACATTTTATGTTCTGGTCCTCCTTATGGATCTATCTGGGATAAGTGAAAAATCCTCAAGAAAATATTTGACTGTCCTTAAAAGGTGCCATGAGGTTGCAATCAAATACATTCTGCCTGCCCTCCTTTTTCTTCTCTTTTCTGTCTCTTTCTTTCAGATACTGGCTAGAACTTAAGTGATTTTTGTTGTTGTTGTTGTTGTTGGTTTTGTTTTGTTTGTCTTGGATTCCTTGTGTTTCCTTATTCTTCCACACAAGCATCCTTGTCCATTATGCAGCAAGCTGTCACACTAGTCCCTCCATGCTAACTCAAATGGCATGATTCTCTTCCTTGTAATCTTCCATTTCCTATCCATGCCAGCTTCTGAGATTTCCATGATGTCCCTCCAGGGTGTTTTTCTTCTAAACACTAACAAAATTACCTTTGAACCTCTAAAATAATGTTTAAGGTTTTCCTAATGTATCCTTAGGCATTGAATAGGGAGGGGTTGAAAAAGTGAAGATTTGAGCTAAATCTTTTGATCAGAATTAAACCAAACTCTACTACACTACCTAATATAATTGATACTATATTTTCAAATTTATCATTATGTCAAAAATATTTCAGACTCTGAAGAGGATAAAAAATAATCTTGAAGAATGAGCTAGAGAGTTCAAATGGAATACTGGATAGGTGGAGAGTGATAGGGGCATACCTTTGTGGTGCAGCTTAGACTCACCTTGCAAGGTATTTTAACAGGACCAGAAGACAAAAATCACTTTCTCATTTGTAAGCCTGACTTAATCATAAATTTTCTCCTGTGCACTTACCTTGGGTATATTTGACACTTTATTTTCCAGAGACACCAACTAAAATAAAGTAAGTTCTAGGTTTACTCCCTCTATGAAAATGTACCAGAAGCAGAACTATGTGACTCTAGGCAGCATGAATTAGTAGCTGTCCAATATGCTGTATCTCAAACACCCCTAGGAATTAAATTGAACCTCTTCATCAACACAGCTTGGCAACCTGTTTTCTGAGCTCTGAATACATGGAACAGATATAAGTTATTAAGAGTGAAAAAAATCCTCTTATTTAAAACACAAATATCTGTGACAGTAGCAAGAACATATAACAAAGAACTGGTCAGGGGAATTGGTTTTTGAATAATAGTTTCTATCACATTTCTCTTCACAAATGATAACACATTTCTCCGCTAAAATTATATAGGGAGTTGTGACTTTTGAAAATTTCTGTAAATTAGTAATGTCCCATGAAGCTCAGCTTCCATGTACCCATTCATTAAAGGAAGCAGATTGTAGCAAGATAACAGACAACCAACCAGACTTCCAAGATATACCTCATTCTGCTACCTAGCACCACAGTAGCATACTGAATCAATTTTTCAATTTCCAGTTTTGAATAAAAGTTGCAATTTCCAAGAATCCCTAGAGATCAAAACTTTATGATTCTTGAGATAATGATCAATGTATTCATGGCTCCAAACTCAAATTGTGTTTTTCACATTGATTCAAAAGCATTTACTTAACAATTATTAATTGTGTTTTGAGAGAACTCATGGATGACCACACAGCAAACACGCAATTAAGATAGAGAGCCTCACTACCCAGAGAATCAAACAGATATCATCCAGTTACTTTACAAGGAAATACAGATTTTCCCCCAAAGGCTTTTAAGATTTTAAGAGAAATATCACTGGGCCAACATAAAATGTGTAGCTTGATTTAGTCTAGAAGTTTGAAAAAAATTCCATAAGAATGTATCATTTGGAGGTTGGAATGTAACTCAGTGGTAAACCTTTTCCTTGTGTATATAAAGGTCTGGATTTAATCTCCATCACTGGTGGACACCCTGCTCCCCCCAAAAACCCACATACACATACTCCAAACAAGAGAAGAAACAGATAGGGGCAGAGAGGGAGACAGAAACATTTAGGGCAATAGTAAAATAAGGTAGAAATTATTAGGCCAGGAAAGGAAAAAATAATCTAGATAGCTGTGAATCATCCAAATTCTGTGTAAATTCTGGCAGTGAGTGGTTCATTTGAGTGGAGAAGACAAATATGTTTGGATCAAGACATTGAGCAACCTCATCAGAGATTCAAGGTTATAGCAAAGTTTCTAGTAAGAATGGCAAGATACCCACTCAAGTTACTTGAAGGAACAGAGAGACGAAGTGCAGAAATTGAAACCTTTTGCCTAATCATGTTCTTTTTTATTAAGAGTGGGAAAAGGGAATGATATTTGTCATTTATTGAAATAAAAGAAAGTTACAATCTTCAAGGACAAGATGACAAGAATATGTTCTCAAGTGATGGTGGGCAGATGGAGATCACTTAACATATTTAGGAGTGCTAAACTTAAATGTGATTGAATTTTGTAAATCACCACCAAGAGTGACTATTACAGGGTGATTTTGCAGTTTCTGGATTACTCAGACTTATATAAGGTAGGAAGATAATGAGAGGGTGTCCCGCGCTACCGTCTCGCCAGCAAGAACGACGCAGAACACTCGGATCCTTCTGCAGTAAAGCTTTAATGCATCTTGAGAGATAGATGATCAGCTTCTTAGAGGGAGACCCCAAGCTAAGAAACCCAGCCCCTTATATAAGCCTAGGAGCTCCGAGTGAGACGTGTAGAGCCGGGATTGGTGGTTTGCACATCACCCCAGATGATGCCACGGGAGAGGCACAGCTTAAACGGTTAACTCCAACTGACAGCAGATGTCAGCACCATCTTCTAACGGTTAACTCCAACTGACAGCAGATGTCAGCGCCATCTTCTAACGGCAATAGCGATAGCGAGGGCGGCTCCTCACATCTCCCCCTATTCATTTATTTTTGAAGCAACAGGACACCCACAACTTTGGAGTGGAGATAGAGGTCAAATCCCCATGTGCAAACTCGGAACATGTACAAAGCTCCTCTCCAGGGTCTTATCCCCAGAGAGAGCCCTGACCAGTCCGATGTTGTTTTTCTGGGGGAAGGAGATCATGACATAGAACCTTCATGCAAGATGACTTATCTCCCAGGAGAAAGTCGTTATACCGCAGACCTCTCCTGTGCAGTGCTTAGCCTTGCAACTCCTTGGGCTGCTGAAGCCTACCCACTCTATCCCGTGCAATGAGACTAGCCTCGTGGGGTGCAAGAGCTGGGAGGCCAGCGACCTATTGCTTTAACATGGTTAACCAAATGTCAGGGAGGCTCCGTGTTCTAAGGCAGCAAGTGTTTGTGCCACCACCACTTTGTCTCTTTTGTTTGGGCTCTGAGCTTACACACCATCCAAAGCATCAACACTATTCCACAGCAGAGAACTAGGCTAAATGATCCTACCCCCACCCATTCCTTAAAATAAGAAAATGCAGATGAAATCCAGGAGGAGAGGCCTTCCATCAGAGAAAGATCCAGATGCGTCGAATTCACTTGCAGGATCGCCATTCTCAACTCACGGAGTGTCTGCTCAAACTCAAAAGTCCAATTCTGTAATAAATGTTGAGACAGAGCTTTTGACAGGTTAGCTGCTCTTGTAAAATTCTCATATTGTACTGAAGTGACACAAAGGCCAGGCAACTTTTGTTCACATCCCAATTGGGCCATCTGCCACAATATATCCAATTGTTCCTGAACCAAATTAATCTGTTGGTTTACCAACATCAGGCCTCCTTGTATCTGAGAATTGGCAGTGGCCTGTTTATCTAGGACCATGGTCACAGTGGCCTATAGTTCATTAATGGTTTGAGTTGTCTGCACAGTGGCAGAAAGTGCAAGGGCCGAGGCGGTAACCGAAGCAGTAACCGCGGCGGTGGCTATCAGGCCCACAATAATAGCAGAGATCCCAAAAATCTCGCTTTTCCCTAAACAAACTCAAATTACTTGGCATCTCAACAGGAACTGGAACAAATCGAGGCATGCGCATTACCAAAGCAAAAGGGTGCTTAATAGCATCCCAGCATAATGCATAAAAACAATTCTAAGCAGAGCAATTTATTTCTTTCTGATTCTTACCTAAGGTATCATTACTCACAACCCAAATAAAGGGCAGCTGAATAATTAGTTCTCTTAAAAGGGGTATACTTAACATTGGAGGAGGACCAATCAGATGATCCATAGCTCTGTCCCTCACTCAGACTGTTGCCTAATGCCCCTTTCCAATCAAAAGTAATCTGTCCCTTCTCACTATCATAGGAGAAAGATCAGTACAGCTTCCATTAATTCAAAAGGATTAGCATTAGATCTTTCTGGATCCATATGAATAAAATTATCCTTTAATGAAGAAATCACAGTAAAGCACAAGCTTCCTACTAATGACAAGGTTCTCTCATCCTGAAAACTCTGTATCTGAGGATCTAAAGGCAAAAGGCAAGCCCCAACTCTCTATTAGTTGTGAAAAATCTAGGGAACACCTGGGCATTCTGCATCACTGGCATCGGTAGGGGAAGGTAGACATGATGGCCCACCGTAACTCTCCCATCATACTAGGAACCATCATCCCGAGTAGGAGAGTCTTCATCACCCACTTGGCCTCCATCCTTCTTATTCTGGAGTTGTGAAGGAGCTCTTCGAGTGAGTCTTTCAGGGATCCACAGGGGGTTTTCTTCCTCCTGTGGAAAAACACACACAGCTCCCCTGGATCTTATAAGAATAGGATCCGGGCCTTTCCAGAGATCAGTCAAGACATCTTTCCATTTTACCATTTCTTTTGGCCTATCAGGCTCTAAACTGTGGCGATCGGCCGCAGTGTGGCCTTGGGCATCAGAGTTCAAGAAATTAAGGGTAAAAAGTGCCATGGATACAGCAACTCTTGGTACCGAGGGTAGAACATCCTCAATACTCCCCTTTTGTTTAATCAGATATGATTTGAGTGTACGATGGGCACGTTCCACAATGCCCTGTCCTTGAGGGTTATAAGGTAGGCCAGTTAGATGGGTAACATCCATTTGCCGACAAAACTGTCGGAATTTTTGAGAGGTATATGCTGGTCCATTGTCTGTTTTTAAAATTCTGGGTTTTCCCCAAGCACTCCAGGCCTCAAGGCAATGTTGAATCACATATGAGGCCTTTTCCCCTGTTAGGGGTGTGGCGAACATTACGCCAGAACAGGTGTCAACAGAAACATGAACATATTGAAGCCTTCTAAAAGAGGGAATATGAGTAACATCCATCTGCCACATCTGCAATGGTCTAATGCCACGTGGGTTTATTCCCATGTGGGGAGTAGGTAAGAATTCGCAGCAATTCTGGCATTGAGTAACAATTTCCCTAGCCTCTTTCCTGGATAGAGCAAAACGACGGCGCAAGGTCTCAGCCGTCACATGAAAGCGCTTATGGAATTCTTTTGCTGCTTGTGCATGGGTAGACAAGGCAGCGGCCACCAGCTTTGTAGCCTTGTCCGCTAAGTCATTCCCTAAGGACATGGGACCTGGGAGTCCAGAATGTGCTCGGACATGGGTAATGAAAACAGGAAATCTCCTATTTAACAAGGCAGCTTGTATCTTTTGAAAGATGTTAGCAACTCTGCTGGAGGATCTTATTATTCCAGCTATCTCAAGGAGATTAACTGCATTAACCACATAAGAGGAATCTGATACAATATTGAGGGGTCCTGGAAAAGCCTCAAGAACCTCCAGTACTATCAGACATTCTACAACTTGAGGTGAAGTTTCATTATATTGTTTAGATTAGATATAACCCTATCCTTGACCACATAAGCCCCCATACCAGTTTTTGATCCATCAGTGTACACCACAGTCCCATCTGGGAGTGGGTCTTTAGCTGTCACTTGTGGAAACACTATAGCCTGGTTTAGGGCAAACTGTAAAATTGGATGCTTTGGAAAATGATTATCAATTTGTCCTGAAAAGGAAGTAACTAAAACTGCCCAATCACTAGATGTGGCTGCCAAGGTCTGAACTTGTGCAGCAGTATAAGGCACAATCAAGGAATCAGGATCCCTGCCAAAATGTGTAACAGCTGCTTTTATTCCGCGAAGCGCGAGCTGTGCAACAGCATCAGGGTACCAGTCAATAATCTTAGCAGGGGAAGCATTTGGATGAATCCAAAGTAATGGTCCATGTTGCCACAGGACTGCAGTTGGCAATTGAGCTGTCTTAAAAACACACAGACTAAAAGGTAGTGACTCCTCAATACGTTGTAATTGTGCTTCCTGTAAGGCCTCTTCCACCATCTGTAAGGCTCGGTGGGCGGCAGGGGTAAATTTTCTGGGTGAGGAGATATGAGGCTCACCCTCCAGGAGATCGAAGAGGGGTTTTAGATCAGCAGATGGAATTTTTAAAAAGGGCCTCAACCAATTTATATCTCCCAGAAGTTTCTGAAAATCATTTAATGTTTGTAAGTGGTCTTTGCAAATTTCTATTTTCTGAGGAACTATATTTTTGGGAGTAATCATTGAGCCCAAAAAGAGGCCTGTATCTGCAATTTGAACCTTTTCTGAGGCAATCTCTAATCCCCACTGTTTTAATTCAGCCACCAGCATGGGAAAGCCTTTTGTAAAACATCTAACTCTTTGTGACAAATAAGAATATCGTCCATATAATGGGTAACGATTAAAGATGTAAATTGCTTCCTAATTGGCTCCAAAGCCTCCTGCACATACAGCTGACATATTGTTGGGCTATTGGCCATGCCTTGCGGCAGTACCTTCCACTGAAATCTCTTGTCTGGTTCCATATGATTAAGAGAAGGGATAGTGAAGGCAAACCTTGGTCTATCCCGTGGGTAAAGTGGAATAGAGAAGAAACAATCCTTAATATCTATAATAATAAGCTTCCAATCTTGAGGAAGTGCAGAAAGCAAAGGAAGGCCTCTTTGAACAGGGCCAAAAAGATGCATCTGATTGTTAATGGCCCGCAGGTCATGGAGTAATCTCCACTTCCCAGATTTCTTCTTAATAACAAAAATTGGTGTATTCCATGGGGAGGTAGAAGGCTCTAGATGCCCCAGCCGTTCCTGTTCTTGCACTAATCTTGTGACAGCCTCTAATTTTTCAGAGGATAGAGGCCATTGAGAGACCCATAACGGCTCCTCTGTTTTCCATGGTATGGGTCGTGAAGCCTCAACGGCCCCTAAATAAAACCCAGTCCTTTTCTACCCCGATTTCCGTGTTGCGTAATGGGTTTTATTCTGCCTTGTTCTTGCCTACCCAAGCCTCTACCGTTTGTATACCCCATCTTTGCCATAATGGCTGATGCCTGGGGGAGTATTCATTAGTTAGGGTCATGCCCATGGCTTGTAACACATCCCATCCCCATAAATTTACAGGGAGTGGCAACACATAGGGGGTAAAACATCCCTGTTTGCCCTCAGCATTCCACCAGGTTAAGGCTGAGGCACTGATGGCAGGAGAGGACTGGTATCCAAGACCTTGTAGAGAATGAGATGAAACAACAGTGGGCCAAGACTTCGGCCACCAATGGAGTGAAATAATGCTTTTGTCTGCTCCCATATCCATTATCCCTTCAAATTCTTTTCCATTAATTAACAATTTTATTGTAGGTCTCTCATTTAGGGGTATAGCCAGATAGGCTGAATCACTTCCAGAAGATCCCATAGCCCTTTTTTGTAAAGTGTAGGTTTCTCCATCCCCGAGGGAGGGCAGCAACACCAGTTGTGCAATTCTATCTCCCTGCTTTATAGAAAATACACCCCGAGGGCTAGAACAGAGAACTTGAATCTCCTCTTTATGATACGGGTCAACAATTCCAGGATATATAATGAGTCCCTGTAAAGTTAAGGAGCCACGGCCCAGAATAAGCCCAATGGTGGCAGGGGGCAAAGGTCCAGGGAATGGACTGGGACCGGTTGAACATTCATTTGGGGCATGAGTAAGAAGTCGGAGGCGGCACGCAAGTCCATTCCGGGGTTCCTCGGAAACCTCTACTTCCTCTTGATTGCTTTTCTGAAATTGGTTCCCATATTTCTGAGGGCCCTGGGACCATGGGCCCCGTGACCCGTTTTTGATTGGGGTACCTTGGGTTCTTCAATAGGGGGCAGAAGCCTCCCTTTTACATCCCGGACTGACCTGCATTCGCTAGCCCTATGATAACCTTTACCACAACGATGGCAAAGCTTCGATTCTCTTGTTCTTTCAGGGGCTTGACAATCTTTCTTAAGGTGCCCCATTCTCCCACAATTAAAACAAGCTTTTCGATTAGATAAATCTCTATACCTGTGCGTTTGTAAAATGGCGGCAGCTAGTCCTGCATTGGTTAGGGGTCCCCCAGCTCCCTGCACACTCTGAGCCAATCTTGTAAACCTTTGCTTTTGCGAGGGCGATAGCCGCTCGACATTCCTGGGTTGCTTGTTCATAGACAAGTTGCTCAATCAGGGGCATAGCTTGTTCTGAATCACCAAAGATGCGACTGGCGGCCTCTGTCATTCTGGCCACAAAGTCTGAAAATGGCTCTTGGGGTCCTTGGACAATCTTTGTAAGGTGTCCACTGGACTCTCCCCTTTTTGTGAGGGCCTTCCATGCTTTAATAGCGGCGGCCGACACCTGACCATAGACACCCCAGATGTAGTTGGTTTGATTAAGGGCATGTTGACCCTGACCTGTCAGCATTTCAAATGTCCACTGCCTCTGATTCTCATCTTCAGCCGTGGCATTAACTCTAGCTTGTGCCTGGGCTGCATCATACCAGAGAGCTTTCCATTCCATGTATTGTCCCATGTTGGGAAGCACTGCTTTCACTGTCGTCTGCCAGTCAGTGGGAGTCATGGCAAAATTAGCAAGCCTTTCCACCTGTAATGTGGTAAAGTTAGCATTGACCCCATAATTACGAACGGATTCGGCCAATTCTTTGATTTGATTGTAATCTACAGGGGTATGTACTCTTCCGCCTTCCACATTCTCGAATACTGGAAAAGCTACTTGTATTTTTCTCCGTTCCTCTAAAGGTAAAAAGGAGTCAGTACCAGTATTCAGCCGAAGCTCATACTGCGGAGGCGCTGAGAGGCGTGAGCCCGCCGGATTTATAGGTGGTGGCCTCACATTCATTTTTGTTTTCAGTGGCCGGTGTCTATCAGGGTGATATCTTTCTTCCTCATACCGTGCCACCTCCTCCTCTAGACCACCTTCTTCGCTAGAATACAGAGTGTCAGAATCAGAATTATCTAGCTCCAAGGCTTCTAGCTCTACTGTAGGGTATAGACTAGATTCTGGCTTTTTCTTTTTCTTAGATTTGTTAGGAGGTGAATGATCACTCCCTTCTTTCTCTCCCCCTTTCTTAACTTCTTGGGGAGGGCCTTTTTTCTTAGACATGTCTTTCCTTTTGCGAGCTCCCATTCTCTCACTCCGTTCAGTTTCTGACATGCTATCCTGAACTTCCTCTAAGGTTCCCTGACTTTCTATTATAGCAGGGTGAGAGGCCTCATCCTCCAAGCAGTTTTTAACTAGCTTCCAAATGGCTTTGGTACCTAAGTGGAGATCTCCTTCTGCATGCTTCCTGTCTAGTTCTTTACCTAGCTTGTTCCATGAGGCCACAGTGAGGGACCCGGAACAAGCATACCATGGTGCCACTCTATCTACCTCCTTCACAAAATTTTGAAGTGTTCGTGGTGCAATTTTAAGATCTCTTTGTTTTAGCACAGTCTGTAGGGCAGTAACCACTGACTGTGACAACCCCATCGCGCTAGCGGCTTATCTAAAAAGCGGCGCTCAACTCCGTTACCAGACTGACAGCACCAGACTGACAGCACCAGACTGACAGCACCAGACTGACAGCACCAGACTGACAGCACCAGACTGACAGCACCGTTCTGTCAGCACCAGCCACGATGAAGGAGAAGGACAAACAGGACTAGCACCAAAGCCTCCACTGACCCGTCCCACGGTGATGACAAACTAAGGCCAAAGTCGAGAAAGGGGGTATTCAGGATAAAGCATACCTCTCTGAACTTACGTCCCTGCAGTTCTGAATCCGCCCCGTCTTCCGAGGGGTCTCCCACGGCGCCGGCGATGTTGAAGAGTTCCCGGGTTTCGGCACCAGATGTCCCGCGCTACCGTCTCGCCAGCAAGAACGACGCAGAACACTCGGATCCTTCTGCAGTAAAGCTTTAATGCATCTTGAGAGATAGATGATCAGCTTCTTAGAGGGAGACCCCAAGCTAAGAAACCCAGCCCCTTATATAAGCCTAGGAGCTCCGAGTGAGACGTGTAGAGCCGGGATTGGTGGTTTGCACATCACCCCAGATGATGCCACGGGAGAGGCACAGCTTATACGGTTAACTCCAACTGACAGCAGATGTCAGCGCCATCTTCTAACGGCAATAGCGATAGCGAGGGCGGCTCCTCACAAGAGGGTGCTGAGATCAGTTCTAACAGATCCAAGTTTGGGATGGGGGAATCTTTACAGTTTCTTCTTATAGGTGGGAGTATGATTGTCCTTCTATAGCAATACATTTTGAGTAGGAACTAGGGCTTACTGATTTGGAGTTAGGAATACAGATCAGCATTACAGATCTATATTTAACTCATGTGCATTCACTTTCTGGTGAATGAAGTTTCAGCCTAAAGAGCTATTGGTTAAGAAAGCAAGTTTGGGGATATGTTAGTTTGGGGCAGATGAGATATTCAGTGGATAAGGACAATCTATTAACCATGAAGACCTGACAGGTCAACCATACACAGTAGAAGGTGAGAACCAACTTCTGCAAATTTTCTCTAATATGCACACCTATGCCATGATACACACACACACACACACACACACACACACACACACACACACACACAGATTAAATAAAATGAAAATCTTAAATACTAAGCTTTATAAACTGAGATTTAAATATCTAGGAATATCAACATTAAAGAAGTCAATGAAATGACCACAAACTAGATATGATAATATTTATATTATTTCCTATGGATCCTGTAGCAAATTAGTACAGATGCTGCTAATTTAAAACCACAGCTTCAAAAGGGCTGCCTCCTTCTGAAGACTCTGTGCTAGAAGGTCCAGCATGTTTCCTAGTTTATGGTAATTGAGATACTTTGGTTTATAGGTACATTATTCTGTCTTCATATTGCTGTTTTTCCTGTGTCTTCTTGACCTCTTCTTGAAAGGACATGAGTCATTGAGTTTTGAGCCTATTATAAAGTCAAGATGATATCATCTTTAAATGCTTAGTATAATTGCATTTTCAGGAATTTGAGTTCCATACAAGTCCAGATGCAAAGATAATCAGTATTAGAACATAGGCATGACTTTCTAGGGATCAATATAGAACCAACTCTAGGACAGTCCTCATATTGGGATCAGGGCAAGTAAAGGGTGCAGTTACACAGGGAGTAGCACAGGATTGAAAAGCAATTTTTAAGAAGAGAGGAACCAAGAGACCAGAGGGGTCAAATGGCAAAATGGAAAAGGAATATAACAGCTCAGGAAGAAAGCAATGACAAGTGCTTAAGCAAGGCCAAGAAATATCTGATGGTGTTACTAAAAGATCCGTTCTCAATGTTTTACCACAAGATTTAAGATTAGTGATAAAATCCCTACATAGGCATCACATGTTGATCATACACACTAACATTCCAAAATGCATCAAGAGCTATTAATTTATTCGGAATTATAACTCATACATATGTGCTAGAATAAGAAGTTGAATTCCTAAAGAAAAAAGAGAAACCATAGCATGTTGGGCTAACCCTTCCCAGACATGTGATTTGGGACTATTTTCTAAATTCTCTTGAAGCTCAATTTTCACACCAGGAGATGTGAAGATTAAAAGGATATATATGTTACCATATGTTACCAAGTATGCTTAGCCATCTTTCCCAGACCATGTCCTCATTGTCTTTCCTTTCTTCTTTTTTTGTAAACTCATAAAATCCAACTTGTGCTACCAAATATTCTTGGATTTATAGAGTATGGTCAACTTACCAGGAGCTATACTACAGAGAAAATTGACCATTCTTCTCTGAGCACTTAAGAATTACCAATAATTCTGGCTAGAGGTGGGACTTCATGCCCACCTACCCTTTCCTTGTTACAATTTGGTCTGACCTAAGTTTGCACAGGTCTTGTGCATGGTGTCATGACCATTGTAAGTGCATATGTATAGCTGCTCTGCTGTAGCTAGAAGACATGTTTGCCTTGTAGTCATCTGCCACCTCTGGCTCTTATACTCCTTTTGCCTCTTCTTCTGCAATGATTTCCTCTACTCAAGTAATCAATGGCATAATATTTTTGCTACCTTCAGAAAGAACCTTATATTTTGTACCATAAAAACACTAATATCACTTGAATTGTGTTTCAACTTCTAGCTTTCAAATCTATACCAAAGCAAATCTTTGGCAATTTTTTTCTTTTTTTAACTGTCATTAGATGAAGAAGTTATTTATCTGCAGTGTTAGGAACCCAAATCTACCTTTCACAAAGTTAATTGCATTGACTTGTTTTTCTGAATATCTGAGACTGAGATGAATTACACACTGCCTTACTCATAAACATTACTATAGTCCTGCCTACATCTTGCTTCTGTTTTGTTACTGGCCTTTTGCTTGGGAGAATTCAGTGCATAGTTTATGTCTAATCAATATGTTTTCTCTATAACTTTTAATATTCTCAAATGGGGCCTTCAACCTATTTCTAGTTTAAAGAACACTGATTTAAAAATAGGTATCTTCTCCCCCTCTTTTCTTTAAGAGAGAGTAGGTCATGGAGGAACAGGAAGGTTGAGTGGGGGGTAGAATAGGGGGAAGAGGGAATCATAGGTTAGAAGTCATATCTGGCACCAGTGAGACCTCTAGTGATCTAAAGGGATGACACCAACTGGCAAGCTAAGCAATAGTGGAGAGACCACTTCGAATGCCCCTTCCTGATTATGAACATGATGTCTACAACCATCCAGGAGCCTTCATCCAGTGACTGATGGAAGCAGAGGCAAACACCCACAGTTAAACACTGAACTGAACCCAAGGAACCCAGTGACAGAGAGAGAGGAGCCATGAGCAAATTGCCTAAACCAGCATAGATAGCTGATCTGAACAGGGAGAGCTCTTGGACCCCAGGCCAACAGCTGGGAGGCCAGCATGGGACTGATCCAGACCCCCTGAATGTGAGAGTCAGTGAGGAGGCCTGGGCAACCTTTGGGGCCCTGGGCAGTTGATCAGTGTTTATCCCTGGCATACTAACAGACATCGTGTGTCCATAACACAAAGAGGGATGCTCTCTCAGCCTGGACTCTTAGGTGAGTGCCTGGAACCTGCCCTGAGTGAAATGACAGACTCTAGATATCCCCTGTGTGGAAGGAAGTGGGGATAGGGTGGGAGGCTGGGGGGGATGGTGGAGGGGTGAGGGAGGATGCGAGGGAGAAGGAACTGGGATTGATATGTGAAACAAGATATTTAAAATTAAAATAACAATTAAAAAATAAAAATAGGTATCTTATAAAACTTATAAAATAAGCGGACACTGAAGAAATTAAGATATTTCACAGGTTCCTGGGAAGCTAAGTTACTTCTCATCTAGTAGACAGAACACCATGGAGGAGAAAGCAAGATCATGGAACAGTTTTAAACCATGTTGTGAGCTCTAGATAATCCACAGCCTATTTCGCATAAACTGTAGAGAAAATGTTTATGGTTTTCCCAATTTGTTGAAAAATGTTTTACAGTTTGTCATGCATAGCAATGAAGGGCAGTGCTCTCTCTTGCTCTCTTCTGTTCTCTCTTCTTTCTACTTCATTTCAAATTTTTGTTAATCTAGAATTGCTTTTAAAAGTGTATACTATTCTACATTATGCATTATTATCTGTAATTTATCTACTTTCTAGTCATAATTTCAACTTATTTTTACAGCTATATAAATACTGAAGTATCTCTAAATAAATCCTGATGTGCCAGTATTCTTATTCCTGCAGATTAGATTTCACAAATGAAAGCTGTTGGAAATGTTATTTAGACCAATTGGAAAACAGTATATATAGCTTTAATACACAGTCTTGCTGAAGTTATGAAACTTCCTCTCAATAAAACATTACATTTTTCAAACTCCAAAGAATTTTATTTCCATGGATAAAAGACAAGCCCTGATTATTCAGAGCAATGGGGTGGTTAGTATGTTTTAACAAAGATTTCAGGCTGGTTCTTTGCTGGACAAGGGACATTAACTGTCTTCTTTTTGATGTTCTGCTTCAAATTCATGCAATTTCTCATATTGTGCAAATTGAAGAAGAGGAAGGCTCATGATTCTTTGACAAATTAGTATAATTCTCAGAGTTTTAAAGAAAGAATTGCACCATTTACCTGTTTTACATGGGATGACCTTCTACTCTTAATACCATGCAAGTCTCAGAAATCAGACAACTATCTATTTTTGAGTGATGCTTACAGTTTCCCTGTCTTAGAAATTCCTTATTTTCCTCTATCACAATGTTGTTGACAACAATCAGTTTGAACACGTCATGTGCCTTTTCTAATTTTACCCTTTCAAAAGAGTCACCTAGAGTACATATCCTTATAATTTCCCTTTTAAATGTGTAGAAAATAGCAAAGTTATCTTTTGCTTAGTTTCTGAATTCATAAATTATGAAGCCCAAACTCCATTCAGGTCTGTCCATGTACTTTGCTGCTAATATTTTTATTTGGAACAATGTTAACTTCCAGGGTGTACCTAAACTTTTCATTATTATGGCATTTTCTATACAGTAGGTTATCAGGGACCTCTATATCTCATCTTGTGATGAATTGGTGTTGAGATGGATATTTGAGGACCCAATTTTTCAAGTCCTAATATCTAAAAGTTTGTTCAATAAATAGTCACTGGCACAAGTGTTACCATATACAAACTTTTATATCAGTCTCAACTGACAGGTACAAAATGACCTTTTTTGTTCTTCTGACCAACAAATGACAGACATCTAAACTCTAGAGAACTGTGAATGAGTTAGTAGTTGCCAAACAAGCACAGCCATAGAATGCAGTTCAGTAACATTTCCTTTTCCTTTCTAGTGTTTCATTTTGAGTTATGTGGGTCTATTTACCCTGTTCTTGGATTTAGACAAAGGACTTCCTTGTGATCAGAAAAAAAAACTTCTTTGAGTCCTGGTCTCACTTTTATGTTCAACCTCAAAGCTTCTTTTGATATTTAAGCTTGAATTAGAATGCCCCATGCTACTGATTTTACTATTAGTGGAATGTAAGGAGATATTTCTTGTTGTGTCTGTAATCTGCTCTGAGGAATACACCATTTAAAGACAGTGTATTGACACTGTTAACTCACAGATGCCTTTTATGATTCTGAATTCTACATATTATTACCCCAAAACATCTTATTTGAGTAATATTCAACAACTACTTTGAGATCACACTGATTTCCAATGGTAGTCAAGGCTTCGGAGAGAGGAAGACATTTTAGCATTATCACTATGTTCAGAATTGATGCCTCTAAGGTATCCAAAGATACTAAACATTAAGCAAGTAGATAATTTTGCTACACTCACTTGAAAGAAAGGAAATTAGATAACTTTTCAAATCCTCACAGAGTAAATATGAAATGACTAACACCCAAATATTATCTAAAGACCCAAAACCCATTTTAATGATAGATTAATATACATTATATTCTACAACAAGGACATAGGGAGTAGGTAACATACAAGGACAAAGTTATAATTGGACATGAAAGCCCCCAACTGTGTGATTACAAAGGAAGGGTTATGTCCTGAATGATGAAGGGTAGAGAATCATCCCTGGTTTACTTAACCTTGTGAATTAGCCTGATGTGTTCATTGTCTACTATTTTAACAAAATATCTGAGATAATTATTTTATAAAACTGTGTTTATTTTGTTGCAGAGTTTTTGAGGTTCCAGTCCTGAATCTCTGAGATCAATTATGGAGGACATATGGGGAGATTTGCATGTTTAGGTTAGTACTTGGTAGAGAAAACCATTCAACTCATGTCTAATGAGCAAAGGAAAGTTAAAAAAAGCACTGGGTTTCATGCTTTCCATTGATGGAATAATTGAAGTCAGGCAAATACTTCCCATTAGGTTTGACACCCCTACACTACATCCTTGCTTATTATCCTGGTCAACAAACCTTCAGCCCATGAGACATTAAAGTTGTATCTGTTGTTGAGTGATGTCAAAGATATTTCACCTTTTAAAATCAGGTTCCTATGGAAACATAACAGTGAGTTGTCACTCTTACCAGAGTTCTGTATGCTTTTTGTAAATATTTAACTATCAATATGTGTCTTAAGTAGTAATGGAAAGGTTTCCATCTTCCATTTAGTATAAATTTAAGATGAAAAACTCCACCCAAAGCTCAGGAAAACTATACAAGATATTTTTATTTGTTGTAATTATATTAAAGATAAATACTAAATTTCAAAGATGGGTTGCAGGGTGATTTTTAGTAACATTCCTAAGTCTCAAGCCTGTTGATGCTAGAATTTGACTAATTCTAATATTTTTTAACCTCAGCACATATACATACTGGATACAAGTACAATCATATTTAATTTTTTATATATCAAATATATTCCTGATTCAGGAAAAGGATTTTATTCTCAAAATTACATTTCATGTAAAAACACAAATGTTAACAAAAATATTAAGGAAAACATCTCCATAACCAGTTTTTCTTGTCTTCTGGCCTAGCATTCTATAGCTAATTAAAAAGAATGATGCCAAAGGAAATTAAAAGTACTATGATGTGTCTTTCACACAAAAATCTAGAGTTTAAACTTAATTGGTTATGTAATTTTAAAATCTAAATAATAACAATGGTGTTTATGAATCCATATATATGATTCCATGAACACCAAGAAATATGAACAAAATGTCTTGGATATTTATCTGAGGACTGCCCTTAGCATAACAGCTTGAAAATTTAACATTTCTTATGTGATATCTATTATTCTAAATTCTTCTGCACTCACTATTCTCTAACATAAACACCAAATGAAACAAAAGACAGTGAAAGCTTCATTTAAAGACTTCTGTGGTGCCAGGCAGTCATGGCACATGCCTCTAATCCTAGTACTTAAGAGGCAGAGGCAGGCAGATCTCTGTCAGTACAAGACCAGCCTGGTCTACAAGAACTAGTTCCAAAATAGCCTCCAAAGCCACAGAGAAACCCTGTCTTGAAAAACCAATAATAATAATAATAATAGTAATGATAATAATAATAATAATAATAATAATACAGACTTCTGTTGACATATTTCCTTGGGAAACAAAGGAAAGAATAGTTTTTTCTTATAGCATTGTTGCAATGCTTCAGGTAGGCTACTTGAAAAAAGTGGGCCATATAAGTAGATACCCCAGGTTGTTTTTTTATTTCAGGTGTTATGTTTTAGGTTGCTCTAATTTCACCTGCAATAGTTAAATATTAAGCAGTGGTAAATGTAATGAGGCAAGTACATGAAGGACACTGTCCCAATAAAAATATCTACAGAATTTCTATACATAGTAGCATTTTATCAAGCTATCTGTACCAGTGTCTCCAGCAGGATGCTTTTGTTCCTGCCTCCTTCTGAGTCACACCATGAATTGGAGATCTATCACCCACAATCCATTCCCATCCCATCTTATACATTTCCTACAATGGACATAGTAATACCATCACTGTGATAGTGTAACCTTTTCTGTTCAGTTTACCTAAAACTGAGTTTTTGCAAGGCAGTGGTAGTAGATTCCTTTAATCTCAGCCTTGGGAGGCATGGGCAGACAGATCTCTGTGAGGTTTAGCCCAGCCTAGTCTACAATGTGAGTTCCAGGACAGGCTTCAAAGCTATACAGAGAAACCCTGTCTTGAAAAACAAAAACAAACAAACAAAAAAGAATTTAAAAAATCTTTTTTCATATTTTACTATTTAAGTATAACCTGATGATTCTCTGGATCCCCTCAGTGTCAGTTGTTTTGTGCCCCGTTTCATTTCTGATTTTGTTAATTTGCATGTTCACACTCTGCAGTTTCATAAGTTTGGATACAGGCTGCTCTATCTTGTTGATTTTCTCAAAGAAACAACTCTCTGTTGCATTGATTCTTTGTATTGTTTTCCTAGTTTCTACTTTATTGATTTCTGCCCTCAGTTTGATTATATCCTGGTGTCCACTGCTCCTGGGTGAGTTTGTTTCTTTGTGTTTTAGAGTTTTCAGCTCTGCTGTTAATTCTCTAGTGTAACTGTTCTCCAGTTTCTTCATGTGGGCACTTAATGCTATGAACTTCCCTCTTAGCACTGCTTTCAAAGTATCCCATAAGTTTGGGTATGTTGTATCTTCATTGTCATTGAATTCTATAAAGTCTTTAATTTTTTTTTATTTCTTCTTTGACCCAGGAATTGTGCAATTGTGCATTATTCAATTTCCATGAGTTTGTAGGCTTTATGCAATTTGTGTTGTTGTTGAATTTTAATTTTAATATATGGTGGTCTGATCAGGTGCATGGAGTTATTCCAATTTTTGTACCTGTTGAGTTTTGATATGTTGCCAAGTATGTGGTCGATTTTTGAGAAGGTTCCATGTGGCGCTGAGAAGAAAGTATATTCTCTTTTGTTTGGATGGAATGTTCTATATATGTCTGTTAATCCCAATTGGGTCATAACTTCTATTAGTTCCTTTGCTTCTTTGTTAAGTTTCTGTCTGTGTAGTCCTATCTAGTGATGGGAAGTCTCCCACTATAAGTGTGAGGGGCTTTATATGTGATTTGGTTTTTAGTAATGTTTCTTTTACGATCATGGATGCCTTTGTATTTGGGGCATAGATGGTCATAATTGAAAATTCATCTTGGTGATTTTCTCCTGTGATGAGTATATAATGACCTCCTTCATCTCTTTTGATTGATTTTGTTTTAAAGCCTATTTTGTTGGATATTAGGATTGCTACCCCGCTTGTGTCTTGGGTCCATTTGATTGGAAATATTTTCACAACTCAGAGGTAATGTTTGTCTTTGAGGCTGAGGTGTGTTTCTTGTATGCAGCAGAAGGACGGATTTTGTCTTTAATCCATTCTGTTAGCCTGTGCCTTTTTATGGGCAAGTTAAGACCACTAATATCAAGGGATATTAATCGTTGTTGGTGGTGGAATTATATGTGGATTTCCGCTCCTTTTTACTTTTGGCTGTTGGTAAGGTGAGATTATCTTTTGCCTATGTTTTTCTGGTTGTATCTCCACCAATCTTGTTCGTTCATCTAATATCACAGAGTATAACACATGTTCCTTTATGACTAATTATTTTTAGCAGTATTTCAATAATTTCAGAGAAATGGTGAGATAATCATATTTTTCTTCTCATGACACATAAATATTTCAATTCAAAGAAGCACCGAAGATCAAAATCCTCCCTCATCCAATCACTATCGGAAGACAACTCTGAATCTACTAGCTCTTATTAAAATAATTCTGTTTATATCAAGCCTCTTTACTCCAGAAGGGTATCTTTTTACCTTACTTTTCTCACTGAATTCAGTAGCTTTGAGGGTTATTGAATACATTTTGGAGGATGGAAAAAGATGGCAGAGAAACCAGATGGAAGAGATTTAAAATGAGGAAAATGAAATATATCAAAATAACATTTCAAAATTACTAATACAAGTAAAATTTGAAATCTTCAGTGGACAGCTTAAAGGCAGTCAGTGAAAGTATATGGCATATCAATAACTGCATCATAACATGTAGTCACCACTGATAAATGGTGAATGCATACACCCACTGAATTGGTCATCGCCAAGGTTTTCAGAGTGAGATAGACTGTAAATAGATGGGTAGAGGCATTTAGAGTCTTCTGAGACAGTCTCAGATTAACTTATAGAAAATTGATTCTTACATATGTTAAAGCTTACATACTTAATACTTCTTTCCTATGACTTTCAAACGACAATTCATTTCTATTTTTGAATGATGGATAGAAATGAAATCATTTCTATTTTTTTCAAGTATCAGAGAAACTGACTATCACTCTAGAGAGTAGGGGAGCATTAGAAAGAATATGGAGCATTCCCTCATTGAGTCTTCAAATATAATAGTACATTGTTTTTTGAAGACTTGTTTTATGTCATTCACTAATGAATTTTCCCAAATTTCTGTAATTTTCCTTTATATCTTTTATATGCTAAGAGCATGCTCAATCCACATTTGTTAGTGGTCATTCCAGTATTTTCACCTTTGTGAACTAAGTTAACTTTGTCAACAAGTAGTATAGGTAACAATTGGCATTGGTTGGAAATATAGACTCTCAAATTTTCTCAAAGAGAACAGCATTAACATCAGATCCCAGGTGATTGCTATTCACATTAAAGCTCTTAGATGCAAGGATCACACTGTTATGGGGACTGTCAAATAAAGGTGAGTTCATAGTGCTCTAAGACTGATACCAACCATAGACGTTATTGCCATATGCAAAGCATGCCATTACCCTCAGTTAGCAAAGAAAAATCCCAACACCACCTCAGTCCCAAACTTCAATTAGTTTTGATTCCCAATATCGTCTTGCCATCCTGATGCTTCTTTGAAACTCCTTGAAGAGAACAAGAGAAAACCTTACTGTCTGCATAGAATTCTAGAATTCAGTTTGGAAAATATTCCAATGTAAATCATCCTGGACTATTTCAATTTTATTAGAAGGAGGTACAGTTACTCAATATTAACCTCTACCTCAGGGACAGGGCAATCTTGCCCAGAAGATCTTGCTGATCGGTTTTCCTCTTATTTGGCTAAGAGAATCAGACTACTGTTTAAAAAGCATAAGCTGAGCACTTCTCTAAAGAATTAAAATCCTTGATGTTAGCTGCAAGATATATTAAAATACATGGGTGATCATTGTTAACTGATTCATGCAGGAACTAGTGTTTCCTCTAAAATGATTGTAAGCTCATAATGGATGTGCATAACTGTTCTTCTAAATATCAGATCTCTGAACTTGCAAAATAACACTAATTCAATTCATCTGTTTGTCTATGTAAACTTAGCCATGAATATGTTTCCCTGGTGGTAATTTTGCACATCTCCTAGACAGTCCCCATAACATAAGCTAAATATCACTGCAAATATCTATAGAGAAGTAATATTGCATTGATTTTCTAGTTCTGCTACCTTCTGACTATGTACCACTGAACAATTTGTATATCCTCTGTGAGCATCTGTGACACATTAATTCTAAATTTATAGGAACAAAAATTATACATTAATAGACAAATAACAATGACACCAGATATTAGGTAAATGATACCTTCAATTATTATGGAATTTTGACATATACATGTATAATTGTATTTTTGTGTGTGTTCATACATGTGTTTACATGGCTACAATTTTTGACTCAATGAATCATTGACTCTAACTCATCTTTGACATGGATAGTTCTTGGGAATAATTGTAGAATGGAGATAAGTGAAACAATGAAGGACTTAATAAATTAATTGATCAAAGGAATACACATGAGTTCATTGAATTACAATGGTAAAACATCACACAATCAAGATTTTTATTTAGTCGTGAAGACAGTCTGTCTTTATGTACATTGCTATTGCCCTTATACTTTACCTGTCTACAAAGACTCTTTAGTTCCAACTTAAATGTCAGTTTCTCTCACTCTGGGAAGTCTTTTCGGAAGATATCAGACTAGTTTAAATTTCTACTTTATCAAAATCTACAGTCCACTTCACAAATGACAATTCTACATTACATTAAGCACTATATTTCAAGTGCCTCAAGGTAGGTACATTGCAACATTCTTGAAAATAATCTGAAAAGCTAACAGGTTTGCTTTCAGGAAGTAGAGCTGGTATTGTGGGTGAAGTATATCTGCTATCTAAAGAAACGTCAATACTCTCTTGAGAATAAAGTATCCTCACATCATTAAAGTTCAATTCCTGTTATTTGTTAGAATTTGACTTACAAACTCAGAAAAATTGTGACAAGGGATATCAGAATGTCAGCCTTTCAACATTTGAAATTAAGATGCTAAATTATTATATAATCAGTTTTAAATGGAAATGAGAAATAGTAGATATAAATCCCGAAGTAAGATGTTGTGAGACACAGGAAAGGATAAGTAAGGCTTTTGTTAGTCAAAATCCTAGCAACAAACTGTTAATATGGAGAAAACAGGTAGCAGAGAAGGAAAAGGGAGGCCACAGAGCAAATGGGGGTAGAACTAACATTGTAGTAAAAGGCATAGCCAGCTGTACCTTGCTTTTAAGCACTTAGAAGAACATCTATCTTGGGAAATTATGTTTAGCTTGATTTGGCTGCTATCTAAGATTTTGTGTCTATATTTTGAAATCTGTCAGTACTACAACTGGTTGTAATTCTCCCCTCTGTTTTGAATTTCTGGAAGTTATCAAATACTCTCTAGCTCCATGTGTTTTCCTTGTATTATGCTTGAATTAAATTTAAGTAATTACTTTTACTAACTTGATCTCACCTTATTATTTTTTTCCTTGACTAAAATACTGTAATAACTATTTGAGAAAAAAATGATAAACCTTGGGAAAGTGCAAAAATCCCATATTAGTGTAAAGGGCTATCTAGCAGGCGTGTTTTTTCTTCATTGGAATTTTTAGTATACTATCATACATTTATAGCAATGTGATGGCTAGTAATCATTGTGAGCTTCACTTGGTTTGGAGTCAACTAGGACCAGAGTCACAACTCTTGTCATAAATATAAGGATGTTTCACAAAAAAAGCTTATCTGGAGACAAAATACCTTATCTGAATGTAGGTGGTACTATTCAATGTGCTGAATTACTTGACTGAATAAAAGAAAAATAATAAGTCAACTGAGCACCAACCAGCCATTAATTCTTTCTACTTCTTGAAACGTGACTATCTGCTTCATATCCCTTGCTGTGCTTTTCCTTGTCATGATGGAATGCATTCTTTTGAACCACAGCCCAAGCTTCTCTTTGTCAGGTATCTGGTTTCAGCCATGAAGGAAGAAACAAACTCAGTGAATAAAGAAATGAACATAGATATTTCACAATAAAACCCTGTTTGTAAAACTAAGAAGCCTTCAGGTAAGATTTGACCGAATGCTCTGGTATACTTGCCTGCTGGTATATTCCACATGCTAAAGAAAAACAATCTTTTTATGAGCTGTAACTTCCCTCCTTTTGAAGTGATATTCTCTCCTCCTCATTCTCTAAGGATTGCCTAATCATCTTTACATTATCATTCTCATGTGGAGGTCTATCTAGATAAATTTACACTATAGTTTCTGTTGCTATAGTCTCATTTTAGTCACATTTATTATTATTTTATGCCAATTACAATGTGATGCTTTAAAAACAATATTTTTTTGTACTCTTCACAGTATTACATCTGATTGTCATCATCAGGCTAATTTTAACAGATGAACAAACAATTGCATAGAAAGCTTTGATAACTCAATAAAACCTACACCTTGTCAGTACTCTTTCATTTAGTCTCTCACTGACAAATAGCCATTCTCATTGAGTGCCTTACAAGCAGATCTAAGCAAGAATGCCTAGAAATGCTTAGACATTATCTGCAAAGATCATTACCTTTTGCTTGGAAGTATTTTGAAATTACAGAAACAGCTTAAAGGAGGAAGATTGTTTATTTGGGTCAGGGTCACCTCATGATTTAAGGTGGCACAGTTCATTTAAGCAGAGAATACATACTGGCTATAGCATATTTTGCCTTAGCACCAGGATCTTAGAAATTATTGTGACTGAGAGCTCCAGACAGAAGTGAGATCTGGGTATAAACTCCAAGGACCAATGCCCAATTGGCCACTTTGTTCCAGTTGGGCTCTATCTCCCCACGATTTTACAAGTTCCCACACTATGTCAACCAGTGGAAGACAACGTGTCCAAACAGAGGACACTGTGGAAGACATCTGGTACCAACCAGAGATCATTCTGTTTATACATAACTTTACACCATTGTTACAGATGTAATCAGTGGTATTATTAGCGTTGCTCTTAGTCACTGTTGAACAGAGGAGAATTATTTCCTAGATTTTAAACCTAAAAGTGATAAGGATAAGAAATAGAAAATATGAAACTGTCATTACATTCCAACTTTATAATAATACACTGAAACAAAAAGAAGATTTAAGACCATAAAAGTGGGTGTAATTACTTTCTCCTGAGACTACGTGATAGGAAATCAATATCCAAAGTACAATATTGGCTGACACAGGTCATTCAAGTTTTGTTATAGGGTATAATGACTATATCTCAGTCCTCTACTCATTACAACTAAAACTTTGGTGCAGAAATAAAACTAAGAAGTAGTAACTTTCCAGGATCATGAAATAAATATACATAAGCAAATAGACTACAGAACTAGAATTTAATCCAATAGCTGACATGGCCTTAAATTTCCTATTTAATTATTTTTCTCTTAGCTTATCCCTGAAAGTGGATTACAGTACAAGGTGTAATGCCATAGCATCATAGTCACTTGAGTCATATTTAAATATATATATTGTACACACAGGGCAGGCAATCAGGTAATTGATGTTCACAATCCTTCCTGTTCTCCAATTCCCATGCCTTTTCTCCCACTTTATATAGGAGACCCCATATTCTGCCTCTCCTTCCTCTTTCCCACATTCCCAGAGACTATGCAGCTTTCTGTACTCCTGTGGAGCCTCTCAGCAGCCTCCTTCTATTCTAACCTCATTCTTCTCTATTAGCTCCCAATACCTAGAAACATATTTTACATGGAACCCACAAAGTGTATAGTTGACAGGGTTTCAGAGGCACCCACTATCAGCAACCCACAGTGACAACACTGACCAAAGATCCACAAGAATAACAATAAACCAAGAAATGAAACATCTACCCAACATAGACAAGACCAGATATGAACACCTAAATTATAATCGTCTCAATCCTCAATGGCTAGACAACAGCATGTAAACAGAGTCAATAATATCTAAGGCAATAAATCTCCATTAGAGTACAGCAAATATACCAAATTAGGTCCTGAGATGTGCAATATGGCTGGGGCAAAAGACTAGAACAACAATGAATATGTACAAGGACCTTAAATGGGATAAGAGTAAATTCATTAATGAAATCTGTGACAATAAATACAGTGGAGTGAAATAATGAAAACTGTTCAAGACATGACTGTGGAAATGCAATAACCATAGAAAACCCATACTGAGAAAAACTGGAAATGAATATTTTAATAATTTGAGTGGGAACCTCAGAGGCAAGCCTCACCAAGTGAAAAAAAGAGATGGAAGCGATAATCTCAGGCATAAAGACAAGAGCGAAGAAATAGATACCTTAGCCAAAGAAAATGTTAAATATAGAAACAATATCAAAAAAAGAAACATCCAGACAAAAAACATCTAGGAAATCTGGGACACTATGATAGACAAAATCTATGAATAATAGGAATTGAGAAGGGGCCAGCTCAAAAGCACAGAAAATATTTTCAACAAAATCATAGAAGAAAATGTCTCTAACATAAAGAAGGAGGTACCTATCAGGTACAAGAAGCATACGAACACCGAAGAGATAGGACCAGAAAAATATGCTCCTATACACATAATAGCCAAACCACTAAATGTATAGAAACAAACATATATATATATATACATATATATATCTGAAGTTACAACGAAAATTAATCAAGTAACATAAAAAAGAAGACTCATTTGAATAACTCTTGACTTTTCAATGGAGACTCTCCAACCAGAAGAATGTGAACATATATTATACAAACTATACCAGACCACAGACTACAGCCCAGACTATAATACACTGCTAAACTATCCATTACAATAAGAGAGAAATGAACAAAGGCATAAATGATATTTCACAATAAAACCAGATTAAAGCAGTATCTATCTACAAGCCCAAATAATCCTTCAAATGAAAGAGGTTAACCAAACCTATAATATTGAAGAATAATTCATCTCAGATCATAAAATCAAGAGAAAGAGATAGAATAAAACAATAATAAAAACAAGAAAACAATCACAGCAACCAAAAATATGAATCAACAAATACTTCTCATTGATAACTCTTGTCTTCACTGGTCTGAACTCTGTAACAAAAACATGTAGACTAATAGATGGCATTCAAATATATGATCTATCCTATTGCTGCATCCAAGAAACATATCATAATACCAAGGAGAGACGTTACCTTAGGGTAAAGGGATGGAAAAAGACATTCCAAGCAAATGAACCTAATAAGCAGCCTTTGTAGTCATCTTAATATCTGACAAAATAGACTTCAAACCAAAACTATCTGAAGAGATAATGAAGGGTACTACATACTCAACAATTGAAAATCCACTAAGAAAATATTGCAATTTAAACATCTATGCTCTAAATACTATTATTACTCCTAAAATAATGTATTGACTCTCATACAGTCATTGTGAATGACTTCAGTACTTGACAATAGATAGGTTGCCCAGACAAAAACTGAACAGAGAAATGTTAGACCCAAATGATGTCATGAACTAAATGAACCTAAAAGATGTCTATAGAATATTTATCCAAACACAAAAGTATACACCTTCTTCTCAGCAACAGATTGCTGAAATTGACCATACAAAGCGTGTCTCAACATGTGCAAGAAAATTTAAATAATACTTTTCATCCTATCTGACCACCATAGATTACAGTTGGATATCAACAACAATAGAAAAAACAGAAAGCTTACAAATCGTGGAGACTGAACTGTTGATAGCCATGTGGCCTAGTTTCAGATCAGCATATTAACACTTGTTCAAAGGTTCTTCATGAGGCAAAGCCCTTGGTGATGGTCACTCACTTGCCAAGAACCAGTGGAGCTCAGGACAGATCAGAATACTACTGGGGCCACACAAACCCTCTTCTATCTCATAATTTTGACAATTCTCTTGGTGATTTCTAGCGTCATTTTGTCAGCCATGCATGGGACAGATGTGATCATTCCCAGAAACTCCACTTTATTCCTCCAAAATTTCCCCTAAATTTCTTTGGGAACTGATATTTCTCAGGTTTCTTATCTGGAAATACCAGCTGTTACTTCTGATTTTGGGAACTTTTCTCATTCAGTGTTGACAGAATCAGAGTCAGGAAAAGCTAATGTGCACCTATGAGAAAGTGTTACAGGGGACATTAACTATGTCTCCTAATACTGGGGGAAACATTAGAATGGAAAAAAGTGCCTTATAAGTTTCACACTTTTTAGTGAGGCTTAGGTGTGCAAGACCCTTTTGTAGGACAATGGAACAGTTGGAGAAATACAAGCTAACTGTGTGCAAGCAGTATACTGAAAATCACATCTATTTTTGTAAATGTGCTTTGTTAAGTTTTGAATAGTATTGCTGTTCTTCAGAATGCCCCTATTTTTATCACCTTTTAGTTTTTCAAGAACACAATGTGCCTGGCTTGATTTGTAGCCAAGCTAACAAAATGAGTGTTATTTCTGATTTTAAAAGCAGTTTTGATGTAAAAGTTGGTGAGGGGAAGTATTTACATTTTTCTAGATGTTAATGCTGGTGACTGGGAGAAATATGCTTGTTTTTGAAGCATAAATAAAGATGTGGAACTAATCAGGATGAACTACTTGTATGAAACTCATTTGGCAGTCAGACACTTCTTTCTTCACATCAACATCTCTTCCCCATCTCATGACCTGTATCCAGCTATGGCAGGACCATGATACTGAACCACTTATTACTGAATGACAAATAAGACAAGGCAGAAACTAAGAAAGGAATTAAAGTTTTCAGAATTAAATGGAAATAGAAATACAACATACCAAAATTTAAAGGACACAATGAAAGTGGTTGAAGAGAAAAATTTGTGCATACAATGAGAGAGAGAGACAGAGACAGACAGAGACAGAGAAAGAGAGAGGGAGAGAGGGAGGGAGGTAGGGAGAGAGAGGGGGTAAGAGAGACAGAGAGACAGAGAGAGACAGAGAGAGACAGAGGGGGGGAGAGAGGAAGGGAGAGAGAGAGATCTCATACTAGTAACTTAACAGCATGCCTGAAAGCTATAGATTAAAAAGAAGAAATGACAGTCTAACAGACAAGTAGCAAGAAAAAAATTCAGGGATGAAATTAATTGCATAGAAACAAAAAGTATACAAACAATAAATGAACAGAGTAGTTTCTTTGAGAAAATCAATAAGATTGACATACCCTTATCCAAACTAACTAAAAGGCAGAAATACAATAACCAATTATCTAAATTAGAGAAGAAAGGGTCAACAGAACAACAGATATGGAAGATACTCAGAGAATCACAAGAGCATACTTTGAAACCCTATACTACATCAAATTGAAAATCTAAACTAATGGATAATGTCCTTGGCATATATATTATACCAAAGTTAAATCAAGATCATATACGCATTTCAAATAGGCCTACAAACCCAGTGAAATACAAGCAGTAATAAAGAATCTACCAACCAAGTAAAACTCAGGACTACATGGTTAGAAAAGAATTCTACCAGATTCTCAATGAAGAGTTAGCTCCAGTAGTTCTAAAATTATTTCACAAAGTAGAAACAGAAGGAATATTTCATGAGGAAGGATTATCCTGATACCTAAACACCCAACAGTGAATGAGAATAATGTGTCCAGGTTTCCTATGGAATTAGATAAAAAATTTTAACAAAATACTTGCAAGCTGAATAAAAGAGCACATCAAAAATGTCATACACTATGATTAGATAGGCCTCATACCAGGGATGTAGGGATGCAGGGGTGGTTCAACATGCAGTACATTGATAAATGTGTAATACACCATATAAACAGACTGAGAGATAAATCCCACGTGAATATCTCATTAGATTCAGAAAATACCTTTAACAAAATCCAATACCCCTTCATGATAAAATTCCTGGAAAGACTAGAGAGACAAGGGAGATGCCTCAATGTAATAAATGGAATTTAGAAGCCACAGAGAACATGAATGTACATGGGAAGAAAACTGAAGTATTTATTTAAGATAAGGAACAAGAAATTATTGATATCTGCATATATCTTCAAAGTATTACTGAAGTCCTAGCTAGAGTAATAAGAAACTGCAGGAGATCAAGGATAAAAATAGAACAGGAAGAAGTCAATGTGTACTTTTTTCATAAAAGATATGTTAGGACACATAAGCAGCCTTAAAAATTAGACAGGGAACACTTATAGGTGATAGACATTTCCAGCAATGTAGCAGGATACAAAATTAATATGCATATTATAATATGTATTTTATGTCATATATATGACAAAGGGATTGAGGAAGAAATAAGGGAAACAATAACATATTTCACTATAGCAAGCAGAAAAACAACAACACAAAAGTCTTGGTGGTAACTCTAACAAAGTAAGGGAAAGACTGTATAACAAATACACTAAGACACTGAAAGAAGAAACTGAAGATAACACCAAGTGGAATGATCTCCTAGGCTCATGAATCCGTTGGATTAATATAGTAGCAAAAATGGCATCATACTAAAAGCAGTCTATGGATTCAGTACTATCCCCTTCTCTGACACTGCTAGGTGACCAAGAACTGTAGATGAGATATGTCAGGGACCTAGGGAAAACCAAATACTAGTATTTTGCTAAAGGAATGTAGCAATAAAAGGACTCCTAATGAAATTCTGTTGTTTTCATAGATCAGTGCCTTGCTCAGTTGTCATCAGAGAAGCTTTCTTCTATGGTAGACAGGAACAGATACAGAGAGTCATATCTGGGTATAGTGAAGAGAGTGAGAGGTCGTAGAATACTCAGTTCTCAATTGGATATCTCCATCTTATCTCTCAACTCTGGGCTCATGGAGACCTGTGGAAAAGGAGGTAGAAAGAGTGTAATTACCAGAGTTGATGGAGGACACCAAGGAAACAAGGCATAGTCTGCACACATCTGGATCTGGTAGAGTTCCAGTGCTGATGAGATGGGAAGTGAATCCAATCACCAATCTCTAACCCGGAAGCTAGCTCTAATTGGTAACTGCTCGCAAATGAAAAATCAGTTTTCTCCAATGGAGGTTTGCTGGATTTACAAACCAATCTTAAGGGCAGACTCAGTGCTCAGCAGTAGATGGCAAAACTAATGAACTCAGTGGTATTGGAGGAGATTCTTTGTCTCATAATGCTTTGTCAGAGCACGTTTTTAACCTTGCAGATGTTTTTATGGTTTCTTATTGTGTTTTAATTGCATTTATTTATGTGTGTAAATATGTGTGTTTCTTTGTCTTTGTGTGTTTTTTATGCCTAATGGCTGTTTTTTTTTACTGTTTACTGGTTTTATCCTTTTGGTTTGTTTATTTTATCTTTTTCATTTTATTATTATTTTATATGTTTGTTTGTTTTTTATGATATCTAAAGGTTATGCATTTTTTTAAGTTAGGAGATGCAGGAAGACCTGGGAGGAGTTTTGGGAAAGGAAACGATAATCAGAATATATACTAAGAAAAATTCCATTTTCAATAAAAGAAAAAGAAAAAAGTAACACGACTCTGAAATCCTAGTATTCAAGCTTCTATGTGGTTATAAATACCAGGATTCATAGAAGACTGAAGTGAAAAAACATATTATTATATATATCGTATTTAATCATGTATATGTAGGTAGACACTCAAGCATGCACACACACACACACACAAGCACACACAGATACAAATACATAGAAAGACTAGGGAACAGCATGTGTAGGTGAACACAGAGCCTAACCTCTCAACTCTACAGGCATTTGACAGAGGCAGAATCAGTATACCACAGGCTTAGATAACTGAAGATTTATTTGAATGGCTATCCAGAACACAGGACATAATTTGTCTTCCAATTATAATCAAAATCAAAGTCCCTACATTCCACATAAAATTGTAATGGTATGCAGAACAAACTTCGCAATGCCCAAGGCACAGTCAAAATACTCAGCATCAAAGATACAAGGATCAGCTGTCTATGGCTAATTTAAAGAAAAATACTAACTCCAAGGTCACTTAGACATAGTAACTGATAGAAACTTTAGATTTTAAACAGTTTTTGTAATTATGCTTAACAGGATAAAATAAAATCTCCTTTTAAAAAAGTGTTTCCTGTAATTTTATGTATGAACACATTGTATTCCCATCCTTTCTGCTGCCTCCTGTCCTCACTCCCAATCCTCCCTTGCCACCTTTACTCCCAAACACACACACACACACACACACACACACACACACACACACACACAGAGAGAGAGAGAGAGAGAGAGAGAGAGAGAGAGAGAGAGAGAGAGAGAGAGAGAGAGGGAGAGGGAGGGAGGCACAGACACACACACACATAAACATATGCTTGCATATGTATTATATTGGTTTATGAAAATGAAAGTAGTGGGTTCTTCTATAAGTTTCAGCCATAGGTAAGTTGTCTGTATTTAATAGTAACAGGCATAAATTCCTTTTCATTGATTGACCCTTAACTTCAATTAGCTCTTGCTGACTCCCAAATGGAAATGTTCCTATTGCTGGATGCATTATGTCAGATCACTCATCATTATAGTTTTATAACTTGGTAGGGCAATTGATTCCTTATTCTCACTTTTCAGCTTGCATAATACCTTCTGATAATATGAGAGCATTGCACTATGAATGTTTTTATTCATCTATAAAGCTGGTTTTACAATCTAAATATTGATTATTTCTTGTAATTGTTGTTTTAGCTCTTTTTGCTTTTGGGGGACCCACCACCCAGCTCCCAAATAAATCACACACACACACACACACACACACACACACACACACCGAGGCTTATTATTACTTATGAATGCCTGGTCTTAGCTTGGCTAAACTAGATAACTTTTCTTAATTTTAAGTATCCCATCTACCTTTTGCCTTTTACTTCTGAAAATCTTACTCTTACTCTGTGGATTGCTGTGTCTCTGGATGGCTGGATGGACGTGGGCCCTGATGTCCTCCTTTCCTTGTTCCCTCTTGCTGCTCATTTTCCTCATTTCTCTTCCTATTCATGCTCTCTGCCATCCAGGCCTGCCTATCCTTGCTCCTGTTTCAATATTGTCCATTCAGCTCTTAATTAGGACCACCAGGTATTTTAGATAGGCACAGTAATACAGCTTCACAAAGTTAAACAAATGCAGCATAAACAAAAGTCACACACCTTAAAATAGTATTACTCAACAATTTCTACTTCAGCATGGTAGTATTATAACTAATTTATCGTAAATGATCACTTTTGTATCTCTCTTGAACTTTCCTAATCCCATTTTTTGTTTGTTTGTTTGTTTGTTTGTTTTAGAAGTGGGATACAGGATACCTCACTGGAACCTCTGATTTCCTTGGTTCATCTGGTTCCTTAAAAAGATGCCTGTTTCAAAGTCACAGAAATGTTAACCGATGTTGGGCAGCCAAATTGTTAGAATTATGAGCCTTTATCTGTGTTATCTCCCTGACTTCCAATGTTTTAGAAACAGGTTTAGAGACAAGAGAATGATGAAGACAATGGGCCCATGCTAGGAGATGATAAATTAGAATGTCTACCCCTGAACACACTATCAAGCCCTTGTGCCCATCCCACCTTTTGGCTGAAATCCCAGCTTCTTGTTCTTGTTGTAGTCTCCTCTGTTGCTTTTTGCCTGAGTTCCATTTCTAGTGCCAGGTGGGAACAATGGCTGAACAATGTGGGTCTAAATACACAGGGAGTTTGGAGAAATGCTAGTGATGTCCTGCATTGAGGCAGAGCCCTCATAAACACAGGGACAGATGTAGCAGCAGTTGACAAAGCCCCAACGAAGTGGTTGGCTTTCCTCTTGAGTCTGCAGTTTCTCTCTGGGATGTAAAATTTCATCAAATGATAAAATAAGAGACTTTGGTTTCCTACAGTAGTGGCTTTTACACAAGGCATTACAATATTAAATCAGACATGGGGTAAACTCTTTATGGAGTTCATCAGAAGAAAGTCCTGATTTCATTGTTTTGATCTTGCAGAGCATTAACTTAAGCATTGCCATTACATTTAAAACTGTGTGCAAAGAAACTTCATCTGTTACTCAACTTATGTTTATAAGGATAGGGAAATGTCATTCATTTGACTGCCAATTTACCTGTTACTGGGAAAATATTATTCTCCATCATATTTATTTACTTGGGGGTCTGTGAATATTATAACTAAATACCACATAAACTTCTCTAAACTGTAATAAATATTTCCATACAGTTATCCATTTCAGGGGGAAAATGACATATACTCAAATATTAGTAAATTCTGTTGCTGAAACCAGCTAGACATAGGCAAGATGGCTTGTGCATGAGATAGACATTCAAGAAATTTGCTGAAAATTTCTGGTCATAAGTATAGTTATCTCTTGCCAACTTTTAGTAATGTGGACTGAAGTATGATGACAGTTATTGCATTTATTGTTTGAAATCAAGTTTATGCAGAAACAGCATAGTTAAATCAAAATGGTAGCATAACATCATACACTTGTAGCACTTGGCACTCGGTAACTTATTAAATTGGTCTAGTTAGAGCTTATCAGCATTTCTAATACAAGATGACCTAACATTTGTAAGCAAAGATCTAAGTTCCTCTGCTCTTTTTGATGTATTAACATTTCACTCTGCCCTGGATTATATGACAAACTCTGGAAATCCCTTATGAAAGGCTTTACCCTCCCTGGAGAGCAGAAGGGAGATGGAGTGGGGTGTAGGGTTGGGAGGAGTGGGGACTGGGAGATGAAGAGAGGGAAAGGGAACTAAGAGTAACATATGTAAAAAGTTAAAAAAAAAGAAAATAATAGAACCTTCACAAATTGGTTAACACAGAAATCTAACTACAAGCAACACGTTGCTCATTATAATTAACATTTCAGAGCTAGAGATCCTGTAGCCTAACCAAAAATTTCCTTCATCTTGTTTTTATTTTTAATGAGACATTTGGAATTTTCTTCAGTGTCTTTATTTAGTGTTGCATGGATAAGATTATGAGAAAATAAGCCTTCCTCTCCAACCAGTTTCAGCATGTATTCTCCGGATCTCAGGCTGCTATTTTGCTTTTTCCTTATCTCCTTTGGCCTTGCTGTTCCACTTGAGGAGGTTGCGCAGCTGCCTGAGAGCTCTCCAGGAAGGCAAGGTCCTGAGGTTAGATCCAAATCTCTGCTGTATCCTGTGGCCTCAGAAGTGCTTGCTGATGGAGGACGACTGGTTAAGAAGTCCCTACACTGCCAGACCTGTTTATGCCCTTGCTTTCCTCCTGTTGCTCTCCATAGAGACCTGATGGAATGAACGTAGCTGCACTGACACTCTTCCATTGGTGTAGTGTCTTAAGTGGAAGAAAAGTCAGCATCCCTTGACATGCACATAGCCATTCAACACCCTCTTCTGCTTTTCATCTCCTCACTTCAGTTTTTAAAGCCATGTAGCCTTTCTCAGTATTTCCAAAGGTAGATGGCCTGACACTACCAGGTAGCCATGTCTGGAAAGATCTCCTGAGAGGTGGGTTTAGAATTCTCTTTGCTCCCAACCCCAGAAGGACTTACTGAAAAGTCAAGTTCTATTTCAGGTCTCTTCTGAATGCCCTACAAGGTCAGCATTTCTGATACTTCGCAGCTCATTCATTTGATTTAGGTTGTGCTTTCTCCATCTCTGCATTGTGAGATGTTTGAAATTTAAAGGAAATGTTTGTGGGATTTGGTCTTAGAGAAAATAGATAATTTTCTTCTAAAATGATGAAAACATTAACAACCATCTATCAGAAACTACTATCACTGGCCATAAGTAAAGCTCAAGTTTTTGTTTTTCATCATTCCTTTCTTCTGTCATCTATTCTCCTATCTCTCTCCTTAAGCTACATTTCCCCCACTTTTCAATGGTATCTTATGCTTTTTCCCCAAAGTGACATATTGACTGATGTTTAAACAGAGCCTTGTATGACAATGGTATCTGTAAACAAAATAGACTAATGTAAGTTGTTCAAGATTGTGTCTCTTAGCTCCACAACAGATGTAGAGCAAGATATTTTTTAATCACTGTACTTATTAGTTAAGATTGTAATTTAGTATATGTTCACACCTCAGCTTTCAATCCATTATTGTGTCAATAATGTTACATGACTGAAAAGATTCAGAAGAGGAAAAAGAGGATACATTTTACAATACATGAAAGAATGGAAAAACATGATTTCTTTGTATTCTCCATTTAAAGCATAAGGGGTAAAAATACAGAAATAAAACAACTTTGTAAAAATTTAATGCATTTGGCATTGGCCTGTTAATTGCTCAGTGCTATATAAACAGAATAGACATCTGAAATATTTTAGAGAGCATAGAACTGTGGTAATATTTTGCTTGTGATCTAACGAGTAAAGCTTGCCTGAAGATCTGAGTGCGGAGTAATCCACTCGTTTTCTATAGAGGTCAGACAGTCCTAACACACACCTTTAATCCCATAATTTGGGAGACAGAGGTAGAAAGATTTCTGTGAGTTCAAGGCCACCTTGGTCTACACAAAATTTATCCAGTCTGAAAGATAATCAGAACTAGGAAGTGGTGGGGTGGTGGCTCACAACTTTAGCTCCAGCACTGGGGATATGGAGAAAGGAAGGTATACTACTGGGCAGAGAGAGGAATGTAAGGCTGGAGGAGACAAGAGCTCCTTTTTTAAGTCTGAAGATTAGGTAGAGGTAAGAGGTCTTTCTTGTGGATGGCTCCTTTACTTCTCTGATTTTTTAGCATTTATCCCAATATCTGACTCTGGGTTTTTGTTATTAAGACCTTTTAGAATTTGTGCCACAGAGAACAAAAAATGTAGAATGTTAATTTTGAAATATTTTGATAAAATAAAATCACTTCATATTGGTTTTACTCCTCCATTTCTCCTGAAATACATTCTATCATTATAACTTCCTCTTTCTAGTCCCTTGTCCTCTCTCTCTCTCTCTCTCTCTCTCTCTCTCTCTCTCTCTGTGTGTGTGTGTCTCTCTCTCTGTCTCTCTCTCTCTCTGTCTCTTTCTCTCTGTTTTCTTTATTCTTTTCCTCACTTGCTTTCTTTCTTCTTTCCATACATTTATGTCTCCTTTTTCATGTTCTTTCTCTTATATTCATTGTCACTCTATTGGAATATTTTGAGGTTTAATGGTATTATTCTGAACTTCATACAGAAGTTAAGATTTTATGTTTGAGGAAAACGATTGGGTTATCATCAAACTCTAATAACAAGACCCTCAGAGACATAAACATGGAATCTCCATCCTGAAAATATGAAAGTCAGTAAATCATGAAAAGAACCAAGCCTTGACTTCATAAGTAAGAAGAGCTATAAGTTACAATGGGCTGCTCCTGTGGCAGAGCAGAAGAGGTAGTACAAGATTTTGAAACTCTGTTTAGCATGTGAATAGTTGTTTTCTGCCAAATCTTGTCTCAGTAATGGACTTGAGGATCATTAACAATGTAAAAAATAATTAAGTAGCATTTTGACGGTAGACAAAGGATGGCAGAAGTTTAAAGTATCAAGTTATAATTTTGAGGGAAAGACATGAAGTTAATAGGGTATACAGGAGTAATTAAATTAACTACATCATGAAGGTAATTTAATACTACTTGTTCTTGGGGAGAGAGTTAAGAAATAGGGGAGGAGAGAGAAAAATATAAAGAATAATAAAAACTATAGCACAGAAACAAAGAATGATGAGGTTAAATTCAAAAGAGATATGTGGCATCTATCCCAGAAAACACATAAAACAGATTAATTGGATGATGCGTAATCTCACAAGAATTGATTGTCTCAATCAAAATCACCTCCTTTGCTTCCCTTTGACAGTTTTGCAGTTCTATTGTGCTGTGTTCCTTTCCTCTCTCTTATGTTGCAGGCATACTTTTCTTTAAGAAAAATAAAGAGTAATTTTTAATTTCACATTGAACTTCTTATTAAACAATCCAGAGAGAAATTCAATAGATACCCTAAATAAGTCTTGCTGGAGTGAACAGGAGAAGGTGTTACCTATCAAATTTAGCTGAGTAACACTTTCTTGAGACAAATCATCAATCAATACAATATTTTTGCAAGGGGAAAATGACACTATGATCATATTCCAGTGCTATACACTGTGTGTATTTTTCCAGGTTAACTTGTCTTTCTTACAACATCACAAAGATTTTGTCTATTAAAATATGTGCTTTGTGGGGCTGGAGAGTTGGCTTAACATTTAAGAATATATGTTGCTCTTCCAGAAACTCATAGTTTGATTCCCACTACCTACTTCATAATTTATAACCATCTGAAACTCCAATTACAGAAGATAGCGTCTTCTCACTGCCATTGATATGCAATTCATGCAAAATACATACATGTAGGCAAAACACTCACACATAAAATAAAAATTAATTTGAATAATTATTTTCAAAGGGATAAATTTCAGATGGAAGCACAAATCTGAAGATATTCTTTCACAAACACCCACAAACTCTTCTTTCTAATTGTACCATAGTAAATACTGACACCCAAATTCACGGGGTCTGTGGATCAGTCCCATGCTTACCTCTCAGTCACCAGTCTGGGGCCTATGAACTCCCCTTGTTCAGGTCAGCTGCCTCTGTGGGTTTCACCAGCCAGGAATTGACTCATTTGCTTATCATTTCTCCCTCTCTGCAACTGGGTACCAGGAGTTCAGTTCAGTGTTTAGCTGTGGGTGTCTGTCTCTGCTTTCAATAGCCACTGGATGAAGGCTCTAGGATGGCATATATCTGGGAAGGGCATTTAGATTGCCAGTTTGTGTCATCCTTGTAGCTCTCTGAAAATCTTCCTAGTGTCAAATGTCTTCTTAAACCTATAGTGGCTCTCTCTATTAAGGTATCTCTCATTCTGTTGTCCTCTATTTCTTCCCCTGAATCAACCTTCCTGCTTCCCCATGTCCTCCTCTCCTCTCCTCTTTTCTTTCTCCAAGCTTCCTCTCCCCTCAAATCCCCCCATGATCTCAATACCCTCAGGAGACCCTGTCCCATTTTCTTTCTCCCGAGTACCATGCATATCCCTCTTAGGGTCTTCACTGTTTCCCAGACTTTCTGGCGGTGTGATTATAGGCTGACAATCCCCTGATCCATGTCTAAATTCCATATATGAGTGAGTACATACTATGTTTGTCTTTTTGTGACTGGGTTACCTCACTAAGGATGATTTGTTCTAGTGTCATCCATTTGCCTGAAAATTACAAAATTCCAATTTTTTCAACTAAGTAGTATTACATTGTGTAAATGTACCACATTTCTCTATCCATTCTTCAGTTGAGGGACATCTAGGTTGCTTCCAGGTTCTGGCTATTACATATAGTGATGCTATAAACATAGTGGAACAGATATCTTTGTTGTATGAAAGTGCATCTTTTGGGTATATGCCTAAGAGTGGAATTGCTGAGTCTTGTGGTAGACTGATCCCCATTTTCCTGACTAATCTCCAAACTGATCTCCAAAATGGATGTACAAGTTGGCATTCCCACCATCAGTGGAGGAGTGTTCCTCATGTGTATTAGTGAGGAGGTCTCGGCAATCTTTGCAGCCTTGGATAGTAGATCAGTGTTTAGCCCTACCAGACAAATGGACTTGGGGAGCCCATTTTACATGGAGGTTTGCTCTCTTAGTCTGAACACATGGGGGAGGGCCTAGGCCCTGCCCAGCATGATATGATAGTCTTTGAAGATTCCCTATGGAGGGCCTCACCCTTCCTGCGGAGTGGAGGTGGAATGGGGTGGGGGTTGTGGGAGTTTGTGTAGTGTGGGGGAGGAGGAAAAGGTGAGGGATCTGGGACTGACATGTCAAACAAGCTTGTTTCTAATTTAAATAAAAGAAAATAAAAAATAAACAAGTAAGTACTGACTCATAATGATGTCTGAGTCAATGAAGGAACCAAAATTGGCTCACGAGGCAACATAAACTTGTGCCACCGCCATAGCAAAAACAAAATCAAGACCTGAATAGAATCCACTATCTCCTGCACTAAAGCATTGCAAATGAAAATCAAATAAAATTCAACATTATCTGAGAATTTAATTCCAAGATATATAATGAAATTTCAGCACACAATGGAAAGTGGGATAATAATGTATTAAAATTAAAATGCTCATATATAGTAACTTATACCACAATTATTATATTTATCCCTAATGTAAAAGAGGAATAAAATATGTTATGTTTGATTTTAAAGTGAATATAACTACCAGTAAATGTATTAAAAGATATAAAACTGAAAGATAATCAAACCATGAATTTAAACTCAATGAAAAGGACTTATAAATATAAAACACATGGTAATTGATAAAACATATAATAATTTTACCAGTTATAATAGAATTAGAGGTTTATTAATTAATTTTATGTACCATTATAATGAAATGAATTATTCTAAATACAAACATTCCATTTAAATTAATAAAATATAGACCACATAAATGTTGTATGGGTCCTGAAACAAAATGAATCAGGAAGTTTCCATTTTTAGTGAATTAAATGAGATATCAAGGAAAAAGTAACATGAGACAGAACAAAAAAGTTGTCCTATGACCTCCACCTGACCAATCTTCTGATACCAGTTACAAAATATGTTTGAGCCCACAGAATGCAACCTTTATCTACATCACACATGCACAGATGTAACAGAGAATGGGAAAAAAATGACCAGTAATAAATGTCAAGGAGAGCTGTTTATAAAGAAGTCTGTTGACTATTTGATATCTTCTATGCAGATTTCATTTCCTGGTATTACAAAACCTCTGTATCAGTGACTACCCGAATTGCAATCAGAGAGCCTTTGTCCAGTAACTAATGAAAGCATTATACAAAGATCCATCACTTAGCACTGGACCAAGCTACAGGAATCCTGTTGAAGAGAGGAAAGAGGGATTGGACAAGGCAGGGGTGGTCAAAGCCATCACAAGGAAACCCAGAGAGACAACTAACCTGGACTCCTAGGAGCTCACTGACACTTGCCAGATTGACGCTAAGGAGTCCCAATGGAACTAACCTTGGCCCTCTTGCTACATAGGTGTATCAGCTGTTTATGCTTGGTGGTCTTCTGCGACTCCTAGCAGTGGGAGCTGGACCTGTCCCTGATGTCTTGTATCCTTTTTTGAGAACCTATTTCTCATACTGGGTAAGTTTATCAACTCTTATTGTGAATGGAGCAGCTTAGTCTTACCTCACATTGATTGTTCCATGCTTTCTTAATAGCAGTGGGAGGCCTGTCCATTTCTGGACACAAAGAGGAGTGGATTGTGGGTGGGGGGAGGGGGCAGAGAGGAAGCAGGGAGAGGGAATGGGAGAAGTGGATGAATGGGAAACTGATCAGAAGGTAAAATAAATGAATAAAATTAATTAAAAAGAAAAACAAAACAAAAATCTGTATATAAATTTTAAAAGCAGGGAAAAGTGCCATAAAATGTGAATCAGTAATTGGCATATATAAAATTCATAGATAAAAATACTGCTAATAATACTATTAATACTACTACTACTACTATTATTACTACTGACACATACACACGTAAAATTCTTTATTAAAAACATTTTAATTATCTTATTACCAAGTGGTTCTTGGCATACAAAAAAAAAGACTTTGAGTAGTAGTTCTCAATATTCCTAATGCTGGGATCCCTTAAGACAGTTCCTCATTGCTTACCTGATCTAGCTATTACAAATAATGCTGTTATGAACATAGTGGAACATACATCCATGTTGTATGAATGGGCATCTTTTGGGTATATGCCTAAGAGTGGAATTGTTGGGTTGTGTGGTAGACTGATTCCCATTTTCCTGAAGAATCTTCATACTGATTTCCAAAGTGGCTGTACAAATTTGCATTCCCACATGTAATGGAAAAAGTGTTCCCCTTTTTTCCATATCCTCTCCAGCATAAGCTGTTGTTGAATTTTTTGATTTTAGCCATTCTGACAGGAGTGAGATGATATTTCAGAGTTGTTTTGATTTGCATTTCCTGGATGGCTAGGCATGTTTATCACTTTCTCAAGTGTCTCTCAGCCACTTTAGACTCCTCTACTGAGAATTTTCTATTTAGTTCTGTAACCCACATTCTGATTGGATACTTTGGTGTTTAGGAGAATAGCTTCTTAAGTTCTTTGAAAATTTTGGAGATCAGTCCTCTGTCAGATGTGGGACTTGATGCTGCAACGATAAACAACACACTTATTGAGGATATACTGAAGAAATTACTCACAAGAGGAAAACAAGCAACCTAGATGAGTCAAGTAGTTTTCTGCCATTGAGCTGGAAGCCGAGAGCATTAGCTCTGCTATTCAGTCTTTTATTCCTTCCGCAGGACACTCCCCTAGCCATGCCCAAATGTGGGCCTGGCTAGTGGTGAAGTTCCTCTGCCCTGTCTCTAGTCATGACCAAAGTGGATGTGGTTAGAAGTGCAGTTCTGGGCATTCATTACCACATACTAGGCGTCTTTAGAATACCACGTGGCTAATGGCTGTGTCCCGAGTTAGTGAATATCTTTTCCCAACCTGTGGGTTGCCTTTTTGTCTTTCTGATTGTGTCATGAACCTTATAGAAACTACTCAGTTTCAGGAGGTCCCATTTTTTAATTGTCAATCTCAGTGTTTGTGCTACTGGTGTTATATTCAGGAAGCGGTCTCCTGTACCAATTCGTTCAAGGGTACTTCCCACTTTCTCTTCTAACAGGTTCAGTGTGGGTAGTTTTATGTTGAGGTCTTTGATCAATTTGGATTTAAGTTTTGTGCGTGGCGATAGAGATGGATCTATCTGTAGTCTTCTACATGCCAATAGCCAGTTATGGCAGAACCATTTGTTGAAGATGCTATCTTTTTTCCATTGTATAATTATAGATTCTTTGTTGAAAATCAGCTGTTTATAGGTTTGTGGATTAATCTCAGATTGTTCAATTCAATTCCATTGGTTTACCTGTCTATTTTTGTGCCAATACAAAGCTGTTTTCAGGACTTCAGATGTATAATAGAGCTTGAGGTCAGGGATGGTGATGCCTCCAGATGTTGCTTTGTTGAGTAAGGTTGTTTTGGCTATTCTGGGTCTTTTGTTTTGCCATATAAAGTTGGGAATTTTTCTTTCAAGGTCTGAGAAGAATTGTGCTGGAATTTTGATGGGGATTGCATTGAGTCTGTAGATTGCTTTTGGCAGGATTGTCATTTTTACTATATTGATCCTACATATCCATGAGCATGGGAGATCTTTCCATTTTCTGGTGTCTTTTTTAATTTCTTTCTTTAAAGACTCAAAGTTCTTGCAATGTAGGTCTTTCACTTGTCTAGTTAACGTTATTCCAAGGTATTTTATTTTGTGTGTGTCAATTATAAAGGGTGATGTTTCTCTGATTTCTTTCTCAGCCCTCTTATCATCTTGTATATTGTAGGACTACTGATTTCCTTGAGTTGATCTTGTATCCTGCGACTTTGCTGAAGGTGTTAATCAGCTGTAAGAGTTCCTTGATAGAGAAAATGTGGTAAATTTACACAATGGAATACTACTCAGCCGAATAAAAACAATGGAATCTTGAAATTTGCAGGCAAATGGATGGCACTAGAGGAAACCATCCTGAGTGACATAACCCAGTCACAAAAAGACAAACATGGTATGTACTCACTTATACATGGATTTTAGACATGGATCAGGGGAGTGTCAGCCTACATTCCCAGGGCCAGTGAGTCTGGGAAACAGGGAGGTTCCCAAGAGATATGCATTATACCCCAGAGAAGTAGAAAGAAGCAAGATCTCCTGAGCAGATTGGGAACATGGTGGGAGAGGAGAGGACATCAGGAAAAAGAGAGGGGGATAAGAGGTGGGTATAGGAAGACATGGGGGAGCAAGAAGGTTGATTTGGGGTACGAATAGAGGAGACCAGGATGAGAGATACCATAATAGTTGGAGTCATTATAGCTTTGAGGAGAGAGCTGACACCAGTGAGATTTCCAGAGATCTACAAGGATAACACCAACTGGACAGCTAAGTAATAGCAGAGAGACTATATTAATAGCCCCTATCTAATGATAAAGTTGATGACTTCCTTATATGACATCCTAGAACCTTCATGCAGTGACTGCTGGAAGCAGAGACAGATACTCACAGGTAAACCCAGTGACAGACATGGAGGAGTGATGAGCAAAGGGATCAAGACGGTGCTGGTGAAAGCCACAATGACAACTGACTGGACAAGAGTAAGCTCTTGAAACCCACACTGATGGCTAAGAGACTAAAAGGGGACTGATCCAAATTCCATGAATGTAGTGTCAGTGAGGAGGCCTCAGAAATCTCTGGGTCCTTGGGTAGAAGATTAGTGTTCACCGTGGCATACAAATGAACTTTAGGAGCCCATTCCACATGGAGGGATGCTGTCTCAGCCTGGACACATGGGGAAGGGCCTAGGTCCTGCCTTGGATGAAATGACAGACTCTGGAGATTCCCCCAAGGAGGGCCTCACCCTCCCTGGAGAAAGCCATGGGGATTGGGCTGGGGTTGGGACTGGGAGGGAGAAGTGGGGAGCTGGGATTGACATTTGAAGCATGGATGTTTTTAATTTAAATAAAAAAGGAAAAAAAGACAGTTCCTCATATTGTGGTGACCCCAGGGATAAAATTATTTTCATTCTTACTTCATAACTGTATTTTGCTACTGTTGTGAAGCAAAATGTAAATATTTTAGGAGATAGAGGTTTGTCAAAGAAGTTACAACCCACAAATTGAATACTACTGTTTGAGAGGATGCTAGTGATAATTAACCTGTCAACCATGCCAATTGACCCAAACAAACAGACCTCAAGAGCCACAGAGCAGTGACACTACCAGTGTGAGATGAGGAGGAAAAACCAACTAGAGAAAACTCCCAGTATACATAAGACAACAGGACTCTTGAGGAAGTTCTGTGCTGAGCTGCAAATTTTGCTGGAAAGTGATCATGAAACTCTCCTGAACTGAAGTCTGTAGGATGTAGGTTTATGAATCACAGACTTTAAAAGCAGACAACAAAAGCTATGAACTGCGTGACCTTGAGCTCTTTATTTTAATCCAGTCCCTGTACTTTTCCTGTAAGTCTCATGGAAGCAAAGTTTAATAATGTCTCAATTTTGATTAAATTAAATGAGAAAATTCCAGTGAGTTGATGGGTAAAAATACACACAGTGACAGAGTTAATAGATCAAAGAGTGACTTCAGAGCCATGCTTTCTGTATTAAAAAGAAAAAGTACTATCATTTGAGAAAGCTACTTAACATTTGTTTCAGTTTCCCCATCTAAAATACAATGAAACTATGACTATCATTATCCAAAGTGGTTATGAAAATAAATGAGCTTCTATAGGATAAGGTCTAGAATGTGTGACATATGGTAACTGATCTAGAAATGGCAGATCATCCTTTTTTGTTCATTTCATACATAGAAATCTTTTGGATATATGCCTAACTGTGGAGTTCTGGGTCTTGTGGTAGTCTTATTCCCATTTTTCTGAGGAATCTCCATACTGATTTCCAAAGTGACTGTACGAATTGGCATTCCTACCAGCAGTGGAGGAGTGTTCCCCTTTCACCACAACCTCTCTAAAATAAATTGTCCTTGGTGTTTTTAATTTTAGCCATTATGACAGGAGTAAGATGGCATCTGAGAGTTGTTTTGATTTGCATTTTCAGGATGGCTAAGGATGTTGAGCACTTGAGAATTCGCTAAGAAGCTCTGTAGCCCACTTTTTAATTGGATCATTTGGTGTTTTAGAGACTTGCTTCTTGAGTTCTTTGTAAATTTTGGAGATCAGCCTTCTGTCAGATGTGGGGTTAGTGAATATTTCTATCCATTCTGTGGGCTGCCTTTTTGTATTGCTGACTGAGTCCTTTGCCTTACAAAAGCTTCTCAGTTTCAGGAGGTCCCATGTATTAATTTTTGACCTCAGTGTCTGTGCTACTGGTGTTATGTTCAGGAAGCTGTCTCCTGTACCGTTTCATTCAAGGGTACCACCCACTTTCTCTTCTAGGAGGTACAGTGTGGCTGGATTTATGTTGAGCTCTTTGATCCATTTGGACTTAAGTTTTGTGCATAGTGATAGATATGGACCTATCCACATTTTTCTACATGCCTCCCTCCACTTATGCCAACACCATTTGTTGAAGATGCTTTCCTTTTTCCATTGTATATATTTAGCTTCTTTGTCCAAGATCAGATGTTCATACATGTATGGGTTAATATCAGGGTTTTCAATTCGATTCCATTGGTCTACCTGTCTATTTTTGTGCCAAAGCTGTTTTCAGGAATACAGCTCTATAATAGAGATGGTGATGCCTCCAGATGTTGCTTTGTTGAGTAAGGTTGTTTTGGCTATCCTGAGTCTTTTGTTTTTCCATACAAAATTGATTATTGTTCTTTCAAGGTCTGTGAAGAATTGTGCTGGTATTTTAATGGGGATTGCATTGAGTCTGTAGTTTGCTTTTGGCAGGATTGTCATTTTTACTACATTGAACCTACATATCCAAGAGCATGGGAGATCTTTCCATTTTCTGGTGTCTTTTTTAATTTCTTTCTTTAAAGACTCAAAGTTCTTGTGATACAGGTCCTTCACTTGTTTGGTTAGCATTATCTCAAGGTATTTTATGTTGTGTGTGGCAATTGTAAAGCATGATATTTCTCATTTCTTTCCCAGTCTTCTTATTGTCTGTATATAGTAGGGCTACTGAATTTTTTGAGTTGATCTTGTATCCTGCCACTTTGCTGAAAGTATTTATCAGCTGTAGGAGTTCCCTGGTAGAGTTTTTTGGATCACTTATGTAACCTATCTTATCATCTGCAAATAGTGAAAGTTTGACCACTTCCTTTCCAATTAGTATCCCCTTGATATACTTTTGTTGTCATATAGCTCCAGCAAGAACTTCAAGAAGAAACTTGAAAAGGTATGGAGAGAGTGCACAGCCTTGTCTTGTTCCTGATTTTAATGGAATTGCTAACCCTGATTTTTATTGTTCTAAGCTAGACATAGCATCAATGATGATTTCAAACTGTGTTCTAGGAATAGAAGGAATTGACAAAGTTGCACTTATTTCTCATGTAATTTTAAGTACATGTATATACTTATATGTATGTATATACATATAATTATATACAATTTTCCTAACCTAGTAAATATTCAAAATGGTTTCAGTGTGTAGAAGAAGAAGCTAAACTTAAGGAAAATCATGCTTTGCTTAAGGATGAATCTAACATTAGTGTTTTTGTCTGTCTAGCTTCATAGACTGTGGTTATACTCAACATCATTGTTTTGCTGATCCCACATGTGTTCTGAATGTGCTTTGTGATCGTCGATATGGTTAAAGACTCCTGAGACTGACTATTGAAGACTCTGCTCCTATCTTTTATACATCTCTAGTGCTGGGACTAAAGGCATGAGCTCTGTTACTCTTTTAGACTCAATCAGTTTCATGTAGTCCTGGGGGGATTTGAACTCAGAGAGATCCATCTTCCTTTGTCTCCTGAGTCCTGAAATTAATGATGTGTTCCACTAGTGCCTGATCTCTGTAGCCTAAGGCTGACTTTGCTTTCTGAATCCTCAGACAAGCTTTAATAAATCATAATGTATCAACATATAATCACATGTGCAAGGATCCTTTATTTTTTTCAGGAAATTTCAATTTGTATCCTGTTCTAGTTTGTTTTCTAATTTTCTAATGATAGTATTAGGTTTTCATTGACTTAGGACACTCCACAAGTTTCCTTATGTCTAGAGTAATTGACTGAGGAATGGATGCATGATGCAGCTAGATCCAAAAAGAGAAAATAAATAAACAAATTTATGCAGATGTTTTTTGGGACCCTTCCTTTCCCCTGGTGCTGTACTGCTTAGTGTGTGCTGTACTGGGATGCCTGAAAATGAAATCAACCTTGTCAATACATAATAGAACTTTAATCCAACTATTATTACCTTGAGGCTTGTTGGTTCAGTTCTGTCAGCCAACATTTACCAAAGGCTGATTGGCAACACTGTTTTTCATTTATTTCTGTTAGTTGTATATGTGTAAAGACCTAAAAAATAATGTGTATCATCATCACTCTATGGAAATATTACCTAAATGAGAAATTCCTAAACTTCTAGGGTTGTCATGGAACAGCGAAGTAAACATTGGATAAACGTGAAATCTCTTCTTCAAAAGAGAAAACACAGTTACTGACTTTCAACATACTTGTTAGGCTCAGCTGCAGATGTTTAATCAATTTTTCATCTACTTTTTATAGTATTATAACATTTACCTTCAGGGTAGACTTCCTCTCACATCAGGTCTTATGATAATAGTTCCAAGCTACAAAGCCCTAGTGCTTCCTTTCCTGTGTTTCCAAATCGACTAAAAGCATTAGCTATATCATAATTCCAATATGAGTGTTTGACACAATATGAGTGTATAACACATTGTGAGAATCAGCACCAATTTTTTTGGCAGCTAATATGAAACTAAGATAATGGAAAAGGTATTATATTTAAACTTGTGTGTTATTGAAAGGAAATGAATAGTCTCACTACTCTCAAGATCTGAAGCATTAAGTCCATGCTCACCTTTTACAAACTTCTTAATGTAATGTATAGGTACATAGAGATAATAGATAGATAGATAGATAGATAGATAGATAGACATAGATGATTTATACATATATAGCTAGATGATAGGTGGTAGGTAGGTAGGTAGGTAGATAGAAAGATAGACAGGTAGATAGATAACTGATGATAGCTAGAGATTATAGAGAAGTAGATATAAATATAGAGATGACAGATACAGAAAGATGAGAGAGATAGCAATCATAAAGACAGAAATGATAGAGCTGGAGACATATATTTACTTAGATGAGGATATTTTATTCCTTCAAACATTTAAAGAGATGAGATTATACACAGGATCAGACTACATGCATTCCTATCATTGTCCAACATCCTTCTCTTTATCAACTTAGACTTCCTTTATAAAATTTCCATAATCTATAAGGAGATTCCAATGATAATATCATACACCTAAGACTTTGAGAATAAATGAGTGAGCAGACATATGGAAAGGATTAAAAACAGAATTAGTCCTAAAGAAAACTATACATGTAATAAATATAATTCATCTATAACACTGGAGTGAAAGGAAATGTTTGAATATGATTTAAAGAGTTGGGCATAGAAAAAAGGTTTCATAATGCTCAAAATATGTCTTTATTTACTCATTAGCCAATTTTGGTTAGCTGATATCCCAATGTCTTGCAGAATACTTGTTAAGAAAGCAAGACGACAAAAATCTTTTACTAGCCAGGGCAGAGGGTGGTGTTAGGAGTGAGACAAGGATCACAGCTGGGTTTTTGCTTTGATGAAACAAATTTGTTTGCAGCAGAAGGTATTTGACTGCAGGCTCATATTTTAAGTTTCATCTTATATATTTATTTAATAGACTAGCATATTGTAGCACAAATTCACCTTTGGTGCTTTTCTCACATAATGAGTCTCCTAAACTATATTATAAAGCCATCGACTGTAAGTGTTTCTTTCCTTTCAAATGGAGATTTCACAATAAATGGGAGCTTTGGAAACAAACGCTATCATTGTAAATGAGAAAGAATAAAACATATTTTCTTTGTTTTCTCTTGAGGATGGAAAAATGATAAATTAAAAATGACTTGCCTTAGGAACACATCAATCAGTGATATTGCCAGGAAACCTGAATTTAAAATCCGTTCTGACTCTGAAATCTTGATTCATTTATTTAGCCTTTATAAACATATTTTTCATCCAGAATGTGGGGATTATCAGAGTCGTGGTTTATATGATTCTTTAAAACTTTGAAAGAGTTAATAGAGCTCACAAAGCATCATAACCACCCATCACTTCTGGTATTGTATTCTTAGCATCTGTTGGTTTATGAGAGAATGACTCATGTCAGATTATTTCCTATGAGAAACCTTATAACCAGTTTCATGAATATGAGTGAGAAGAGACCAGTTCTACAAAACAGAATGGAAAACAAGTGAATATGTGTCCGCTATCTCCTTATAAAGATATCAATATCTGGAGAGATGGCCGGCCATACTGTTCAGAACTGCAGGGAATGTATACTGCAATCACAATGACCACACCTTTAAGAACCTAATAAAACAGTGCTTGTAAGTTGTGAAGGTGGTAGTGTGTTTTTTCTGGAACAACATGTCTGCTATCTCATGCTCCTGACCATAAGGGAAAATCTTCTATTGGAAACACTCAGATTCTTGGATGCATTCACAAATGACAGCATAATTATGTGGCTGACTTTCTGGAAAACTATCCAACTATGATAACAAGAAGATAATCTATTTGGAAAAATTTTAGTACTGCCACTTATCTATGAAGACATTTACATTTATAGATTATGTTGGATACAGTACTGGAAGGATAAATGAAGGGGAAATTATTCTAACTTTCTTTTCCTACAGCATTCATACTTTTGTACAAATTTTATTCATTGCTACATGAAAAAAAAAAAAACTAAAAAAAGGAGAAAATGGCAGGGCATTGGTGGCACACGCGCCTTTAATCCCAGCACTTGGGAGGCAGAAGCAGGCAGATCTCTGTGCATTCCAGGCCAGCCTGGTCTACAGAGTGAGTTCCAGTACAGCCTCCAAAACAATAAAGAGAAACCCTGTCTCAAAAAACCAACCAAATAAACAAACAAAAAATGAAGAAATATATGGAAAAACCATGTGTGTTTTTCTGACTTTTGCTTTCTGGGTTGCCTTTTGCAGGAGATTTATCTAAATGGTTCCTCTAATAGTTTATTAAGTCACTGTAAAATGAAGTATTTCAAAGCTGTAGATTTTCTGCTTACTTTTGACAGCATAATCTAAAATGCCCACGCCCATATACCTGTTATTTCTTAACAAGAAGCTGGGACATCAGTAGTCTCTATTTTGAGCAAACTGATGCAGATTCATTCTCATTTTCTCTTATTGTTTCCATGTTATGGTTTGAATATGAAACATCTAACATGGCTCACATATTGGCACCTTGATTTCTAGCTAATAGATTTCAGGAAATAATCAGATCTTCTGGTCTCAGATATGATTAATGGACTGATCCCTTGATGGATGCATGATATGATAGTATTTGTAAGAAATAGTGGAAAGTAGACAGAACCTAGTGGAAGAAGTAGGTCTCTGGAAGTATGTCCTTGAGGACTCTCCCTTATCCTGACTCATTTTATGTTCTTCCTTGAATGGAGGTTAAAAAGTCCATGAGCACCCAAACAAAGAATGATATATTTATTTGGGGAGCCAAGGACTTCTATCTCTGGAGGCACAGGGTCTGCAATACAGGATGTTGAGACCACACCCCAAAAGAGTCCATGTGAACCCTTCCTTTTTCTCACAAGGGGTCAGGTCCACACACAGAAGCCACACACACCCTGAGGCCATTATTTCAAGTCTATTGTTGAAACAATACGCTAGTACATTTCCCCTTTTTGTCTAAATAAGATATTTTTAGCAGTATCAAGTATAGTACAGGACAAAGAAAGATAAAAACATACACATATTTAGACCTAAAATCATCAAGATACATGTCCTAAATTTTCAGGCCAAGGTGATGGCATATAAGAGAGATTACTGGAAGAGCTATCTTATTACTACAATAGCTGTCCTATTTTTGCAAAGGCTAAGCCTTGTACCTAACATGCTCTAGCTAAGATAAGAGAACATATTAGGTGTGACTACATAGTCTTCAAACTCATCAAAGACCTGAGGAAAAAATAATGTTACTAGAGTAAGCAGGAAGTGCAAGCAGGAGACTTCCTAAAGGCACAAGAAGTGACAGAAATTGTTGAATACCTGGAAAGTCACCTAAGGTCTCACAGTAACACTGGGGAAACCAATTTTGGCTAAGGCCTAGAGTATCTGAAATGACATGAGCAGCCTCTGATGCATCTTCCTGTGACCATGGAGTTCTGTCTCATATTGAGCTCTAAATCACAAGAGTCAAGTTTTGTGAATGGGAACCTATATGTCAAAATAGGAACTTCTCTTTTTTGCATGAGATAATTATTTGTTGTGGAACAAAATTAGTTACTACATCTCCTTTATTAAAAGCAGGCTGTAGTTGCTAATATGCAAACACCTCTCTAGCCTCTGCTCATGGATCATCTGCAATATCATAGTGATAAAAAATGCATCTCAGAGCACAGGAAAAGTTGGAGAAAAGACTTTTCCCCCTTGGTGGATAGTATGCCAGAATCAAATGTGAAAGAGTATATCTAGGAGGATGGAAGATGTTTCAACTCATTTTGAAAACATTCTGCCATAGATTGTTGACAATCTAATATAACCTGCTTTCAAAATCGTGGAGGAGTTTGCATTCTTCTGCACATTGATATCGTTAGACCAGCACCGTTTGTTAAAGATGCTTTCTTCTTTTTCCATTATATAATTTTGGCTTCTTTGTCAATATCAGGTGTGGATTTATATCTGGGTCTTCAACTCATTTCCATTGATCCACTTGTCTGGTTTTATGCCAATACTGCACAGTTTTTATTAACATAGTTCTGTAGTAGAGCTTGAAATCGGGGATGGTGATACCTCCAAAAGAACTTTTATTTTACAGGGCTGTTTTAGCTATCTTGGTTTTGTTTTGTTTTTCCATATGAAGTATTGTTCTTTTGAAGTCTGTAAAGAATTGTGCTGGAATTTAAGAGGATTACATTGAATCTGTAGATTTCTTTTAGTATAATGTCCATTTTTACTCTGTTAATCCCATTGATCTATGAGCATGGGAGATCTTTCCTTCTTCTGGTATCTTCTCCAATTTCTTTCTTTGAAGACAAAAATGTTTTGTCATACACTTGCTTTGTTAGAGTTATACCAAGATATTTTATATTATTTGACATTATTGTAAATGGTCTTGATTCCCTGGTTTCTTTCTCAGTCTATTTATTGTTTGTTTATAGGAGGGCTACAAAACATGGTACATTTACACAGTGGAGTATTACTCAGCCATTAACAACAAAGAAATCAGGAAATTTAAATGCAAATGGATGGAACTAGAAAAAAAAATCATCCTGAGTGAGACATTCCATGCTGAGAAAGACAAGTCTGACATGTCCTCACTCATAAGTGGATATAAGCTGTAAAATAAAGGATGACTATGCTACAATCCACAAACCAAGAAAGACTATACAACAGGGAGAATTCATGGGGCAACACATGGATCTCCCTGGGAAGAGAAATTAGAAGAGATTTTTTTGAGTGTACTGAGGGCAGGAAGGGACAGGAACACGAGTGATCAGGTTGAGGGGAGGGAGAGTACTGGAAAAGAATACTGGAAAAGGCAGCATTTTGTGGTCAGGTAAAAACCTGGTGCAAGGAACTCAAGAAACAAGTCTCCAAAACACCAAAGGATCCAATTAAAAGGTGGGGTACAGAGCTAAATAGAGAATTCTCAGTAGAGGAGGATAAAATGGCCAAGAGACACTTAAGAAAGTGTTCAACATCCTTAGCCATCAGGGAAATGCAAATCAAAACAACTCTGAGATACCATCTTACTCCTGTCAGAATGGCTAGAATCAAAAACACCGAAGACAATTTATGCTGGAGAGGATGTGGAGAGAGAGGAGCACTCCTCCACTGCTGGTGGGAATGCCGACTCATACAGCCTCTTTGGAAATCAGTATGGAGATTCCTCAGGAAAATGGGAATTAATCTACCACTAGACCCAGCAATTCCACTGTTAGGCATTTATCCAAATGAGGCAGGTTCATACAACAAGGGCATCTGCTCCACTATGTTCATAGCAGCATTGTTTGTAATAGCCAGAACCTGGAAACAACCTAGATGCCCCTCAACTGAAGAGTGGATAGAGAAAATGTGGTACATTTACACAATGGAGTATTACTCAGCAGAAAAAAACAATGGAATCTTGAAATTCGCAGGGAAATGGATAGCACTGGAAGAAACCATCCTGAGTGAGGTAACCCAGTCGCAAAAAGACAAACATGGTATGTACTCCCTCATATATGGATTTTAAATATGGATCAGGATAGTGCCAGTCTGCACTTCCACAGATAGAGAGTCTGGGAAACAGGAAAGAACCTAAAAGATATGCATATATGCATAGTACCCAAGAGAAGAGGATGGAGACAAGATCCTCTGAATGGATGGGGAACACGGCAGGGGGGGGGGGGTAGTGGGACCTGGGAAGAATAGAGGGGGTAAAGAGGAAGGGAGTTGGTCATGGGGGAACAGGAAGTTGAGGGGGCGGGGGTAAAATAGGGGGAAGAGGGAATCATAGGATCGAGGACAGATCAGGCACCAGAGTGAACTCGAGTGATCTAAAGGTATAACATCAATTGGCAAGCTAAGCAATAGTGGAAGGACCACCTCGAATGCCCATTCCTGATAATGAACTTGATGTCTATAACCATCCGGGAGCCTTCATCCTGTGACTGATGGAAGCAGAGGCAAACACACAACTAAGCACTGAACTGAACCCAAGGAACCCAGTGACAGAGAGAGAGGAGTGATGAGCAAATTGGCAAAGAATGGGCTGGCAAAACCAGCAGAGACAGCTGATCTGAACAGGGGAGTGCTCTTGGACCCCAGACCGACAGTGGGGAGGCCAGAATGGGACTGATCTGGACCCCCCCAAATGTGAGTGTCAGTGAGAAGGCCTGGACAACCTATGGGGCCCTGAGCTGTGGATCATTGTCTATCCCTGGTATACAATCTGTCTTCATGTGCCTATAGCACAAAGAGAGATGCTCTCTCAGCCTGGACTCTTAGCGGAGTGCCTTGACCCTACCAAGAGTAAAATGATAGACTCTAGATATCCCCTATGTGGAAGGATTTGGCAATAGGGTGGGAGGGAGGGTGGAAGGGGAGTGTGGGAGGAGGGGAGGGAGAGGGAACTGGGATTGACATGTAAAACAAGCTATTTAAAATTAAAATAAAAAATGATAAAAAAACCTGGTGCAAGAGCGTCTCCCAGGAATCTACAAGGATGAACTCAGCTAAGACTCTTAGCTATAGTGGATGTGTAGCTTGAACTGGCCATCTCCTATAACTGGGCAATTTCAAGTGGAAAATCTAGTCATTCACATAACATCTGATCTATAGTCTGTCCTGCCTATGAAATGCGCTGGGATTGGTTCCTAGCACAATTGTCATCAGAGAGGTTTCATCCTGCAACAGATGGAAACAGAAACAGACGCACACTCAAACATTCAGCAGAGCTAAGGGAATCCTACAAAAGAGGGTATAAAAGGACGTAGAAGCTGGAGGAACCAAGGACATCACAGAATCAACTAACCTGAGCTCATACAGGCTCATGGGACTGAACCAACAACCAGAGAGCCTGCATGGGACTGACCTGGGCCCTCTGCATATATCTTACAGTTGTGTAGCATTGTACTTTTGTGGAACTCCTCACAAAGGGAACAGGGACTGTCTGTTACTCTTTTACTCACTTTTGGGACCCAACTCCTCATACTGGTTTGCCTTGCCTAGCCTTAGCACAAGGTGAGGTGCTTAGTCTGATGAAATCTATTTTTCCATGTTTTAACTGATACTCATGGGAGACCTGCCCCTTAATAAACCAAAACAGAGGAAGAGTGTATTGAGGGTGGGTAGGAACAGAGCATGGATCAGGTAGGTACTAGGAGGAGAGGAGGGTGGGGAAACTGTAAATGGGAAGTAAAATAAAACAACAACAAAAATCTTGGAGGGGCTTTGTGTAGCAGTGAGTTCAGTGTGGCTCCTGAAATAAATTACCTCTCACCTTTTTTTGGCTTAGTTTGTTAGAGGCTAGGAAGAAAAATGGAAGCATATCTAATGTCTTGTTTTTGTTTTAAATCTTGTTGGCTGCCGACCAGTACAGTTTTGAAAGGCTATTGATAACACAGTTTCCTAGGAGACCAGATGACCAGTCTTCAGAGTCCACAGAAGGAGAAGCAACTATAGAGACTATGACACACAAAGCTCAACAATGGGCCATTAATAAATTTCATCTTGGGCACACTGAACTAAAACAAAATCATAAACACTTAGAGTATTTTTTCTCTCCCACTTCAACTTAGTTTCCAAATGACAATAATTAGATGTAACATTATCTTTTATCACATACTGGTTACTATGCAGACTATAGACAGAGAAGTCAATATGTTTCTCATAAATGATGGTCAATAAAATTATCCTTCTTTTTTTCAAATGATGCTCAGTATCATGTGGGAAGGGAGAAGTGGATTCTGGCAGCCAGCTGACAGTAGCAAAAGCCAACTCAATCTGACCAATGGAGTTTGTCATGCCTGAGATAGAGACAGACATCTAACCAGTCAGCTACAAAGAAGATGCCAAAGTTTTAGAAATAATTCTTTAAATCACTGAAAAGCCTTTGATACATCTCAGATGTCAGAGATGGTTCTTCACTTTTTTTTCTGACAGTGTTGGAAAGCTTAGGTCTTGGTCATGGAGTTTTACCTAGACTGGCAGAAAACCTGATAACCTGTGTTTTAATGTGAGCTATCTGAATCATTTTCCATCAGATGGCATGCTTATCACTCAGTCAAGGGAAGAAGAAAAAGTTCCATGGAACTGATACGTTAATGATTTGTCTCTTGGAGTCTAGCAAAGCCATGCTAGTGTTAACTGCCCTCTCAACAAACCCTGCAGGGATGGGGGTCATAACTCTGCCTCCAGCTGTGGATGTCTGTTGAGCATGGTGGTTTGGAATCTGATGACTCAAAGCCACCATCCCAGGTAGCAGCTGGCTGTCTTTGGATTTCTCTCTTCAACTAATGTTCCATTAACCTCTCACAGCTGGCCTCCCTGTGCAAGATCAGCAGTTCGACTCAGTTCGACTAATCTTTCCCTGATCTCTCCCCTTCTTGCAGGAGGATCATCATTAATACATTCTCCCTCTGCTTCTTGCTTCCTCTCAGCCTACCAGTGCTCTCTGTTAGTACATGCTGTGCCAAAGGCAATTCACTCTCCTCTCTGTTCAGCACCAGCTTTGTTGGGCTTCAGCACAGTGGGGCCCTAAGGCACTATGTGTCCAAGCCCATTAGCTACTGGCTTGGAAGCAATACGAGGATATCAGCTTGTATAGGAACAGGTTGAGGTGCATTTCCTGCTTGTACACCCCTTGATAATCCTCCCAGGTGTATGACTGAAATTAACTATGATAATAAAAACTTCAGTAACAATGGTTATGCAGTAACAACAATAGTGATAGCATAATAAAAGTAATGGTCAGTTTCATATACTGTTAACTGATGAACCCGAGCCAAACGCTTCATATTCCTATTAGCTTCCTACATCCTCTGTGAGTTAGGTAGTATTGGTGAGGTTATCAGGTCAATGAAAGTTTAATGCACTGCCAAAGTCATCCAGCCAGAGAGGAAAATTTTTGTAATTGCCCTCACTTTCCTAATTCCTTTGAAAATTTATGGTTTAACCATTATGTACAATAATACAGTAGCCATAAGTTTTGTTACTTTGAATGCTGCTTATATTGACATATCCAAACTAAACATAAGTCAATTTTGAAATTATTAGATATAAATACAAACCAGTTAGGTATATTTATGCATATAGTGCATTAGCTTTGTATGAATATAAAATTAAACTATGAAAAAGAAAATTCGAAGTATGGTGCACTAAATAACCAAGGAAGCCTGTCTGCCTCCTTCACTCTCACAGGAATCGAAAGATTTAAGAAGCATCAGAGTGAAGAATGAGGCTGCAGGAGTTTGTTCTTTAAACCTAAGATGACATGGATAAAGTTTGAAAACTTTATTCATTTGTATTTGTGTTTCTATATGTGTGCAAACACCTGCAGGCATGTGTGTGTGTGCACATGTATACATGAATGTATTTGTGTGTGCTTGTCTGTATGTGTGTCACATATGTGCAAGTGCCTGAGGAGGTCAAAACAGGCTGTCAGATCCCTTGGAACTGAGGTGCACCATTTGTGAGCTGCCTGATGTATGTGCTGGGAACTGAAGCCGTGTCCTCTGAAAAAGCAATGCATGGTCTAGCCAATGAGCATTTCTGCATCCCACATAAGTGGACTTTTTTGCAAGGTCTCAGGATAGTTTATTTATGTTTAAAGCAATTTTTTAGCCAAACTCTCCTTTCAAATACCATTTACTATTTGGTTTTCCATGTTATTTCTACTGTTTTCTGAGATTAGAAGGTTGTTCACTTGCTTTTATTCCAGGTAGTTTATTTTCAACTTCCAGAGTTGAGTTGATAGATTCGTGTAAATTTGGCAAATGCAGGTCAGTACCAGCAGCATTGTATCATATTAATTTGTCTGAGTCTATTCCCTGGACAGGAGAGCACATGTCCTTACCTTCAGAACTTCAAATGGAGGAGAAATTTGATGCCTCAGGAATGATAACCTGTGAATAGAGAATACAGTGTAGCATTTTTGTTCCTCAGTCATCAAACATGTTTATAAATGTGGCTTTTTTATACTGTTCATTGTCGTCTCCTTTCAACACATCACTTCTGAATGGGCTACTTCTAACATTCCTGTAGTTCTGCTTTTGGGAAAGCAACACTAGCATAGGAAAGAGATATTATTTTATGGTGGAGAAGAAAGTAGAAGTAAAGAAGGTAAGAAGAAGAAAGGTTAAAGACCAAAATCACAAAAGGAAGAAACAGAGAGAAGAAAGCGTGGAGGTGAGGGGAAAAAAAAGAAGCCAAAAACTTAAAGTAGAAGAAAGAAGAGAAACAAGTTTTAAAGGATAAAAAGGTGAAAGTCAGAAAAAGAAACAGAGAAAATGAAGCGGTAAGAGTGAAAGAAAGGACAAAGTAAAGAAAGCAAAAAAAAAATGCATTCATGGTCTCAGAAGTTGCCATGTAAGCATTAAGGAGAGGGAAATAACGGAGTCCCACCCAGCTATGATACCTAGGAACCACATCACTGACTAGGATGTTATGATAATCCCAAGGGTGCAATAATGACATTCTTATGTTAGTGTGAGCTCTCTAATGGGACTTAAGGTTTCTTATTATCCCTGGGTAGTTGCCTAGATTTCTGATCACCAAGAGAAAAGTCATGCCTTGTAGTGGAAATCTAGGCAACTATTCAGGATAACAAATCATGGATTTTTGGAAGAGAATCTACAACTGTCACTTTACTAAACCAGAATAATCCTTAATTGTATTGTAACAATATGTGCATATATTCACAGAAAAGTGTAGTCCACTATCCTTGTCAAGGAAAAGTCTCTTCGCAGCAGATGGTGACTACAGAAAAAAATGCAACCAATTAAAATGAAGGCTTGTGGACCTGAGTCCAAATGAATACTTCTAGAATACAACTTTGGTACCTAAAGCTCTGGGACCAATGTGAGAGAGGATTGGAAGAATTCTAAGAGCCATATGAATAGGAAGTTTGTTGTGAGATTGTGTTTCCCAGATATGTGAGAAGCTATCCCCATATACTCTCACCAACATAGCTGCCTAAACATGAGCTTAAAAGGGATGGCAATCATAGACATAGCAACATGGAAGGTGGTGCAGGGGGAGTTCATGAGGGATCAGTCTTAGAAAAAGAACTACAGGCAACTAACAAATCTAATAACAAGAGAAATAGTTTCCCTCAGGGAAAAAAATAACGCCAATACCAAATGACCAGCCCTGCAAACATATATACAAGTAACATTAGATGGACTAGTCAGGTTGTACCTATCCCCCCCCGTGTGTGTGTGTGCATAACAACAATTTTAAAAAGAAACTCTTATTTCAAAAGAGAATGGAAGTAGTGCATATGAGAGAATTTAGAGAGAAGAGAGAAAAAAGAAATGATAAGAATTCTAATAACAAAAGTTTAAATAATTTAAAAGACCTGAATAAACATTAAGAAAAGATCAAAGAATATGAAGCAGAAGTCAAGAACAAATGACTAAATATAGAAAGAATGGAAGGAGAATAAATATTAAGGAGGCAGAGACTAGGAGGCAGTTTAAGGATTAGACTTTTTGTTGCAAAAGTAGGAAAATAAATAGTGACATATGAGTAAGAGTAAAGAAGACTTTACAGGTCCTAACAGGAAGCAGAACAGAAAGGTAAAAGAATGTTTTCCTAGATAGTTCGAACATTTTACTTTATAACATTGACCTTCTTGCCTACCACAGTGGGAAAGGAAGTGTCTTCTTTCCAGGCTATGATGTCCATGAAGAGGGACTGTTGAAATTCATGGTGCAGCCCTGCCTTGCTTGTATCTCCCAGGGCTGATTTTCTTTCCTCCTGGGGGCATTACCATATTTCCCTGCACATTCATAAACCTGGAGGTTCTATGAGTACAAGGAAGTTGGCAAACGCTGCTAGAGGCAGTTGTAAAGCAAAAAAAAAAAAAAAAAAAGCTAAGAATTTGCCACAGAATACTCAATATGCCTTGGGGGACTCAGAACAATTATAAAGTGTGCCACCTAGGAGAGGTACACAAAAAGAACTCAAAAACAAATTTACTCATGTAAGATAAATGCCCATCATGGGCATGTCCTTTCCATGAAGGGCTATCATAAATCAATTTTCCTTGTTTTATGAGAAAATAAAAAGTTTGGGCATAGCCTTAGATAAAGAATGAGAACGAAAGTCCCACGTGTTGAAACAGAACTCTGTCACCAGCTAGTAGCACCACTTTGTGGTCCACTTCACACCTTTGTGTTCCCATAGAAACACAGGATAATCCAACAGCAATCAGCATAGTCTACAACTGGGCCTTCTAGTGTCCTTTCTGGTAAGCAAAGAAGAAAAAGGGATCTAACTTTGCCACCAGCTGTGAGTCATCCAGAGAAATTTTGATGCTTTTTCTCCATCTTGAAGTTCTGGGAGCATTAATTTTAATAGTTTCTGCAAAACGTATTAACACAATGCATTGATATCTACAGGTATGTATTTATGTTCTGTTGTTATAATAGGAATACAACCACATGGTCATGTATTCAACCTCCATCATTGTAAGGTCACTTTTGAGTCTAAAATTCATTCAAACTCCATCAACAAACAGAATGGGTAAGCATCTCCACAAAAAAAACCTAGAGCCATAGTAGCATTTTCTTTGGCATTAACCTGACAAAATGAAGAAATATGTGTTTGAATTGTCACCATACCTTAAAATGTGCAAATGTGTGGCTGATTGGTCTTATAATCATCTCAACTTCTCAAACAGGCAAAGGAAGCCCACTGTAAACTCTGGGAAGTATTCAAAGGTGTGCTTTGGATGATATTGTGCCATGCTTTCCTGGTGCACTTATTGAATGATAGAGGAGTACTTTTACTCTCCCCATCGATACACATTCACCTCGAGTCTGTGGCTGAGACATCTTTCCCAGAGGCTGAAATAAAGGGGAAATATGAGGAAAATATCCTTCTCCTAAAATTCCTTTTATGACTCCTCCAGACCAGAATGTCTCTAGGTTGGCAATATCTAATGATCAAGCAGAGAAAGGGGAGTGGTTGGGTCAAAGGCCAAGCAGCTCCTAAGGCTCCCTCAAACACCACAGGCTTCTGATCAGTCTGCTAAGGAATTAGGAGGAGGTGAAAGGCCTTCAAGACAGGAAATGCCAGTGTGTACAGGAGTCCCTTGTTAAGCAGGTAATGCTGGTCTGAATTACAAGGGCCCCTAGGTAGATATAAAGCATGGGAAGATGAAAGCATTCCTGGATACTGATGAACCCAATCAAACTTTCACTAGTTCCGTGATGTGAAGGATAGAGGACTACGTATTGTTTGCTATAGGATGCTTCTTACATCAGCCATTAATTCTCTGTCCCAGAATCCCTTCGATTTTCCCACTTAGATTGAATCTTTCATATACAAGCCGAGAAATCTATTTTTAAGAGGACTGCTCTTATCAAGACAGTTGTTCAAAGTATTAGCCTTTTAAAAGTCACAACATTTTTTTCTTCTTGAAGAAGAAAAAGCAATAAAATTATTATAAATTTAAATAATTTTAATATTAGATTGTTATTTGCCAAGCTGGTTGAATGAAGACAGTTTATTTTTTGATAAATCCAGTTTCTTTTCTGTAGATTTTGTATTCTAAAATGCATATCATTAGTTCTAAGCTTCCAAATAGCTTAGCACATTGTCTATTAATAACAAAAGTTAGAATCCTCATGGATCTGGAGATATGATGCAATGACTGAGAATGCTCATTTTTCTTTCAAAGCATCTAAGTTCTGTTCTGAGCATCCACATCAGGTGACTTATGATTGCTTTAACCCCAGCTGTAGGGCCCCTAAATTCTGCGTATGCTCTCAGTATGTATGTTATCTCATAAATGTAAACAAAAGTAAAAAAGAAAACTTAAAAAACTTTCACCCTTATGGTAAAACAATGGAAATTTAGAGCAAGATATAAACAATTTCAGGTCTCAGGTTTTTGAATAGTTATCCAAAGCTAATTTTGATTCATTGATTAAATGCCCGCATGCGTGTGATCACACATGCACACACACACACACACACACATTTGTATAGAGAGAGTTGCCATCCAATCTTTGTAATCATAAACACCATGCATGTTTTGAATGTCCAATTAAATGTGTTAAGTAGCAGAAAGCAAATATTTCATCATAGGATCCATTAATCCATCAAACAAACCTTTCTTGTGTGATTGCCATGTGACATGAACTATTATGGAAAAAGACTATCAAAAAGGATACAGTAGGCAATGTTCATGGGTTTACTTTGTCATGGCAATGAAATTACAAGATATGTTGTTTAATGGCTAACAATTTCACATTTCTTGTCAAGGGATTTAACAGTGAGAAGAAAATTCATGGAGGGACATTGACAAATTGACAGTCAACAAAGAAGTGCAAGGAGGAAGAGATACATTGAAAGATGGGAGGAAGGAAAGGAGGGGCTTTGGCTTGGAGTTAGCGATGGTAACAAGATCTGGTTTTGTCTGGGCATGATGGTACTTACCTTAAATCCCAGCACTTGAGAGGCTGATGTACAAGATATGGAACTCACATGCAGGTTAGCTCCACAGAGACTATTTAAATTCTTTAAAATCAGGGTTCTCTGTGCCTTTGAATTTTTCTGAATACTAGAATGGATAAGGTAATTTAAAAAATATAGAGAACAAGTGGAAAAGAGAAAAAATAGGGTTGAAACAATAGTTGTAGTTTTCAGAATGGTTACTGTAAGACAAAAGTCTCACCCTTATACTGATATGCATTTAAATTAAAGTGTGAAACACGTAATATGCTAATATTAACTGAGTATTATTAAGAAAAACTTTACCTCATCCAGTTTCTGGTGAATACAATGAGCTCTCTCTATAGTCAGTGTCACGGCAAGAAAACAGAAAAGCTTAGACTGCTACAAACACCTGGTACAGATATCTATTTCCAGAACAACTAATTACTGATTGCAATCTCTGTATCATTAGTCTTTCATTATATAAAGTAAATTTTATAATAATTCGCTTATTATAAGTGTACCTTTAATATCTATATAACTACATCAACTACATCTATATCATCTGTATCTTTTTCTATCTATCTATCTATCTCTCTATCTATCTAACTATCTGTGGAGAGAAAGATAGTTCCAGGTTCATCGTAGATAATGAATATAATTAAGTATTACTATTTATTATAAAAAAGCTAACACATGTATCTGATCCATGACTACTTTCAATAGCTGTTATGGTTTGAATAGAAAATATCCTCTCAGACTTACCTATTTTAGCACTTTGGTCCTAGTTGAGGGCTGTTACTTGAAGGGTTCTGAAATCTTTGGGTCCTACATTGCAAATATAGACCACATGGGTTCTGCCCTTTTTTGGTCCCCATCAACTTCTTGTTCTACTGTCCAGGTAACATGTACATTTTATTGATAAAGAGAAATCTGCTGTTTAAGTTTACTGAGAAGATGGCTTTGAAAATAAGTGTGACCTCTAATTTTAGACCCAAATGTGTTTACATCAAGTGTCCCTCAAAGCCCTCTGTCATGAGTCAGGCTGATCCTCTCCTCTGGCTCTTCAATGAAAATAGGGAAAACTGAAAGCAGGTAAGAGTGTTAAAAAACACTATGTCCTTGAGAAGAGCTAGTACTTTAATAATTCCAACAGAGGTCAGTATTGTTTATGCTACAATATAAAAATATCTGTAGCAGGAAAGACAATTCAGAAGCTCAACCATGGAGAAGGTGATGGGGATCCATTTAATCTGGAATCCCAGTTTACTGCCTCAACTTCCCCAGTCAGTTTTGGACAGATGACTGTCAGTCCTTGATTTGCCAAAGTTATCTTTCTACTGTTAGTTTTCCTTTTATGCAGCAGCCTCCCCCAAGCCTCGCTCAGATCCACCTAGATGTCTTTCTATTTGGAACTCTAGCTAGCTGCCTGAAGTGGCTTCCTTCTAAGTATTGGTTGCCCAACCTTAAGTCTGCAGAACTGTTATTTTGCCTTCTTCGGTGGTGTTTGTTTTCCTCTTCCACAGTGGACTTTTTGTGGCAAGGCATCCCTTCTTCTTCAGTTCTCATTGCTGTGATTCCCTGAACTATGTTTATATTTGTATTATATAGAGGTCTACTGTGGTTGAGCATCCATTGCTGACCATACAAAGTCTTTGCAGAATCTCAACAAATACTCTTCCAACATCATTGCCACCTGGATCATGTCACATAGCACACTTGATAGATTCCCTGCCAATGAAAGTAGTGTCTATGTTTCATTCATACATTCACACCCAGTGCCCCTTCAGAGTGGCTTAACTGTTTTGTTTTACCAATTCTGCACATGATTGATAAGCAAAGTAACACATCTGTAATGGTTCTTTTAGCCTCACATTTCATTGGATTTGGGCATCCTGTATCACAACTTTCAGATCAAAGTGTATTTTTTACCCCAGTTTACATACATACATACATACACATATACATACATACATACATATGTGTGTGTGAAACTACAATAAATAATGCCTTTGAGAATCCCCTGTAAATAAGAAGTTTATATAAATGAAATTATTTGATTTTAAAAATAAAGTATTAATCATCTTTGTTTCTAGAAACTTTTTAAATGTTTCTTTTATCTGCACCAAAATTTTTCTTTTTGTTATTTCCTCAATTATAAATCAGAGGTCTTAGTTGTAAGACATTACATTATCCATTATGAATTATTTTATTTCCTTCTGGCTATATTCACATTGTAGTATTCAGAGCAGATACACAATACAACTGTTGAATGCTTTAGGAGACTGTAACATGGCTCAGTAGGTAAAAATACTTATACTGAAAGTCTGCTGTGTTAATTTGTGGAACCCACAGTGGAAGGAACTCCCCAAAGTTTTCTTCTAATGTCCATGAGTGCTGCAGTATGAAGGCTTGCACTCACAAACAGGCACTACACACACACACACACACACACACACACACACACACACACACACACAATTGTAGCAAATAAGACAAACTTTATAAGTTAATATTTTAGGTGTTTTAAAATGCTTCAAAATTAACTTATGATACAAATCCTTTTAAGACTTTAGTTTTAACTTTTTTCCCCAAAATATTAACACCACCTTGTTCTGCCAAACTGTGCTTTATCTGGTCTGATTTCCACCTATTAAATTCTCTTCTGAGTTACATATTCATTAATGGCATTCGTAATTGTCACTTTTCTCCCTAATAGCTTTCAATTGATTGGACTCTGATCCTCCAGAGGCAGAGTGGAAGAGAGGAAAGAAAAGGCTTAAGATGAGAGGTGCTAAGTCACAAGTAATATTGACTGAGAAGAAACAGAAAGATTTTTCTTTGTCTCCTGAAATTGACTCAGATTTACTTTTGAAGTCATTTTCAGCAGGAAATAGATTACAAATTCAGAGTTTTCTCAAGAGATCACCTCCTTTTCTCCTTTCTGCTTTTCAGGGAAACACAAAAGGTGGGCGGGACCATTAAGCTGAAACTGCTTTCTTAAGTGGGAGGATGAATCTTGAAAGGAAGCTCCTTCATGGAACTGTGCAGAGCAATTGAAGTGGAGTGAATTTCATTTTCCAGCACTAGGAAGTACCGAAGAGGAGCAGCTATCTGAAAACACTGCCCTTGCCCATGGGCCAGCCCAGTGCATGTGATCTCAGGGGAACAAAGCAAAATCCAGGGAAGGGCTAACAGGAAAAATATATGTACACTTGAAGCAAAAAATCTGGGTCAGCAGAAACCCAGATCAGAAGCATCCTAGTTTGCAGGAAATTAGATCTAGGGTAGACAGCAGTCCCAAACTATTACTGCACTTTCCTCATATATATTTTTATTTGTGGAAAAGATAGTATTGAAGAATGTCACCATAATTTGGAAAAAGAAACACATCCCAAAGCAATACAACAGCAGCAAGCTGGCTGCAGCATTGCTCTTCCTAACATCCAGAGTCTTTTCATAGAATTTTGGTCACCATCACCTTTGGCGGCTTATTCATTACTAAAAGGCAGTGTCAATCCGTTATCAGAATCAAGTGATATGGGTATTTGTATGGTGTCGTTGAGAGCTTACTCAATCAAATTTGCCTCTTTTTAATTGTAGTAGTGAAACATTCGTTATTTTTCTTTTCAAACTGATGTATAAACAAAGTGAACTCAAGATTGAAGCAGATACTGCGACTGTACACAGTGTAGACAGTCTCATGCAGGGAAACTGACAACTTTATTTGCATTCTAATCCCAGAACATTAATTAATACATATATTCTATAGTATAACTTTGCCCAAGGCATTTCCCTTTTATACCAGATCCATACTAGCACTGTCTATAAAATAGTGATCGCAAGATTGCTTCATCACGAGACATTTGGAGTTTCTACAACAGAGTCTCTGAAAACATACCAGTGTACAATAGTTTACTGATCTGAAGAAGTCGAAACAGAGCAAACCTGTAAAGTTCAGTCTGGTTAAGAATATAAAAATGCACAATTGTCTGTAGGTCTTTATCTGTAGTTGAACACTCATGTACTTTTCTCCCTTCTATGTGATCATATCTGTTGGTTCTGTCCTTGTTCAGCTCATGTTTAAATAGTCATACCATAACCTGGATCACACTCTCCAATGGCAGCTATATGAAAAATATGAAAGGAGGAAGTTTGTTCCCCTTGCCACATCCTCTCACTCTCACTGGTTAAGTACATTCCTTCACTGGCACTAGACTTGAGTTCTTTGGAATTCTGGCACATAATAAAGACCAGCTGAAACATTCAATTTCATGGACTACTTGATATTTGGAACTTCTGTTGGTAGACAGCCATTGTTGGACTATCTGAACCAAAGCCTGTAAGCTATTCTATTAAATTCCATATATATATGGAGATATTCATTCTATGAGTTCTGTTCTTCTAGACAACCCTAATCTAGGAACATATATATATATATATATATGTGTGTGTGTGTGTGTGTGTGTGTGTGTGTGTGTGTGTGTGTGTTCATGTGTGGGTGTGGGTGTGGGTATTAATAAAATTTCTACACCCCCCTCCAAAATGCATTTCTCCACCAACTCAGTAAGCCAGATCAAGTCAAATTGAAAAAGTATAAGAGCAGGTTTATTTGAGGAAAACAATACCTAGGAAGCTTCTGCAGTTCCAGAGAGAGAATCTGGAAAGGCCATACCCAGAAATGAAAGCAGGGAGACTTTGTAGGTTGTAGACCATGCATGATGTAATTGTCTGCCACAAGCTGGGTTTGTCCCCAAGTATGATCAAGAACTGATCGCTTAGGTGTAGATTCTATGAGTGGGTGGGGTTTGGAGAAAAAGATTGGAATGGGCTTTCAAGATAATGCAGGGATAAGTTGGAAGTTTCAACAGAACATGAATGCATATGTATGTATGAGTATAAGTAAACAAAACATACAGAGAAAGAGAGAGAGAGCATGAATTTTAAAGAGAAAAATGGTATGTGGGAGAATTTGGAGGAAAGAAAGGAAAGAAAAAATTGTAATTATATTATAATCTCTCCCCAGATATAATATATAACATATATTATATACTATAAGTGTAAATTACAAAATAAGGAATCTATGAAACAAGGAAGATAGACTAGACCGCAAGAAGTAGAAACATGAGTCAATCAAAAAGTCTTCATTAACAAGAAAACACAACTGAAATAATTTGAAAAACAGCATTACTGGCAGTCTTATGGTACTAAGGATGACAAAACAGGGCCCAGAGTTTCAAATGTAGTTAGTAGTAGTGCACAACTTTAATCCAAGCACCCAGGAGGAAGAGGTAGGCAGATTTCCATGTTCAAGGCCCGACTGATCTAAGGCAGCCAATGAAACCATGAACTATATAAAAAATAACCAAAAAAAGCTAACTGCCCCATTCTGCCCCTAACAAACCTACCTTTACCTGCCCTCCCTAATCCTTAGCTACAAATCCCCAGCTTGAAGCGTGTAATCTATGAATTCATGATATCTGACAATTGAGTGACTGGGTCCTGTGCCCTGATCAAGATGTGGACAGAAATGGAGCCTCACTTTCTGGCATTAAATAATAAATCCTGATCTAAATTTTTCAGGTCCCGTAGATATGAAAGCATGCAAATACACACACCCACACACAGATAAACAAATATATGCACACATACTCAAATTTATACACACACACACACAAACACATGTCATCTTAGCTTCAGCAAGTGTGAACATTTGATTTTCTCATGAAACATCAAATCTTATTGTATCTTTTATGTGTTCTAATGCCTAACCATCTCTCTTTTATCCTCCACCCAATACTTCATTGGAGGCTTTCATATGGACCTTCACATGAGGAAACAATAAAGGAGCCTGTGATAGCTATGACAGTTAGCACATTAATTTTATTGAATTAGCATGAGTTTCACTTATGGCTACTGAGTAGCTTGTTTCTTTTAATTCCTTCCCATTGTATTGTTATCAAGTTTCTCTACGTAACCTAGTATTTTATAGTAAAGGACAATCACGATCCTTGAGGGAAAGAAACTTTTTTGTTGTTAAACACTGAGCTCAGTTTCATTCTTTCTAAGAATCACCCAGACATGTTAATTAACATTAGAATTTGATGTCAGGATAGTCTCAATAATGATAGAGCTTTGTATGATTTCTGTTTTCTTAAATCATCTGGAAACCTCCATATGACAAAAGCACCCACGAGGACTTCCACTTATTTTCTTATGGTGTGCAGAATGAAGGAACATCAATCTACAAAGGGACTTAAGACAGTGATATTATGAGAATGATATAAGAACTTCTGGAAGTATCAACATCCCTGGCTTCAATATCTATTATAGAGCTATAGTCCTGAAAACAGTTTGATACTGAAACAAAAATAGACACATAGACCAATGGAATCTAATTGAAAACCCTGATGTTAACCCATACACCTACAAACACTTGATTTTTGACAAAGAAGCTAAAATTATACAGTAGTAATAGAATGCATCTTCAACAAATGGTGCTGACATAACTAACTGGATGCTTGCATGTAGAAGACTACAGATATATCCATGTCTATGGCCATGCACAAAACTTAAATCCAAATGGATATAAGACCTCAACATAAATCCAGCCACACTGAATCTGTTAGAAGAGAAAGTGGGAGGTACCCATGAAGGAATTACTACAGGAGACCACTTCCTGAACAGAACACCAGTAGGACAAACACTGAGATCGACAATTTAAAAATGGGATCTCCTGAAACTGAGAAGCTTCTGTAAGACAAAAAGGCAACACAAAATGGGAAAGATATTCACTAACCTCACACCTGACCAAAGGCTGATCTAAAAAATTGTTCAAAGAACTCAAGAAGCAAGTCTCCAAAACACCAAAGGATCCAATTAAAAAGTGGGGACTGAGCAGAATAGAGATTTCTCTATAGAGGAGTCTAAAATAGCTGAGAGACACTTTTAAAAAGTGCTCAACATCCTTAGTCATTAGGGAAATGCAAATAAAAACAACTCTGAGATACCCTTACTCCGGTCAGAATGACTAAAATCAAAACCACCAATGACAGTTTATGCTGGAGAGGATGTGGAGAATGGTTAGGAACACTCCTCCACTGCTGGTGAGAGTGTCAACTCAAACAGTCACTTTGGAAATTAATATGGAGATTCCTCAGAAAAATAGGAATCAATCTACCACAAGATCCAGCAATTACACTCTTAGGCAAATACCCAAAAGATGCACATTCATACAAGGGCATATGATCCACTATGCTCCTAGCATTGTTATTTGTAATAGTCAGAACCTGGAAGCAACCTTGATGTCCCTCAACTGAAGAGTGGATGGAGAAATGTGGTACATTTACACAATGGAGTACTACTATTCAGAGGGAAAAAACAATGGAATCTTGAAATTTGCAGACAAATGGATGGAACTAGGATAAACCACCCTGAGTGAGGTAACCCAGTCACAAAAAGACAAGCATGGTATATACTCACTCATATATGGATTTTATACATGAAACAGGGGAGTGCCAGCCTACAATGGGGAATGGGACATAATCTCCTAAGTAGACTCCTAAGTGGACAGAGGGAAGGGGAGATGGAGCTGGGGAAAGTGAGGGGTAGAAGAGCAGGGGAAAGGAGGACATGGGGGAGCAGGAAGGTTGAATTGGTCAAGAATAGAGAAGAGCAGGAGGAGAGATACCATAATGGAGTCATTATAGATTTGAGGATAGATCTGGCACTAATGAGATTTCCATATATCTACAAGTATGACACCAAATGGTAATCTAAGAAATAGTGGAGAGGCTACCATAATTGCCCTTCCCCAATAATGAGTTTGACGGCTATCTTGTATGCCATCCTATAGCCTTCATTCAGTGACTGATGGAAGCAGAGGAAGATACCCACAGCTAAACACTGAAGTGAATTCCTGGAAATCAGTTGTAGAGAGGGAGGAGTGATAAGCAAAGGGGTCATGACCTGGTGGGTAAAATGCACAGAAACAGCTGACCTGAATATGGGGTACCTCATGGACCCCAGATTGATGGTTGTGAGGCCAAGATGGGACTGATCTAGAGCCACCAAACGTGGGTGTAAGTGAGGAGACCTAGGGAATCTTTGCGGACTGGGATACTAGAATAGTCTTTATCCCTGGCTCCAGAATGGGCTTTGGGAGCCCATTCCACATGGAGGGATTCTCTGTCAGCCTGGCCACGTGAGGGAGGGCTTGCCCCGGATGATATGATAGACTTTGGAGATCCCCTATGAAGGGCCTCACCCTCCCTAGAGAGTGGAGTGGGGATTGAGTGAGGCACTAGGGAGGCTGGCGGAGGGGGGGGTTGTTGCTGGGGAAAAGGGGAGGGAGCTGGGGTTGGTATGTAAAGCAAGATTTTTTCTAATTTAAATAAAAAAGAAGTAAAAAAAAGAAATAGTCACCTGAAATTTTGAACTGGATTCTGCTCCTGTGCTGTGCCTATTTGCACATAGACTGTGTTAGCCATGTCTTTGCATGTGATACAGGGAGGGAAAGACATTCTTCACAGAGACTTATAGCCTAGTTGTTCACGTTGTTCACTTAATTATAAACATTGGTTTGGGCATTTCTCAAACAGATAAACCGTTCACAACCTCTACATCTCTGTACTGATGAACATTTCTTGTTTGTTTGCTTATTTGTTTCTTCAACTATTTATGTAGATAATATCTTTACTCTAAGTATGCTTCCACTTTGTTTATGTCACCAAAAGCTATGCCTTGGGCACATACCATCTGGTAAGAATTTGTTCTGTGGATCAGTTTTTCAGAGTGTGGTGTAACTGAATTATGAGAATGGACTAAAGCCCTGTATGGTACTGGAGACTTCCCGTTCTTTCACTATCATGTGCTCCAAGGGTTTGGCATTATTGACTTTATTTGAGTTAAATTTGAAATTAGTCCAAGCTCATATGATCACCCTTCAGCTTTGTATCCGAAAGGCACACTACATACTCTTTGAGTTTTGCTATCCCAAAGCAATCTTATTTTAAGTGAAAATTAATTACACTCATAATTTGCAAATAAGCTGTAAGTTAGCATAAATTGCAAAGAATAGAAGATTAGTGAAGATATCCAACAATCATCAAACTGTACAAATAGTTCTAGAAAAATTTTAGAAGAGTGTCTTTTGCTATCATAGCTGATGTTCCCACTCCACATATCCACAAGAGCCAACCGTGGGCCTCTCTGTCTCTCTATCTCTTTATACCATTAAAAATTACAAACTGAAGTTGATAAACAAGCAATTTCATTATTGACAGTGCCCAGTTTTATTAAGATTTTAACTCCTCTAATGCACTAGAGGTTAAAACCTCCCATTAGCCCTTTGTGTGCTGGGAAAAGAAGTGCTACACAATATTCCATATGAGTTTAATAAGAGTTAGTGATTCCACTTGTTTGGGGATCTGGCCAAACCAGGGAAAGTCTCTCTAGTTTCCCATTCTTTACTTCACAATGGTTAGTTGAACCATTCTATTTCATCCATCTAAACACACTCTAGTTAAACACACATCCATTAAGATTTACTCCTTTCTAAAAGCCTCTGAACTGTGGCCCATACTTCTACCTTTCCTTGCCATGATAGACTGCAATTCATCAAACTTGGCTTTGAATAAGATTAAGGCTCCTGGTTTAGTTAATGTTTACAATCCAAAAAGTTCACTTGTACTACTATTTCTCATCATACTGGTGAATTGACTAAATGGAAATCAGCATGGAACCACAATAAATGTATCTTTAAAATAATAAAAATGCACAACAAGTTTCTCCCAAGTTCTGTCCTGTTGTCTGTCACATTTACTTCAGTTTGAAACAACAGTGTGGTCATGGTAGAGATGAACAGGTGAAAATGGCTGTAAACTCCAGGCTGTATAACAAATGCAGGGCTGGAAAGGTAAGAAGTACAGAAAGGCTTAGGGATCCAAAAGTGGCATGTGTTCCAGAATGCATATGTCTCAGAGCATGCATCAATAGATACATGCTCAATTCACATGAAGGAAAACCAAAAGACATTTCATGAGAAGAATAATTAAATTTGGAAGGAATGGTTCTGAAGGAGGATGCAATAAACCCAAAGTCTCATTTCTTCTGAAAAATACTCGATACAATTTACCTTTTCAAACAAATATGTTTAAAATATGCCAAATAACTGAACATGATAGATTTCTACCTTCTGTTTGTAATAATGTAAGTATTCTCTTAAACATCTGAATGACAAGAAAAAGATAAAATTGATCACAGAAGGAACAAAGGAGAAAAGCCAGATTTTTGCTCTACTGAATTAAGCCACTTTTTTCTTCTCTTGGTCTATAACAGAGAAAAGGTCTAAGTCTGCTTAGCTTCAGCTCAGAGCACCTGCTGCAGGTCCTCGGTGATTTCTGCATCTTCAGAGCAACAATTCTACGATTAAGTAATCATTCCATTGACTTTCATCTAAACCTCACTTGCTTTGCCCATTTGTCTTGTCTAAATTCAATTATAGATGCTATCATTCTTTTATGGGTAGTTGCATGTAACTTTCAGTCTGCCTTGAAATTTCCTCCCGTTGACACAATTTGTAAGAAATTCTCATAGTGTTACTGATAGTAAAGATGGAAATTCCCTTTATCTTACTTCTTATTACTGAAGTCAAATTTATTTACATTGTATCAACAGTTATTAGAAGAAGATATTTCTGAGATGCCAGTGGTAATATTTTCATTCCTCTGGCCAAACTAATATGTGATACAATGCTCAGTCACTGAATTAAATCATTTAATTTCTTATGTGCACATTGACAGACTGAGAGATTCTGGGGTCACTCTTCAGGGAAATGATCCAGGTGAGGGAAGAATGAAAAATCAGTTAAGGCTGATATAGGTAACTGCTGCTGGGCCAAGACTGCTTAGAGTCTGACTTCAGTTCATTTGTTTTTGCCATAATTAAGCATAGCTTAAAAATTTTTCAGATAACAATTAATTCAGCCCTGTTAGTATAACAAAGTTTAAGACATGTTTACATTGAAGCTCTTTACAAAGTACATATGATTTCATCCATATGATGGTTTCTTGTTGGCTTAGAAAAAAGTGCTCAAGATAAGGACCTAGGAAGAATGACTAAGATGAATATAATGGTTGGACTAGGACCATAGAAATAATGTAAGATGATATAAAGGATGAGTTTTATGACCTAAATGTAATGCTCAGTGTTTTAGGGGGAATGAGTCTGGGATAAGTAAAACAATTTCTGGGAGATATAATGGAGCCTGGCTCATGGGACAACAAGGGATTACCAGTTTACAAACTATATTCATTTCCAGCATTACAAGAGGAGGACGGGTTACACAGCTCTTTCCTTTGAAGGATACCTACTGGTTTAATTTTCCTGGCTTATTCAATGCTGATCTGTGTACCCCGATAGAGAAAACCCTCTAAAAAGTGTACAAGCAAAGAGTAAATCAAACACAATGACCTTATTTTATTACTTAGATTTTTCTAATCCACCTTGTAAAGTAATAGTTTAAAAAAGGACTTGGAAATCCCATAAAATTATTCTATTTAATTTTTAATTTGCAAAAGGCAATCTGAAATACTTTGCTCAAGATAGTATAATAAATATTTTGCTGTTAAGCATATTGTTTTAGCTAAGAAGTTACCTTTAAAATGTTAATCAACTGGGCTTTTCACACTTATCCTGTCTTGTTAATAGTTGGGTCATGTATGATAAGAAGATCCACTTTTTGGTGTTTATGTCATTATAGGTCCCTCCTCCTAACTTCCTCCTTGTAAGCTTGAAGTATTTTAACCTCCCTTTCCCAACTTTTATTGAATACATTTCCTAATAATTCATTTAACAGCATTCCCACTAACAAAAAATAGTTCATTCATTTGTTTTTCTTAGAGACATAGGTTCCTTAAGAGAAGGAGGACTGAATTTGTGTATGTGTTTGTGAATGTGTGTTTGTTGTTTGCATGTACCATTATCATCATGGTGAGGAGCATGGTGATCCTCAGTCAAACATGGTGCTGGAGAAGGAGATGCTGCAGGCTGATATGCAGGCAACAAGAAGAAGACACTAGGTGGTATCCTCAGCATTGGATACATACGCATCTTGTGCATATGCATATTGAGCCTAGAGGTTGATATCAAGTGTTCTCTTACTTTTCCTTATTTTCTGAGACAGAGTCTTTCACTAGACATGGAATTCACTGATTTGGCCAATCTAGCTGATCTATACATTTCAGTTATCTCATCAATGGCAGTTTGAATGTAATTGGTCCCCATAGTCTCATAGGGTGTGACACTATTAGGAAGTGTGGCCTTACTGAATTAGGTATGAACTTTTTAGAAAAAGTATGTCATTGTGGGGGCAGACTTTGAGGTCCTTATGCTCAATATACCACCTAGTGCCACAGTCTGCTTCCTTTTGCCTGCATGTCAACATGCAGCATCTCCTTTTCCAGCACCGTGTCTGCCTGCATGCTGTTATGCCCCCTGCCATGATGATAATGGATTAAACCTCTGAAACTGTATGTTGTCAATTAATTAAATATTTTCCTTTATAAGAGTTGCTGTGGTCATGTATCTCTTCACAACAGTAGAAATGCTAAAGTAAGACACCATCCTTATCCATACCACAGTGCTGCAATGATAGGTACATGCTGAGATCTAACATCATCTCTTTAAGTTTGCAAGCCCATAACTTTACTAACTGGGCCATCTCCCTAGACATGCAAGTCTGTTTCATTTGTTTTTTTTAAATCTATAGTTTCCAAATCCTATAGAGGTATCTGATTAGTAACAGGAACTTCATCAATAGTTGCTGAAAGCATGAATCCATTAGTTTCTTCCTTTTTTTTAAGAACTGGGTCAGGCTATCAGCCTTTCATTCTAAATAGCTATTATCTACATATGCTTTAGCATTGCTTCATAAACTAACTTCAAATTGGAATAATTGTAAAATTTTTTATTTAATGGGGTCACAGAATACAAATCTTTATATCACTTCTCTTTTATAAACACATCACATCAGTAGACACAGTCAAATTCTGTTACTCCCATTTTTCTAGTTTTCTAAAGAACTTTAGTATATTGTTATTTCAGAATTTACATTTCCTATGCTTTGACCAATCCAATATTTATTAATCCATTTAAACAATTACTTACCTATTAGATTCTACCAACTATGTGGATTTTAAGGGCTGGAAATAAACTGTTAGCAAAACCAAATTATTCCTAATGCCATGGAATTAATAATCTACAGTAAGAAAGAGCATACGAAGAGATAATAGGAAACTCCTAAAGCAATTAATTTATTGAAAACAGAAAACAAAAACTTGAAAACTATAAAGAAAAAATAAAGACTCCTTAAGGTAAAACTTCTGACTTCAACCAGTTTTCATTTATTTGAAGGGTTTTAAAGCAAATGTTTTGTGTAATATTGAGTTGATGTTCACTGTGGTTGTTTGGATGAGAATGGCCCCTATAGGCTCATTTATTTGAATACTAACAACCCAGTTGGTAGAACTGTTGGGGAAGGATTAGGGGTGTGGCTTTGTTGGGGTAAATATGTCAATGAGGATGGACTTCAAAGTTTCAAAAGAAATTCCCAATGATCTGTCTAGTCGCTGTGAGCTCTCAACTCCTCCTTCACTCTGGAATCATAGACCCTAACCCTCTGAAATCATTTACCAAAATAAATTCTTTCTTTTATAAGTAGCCTTAGTCCTATCATGGCAGCAGAAAATCCCATCCTATTGCCACTTCCTTCCACATAGGGGATATCTAGAGTCTGTCATTTCACTCAGGACAGGGCCCAGGCACTCCCATATGAGGCCAGGCTGAGAGAGCATCACTCTTTGTGTTATAGATACATGAAGTCTGTTTTATGCCAGAGATAAACACTGATCCACTGCTCAGGGCCCCATAGGTTGCCCAGGCCTCCTCACTGACTCCCACACTCAGGGGGTCTACGTCCCATGCTGGCCTCCCAGCTGTCGGTCTGGGGTCCAAGAGCTCTCCCTGTTCAGATCAGCTGTCTCTGCTGGTTTTGCCAGCCCATTCTTTGCCAATTTGTTCATCGCTCCTCTCTCTCTGTTACTGGGTTCCATGGGTTGAGTTCAGTGTTTAACTGTGGGTGTTTGCCTCTTCATCCATCAGTCACTGGATGAAGGCTCCAGAATGGTTATAGACATCAAGTTCATTATCATGAATGGGCATTCAAGGTGGTCTCTCCACTATTGCTTAGCTTACCAGTTGGTGTCATACCTTAGATCACTAGAGGTCTCATTGGTGCCAGATCTATCTTCAAACCAATGGCTCCCTCTATTATGATATTTCTCATCCTGTTCACCCACTATTCTACCCCCACTCAACCTTCCTGTTACCCCATGACCTACTCTCTCTTCCTCTTCTCCCCCTCTATTCTTCCCAGCTCCAACTCCCCCAATGCCTTGCTGTGTTCCCAATCTGTTCAGAATATCTTGCCTCATTCCTCTTCTCTGGGGTACATAATAAAAACGGCAATCTTGCCAAGAGCAGTCGACAATAATCTATCTTAACTGCCACTGACTTCAGAAAGTGTCACACAAATGTCTGGTGAAATAGTGAATTGGTTCACTGTACTATCAGTAGGGTATGTTTAACATAGTGGAATACAGTCCGGCTCAGTTTTTTCTTTAAATAGATTCAATATTAATCAAAACTACGTGAAAAATATTAATCATTAAACAGTAGTTATTCATAAGGTTATGTCAAGGCATTTTTAACCTCATAGCTTTTTTGTATACATACTATAATTTTTAGTTTTATTTTTTTATGGATTTCTTTGTTTGAGAATGAATGTTACCTCTGTCTGTATGTATTTCTTTTGATTTTTTCTTGTCTCTTTTTCTCATGTTTGTTTTTTATTTTGTTTTTATGTCTTATATGCCTGTTTTCTAATGAAAGAGAAAAATGGTATGAATTTTGGTTGGAGAGGAGGTGGGGACAGCTATGAGTAGTTTAGGGAAGGGAAATCCCAATCAGGCCATAGTGTATAAAAAATTTATTTAATTAAAAATAGAAATTAAATACAGTGCTATTATAATAAAACATTAAATAAAGGTGAGTTTTGATGAAACAGCTTTACTGTGTCAGTACACATAGTAAGTGAACATTTAAAACACTATTTCACACAACTTTTGGCCTGGTGTCCTTAAGGCAAATTTTATTCACTAGAATAAAAGAAGATTATCAGGTTTAAGTCAGAGTATTTCACTGCAACATTTTGAGGAGTATCTTCAACATGCTTCTGCATTAGACTCCTCAATGTATGGTTAAAGGCTATGTCTTCCAGACGTATTTTGTCCATTCTTGGCAGGCTGTTTGAATACTAAACTTCAAAATCATTCTGAGAGGTTCCAGAGAAGTATGTGAAACCATATGCCACTACTATCTTTAACTTATCAATTCCATTTACACTATTTTAAAAAGATTCTCCCCACCCCGTGTGTGTATGTACAAGTAGTTACATATGTGTGGATTTGGGTACCCAAGAGATCAGAAGCCACTGCCAAACATCCCAGTACTTTTGAGACACCCATTATGGGTGTTGAGAAATAAACTCTCATCCTCTAATATACCTGTAGACACTCATAAACTCTGAGCCATCTCTCCAGTCCTCAGTGCTTTCTACGTCTTTGATCTGTTCCCAGTCATTATGGTTTTTGATTTTAGAATACAAAGCAGAATTCATAGTGTAGCTAAAACATTTGAATCTTGTATTCTATCTTTGTAAAAGTAGATAGGGAACATGTTCTCCTACTTCACATGAAATCAAGCATGCGGATTCTTCTCACGATCAATGAGGTTCCTCTAGTGCATTTCAATGGAGTCTTGGCATAGTCAATGGAGTTTTGTATATTGTGCTCCAATGTAGTACACTGGAGTCTAAAGAGGTGAGATTATTGGAGGTGTATAGCATATAAATGACAAATGTGCAATGCCAGTGACAGAAGTACAGAGTCTGCAAGACTGAGACTGTGGTTGGTGTATAAGAATGAACAGGGCCGGGCAGTGGTGGCACACGCCTTTAATCCCAGCACTCGGGAGGCAGAGGCAGGTGGATCTCTGTGAGTTCGAGGCCAGGCTGGACCGACAGCCTCCAAAACAATACAGAGAAACCCTGTCTCGTAAAAACAAACAAAAAAAAAAAAAGAACAGGACTGAGAAAGACTCTCTGACAGAAAGAGGACTAAAGGACTAGAACAAATCCCCCCAGGAGTGTTTTTTATTTGATCCTGTTAAGTAAGTGACCATCCTAACCCAGAGCTTGCTTCAGAAGCTGTTCTGAGACTGGAAAAATGCTTTCCACATGCAGACAGAAATCTGGAGGCCAGGGAAAGATGGAATTTTAATGCTACTAATACTAATTAAACAAGCCAAGACTAGTTAGGAAGGGAAATCTCCTGAGACAGCTTGTTAAAGTCAAAATTAGCTGTCCTGATAAACATTTGGGGAAAAATACAGAGTTTTTCCACATGAATTTCCAATACCTTAAAGAAAATAGACACGGACAACAGTAAACCATCAGAACTATTTTCCTTTAAAACAAAACAAAGAAAAAAACACTGAGAAGCAAAACAAAGAAACAAACAGAATAGAATTGGAGTTTTCCTTAGTGTTGATGATTTGTAACACTTTCTTGATAGGCAATCCTTGGGGATTATAGCAAAATACAATTCTGAGAGGATATATTATAAAATAAAAGTTGAAATTTCTTCCTGTAATGTGCTTGGTGTCATGTCTTGAAAATTAGCAGTTGTATTAACTTCACAAGGTGGTCTACTGTTGATGTACAATGTCAATGTAGTTAAACAATATTAAATATGTATCAACCCCCTAGCTCTTTTTCATGGACATCCTCATCATTGATACCATTTCTTGTCTATTGTGACTGGAATACATTGGAAGATACTAGCATTTCTCTTGAGAAGTTGGAACTATGTTTATACTGGAGTATGTCATCTTCTGTGATGATTGGATTCAATTTTCAAATCTTCAGCAACCACCCACTGAACAGCTATTCTCATTAGAAAGAAATGCAGATGAAAATCCAATAGGTTGTGATTGACTTGCTCATTTGCTACACAGAGTTATTATACACACAATCTGTCAAGGGAAATCTTGTAACATAAATAATGAAAGATCATGTTTCCCAGTCCTAGGTCTGAAGTAGCTCATGGACCCCCAACAGAGACAAGAGATTGCTTCTCAATCCCTAATCCCTTTGAAATATTTTAGTCAGGGCCTCACCATATGTCCAAGACTGGTATGAAACTCATTATGTAGTCCAATCTGGCCTTGCACTCCACATCTTTTCTCTGCCTCTCAAGATTTTTGGATTACAGGAATGTAATATCTTTCCAGCTTACCTTATACTTCTATCTTATTGAAGAGACAAAACTATCTGGGTACATAGTGATACCGTATTGCCTCCACGATAACACACTGATCACAGATAAGGTTTCCTCATCATCTCTTCTCTGAACGATGTCAGGTATGTTCTTACTGGTCTTTCAACAACAAAGGTGTTTCTTTTAAAGAACTATCTGGCCACACAACACAGTTACTTGAATATTTTCAGATACCACTTCCCAATTATAAAAAAACCACAGACCTCTGTTATGTTTCACACACTCCTACCAATACTAGCCACATACTCTTGGTTGCTTCTCTGAGTTCCCATCCCTTCACTCATTATGAACAAACTGGTCTTTTGCCCCTGGAACAAATAAATGACCCCTGTGCACTAATAGAATAAAATATTTGAGTGTGTTAAGCTTTTGATGATAAGGAGAATGTAGCTTAAAGAACACAACGTTGGTTCTGTTTCATTGTAGTTGGTTTAGTGAAAATACACACACACACACACCCACACACCACCGATAAAGAATCATATATATATTCTTCCAGGCACTGTCCAATGCACTGTACTAATGAGTAAGCACATATTTAACATTATGTCTGCTGGGACACTGTTCAAAAATTAGTAAAGAAAACACCATTTTAAGAAACTGTATTATCCCAGGTTCTGCAGGAGACATATTTCATGTGACATAGGTAATAACATCCTGTCAAGGCACATCTTTCTTTCCTGTCTTATAGAAGGGATGAAATTGAGAAATGTTGGCATAAAAACAGACTACTTGATGGGAAAAAGAGTCCACAGCTCCATTTATTCTTACCTACTAATTAAACTGTATCTTATTTAATTGTAGGTATAGGGTAAAAATAAAACTTTTTTAGTATAACTATGAGGTTACCTCTACTAAAAATAGATGGGGTTCAAACAATGTCAGTTGATTTCAACTTTCCAGAACAACAATACTCTACTTCAACTACTTACTGATTCAAAGGGGTCTACAATGATTTCTGGTATTTTCGTGGTTGCCTCTCAAACCATGGTAGGATTGCATGTTGATGAAACCCACAAGGAACCAAAAATAATGGTTTTATTTATTATTATGCATTCAGCACATACACCTTACTAACCATGATAGCATAGCAACCAAGTACAACAAAGTCTGGAGCATCAGCAGTAGACTTGTCATCACATGACTGGCTGTAGGTCACTGCTTCTTCCCAACATCCATAAGGGGCATCAAACCACATACAAACAGCCTTGGAAAAACTAAAATTTCAAACTACTAGGAGCAAAAAGTAAGAAATCCTTATAAAAACAGTTTAGTCATACATTATTTAAAATGGAGGGTCCTAGTCATGAAACTAATACTTTTTTATAGTAATAGAAACAAACTTATCAAAACTCAAGTTGATACTATGAACATCCAAATATCCACTAACTTACCATTTTGATTATTTATTTCCAACATTCCTTCCACTATGTTCTCTTTTTATATGTAGCTGATAGGTAAAATAGTATATACTAACTCACTAACAGGAACCATTCCTTCTGCTCACCAATTCTATTTCCCCATTATTACAAGACCTCTTTGCCATACCTCTTTAGACACCTACTAACTCTGCCTGTAAGAGTATGTCCTGGCTATGGGCCCATTGATCAAAATGGTTTTGAAAAACAACACAGCAGAGAGGCAAGGGAGGAGGGGAAAAATTGGAAGTTGGCAATGTGTTACACGAGCTTCATTCTCAAATTTGCCCTTACAAGTTGCACAATCACCTTTTAGTCCTTCTTGGTTTGATGAAGCACAATATGTTCATAATTCTATGTCTATAATTTTAATCAATATCCTTCAGATACTTACTTCTGGCCCAAAAGGCAGGCAAGGCAAGGTAAAAGCTGGGAAACAGGGTGTCTCAGCTCTCCCTATTGGATTTCCAGATTGCATTGTGTGCTTGGATATTTTGTTGAACAAATAACCTCTTCCATCAAAATGACAGGTCTTTTTGGTTAACTTGTTTTCATAATATATATTTCATCACCTACATTTATTTTTATTAAACAAGATATGGTAAAGAAGGAGAAACAGTTTCATATGGTTATAGGCACTTCTATTTTCAGCAAGTATTTTGTTTTTAATTCACATTTTATGGTAGGTTAGAATAATATGTAATAAGTTATTAATGCCAGTCTGTAATAAGATTATTTTCCTCTGCTATAAAATCTCTTAGGAATTCATGGGCAGGTTATACCAGTTGAGCCCTACGTGAATTTGATGCCACCTAACTTATAAATTACTCTGTCTCTTCAGCTGATGATTGATTTCTGGACATAAATAACAAAGAAAATGCCAAAGCAATAATTCATCCATTCTTTGTGGTCATGACTTGTGTTTCAGAAACATTATTTATCTTGCTTGGATTCTGACTGGAGTAACAATTTTTCTCCCCCATCCCCAACACACATACAAATAAACAAGCAAACACATCCCCCAACTGCTTTTGTATCTGCCTCTTACAGGAAGCAATAACAAGGGTCACATGGACCATGTTTGTAGGGAAAGAACTGGAGTTCTATCCCCAAGAACCATGTAAAAATAGGCATGGCAGCACCTATTTGTTATCTGAATGCTGGAAAGGCACAAAAGGGTGGATCCCTGATCCTGGGGCCTACTAGCCAGTTAGAGTAACCTACATGGCTTTGTGAAAACCCCAGCCTGAAAAATCAAAGCATACAAAACTTCGATAGCTAAGGCTGTCCTCTGGACTCCACATAAACTTGTACATATGTATGGGCACTCACACACACGCACACACACACACACACATACACACACACACACAGAGACAGAGAGAGAGAGAGAGAGAGAGAGAGAGAGAGAGAGAGAGAGAGACCATGTGTTCCTACACCTAAAACCAAAGCTCTAAGTACCTGTAATTATTTTGCAACTAAGTTTGTTGAGGGAAAATGTGCCATAAAATATTGAAAAGAAAATAAGAAACAAAACAAAACATGTATTCCTACTTTTCTATCATGCTTTCTGGCCATATATCTTTCCTGTCTTTCTACCTCTCTTCAAATATTTATATCTGAAAATTATGGAAGGAATCAATCATCTCTTTTCAGCATCATATGGGTCACTGGGATCCAAGTAAGGGAAGTAGGCATGATAGCAAGAGCCCTATACCTACTCAGTCATTACCCCCTCAGCCAAGTCACTGGCTCTGGAAATATTTATTCATGCGCTTGGCTGAACTGTTATTCTTGAACTGTATTATCTTGCATTCTATCAACACTCTCTGCCCTTGCTCACATTCTATCATCTACAAAATAAGCTTTCTTTTCCAATCTCTATAAATACAAGAAATCATTCAAAAGCCACTGGATATATTTATTTTTATACCATTGCCTTTATAAAATGCTTGAGTCCATGCACCATTCTTCATTAAGTTCTTGCTCACCTGACATATAAAGAAGTCTGTTATTTTATAAATTTTATATATACAACTTGTACCCTACCTGAGATGCCCTGCACAGAGCACACATAAAAGAAACCTTACTAAACTAAAACCATAATGACAACAATGCCTAGTGTTGCAGAAAAGCAAGACACCTGGAGGCAAACATCAGGGCCAAGATTCCCCTGCTGTCATTTACTGGCCTCTGATTCTGACAACCTTTTGCATCTCAATTCCCTTATTTATAAATGTCCTGCTTTTTCTTTTCTTTTTCTTCTTGCAATATTCACAGCTTCAAATTTTATGACTGTAATGCATACCTGCTGTTAAATTTTTCAACATCAAATAAATCATAGGGTCACAATATCAAAGGAAGCGGTATCAAGGCATGCTGTGGCAACTTTGCAGACTCCCTAGATAGAAGACTTAACATATCAAATCACTTCAAGGGATTGATATATAGCTCATAGTCATTACTGAGCACTTTATAGATGGCAGGCACTGTGCTGGTTTGCTGCATTATATTCTTCATTCCTACCCAGAAGAGACAAACACACATTTCATATGACACTTCATTTCATTTCATTTCAGATGCTTTACTAATGAAGACACTGAAATGTAGGCAGATTAAATAAATTAGTCCATCCAGAGCCTGGTTACTAACCCTATTCAATGTGATGACAAAATCTGTGTTCCTTCTGCTAAGAGAAAGATCGTAACTCATGCATAAATTTTTTCTCTCAATAAATTTTTAGATTCAAAGTTAGAGGCATTTTCTTTAAACGTGTCACTCACTTTCAAATAAATAATGACAGAGCCTCCCATCCCGGCAGGAGACACACTCCCCAGATCCCAGGTCTTCTCTTCCACCAACAAGACCACAGCAGCAGCAGGTCCAGGTAAACAAGGCCCCACATCCAGGCTTGCCTTCCAGTGACTGGAGACTGCCTACTGACTGCCACAGAGCCTCACATACCAGTGGGAGCCAAGCACCCCAGATCCCAGGTCTTCTCTTCCACCAAGGGGACCAGAAGACCAGCAGGACCAGCAGGACCAGTGGGACCAGTGGGTACAGGTAAACTAGGCCCTGCATCTGGGCCTGCCTTCCAGTGTTTGGGGATTGCCTGGGGACTGCCAGAGAGCTTCCCATCACACACACGCACCAGATCCCAGGTATTCTCTTCCATCAACGAAACCAGGGGACCAGAGGGTCCAGGTAAACAAGGCCACACATCTGGGCCTGCATTCCAGTTCCTGGGGACTGCCTGGGGACTTCCGCAGAGCCTCCCATCTCAGCAGGAGCCAAGCACCCCAGATCCCAGATCTTCTCTTCCACCAACAGGACAAGGGAACCAGCTGGGAGACTGAACCCCAGATTGCTGTGTTTCTTCTCCACCCACAGGAACAGGACTAGCACCAGGAAGAGGAGAACTACCAGAGTATTGGACTTGCTTGCACCCACCAAAAGGGAACTCTGGTCCCCTAACCACCAGGCCAGTAAGGGGCTCTTTCTGCACCCACTAGAAGAAGAGATGGGAAAGAGACAATACAAACACACACTCAGCAACAGAAAAAGAATTATGACACTGCCAGATTCTAGAGATTCTACACCAGCAAGACTCCAACATTCCAATACAAAGGAAGTAGAAGAGAATGACCTTAAAAACAACTTCATGAAAATGATAGAGGCCCTAAAAGAGGATATAGGAAAATCCCTCAAAGAAATGGAAGAAAAGGCAAAAGAATGCAAGAAATGGAAGAAAAAACAAACCAAAAAATTCAAAAAATGCAAAAACTGGACGAAAAGACAAAGCAAAAAATTGCAAAAAAGAATTCCAACAGTGCAAGGGTTGAAAACTGAAATAGAGAAAAAAACCCACAATCTGAAGGAATGGCAAGATTAGCCATTTGGGTAAGAAACTGCTCTTACCTAGACTGTTTGACTGTTGCTGTATAAACTGGACATACAGGACCCACAGGAAAGTGACTGCTAAACTCAGTCCTTCAGGGTTCCTGTTTCATGGAAGAGTCTACGTGACTTTCTGAGGACACAGAAAAATGACTGACAGCCTGCCAATGCAGATGGACAGTTTGAAATTCCCTGCTTTGCTGAGAAATCTTCTGGACATACTGTGGCCTATGTGATGAAGATGGATGCCCCAACATTATAGAGAAACTCGGGTGACTGTCCAGGCAATCCTAGTGTTTATATATTATCCTTCTGTGGTCTTTGATAGAGTTGAAGACAGATAGTTATAATTATAATTTTCCATAGTTATGATAAAAGAGAAGCTACATATAGTACTTTGGACTCACAAAGATGGAATAGATGATATTTTCTTTAAATCTTACTAAATGTTGATAGACAAAATATTGTAACTGTGTTCTTACTTGATAACTGTTCTGTTGCATATAATTTGACTATGTTAAAGTTAAGACCTTTCTTTTTGTTTAGACGGAAAAGAGGAGATGATGGGAGAAGTCCTGTGTATATGTCACTAAAGCACTGTTGGCCAATAGGGAAGCAAGATAGGTGGGACTAGGAGTTGAGGAGGACTCTGGGTAGGAGAAACACAGGGAGTCAAGCTGTAATCGCCATGGGATAGGAAGCCCGGAAATTTCTCCGGTAAGAGAAACACTTAGATTAACAATTATGGGGTAAATACTTAAGTCAGAGCTAGGCAGTAAGAAACAAGCAAGGCCAATAGCTTCATAATTATTATAGCCTCCTGTGTGTTTACTTGGGACTGATGAGGCTCTGGAAACAGGCTGGCGGGAAGGCTTCCCATTGGCTGGAGGGAAGTTTTCCCTTTACAGCCAAGTAACATATAAAGGTAAACCTATCAGAATTACACCTGACTTCTCTGTGGAAACTCTGAAAGACAGAAGGTCCTGGATAGATATTCTACCAACATTAAGAGTCCATGGATGCCAGGCCAGACTACCATACCCAGCAAATCTCTCATTCACTATAGATGGAGCAAACAAGATATTCCATGACAAAACTAGATTCAATCAATACATATCCACTAACCCATCACTACAGAAAGTTCTGGAAGGAAAACTCCAACCCCGGGAAGTTAACTACAACCAGAAAATCATAGGCATTAGATAATCCTACTTTACCAATCGCCAATAGAAGAAAGGGGTAGAATTTCACACATAATTCCACCAATAACAACCATTCCAAATCAAAGAAGAATGAGCAATCAATGGTCATTAATATCTGTCAAAATTAATGGCCTTAACTCACCCATAAAAAGACACAGGCTAACAGAGTGGATTCAAAGACAGAACCCATCCTTCTGCTGCATACAAGAAACACACCTCACCTTCAAAGACAGACATTACCTCAGAGTTAGAGGTTGGGAAAAGATTTTACAATCAAATGGACCTAACAAATTAGACTTTAAAATAAAATCAATAAAAAGAGATGAAAGAGGTCATTACATACACATCACAGGAGAAATCCAACAAGATGAAATTTCAATTCTGAACATCTATGCCCCAAATACAAAGACATCCACATTTGTAAAAGAAACATTACTAAAATTCAAATCACATATAAAGCCCCACACTCTTATAGTGGGAGACTTCAACACCCCACTCTCACCACTAGATAGGAACACCAGACAGAAACTTAACAATGAAGCAAAGGGTCTAATAGAAGTTATGGCCCAATTGGGATTAGCAAATATCTATAGAACATTCCATCCACATAAAAAAGAATATACCTTCTCACCACCTCATGGAATGTTCTCAAAAATCAACCACATACTTGGCAACATATCAAACCATAGCAGTTACAAAAAAAGGGTGGAATAACTCCATGCCTCTTATCAGACCACCATGCGTTAAAATTAGAATTCAACAACACAAATTGCAGAAACCCTACAAACTCATGGAAATTGAGTAATGCACAGTTGCACCATTTCTGGGTCAAAGAAGAAATTAAAAAAAAGAAATTAAAGACTTCCTAGAATTCAATGAGAATGAAGACACAACATGCCCAACCTATGGGACACTTTGAAAGCATTGCTAGGAGGGAAGTTCATAGCACTAAGTGCCTACATGAAGAAACTACAGAATAGTTATACTAGAGAATTAACAGCACAGCTGAAAGCTCTAGAACACAAAGAAGCAAACTTCCCCAGGAGGAGTAGATGCCAAGGAATAATCAAACTGAGGGCTGAAATCAATAAAGTAGAAACTAGGAAAACAATAAAAATAATCAATGCAATGATGAGTTGGTTCTTTGAGAAAATCAACAAGATAGACAAACCTTTTTTCAAACATACCAACATTTTAGCTAATTCACAAATGGCCTATATGCCAGCAATGCACTGTGTGTAATCTATCTGCATAATCTACAGCTGCCCCAGTCCTTAATGTGAGTTTGTTTCTAGTCCTATGTATTGTTGAACAATCTTCGCTGCTCTTTGTCAGAGACCATATTTGTTGTGACCACGTGTGTCTCATGTTTAGAGACCCAAGATGAAGAGAATCAAATCTTCATGTATTATCCTGAAATCTGTCAATTAATTTCTCAAACAAGTGTTTTTTGGCCATGGCATCCATGTGTGCAGTGCTTTGTTCTGATGATGTCTGTTCTTAGTAAATAGTCACTGAGAAATTCAGCACACTGTAGACTGATGACCACTTCCACATTAATTAGCATTTTATCTGGTTTGACTCTGCTTTTCTCTTTTCCTTTTCATAAGCCCTAACACACTCCAAATGACTATAGCTCAGAATATGGATCAATGCAAAATGTCAAGCTTACTTGTAACATTACATTTCCTTTAATTTTTTCTTATTTTTTTGCAATTACACTGCACAGTTCTCAGTGTGAACACAGTTACAGTTATTTTGCAAAGTCAAAATGTTGGATGGTTTAAAAGATAAAGCTTTTACAACTTTCATTAAATATTTTCTTGCAATTTGCCAGCTGAATCTTTTTTCATATTTTTGTAAGAATTCCTAATTTTGATTCAATCAAATAAATAAAACAATTGCTATATATAGTTCTTTTCTATTAATACTGAGCATTACTTTCCAACTTTAACAACTTATGCTTACTAATGTCCCCATTTTAAAAGAAAATGATAGAATTACATCATAACTATTAGACCAAGGAACGATGGTCAACCACAGACAAGGTATACCGCCAAGAAACAGGTTCAGTGGCCTCATGAAGGACCCAAGATCCAAGATAGTCTGATTATTCCCAGTAACAGTGGAGGATAGCCTCTCCAGGACAGTTAGAAGATCCATTGCCCATTGTAAATAATACAGCACTGGATAATACATTAACTACAGAGGATGAATCAATTGTATCAGGAGGAAATACAAAATGTATATTCTAGTAAACTTATATACAATATCATAGACCCAAGTTACCAGGTAAAGTAAATAATATGGTGATTAATGGCAATTTAGGCGCTGGACCTTATGTCACTATCATAAATCAGAAGTCTTGGCCCTCGAGATGGCCTCTAAATGAGGTAAATTTTCAATACTTAGGATTTTGAAACCTATCTCAGGTTACACAAAGCACTAGTTGGATTGACTTTATTGTGCCTGAAGGACAGAGAGGACAGTTAAAGCCATATGTTGCAGATATTGCTATAAATCTCTGGGGTCATGACCTATTACAGCAACAGAATACACAAATTAACATTCCTCCTGTATCAGATATGAACGATAGACAGGCTCTTGGTGGAAGAAAGAATATTGTAAGACATTACAGAAAACAGGTACGAAACCTACAGGCTATACAGAAACAGAATGCCAGTGCCAGACTTACAGAGCAACCAAAAACACTACCCTTAAAATGGCTAACAGATGAACCTGTCTGGATAGGTCAATGTCCTATGAAATCTGAGAAGTTAGAGGCTTTGGAGAAGTTAGTTCAGGAACAGCTAGATGCTGGACATATTGAGGAATCAACTAGTGCATGGAATTCACCTGTTTTTGTTATCAAGAAGATGTCGGGTAAATAGAGAATAGTTACTGATCATAGAGCCATCAACAAGGTAATTCAGCCTATGGGTTCTCTATATCCTGGGATGCCACTACCTTCTCTAATACCTAAGTATTGGCCAATTATAGTTATATATTTAAAAGATTGCTTCTTCACTATATCATTGCAAGAAAAAGACAGAGAAAAGTTTGCCTTCACAGTACCTACCTATTATTCCCAACTGGTATGGATTTTCCAGTGGAAGGCGTTGCCTCAAGGTATGTTAAATAGCCCGACTTTGTGTTAGTATTTTGTGCATAAACCTCTGGAAATAATTCATACATAATTTCCATAATTGTAAATATATCATTATATGGATGACATATTACTGTCTGATTCAAATAAAGGTACTTTAAAAAAGGTGTTTGAAGCAGTAAAGGAAACTTTGCATCAATGGGGATTACAAATTGCCCCAGAAAAAAAATACGAAGAGGAGATTCCATTAATTATTTAGGTTATGAAATAGACTCACAGAAGATTAGACCGCAGAAAGATCAGATCAGAAGAGATTGTTATCAAACTTTTTTGTTTGGTTTTATGAGACAGGGTTTCTCTGTATTGGTTTGGTCTGTATCAGACTCTTAACAATCTTCAAAAACTATTAGGAGAAATTTCTCAACTACAGACAATTATCAGTGTAGAAGGGCATGATTTAAATCACCTGAAAGTGGAAAAAGTCAACAAATCCATTAGAGAAAGCAAGTAAAGCCAATAAAATAGTCAATGGGTGAATGAAATAGTTCAAACAGTTCAAGACGTGAAAACTGAAATACAGCCAAAAATAACAAAACAAATAAAAAAAATAGAAAAACTGATAAATGATCCTGAACTATGGTTGCAAGCATAACAAATAGATTATAAGAAATGAAAGAGAGAATTTCAGTGTTGAAAATACATTAGAGGAAATAGATTCCTTGACAAAAGTAAATATTAAGTTTAACAAATCCTGGAAATCTGTGACACCATGAAAAGACCATACCTAGGAATAAAAGGTATCAAAGAAGGTAAAGAAATCCAACTCAAAGGCACAAAAGACATATTCAACAAAATCAAAGAAGAAAACTTTCCCATAACAAGGAAGGACAAAACTTTGAAAGTCCCCTCACCACATAACAATCAAAATACCAAACATACAGTATAAAGAAAAATATAAAGAATTGCAAAAGAAAAAGGCAAAGCAACATGTAAAGGCAGACTTATCAGATTTACACCTGATGTTTCAATGTAAATTCTAAGACCAGAATGTCCTGCAGACACTAAGAGACCACTGATGCCAGACTACTATACCCATCAAGGTTTTCAATCACTACAGACAGAAAAAACAAGCTATTCCATGTCAAAACAAGATTTAAAAAATACATATCAACAAATCTAGCCATAACAAAGTACTGGAAGGAAAATTCCAACCCAAGAAAGTTAACTACACCCACAAAAACATAGGCATTAGATAATCCTACATTACCAACCTCCCAAAGGGAAATACATACAATACTACTACCACCAACAAATTAAAAAATAACAGGAATCAGCAATCAATAGTCATTAATATCACTTAATATCAATGGTGTCATTTCACATACAAAAAAGACACAGAGTGGATATGAAGTCAGAATTCATCCTTATGCTGCATACAAGAAACACATGTCAACTTAAAGACAGACATTACCTTAGAGTAGAGTTGGGTAAATATTTTTCAAATCAAGAAAACAAGTTAGTAATGTAGTTATTCTATTAGCTAACAAATTAGACTTCAAACTAAAAGAGATGCAGGTCATTATGTATTTGTCACAGAAAAAGTCATCAAGATGAAGTCTCAATTCTAAACAGCTTTGCCCCCCAAACAAGAACACCCACATTTGTTAAAAAAAAACATTGTGAAAACATAAATCACAGCCAATATGTGGAAAAAGGAGAACATACTTCATTGTTGGTAGGAGTGCAAACTTGTACAGCTACTTTAGAAATCAGTATGGTAGTTTCTGAGGAAAACAGGAATCAGTCTTCTTTAAGATCCACCAATACCACTCTTAGGCATATACTCAAAGGATGCACTTTCATACAAAAGGACATCTGTTCAACTACGTTCATAGCAGCATTTATTTGTAATAGCTAGAACCTGGAAACAATCTAGATATCCCTCAACTGAAGAATGGATAAAGAAAATGTGGTACATATACACAATGGAGTACTACTTGTTTGAAAAAAATCAATGAAATCTTGAATTCGTATGGAAATTGATGGAACTAGAAGAAACCATCCTGAGTGAGGTAACCCAGACATAGAAAGATAAGCATGGTATGTACTCACTAATATATGGATATTGGACATAGACCAAATAATTACCAGTCTACAATCCACACCTCCAGAGAAGTTAGGAAACTAGAAGGACCTTCATTAGGAGAGACATACATGGTCCCCCTGAGAAGGGAAAAGTGAAAAGAGCTCCTGAGCAAATTGGGAGCATGGGGGAGATGGGAGGGAAGTAGGAGAAAAAGAAGGGGAGAAGAAGAGTGGGGAGGAGAACATGAGGGATCAGGAGGACTGAGTCAGGGGAAGAATGGTGGAGAGCAGTAAAGAGATACCATAATAGAATGAACCAGTATAGGTTTAAAGAGAAATCTGTCATTAGAGAAATATCCAGAGATCCACAAGGATGACCCTAAATAAGAATCTAATCAATAGTGGAAAGGCTACCTTAAATGACCTTCTGCTATAATGAGATTGATGACTACCTTAAATGCCATCCTAGAATCTTCATAGTAGCTGATAAAGTAGAAGCAGACATCTACAACTAAGTAGTGAACCAAACTCCTGGAATCCACTTGTAGAGAAGGAGGAGGGATAAGCAAAGAGGTTAGACTGTGGTGGAGAAACCCACAGAAACAGTTGTAAAATTGGGGAGCCAGAATTGGACTGAACCAAGCCTTCTGATTGTGGGTGTCACTTAGGAGGCCTGAGCAGTTCATGAGACCTCTGACAGTGGAACCAATATTTATCCCTTGTGCACAAGTGAACTTTGTGTGCCTATTTCCCACGGAGGGCTATTCTTTCAGTTTTGATATATGGGGGATGGCCTGAGCCTTACTCCAAATGGTATGACAGACTTTAATGATCCCCCGTGGAAGATCTCATCTTTCCTGGGAAGTGTTTTAGGGTGTGATGGGGGAACCAGAGGGGCATGGGAGGTTGGTAGGGAGGGGCACTGGGATTGATATGTACAATAAGATTTCTTTTAAATTAAATTTTAAAAAAATTTAAAAAAGAACCCCACACACTAATATTTGTAGACTTCAAAACCCCATTCTCACCACTGGACAGGATGCCATTATCAGACACAAACCTAACAGAGAAGTAAAATATCTACCAGAAGTTATGACTCAATTGTGATTAACAGATTTCTATAGAACATTCCATCCCAATATAAAATAATATACCTTCTTCTCAGCACCCCCATGGAAACTTTTCTAAAGTCAGCCACATACTCAGCAACAAAGCAAGCCTTAACAGATACAAAAAAATCGAATAACCCCTTATCAGTTCACCATGGTTTAAAGTTATAGTTCAACAATAACACAACTTGCAGAAAGCCTACAAACTTATGGAAATTGAACAATGCTCAATTGTATCACTCATGGGCCAAGGAAGGAATAAAGAAAGAAATTAAAGACTTCTTAAAATTCAGTGAAAAAGTAATGTACTACATGTCCAAACTTTTGCGACACTTTGACAGTAGTGTTAAGAGGAAAGTTCATACCACTAAGTGCCTACATAAAGAAATGGGAGGACAGCCATACATGAAAGCGATAGAACAAAAATAAGCATACTCATCTAGATGAGGAGATGCCAGGAAATAATCAAATTGAGGGATGAAATCAATAAAGTAGAAACAAAGAAAACAATACAAAGAATCAATGAAACAAAGAGTTGGTTCTTTAAAAAAAATCATCAATAAAGATAACATTTATGCAAACTAACCAAAAAGCAGAGAGAATATTCAAATTAAAATGATCAATATTGAAAAGGGGGACCCAACAACAGACACTGAGGAAATTCAGAGAATCATCAGGTCACTCTGCAAAAACCTATACTCCACAAAATTTGAAAGTTTAAATGCAATGGACAATTTTCTGGATAGGTATCACATATCAAAATTAAATCAAGAACAGATAAACAATTTAAATAGACCTATGACTCCTAATGAAATAGAATCAGCCATCAAAAGTCTCTTAACCAAAAGAAAACAAAAAGCTCAGAGCCTGATGGTTTCAGTGCAGAATCCTACCATAAACTCAAAGAAGAGCTAATACCAATACTCCTCATGTTGGTCCACACAATAGAAGCAGAAGGGTCATCGCCAAAATCTTTTTATGAGGCAACAGTTACCATCGTATCCAAACCACACAAAGACACAAATATGAAAGAGATTTACATATCAGTCTTTTCTCATGAATAAATGAAAAATACTCAATAGAATGCTGGCAAACCTAATCCAAGAATACATCAGAAAATTCATGCACCATGACCAAGTAGGCTTCATTCCAGAGATGCAGGGGTGGTTCACCATATGAAAATCTGTCAACATAATCCACAATCCATAATCCAAACTGAATAGGACCACATGATAATCCCATTAGATTTTGAAAAAATTCCTGTGACAAAAAATTCAACACTCCTTCATGATAAAGTTCTTGGAGATACCAGAAGTAACAGGAACATATCTAAACATAATAAAGGCAATATACAGCAAGCTAACAGCCAAACTTTAACTAAATGGAGAGAAACTCAATATGATTCCTCTAAAATCAGGAATAAGACAAGGCTACCCACTCTCTCTATAACTATTCAATATTGTAATAGAAAATGAGATCAACGAGATACAAATTGGAAAGGAAGATGTCAAACTTTCATTATTTGCAGATGATATGATAGTTTACATAAGTGACCCAAAAAATTCAACCAGGATTCTTCTGGAGCAAATAAACAACTTCAATAATATAGGGCATATGAGCCAGTCAAAGATGATGCTGAGGTGAATTCAGATGTCTGAATTTTGTGTTGTTTACAAAAAAAGATGATTGGTTGCCTAGATCAAACCACATGAGATAATTGCATGAACAGCTGGTGTTCACTAGGTAAAGCATAGGTCACCTAGGCATGTGATAGGATGACCTTTAAAAACATTGATTGGCTGCTTTTCAGCTCTGTGATTTTTTTTTGCTTTAAAGATGATTGCTGTAGGACAATAAGTGAGTTCCTGCTTGACTAGAAACCCTGCTTCATCTGATTGTCTCAGGAATTCTGGGATGTTGGAGAAAAGGCAAACAACACACTTACCCTTTCTCTGACCCAGCTCTGCCTTCAATGTTTGGGCTAAGACCCTGCATCTGGCACCCAATCCTGGGAAATGAAAGGACCTAAATCTCAGTTAAGGCCAAGTGGTCTCTCAGGGTAAGTGAGATATGGGTAACTCTAGTTATAATGAGAAGGGAGAAGGAGAAGGACCATAGAGGTTCACCAAATATGAGTCAGAGGAGGAATGAGCCAAACCATCTGTCCCTCACCTTATGCTCCCAGAATGAGCAGGTTGGGTACCCCTATACTGCCCTCGGGGAAAATCCATGGGACCTAGATACCTATGATCTACGGGACAAAGGCAAATCAAGACCTAGAGGTCCAGTTTATTTGGAGGCCTACCCAATCAAGGAAGGACAGTAAGATGCAACTAGGGTCCCCCAAGCCTACCTGGTAAACCTGGCCCCTGGGCCCAGCAGGCCTCTAGACTGCTATCCTTGGGTGGTCAAGGATCTTATTTTTTTCTTTTTTTGTTTGTTTTTCAAGATAGGGTTTCTCTGTGGCTTTGGAGGCTATCCTGTAACTTGTAGACCAGGATGGTCTCGAACTCACTGAGATCCACCTGCCTCTGCCTCCCAAGGGCTGAGATTAAAGGCTTGTGCCACCACCACCTGGCCAGGAGGCCAAGGATCTTAGAGTTCTGCAAGGCCATGGTGGAAGATGGCTCTAATTCCCTTTGGGCACAGACCCTCTTGCAGGACATCGCCTTCCATCAGTGTGTCCCTCAGGACTGGCTGGGTGTGGCTAAGGCAGTCCTCCCTGGTACTCAGTTTATCAAATAGTGAGCCTCTTACTAGAAGGAATATAGGGTATGAGCTGAAGCTACTAGCCAAGCTACCCTGCCATCCCTATCACCTATGCTATGCTGTTGGTAAGGGCAGACAGTTACTCCACTGAGGCTCAACAAGCAGGCTTCACTGGTTCATATTGGAGTCAGGTGACGCAGGCTGGGTAGAACTCCTGGGCTAAACTGGATGATGGGCCTACTGAGGGCCCCATAGCTAGGGTGAGGCAGAAGCACATTGAGCCTTTACCAGAGTTTATAGGCCAGGTTCTACAGAGCATTTGGCATAAGCTGCTGCCCAGAGAATCCAGAGAATAGTTTTTTCAGGCTGCTGGTATGGGAAGGGATGAATGGGGACCATAGAATGGCAAACACAGGATTAAAAGACAGTTCCCTGAGCAGATGGGTGGTAGTCTTCCAAAATGGAGGTACTCAGCAACACCAATCCCCGTCTCTGACTCTGGCTTTACAGGCAAAGATGACTGCCATGATGAATGTCATCATCCAGGTCCTGGCAACCCAGGGTCAAGGGTCTTGAGGCCACTGGGAAAAAGGACATGCTTTAGATGTGGGCAGGAGGGACATTTTAAAAGAGACTGTTCTCAACGCCCCTCCTGCTAACAGGCCAGGAGTGACTAAGCATCGTTATAGCCCTTGCCCTCAATGCAGGAAGGGATACCATTGGAAGGACTGTAGATCCAAATTTGACCTACATAGTAAGTCTTTAAAATAGAGGAGGGGCAGCCTTCAGCCCTGTTAAAAAAGAAAGCAAGCCCCCCTAAAGGTAGGATTGGAAGTTCTCATAACCTGGCAACACAAGCCCACTGGATTGTCCTCTTGATTGCTGGTTTCTATAGGTAGTTAGAAGTTTCACTGTTAGGTAGACACAGGGGCAGACAGGAAAGTACTATGGGCGGAGAAGGAAGTACCTTTCATCTGGGAGCCTAAACCTGGGGTTTTGGGGTGGGAGGTAATTCACAATCAAGAGAAACAATGACCTTAATGTGTTGGACTAACCCAGATGGGAACCAAGGACAGATATACCCCTTAGTGGTCAAAGACCTTACTGCCAATTTAATGGGACAGGATATAGTAGGCCAAATAGTTGTGACCACAGATCATCAGGCTCTTTATGAGGATATCCTGGAAAATACAGAGGCACGAAGGGTGGAAAAGGACCTAAATGGGGTCACAGAGAAGGATTTTTTCAACCTCCACAACTACATGGAGGAGCCTGAGAGGTCTATCTGGGGGTTCCCCCAATTATAAGGGCCATTGCCCCTCGAGTGTTGCCTGTCATATGGGCACTGAGAAACCTGTATGGGTGAAGCAGTGGCCACTGACTAAACCTAAGTGGCTAGCACTGCATCAGCTACTAGATGAAAAATTAAGGCTGGGACATATCTGCCTGTCTATGAGCCCATGGAACACTCCTGTGTTTGTAATTCAAAAGGCATCTGGGGCTTGGCCTCTGCTCCAAGATTTGTGAAAATAAATCAAAGCATGGAACTAGTGGGTAACCCCTAACAGGCCATGCCTGGACACCTGCTATTTACAGTGATTGATATTAAGGATTGCTTCTTTTCAATACTGCTACATCTAGAGGATTGTGAAAAATTTGCCTTCTCTCTTCCTTCACTTAATTATTCCAAACCTGGTCAACATTTTGAAATGGCAGTGCTATCGCTGGGAATGGCTAATAGCCAGGCCTTCTGTAAACAGTATCTTGCTGCTCTCTTAAGGCCTATGCTAAAGTCAAAGGTTTCAATAATATATGCTTATATGGATGATTTAATTTTGGGACATTGGAATCCAGTATATCTGGAGGGCTTTGTGACACAGGTGCTCCAATTGCTTAAAAATTGGGAGCTTTACTGTTGTCCCAGAAAAAATCCAAAAGGTGCCCCTCTTCAAAGTATTTGGGTCACACCTCATGCTGACAGAGGCTAGCCTGCTTAAGCCTGTTCTGGAGGTGCCTGAATCTATGACCCTGACTCAGCTCCAGTGCTTCCTGGGGGAGATTAATTGGTTGAGACCCTGGCTGTCAATCTCCACAGAAGACCTGGTACCCCTCTACACCCTGCTAAAGAAAAAGGTGCCTCATGATAGTATAACTATGACAAAGAAACACTGTGAGATGCTCCTTGTTTTTCAAAAGCCCTTGGACAAATGGTCCTTAAGGGGGTGTTTGGTGAATAGGCCCTGGCTGTTTGTTGGAGCTTCCCTGATTACAGCAGCTCTAACTCAGGAGGGGGGGATCATTAGAATGGATCCTTACATCTTTGGGAGGAACATCCCAGGTGTACTCTCAGGCAGATCAGCTTGCTGACACCATCATAAATGGCAGGACACAGGCCCAGTGACACTATGGTCTAGAACCCTATACCATTGTCTTCAACTTCCAGCTGGCAGATGTTGAATGGCTTGTGCTGGCTAATGCCCACCTTGCTCTCACCTTTGAAGAATTTATGGGGAGTATTGATTGTCACTATGGGCCATCCAAATGGATTCCTCTTTTATAGAGACTTCCCCTTAAGATGCCTGCCTTGTTCCATCCAAGCCCTTACAGGAAGCCTTTTGCATCTTCACTGATGGAGGCTGAGCAGGCTCTGCCTATGTTGCCTTTAGGGAATATCAAGCAACACCAAGCCACCAAAGATTTCAACCATGCTAAGGTTCTGCCCAAAATAAGGAAATACTGGCTGTGATGCTGGTATTACAGGACATCTCTGAGCCCTGAAATCTTTTTTCAGACAGTATCTATGTGGTTAACTTACTTTCCATATCCCACAAGTACACATCCATTTATACAATAACCCTATGTTCCACCCATTATACCTCTTAAGGTTCTTCTAAAAGGCTGAGAGGCAACAATTTACTTTCAAAACCCTGGGGGCACTCTGGCTTCCCAGGGTTCCTACCTAACTAAGGGCAATGAATGGCAGTCCCAGAGACACTAACCCTACTGGAAGCCACTCAAAATTGCATGATATGACCCATGTGAATTGGAAGAGAATACATAATAGGTTTCCAATGATTTCTATAAAGAACTAAAAAAGGTAGTTCACACCTACAAATCATGTTCACCATATCTAACAGTTCCCTTTCTAGAGCTGTCAGGAGTTAACCCCAGAGTCTTACACCTCAATACCCTCTGGAAACTGATGTTACTTATTTTCTAGCTTTTGGCTAACAGAAATATGTTTTTGTCTTCACATACACTTATTTAGGGGCCACTGCAAATACAAGAGAGAAAAACAAAGATGCTCAAGCACATTTATTTCTCCAATGTTTCACAACCCTAGGATTAACCACACAGGTTAAGACTGATAATGGTCCTTGCTTTGCCAGTAATTCCATGGTAGAATTTTTCAAGAGACAGCACATCAAACATACTACAGGAATTCCTTATAACTATCAGGGACAATCAATTATAGAAAAAAACATCATTGTTTAAAGAACAACTTGTAAAAAAAAGTGGCAGTCTCCATTTATGACTATGAATGACTTTATTTACTATTAATATTTTGAATTTTTCTAAGGGAATAACCGTATCTAAGTTCCAAAAACATTGAGACCACCTAAAGCTCAAACCCCAAGTTAAGGTCAAATGGAAAGACCCTCTAACATCCAATTGTAGGGGCCCAGACCCATTAAATACAAAGGGAAGAGGATTTGAATATGTCTTCCCCATAGGGGAGGAAGCAAAAATCTCACTTCTGGCAGGAAATCTCATATTCCTACCTGTTCCCACTATGAAGGAGGATGACCAAGAACAGGTTGACCAACAAGGAAAGGGAGTAACAATAGTGGTCAAGGCTCATCTATCGAAATAAGAGAACCAATACAATGATACCCAGCCATGTCCAAGGGCGCTGAACCTGTGAGAAACTCTTGTGTTCTTTAAAATTACAAATAAGAACAAAGACTCAACAGACCCAAATGATGAAACCTCGCAAACATTGTAATAGGCTCAGCAGTGAAGATATTTCCCTTTTGAGTGAATATTGACAAAAGGTGCTATTAGAGGTGAACCTCTGTGGAGGTGCCAAGAAGCCCGTACTTCAAAATGAGGTAGGTCATAATCTAAAACAAAAGGGGGAATCTGGATGGCACAAGACTCACTCAAAGATGGTGCTGAGCAGAAGTCAGATGGGTGAGTTCTGAGTTGTTTATGAAAAAGGTGATTGGTTGTCTAGATCGAACCAGATGAGATCACTGCATGAACAATTCCTGTTCACTAGGTAAAGCATAGGACACCTAGGTGTGTGATAGGCTAACCTTTAAAACAATTGGTTGGCTGTTTTCCATCTCTGTGGTTATTTGCTTTAAAAGATGCTTGCTGTGGGACAATAAATGGGTTCCTGTTTGACTAGACTCCCTGCGTATCTGATTGTCTCAGGGATTCTGGGAGGCTGGGGAACAGGCAAACAGCCCACTTACCCTTCCTTGGACCCAGCTCAGCCTTCAGTGGTTGGGCTAAGACCCTGCAAGTAAAGTAGCAGGATATAATATTAACTAAAAAAACTCAGTAGCCCTCCTATATATTGATGATAAACAGGCTGGGAAAGAAATCAAAGAAACAACATCCTACACAATAGCCACAAACAACATAAAATATCTTGGGGTAACTTGACACAAACAAGTGAAGACCTGTATGACAAGAATTTTAAGTCTTTAAAAAAAGAAATTTAAGAAGACACCAAAAAATGGAAAGATCCCCCATGCTCTTGGAATAGGTAGGAACAACAAAGTGAAAAAGGCCTTCTTCCAAAAGCAATCTACAGATTCAATGCAATCCCCATCAAAATCCCAGCCCAATTCTTCACAGACCTTGACAGAACAATACTCAACATCATATGGCAAAACAAAAAGCCCAGGATAGACAAAAAATACTGTACAATAAATGAACTTCCTGGGTCATCACCATTCCTGACTTCAAGATCTACTCTAGAGCTATAGTAATGAAAACAGCTTGCTATTGGCACAAAAACAGACAGGTGGGCCACGGAATTGAAGACCTTGATATTAATCCATGCACCTATGTACACCTGATTTTTGACAAAGATGCTAACATTATACAATGGAAAAGAGAAAGCAACTTCAACAAATTGTGCTGGCATAATTGGATACTGATATGTAGACATTTGCAGATAAATAGAAGTTTGCAATGTGCAAAACTTAACCCCAAATGAATCAAAGACCTCCACAAAATCCATCCACACTGAACCACCTAGGAGAGAAAGTGAGAAGTGTCCTTGAAAACACTGACACAGAAGACCACAACACCACTGCCACAGAAACTCAGATCAACAATTAATAAAATCGACTTCCTGAAATTGAGAAGTTTCTGTAATCACAGCCTACAGAGTGGAAAAAGATCTCCAACAACCCAAAATATGACAGAGTGCTGATCTCCAAAATATAAAAAGAACTCAAAAAACTAGACAATAAAACATGAAATATTCCAATTAAAATTGGGGTATAGAACTAAATAGAAAATTCTTAACAGAAGAATCTCAAATGGCCAAAAGAAACTTGAGGAATTGCTCAACTTCCTTAACCATCAAGGAAATGCAAATTTAAAAAAACTCTGAGATACATTCTTACACCTGTCAGAATGGCTAAAATCTAAAGCCGTAATTATACCTTATTCTGGAAAGGATGTGGAGTAAGGAAACACTTCTCCATTACTGGTGGGAGTGCAAACTTGTATAGCCACTTTGGAAATCAGCATGGCAGTTCTTAGAAAATTGGGAATCAATCTTCATCAAGATTCAGCAGTACCACTCTTGGTTATATACCCAAAGATGCACACTCGTACCACAAGAACATATGTTCAACTATGTCCATAGCAATGTTATTTGTAATAGCCAGAACCTGGAAGCAACCTAGATACCCCTTAACTGAAGAATGATAAATAAAATGTGGTACAACACAATGGACTACTACTTATCAGTATAAAACAATGACATTTTAAAATTTGCAAGCAAATGGAAGGAACTAGAAAAAAACCATCATGGATCTCTGAAACTACAATCCAGCTCCAATTAAATGTTTTCCTTTCTAAGAGTTTCCATGGTCTCTGCAAAGCAGTAGAAACACAAACTAAGACAAACAGTATCTTCTGTAAATTGGAAGTTAATTCTTTTTCAAAGATCATTTATTTATCATTATATCTCGAAACTCACCACCAAGACAGGTATTAAGTTTTACTATTTTTATCACATCTTTATATGCTGATTTTAGAGAATCAGCTTGACTTTCTCTAGATTCTATACTTAAGAAAACGATTCATTTAAGATTTCAAATCTATTCAAACATCTCTCCTCTGTTCTTTCCTTCCTTCCTGCTATTGTGTCTTAAATATTGTACTGTTGTTGTGAATAGATACCACAAACACAAGTAACTTATATAAAAATTCATTTAATTGGTGATTTACTTATAGTTTTAGAGAATCTGTCAATTTTCATCACTGCAGGAAGCATGTCATCAAGCATGGCACTGGAACGGTATCTGAGAGCTACATCCTGATCTGCAAGCAGAGATAGAGAAACTTAACCTGGTATGGGCTTTTGATATCTTCAGGCTCTCTTTCAGTAACACTTCCTTCAATGTGGCCATGCATAATCCACCAAGACTACACATCCTAATCCTTGTAATCCTCCTCAAATTGTGCCAGTCCCCGATGGTTAAGCACTGAAATTTATGAGCCTATGGGTGCCATTCTCATTCAAACCATCACAATGTCTGTGTGTCTCTCTTTATTTTCCTTTTAGGATTGATTTTTAGAATCTGATATTATGCCTCCTTCTCACTTTTGATATTAGTCCTAGATTTTTTTCTCTTGTTTTTGTAACTTTAGGATTAATGTTTATATTGGTCTTTGAAAAGAAGTAGCTTATGGTTTTCCATTTCAATGTCATTGATTTCTGCTATGTTTTTGATTACTAGTTTTCTATTCACTTTTGATTTGCCTTACTCTGTTTCTTCTATTTTCCTGGTTGATTATAGATTTTATTACTTTCTAAAATAGTTATTCATTACTAAATGTTCCCTCTACTATTTCCTTTGATTGAGTTATGCGTAATTTTTTATTTAAATTCAGACTACATCTTTTCAGGCCATTTTCTGCAACAAATGTATTACTTAATGTATTTGGTATGATATTCAATTATTTGATGTTTTCTAGTTCTCTTTATGTTAGTGACTTCTTATTAACATAAAGGAATTTATGAGTTAATTAGGCTAATTGATTTCCACTATTTTTTGTTAGATGCTCCATGTTTTTTGTTTATGTTTTAAATATGTTAAGGTATTATATTTCCATATCAGGGAATGTGGCTTCTTTTGCTGAATGATCCATAGGAGTTTGATAAGTATGTGTATTATGCTAATATTGAATGAAGAAGTATATAGATGTCAATTACATGTAATTGATTAATGGTGCTGTTCAATTCACTTATGTCCTAAATAATTTCCTGTAGCTAATTCTGTCTAATTCTATTAGTGAAAGACTGCATTTTCAATCTATCATAGATTCATTAATTTCTCCTTGCAGTTTACACAGTTTCCATCTCCTGTATACAACTTTCTTTATGTGCATAAACACTACAGGATGCTTTGTGCTCTGAGGCTCTTGTTTGTTCTTCCTCTACATAATAGCCTACATATTGCTTCATTCTTGATTACATTTCTTTTATTCCATTGTCTATGTCTGAAATGAATATGTTTCCCCGTATATTAATTTTGATTTGTGTTAGAATCATGTATTATTTTCCATAGAAACCACACCTCTATATGTAAAATGAGGTTTTTCATGACCACAATATACTTATTTAATCATTCCTGAGAACATCTCTCATTTAATTATACATTTTGATGTAGGGCATCTTAAGTGGTTCTTGGTAAGTTGGTTTAATGTACATAATATTTGTTATTGTTGCCAAATTACCCCTGTATTCATCTTTTTCTATTTTATTGTATTCTGACTTTAAATAGTAGTTTCATCTCCTTTCTTAGCATATGTTACTTTACTTTATATTTTGTTTCTTAGTTGTTGCTTTAGAATTTGCAATATACACCTAAATTAGAAGTCAAATTATCCATATTTGCAAGATATATTATACCATAAAACTTAGAGAAATGGCCGGGCGTTGGTGGCGCACGCCTTTAATCCCAGCACTCGGGAGGCAGAGGCAGGCGGATCTCTGTGAGTTCGAGGCCAGGCTGGACTGACAGCCTCCAAAACAGAGAAACCCTGTCTTGTAAAACCAAAAAAAAAAAAACTTAGAGAAATAATATTCTCATTTCAGTGATGTGGCAGTATATAAAACCAATTGACAAAAATTAATATTGCATGTATTATTAATATGTATTCTGAGAAAGCAATCATTCACATACTATCTTTCATGAAACCATACACATATACACACACAGATACACGCACATATACAAACCACATACTAGTATTCTAACCAAAGGGTTGAAAGACTTCTGCAATACAAACTTAAATCTGTGAAGAAGGATATTGATGAAGATATTAGAAAAATGAAAGATATCCCATGCTTAGGGATTGTAGAATTAATATTGTGAAAATAACCATTCTAGAAAAAATAATTTTGAGATTCAATGCAATCCTGATGAAAATCTCCACAAAATTCTTTAAAAATGAAAATTCCTAAAAGTCATAAATAACCACAAAAGGTCCTCAGATAGCCAAAGCAATTCTGAACAAGAAGAGCCAAGAAAAAACAACCAAACAAGTGAAGGAAACAACTCAATCAGTTCAAGGTTTGAAAGCTGAGATAGTAACAATAAAGAAAACACAGAAAAAGGGGAATCTGCAAATAGGAAAGCTGGGTAAACAATCAGGAAATACAGATATAAGTATGGCCAATAAAATACAAGAGATGGAATAGAGAATCTCAGTATTTCAAACCTCACTAAAAGATATACAGTCATCAACCAAAGAAAATCTCAAGTCCAACAAATACCTAACACAAAATATCAAGGGAATATGCGACACTGTGAAGATACCAAACCTAAGAATAACAGCTATAGAAGAAGGTGAAGAAATACATCTCAAAGGTACAGAAAAGATATTCAACAAAATCATAAAAGAAAACTTCCACAACCTAAAGAAGGATTATACCTATGAAAGTACAAGACGTTTACAGAACACCAAATAGACTGGACCACAAAAAGAAGTTCCCTTGCAAAATAATAATCAAAACACCAGTCCTACAGAATAAAGAGAAAATTAAGAGCGGCCAGAGAAAAACACCAAGTTACATATAAAGGCAGACATATCTGATTACACCTGACTTCTCAATGGAAACTATGAAAGTCAGAAGGGCCTGGATAGATGTTCTACAAATGGTAAGGGAAAATGGATGGCAGCCCACACTACTCTACCCAGCAAAGCTTTCAATTGCTAAAGATGGAGAAACCAAGATATTCTATGACAAACCAGATTTAAACAATACATATCCAAAAATCCAGCCCTAAAGAAAGTGCTGGAAGAAAAATCTAACCCAATGAAGATAACTACACTCACAAAAACATAGGCAATAGATAATCCCACTTCACCAAACACCAAAAGAAAATGGGGGGGGGGAATTCACACACAATAACACCACCATCAATAAATCCAATACATACAAGAATCAATAACCAATGGTCATTAATATACCTCAACATCAATGATCTTACCTTGCCTATAAAAAGACACAGGCTAACTAAAAGTATATGAAGACAGAATCCATCAATCTCTGGCATAAAAGAAACACATCTCAATGTCAAAAAGAGACGTTAACTCAGAGTTAGGGGTTGGGAAAAGATTTTCCAATCAAATGGACACAAGAAAAAAGCTGGTGTAGCAATCCTAATCTCTAACAAATTAAACTCAAATTAAAATCAATCAAAAGAAATGAAGAAGGAAACTTCATATTCATTACGGGAAAAGTCTATCAAGAAGAAGTCTCAATTCTGAACATATATTCCTCAAATATTAAGGCACCCACATTCATAAAAGAAACATTACTAATGCTCAAATGATACATGAAACCTCACACACTTGTAGTAGGAGACTTCAACACACTGCTCACACCAAAAGAGAGGATCATCAAACAGAAACTTAACAAAGAAACAAATGAACTAACAGAAGTTATGACCCAATTGGGATTAACAGACATCTAAAGAACATTTCGTTAAAACACAAAAGAATACAACTTCTTCTCAGCCCCACATGGAACCTTCTCTAAAATCTACCACATATTAGAATAACCCCTGAATCTTATCAGACCACCACGCTTTAAAGTTAGAATTAAACAACAACACAAATTGCAGAAACCGTACAAACTCATGGCAATATAACATAATGAAAATGGAGACACAACATACCCAAACTTACGGCACCCTTTGAAAGCATTGCTAAGAGGAAAGTTCATAGCACTACGTTCCCACATGAAGAAACTAGAGAATAGTCACACTAGAGAATTAAAAGCACAACTGAAATTTCTAGAACAAAAAGGAGCAGGACATTTCTACAGCCAATAATTAGCTTCAACAAAGTGGCAGGATACAAAATTAACTAAAAAAATCAGTAGCCCTATTATATACAGATGATAAATGGACTGAGAAAGAAATCAGAGAAACATCTCTCTTTACAATAGCCACAAACAATATAAAATATCTTGTGGTAATGTTAACCAAACAAATGAAAGAACTGTACAGTAAGAAGTTTGAGTCTTTAAAGAAAGAAATTAAAGAAGATACCAGAAAATGGAAAGATCTTCCATGCTCTTGGATAAGTGGGAACATAGTAAAAATGGCAATCTTGCCAAAAGCAATCTGCAGATTCAATACGATCCCCATCAAAATCCCAGAATAATTCTTCACAGACCTCGAAAGAAGAATACTCAAGTTTATATGGAAAAACAAGAAACCCAGGATAGTCACAACAGCTATGTACAATAAATGAACTTCCAGAGGTATCACCATCCCTGACTTCAAGAGCCATCGTCCTGAAAACAGCTTCGTATTGGCAGAAAAACATAAAGGTAGGTTAATGGAATCAAATTGAAAACCCTGATATTAACCCATACACCAAGAATACCTGATTTTTTGACAAAGAATCTAAAATCATATAATGGTAAAAAGAAAGCATCTTCAACAAATGGTGCTGGCAAAGCAGGATGCAGACATGTAGAATGTTGTAGATAGGTCCATATCTATTGCCATAAACAAAACTTAAATCTTAATGGATCAAAGAAAAGACCTCAACATAAATCCAGCCACATTGAAACTCTTGGAAGAAAAAGTGGGAGGTACCCTTGAACGAATTCGGACAGGAGACCGCTTCCTGAACATAATACCAGTAGCACAGACATTGAAATTGACTATTAATAAATGGGACTTCCTGAAACTGAGAAGCTTCTGCAAGGGAAAGGACACAGTCAGCAAGATAAAACAGGAGCTCACACATAGGAAAAGATCTTGACCAACGCCACATGACAAAGGGCTGATTTCCAAAATATACAATCTAAAATGGCTGAGAAACACTTAAGAAAGTGCTCAACATCATTAGCCATTAGGGAAATGCAACTCAAAACAATACTGAGATAACATCTTACACTGGCCAGAATGGCAGGAATGACAGTCTATGCTGGAGAAGGATGTGGAGAGGTAGGAACACTCCTCCATTGCTTGTGAGAATGCAGTTTCTCAGGAAAATGGAAATGAGTCTTCTGAAAGATCCAGCAATTCCTCTCTTGGGCTTATACCCAAAGAATACACATTCATAGAAAAAGGACAAATGTTCAACTATGTTCATAGCACCATTGTTTGTAATAGCCAGAACCTGGAAGCAACATAGATGCTCTTCAGCTGAAGAATGGAAAGAGAAAATGTGGTACATTTACACAATGGAGTACTACTCTGTGGAAAAAAAACAATGGAATCTTGAAATTCGCAGACAAACGTATAGGAACTATTAGAAACCATCCTGAGTGTGGTAACCCAGTCACAAAAAGAGGAACATGGTACATACTCATTCATATATGGTTTTCAGACATAGAACGAAGGAATACCTGCCTCCAATCCACACTGCCAGAGGAGCCAGGAAACAAGAAGGATCCCAAGAGAAGAACCCATGGTCCCCTGAAGAAGGGGAGGGGGATAGAACCCCTGAGCAAATTTGGAGCAGTGGGGGAGAGAGAGGAGGGAGATTGAAAGGGGAGAGGGGAGAAGGGAGGAGGAGAATAGGAAAACTGAGACAGGGGAGGAATAAAGGAGGGCAAGAAAGGAGATGCCTTGATAAAGGGAGCCAGTACAGGTTTGGAGAGAGTTTGGCACAAGCAAATGATAAGGGATCCACAGGGATAACCCCAACTAAGAACCTAGACAGTGGTGGAGAGGCTGCCTTTGATGCCCTTCCCCTATAAAGAAATTGATGACCACCTTGGTTACCATTCCTAGAAAATTTTTTACTTTGAAAACAAAGTTTATTCCAAAAAATTCGAAAATTTAAAGGAAATGGACAGTTTTTTGGACAGATACAACTTACCAAAATTAATTCAAGAACAGATAAGCAGTTTAAATAGACCTATAACCACTAATGAAATAATCAGTCATCAAATGCCTCCCAAGCAAAAAAAGGCCCGGGCCAAATGTCCTCAGTACATAATTCTACAAGAAATTCACAGAACAGTTAATACCATTTTTTTCTCAAAGTTTTCCATGTAATAGGAGAGATGTAATTGCCAAACTTTTTATTTTTTATTATTATTTATTTTATATTAGAAACAAGGTTGCTTCACAAGTCAGATCCAGGTCCCTCTCCATTTCCCTCCCCTCCTCCCGTGCCCTCCCCCGAACCCCTCAATATCCCTCATTTCCCCAGGGAGGGTGAGGCCCTCCATGGGGGTGTCCATGGTCTGTCATTTCATCCAGTGCAGGGCCTAGACCCTCCCCCAAGAGTCCAGGGTGAGACTGCATCTCACATTGTTGGATGGGAGTCCAAAGTCCATTTGTATACCCGGGATAAATACTGATCTACTGTCCAAGGCTCAATAGATTACCTAGGCCTCCTCACTGACACCCACATTCAGGGGGTCTTGATCAGTCCCATGCTGGATTTCCAGGCATCAGCCTGGGATTCAAGAGCTAACCCTTGTCAGGTCAGCTGTTTCTGGGGGCTAAACCAGCCCAGTCTTAATCCCTTTGGTCATCAGTACTCCCTCTCTGTCACTGAATTTCTTGAGTTCAGCTCAGTGCTTAGCCATGGGAGTCTGCCTCTTCTTCCATCAGCCACTGAATGAAGGTTCTGTTTCCCAGACTCTCTGGCCATGGGATTGTAGGCTGACAACATTCCTAGAAACTTAACCCAGTAGCTGATCAAAACAGAAACAAGCACCCACAGCTAAACACTGAGCCATACTCCCAGAATCCAGTTGTGGAGAGGGAGGAGAGATGAGCAAATAAGCTAAGACAGAACTGGAGATACCCGAGGAAACAGTTGACCTGACAGAATGAGAGCATGCAGACCCTAAAAGCGGGAACCAGTATTAGACCAAATCAAGCTCTCTGAATATGTGAGCCAGCTAGGAGGCTAAGGCATTCTTGGAACCTCTGACTGTGGTGCCAGTGTTTATTCCTAGGTCACAAATGGACTTTGGGAGCCTATTCCCTATGGAGGGATACTATTGCAGCCTAGATAAGGAAAGTATGGCCTGGGCCCTCCCCCAATGATGTGATGGACTTTGATGATCCTGCATGAAGGGCTCACTATCCATGGGGAGTTGGTGGGAGGTGGGTTGGGGGCTCCATGGGAAGCATGGGAGAATGGGAGGGCAAGGTAATGGGGGGTGGATATGTAAATAAGAGTGTTTCTAGCCACGGGTTGGTGGCACACGCCTTTAATCCCAGCACTCGGGAGGCAGAGGCAGGCGGATCTCTGTGAGTTCCAGGCCAACCTGGTCCACAGGGCGAGTTCCAGGACAGCCTCCAAAACAATACAGAGAAACCCTATCTCGAAAAACCAAAAAAAAAATGTTTCTAAATTAAAAAAAGGAAGAGTCAAATGTCTAACAGTCCTTACCTGTCTGTGTTTTTTTTTTCTTCTGAAAGCCAAGAGATGATGCCTCAGAACTGCTGCCTCTTTCTCCATTTCTGATTTCCCAACGTGCAATATCCTATGATGGCAGAGTCTCCTTTGAATGTATAGAAAAACATAGCAGGAGGAGAATCCATTCTCTTTGGATTATAATGCACTGTACCTGGAGTTGGAAAGGAAGGAGGAGGAGTGTTTATTAGGTGGAGAGTATATATTTCTTAGAGTCTGACTGGTTTTGGCTTCAGTACGTGCTAACAGAGTTACCTTTAACAAGTGCTGCAAAGGCTAAGCCTGTGGAACATCAAGGGAAATGAGATCTTGCCCAGCTGTGTGATTGAGATTTACCTCCATCTCCTCTTCAGCTGGCATCCTTCCTTCAGTGCTGCAGGGTGACATTTACCACAGTTCAGAAGTTCACAGAAGGATTCAGTCTGTCTCTGGGGCCTTTCCCCAGAATTTTACTCTTTGCTTGTGGCTTCCAAGGTTAATGTGCAAGAGGGAGCACACAGCTCGTACTGGCTCTTTGTTTTCTTATGTTTGAAAAGCAACAGAGGCTTTGGGGGTTCGGGTGCCTTATGTCCTGATGTAGGTTAAGAATTACCTACAAAACATGAGAGAAAGTAAAGCTAAGAACTAATGCTGATAAAGTAGAAGAGAAGTTAACCTTGATAAATCATACACTAGGTCATGCCGATGGCTCTCCCTTCCACACTCCAGAAGAAGTATTGTTAAGTTATTTTATAAATGTAAAGATTGTATTTTTAGTAAGTAAATTTATTCACAGGCTCCTCGTTTTTATGCAACTAGAAAGAAGAGAAATCTTGAAGTACTAAAGACTGACTGTCTTGAATATTGACTTATCAATCCCTACAGAGTGTTTAGTTTTCTATTCTACTACACAAGAAGCACACTTATGGAGATTAAGAGTCACAGTCATGCATTCAAATGTCTTCAGTATTAAAAATCACTTCTATTTTCATCGTGGTTTTTATCTGAACTCTTTCCTAAAGAGTCATACACCTTCAGGATGGGCCTTTCAGAACCGTGGGCCCTCTCTAACATTGCAGGTCAGGGTAGCACACTGAACTTATTGACAGTGTTAATGTGCTGAGAACGATTGAAAATTTGAATATAAATGTAAATTCTATACAGTTTTTAAAAATTGATGATCATTAAGAAGGGGACACTCCTTCATTGCTGGTGGGAGTACCAACTGGTTCAGCCACTTTGGAAATCAGTACGGAGATTCCTCAGAAAAATGGGAATAAACCTACCACAAGACCCAGCAACTCCTCTCTTAGGAATATATCCAAAAGATGCCCATTCATACAACAAGGATGTCTGTTCCACTATGTTAATAGCAGCATTATTTGTAATAGCCAGAACGTGGAAGCAACCTAGATGTCCCTCAACCGAAGAGTGGATAGAGAAAATGTGGTACATTTACACAATGCAGTATTATTCAGAAAAAAACAATGGAATCCTGAGATTCGCAGGCAAATGGATGACACTAGAAGAAACCATCCTGAGTGTGGTAACCCAGTCACAAAAAGAGAAACATGGCATGTACTCTCTCATATATGGATTTCAGACATAGATCTGGGGAGTTCCAGCCTACAATCCCATGGCCAGAGAGTCTGGGAAACAGAAACTTCATTCAGTGGCTGATCGAAGAAGAGGCAGTCTCCCTCGGTTAAGTACTGAACTGAACACAAGAAAGCCAGTAACAGAGAGGGAGGACTGATGACCAAAGGGATTAAGACTGGGCTGGTTTAGCCCCCAGAAACAGCTGACCTGACAAAGGTTTAACTCTTGAATCCCAGACATCAGCCTGGGAATCCAGCATGGGACTGATCAAGATCCCCTGAATGTGAGTGCCAGTGAGGAGGCCTAGGTAATCTATTGAGCCTTGGGCAGCAGATCAGTACCCATCCCGAGTATACACACGGACTTTGGACTCCCATCCAACAATGTGAGGTGCACTCTCACCCTGAACTCTTGGGGAAGGGTCTAGGCCCTGCCCTACATGAAATGACAGACTATGGACACCCCCATGGAGGGCCTCATACTCCCTGGGGGAATGAATGGATAATGGGGGGTTGGGGGAGGGCACGGGAGGAGGGGAGGGAAAGGGAGAGTGACCTGGAACTGACTTGTGAAGCAACCTTGTTTCTTATCTAAATTTAAACTGAAAAATAAAAAAATTTTAAAAAAAGAATCAGGGTACATAAAATTTTCAAACTTAAATATTAAAGAACATTTAAAAGAATATATTTGATGATAGCAAAAGACACCCCAATGATTATGACCCTTGTGAACCTGATGTTGGCCCCAAGAGGCAACCCAGCCAATTAGAATCAGCATGATACTCAATGGCAACAGGAGACATGAAAATAAACACAGACCCTGGCTACTGTAGGACCAAAGACCCACATATGGTCCTTGGTAGTCACCTGATCCAGATATTGTCATAGCCCCGGTGGCAAACAGACCTCCCTCCTCAGTCTACTCCTCACTGACATCATGTCACCATGGACCCATGTAGCAAGGGGGCTTCTACCATTTACCCAATCCTCTCCATCTATCTTCTTTTATGTGTCTTTCCATGGCATATGAACCATTCTGCTTCTCTAACTCTCCTAATTCTCCCCCGTTTATTTAAAATGAGGGGGCCCAAGTGTCTCTGGCTGTCTTGCGGACAGCCTGGACTCAGGGACCAGGGCTGCCTTTCTTCTTGCCTGCTGAGAATATCTCAGCTAGGCCCCATCTGCAGGAATCTACATCAGGCTGATGTGACTGTCCTGCCACCAGCCTCGGACCAGAGACCCAGGTTGACTTTTTTCTTTCAGTAAGGATGGTATATCCAAAAGCAGAGGCTTTGACCCAGACCAACTACTGATTGCAGTGAACAGGCGCCAGTCAAGCTGATGGGACAAAGGGGCATACAATATGACACACCTATACTTCCAGTGCCATCAGGACATGTGAAAAGGTGATGAATAGCCAGAAGAGAAGAAGCAGAGATTTTCTTGTTTAAAATATGGTTTTTACTCTGTTTAGGTTTATTGGGTTTCTTGTTGTTGTATTGTTGTTGTTCTTGCTTTTGTTTGTTTGCTTACTTTGTTTTTTTTTTCTTTCATGGTGGGGATGAGGGGGCAATATGGGGCATTAGGAGGTGAACATAATTAGAGTACATGATGCGAAACTCCCAAAGATTCAATAAGAAAGTTAAGAAAACAATATATTTGCCTATGAGAAATGAATTGAGAATTCAGAAGTCAGAGCTCTTTCTTCAGAAGGCATGTGCTTCCCAAAGAAGCAGGAAGTTCATCCTGCAAACAAAATGCAGTGTTTGCAAAAATACAAACAATTGAGAACAGGGTCTCCACATGTGTTTTTCGTTTAGAAGATCATAAGCTATTGATTGCAGGCACAAATTGCTTAGAAACACAGAACTAGATAAGAAAATGAAATCCTCCCTAATGATGGGGCCCCTGGATTATGTGCTTGAAATGTTCTTTCTCATGAGCTTATCAGGCAACCACAACTGTAAAGTTATTTGCACTGGAAGCAGATAAACACTTTCAGGGTTTACACTCCATGCAGCACAGAGGAAAAGCCAATAAAACCAATTACCAGGCAGTTGAGTTGCTCATTAGATGATCAGCATAAGCAAATAACCTGGTCTGGGATCAATCACCCACTCCTCCTGGCAGAGCAGGCAGCTTGGTACATGAAGTAGGAGACACTGCTGTATCTGAACTGTGTCTTACAAGCCAGCATCTGCAAGGGCCTATCAGCTCACATGACACACACACCTGTTGATTCAGAGTCTAATAAAATGTCCTCTCTCGTCACTCAAGGGGGAGAGAGAGTGAGAGGAGAGCAGAATCAGTAGAACACCCTAATGACATTCAGACTGAGAAAGCACAGACTAATATTCTAAGAGCTGAGTCAGATCAGCAAGAAAGGAGTCTGAACCTAATTGAAACATGAAAGCAAAATACAGCTATCTGAATGAAAGAACAGGGCCAGTGAACATGGAGAAGAGGCACAGAGAGGTAGCAGAGGAGTGACAATGTGTGGGTTTATCATGGTAAATATTTATTCTTGGGAATGAGTAAAAGCAGTAACAAGCAAAACATAGCTAACAGGCATTTAATGTGAATACTTGTTACAGTCTGTTAAAGGGTTCTCAAGCAAACATCTTCAAAATACAATTATTTCTATAAAATTGCATATAGACCCACTGTTTGCAGGGCAAGTCACTGGACTACAGGGCAATGACAAGGATAGATATCATAGATTCCCACATTGTATATGGTAAAGGTGAGTACAAGGAGCTATTCTGATCAGAGACATTGCACCTAAAAAATGTATAATTGTATGTAAAACAGAATAGTTTCTTCTTCGTTGTGGTCCTTGACCTGTAAATATGTCCTTACATGGCCAAGGTAAATTAAAATGACAGGTAGGAATAAAGTTTGGAATCAATTGACTTTACAATAGGAACTGAACTAGTCAAGCTAAGAATGTTAAAATGAAAACTATACATAGCACAACAGTCAACACAGAAAATGTGATGGAAGTAACAGAACACGTGAGAACTTTCCTTGGTCTGATAACTTATAAGATGTTGGAAATGAATGTTAGCTGAGGAAAGCTGGCTGACTCTACACATTAGAAGACCAAGTAAATGAAGTCTCTTCAGTGTACTACATCATAGTATTGATTTCGGTCATGTGAAATTCATGGTACTGTTTTGAACACTAGAACTATAAGATGAAGAAATTACATTGTTTAAACCAATACTTGTGTAATAATTTGGATGGGAAAGCTTTTCTTTAGAACTCATAAATATGGACAACGGTGTATTTTAGAAACAAAATTCATTGTTTTTGACCAGGTTTGTATTATGTGGCATGAGACACAGCTGAGGAGACTAAAATAAAAAGAATGTAACAGTCAGCCTTGCAGGCCTTTGTGATGCTCCCATTAGACCCTGCTAATAGCTGGAATCCTAAGTACCTAGGGAAAAGCCAAGGCAAATTCATTCTGGGATAGTAGCAGACATGGATTATGTATGAAATAAATAAATCAAACACAGAAATAAGCAAACTAACAAACCCTTTTAAATGTTCATATTCTGAGTACTTAAAAATAAGTGAACTCTAGTTTCATTTTGGGAATTCTCATCCTTTATCCATGGCATGATTGAATATTACAGTTTGAATTAGACATGTAAAAATTGGAATGGTGTGGATAGAGGAAGAAATGGACAGATGTTATTTTCTTAAAACGTAATTGAATTGAATACAACCTTTCAATGCCTTTGCATGTTCTAGGTTCTTGTGTAACAAGCACACATTTCAAATTTATTAGTGATTTGCAAACATCATTCACATGTAGCTTGATTTATAAGCGAGAAATAATTGACAGATGAGTTTGTTTGTAAGCACTAGCAGATCCCAGTGATACACAGGACTGTTAACAAGCTCTAGCCACCTTCTATGTGAGGGCATCAGATATTTTGCTTCATTCTTGATAATATGTATTCACAAATATGTATCATTGCAAGGACCTGGAAATTTGGAATCTATGTTCCTCTAGCCATTGTCTCTAACCAGCATCACTTTTTTCATTTTTATTTTTCCCTTATCTGTGTAAGAAGCACGAGTATATTGTTTTCCACCTGACCTTGCCTATATGTTCCTGAGGATACTTTAAATGTCTATGGATACCAGTCCTTCTCATTGTCCTCCCATCTAAATTTATATTACAACATGATAGTATTTACTTGTAAATACTTTAGGAAAGTGGGAAGAGAACAAAATAGACTGAAAATACAGTTTCTTCTACTAACTCTAGAATACTGGCAAGTCATATACCTTCTTCAAATTCAGTTGCAAAGAAGGAATAACACTCTTACCACCCCTGTTTACAGACTGATGATATGTCTTCCCTAGAGTATAAACAGAATTGTTTCCCATGGTTGCAACATTATTTTACATCTGAGAATGCCACTGGCTATGTAAATATATACCTGGCAGCAGAAAAAGTTGTGGCTCGATGGATAGCACAGCAGAAATCTGTACAAACATGTTAATCAACATAGAAGAAACCATGTTTCTAAGTGTGTTACACTTGTCCACATGCTTTGAGACCCTATAGCTTCCCATATGAAATCTCCTTTGGATCCTTTAAATTGCCTTCCTTGCCTGGCAAGGGAGGGTTTCTTTAGGGGGAAGTAAGTCTGAAACTTATTTTATTTCTTTCTTTACACTTTCACACATCCCCACAACGTCACCTAAGCATACTCAGCTCCATTACTGTCTCTCATCATGCCTAAAGCCTGCTGATGCCCTTGACCTCAACTAGTCACTCTCATTCTTCCCTGTCTGGGTCCCTTTCTTCTGTTCTGTGCAAGTCTTGCTTAGCAAACCAGAGATGTGTGATCATGATTCTAATGGTCACATTATATCTTGATGACATGGCTCCGTGGCTCTCCTCTTTATTCCCTGCCTCTTACATATCCTTTACAATGTTTCCTGTGTCTTGGAAAGTTGATGTCCCATGTACGTCTCTGTTCACTCAGGAACCCCTTATTTTCAGCACTTTAATCACTAATGAGTTTCTGAATTAACCATCACCCACTATATAAAAAATACTTTCTGAACCAAGTGAAAGCATTATTATTATATGAGTATAAACTTAAATATTTAGAAGACAGTTTCACCAAATGTCCACTTAGCAAACCATAACATTAAGAACTTTCAAATTCTTAACTGAGACAAACTTTAAATTTGCCACATGGTCACTAAGTGGACCTTCTTGTCCATTGGATGCAAAGCTCATATTTAAACATTAATGAGATGGTTAGAGAGATTTTTTGAGGCTAAGAATGCTGACAGAGCACCAGAGCCCCATAGCAGGTAGCTCACAACCACCTGTGACTCCAGGACTTGGGGTTCAAAGCCCGTCTCCTAGCCTGTGGTTATCTGCACTCATACACATACCTACACACAAACACAAATGTATCTTGGAATTTTGATTGGTTTAGCCAATGACTTTTGGGGTATCAAGTTCTAAGGAGTGGTCTTGTCTGTTACCTGACAATTGATAAACCAAGGGGGAAGGGTCTCTCGTACTGTTGCTCTAAAACTCTCTTGGGTTGTACAGATGTACAAGAAGCAGCATGTGATCAGTCCCCAGCTCCCTTGGTTCCAGCTCCATGAGTCTCATTTCCCCATAGGATCTTTTAATAAATTTATATTTCTATATAATATAAATATACATAAACATCTACATATACTTATATATACATACATACACATATATTTGTGGTTCTCCCATCACAAATACACAAGATTAAATTGTTTACAATGAAGTCTTTGTGCCACGCACACCCTTAATGCTGTTAGAAAAGTAGCCATGGGTAATACACAAACAAATAGACATGGCTTCAGTGAAATCCTGTATTATTTTACAAAATGCAGAGAGCTGTATTTGCGGATCTCTGCTCAAGATTCCACCAGGTTAATTTGTGTTTTCTTACAACATTTCCTCTTGATCAGGTTAGATTAAGATACGATATTAAAGTGTAAGATCAGGCTTTTACATAGAAAATGGAAACTGGGAAGAAACGGCCAAAAGTAGAAAGGGCATTAGTCTCAGCCCTGTTCTGTGAAGGCACCATGAGATCTATAGGATTGTGTATCATGAAAAAAATAGTCTTTTTAAAAAGAAAACATCACCAAAAATACTGGTTCTTTCTGACAATGGACCATGGCTTAAAGATTCTAAATATTTTATTTTATCTTCTACATCAATCTCCATTTTTCCCAGTAGCATGTTTGTTAGTGCTAACAGTGAGATCTGTGGTTATTTTCTGGGGAGCCCTCATTAGCGATTTGTAAATTTGTTCTTATATTTTCTTGGGAAAAATACATCTTTTTCTAGCAGGCAAAGTCTTTAATAATCCAATATCAACCATATTGTTTTAGAAGCAGCCCTTTGGGCATATGCACAGTGTGCATTCCTTGGCCCAGATACACTTTCATTTCCTATGTTTTTCCCTTTGTTCCTTTGATATTATGGTTTTGTACTTTGTGGGACTCATCATATGCAGTGTCCTTTATGTATCCTCCAACATAATTTCCTTCTCTGCCAACTGCAGTCAAGTCTTCTATCAGACAGCAAGCTACATTCATGTATAACAGTATTGCTGTTTTCTAGTCCATCTTATCCTTTGTCCATACATAAAATAAAGTTCCATCTTCTGCAGCTCTGTGCCTGGCTATAGGACAAAGCATATGACAGCACTGCAATATTCCACTGCTTAACACAATGTCATTTCTAAAACAGCGGGTCATTACAACTAAGTCCAGAAATTGATGACACTGGACCCACAAATATTAATTTTGCTGTACTCTTTGAATTCTTTTAGGAACTCTCTCCTTGGCACATCAGCCCCTTTTCTCCTAAAATTAGGACAGTCTTATCACCAAGAGGGTTGGATTAATAAAACTACAAGACAAATTTTCTGTGACATCAAAACAAACCAGAGATGCTTAACTCACATGCAGCAATTATCAGATGAAAACTAGAGAATGAAATGCCATTTACAATCCATTTATATCATGCTGAATGTCACTGTATAAAAACACACTTCTGGGGCAGAAGGAAGCCAGCACTGATGAACAGTTAGTTAGGCTATAGTCCATGACAACTGTTTGTTTTCAGTGTGATCCTCAAGATTTTGCTTTAGGTCAAAACTTAATTGGATACTTACCAGGAAAGAGCTAACACTAGTGAGTAAGATTTTATAATCTGTGTCAAACTTATGTATGTGCAAAATTATAAAGCTTACTTGGCATTTATCTTAACCATGAGTACAATTCTGAAATATGAAAGTTGACAAAACTAAGAAATGTTTGTTTTGTGTGGGTAGAAAATACTGAGAGACTCACTCTGGCATTTTAATTCATTTTTTGAAATAGGGATTTCCTGTTTAACCCTGCTTATTCTGCAAATTGCTCTGTACACAACCTGAATTTGATCTCAGAAATCAAACTGCCTCTGCTACTGGGTACTGGGTTTAAAGAATTTGTGCCATTACACATAGTTTAAGTATTTATAACAATGATTGCATTAGAAACAACTGATGAATGTGATGGCCATATTATATTTAACTGGTCTGCCTTTATTTTTAATTGTAGTCATATATTGTTTGTAACAAATAAAACATGCTTTAAGATTAGACTGAAAACCTAAGCCACTAGTTAACCGCATGCCTAGTTAACAGCTAAGCCACTAGGTGGTTAACACACTAAGCTGCTAGTTAGCCATACAAGACAGTCAGTGGATGTCACTCCTTTAATCCCAGCACTTTGGAGAAAAGAGACAGATAGATTTCTGTGAGTTCAAGGCCACCCAGGGATACATGAGAATGAATCAGTATAAAAGAGAAACAGATCTTGTGCCTTTAATCCCAGCACTAGAGGGAATATAAGGCAGGAACTCAGGGCAGTCTCAGAGAGCAGTCTGGGTGGGTCTGAGGAACAGTGCAGATTGGAGATGCAATCTGAGGTTCAGGGAATCACGCCTTTGCTCTGAGCATCTTTAGTGGTAATAACTTTCTTGTGGGTGGCTACTTTTTTTGATCTTCAGCATGAACCCCAATATCTGTCTCTGAGTTTTTATTAGTCATGCTACATTTAATTTAGTTACAAATGGAAGAAAATAATTATAATCATGTTTTCATGGTGCATGGTAAACATTTACTTATCCATATGAATTTCACTTTCAGGTAAACTTGATCACTGTCAAAGTAAGAACTTAAAGTATGGCAGGCAGGGTTGCTGTGGGCATATGCTGTAGGAAAAAAGCTCACTAAGAATAAATAGGTAGTCTACAAGATTCTCCTTTGATAGATGCTTGCCCACATCTGTTAGTTAAACTTAAGTCTGCAGAAGAAGCATATATGTACTCCCAATCATGGTCTTTGTTGTTGCTAATTGTCTATAACTATTTTGTCTTTACTGTTGCTTACCTTAATTTAAATAATTGGGCTATCTAATGAAGAAGATACTAAGCAAGGGTGTCTGACTGTATGAGGACCAGTAACAGTGACGCCCTTCCTTCCATATGAACTTGGTAAGGTGTGATAGTTTGAAATAAAACAGCCCCCGAAGGGAGGTGTGACCTTGTTGGGTAGATGTGGTCTTTCCGGAGGAAGTGTGTCACTATGGAGGTGGGAGCTAAGGTCTCATATATGGCCAAGCCATGCCTGGTGATACAGTCCACTTCCATTTCCTTGTGAGTCAAAATGTAAGAACTCTCAGCTCCTTCTCTAGCACCATGTTTTCCTGCATGCTGCCTTGTTTCCCCACGTGATGATAAAGGACTAAACCTCTTTAACTGTAAATGAGCAACCTCAGTTAAATATTTTACTTTATAAGAGTTTCTGTGGTAATGGTGACTCTTCACAGAAACAGGAACACTAAGACATATGGCTTCCTCCCTAGGTAGCTGGTGCTACTTTGGCAGTTTGTGTAGATGAAACTAACCTCCATCAGTTCATTGAAAATAATGGAGATTGCTGGGCGGTGGTGGTGCATACCTTTAATCCCAGCACTCGGGAGGCAGAGGCAGGCGGATCTCTGTGAGTTTGAAGACAGGCTGGACCGACAGCCTCCAAAAACAATACAGAGAAACCCTGTCTCGTAAAAAAAAACAAAAAAAGAGAAAATAATGGAGATTATCTAGACAATCTTAAATGCCTTCTGTCCACCGAAAGATCATCAGAGCAGAGGGTACATTTCCCTGGGGAAGAAGAGTTTCCACCTGTGGCAAGATTAGGCAGCCCATGCCTAAGGTTGTATACCTTTCTGGAAGGTGAGCTGTACATATTTTAAACTTGCCTAGACAGCATTCTAAATCCAAGTTTCATACCAAATAGCTATGCCCTGCCTGTTCAGTGTCACTGACTGGCCTAGGCCAATGTTCCAGATAACCAGAGATGTAGTCAAGACTGAACAACAAAATGTGATGCAGAAACCTATTGGACTGAGGAAATCAATCTCCTCAGACAAGTGACAAAGGGAAAATGTCCCTAGAGAAAGCAGACAGCCTCAGCCAGAAACTCTCAGATTTAAGGCTTGAGTCTCATTTTAAGTTATCCCTGAGAAGATCCCAGGTCTTTTCATTGTATGTAACCGATTGTGCTTGCTATAATCAAACTGAAAGGAGTAATTATCAAGTACCTGGTACATTTTAGGAAAAGAAAAATCTAGATTTGGGATTTTTTTCTTAGTTAAATATCTGCCATGTATAAGATACAGTGTTAGAACTGCACCAAATCAAAGATGAGCTTATCACATAGAGCTGCTTTGAAGGACTCTCTAGTCACATAACAGAGATGTCTCACCTCAGTGGTGACACCATGGAACATGGAACAAGAGAAGCCCATCACCAGTAAAACAAGAGGGCAGAGGTGACTGAATAGAATGAGGAAAATCTACCTAGAAGAAGGAATATAATTCTAGTATTTATGGTCACTAGGAAAAGTATACAAAAGGACTGCATGTACCTAGATCAACCCAACAAATTTAAATGAATTAAATTATGTCAACATCAACAAATACTTTCATAATGGAATAGAAAACTTGAAATTAATATAATTTCCTTCTACAGCATCACACTCTTTTTCTCTCCACCCCTGACTCTAGCCCACTGTTTAAGAGGCCTAAATATCAACGCTCTGCCTACACTGTCAATGAACATTCCTTCTGGTCTACTGGTCATTCCTTCCAGTCTATACATGTCACTCACACAGAAGCCCCAGAAAAGATAGACCCAGGAAATTCCTCTTTTTCTTGATAGCTTTTAAAAAACAAGTTCTCCATAAATAGTCCAGATTGGCCTCAAGTTCAATATGTAGATTTGGTGGACCTTCAACTCATGATCTTTTTGTCTAGCTTCACAAGTACTTGAATATGACATGTGTACCATCGAGGCCAGTGGGAAAAGGGCTCTTGAGATAGTGAAATGAGGGAACCTTAGAGTGTCACTGTGTAAACATTCCCCTTTGGTATATCTCTTTTTACCCCTTCCTTAAAAAAAGTATAAGATGGACTTTATTGAAGTTCAGACACAAACGAAGTCCTAACTTTGTAAATGTGAAGGATAAACTCTTGGGGAATTATTTTTAAATCCCCTAGCCATTGATAGATACATTATATATTTTCTGGAGAATTAAAATATCTGTTTTTTCCTATTCCTCTTTCAGCTTTACCCCTATTTAATAACCCGTTTTATGGAGTTCTATACCATAAGATCTATTCAAGTAGTATTGGTATAGAGGCAAGGAGTATTTTATGATGTATTAGTTACTACTATGTAGATAAGAAAATCCCAAGAAAACCAACTTAAAAGAATGAGGATTTACTTGGGCACAGTTTCAGAAGGCTCAGCCATGCTTATTTGACTCATGGCAATTGGACAGAACATCCCAGTGGCAAGAGGTTGTCTTCTAGCTAATACCCTTCTTGGTACCCACTGAAGAGTGCTCTACCTGGAAGCCAAAATCTGATCCCTAAGTTTTTTGGTGAGACACCACATCAAAACCATAAAATCTCAATGTAGGATGTTCACAATAATGAATAGAATACAGTATAGTGACATATATGCCTTCTTGAGGAGAAAGAGTGGTTTTAAAAACATGGGAAAATGCAGTGCCGTGGAATGGTTAGCAATACTGAGTGATGCTGGCCTCAATCTTCATGTCCTATTTCCCTAAAAGCAAAGGAAGAAGAAATAGAGGATGAGAGGGCAGAGGGACAAAGAGGGAGAAAAGGAAGGGGAAAGTTTGCTTTTATCTTTTCCCTACATAATGATGTTTGGCAGACACCTTTGAAAGGGGGCTTTGTGTACTCAATTACATTTTGTACTGGAAAGATGATTAAACCATTGTTGGGGCAGAGAAAAATGTGACCATCCATTTTTGTGTGCAACCCAGGAGCACTTTGTTTTCTTTCCAGAATAGTCTTCATTTAACATTTATAGATACACTCAGAAAAGCCAAGAATAAAGCATAATAAATGGCAGCTTCCTCTAGCCTCCTGGGTGGTCACAAAGAGGATGATGTCCATTAACTGCTCTACTGATGTTTCAAGCTAAGGCAGGGCCATCCTGCTGTGCAGCTGAGCGGACTTAAGGATTCAGACTCTTTTATCTATCCTCAGTGTCTGGTGTGTGCATGTGAACAGTGTGCACATGCTTCCAAACGTGTCTTCTCCCAGAACTGAGACTGCTGATAGATACTGAGTTGAGAAACTTAAAAAGTAACATCCAAGTTAAAGCTGCTTATGTATCCATAAAATGTACTGAGACAAATAATTTTGATTGCTCTCATTTGTCCAGTCAGAAATTAAGCCCCCCTCTCTCTCTCTCTCTCTCTCTCTCTCTTTCTCTGTCTGTCTGTCTCTTTCATCTATACCCAAACTCTGGGCAGCAGAGGGTTTTTGTATAATTTTGAAATAATTTTGTTATTTCTACACAGGAAGTGCAATGTGTTTACAAATACTAAAGAAATATTTTATTTTAAAATTAACAGCATTAAAATACAATCAGTATACAATAAAGGCTTTGCATTTGAGAGTTCCTTTATATGTTTTTATGTCTTTTATAGTATGTTTATGAGAGGAACTCCTTTATTTAATATTTGTTTAACTATATAAAGATGTGTTGCATTTGTTTAATTATGCAAGATATGTTGTTGTTTAACCTTGTCTGCCCAAGGCACCTGATTGGTCTAATAAAAAGCTGATCAGCAAATAATGAGGGAGAAGATACACATGGAACTTCCAGGCAGGTGTTATAAGTAGGAGAAGGAATTTAGGCTCAGGGGAGAAAGAGAAATTGACAACAGAGAGATGCCAGGGGCTGGCCAGCCAAAAATGGAGGAATCAGGAAAGTAGGACATACTGAATAAAAGAAAGGTAAAAAGCCCTGAGGGAAAATGTATATGGATAGATATGGATTAAATTAAGTTAAAAGTGCTAATGGGACAAGCCTAAGCTAAAGCTGAGCATTCATAGCTAATTACAAATCTCTATGTCTTTATTTGGGAGCTGGTTGGTAGCCCAATGAAAATTTCAACTACTGAGCTCTTCACATGAAACCATTGTTTATTTAAACTAATTTAAAATTAATTGTGAAGCACTGTTTTTGCTAACTGTAGGCAGTGTATTGAATAGCAAACCAGACATTTTTCATTCTGTAAAACTGAAACTTTAAATTCTTTGGAAAATAACTTCCAGTTTCCCTGCACCAAGTAGGTAACTATGCTTCCCTCCTCTGCTTCTAGGAGAGTGATGGGAAATCACATACAAGTGTAATTATTCCCATATTCTTCTTTGCCTGGCTTATGTCACTTAGTAAAATGCTACCCAGGTTCTTTCTTACTGTCCCAAATAGTTCAATGTCCCCCTTTTCTCTTTTTAAGATGTATAAATATTCCATTGTATGCACCAACCTTGTCTTATTTATCTGTTTATGACTGAAGAACGTTTGAGTTTCCACTCATGCTTTGGCAGCCATGCTATGAGAATCTTGACTTCAAGTCTGGAGGATATGTATCCAAAAATCAAAATGCAAGATCATTTGGCAGTTCTATTCTTAATGTTTAAGACAATCACCACCCTGTTTTCTAGAGTGATTATACCATCTTTTTTTTAAAATCCCTAATCACAATGTAGAAGAATTCAAATTTCCCCAGATCCTCACTGATTTTTGTTACCTTGGTGTCATTCTATTGGATAACAGTCATCATAAGCACTAAAATGCATGATATTTTATGAGAATGAATGTAATTGGCCTAAGACTAAATGGTGGGAGTGTGTGTGTGTGTGTGTGTGTGCGTGTGTGTGTGTGTGTTAGCTATGCCCTGGAAAATAATAACAGCATATATTTATGCAATAACATGTAATGTTTTGACATATATTTACATTGAGGAATGATTAAGAACAGTACACTAAGTAGGTCCTAATAGAATCTTGACTTTCTACATTAGAGAAGAAGATATATAATAAAGTTATAGTACCTTACCAAAAGTCACAAGTAATATAGGTGAAGAAGTAACAGGAAAAAAGAGAGAAGAAATAATGTCACTATGAATCTTTTTCCAGAGGGGTGGGGTTTAAATGCTGCTGTTTATTTTCATCTGCTGAGTCTGGGACAGTTACAGGTTTGCAGTTCAGCATTTCTTCCAGTTAAGCATCTGAATGACTGCAGCCACCTTTCATTCCGCTTTTCCCATCTACCACAGAAAATGAAGATGAGGAGAGGATCTGATTGAATGTCTTTTCTTTCTTCACTCTTCCCAGGGGACTTAATTTTAGTTTACGATCTGTGTTACTGTGGTGCTAGGAGCATCTGTCCTTAGAAAAAAAATTCTTGCAAGATATTAGGTACACACTTTTAAAATTAAAATACTAATAAACATGAAATATTGACATTGATGTTTGAGTAAAACATTCTACTCATGCTTTCTATGCTTTATTTATTTTAAATATTGTCCTAGATTAATTCAGATTACCAAAAGGGTCTGGGTTTAAGTACTTTTCCTATCCTGATAGAACTGTAAAATTCCTTAACACTCATTCTGAAATAGGACATAGCATTTTAAGATGCAGTTACACACAAATCTTAGGAACCTTTTTGAAAGTGTCTGTAATTTTTCCTGTATTGAGGATCAGTGGAAAATTTTGTCTTTGACCTTAATTCACAAAAACGTTTCCTCATGATAGGCAACCAGTTCCAGTCGGTTACATAGCGTGTGGTGGGGTGGGGGGTGTTGGGTGTTTGTATGTTATCAAGATGGCTCTCATTGAAACATTTAAGTCCTTGAATACCTGTTCTCAAGCATTCTTACTGCCAAAGGCTCCAGAGTAGTAGGGACAGCAGTCATATTCTATTTACAAGCTTCATATGGGTAAGTGAGTAAGGAGCCCTTGAGTCTAATTGATACCATTCCAATGTTTTTCTACCATCTATGGTTTTTCTCACTATACTCATTAGAGGAGTGATGCAATACAGAACAATGTCTCACAGAAATGAAAATAAAATCTCAAAACTCACTGACCTTTTACAGAAAAAGTCTCCAATTCCTAAACCCTATCTAAACTTTAAATTAATGATTCCTTCCATATGCTTATTTTGCAAGAATTTTGTGAGCTGTATGTTCTTCCCAATGAAACTAACCATCTCTGTCCTTTTACTGCTTTGATTATTTTCATAGTCTTTCTTTTCATGTAACTTATAATTGTTTATATATATGTATATATATGTTCTTTACATTTATATATAATCTAAGTTAGAAACAATCTTATTTTACATATCAATCCCAGTTCCCTTTCCCTCCCATCATTCTATGCCCTCCACCGACCAGCCATCCCACACCTCATCCCTCCTATAATTGTTTTTCTGTTCATCATTGATGTTATGTGTCACTATCTTGCTAATGCTGATAAGCCAATCAGGGACAGAGAGCAGGAGTACCTGTAATAGTCAGTGTCTTTCTCTTCCTCCTGTATTTATGGCTATTGCTCTCCATGATTCCATTGCAGAATTGGAGGTGCTCAGGAGCTACTGTCCTCACATGGTCTAGAGACTAAGTGTGACATGAACCATTGCAGTTTAAACCTACTGGGATATAAACTGTCACTATGCAACTGGACCAACAACTGCATATAACAAATTACTGTTGCTCTAAATAGAGCTACATTAAAATGCAATGCATGGAAGAGTAGGGGGAAAGAACAGAGAGTATAAAGAAGAGCCAGAGAGGACTGAAATTCTATTAACAGTTTCAGGCTTGCATTCTTTGCATACTGATGTTTATGTTCTAGAGTAATACTGCAGTAGAAATATCATGAGGGTTGGAAGTCAAATAATAATGGATGATTTCAAATCCTGGATCTGTGACTACTAGGTTAGATGTGCTAGCTCAACTTGGATGAAGCTTCAATCCTCTCATCTGTGAAGCATATCACTACTTACTATGCTTTGAAACTGAGATAGAGGTGGTATTGTCTGTCACTGTTACACAGTGTATGTGGTCGCCCTTTCATCTTTTGATGCTAGTAATACCAACACAGTAAGATGATGTTCAGTTAAGCCAAACCCAAGGTGACAGAAGGGTAAAACAAGATGAAAACGTTCTAATTTCTGAAATGATGGCTTATATCTGTCATTCATCTCAGCCCTGTAATTCCTTGCTATCATTAGACAATGGCCCCTTTCAAAGCAAATAAACATTTTATTACTGAAATAACTCCATGAAGCAGTGCTGCCTCATTGATTTTATTCTCACAAGTTTGACTACTACTGAAATGTAGTTGATATGTGTAGTCTCTGTGTGTGTGTGTGTGTGTGTGTGTGTGTGTGTGCGCGCTTGTGTGAGTGTGCAGTTTTCATCTTAAAATGGAAGGTTAAATTCAAATTTGTTCCCTTGAAACAATTTCAATGTCAGTGTCTCTACATGGAAACAAGTTTTCATGGCTCAATACAGCGGAAAGACAAGGTATATGATTCTTTGGGACTCTGACTTTCTTGAAAATGAAGCAAAATAATTGTAGAGGGTTGGAGGTGAGTAGGACTTATTTATCTAGTTACAAATCTGTTACATTGCAGCTGAGACTTTGTCAGACCCAGTAACCTACATGTGAATATCGTACCCATCTTTAATGCACCGCAGTTATTTAAATTACTGGACTGGGAGGCTACGTCCCATGAGATTGCAGGGAGACTAAAACAGAGCGAGCCACGCCAATGAGAACAATTTAGTGTCTGAAGATGTTAAGTCTTAAACAGCTAGTACTAACCCTGAATGCTGTATGTTAATCCATTAACAGTTTAAAATAAGGTCAACTATGTTTATCTTTGATGTACTTTAATTTTGTGGCAATTCTCAAAGGTCGTGGCTGTTTATTTAATTATCGTGAACATTTGACTTTAGGGACACTGCTGAATTCACCATATCTATGCTCCATGTATGTTTTTCTTTTTATTCCCACTATCATACCCCCACTACATCACAGTGACTATCATATGGATACAAATAATGTGGAATAAATGCTTTTGGATGAATGAGACACATAGCTCTTCTATAGAGTAGCAATTATCATGGTTTGCATTTAGGAGTAAAGAAAGAGAACCTTAAAAATGTTCATTTATATGCTTCTAAATCTTTGCCCTGAGATTCTTTCCTAATCTTTTGGATTCTGACTATTGGCTTACCAAATAAAATCAATGTGCATGGGTACCAGTAGCTCAGTGTTTTATTTCCATGTGACACTTCCCAGGGAGAGATAACCCTAAATTAAACTTATTTTTCTTTCTTCTTGTCCCCAAGAAAGACATATATCTCAAAAATAAGTATCAGTAACACATTGAAGGCTTCATTTTCATTGTTTATTTCACCAATTTTAATTCATGAGAGTAAAACTAAGAAGTGACCTGCAATGTACTCTTTCAAACCAAAAAGATTATCAGTTACTTTTTTAATGTGATAAACAAACCATCAAAAATAAAACCATAACATATAAACCAGCACGAACAGTTGCTTCTTTCTCACACACGCACACACACACAAACACACTATATATATATATATATATATATATATATGTATGTATATGTATATTAGATTTGATTTGGAGCTAGAGATGTGTACATTTCATTTGTGTATTTGAGATCTTAGCTCAAGGGAAGAAAAACATATGATCAATGGGAAGAAGATTTGTACTCTTGAAAACAGTGAATTTCAGAATACAAGCCTAACTACATCATCTGAAACACATCTGGTCATAACATTCTGAGATAGTCAAAGGTAAAGCAAGTAGGTCAGGACAGAAAAGGGAGGGAGGTAAGAGAGGACCACTATGTTCTTCCAAAGACAATCTTATCTGTCCTATTCATCTCTTCCTAGTCATAGCCTCTTGTCCTCTATCTCTCAAAACACTGAACTAAAAATTAAGTGTGAAGTGATTTGGAATCCCTTGTTAAAGTTGCAAACAAATTGCCCCTGTATCATTCCACTTTAAGTTTTCTCAGGACCTTTGTTCCAATCTCACTGATTGCCACCCATGGTAGAAAACCTCACATATTTCAGTACTACAGTCAGCACATTCGTACAATTGAAGACACTACTGTCCTATGCTTAAAAAAATGAGGCAAGACAAAAATTGCTAGCCTGGACCAAATGGCAAATATTGTCACTGTAAAAAACTTGTGACCTTATAACCCTCAGCAAGTCACTAAGCCTATGATTCCTTCTCCATGAAATTCAGGTTAATAAAATCATCCATTATATTGACTTGTGAGACATATATGGTACTTTAAAGTACTTGGCCCAATTTTCTGAGGGTGATAACGCATTTTTCAGAGTTCTATAAGATTGCTATATGTGATATTATTTTCAAGGAAGTTTGATGCTTAGCCCATATACTCCCTTTTTTATGTGAACATTTAGAATCTATTGTCCAGACTTCACCCACTGAGCTCAGGTTGATTATTTGTATGATGGCTCCAAACCTTAATTGCTAAAAAGCAGTTGAAGTGGATCGGGGAATCTTCCATTTGGCCTCAAGTCATTGGTTACCCACTAGTCCCTGTGACACACTCTACTGCAGTCATTTGTCTCTTTAGTGTGCCTGTTACAATGGCAGGGTCTCCCATACATGGATTGCAGTATTTTTCTACAATTACTTAGACTGTATGACTTATAAAGAATAGACTTTTATTTCTTTATAGTTTCAGTGGTTATCTTTCTCATCATGACAAGGAAGAGGGGTATCACACTGTGGAGAAAACAAGGATGAAAAGCATTCTTTCAAAAGCCACTGATTTCACCCTTATAGGCCCTTACAAATTTTCCACTTCAAATGTCAATTTCAGAATTCTGGAATTCAGTTTGCAACACATGACCATTTGGGGAGGGCATTAGAACCACAGCATCCACACTGCTTCTTTCCTCATCCCCTCTGTGCTTCAAGAGACCATTTACGCCTAAGTCTCACTGACATCTTAGCATCCAAAGGCAGTGACCTTCCTGGGTTTTCTTTTTCTTCACGGGGTCCTTTCATCTTCCCCATCCTCTCTAAGATATTTTATCAGTATCCCTAATTCTCTCTCTCTCCATGGTTTTATAACTCAGAGTGAAAATATGTCTATGTTTATCATTGGAGCTTCCTTTGACTGGGGAGAAAGCATGGTGGTTCTCCCAGCTAGAAGAGGAGAAAGGAGTGAAGGGCACAGGGAGTGTCCAATAACAGAAAAACAAGCATATATTGCTATCTCAAATACTGTGCCACTCTCATGATCATAGATGTCATTCTCCTCATCACTGTTATAAATAGTTGTTCTCATTTGTTGACATGATTACTAGACTTCCTGTAAATACATCCTCATTGTCCTCAGTTCAGAGCAAATACATCTTAATACGTATAACACTGCTTTATTCAGGCTCCATCCTGCTACTCATCATCTTTGAGTATCCTTTGGGAATCCAAGCTTCATTTGTTTCTGCATCTCTACATCTGGAATACAAACTGCTTTGCAATGCACCTTGTGAAATTCTTGAAATTATTTTTAAAACATTGGACAGATTTCGGGTGAGAGAGATTTTTCTGTAGTCCTCTGATCCCTTGGCACTTCCTTCCTCTATAGGAAGGCTCTGGTTCAGGAACTTAGAATGCCTTATTGTACTGGGTCATTGTGCCTAGTCCCTGAAAGCAGCTGTGGTCAAGCTATGGAACTCTTTGCCTTATTTAATGTAACCTGCATCTTGCTAGGAACTTTGGGTAGTAGATGCCAGGTGTTAATTATAAGAAAAAAACCCATTGGCAACAATAGCCCCTCTAAAATGGCAATTCGTTGGACAGTGCTGGGGAAACAGACAGTAAAGCCCAGGGGCTACTTCTTTCCCTTTAGCTTAGAGCACTTGCCTTTCATTTATAAAGGCACCAGCTTCAATTAGACCTCTGTACAACAAGCTGTCCATCCCCATCAAGATACCTCAGAGCTACATGTCAAAGCAGGCTCCTACTTGTCACTTCAATGTCGTCATGGAAACCTGTGAGCCCGATTTCAAAAAGTTGAGCTAGTGCATATTGTGTAGCACTGTTTTCCTGTCCTTCCCCCGTGCTGTTTTTCCGGAGGCCTCTGCTATTGTAGTCAGGCTCTGAGGGAGCTCAGGGTTGCCAGGTTGAAGAGTCCTCCAGGAATGCTGAGCCTTGGCAGTTATCTAGTTTTGATGGCTGTGGCAGCAGCTGGATCAGAGCAAGAAGCCACAGGCCATAACTGTTTGGAGGGTTCACATGAGCCCAGTAAAGATGAAAAGAAGACTCTTAATTCCAAAGAGCAAATAATGTAGTGCCTGGGTGATAGTCTGAGTTACTAAGAGACTGGACTTAGTCTCACCTCAGTCTCAAACAGCTGTACTTAAGTGACATTTGCATACTTTTTATCTTCTTGGGATTTCCCATATTAGCTCAAAGAACACCCTTTGTGGTACCACTTAAGAAATTGTATCTGAATGCAAATAGAGGAAGAAATCATTATGCAAAGATAACCTTGAATCTTCTTTTGTTTCAAGCAATGCATGATATTCACATATTCTGTTCTGCCTATTATCATTATTTGGATAGCTCAAGATAGATTAGGTCCAGGCATACTGTTCCAGCATGCCGTTATGGCTTAGTTAGTTAGATAGTTAATGTTTCAAGTCAACAAACAGATCCATCTTTCCAATGAAGTAAATTGCTCTCAAATGAGGAGCAGGCAGCAAGAACTGTGCTGCGGGTACCCCCCATCTCCAATCACCCCAGACACTGTCATAACTGTGTCAGCCAGAGCTATTCTTCTAGGAAAGGAGGAGGGCACTTGATGATTTCACAGAAATACCTAATTTATGATATTTAGTTCCTTCTTTTTAGAGAGTTTTAGCTAAAAGTTGCTATGAGAACTGAGTAATAATAAATGAGATACTATGTTCAAAGATTTCAAAGGATTCCCTTGCTATTCGGTCTATATTTGTACCTTCTACTCCAGAGACTTCTGATAGCATATTAGAAAGGCCCCCTTTTGTTTTTTTAACTTTCAATGAATTCTGGGTTTTTACCATTTGTTTTACCAGAATATAAACTAGGATTCACTGTGCACTTTTAAAACTAAGTTGTATGGAAACCTACTTGACACTTATATACGTACATACATACATACATACATATACACACATATACATGTACATACATACATATGCACATATACATACTATTACAGGTGTAATTCAGTACATAAAAAATTCTTTTCACTTTGTCAATTAGGAAACTAGGATTTTCTTTTTCTTCTTTCTTTAAACCTTAATGAATATGAATTTCTCTGACTTGCAAAGTAGGTATGATTCTCTTATTATCTTCTATGACTATTCCTTACTTAAAGTTGTTCTCTACCCATATGTATTCAGAGTTTTCCTATCAGTGCATTGAAAATGGTCTTGTGTAGAGTGTTCCCCAAGCATCTATACACTGTAAAACATCTGTAAAATCCAATGAGTCTTCTTAGAATCTCTTTCTACACCCATCTTCATGCCCTTTTAAAATAAAGTGAACTCATAAAATCTTTGAACATCTCAAGAAAACTCACAGAATCAACTAAACTGGGCTCATAGGGCCTCACAGAGACTGAAGCCACAAGCAGGGATTGATTTAAGCACTCTGCACATATATTAGAGTCTTGAGGGACTCCTAAGAGTGGAAACAGGGTCTGTTATGACTCTTTTATAGGTTTCTGTGACCCTACTCCACATAGCAGGTTACCTTAGTCAGCCTTAACACATAGGGAGGTGCTGTCTTACTGCAAATCACTCCATATTTTGATGATACTCCTGGGAAGCTTCACTGAGTGAAGGCATAGAAGCAATCCATAGTTTGAACCTGGAGCAGGAATTGAACCTGCAGCCATAGAGAAATGCTGCTTACTGACTTCACCTATGATGGACTCAGTCTGCTTTTTTTATTCACCAACTTTCCAGGGATAACATTGTCTGCAGTGGGCTGGGCTCTCCCACGTGACTCTAGAAAATGCCCCACAGACCACTGAGATAGAGTTAATTCCTCAAATGAAGTTTGATCTTTATAGGTGATGTTGGTTTATGCCAAGTTAACTTCAACTAACCAATGTATAAATTTATTATTGTCTATTTGGTGTTGCCACAGATTTTACTTCCCACTTGAGGATTGGCCTAGAAAGTTAGAAATGTGATCACTCTTTTTCTTTTAGAGAAAACAGAGATCGATCATTTATGTTTTGTTTTTGTTTTTGTTTTTTTACTGTCCATAGACAACTCTTTTTAGGAAAGAGCAAACCAGACATTGGTGCCAACTTTGAGTACTAGGTAATAAGAATGTAACTGGAAATCTTTAAATTTCTTTTCTCATAAATGCCAAGTTAAATGTTGATATATCTGCTAGAATAAATGGTGATCTGACCTCAGGAAAGTCAAGACAGCTCTAGATTACTGCTCTAAGTCTATTTGTTCTAGGAACTTTATTTGGAAAAATTATTTCATGGAAGAGGAAAATAATGAGAAAACTAGTATGACTGTGCATGCACTTCATGTACTTTATAAACTGGCTTCATCAACTAAAGGCAAAAGGCAAGGAGAAAGGAGCATATAGTGGAAAGGGGTAGACTAGTCCAGTGTCCCTGTTGTGAGTAAAATCTTATTCTATGACACACATTTGGATCAGTATTTCATATATGCCACCATGCAGGGAAGTAGGAATAAATGCTCCTTCTTTGAACAATAAAAACATTATGGAACCATGGCTACCAGGTATTGAGCATGTTTGAGGATGTTGATGTCTTAACTTACTCCTTGCTGCAAGTGAGGAGAAAAGCACCAATTTTTCATAAAGGAGAAGACTACAAGGTTGAAACATTTTTCCATATTTTAACTCTGGGAGTCATACTTGAGCATCAAGCTTAGAAAGGTTATAATATAAGAACAACACTATCCATATATATGTATGGACCTGAGTCCTTATAAGGTTAACTATACTTTTATAATTTCTCTTTCTGGTGTTTATCACATTCTGCATTGCCTGGCCTTGGAAACCAGAGTTTAGTGATGTGGAAATGAAAAACAGCAATACACATAGACAAAGAACATCTGAGATCACATGGGATGTGCTCATTATGATGGAGGAAACCTAATAAGCAAGTTGGAGCTGCAGTGTATTTATTATGTATGGTATAAGGAAGGGCTAACAAGTCATATAAGAAGTCTCAGGAATTCCAGGATAGCTCTAGATTATAGTTCTCGGTTTGTTTGTTCTAGGAAGTTTTTTGGAAACAAATATTGCATAGAAGAGGAAAACAGAAAACTAGTATAATTGTATATATACTTTATGCACAGTAGAGGAGCAGTCTTGGGCTATAAACACACTACCATCATCACTTGTACTTGGACTGGTGAAGACTTGCTATTTTTCTGAGCAGGACCCAGGCAATGGGGTTCTTTACCCGGGACTTGTACATGTCAATAAAGCATATTTACTTAAGACTTCATCTGTTTCTCACGGGTGTTGACGCTTCACTATTTTGTTCACAATGGTAGCAGATATAGAAAATAGTAGGGTTAGACAAAGAAATGAAAGAGTTGTCACTGTTATGATTAAGAGCAACATTTGCCTCAGTTGGCAGCATAACATTCTAAAGTCTAAATGTTCCTTACAACCCTCTGTAACATTAGCAATATATTTCCTTTTGTTTTTCTGATCAAAAGCAATAGTTGGAAGTAAGGTGAAAGGATTGTGTTAGCTTTCCTGACTTCTGAGACAGTGAATGCAAATTCTCTAATTCTCCTTGTTCAACAAACCACCTTCAGTTTTAGTTTTATAGTTCACTGTGTCCTGTCAAATGCAGGCCCTAGAGACAGAATGGAATGAGTAACTGGATCATCAGGAGACCACATTCAGGGTCCTTGACATTTCATCAATGATGAGTATGCTTATCTCCAATCCCAACAAGATAAACAGGAGAAAGTAGTGCCTACTTAATGATACCTAATTAGCCTTTGTAATCCTAAAATCCTTTATTCAGTCAAATAGATCTGATTCTGATTATTCTTCTTGAATATTATTACCCTGCATTTTTGAAACATTTATAGGAATCACCTGCCATCAAAAGATGCCACCTTCCTAGAAACAGCCTAAACTGGAACACAGAAATTTGTGATCACCATTCACATTGGGACTTTAAACATTCTTGTCCTTTCTTCTTGATCTCTATAATTGGAAAACACTTCAACACTCAGTTCGTAAGGTTTGGTTGAGGAGTGACTACATTTATACTTAAGATGGTGAATTTATTTCTCTTTTGTGTGTATGTTTGCTTTAAGCTAAAACTGTGCTAAATTAATTGAAATTGTCTGAGATACAAGCCATTCAAATACCCTACCATCCTGTGAATGAAATTAAACACAGGTGAAGACTTCTTGGTGAGATTTTAGTGTGTGATCTCCCCCTTAGCCTGCTACTTTTCAAGGACATTAAGTAATATACACTGATTTCTACTTGAAGTGTTATCTAGTTGATCATGCAGGTAAAACAGGTTAATTATTAGGAGTGGCTGAATAATTGCCTAGCAATTGGCATCTTAGATTACTGTTATAATTATTTTGGCCCTCTTCACCAAAACACAAGTTGTCTTTGATAATTACTTATGGATTCATTGAGCATTATTAGGAAGAGTACTGTTAAGGGCTGAAAACTAATGGTAATTATAGCCTTAAAGTAAAATGATATTAAAGGTGCACATTGTTCTCCAACATTAGTGTTGGCTCTGGTGAACCTGTTGCTTACCATTTCATTCTGTGCAGCCAGTAGGAAAACATACATCAAAATGACTATTGAGTTGATTATTAAGATTCAATTTTTTAAAGAACAAATTTAGGCAGAAAGGGGAAAAGGTAAAGAGGAATATAGGAAATAGAAGAACAGGGGAAAAGACAGTAAATATTAACTGACAACAGAGCATTGAAGAAAAGGTAGAAGGAAGAACTGCTGAGAATTAACCCAAAGCGAAGAATCTGTTAAGCAGAATATGCCTCTTCTCAAAAACATATCCGCATCTCAAGCCCCGCAACTTGCCACTCTTACTTTAGGAATAAAAGGGACGTTTTAGAAATGATTACTTTAAGGACCTTGAGATGAGCTGATTTACCTGGAGCATGTGTGGGCTTACATGCAATTGCTTGCATCTGCATGAAAAAGAAGGGAAGATTAGCACAGTCAGTAGAGGAGAGGATAATATTTTCTTCCAAGCTGAGTAGAATAATGGCAGCCATAAGCCCAGAAAGCTCAGAAAATACCGCCTTGCCTCACCTCAACTTTTGTTTAATGCTACTTATTTTAGCTTTGGGTCTTAAAGAACTCTTAAGTGGATGAACTCTGGCTATTAAAAGCTTCCAAACTGATGGCAATTTACTGCAGCAACTACAAGAAACACACACAGTCTTCTGCATTCACAAATTTAATTTATTACCTATGTGAGCCGGACACTGCTGTGAACATGGTGGAGGGTAGGGGGACAGGGGAGAAAGAAAATGGTAAGGACAGGACAAGAGGCCAAGGCTCATAGACAGAAACAGAAGGAGACCCAGAAAACTTAAGCAAACATAGTACAACCACAAAATTCTTTCCAAAAGTGACAGGAGCTGAGAAATACAGAAATGGAGAACCCCAAAGTCTCAGAATAGAGAAGAGGGATTGAATCAGGAGAACCTCTACTGAGGGGATATCAGGGCCATGTATGTAAATATATGCCATTGTCTTTAGGAAATCATGATCACTTTCAGTTCTCAAAACCACCTATGAGAATAATACCAATTTTCTCCTATATAGATTATAAAGTTGGCATAGAGGGTTAAAAAGCATGCAATCAGCATTTCTAGTGCTGCAAGCTTGGGTCAGTAGTGGCAGTCTCTAAACTGCCCTTGTGAAGAATGACTAGAAAAAAAATTTCATAGGAAGGATTAAGACGCTATCACCAAGAGTGTTTCCAACTACCCCAATTAAGAAAAGTGATTCTCAGTTTAAATTTAAATAACCTGACATTTTATATTACTCAGTTTAGACAGACTATTTCATAATTTTTAAAAGCAAAATCTACACCTTGGCTGGGCAAATGAGGATATTTTTTGAGTCCTTTCACCCCAAAGACTCACCCCTGTCCTTCTCAGTTTGACCGGGCTTTTTCCTAGGAATCCTTCTGACATCTAAATGAAAATAGAATATGCCGGAATGTTAACAGGAAAGTTAGAGAACTGGGGACAGGGGCAGAAATGAGTTCTCTTGCTGAAGGCCTGAAGAATCCTAATGTGGTAGCTAGGATCTTTGGCTTGACTGGGCTGTGGCAACAGAGAGGCATGCTGTGCAGTCCTGTCAGTTTTGCAGACACCACGGAAAGCCTGGCTGTGAAGCAAGGACCTGCCTCACTTGTGAGGAGCCAGCTCACAGCACTCATGCTGTGATTGTTAATGGCAGAGACCAGGTGGCTGGAGATTCCCTAGGGAAACCTCTCAGCCTGTCAGAGCTTGTCAGCTTCACTGTGACAACTGGACAGTCAGGAAGGAGCTGTGTAAAAGAATGCTAGCGATAACAAGGCCACCTTGAGAAGTCCTATGCCTTGAAAAGCCAAAGCATTTTAGCAAGGGAAGGATGGTGGTGTGGCTCACATTTCCATCATTTGCTCCCTCAAAGGTAATGAGTTTCTTGCTACAGAGGAAGTGTGTACACTCAGAAGAGTCCTTCCTGTGTGTGGAAGGGCTTCTGAGAATGTGCTGTCTCTGTGGCTCTGTACAACAAACTCTGCTAAGAACAACTGCAGGCTCAAGAAGTCATTTCACCCTCTCCCCAGTTCTCTGCAGTGGATTTCATCATTATCCCACTTCTCTGCTTTAGGCAAATGAGAATGTAGCACACAGCTGGTTTGAAAGTGTTATTAACTTCAAAAGGATTAAGTGAAGGATGAAACCAAGGAGTGCCTAATTACCTCCACTGAGGAACAGGTATTCTCAGAGAAAGATCATAAGTAACAATGCTCCCTTCCTCGATTGGAAACTGGGTTGCACCCTGTGTTAGGTGGATTACTTTAAGAAAACTAATCTTCTTAAAATTTAATTTACATTTTTTTTTTGGTTTTTTGAGACAGGGTTTCTCTGTATTGTTTTGGAGGCTATTGGTCCAGCCCAGCCTCGAACTCACAGAGATCCGCCTGCCTCTGCCTCCCGAGTGCTGGGATTAAAGGCGTGTGCCACCACCGCCGGGCTAATTTACATATCTTTAAAATGGAGATAATACATTCTTTATATGGTTTTTAGATAGACCATAGAATAATTTGTGAAGTATTTTTTATTATTGATGAATGGATCATTTTCTACAAAAAGAAAAATTATTAAAATATTTAATCTGAGAAGTTTAGTCATAAAGACTTCCTGTAAGACCAAATTTCTCTGCCTCAGTTTACTCAGTACAGAATGGGTCTGCTAATAACTTACAGCAAAGAGTTTTTTTTAAAAATATATATTAGGCCTTTTTGAAATATTAGATAGCCATTGTGAGGCACCCCATAGTGTTCACAATGGAATAAAACATGCTTGATTGTGATGTCTCATCCTGGATAAGACACAGGAGCTATGAAGGTAGTAGCATTAGTGCTCAGTCTCCAATTTTGAATTGTGGTTACTGAAGTATTCATGAGTCCATGCATATTGTTTACTGTAATTAGAAATTACCAGTCATATGCTTACTTATTTTTGTTCAAAGAAGCAAATAATTTAGTAAAATCTGAGAAAAATACTATTTCCTTTAAGGCTTGTGTGCAACAAGAATTGAGTATGGAGATGATACTTGCTCAAACTTTAGAAGTCTTTTTAATTATCTCAGGGGATAGACAAAAGGGGCTATCCCTATATCATATTACAGAAAATTCTTGAATCAGCTACTCCCTTAACCTCATGGAGGACCATGACAAGTCATGAATAGAGAAAAGGATGAAAGGGAAACACATGTCTTTTATGAAGAGGTCATGGCTCCTGAGTGAAACATAATTTAAGGTGCTTGGAAAGAGTTTGCTTTGGAAATTTCTAAGCAAGGAGCTATCTCTTTTCAAGTGCCTTAGTCTAACCTAAGCTAGGTCATCTTGATATTCAACTGAAGAAAGACATGTATGTTTGTCGGCTGCTGCCTGCTGGGTTGATAATCCCCAGATGCAGCTTTTAAAATAAATCAATGATCACACATAATGGTCTTTAGTGTTCCAACCTGTTCTTCAAACCAGCTAATGGGCTGAGTGCCTGTGATGTGGATAAAGTTAGAAACAGCTCATTATTGGAAGAGATCATGTTGAGATGTCTTGGTCGCTAGCTTTTTATAACAGTTGCTCAAGGGAATCTCTTTCTGGGCTTGCTGAAATGGTACAGAATGTTTGAGTCTATCAATCCAAATCAAGGATTAATTAAGCAGAGGACACACAGACCTGTCAAAGAAAGGGTATCTTAAAAAAAATTGGGACTTCTGCTATACAAGAGATACTGCTGGAGACTTCCAAAACGCAATTGCTTAAAAAGGATATGAACTATATAGTGACTAAAAACAAAGGTGTTCTTTGTTGGTTCCGATGTAATTTAACCACCGCAAAACCTCAGTAATATATTTTATTCCATCTTCACAGTCATATAGTCATTTTAAGGAACAAAACATGGGAAATAGGAAGAACTGACACAAATTCACAGAGACATGAATAGTGAGATACTCAGAACCAAAGCTCCATGGTGACTAAAGTAAGTGTGTTTCTGTATTCTTAGAGATCACTCCAGCTGAGTACCATAGCCTTTAAAAAGTACACATGGTTGAACACAGGGTCAAAGTGCTAAAATGACTTCTGTGAAGTTCCAAGAAATGTTAGAAAAGGCCACCCTGAGTAGAGAAAGATAGTATATTCTAAGGATCCAATTACTACTATCAGAGGTGGTCTGTAGACACATTCATCCCAATACCTCCATCTCACCAAAATTCCTTCCAAACTTTATGAATCATATCAGATTCCAATATTTTACTGTTTATGGGGACTATGGCAACAGACTTTAAGCTGGTGAAGACACAAAATTAGTATCAAGTTCACTTCTAGTTGTTTCTGGAAAAACTAAGGCACAATCCAACCAGGAGACTGTCAAGAAGGGAACAGTTTCTGCTTCGATCAGCTACTGGATGAAGGCTCTAGGATGACAACCAAGGTAGTCATCAATCTCATCATGGGGGAAGGGCATCAAAGGCAGCCTCTTCAATACTGCCTAGATTCTTAATACCACATCCCTCTCCAAACCTATACTGGCTCCCTCTATCAAGGAATCTGCTTTCTTACTCTCTGTTCCTCCCTTGTCTCAGGCTTCCTGATCCCTGTTGTTCTCCTCCTGCCTCCTCTTCTCCCCTTCTCTTTTTCCTACATTCCTCCTCTTTCCTCTCCAGCTTCCAATTTGCTCAGGGGTTCTTGCCCCTTTCTCCTTTTTCAGGGGCCCATGTGTTTTTCTCTTGGGGGTTCTCCTTTTTTGCTAGTTCTGGTGGTGTGCATTGTAGGCTGGTAGCTCTTTGCTCTGTGTATAATATCCATATATTAGTGAGTACATACCCAGGATGTTTTCTTCCAGTTCCATCCATTTGCCTGCAAGTTTCATGATTTCAATGTTTTTTTTTTCTCCTTAGTAATACTCTGTTGTGTAAATGTACCACATTGTCTCTATCCATTTTTGGTTGAGAGGCATCTAGGTTGATTCCACTTTCTGGCTATTACAAACATCTCTGCTATGAACATAGTTGTACATATGTCCTTGTTGTATAAATGTGCATTCTTTGGGTATATGCCCAAAAGTGGAATTGCTGGATCTTGAGGAACAATGATTTCCCATTTCCTCGAGAAACTGCCATACTGATTTCCAAAGTGGTCTTACAAGTTTGCAATTCCCACCAGCAATGGAAGAGAGTACCTCTTTCTAAACATCCTCTCCAGCATAGAATTTCATTGATGTTTTTGATTTTAGCCACTGTTGTCAGTGTAAGTTGGTATCTCAGAGTTGTTGACTGAGAAAGTGACAATACAGGAGGGCTAGCTTGAAGAAATAAGGTAAACCCTCATCCTTGAGAAGATATAACAGAAAAGCTGAAGGAAGTAAATAATGGGGATCATATCAAAGAAAGATTAACCTCATCCTTCAAGTTTCTTCATTTTTAGGGACCAGTGAAGCAAGAAGGTTTCAGAGAGATAAATTTGAGCTCATTATAAGGAAAGATTCTAATAGTCATGGCCTGCTATTGATGGCTCTGGAGAAAGCAAGAGGGATGAGGAGAAACCACTGAACCCAGACAGAGAAATCGGCCTCTAATGAATATAGCAAGAGGCTGCTCATTTTTCCTCCCGGCCTTGGTTTTCTTCATATATTGGAGAAGTGCTCTAGGAAAGGCTTTTAAAGAGTTACTTCCTGTTCTCAAATATTAATTTAAATTATAATAATTGAGACATCTGCACAAAAGGTAAATTACTATGTGGTGGGAATATCATAAAAAATTCCCAATCATCAAAGGTAGGTGGAATTAAATCTGTAGAGATTCATCTAACACTAAGATATTAACTATACTTTAATGACACTGAGGCATAACTGATTACTTCAGATTAATTATTTAATCTTAACAGAAATATTGTTTAATATTTTAAGGAAATAGAAAAAAGAAGGAATAAGCAAGGAAAATTTCTCAAGTTTTTCATTTTTTATTATGATCACTCTACTGTGTGATAGCACTCTTGCTGTTTAGCAAGAATGGATGAAGGTACCTCAGTGCCACAAGTCAGTTAACTAAAAGGCACACACATAAAGAACAATTAAAAATATACTGACCAGCTCTGGTGAAATGATAAAAACTTTGAGGAACACAGGCATGACCACCAGATACCAACACAATACTGGCACCAATTCCTGAACTCCAGCACTGGAAATTCTGAAATTACAGCATGTATGGGCTTCATTTACAGTAATAATATGTAAGCTTTGTTTATGAAGATGTTAAGTACATTTTCAGCATCAAAAAGCATAAGCTCTTTATAGGTGTGAGGGTTAATGTCAGGGTCTTCAATTTGTTTCCATTGGTCCATGTGTCTGTTTTTATGCCAATACCAAGCTGTTTTTATGACTATAGCTCTATAGTAGGGCTTGAAGTCAGGGATTGTGATGCCTCCAGAAGTTCTTTTGTTGTGCAGGCTTGTTTTAGCTATCCTGCGTTTTTGTTTTTCCATGTGAAGTTGAGTATTTTTCTTTTGAGGTCTGTGAAGAATTGTGTTGGGATTTTGATGAGGATTACAGTGAATCTGTAGACCGCTTTTGGTCAGATTTCTATTTTTATTAGGTTGATCCTACCTATCCAAGAGCATGGGAGATATTTCCATTTTCTGATATCTTCAATTTCATTCTTTAAAGACTTATATTTCTTGTCATACAGGTTTTTCGCTTGTTTAGTTAGAGTTACCCTAAGATATTTTATATTATTTGTGGCTATTATAAAAGGTGATTTTTCTTTGATTTTTTTCTCGGAGGGATACTATTATTTTTGGTTAATCTTGTGTCCTTCCACATTACTGATGGTGTTTATCAGATATAGGAGTTCACTGGGAAAAATTTTGGGTCGCTTATGTATTTTATCATATCATCTGCAAATAGCAAAAGTTTGACTTCTACTTTTCCAATTTGTATCCCCTTGATTTTTTGTTGTCTTATTGTTCTAACTACAATTTCCACTACTATATGGAAAAGATATGGAGAGAATGGACAGTCTTATGTTGCTCCTGATTTTAGTGAGATGACTTTGAGTTTCTCTCCATTTAATTTAATGTTGGCTGTTGGTTTGCTGTAAATTGTCTTTATTGTGTTTAGATATGTTCCTTGTATCTCTAATCTCTCCAAGACATCTATCATTAAGGGGTATTGGATTTTGTTGCTGGAATTTTCAGCTTCTAATATGATGATTATATAGTTTTGGCCTATTTCATGTAACTAAGGTCCTCCATGTTCACCTATTTTGTTTGTTATTAGTCACAGATACAACTATATCTTATACAGAAGGCTTCCACATTCCTCTAATCTGTTTTGATTTTTAAGTAGATTATTTCATTGTTTTAATTCTATGCATAGTTATTAATAGTAACACAAACAAATGTCCCTGACTATGGAAGTCTAAATTTATTTTCATCAGTAACTGAAGTAAATTTTTGAAAAGATATCCACTAGGTAAATTGTTTTAAGTTCCTTTCCTTCCTCTTTAATTCAAGAAATGTTTACATCAAATGACATGTATTAAGCACCATTCTTGCTACAGTCAGCATTGCACTGTTTACTATTCATGATAGTTCATAGGAAATAGATGCCACAAAGTGGCTGCTGAGGAAACATAAGTAAATAAAACAAATGCAAAGACATACACTCCATTGGAGAAAGGTTATTTTCATTTTTGTAGAAGGTAACAGACTCATTTAGCTTCTAATTTAGGGGTGGAGCTCTGTGGCTATTTCATCCTTTTAGTGCTTATATTTTGCCTGGCTTGAATTTGTGTGGATTTTGTCTATGCTGACACAGTATCCTCATTCATCTGTGAATGATATTGTTGTTTCTGGAAGGTACTTTTACCTTGGGGTTATCCACAATTTTCTTCCTCTGAAAATACTGTTACATAGTAAACTGTTTTCAAGTTAAAAAAAGATATGAAAACACAAAGACTAGAAACAGATACCTTAGAAAAATAATACTGTTACTAATAGGCAAGTCACAATGTAAAATTAATACCAAAGTTAACTGAACATCACCCCCAAAGTGATGTTAGTATAGAGACTAATTCATTCATATCTCTCTCTCTCTCTCTCTCTCTCTCTCTCTCTCTCTCTCTCTCTCTCTCACACACACACACACACACACACACACACACAAACACACAGATATTCATGGAAGTTTTACATTGATGCTACCAATGGGGATGGAATACTTTTCAAAGGGCAGTTACAGAAATTCTCAAGGAACTGCAGATGTCAGAAAGTGAAATGTATGATGTCAAGTAAGAAGGGAAGTGTCTGTCATAGCATGCTGATTAGGTCTGGGCATCTGCTGCTGCAAATAAAAATGAACTCAGAAGGTCTCAAAGGTCATAGTTCCAGGAGGAAAAGCATCACTTGGGAAATAAATATGTTTTATGACAAAATTGATACTGGCAAGTTACCATAATGCTAGGGATTTATTCCAGGAAACAAAGAGCAAAACAAGCATAGGTACAGAAAAAAACAGCAAAACAGGAAATAAACTATAGTCTAGTCTAGTTTTGCATACTAACATCTCTGTAGCTGCAAAGAAAGAGAAGTTATAAATTAGCTACCACATCGGAAATTGCATCCTATGCCATGACAGAGAGACCCAGAGAGAGTGAGGAGTAAGAATGACGAGGGTTGAATAAAATTAAGAACAATTTGTATGTGCTATTATGAGTATTGTCAACAATACTGGCAATACTTCAAAAACTGCTATATGAAAGGAAGTATGAAAAATGTAGATCTTTTCCATTGTTTCTACATGCTTCTTCTATCCATAGTTAGAATACATGAAGAAAGCTTTATCTATGTTGAAAAATGCAAAAATATGTGGATTACATGTGTAGTTAAAATATAAAGATTTTAATTTAAATACATAATCATATTTTAACTAATTTAGAAAAATAACTTAGAGGGGAGCCAATGAGTTCAGGAACTGGCACTCCATCATTTATAAAGTATTTGTATTTTGTCCTTTAAAAAGATATTGCCTTTTCTCTGAATAGAGATGACTTATAGGAATTGCTGTGAGGACAGGTGCTGAACAGAATCCCATAGTTCCTGACCATAGGACAGTATCCCTCTATGAGACAATTGCATTTGCCCTGGCACAGGAGATTTATGGGAAGATTTCTCTGTACATCCATTCCAGTAGTCCATCCTAAGACACTGACTGTACTGTGGTGAGAATCTGTGTTGGGTTGGCCTCCAATACTGGGTTAGTGTTGATACAGAGACCAAGAATTCATAAAAGAATTCATGGCAAATTTAGACTTAGGGATAGTTTAACCTGTAGTAACAAACAACTCAGAGAGAATAAAGTCCATGTAGAAGCTCTATAAGTAAAGACACAAGTAAATTTGTCAAGACTGGAACAAATACCCAATTAATCAATGTGTAGACAAAGGCACAAAATAGAAAGCAGAAAGAAATTTGAGGGAATGAAGATGCCATTGAACAACAAAAAAAAGTATCAGAAGACAATCATGAAATATCTGACATGTGCAAAATGAAAGACATTCAAAATAGCCATTTTCATGAAACTGAAAGGATTTCAGGAAAAAGAGAATTTTAAAGTATCTTTGGAGAAAAAACAACACATACACAAAGAAAATACAAACCCTCAAGCAGAAACCCTGCAGTTGAAGATTTTGTTAAACAAAAGAAGATATATTAGTATCAACAGGAAATTGATCAGAACATATAGTTGCATATGCCTGTAATATCTGTGCTTTGGAGGCTAATGAGTTTGATGATAGTCTGGGCTATAGAGCAAAATCTTGTGTCAGAATGCAGGGATACACAGTCACTCCCCACACACACACCATTTATAGCTATTCTAACAATAAGGCAAATATATATGTATGTAAACATATATATGTATATACATAGATACACACACACACACACACACACACACACACACACACACACACACACAAATATACTGATACCCAAAATCCATTGCTATTGACATTCATTTAACCTCAAAAGAAGACAGTGGAAGACTAAAGCAAGGAGGAGAGGAATGAAAGACTAGAAAAAACTGATAATAATATGACCTTACCTTAAATGTAAATGTAATAAATTATCCAATTAAAAGACAAGAATAGTAATTCTCCTGGTTCAAGGGTACTGAAGCTATGTGGAAATGTTTAAAGGCTTTCTTCCACTAGCAGGCAGCCTTAAGTTCCTCAATTATCCATACTTTCTTTCTTTCTTTTTTATTTTAGAAACACTCTTATTTACATATCTATCCCCCCATTTCTTTGCCCTCCCATCCTCCCATGCTTCCCACTGAAACTCCAATCCAACCACCCCAACTTCTCAGGGATAGTGAGGCCCTCTAGGGGAGATCATCAAAGTCCATCACATCATTTTGGGGAGGGCCCGGGCCCTCCTTTCCATATCTGGGCTGAAATAGTATCCCTCCTTAGGGAATGGGCTTCCAAAGTCCATTTGTGACATAGGAATAAACGCTATCAGCTGTTCCACAGAATGCCTTGGTTCTAAGCTGGCACCCACATTCAGAGGGCTTGGTTAAGTCCAATGCTAGTTCCTCTGTTTTACTACTAGGGTCTGCATACTCTCATTACAGCAGGTCAACTGTTTCTGAGGATATCTCCAGCACCATCTTGGTTCATTTGCTCATCTCTCTTCCCTCTCCCCAACTAGATTCAGGGAGTATGACTCGGTGTTTAGCTGTTTCTGCTTCGATCAGGTACTGGATCAAGGCACCAGGAATGGTAACCAAGGTAGTCATCAATCTCAGTATAGGGGAAGGGCATCAAAGAAAGCCTCTCCATCACTGCCTAGATCATTAGCTGTTGTTGTATTATCCCTGTGGATTCTCTACCATTTGCTCTGTGCCAGACCTCTCTCCAAACCTGTACTGGCTCCCTCTATCTAGGCATCTCCTTTCTATTCATCCCCTGTCTCAGTCCTCCTGTTATCCTTCCCCCATTTCCCTGTCTCCCCTTTCCATCTCCCTCCTCTCTCCACCCATGCTCCCAATTTGCTCAGGGGTCCTAATCGCCCTCCCCTTCTTTGGGGGACCATGTGTTCTTCCCTTGGGGTCCTCTTTGATTCCTGGCTCCTCTGGCAGTGTGGATATTAGGCTGGCAATTCTTTGCTTTATGTCTAAAAGCCATATATGAGTGAGTACATACCATGTTTGTTTTTTGTGACTGGGTTACCGTGATCAGGATGGTTTCCATCCATTTGCCTGCAGATTTCAAGATTCCACTGTTTTTTTTTCCCGCTGACTAGTACTAGATTATGTAAATGTACCACACTTTATCATGGCATTCTTCAGTTGAATGGCATCTAGGTTACTTCCAGGTTCTGGCTATTACAAACAATGCTACTGTGAACATAGTTGAATATGTATCCTTGTTGTATGAATGTGTATTCTTTGCATATATGCCCAGGAGAGGAATTGCTGAATCTCCATTATGTAAATATACCACATTTTCTCATTCTATTCTTCAGCTGTAGGGCATCTATGTTGCTTCCAGGTTCTGGTTATTACAGACAATGCTGCTATGAACATAGTTGAACATTTGAACTTGTTCTATGAATGTGCATTCTTTGGGTATATGCCCAAGAGTGAAATTACTGGATCTTGAGGAAGACTCATTCCCATTAATCTGAGAAGCTGCCATACTGATTTCCACAGTGGTCATACAAGTTTGCATTCCCACCAGCAGCTGAGGAGTGTTCCTCTTTCTCCACATCCTATCTAGCATAGACTGTCATTGGTGTTTTTACATTTTAGCCATTCTGGCCAGTGTAAGATGGTATCTCAGACTTGTTTTCAGTTGCATTTCCGTAATGGCTAAGGATATTGAGCACGTTAAATGTCTTTCATCCATTTTAGATTCCTCTTTTGAGAATTCTCTATATAGTTCTACACTACACTCTTTAATTGGGTTGTTTGGTGTTTTGGTGGCTAGCTTCTTGAGTACATTGCATATTTTGGAAATCAGCCCTCTGTCAGATGTAGGGTTGGTGTAGATCCTTTCCCATTCTGTGGGCTGCTGTTTTGTCTTGCTGACTGAGTCCTTTGCCTTACAGATGTTTCTCAGTTTCAGCAGATGTCAATTATTAATTGTTGATCTCAATATCTATGCTACTGGTGTTATGGTCAGGACATTCTCTTGTACCAATTCATTCAAGAATACCTCCCACTTTCTCTTCTAAGAGGTTAAGTGTGGCTAGATTTATGTTGAGGTCTTTGATCCATTTAGATTTAATTTTTGTGTATTGCCATAGATATGGATCTATCTGCAATCTACTACAAGACCACATCTTGTTATGCCAGCACCATTTGTTGAAGATAATTTCTTTTTTTTCATTGAATAATTTTAGCTTCTTTGTCAAAAATCAGGTGTTTGTAGGTGTGTGGGTTAATATAAGGGTTTCAATTAAATTACATTGGTTTACCTGTCAATTTTTGTGCCAATACCAAGCTGTTTTCAGGACTATGGCTCTATAATAAATCTTGAAGTCAGGAATGGTGATGCCTCTGGAAGTTCCTTTGCTGTACAGGGTTGTTTTTGGTTATCCTGGGATTTTTGTTTTTCCATATAAAGTTGAATATTGTTCTTTCATGGTCTCTGAAGAATTGTGTTGGGTTTATGATGGGGGTTGCATTGAATCTGTAGATTGCTTTTTGTAAGATTGCCATTCATACTATGTTGATCCTACCTATCCAAGAGCATGGGAGATCTTTCAACTTTTGGTATCTTCTTTTATTTCTTACTTTAAAGGCTCACTTACTGTACATGTCTTATGCTTGTTTGGTTAGCATTACGCCAAGATGTTGTATGTTGTTTTTGGCTATTGTAAAGGGAGATTTTCTCTGATTTCTTTCTCAGCCCATTTCTCATCTGTATATAATAGAGATACTGATTTTTTAGTTAATTTTCTCACCTGCCACTTTGTTGAAGATATTTATCATTTGTAGGAGTTCTCTGGCAGAGTTTTTCAGGTCATTTATGTAAACTATCATATCATCTGCAAATAGTGAAACTTTGACTTCTTTCTTTCTAATTTGTATATCCTTGTACCCTTTTGTTGTCTTATTGCTCTAGCTAGAACTTCAAGTACAATACTGAAGAAATATGGAGAGAGTGGACACTATTCTCTTATTCCTGATTTTAGAGGAATCGTGTTGAGTTTCTTTCTATTTAGATTGATGTTTGCTGTTGGTTTGCTGTATATTGCTTTCATCACCTTTAATTATGTTCCTGTTATTACTGATCTCTCCAAGACTTTTATCATGAAGGGGTGTTGAATTTTGTCAAAGGCATTTTCAGCATCTAGTGAGAAGATCATGTGGTTTTTCTTTTGCAGTTTGTTTATATGTTGAAATACATTGATGGATTTTCATATTTTTCATATGTTGATTCATCCATGCATCCCTGAGATGAAGCCTACTTGATCATGGTGGATAATTTTCTGATTTGCTACTGGATTCGAACTGCCAATATTTTGTTGAGCATTTTTGCATCAATATTAATGCAGGATATTGGTCTGTAGTTCTCTATCTTAGTTGTGTTTTGCGGTGCTTGGGTACCAAGGTAATTGTAGCCTCATAAAGAGCTTGGCAATGCCCTCTCTGCTTCTATGCTGTGGAATATTTTGAGGAGTGATAGTATTAGCTCTTCTATGAATTTCTGGTATTATTCTCCACTGAAACCATCTGGTCCTGGGCATTTTTTGTTGGGATATTTTGATAACTGATTCTATTTCATTAGATGATATAGGTCTATTTAGATTACTTATTTGTTCTTGATTTAATTTGGTAGTGTCCATTGTTATGTCCCTCTTTTCATTTCTGATTTTGTTAATTATCATCACTTTTGCCTTTTGGTTTGCTTGGATAAAGGTTTGTCTATATTGCTGACATTCTCAAAGAACCAACTCTTTGTTGCATTGATTCTTTGTAATGTTTTCGTAGTTTCTACTTTATTGATTTCAACCCTCAATTTCATTATTTCCTGGCATCTGTACCACCAGGGTGAGTTTGCTTCTATTTGTTCTTTTTGTTGTAGAGCTTTCAGTTGTGCTCTTAATTCTCTAGTGTGAGTATTCTCCAGTTTTCTTATGTAGGCAGTAAGTGCTATGTACTTTCCTCTTCTCACTGCTTACAAAGTGTCCTATTAATTTGTGTATGTTCTGTCTTCATTTCTCATTAAAATCCAAGAAGTCTTTAATTTCTTTCTTATTTCTTCCTTGACCCACAAATGGTACAATTGCGTATTTTTCAATTTCAAGCTTGATGCCCCTCAACTTAAGAGTGGATAGAGAAAATGTGGTACATTCACACAATGGAGTACTGTTCAGTGGAAAAGAAACAATGGAATCTTGAAATTTGCAGGCAAATGGATGGCACTAGAGGAAACCATACTGAGTGGGGTAACACAGTCACAAAAAGAGAAACATGATATGTACTCACTCATTTATGGATTTTAGACATGAATCAGGGGAGTGCCAGCATACAATCCCACTGCCAGAGAGTCTAGGAAGCAGAACCTTCATCCATCAACTGATGAAAGCAGAGGCAGATACCCACAGACAAACACTTAACTGAACTCCTGGAATCCAGTGTCAGAAAGGGAGAACTGATGAGCAAAGTCTGGACTGGTTTAACCCACAGAAACAGTTGACCTGACAAGGGGGAGCTCTTGGACTCCAGATTGATGGCTATGTGGAAAGCATGGGACTGACCCAGACACCCTAAATGTGGGTGTCAGTGAAGATGCCTAGGTAATCTATGGGTCCTTGGTAGTATTTATCCCTGGCCTACAAATAGACTTTGAGTGCCGATGCCACAATATGGGAGACTCTCTCCACCAGTACTCTCAGGGGGAAGGCCTAGGCCTTGCCCTGGATGAAATGACAGTTACTGGAGATCCACCATGGAATGCCTAACCCTCCTTGGGGATTGGAGTGGAGATTGGGTCGGGGGACTGGGGGACCTGGTAGGGAGGGTGGGGGAGGAGGGGAAGGAGAGGGAACTGGGATTGACATGTGAAACAAGATTGTTTCTAATCTAAATAAAAAAAAAACAATTAAAAAAACAGAATGTGTGTACCTTCATATTTGGGGCATAAATGTTCAGAATTGAGATTTCGTCTTCATGGACTTTTCCTGTGATGAATATGAAATACCCTTCTTCATCTTTTTTGAATGATTTTAGTTTGAAGTCTGATTTCTTAGATATTAGGATTGCTACACCAGCTGTTTCTTGGGCCCACTTGATTGGAAAATCTTTTCCCACTCTTTACTCTGAGTTAATGTCTGTATTTTATGATGAGATATATTTTTGTATGCAGCAGAAGGATGAATTCTGTCTTTTTATCCCGTGTCTTTTTGTAGGCAAATTAAGACCATTGACATTGAGGGATATTAATGACCATTGTTTGTTGATTCTTGTATGTTTTGGATCAATTGATGGTGGTGTGGATTCCCCCCCCCCCATATTTTTCTCTTGGTGTTTGTTAAACTGGGATTATATATTGCCTATGTTTTTGTGAGTGTATGGTTGGGTTTGAGTTTTCCTTCCAGTACTTTCTGTAGGGCTGGATTTGTGGATATGTATTGTTTAAGTCTGGTCTTGTCAAGAATGTCTTGTTTTCTTTTTCTACAGTAATTGAAAACTTTGCTGAGTACAGTAGTCTGGGCTGGCATCCATGTTCCCTTTTCATTTGTAGGACCTTCTGACTTTCATAGTTTCCATTGAGAAGTCGGGTGTAATTCGGGTAAGTCTGCCTTTATATGTTACTTGGCCTTTTTCTTTTGCTGATCTTAATATTCTCTCTTTACTCTGTAGGTTTGTTGTTTTGATTATTATGTGGAAAGGGAACTTCTTTTTGTGATCCTCTCTATTTGGTATTCTGTAAGCTTCTTGTACTTTCATAGGCATGTCTTTCTTAAGGTGGGAAAGTTTTCTTCTATGATTTTGTGGAATAACTTTTCTGTACATTTGAGCTGTATTTCTTCACCTTCTTCTATACCTATTATTCTTAGGTTTCTCTTTTTCGTGGTGTCCCATATTTCCTGGATATTTTGTGTTAGGGATTTGTTGGACTTGAGATTTTCTTTGGTTGATGACTGTATATCTTTTTTTTTTGTTTTTTTTTGTTTTTTTGTTTTTTGTTTTTTATACATTATTTTTTTATTTTAATTTTAAATAGCTTGTTTTACATGTCAATCCCAGTTCCCTCTCCCTCCCCTCCTCCCGCACTCCCCTTCCACCCTCCCTCCCACCCTATTGCCAAATCCTTCCACATAGGGGATGTCTAGAGTCTATCATTTTATTCTTGGTAGGGTCAAGGCACTCCCCTAAGAGTCCAGGCTGAGAGAGCATCTCTCTTTGTGCTATAGGCACATGAAGACAGATTGTATACCAGGGATAGACACTGATCCACAGCTCAGAGCCCCATAGGTTGTCCAGGCCTTCTCACTGACACTCACATTTGGGGGGGTCCAGATCAGTCCCATTCTGGCCACCCCACTGTCGGTCTGGGGTCCAAGAGCACTCCCCTGTTCAGATCAGCTGTCTCTGCTGGTTTTGCCAGCCCATTCTTTGCCAATTTGCTCATCATTCCTCTCTCTCTGTCACTGGGTTCCCCGGGTTCAGTTCAGTGCTTAGCTGTGTGTTTGCCTCTGCTTCCATCAGTCCCAGGATGAAGGCTCCCGGATAGTTATAGACATCAAGTTCATATCTTATAGTGAGTCTTCAACACCTGAGAGTATTTCTTCCATATCTTGTATTCTACTGGTTACACTAACATCTGTATTTTCTGATTGTTTACCCATCTTTTCTATTTCCAGAGTCCAGTTATTCTGTGTTTTCTTTATTGTTTCTTTTTCAGCTTTCTATCTTTGAGCTCTTTGAGTTGCTCCCTTCATTTGTTTCATGATTCTTTAAAAGATTTGTTTATTTCTTGATTCTTTTGGTTTGTCTTTTCTTCCATTTCATGTAATTTTTTGTTTGTTTTTTCTTCTATTTATTTAAGGGATTTTCTCATTTCCTCTTTGATGGTCTCTATTTTCTTCATAAAATGATTTCATCTTAATCTGTGTTGGGCTTTTCAGGTTTTGCTGATGTGGAGATTCCAAATTTTGGTGCTGTCTTATTGATCTTTCTATTGCTGAGTTTGTTGTTATACTGTTGTCTTCCCACCCCTTCTTCAAGTGGGGCTGGTGGGTCTCTCTATCTCCTCTGGTCTCCTAGAAGCATAAGTGAACCAAGATGTCAGTGTCTGCAACTCTAGATGGTCTGCCTTCTCATGGTATTGTCCTTACTCAAGCAGAGCTAGGTGGGCTGAGGGGGAGCCAAGAGTGTGGTGTGGCAGGACTCAAGTCCTTTCTGTCTGGGCAGGGCCACTCAATTAGAGAAGCAGTCCCAGGAAGATCCAAGGAAGGGGTGATGGGTGGGAGTTGCAGCCTGAGCAGAGTCCACACTCACCTAAAGCGATGTGTGGTGGGAGGAGGGGGAGCTAAGAGTGGGGTTTGGCAGGGCACATATCCTTCCTGTCTGGGTGGGTCCTCTCAATGTAAGGAGCAGGCCCAGGAATATCTAAGAAGGAGGTGATGGGCAGGAGTTGGGACCCAAGCAGAGCCCACATTCACCTCAATTATTCAGATCTTGTGCCCTAAGTTTGTAGTGGTTTCAGCAAAAAAGGCCAAAAGGCCCACAATCAGCCAGTAAGAAGCAATCAAGGACTGCACCAATGGTCTATATTTGTTTGGGAGTCACTTGGATTACTCTAATCAACCCTTCAGAAGACATTTTCACTTCTCTGATACTGGGATTTTCCTTAGTCTCTGGTTCTTATGGAGAACATTGTCAAATCTCTTCTTTGTGTGTGTGTGTGTGTGTGTGTGTGTGTGTGTGTGTGTGTTTCTTATGATTTCTTGAGGCTTAGTAAAACAACTTTGGTGTTATTTCACCCTCCTTCTTCTTCTGCTTTGACCTCCCTCCCCATTATTCCATTTTTCCACTTCAAATCACCTGTATCCTGCTGTTTTCCTCCAAACCTTCAATTTCATTGTACCCTTATTCTTTCCTGGTTTCTATGGTTACTTATTGTTGTATAATCATATGTGAGGATTTGGATATATAAAATTTGTGTGCACACACATATGTAAAAATATATAAATAAAAGATAGTATATGGACATGGGGGGCATGGGAAGAGTTTGAGTGTGCATTGCTAGAATGGGCTTGAAGAAGGGATGGCGAAGTGATAAGATTCTATTTTAATTATAGACATGTAACCAAAAGAAAATATAGAGTGGCTGAATGAATTTCACAACCAACTACATATCACTTCAAATAGCTTGTTTTACCTCCAAAAGCGTACATAAGCTAAACATAATCAGATAACCAAAGACATTCTACCTTGAAAGTATAATTCAAACTCTTACATGAGGATGAATTTGCCAATCTATTATCTAACACAAAATGATCAGACCTAAATCATACACATATAAGAAACACTAAATATACATACCAATATGAATTTATATATTTGTACAAACATATGTGTATATAATAATGATAAAAGAATCTGTTAATCTGAGATGGAGGTATCACAGGAAGAATTGGGGATAGAAGACACAAGGTGAAAATAATGAAAATATAGTAACTGTGTATGTAATTCTCCAAAGAATCCCTAAAAATTACTCAAAAATAGTAACAAGTTACACACAAATTTAAATAAACAAAGGAAATGGGGGAACTGTCATTATGGAGGAGGAGGAAGGTAAATATAGATGAAGGAACGTAAAGTGAAATCAAGGAACATGTAAGAAAGTCATGAGGAATCATATTATTTTCTGTTTATCTAAAATCATATATAACACATACAAGTGTATATACATATATATCCAAAAAATGTTCTAATTTAGTATGATGATGCTCTGCTTAAGAACACTATAACAAATACCTCAACACCAGACACAAGAAGCCCCTTTTGAGTTGTTGGTAAGGATTGACCAACAGACTCCCCAAATATGATAAGGTATTGCTGTTGACCTTGGTTCCCCAAAGAGGTGGAAATTTAGTCACTATTGATGAGGAAAACATATACTTTTGACACAGGCCCCAAGGGATGCAGCTGAATCTGACTTGAATACATTTCCCTGGAGAAATAGCTTTCACAGTACCAGAAAGCATTTCCAGACTTCTAAAGAAGTAAATGAAAAAGAATCTTATCAAACTGGACAGAGGTGGCACTATCCTTTAATCCCAGCACTTGGGAGGCAAAGGCAGGTGGATCTCTGTGAGTTTGATGTCATCCTGGTCTACAAAGCTACCCAACGATACCCTGTCTGAAAAAACAAAAGAAGAAAAAAAATATAGAAAAAAAGTAAAAGAAAAAAATCCTACCCAGCTATGATGCCTATGAACCACAACAATGTCCAGTGTGACAACATAACCTTAAAAGTTAATCAACCTAGATGTTAACCAACAGGTCTTTAAGTGGACTTGAGACCAACCTTACATAAGAGAAAACACACGGTATAGAAAGCTAGCCAAGTATCCAGAGATAGTGAAGCCAAAAACCCTGGGGAGAACCAACAGCACCAGTTTACTAAACCAAATAGCTCCTAACTACATTCTATATATAATCTTTATATTCACAGATAAGTGTATATCTTAGCCAATGTTCAATTGTTATGAAGAGATGGCATGTCTTTGACAACTTTTATAAAGGAAATGATTTAACGGGCACTGGCTTACAGTTTCAGAGGTTTGTCACTTGTCATCATGGCACATTGCATGCCGAATACAGGCAGATAGGGTGCTTGAGAAGTAGTAGCTGATAGTTCATAGTCAGCAGGAAGAGAGAGATACTGGACCTGACTTGAACTTTTTAAAACCCAAAGCCCAACCTCCAGTGAAACAACTTCCTTCAAAAGGGTCACACCTACTCCAACCTCCTAATCTGTTAAGTAGTAGCACTCATTAATGATCAACCATTCAAATCTATGAGTCTCTGAGAGCTATTTTTTATTCAACTCACTTGAGGGTAGTTCTCATTTTTCTTCAAAGAAACTTCTCTTTGCAAGAGATTTAGATCATTAGATGAATCAAAAATTGATCTTCATTGTGCCAAGCCCCAACTGATTCATCTACAACATAATAATTCCTGCACCTGCATGTCAGAGATCGTTGTGAAAGAGGGGCTGGAAAAGTTGTAGGAATCAGAAGAACAGAAATTCTGCTGTGAGATTGTATCTGCTAGATATGTCATTAGGAGGGACTTCATGGTTAAACATGACCTGAATAAGGATGACACAAATGCATATGTGAAAATGGAAGGGAGCTCATGGGGTCTGAATTCTGCTGAGAGCAGCATAATGGTTTTCCCTAAGAAACATCAAATGGTAAGTTCTTAGATCACATACATGTGGGTAACGTGGAATAACTGAGAAGGATATATTCATAAATCTACAAATATGTACAAACACACACAAACACATATACATATATACATACATATATTAGGAATAAAGATATACATATCTAAACAGTTACATAAGAAAGGACCTGAAATTGAGAGAGCAAGAGGGTGCATGTGAGGAGATAGAGGAAGGAAAAGGAAGAGGAAATTATGCAATTATTTTGTAATTTCAAAGTTTTAAAAATTAAACAAAAATAAATGGATAGAAAGAAGTGTAGCAAGAGATAAGAAAAGTTGTTCTGTAACAAAGGAGTGCTTTCACAAAAGAAAATGACATATATATGTATGTCTCTGTCTATCTGTGTGAATTGTATATGTATATATCCAATATTGAATACACATACATATATCCAATAATGAAGCATTTAAAGGTGTAAAACAACTAATTAAAGGATAAAAATCATTTTATACAGTTAAATGTGTGAATTTGAACATACCACTTCAAGCAGCTGATGCTCATCTATACAGAAAACAAATTTAAGCTGAATCCTCATTCAATAGCTCCGACATCTACCATCCATTCACTCCAATACCTACAAAGTTCACTTTCTCCTAAATAATGTAGAAGCCATTCTTCCGACTATATCATGTAGTAGGCCACAAAAAATATTCAAGTGGTGATTTATCCCAAACATCTAGGAGAGGAGCAAGATCATCAATTTGAGGCAAACCATGGATTCATAATAACCTCATGGTCAGCATGGTACATAGTGAAAAATCTGCATCAGGAATAAAATTATTTATTGTATATAGCTTTTATTATGTTTAAGTATGTTCCTGTTATCCCAGATCTCTCCAACACCTTTATCATGAAGGGGTGTTGGATTTTGTCAAAGGCTTTTTCAGCATCTAGTGAGATGATCATGTGATTTTTGTTTTTCAGCTTGTTTATATGGTGGCTTACATTGATGGATTTTCATATGTTGAAACATCCCTGCATCCCTAGGATGAAACCTACTTGATCGTGGTGAATGATAGTTTTGATGTGTTCTTGGATCCGATTTGCCAGTATTTTATTGAGTATTTTTGCATCAATGTTCATCAGGGATATTGGTCTGAAGTTCTCTTTCTTACTTGTGTCTTTGTGTGGCTTGGGGAATCAAGGTTATTGAAGCCTCATAGAAAGAGTTTGGCAAAGAACATTCTGTTTCTATTGCGTAGAATACATTGAGAAGAATTAGTATAAGCTGTTCTTTGAATTTCTGGTAGAATTCTGCACTGAGGCCATCTGGACCTGGACATTTTTTGGTTGGGAGACTTTTGATGACTGCTTCTATTTCCATAGGGGTTATAGGTTTATTTAAATTGCTTATCTGTTCTTGATTTAAGAGAAAGTGGGTGGTACCCTTGAACAAATTGGTACAGGAGACAGCTTCCTGAACATAACACCAGTAGCACAGACAGGGAGAACAACAATTAATAAATGGGACCTCCTGAAACTGACAAGCTTCTGTAAGGAAAAGGACACAGTCAGCAAGACAAAAAGGCAGCCCACAGAATGGGAAAAAATATTCACTAACCCCACATCTGACAGAGGGTTGATCTCCAAAATTTACAAAGAACTCAAGAAGCAAATCTCCAAAACACCAAAGAATCCAATTGAAGAATGCCGACTCATAAAGCCTCTTTGGAAATCAGTATGGAGATTCCTCAGGAAAATGGGAATTAATCTACCACTAGACCCAGCAATTCCACTCTTAGGCATTTATCCAAATGAGGCAGGTTCATACAACAAGGGCATCTGCTCCACTATGTTCATAGCAGCATTGTTTGTAATAGGCAGAACCTGGAAGCAACCTAGATGCCCCTCAACTGAAGAGTGGATAGAGAAAATGTGGTACATTTACACAATGGAGTATTACTCAGCAGAAAAAAACAATGGAATCTTGAAATTCGCAGGGAAATGGATAGCACTGGAAGAAACCATCCTGAGTGAGGTAACCCAGTCGCAAAAAGACAAACATGGTATGTACTCACTCATATATGCATTTTAGATATGGATCAGGATAGTGCCAGTCTGCACTTCCACAGATAGAGAATCTGGGAAACAGGAAAGAACCTAAAAGATATGCATATATGCATAGTACCCAAGAGAAGAGCATGGAGACAAGATCCTCTGAATGGATGGGGAACACGGCGAGGGGAGGGGGGGAGTGGGACCTGGGAAGAATAGAGGGGGTAAAGATGAAGGGAGTTGGTCATGGGGGAACAGGAAGTTGAGGGTGTGGGGGTAGAATAGGGGGAAGAGGGAATCATAGGATCGAAGACAGATCAGGCACCAGAGTGACCTCGAGTGATCTAAAGGTATAACACCAATTGGCCAGCTAAGCAATAGTGGAGGGACCACCTCGAATGCCAATTCCTGATAATGAACTTGATGTCTATAACCATCCGGGAGCCTTCATCCTGTGACTGATGGAAGCAGAGGCAAAAACACAATTAAGCACTGAACTGAACCCAAGGAACCCAGTGACAGAGAGAGAGGAGTGATGAGCAAATTGGCAAAGAATGGGCTGGCAAAACCAGCAGAGACAGCTGATCTGAACAGGGGAGTGCTCTTGGACCCCAGACCGACAGTGGGGAGGCCAGCATGGGTCTGATCTGGACCCCCCAAATGTGAGTGTCAGTGAGAAGGCCTGGGCAACCTATGGGGCCCTGAGCTGTGGATCAGTGTCTATCCCTGGTATACAAACTGTCTTCATGTGCCTATAGCACAAAGAGAGATGCTCTCTCAGCCTGGAATTTTAGGGGAGTGCCTGGACCCTACCAAGAGTAAAATGACAGACTCTAGATATCGTCTATGTGGAAGGATTTGGCAATAGGGTGGGAGGGAGGGGGGGAAGGGGAGTGCGGGAGGATGGGAGGGAGAGGGAACTGGGATTGACATGTAAAACAAGCTATTTAAAATTAAAATAAAAAATGATAAAAAAAAGTGGGCTGCAGAACTAAATAGAGAATTTTCAATAGAGGAGTCTAAAATGGCTGAGAGGGACTTGAGAAAGTGTTCAACATCCTTAGCCATTTGGGAAATGTAAATCAAAACAACTCTGAGATACCATCTCACTCCTGTCAGAATGGCTAAAATCAAAAACACCAAGGAGAATTTATGCTGGAGAGGATGTGGTGAAAGGGGAACACTCCTCAATTGCTGGTGGGAGTGCCAACTGGTTCAGCCACTTTGGAAATCAGTATGGAGATTCCTCAGAAAAATGGGAATAAACCTACAACAAGACCCAGCAACTCCACTCTTAGGCATATATCCAAAAGATGCCCATTCATACAACAAGGATGTCTGTTCCACTATGTTCATAGCAGCATTAATTGTAGTAGCCAGAACTTGGAAGCAACCTAGATGTCCCTCAACCGAAGATTGGGTAGTAAAAATGTGGTACATTTACACAATGCAGTACTATTCAGCAGAAAAAAACAATGGAATCCTGAGATTTGCAGGCAAATGGATGACACTAGAAGAAACCATCCTGAGTGTGGTAACCCAGTCACAAAAAGAGAAACATGGCATGTACTCTCTCATATATGGATTTTAGACATAGATCTGGGGAGTGCCAGCCTACAATCCTATGGCCAGAGAGTCTGGGAAACAGAAACTTCATTCAGTGGCTGATGGAAGAAGATCAGACTCCCATGGCTAAGTACTGAGCTGAACTCAAGAAAGCCAGTAACAGGGAGGGAGGACTGATGACCAAAGGAGTTAAGACTGGGCTGGTTTAACCCCAGAAACAGCTGACCTGACAAGGGTTAACTCTCGAATACCAGGCTGATGCCTGGGAATCCAACATGGGACTGATAAGACCCCCTGAATGGTGGTGTCAGTGAGGAGGCCTAGGTAATCTATTGAGCCTTGGGCAGTAAGATCAGTATTTATCCTGAGTATACACATGGACTTTGGATTCCCATCCAACAATGTGAGATGAACTCTCATCCTGAACTCTTGTGAGGAGGGTCTAGGCCCTGCTCTGGATGAAATGACAGACTATGGACACCCCATGGTGGGCCTCACCCTCCCTGGGGAAATGAGGGGATAATGAGGGAGTTTGGGAGAGGGTAAGGGAGAACAGGGAGGGAAAGGGAGAGGGACCTGGAACTGACTTGTGAATCAACCATGTTTCTAATCTAAATTTAAACATAAAAATAAAAAAAAGAATAAAATGGAAGCAAGATCAAGAAAGATTCCTAACAGCAATCTTAGTCCTAACATACATGCATATATGTACATCAGTTCACTCACATACATGTACACTCGCACACACCTGAACATACACACATGTACATCATACACATAAAAGGAGAACATGCAATAAAAAGATTATAGAGACTATCTGGTGACAATAGACATGTACTGCACATTAGTGCACTCACATTGTCACAACATTTGTGAGTACTGAAATTTAGCTCTGGAAATTGTGTTTCAACAATCATTAAAGCTTTCAGTTATACCACTACTAAGATTGATTTTTTTTTACATTTTACTATGGTGGGCCTTTGTGGTCAAGCCCCAAGTTCCTCATCAGGGTTCAGATTGGACTTTACAATCAGAAAAAGGAACGTTTTTCTCCAGGTGTCTGATGGCGAATGAACTCTTTCATAGCATCTGTTCTGAACAAGTCTGCATTGTTCTGACTCTATTCTAATTCTCCTGTCTTATCTCTATTTCTAGATTCTTTTCTTCTTAGTCTCCAAAATTTTCTCCTCTCCAGGAGGCTTGGGACAATAACAAAATACTAAATTCTGCCAGGTGATGGTGGTGCATAGCTTTAATGCCAGAACTTGAGAGGCAGAGGCAGGCGGATCTCTGTGAGTTCCAGACCAGCCTGGTCTACAAGACCTAGTTCCAGGACAGGCTCCACAGCTACAGAGAAACCCTGTCTTGAAACAAACAAAAAAACTAAATTTTTACCTCTTATTGGTCGAAAGCACATTTCTAGAATAAAGTCAGGGACCGAGTTACTTACCATGGCAACACAAGGGTTTCAAGGTTTCATGATTTTAAGACTGGGAACAGATGTCTAGATTGGGGGTTGGGGGGAGTCATGGTGCCCAGTCACAAATCATGAGACACAGGTTTATTGTTATCAGACTTGGCAAGCAAAGAACTGGCATGCTTTTCTCTAGGGTTTTTAGGTAGCAACCTTGGTTAGATACTTGTGACTCTGACCTTGTGCATATCGGTACAGTTTTAAACTTATGATCTTTTTATAAAAAGTCCTTACTTTAGTTTGAACTTGCTGTGAAATAATAATGACCTAATAATTGTGAGCAGTTAGTGTGAGCAAAAGGAACAAAACAGGCTTTTAATTTTGTCTACAGTTCTCAAGGAACATATAGTACTAGTTATGAATTATGTCTTAGTACATATTTTATATACCCAAATCATGCAGTTTAATGAAAAGTAGTCTTCCTGACTATCCACAGTACCCATAAGATAGATGTGTAATCATGAGATACATATACATATCATATTAGATTACACACTACACTGCAGGTATTGAGGAGACACCAAGCTGCTTGAGCAAATGTGAACAACAGTTTCCATAGTCAATGGTCCTGCAGTCCTTACCTGGACAGGATTAACCTCCATTTGAGAATCACTCCTCAGGTGAGCTGACATCTGAACACTGATTGTCATCTGCTGTAACTCTCATGGCACCCAAAATTTTACTTCTTTAGTTACCATGAATTCCAGTTTTTATGTCTGTGATTTATGTTTGGCATATTAACTAGAATAATACAATGAGAACCAAACCTACCATATGTTTAACATTTCAATGGTTCCCCTTTGCAATTAGAGTAACCCTTAGATCCTTTACCTTGTTCAAGCCCAATGCTTTTCATTATCCTTGTATTTTCTACTTTTTAAGTATATAGTACTTGCCGGGCAGTGGTGATGCACACCTTTAATCCCAGCACTCGGGAGGCAGAGGCAGGCGGATTTCTGTGAGTTCGAGGCTGGGCTGGACCGGCAGCCATGAAAACAATACAGAGAAACCCTGTCTCGTAAAAACAAAAAGTATATAGTACTTTAAATATTTTGAATATGCCTTATTATCATATAGAAAGTCTACTAGAACTGACAATATTGCTCAGTGGGTAAACTTACATATGACTATCTGAGTTTGGAGCCTCAAAGTTCATGAAAACTTTGGCAAGTAATGAACATCTGTAATCCCAGGACATGGATGCCCAGATGGAAAGCAGATATAGAATAATCCCTAGAAGTTGTTAGCCCCGTTAACCCTGTATATACTCTGGCAAATAAGATACCCTCTATCTAGTAGGTTAGAAGTTGATGACTGAGATGCAAAGTTGTCCTCTGCCCTAATACCTGTTTTGGGTCACGAATATGCATACTTTCATGTACACATCACATAAACATGTAATACTAACATACAATAAACACAGAGATTAAAGTGAAAGGACAGAGAGAGAGAGAGGGAGAGAGAGAGAGAGAGCTTGCCAAGAGACTTCCCCATCCATCTGTATGAAATTCTCTTTTGCACGTTCAGCTTTCTTTCATCTAGCTATGTCTTCCCATCCTCCTGAATGTCAGCTCAATTACACTTCTAGAAAGTCTTCTATGATTCACTGAATTAGATAGATTCACTCAATTTTATACACATTTGTGGGTCAAGCAGAAAAGTAAAAATCTGTTATGCTAGAAGGTTGAGGTTGAAATTGAACAAGAAACATCCTGATCTACTAGGGTATGAATGACTGGAATGGAGAGTCTCCTTCCCCAAAGTCTTGTTAACTCGGAATTCCATCAGTGGAGTCACCCTTACTGTATTTCTTTAAGTCTTTCAAGGCAAGAGAACAGAGTCCAAAAGAATCATTGTGGTTGCTGTATCTCTCCTAATTGCAAGTATCACATGCAATCCATACTTTCTTTACCTTGTCATCAATGTTATATTTCTCAGTGATAATGCTATCAGAGGCTGCTGAAGCATTTATGCTACTGGTCCTGTATCTGACCTAATTCAATTAATGTCAAAAATCCAGCCATCTCAAGGCATTCTTTTGAAGTAGCCAAGTAGTCTGGCGTTGGGGTTTGAATATATATTCAATATATGCATATTGAAACATATAGAGACCATACATATTTTATAAATATGATGTAGAATGTTACATAAATTCATTCTATAAATGTGTCTTGCAAAACTAAAAATGGTATTTCACTAGTAACATTTTCCATTTTTCTACAAATGGGGAAAATTCCCATTGTTATTAGCTATTAGCAACAAAAATGCTATCTGTATATCTATATTATCACTAAGGTTTTGCCTTCTGTTCTTGGAATGATTGAAAATTGCCTGACACACAGCAGATATTCAATAATTACACTAAACATGAAAGAGTCACAGAGAGAGGAAAGGATAATATTTTGTTTCCATTTGTGAGTATCCAAAGTGACAGTTGGAAGAATCAATACAGCCACTTCCTTAGGTCTTGAAGGATAATTGAATTAAAACACTTCTGTCTCCATCTGTGATTCTATTAATAGATGCCAGGCCCTTTAATCAATGTGTTTCTGTGAGAGCTGCTTGCCCAGGCACACGACTGTTTAAAGCAGACACATGCATTTGTAAGAGTCAGAGGTTGTCACAGCTGGGGCACTAAAGAAAAGAACTAAGCTGAACTAAATGATTGCTACTTTGAAACTACCACAGAGCGAACTGAATACTGAAGTGGTTCTATATGAAAGTAACTAAAGGAATTCCACTTGTATTTTAGTATTCTATTTCCTAAATAGAATCGTTGTTCTATGTCTATCATATAATACTTTTGAATATCATTCCAAAATAAAAAGTTCATAATCTTCTCCTTTGAGAAACTAAAATTAGGCCAGACAGGGGTGGCACAGGCCTTTATTCCCAGCACTCTGGAGGCAGAAGCAGGCAGACCTCTGTGAGTTCGAGGCCAAGTGCTGGTATTAAAGGCATGTACCATCAACACCCCAGATCATGTCAAGCATCTTGATCCCATTAATTTCTCGTCTCTTTGCAACTGCCCTCTGGACCTGTGACACCCTCACATCAAATAGAACTAAGACAAAAAAAATAGAAAAATATTAAAAATCTCACGATGGAAGATGCAGGGTGACACAGTGAGTCACACAGTAAACCCCTTTGTGTGTATATCTTTTTTTCTATTACATTTTTAAAATTTCGTTTTACATTCCAACCACAGTCTCCCTCCCCCAACCCCACTCCCCCTTTCCAATTCCCCCTTGTCTATATATCTTTACTTACAAGTGTTCATTTCCAAGAGTCATTGTTCTGCTTCAAGGCTTCTGAGTTCTTCTATGCGATCAATACTGGGCCCTCCTCATTGGAACTCCTCTTGAATATCCTGTTGTTGCCCTGTGTTGTGGAGATCCTGTAGCTTTGGGTGTGTGTGTCAGGCCCCTTCACATGATCCACCAGATCATCGATGGAGTGGATGTTGGGTGGGCCAGATCGTGACCCAGGTTCTGGGCCTGGCCAGCTTCAGAGTTGGTCAGACTCCCAATTCTCCCGTTTCCTCACGACCAGGGTGAGCTCTCCAGTAGTTCTCCTACTAATTCACCCCTTGCAGCAATAAGCAATGGGTGGGGATGTTTCTCCTGCTCTCTCCCACCTACACCATCAGAGCTAGATGCACTGTGCTCCCTAGGTGAGGTTCAGGAGCCACTCTCCCAAGCACTGTAACTGGTGAGGATCAGAGACAGAATCTTGCTCTTTGGATCCCAGGGCCAGATCCTCCACCTGTCTCAGCCATTGATGGACTTCTCTCCCTGGCCCATGCCACCACATGTCAGATGAGTAATGGGATTACCTCCCACCTCTCCAAAAACAGGTACAGCTCTGCTGTGTTGCCGAGGCCATGAACAGGGCCCGTTTTCCTGAGTATTGCAGCTGTTAAGGGAGAAGAGTCAGCTCTGTTGCAGGTGGCATCTTTTCCCCAGCCACACCACTGAATTAGAGAGATCTGGCCCTGTGGCCATAAGAGCAACAGAGGACTGTCCCTGCCCACCCTCATCTGCCCCCCTGCCCATCACCTGGGACAGGTAGGACAACTGACCCTGAGGTCACAGGAGCTAGAGATCTGTTCCTCTGTCCCCCCAGCTGCAATACTGGGGAGAGCGGCCCTGCATTTCACCTGGGCAACACAATAAAGCTAACCCTGTTGGTGAGGTGTGGGTGAGCCAGGCCGAAGTTGTAAACATGGGAAAGCTATCCCGATTACTTGCCTGACGGAACTTTAATTTTTGCGTTTGGTTGTTTTGCATTGGTTTTAAAGGCAAAGAAAGAGGACCCAAAAGGATAAAGGAAAAGAGAGGAGAGTGGTAGAGAGTAATGGAGGAGAGACATAGTGGTAGAGGAAACACATTAATTTCATGTAAAAGGATGATAAAGTCAATTTGAATTATCTAGACCTACACACACATTTCACTTTGTCTTTGCTGTAAACCTTTGCTTACCTGTGATATTATCCCACTGAAGAGATATTACACTCTGAAGATTTGTGGCTCCGGCCGAGACTCTGAAGGAAAACAAGGCAAATACAAAGTTTTATTAATATGTTTGTAAAATATGCTAAAACTAACTTCCAACCCCAAGATCTTTGCCTTACTACCATCAAGTTTGTATTTTTCTAACAGTTCAAATCTCTACAAAAAAACATAAGATTATACTGAAACAAAGAACTATAACTGAAATTTTGACAAAAAGTGATTATGTCATCCAAACTCTAAATAACAATGAAAACATGGAACAAATATACCACACTCCCTCCTCAAAAGACTCAGGGATCATTGCAGAAGAGAGAACAAAAATAGTGGAAAGCCAGAGGCAGTGGATGACAATAAAGAAAAAGTGTCTTCTAGAGACAAGACAGCTGAACATATGGCCTCACACTGTGCATAAGTCATAAGTCCTTTGGTTGCCCAAACCAGCCATACCCCAGGAGAAGGTCAGAATTTTGCATGAAGTTCCACTTTTAGCAAAGGAGCTATTGGTAATTATTAGTTGCTTGAGAGAAAGTGTCAGTTTACTCCGAGTGTAGCTACTGGTCATACTCCAGTGGAAGGCCACACATTCAAGAACATATGGGTAGCACAAATTGGACTTGACAGAGAAAAAGAAAAACCTCAAAATATTAGCATAAAAGGAAAGGGATCTGGAAAAAATTGGGGGCAATGGTAAATAGAATCAAAAGATATGCTACAAAATTCCCAAAGAACTAATAAAATATCTTTTAAAATTAATTTAATATCATTCAAATTAATCAAATCTGTCTTTTAAATAAAAATATAGTAGTCCCTTCCATGGACTAATATTCCTGATCAGAATGTGTTCTTAGGATACACAAATAAGAAACATATAAATGGATACCGGGAGATTACAGAGTATGTATTTGTAATCATATAGAGTGATTAAGTCTAGAAATCCAATTAAATAATGAAGATTATAGTCAATGGCATAGTATTGTGTATTAGAAAGTCCTTAAAAGTGGAGTTAGATAGACTTACTGCTCAATTATGTACATGTATATCATAACATTGCTTACTTCATATGTATACACACATGAACACAGGAGCACGTGCTCTCTGAATGAGAATAGCCTTGTAGGATCCTATGTTTGAATATTTGGTACCCAATTAGTGGTACTGTTTGTGAAAGATTAGGAGGTGTAGCCTTGTTAGAGAAGGTGTGCAATGAGGGTGAGCTTTGAAGTTTCAAAAGATTCAGGCCACTTCAGTGCCCCCTTTGCCTCCTACATGGAGATGAAGATTTTAGCACTCAGCTGTTCCTGAAGCTAGGTCTGTTTTGTCTGCCATCATGAACTCTGAAAACATAAGCCCAATTAAATGCTTTCTTTTATAAGTTTCCCTGGTTATGTTTTTTTAAGTCATAGAAAAATAACACACACAGCATAATGGAAGATGGAGCAAATATATAATCTACTTATACCACTTCTAAGTATTTGCCCAAATATACAACCTACTGTCTCACAACAGAGAAATGAGTAAAATAACAACAATACCTAAAAAATTACAAAATATAGTTTTTTATTTGTAAAGATGAACAAACTTACATCATGGGCAAGAAAATAGATGCAAAAAGAGCTAATCAGCTGGGCAGTGGTGGCGCATGCTTTTAATCCCAGCACTCGGGAGGCAGAGGCAGGCGGATCTCTGTGAGTTCGAGGCCGGGCTGGACCGATAGCCTCCGAAACAATACAGAGAAACCTTGTCTCGTAAAACCAAAAAAAAAAAAAAAAAAAGAACTAATCATAAAGACAAATTATATTCTCTTTCATTGTAATTTCTAGATTTTAAATAGATATATAAAATCATCCACATACATGTATATATATATACATATATATATATATATATTCTGTTTGTTCTGATGTATATTAGAAAGTGTCTCATATATACTTGAACTGACCAGGAATTCACTGTATAATTCAGTATATACTTACACACTTAATCCTACTTCCTCAACCACCTGAGATTTATGCCTAGATCTAAGGGTTTATTTAATTAATTAAATTGATTCATTTATTTACATTCCAGAGGCAATTTGCCATCCCTCTGTTTCCATTCCCTCTTCCCATTTTCCCCTGCCCAAACAATCCTCTCCTCCTCTGCTTTTTTTCATGTGAGCATGGGTGTCCACAGAGCATAGCATGTCAAGCTGAGGCAGGACTAATCTCTTCCCCTTGTATTAAGGCTGAGCAAGTCAACCCAATATGAGGAATAGGATCCTGGAAGCCAGCCAAAGCATTAAGAGGCAAGTCCTGCTTCCACGACTAGGAGTCCCACAAGTAGATGAAGCTATACAACTGTCACACATGTGTAGTGGGCCTAGGTCAACCCCATTTGGACTCTGTGGGGACACCAGACCTTGAGCAGAGACCCATCGGCCAGGGAGTAGGCAGCTGTAAGACAATGTTTACTAAAAACATGTTTACTAAAAACAATACAATGCCCGGGGCAATAAGTTCCTGGAAAAGGCTTGCCCACAGGAACCACCCTGACCTCGACCTTGTCCAAAGACTAACCGCCTCTTCTGACACGCCCAGATCAGTTTTTGGTGTCAGAGCAGAACCAGCCAGGGTAGAGGAGAGAGCAGAAGCTTCTCTGGTGGGAGCCTTTCTTGGGAAGTTTTCTTGAACCTTTTTGGGGCCTGCTTAAAGTTTTCCTTACATCGTTGAACGAGTCTCTGTGTTGTCAATCCCTGACACCCTCTGCATGTTCTCGGAAACAGGCTGTGCAGCAGACGCGACAGGACTCCTTAGTTGTCCTTCCAGAATCTGTGAGCTCCTATAAACTCAGGCAAGTTGTTTCTGTGGGTTCCACTATGATGGCCTGCATGACTCTGACAATCCTTCCTCACTATCTTCAGAGCTTGGCCCATTGCTTACCTGTGGATCTCTGCATCGGTTTCTATTAGCAACGTGATGAAGCATCTCTGATGCCAATTGAAGTAGTTATCAGTTTGATTACAGGAGATGCCACATACCCACTATTGCTAGGAGTCTTATCTGGTGTCATCCTTGTAGATTCCTGGGTGTTTCCAGGTTTCTACCTGACCCCAAAATGTGCCCCTCTATCAAGAAACAACTAATTTTTTTGTTTTATTTGTTTTTTTTTTCATTTTTTTCTATACTACGGATTGCATTTCTTCCCTAACATCTTGGGGTTTTGTTGTTGTTGTTGTTGTTTTAGTTTCCTTTGACTGCCTGATGATTTTCATGTCCCATGACTAAAAAGCGGACTTTATTGTGACATGCTGAGCAAAAAAAAAAAAAAATCACAACTATTTGACCTCTGACCACAGGTAAGCCATGTCACTGAATCCACCATTACCACTTTTGGCAGGCTGGCTGAGATAATCAAATTAGCCTGACAATCAGTTCTATAGGATAGCTTGATCACTTAGTTTCTACTGCAGAAAACATTGAAATATCACATATTATAGAACAAAAAGATTGTCTCTCATGCAGAATCAGGTCTTCAGCTGACCATAGCCAGACCGTGGACAAAGGTCTTTCTCTATGAAAATGACAAAAGTTATATGCAATTAAATGTTATCAGTTCCTAAATTATTTTATCATTATTATTATGATACAGGGAATCCTTGAAATTCAGACTTGTGATGAATTCTTTTATTAACGAAACTTGTTTACTTATCCAACAGTGTTTACTAAGATTGACCCGATTCTTGACACTGATATAATGCTGGGGAAAGTAACACATATAATCATGAATAAATACTCGAATTGTGGTTTATGTCATGATATAAGGAGTCGTACCACAGGCAACATATACAATTGAAGTGTAATTAATTGTAATTAACGAATTAAGACATTCAAGGGGATTGTAATTCATGAATCCTAAAACTTTATCATACCAGTGACAGCCATGGTTTAATAAACACCTCCAAGTATTTTTTCTTCTAGTGATATACACAAAATGTTATATCCTACAAACATTGTATCTGAGATTTAATAATGCATGGTACATTATGGGATTCAAAAGCAGGAACATTTCAAAGATTTTGTGAGACATTAATAGGTAAAACATTTCTCTTATGGTTTCATATCTCAACAAAGGTTGAATTTTAAATGGAAGTATGGTTAACAATAGGTCTCCTAGAACACTGGTATCTGCATCTTTCAGGAACTCTTGAAATACACATAGTTGTCCCAGATACCTCAGATTCTTCTAAGTGGTAATTATTCCAAATGGGCTTAACAAAAAATTGTCAATTTTTGTTCTCATTATCACATATTTTGGACATAGATTTAGCCACCAAGAAGCCCAGATAATACAGATTTTGAGTAATCATTGCCATTTATTAGAGTTTACCTTTTGAGGTGCATTGTTTTGCTGATTTTCTTATTGTTCTTTGAGAATTTCATATAATGCATTTTGTTTATATCCCCCTTTCCTCACCCTTTCAGATCCTTCTGTCCTTCCTTATCCACCTAATTTCATGTCTTCTTTTTGTTTTTAACCAGTTAAGTACTGTGTGAAAAATATCTGATGTCTTTCAATATTCTTACCTTCAAATTCTGAGAGGCAAACGAGATCAACAGCAATAGCCTATATTAGTTAAGAAGTTTCTTCGAATCCCTTGACCAACAGTTCAAAGGGAAGGTTCCTATGCTTAGCATTGTGATTTTGTTAGATTCTGACTATTGGTGGAAACATTATTTTCTCAAATATCGTAACTTCATTAAATTTATATAAAATAATATGTCCCCTTATGGCTTTTCAGTCACCCTAGAGTTATTTATCTTCCCTCTGCACAGCCCCTTTTCCACCTTCCAATTTAAAGTTATCTTCCTATTTATTTCATTTCCCCATGCATAACACCAGTGTCTAACTATCACCCATTACAGCCTCAATTCCCTAGCAGTTTATTTTTACTTTCCTTATTTCTGTAGTTACTACAGGTTATACACATATGTCTAAAGATTTGTAGCTAAGATCCATAGACAGGAGAGAGCTTGGCATTTATCTTTCTGGGTCTGAGTTACCTCAGTCAGTATTAATATTTTCCTTAATACACTCTAACTTCTCTTTCAAAGAGAGGTTCTCCTGCCCCTAAGAATTTGTTTTGGCCACATAACTGGTTACTGAGTAGCATGCATAGCTCCATACACAGAGTTTGAATTACAAAGGAAGACAACCATGCCTAGTATTTTTTGCAGGTCTAGGTGTCTGAACTCGGGTGTTCATACATATACGATTAGCACTTTGCTTGCTGAGCCATCTCTCCAGACATCAGGCTATTTTCTTAATGGTTAGTAGTAGACAAAACTGCCTGACTTTTGTGCAAACCCAGTGAAAGTGTTTTAATTGTTCAGTAGGAGGGGTTCACACTAGTAAGCCAGTCTTTAGCAAGATAGTATTTTAGAAGGTAAAATCTGTGGTAGGCAGAATGATGGTCCCTGCAAGATGATTATTTCCTAATCTATTGAACTGGCTAGTGCATGTGTATAGTTCAGATAAGCTGCCTACTATCCAAGTTCATTTGGTCATAGAGTATGCTGCACTGGCCAGTTCAAGATATTCTCAATAGCATAACTTCATTAAATTTATATAAAATAATATGTCCCCTTATGGCTTTCAGTCACCCCAGTGTTATTTATTTCTCTTCTCTCTGCACAGGGCTTTTGTAACCACTCTGTGTCTTAGTTTTCCCATGTGGGAAATAGAAATCTTAACACTAAGTACTTAATAGAGCAGAGAAAATAAAAGAACCGAAGTGCATCTTCATGATTTAGAGTGGTGTTTGACTTACAGTAAGGGCTTAACGTATTTCCTATGAACACATTCTCAGAGGACACCATTTTTATATAAACATGGAGAATGCTTAATTAGATGCAGAGTGTGTCATACTGATGAGGAGAAGAGACACAAGGGAAAAGCAGACTCCCTTACTATTAGTGAAAAGGCATGGGAGGTGACTCATGATAATGGCAGAACCCTATCCAACAACCTAACATTTTATCACATTTGCCTTTGAAATCCATCTTGGTATTTCCAAACATGTGTGTGACGAATGCACATAATTCTTTAGAATTTCAAAGAAATAAAATTTAAAGAATCACTGAAGTTATCAACCCTTCTCTCCTAAACTCGCAACATCAAAAATAGATGTCCTTGGCATGATAACATACTGAAGTCATTTTGTAAGAAAATTAGAATTTCCACTTCTCGTTTTCCTTTTTCCACAGTAAGGTTTCAAGCAGATGGGAATATCAATTTAGTTACTTGACATTTAGAAGTATAAATGACTTAAGAGCTTTAAGATCCACTCTCATTGAAGCATATTTGATAACATCTGCCCAACATCTTACACTCACATCAGAGCCAAGTAGGATTTAACAAGAGGAGAATGGCTATGAGCCAACACTCTAGTGTTCAGTCCTTGGCCCCGATGGTAACAGAAACAGAAGCCTGGATTTAATCATAAATAAAGCTTATTATTTGGGTGTTAGCTTATTTATTTTTAACCCAGAGTAATTATTAATACTAAGAAGTTAGTAATGGATATATAATTGTTCCTCCCTCCCCAGGGAGAAACTGATACTGCTCATGGGCAAAAATTTCATTCATAGCCCTACAGAAATTTGAAAGCTTATCTTAATTTATATTGTATTAGAACTCTGAGTGCAAGGGCTCACCCTTGTAAATTTAAGCAGGCTACAGCAGAAAAACTGTAAATTCAGTGTCAGCCCAAACTGAAGTGGAGCAAATTAAGGAAACAAACAAAAAGGAAAGGTTTTACTGCAAATATTGTAAAAATATTATATAACTTGTACTTAATGAATGGAATTGTCTCATTACTTTTGTTATTATATACTGACACCATTGTTAGAATTTCTAACTTTCTTCTAATACAATCAATTACAGTACTTCTTTTATATTCTTACTTCACTAACTACCAATTTTAATCCAGGAGCATAAAAAGAGATATAGTCTAATCCATTGACTTTATAGCACCATTTTAAAGAAAAGATGGTGGATTTCATGCTTAAGACATATATGAGGATTTATTGGACAACCTACAACAGAAAAGAGGCAAAAATAATAAATAGCATTCATCAAAATCACTAGAATAGATAGGGATCAAGCATCCTTGGGCCCAGAATCCACAAAGAAGTGAGACATAAATCTTTCTTTATCTCTTGTATGTGGATATGGATGCAGAAAATGTTTAATTCCTTTAGAATTGGATACTATTGGGATTATATGGGAGTTCATATAGTCTCTGTGTCCCAAGAAGGTGTGCAACAGTCAAGACTCAAAAAATATTTTCTGAACAAATAGACCAATTTATTTGGCAATGTTTTTGATTCTATAAATTCTAGTTTATAAAATTAATGATTTTTCTAGCATTTATAATTCCTTTGGGATTTTATTTATAAGATCCATCTATTATTTAAACAGTAATGTGGTATGGGATTTTGGCAGCAATGGGAAAAGTCAGGTGATCTAAGATCTTGGATTTCTAACTTGCAGGATAATTTAAAATTCCTCAGTAAGTCTGCTACTCAAAAGTTAAAATACTTTGTGAGAGATAGTAGTTCATTTTATGCACTGAATATATATAAAATGGTAATAGATTCACTCAGAAAACAATTTTCAATTATAAATAATTCACCAAATATGTTTTTCTAAAATGTGACTATATTTTTCTATTATCAGTATCTAGAATATTCATGTAGATGACAGAGTGACATATAACACATGCTTACATGCACACACACAGGTTATTTGAGGCCCTTATGACAACATGTATACCTTTTCCCATTTGTTATACCTAAGATTAGCAAATGTGATTGTTCATTTTATCTATCAACTAAGCTTGGATAAAAGATGCTCAGATAACTGATAAAATGTTATTTCTAGATGTTTCTCTGGAAGACATTACATTTGATTCAGTGGCAAGATGAGAAGGGTTTGATCATAAAGACTAAAAATAAATTATTCAGTAATCTTTCTGATATTTGGGAAATGTATGTCCTATGAGAAATCACTAGTCTTTGCCTGATTAAATTGATTTATTTTTTAACTTTTGTTCTTCTATAATACATTACATCTCGATAACAGTTTCTGCTTCCTCCATTCTTCTGAGGCCCTCACCCTACCTTTCCTCTTCCCCAGATCCATTCCTCTTCTGTTTGCTTTTAAAAAATAAAAGAGCAGTCCTCTCAGGGATATCCCCCAAATGTAGTTGAACAAGATAGAAAAAGAGTGGGCACAACCCCTCATATAATGCCTGGACTTGGAAAATCAGTAGAAAGAAAAGGGTCCCAAACATTGACCAAAGAGTCAGAGACCACATCAATTCCCATTGTTGGAAGTCCCAAAAGAAAACCAGGCTACACAACCATGAAGTATATGCAGAGAACCATGCTCAAACCCATATAGGGTTCATGTTTGTCACTTCAGTTTCTGTGAGCCCTGCTTAATTAAGTCTGTGAGCCATGCTGTCCTGGTATTCTTATATCCTAGGACTACTAGAATCCTTCATCTCATCTTTGGCAGAGTTCCCCTGGCTCTGCCTATTGTTTGAAGGTGGATCTCTGCATATTCCCCCATTGGTTGCTGGGTAATGGTCTTCTGATGACAATTGGGGTAGGTGCTGATTATAGTATAATATCAACAGGCATCATTTCATTGTATTTTAGCCAATTATGTTTGGTTCTATCCCAGGGCTCTAGGATGTCCTACCTCAGGGTCCTGGACATCCAGGCATTGTCAGGAGTGGTATTCCTCTTGTGGCAGGATCCTCAAGCTGGACTAACCATTGGTTGACCTATAAGTTCTCTGCCACCACTGCCATAGCACTTCTTGCAGGAAGGAAAAACCGTAGGTCAGAGCATTTGTGGCTGGGTTAATATCCAGATCTTTTTTTTTTTTTTTTTTTGGTTTTATGAGACAGGGATTCTCTGTATTGTTTTGGAGGCTGTTGGTCCAGCCTGGCCTCGAACTCACAGAGATCCTGCCTGCCCCTGCCTCCGGAGTGCTGGGATTAAAGGCGTGCACCACCACCGCCTGGCTAATCTAATATCCCAATCTTACCGCTAGGAATATTATGTGGTTATAGGCGATGATAATTTTGGGCTACATGTCTCCTATTTCTAGGCCACCTTGCTAGTGTTACTATCATAGATTCCAGAGAGTTTCCACTGCACTAGTTTCTACCCTGCACCCTGCAAAGACCTCCCAATTCCAGTCATCTCTGCATTTCCCACTTGAGCCCTGCTTGTTACTTGGCCTCCCTGGTCTGTGAATTGTAGCAAACTTATTCTTACTTAATAGCTAATGTCTACTTGTAAGTGAGTTCATACCATGTTAGTCTTTCTGGGTCTGGGTTACCACATGACATTTTTTTGGTTCCATCCATTTTCCTTCAAATTTCTTGAATTATTGCTTTTAGTAGCTGAGTGACATGACACTATGTAAATGCTTCACATTTTCTTTATCCATTCTTCAGCTGAGGAACATCTAGGTAATTTCCAGTTCCTGGATATTATGAATGAAGCTACAATGAACATGGTTGAGCAAGTGTCAAGAAAGTAGATATCAACAGACAAAATAATTCAGTTAAAAACTGGGGCACAGATATAGACAGAATTCTCAACAAGAAACTCAAATGGCTGAGAAACACTTAAAGAAATGTTCATCGGGGATATTCAAATCAAAACTACTGTGAGATTCAACCTTACGCCTGGCAGAATGACTAAGATCAAAAACACATGTGGCAACTCATGCTTGGGGAGGATGTGAAGCAAGGAGAACACTTCTAACCTTCTGATATGAATGACAACTAGTACGGTTGCTAATCAACATGGTGTTCTTAAGAAAATTTTGAATTAATTCAATCTACCTCAATATTCAGCTTGAGCATATACTCAAAGGACACTCCATCCTATTACTAGGGAGTGTCTTATCAATGATTTCTATAATTAAAATTCCATAATAATACAGATCAAAAGCATTTATTATCAAGTTTATTACTTTACAACCAAAAGATCATAAAGAAGCAATTAGAAAATATAAATTGAAGAAACTGAATGAAAACTTCAAATTTTAATTGAACTGGCTTTACTTGCTATAAAGTACAAGCATAAACAAAACAACAAAATTAGAGCACTGAGTGAGAAGAAAGAAAGGCTCGACCATGGCCAGACAACCAGCCCTTGGTATTCCCCATGGGTCAAAATGCATGGAACTTTCTCCTTCTAATTTAAACAGATACCCACTTCTATGTTTTTTTTTTCTTTCTCTATTCTAAATTTAAATTAGAATCAAGTTTGTTTTACATGCCAATCCCAGTTTCCTCTCCCTTCCCGTCTCCCCTGTTCCCCACCAATCCCCTATCCCATTCCCTTTCTGTTCATCAGCAAGGGTGAGGCCTTCCATGGGGGACCTTCAAAGGCTGTCATATCCTTTGGAGCAGGGCCTAGGCCTGTCCCTGTGTGTTTAGGTTGAAAGAGTATCCCTCTATGTGGAATGGGCTCCTAAAGACCATTTGTATGCTGGGGATAAATACTGACCTATAGCCAGAGGCCTAAAAGATTGTGGAGGCATCCTCGTTAACACCGACATTCAGGGAGTCTAGATCAGTCCTATGCTGGTATCCAAGCTATCAGTCTGGGGTTCATGTGCTCCCCCTTGTTCAGGTCAGCTGTTTCTGTGAGTTTCACCAGCCTGATCTTGACACCTTTGCTCATCACTAGTCCCTCTCTGTAACTGGATTCTAGGAGGAGAGTTCAGTATTTACTTATGGGTGTATGCTTCTGCTTCCATCAGCTTTAGGATGAAGGCCCTAGGATGGTATACAAGATAGTTATAAATCTCATTATCAGGGGAGGGCATTTAAGGAAGACTTCCATTATAGCTTAGATTGTTAGTTGGGGTCATTCATGTAGATCTCTGGATATTTCCCTAGTGCCAGATATCTCTTTAAACCTATATGACTCCTTTTATTATGGTATCTTTTGTCTTGCTCTCATCTATTCTTCCCCTGATTCAACCTTGCTGATCCCTCATGTCCTTCTCTCTCCTCTTCTTCTCCCCTTCTCTTTCTCCTAGTTCCCACTCCCACCCCCATGCTCCCAATTGGCTCAGAAGGTCTTGTCCCTTTCCTCTTCTCCGGGGGATCATGTATGTATCTTTTAGGGTCCTCCTTGATTCCTAGCTTCTTTGGCAGTGTGGATTGTAGGCTGATAATACTTCACTCTATTTCTAAAATCCATACAAGAGTGAGTACATACCGTGTTTGTATTTTTGTCACTGGGCTACCTCACTCAGGATGGTATCTTCTAGTACCATCTATTTGCCTGCAATTTCAGGATTCCATTGTTTTTCCTGCTGAGTAGAACTCCATTGTGTAAATGTACCACAGTTTGTCTATCCATTCTTCAGTTGAGGGGCATCTAGGCTGCATCCAGGTTCTGCCTACTACAAATAATGCTGCTACGAACATAGTGGAACTGATGTCCTTGTTGTATAAATGTACATCTTTTAGATATATGCCTAAGAGTGGAATTGCTGGATCTTGTGGTAGACTGAGTCCCATTTTCCTGAGGAATCTCCATACTGACTGCCAAAGTGGCTGTACAAGTTGGCATTCGAACCAGCAGTGGAGGAGTGTTCCCTATTCTCCACATCCTCTCCAGTATAAACCGTCTTTGATGTTTTTGATTTTAGCCATTCTGACAGGAGTAAGATGATATCTCAGAGTTGTTTTGACTTACATTTCCCTGAGGGCTAAGAATGGTGAACACTTTCTTAAATGTTTATCAGCCATTTTAGACTCCTCTATTGAGAATTCTCTATTTACTTCTGTACCCCACATTTTAATTGGATAATTTGGTGTTTTGGATACTTGCTTCTTTTTTTCTTTGTAAATTTTGGCAATCAGCCCTCTGTCAGATGTGGGGTTAGTGAATATCTTTTCCCATTCTGTGGGCTGCCTTTTTGTCTTGTTGACTTTGTCCTTTGCCTTACAGAAGCTGCTGTTTCAGGAAGTACCATTTATTAATTGTCCATCTCAGTGTCTATGTTACTGGTGTTATGTTCAGGAAGCAGTTTCCTGTACCAATTCATTCGACGGTAACTCCTACTTTATTTTCTAAGAGGTTCAGTGTGTCTGGATTTATGTTGAGGTCTTTAATCCATTTGGACTTAAGTTTCATGCATGGTGATAGACATTACTCAATCTGCAGTCTTCTACATGCCAGCATCCAGTTATGCCAGCACCATTTGTTGAAGATGCTTTATTTTATCCATTGTATAATTTTAACTTCTTTGTCAAAAATCAGGTATCTTTAGGTGTATGGGATAATATCAGTATTTTCAATTTGATTACATGATCTGTACCTGTATATTTTTCTGGCAATGCCAAGCTGTTTTAAGGACTATAGCTCTATATTAGAGGTTGAAGTCAGGGATGGTGATGCCTCTGGATGTTCCTTTCTTTTAAAGACTGTTTTGGCTATCATGGGTCTTGTGTTTGTCCATACAATGTTAATTATTATTCTTTCCAGGTCTGTGAAGAATTGTACAGGTATTTTTATGGGGATTGAATTGAATGTGTATATTACTTTTGGCAAGATTGCCATTTTTACTATGTTGATCTTACCTATCCAAGAGCATGGCAGATCTTTTCCTTTTCTTGTATCTCCTTTAATTTCTCTCTTTAAAGACTCAAATTTCTTGCTATACAAGTCTTTCACTTGTTTGGTTAGCATTACTACAAGGTATTTTATGTTGTTTGTGGCTAATGGAAAGGGTGATGTTTCTCTCATTTCTTTCTCAGCCTTTTATCATCTGTATATAATAGGGATACTGATTTTTTTTTAGTTCATCATGTATCCTGCCACTTTCCTGAAGGTGTTTATCAGCTGTAGGATTTCCCTGGTAGTTTTTCATGTCACTTATATAAACAATCATATCATCTACAATTAGTAAGTTTGACGTCTTCCTTTCCAATTTTTATCCCCTTGTGTAACCTGTAGTCTTCCCACCAGCCGGCTGAGTCCTGAACTGTCTCAGCCTCCAAATAACATATGAAGCACTATATTAATTATGAAGCTGTTGACTGTTTGTTTGGTTTCTTATTGGCGAGCTCAGACTCAATTATTAACCCATAACTGCTAATCTGAGTATTTCTACGCAGTCTTCACTTACTAGAAAAAGTGCCCGGACCTCTAACGCCTCTGGTGTCTTACATCTTGACTGAGTGTGCCTCTGTTTTCCAGAATCATCCTTGATTTCTTGTCCCACCTATCTTGCTTCCCTATTGGCCAACAATCAATCAGTAGGACAACATATATACAGAAGGATTTTCCCCATAATCTCCTCTATTCTGTCTAAATAAAAAGAAAGGTTTTAACTTTAACATAGTAAAATATGTAACCAGGTAGTTACTAAGCAAGAACTATAAATACAACATTATAGTCCATTAACATTTAGCAAGATTTAAAGAAAATATCATCTATCCTATCGTTGTGAGTCTAAAGTCCTTTTTCATTTTTTTATTACTTTAATTTTAAATAGCTTGTTTTACATGTCAATCCCAGTTCTCTCTCCCTCCCCTCCTCCCGCACCCCTCCACCATCCCCCCAGGCCTCCCACCCTATTGCCATTTCCTTCCACATAGGGGTATCTAGAGTCTGTCATTTGACTCAGGGCAGGGTCCAGGCACTCCCCTAAGAGTCCAGGCTGAGAGAGCATCCCTCTTTGTGTTATGGACACATGATGTCTGTTTGTATGCCAGGGATAAACAGTGATCCACTACCCAGGGCCCCATAGGTTGCCCAGGCCTCCTCACTGACTCTCACACTCAGGGGGTCTAGATCAGTCCCTTGTTGGCCTTCCAGCTGTTAGTCTGAGGACCAAGAGGACTCCCCTTTTCAGATCAGGTGTCTCTGCTGGTTTTGCCAGCCCATTCTTTGCCAATTTGCTCATCTCTCCTCTCTCTCAGTCACTGGGTTCCTTGGGTTCAGTTCAGTGATTAGTTGTGTGTTTGCCTCTGCCTCCATTAGTCACTGGATGAAGGCTCCAGGATGGTTATAGACATCAAGTTCATTATCAGGAATGGGCATTCGAGGTGGTCTCTCCACTATTGCTTACCTTGCCAGTTGGTGTCATCCCTTTAGATCTCTAGAGGTCACACTGGTGCCTGATCTGTCTTCTAACCAATGATTCCCTCTTCCCCCTATTCTACCACCCACTCAACCTTCCTGTTCCCCCATGACCTACTCTCTCTTCCTCTTCTCCCCCACTCTTCTTCCCATCTCCCACTCCCCCCCTCACCATGTTCCCCATCTATTCAGAAGATCTTGTCTCATTTCTCTTTTCTGGGGTACCATGCATATCTCTCTTAGGGTCTTTCCTGTTTCCCAGACTCTCTGTCAGTGGAACTGGCACTATCCTGATCCATGTCTAAAATCCATATATGAGTGAGTACATACCATATTTGTCTTTTTGTAATTGGGTTACCTCACTCAGGATGGTTTCTTCTAGCGCCATCAATTTACCTGCGAATTTCAAGATTCCATTGTTTTTTTCTGCTGAGTAATACTCCATTGTGTAAATGTACCACATTTTCTCTATCGACTCTTCAGTTGAGGGGCATCTAGGTTGCTTCCAGGTTCAGGCTATTGCAAATAATGCTGCTATGAACAGAGTGGAGCAGATGGCCTTGTTGTATGAATTTGCCTCTTTTGGATATATGCCTAAGAGTGGAATTGCTGGGTCATGTGGTAGACTGATTCCCATTTTCCTGAGGAATCTCCATACTGATTTCCAAAGTGGCTGTACGAGTTGGCACTCCCAATAGTAGTGGAGGAGTGTTCCCCTCTCTCCACATCCTCTCCAGCATAAATTATCTTCGGTGTTTTTGATTTTAGCCATTCTGACAGGAGTAAGATGGTATCTCAAAGTTGTTTTGATTTGCATTTCCCTGATGGCTAAGGATGTTGAGCACTTTCTTAAGTGTCTCTTGCCCATTTTAGCCTCCTCTATTGAGAATTATTTGTTTAGATCTGTACCCTACCTTTTAATTGGAACCTTTGGTGTTTTGGAGACTTGCTTCTTGAGTTCTTTGTAATTTTGGAAATCAGCCCTCTGACAGATGTGGGGTTAGTGAATATCTCTTTCCATTCTGTGGACTGCTGTCTTTTTGTCTTATTGACTGTGCCCTTTGCCTTACAGAAGTTTTTAGTTTCAGGAGTTTCCATTTATTAATTGTCGATCTCAGTGTCTGTGCCACTGGTGTTATGTCCAGGAAGTGGTCTCCTGTACCAACTTGTTGAAGAGTATCTCCCAATTTCTCTTCTAAGAGTTTCAGCGTGGTTGAATTTATGTTGAGGTCTTTGATCCATTTGGACTTAAGTTTTGTAAAAAGAGATAAACTTGGATCTATCTGCTGTCTTCTGCATACCAATACCCAGTTATGCCAGCACCATTTATTGAAGATGCTTCCATTTTTCCATTGTATAGTTTTAGATTCTTTGTCAAAAATCAAGTGTTCACAGATGTGTGGGTTGAAATCAGGGTTTTCAATTCAGTTTCATTGGTCTAACTGCCTATTTTTATGCCAATACCAAGCTGTTTTCAGGACTATTGCTCTATAATAGAGCTTGAAATCTGGCATGGTGATGCCTCCTGAAGTTCCTTTATTGTATAGGGTTGTTTTGGCTATCCTGGGCCTTTTGTTTTTCCATATGAAGTTGATTATTGTTCTTTCAAGGTCAGGGAAGAATTGTGCCGGAGTTTTGATAGGGATTGCATTGAATCTGTAGACTGATTTTCGCAAGATTGCCATTTTTATTATGTTGATCCTGCCAATCCAAGAGCATGGGAGATCTTTCCATTTTCTGGTATCCTCTTTGATTTCTTTCTTTAAACTCAAAGTTCTTGATATACAGGTTTTTCACTTCCTCGGTTAACATTATCCCTAGATATTTGATGCTGTTTATGACTATTGTAAAGGGTGGTGTTTCTCTGATTTCTTTCTCAGCCACTTCATCATCTGTACATAATAGGGCTACTGATTTTTTTTTGTTTACCTTGTATACTGCCACTTTGCTGAAGGTGTTTATCAGCTCTAAGAGTTCCGTTGTGGAGTTTTTCAAGTCACTTATGTAAACTATCATATCATCTGCAAATAGTGAAAGCTTGACTTCTTCTTTTCCTATTTGTATCCCCTTGATCAACAATTGTTGTCTTATTGTTGTAGCTAGACCTTCAAGTACAATACTGAAGAGATATGGAGATAGTGGACAGCCTTGTCTTGTTCCTGATTTTAGAGAAATTGCATTGAGTTTCTCATCATTTATTCTGATGTTAGCTGTTGGTTTGCTATATATTGCTTTTATTATGTTCGGGTATGTTCTGTTATCCCTGATCTCTCTAGGACATTTATCATGAAGGGGTGATGGATTTTGTCAACGGCTTTTTCAGCATCTAGTGAGATCATGTAGTTTTTCTTTCGCAGTTTGTTTATATGGCAGATTTCATTGATAGATTTTCTAATGTTGAACCATCCCTGCATTCCTGGGGTGAAGCCTACTTGATCATGGTGGATGCTTTTTCTGATGTGTTCTTGAATCCTGTGTGCTAGTATTTTATTGAGTATTTTTGCATCGATGTTCATGAGGGAAATTGGTCTATAGTTCTCTTTCTTAGTTGTGTCTTTGTGTGGCTTGGGTATCAAGGTAAGTGTACCTTCATAGAAAGAGTTTGGCAGTGAGCCTCCTGCTTCTATTGTGTGGAATACTTTGAGGAGTATTGGAATTAGCTCTTCTTTGAATTTCTGGTACTGAAGCCATGTGGGCCTGGGCTTTTTTTTGTTTGGGAGACTTTTGATGACTGCTTCTATTTCATTAAGTGTTATAGCTCTGTTTAGATTATTTATCTCTTCTTGATTTAGTTTTGGCAAGTGATATCTATCCAGGAAATTGTCCATTTCCTTTAAATATTCAAATTCTGTGGAGTACATATTTTCAAAGTATGCCCTGATGATTCTCTGGATTTCCTCAGTGTCTGTAGTTATGTCCCCCGTTTTTATTTCTGATTTTGTTAATTAGAATGCTCTCTCTCTGTCTTTTGCTTAGTTTGGACAGAGGTTTGTCTATTTTGTTGATTTTCTCAAAGAACCAACTCTTTGTTTCGTTGATTCTTCTCAATGTTTTCCTGGTTTCTACTTGATTGATTTCAGCCCTCAATTTGATTATTTCCTGACATCTGATCCTCCTGGATGAGTTTGCTTCTTTTTGTTCTAGAACATTCAGCTGCAATATTAATTCTCTAATGTGACTGTTCTCCAGTTTCTTTATATGGACACTTAGTGCTATGAACTTTCCTCTCAGCACTGCTTTCAGAGTATCCCATAAGTTTGGGTATGTTGTGTCTTCATTCTCACTGCATTCCAGGAAGTCTTTAATTTCTTTTTTTATTTCTTCCTTTACCCAGGGATGGTGCAATTGTGCATTGTTCAATCTTCATGAGTTTGTAGGGTTTCTGCGATTTGTGTTATTGTTGAATTCTAATGTTAATGCATGGTGGTCTGATAAGATACAGGGGGTTATTCCAATTTTTTTTGTATCTGTGGAGATTTGCTATGTTTCCTATTATGTGGTCAATTTTAGAGAAGGTTCCATGTGGCGCCAAGAAGAAGGTATATCCCTTTGTGTTTGTACAGATGTCTGTTAAACCCAGTTGGGTCATAACTTCTATTAGTTCTTTTGTTTCTTTGTTAAGTTTCTGTCTGGTGGTCCTGTCTAGTGTTGAGAGCGGAGTGTTGAAGTCTCCTACTATTAGTGTGTGAGATTTTATGTGTGATTTGAGCTTTAGTAATATTTCTTTCATGAATGTAGGTGCCTTTGTATTTGGGGCATAGATGTTCAAAATTGAGACTTCATCTTGATGGACTTTTCCTTTGATGAATATGAAATGTCCTTCTTCATCTCTTTTGATTGATTTTAATTTGAAGTCTAGTTTGTTAGATATTAGGATTGCTACACCTGCTTTTTCTTGGGTATATTTGATTGGAAAATCTTTTCCCAACCCTTTACTCTGAGGTAATGTCTGTTTTTGATGTTGAGATGTGTTACTTGTATGAAGCAGAAGGATGGGTTTGGTTTTCGTATCCATTCTGTTAGTCTGTGTCTTTTGATAGGCAATTTGAGACCATTGACATTGAGTGATTATTAATGAGCATTGATTGATGATTCTTGTTTGTACTTGATTTATTGGTAGTGGAGTTATTTTGTGTTTCTTTTGGTGTTTTGTTAGAGGGATTATCTATTGCCTGCGTCTTTGTGAGTGTAGTTATCTTCGTTGGGTCTAGGTTTTCCTTCTAGCACTTTCTGTAGAGCTGGATTCATGGACACGTATTGTTTAAATCTTGTTTTGTCATGGAATGTTTTGTTTTCTCCATCTATGGTCATTGAAAGCTTTGCTGGAGATAGTAGTCTGGGCTGGCATCCTTGTTCCCTTAGCATTTGTAGGACATATGTCCAGGATCTTCTGGCTTTCATAGTTTCCATTTAGAAGTCAGGTGTAATTCGGATTGGTCTGCCTTTATATGTTACTTGGCATTTTTCTTTAGCTGCTATTAATATTTTATCTTTATTCTGTAGGTTTGATGCTTTGATCATTATATGGCGAAGTGACTTCTTTTTCTGGTCCAGCCTGTTTTGGTGTTCTGTAAGATTCTTGTATTTTCATAGGCATATCCTTCTTTAGCTTAGGGAAGTTTTCTTTTATGATTTTGTTGAATATGTTTTCTGTACTTTGAGTTGTATTTCCTTGCCTTCTTCTATACCTATTATTCTCAGGTTTGGCTTCTTCATGGTGTCCCATATTTCCTGGATATTTTGTGTTAGGGATTTGTTGGTTTTGAGATTTTCTTTGGTTGACGACTGTGTATCCTCTAATGAGTCTTCAACACCTGAGATTCTCTATTCACTCTTGTATTCTATTGGTGATACTTGCATCTGTAGTTCCTGATCGTTTACAAAGATTTTCTATTTCCAGAATCCCCTCCTGTGTTTTCTTTATGGTTTCTATTTCAGCTTTCAATCCTTCAACTGTTTGAGTTGTTTCCTTCATTTGTTTGTTTTTTTTTTTTCTTGGTACTCTTCAGATTCTTTGAGAGATTTGTTTATTTCTTTAATTTTCCCCCATTTCATGGATTTTTTTGTTTGTTTTTCTTCTATTTCTTTAAGGGGTTTACTTGTTTCCTCTTTGAGTGTCTCCATCATCTTCATAAAATAATGATTAAGGTCTGTCTCCTCTGCTTCATCTATGTAGTGCTTTTCATATCTTGCTGGCATTGGTTCTCTAGATTCTGGTGGAGTATTGTTGGTCTTTCTATTGCTGAATGTGCTCTTATTCTGTCTTCTTCCCATCTTTTCTTCCAGTTGGTGAAGGTGGGGGTGTTTCCTTCTCCACTGGTCTCCATCCTTCCTGAAGCTGAAGCTGGGGACACTGACACTGAAGCTGAAGCTGAGGTTCCCGGAAGTTGGGGCCTGGAAGGGCTGATGCCTTTCCTGAAGCTGGGATTGCTGGAGGTTGTGGCCTGGAAGAGCTGATATCTTTCAAGAAGCTGAAGCTGGGATTGCCTGAGGTTTGGGCCTAGAAGGGCTGATGTCTTTCCTGTGTGGGTGGGTCTTCTGGATGCCAGGAGCAGCCCCCCCGGAATATCAAGGGGATGAATGTTGGGTGGGGGATAGGGAGTGTCCCGCTGGAGACACAAGCTCACCTGAAGCTGAGATTCCCCGAGTCTAAAGTCTTATATGTAGCTTCTGTTTTATCATAACTAAGAAAACTGCAGTCATCACTATCTGTCTTCAATTCCATCAAAGACCACAGAAGTATAATATATAAACATTAGAATTGACAGAGAAATCTTGTTAAGTGGACAGTCACTTGAAGTTCCTCTGCAGTGTTGTGGCATCCATCTTCAGCCTATAGGCCACAGTGTGTCTGGCAGACTTCTCAGCAAAGCAGAATATTTTATACTGTCCATCTGCATGAGCAGTTTGTCATTCATTTTTCTGTGTCCTGCAGAATGTCTGGTAGACACTTTCATGAAGCAGGAACCCTTTAGGACTGTTCCATCAATTTCAGCAGGCACTTTCCTGTGGTTCCTGCATGTGCAGATAATATAGCAACAGTCAAACATCTGGGCAAGAGCAGTTTCTTGCCCAAATGGCTAATCCTGTCATGTCAAAGGCACACTCCATAACGAGTTTCCCTGATGCCCATCCTCCTCTCAGACATAATTGCTGTGCCAGGAGCAGTTGTGTCTGTCCTGAAAAACCCTAAATCATTTTCAATGCCATTTTCTGAAGGTCTTTGTAAGGTGTGAGAATATCTATCTATGTCAAGTACATCTCTGTATATCTAGAAAACCCAACTAACCTAAATATAAGTTTTAACTATTATAGGTAACAATCTATAATCTGTATTTAATTGTATATTACATTTTTATATAATATTTTTTCTTCAACTTTTTACACATGTTACTCTCAGTTCCCTCTCCCTTGGTTCCTCTGCTGGCCCCCCATTCCTCCTAACACCCCACCACATTCCATCTCCCCTCCAATCCCCAGTAAGGGTAAGGCCTTCCATAAGGGATTTTCAGAGTCTGTCATATAATTGTGGTCAGGGCTTAGGTCCTCCCCCATTGTCCAGACTGAGAGAGCATCCCTTCATGTGTAATGGGCTCCCAGAATCCATTTGTATGCTAGGAGTAAATAGTTATCTACTCTCCAAGGTCTCATAGATTGCCGAGACCTCTTCTCTGACACTCAGGTTGCGGGGGGATGTCTGGATAGTCCCATGCTGGTCTCTCAGTCATCAGTCTGTGGTCCATGCATTTCCCCTTGTTTAGATAAGTGCCTCTGTGGGTATTGCTGTAAAGAGAAGCTTTTTCCTTGAGAGAAGCCTTCCCGCCAGCCTGGTTCTAGAACCGCATGAGTCCCAAATAAACACACAGGAGGCTATATTAATTATGAAGCTGTTGGCCTTGCTTGTTTCTTACTGGCTAGCTCTGACTTAAGTAATTACCCCATAATTGTTAATCTAAGTATATCTCTTACTGGAGAAGTTTCCGGGCTTCCTACCCCATGGCGTTACATCTCGACTCTCTGTGTTTCTCCTTCCCAGAGTCCTCCTGAACTCCTAGTCCCACCTATCTAGATTTCTATTGGCCCAACAGTGCTTTATTGACATAATCACAGGACTTCCCCCCAACATATTGCCAGCCTGGTCTTGATTCCTTTGCTCATCACTCCTATTTGCAACTGGGTTCTAGGAGTTCAGTTTGGTTTTCAGCTGTGGGTATCTGCCTCTCCTTCTGTCTGTCACTGGATGAGGGTTCTACGATGGCATAGTAGGTAGTCTCAATCACATTATCAGGGGAGGCCATTTAAGGTAGCCTTAATGCCAGTTGGTGTCATTTTTGTAGATATGTGAAGATTGCACTAGTACGTTACAATTTTTAATGAGTTATACAAACACAATACTTATACATATATCACAAAATTGATCTTAAATTTTTATCAATAAATGAGAATCCAAAGTATTCATTTCTATATCATATTCTCTTTTTTGCCTTTAGAAAGAGATTGGATGTGACGATTACCATTTATAACCAACTCTGTGAAATGAAAACAAACATTTAACAATATTTAAGAATGTGGGCATTGTTCATTGCAAGCTGTTTCCTGCTGATTGGGGGTGCTGCCCATACCATGGAAACCATGATAAAACACAGAAAACTGGCTAAGCCCTTGTTTTTGTGATCTGTACTGTGTATTGTCCCAGCTTTTACAGATGCTGTACTTCCTGGGACACTGCTTCAGGAGGTCTTGCTTCATCAAACCATAGAAGTCTATAAGGAATCCACAGTTTTTTTCCCCTGTGGAAACACAAATAAAATCTGTTTTCCAAAGTGACATATCTTTATATTTAAATTTTAAGTCAAGGCATTTTCAAAAGATATAAGTTGGATTAATTCAGCAGCATTTATAATCAAGTATATCTCAGCAACTATTCCTTCCTTAGCAATTGAACAACTGAAAAACAAAATAGCATATAGTATCCAGACACTCTGAGTATTTTCCACCTTTATGTGGCTTTTTTATTTATTTATTATTAATACTCTATTTCTTTTACTTTTATTTATTTTTTTCTCTGAAACAGAGCTTCTCTGTGGAAATCCACCTGCCTCTGCCTCTGGAATGCTGGGATATAAGGTATCTGTCACCACAGTCCAGCTTCTGTATTTCTTTTACTACTATCCTGTTTCTTTTTGTCTCCCAAGGCTATATATATTTTTAAACACATTGTAAACCATTTAGAGGTTTTACTTCATCTGAATCTGGCTTTACTGTAAATCCTTGTGTCTTACTCCCCATGAGTCTTTTATCTGCTAAAAACCACATTTGTTTTAACTGCTGTCTTTCCAAGATTGCTGATGTAAGTTTACCACCAGTACTGGCCATAAAATTCTCTGCTTGTCTCTAGCAAAACAGAGACCACCTGAGAAAATTTTGCTACCAAGGATCAGTGCTTGTCTCTGTCTTTTGTTCTAAACTCCCTTTTAAACTTCTGTCATTTACATGGAAAATCACTTTTGATACTACTCTTGATCAACTTTTGTTGTCTTATTTTTCTAGATAGAACTTCAAGTACAATATTGAAGCTAAATAGAGAGTAAAAAGCCTTGTCTTGTTCCTAATTTTACAGGAATTGCATTGAGATTCTCTCCATTTCGTTTGATATTGACTGTTGGTTTACTGTACATTGCTTTTATTACGTTCAGGTATGTTCCTGTTATTCCTGATCTCTCCAAGATCTTTATCATGAAGGGCTGTTGGATTTTCTCAAAGGCTTTTGCAGCATCTAGTGAGATGATCATGTGGTTTTTCTTTTGCAGTTTGTTTATGTGGTGGATTACATTGATAGATTTTCTAATGTTACTGGATTTGATTTGCCAGTTTTGTTGGGTACTTTTGCATCATAGTTCATGAGTGATATTGGTCTGTAGTTCTCCATCTATAGTGATTGAAAGATTTGCTTATATCTGTGGTCTCTTAGGGGTTGTAGAATATCTATCCAGGACCTTCTGGCTTTCAGAGTTTCCGTGGAGAAATAAAGTGTGATTCTGATAGGATTACTTTTATATGTTACTTGGCCTTTTTGCTTTCCTGCTCTTAATATTCTTTCTTTATTCTGAATGTTTAGTATTTAATTATTATGTGACAATGGAACTTTGTTTTTGTGGTCCAATCTCTGTGCTGTTCTGTAGACTTCTACTTTCATTGCCATGTCTTTCTTTAGGTTGGGAAAGTTTTCTTCTATGATTTTGTTGAATATGTTTTCTGTATCTTTGAGTGGGGCTTCTTTGCTTTCTTCTGTACCTATTACTCTGAAGTTTGGCCTCTTCATGGTGTCCCATATTTCCTGGATATTTTGTGTTAGGCATTTGTTGGACTTAAGATTTTCTTTGGACAATGAATCTATTTTTCCTACTGTATCTTCAATGCCTGAGATTTTCTCTTCCATCTCTTGTTTTCTGTTGTTATGCTTGCCTTTGTAGTTCCTGATCATTTACCCATCTTTTCTACTTCCAGCATTCCCTCAGACTGTGTTTATTTTATTGTTCCCATTTCAGCTTTCAAACCTTGCACTGTTGGAATCATTTCTTGCAATTTTTGGTTTGTCTTTTCTTCCATTTCTTTGCAAGATTTTCTCATTCCGTCTTTTAGGGTCTCTATCATATTCAAGAAGTTTTTTAAGGTTGTTCTCTTCTGCTTCATCTGTGTTGGGATGCTCAAGTCTTGCTGGTGTAGAGTCCCTAGACTCTGTTGGCCTCATATACATATATATATATGTATACATATATATATATTGCTGTTGAATGAGTTCTTATATTATTGTCTACCCATCCCATGTGTGCAAGGTGGGTCTCTTTCTCTCCTGATGACTATGGGTCCAAGGATCTCTTTGGTGGGTGCAAGTGGGTCCAATACTCTGATGGGTCTCATGGTGGGTACAGGAGGTTCTGAGGCACTCCCTCTCCTGGTGTGTAGGAGCTGGGTTAGCACAGTGCAGTCAGCAGACTTGTTCTTTCTTGGTGCACTGGAGCAAGTTGACCTGCCTGCAGTTCTACCAGCCGTGAAGGAATGTTCCCCTAATCTCACATGCTCTCCAGGATAAACTGCCTTCAGTGCTTTTGAACTTAGCCATTCTGACCTGTGTAAGATGGTATCTCAGAGTCACTTTGAATTGCAATTGCTTGATGATTAAGGAAGTTGAACAATTCCTTCATTTTGTTTTGGTAATTTAAGATTCTTTTATAAATTAATTTTTATTTAAATTTAAAACAATCTTATTTTACATACCAATCCCAATTCTCTCTCCCTCCCTTCCTCCTATTCTTCCCACCATCTCTTCATGGAACTCTCCTTCCACTCCTCAGAGAATAAATTGGGAGCATGGGGGGGAGGTAGGATAGAGGTAGGACACAGTATTTATCACTAGTGCATGAACAGGGTTTTAGGAAAACATTTGAGATTGTTCTGTTGAGAATTCTATTTATATCTGTACAAATTTTATTTATTTATTTTTTATTTTATTATTTTAATTTTAAATAGCTTGTTTCACATGTCAATCCCAGATCCTTCTCCATCCCCTCCTCCCGCAGCCCCCCACCATTCCCCCCCCAGCCTCCTACCCAATTGCCACTTCCTTCCACATAGGGGATATCTAGAGTCTGTCATTTGACTCAGGGCAGGGTCCAGGCACTCCTCTAAGAGTCCAGGCTGAGAGAGCATCCCTCTTTGTGTTATTGATACATGAAGACTGTTTGTATGCCAGGGATAAACACTGATCCACTGCCCAGGGCCCCATAGTTTACCCAGGCCTTTCACTGACTCTCACATTCAGGGGGTGTACAAAAATTTTAATTGGATTATTTTATTTTGATATCTAGCTTCTTGAGTCCTCTGTCAAATGTGGAGTTGGTGATAATCTTTTCCCATTCTGTAGATTGCCATTTTATTTTATTGACCATATCCTTTGCCTTACAGAAGCTTCTCAATTTCAGAAGGTCCCATTTATTGATTGTTGCTTTCAGAGTCTGTGCTACTGGTGTTATATTTAGGAAGTGGTCTCCTGTGCCCATGCATTCAAGGCTATATCCCACTTTCTCTTCTATCAGGGTCAGTGTAACTAGATTTATGTTGAGGTCTTTGATTCACTTGAACTTGAGTTTTGTGCATATGAGTAGATATGGCTTTATTTGTATTCTTCCACATGTCAACACCAGTTATGACAGCACCAGATCAGGTAGTTCTTTGTATTTAATGTACTCATATTTCTTTGTTTGTTTACCCTTTCTAACTTTCATACTATTTTCATATTGCTGACATGACTTATACAGAATCAAACAGACCGTAAACTTGGAAATATCAAAAAAGAGTAGAAAATTAAATTTTAGAATACTTATTTATCAAATGTGGCATGGGGTGATATTCATTGGACTTCCCCTTTTATTCCCTTTATTCTCTTTTTCAGGTCTAGAGAGAATGCATATCAAACTCACTCCCACTGAATATCTATGTATACAGAAATGCAACTCAAATCTGCCTTCACTGAAGAAGTTCTGTGCTCATACTTCAATGGCTATCACCATTGAATTTTCCTTTCTCTTGGAATAATTAAAGAAAATGCTGACATACCTGTGCACTTCTTCATTTTTATCACCTCTGGAATATGACCTTATTGAAAAGAAGAAAGGACAGTCTTCTACCAATTCTAATATGTGAGTATATATAAATATATACATATATGTATATATTGATATTAGTTGTGTATAGATATAGATATAAATGTGTAGATATATAGTTGTATATATCAGTACTGTATGTGCCATGCACGTTGGAATTTCTTGAGCAGCACTGATGCTTCTCTGAGGAAGGTGGGCACAGGTGCATGTGTATATGTAGCCATTGGTCAACTTGTCTCAATTTGTCCAACTATTAACAAATTACATCCTTGCTACTTTACAGGCAGACTAAGGATGGATGATTGAGAATTAGAGACAGCAAGCAATGAACATACATAATGTATTGTTTGCAATTGGTTTTTATTGTTATTATTAATGTTGACTGAGAGAGTGGAACAGAGTCAGTCCAGCACATAAGGTGGTATTGAATTTTAAACAGAGAATTTAGCTGATGCATCAACATCAACATTAAATCTATGCATAATAGTTTAGTGTAGAAAAACCTTTTCTCTGGCTTCTAGCCAAGTTTCTTCAACACAGGCTTATTTGAAGTTAAGATGACATTGATCCCATGAGTGTTGGAGGTCGGTCAGTTTCAATCTTCAAACAGGGAAGCTGCAGTTCTAAAATCAGGCCTTCCAATTTTATGAACTTAATTGGGAAATGTCAGAACAATATTAAAAGTTTTAAATTTTTTTTAATTTTTTAAATTTAAATCAGAAACAAGCTTGCTTCACATGTCAATCCCTGCTCCCTTTCTCTCCCCTCCTACTCTGCCCCCCGAACTTCCCACCTCATCCCTCCTCAGCACCCCAGGGAGGGTGAGACCCTCCATTGGGGGTCTCCAAAGTCTGTCATATCATCCTGGCAGGGCCTAGGCACTCCCCCATGTGTCTAGGCTGAAAAAGCATCTTCTTATAATTTTTTATGCTTTGAAATAAAAAAGAAAGAAGAAGAGAGAAGGACTAGTTTAAATAGTAATGCTTTGGGAAACTACTGATATGGATTCCAAACTCTGACCTCTCACTTGACTTATGCAACTAATTTGATACCTCTTAACCTGTTTCCTCACTTGTTAAACATACTTTTATCAAAAGCAGTTTGTGTCGTTGCAAATTTTAAATTCATACATAAATTAAGCCCTTCTGTGTTAGATTGGGACAAACATCTATCCTCTTGATGTTAGAATGTGCTATATGCTGTTGACTATAAAATAACTACACTTCGCAGCTATTTTGGCGGTCCAGGAAACCAGAGGAGCCTGGGAGACCAGGGGACCCGCTGTTCCCATAGAACCAGGAAACTAGCTGATCCAGGGAGACCAGGGGACCGGCTCTCCTGGAGGTTCCAGGAAACCAGAGGAGCCAGGGGGACCATGGGACCAGCTGTTCCAGTGGGTCCACGTAAAACAAATCCTGCATCTGGGCCTGTGTTACAGTGCCTGTGGATCGCCTGGTCACTGCACATAGCTTCCAATCCCGGCAGGAGCCAAGCACCCCTAGATTCCAGGCTTCCTCTCCCACCAACGAGACCAGGAAACCAGAGGAACCAGGGAGACCATGACAAAACTAGATTCAAGCATTACATATCCACTTACCCAGCCCTACAGAAAGTTTTGGAAGGAAAACTCCAACCCAAGGAAGTTAACTACAACAAGAAAAACATAGGCATTAGAGAATCCATCTCCACCAACAGCCAAAAGAACAAAAGGGTGAAATTCCACACATAATTCCACCAACAACAACCATTGCAAATCGAACATGAATGAGCAATCAATGGTCATTAATTTCCTTCAACATTAATGGCTTTAACTCACCCATAAAAAGACACAGGCTAGTAGTGAAAGACCCCGGCCCACACAGGCAAGCTGAGGCTCATGGAAAATTCCATTTCCCCCACAGCTGAATAGTCCTTGCTATCAGAAAGGAGCTCTGCCCAAGGACATGGGCTTTGGGTATCTTCTGTGACCAGATGGCCAGCCCAGCAAGATTGGGCAAGCACAGAGACCTATTGTTCCTCAGATAGGGCCAAGGCCGAGACTTGAGTTCTGAGAGAAACCTTAATTGCCCTCGTTCTGAGCCCCAGCCTCATTTAAATTACCCAATCAGGGTCCCGTAACTAGGCTTCTCGCTTCTGTACTGCGCTTTTTGCTATAAAAGAACCCCTGAGTCCCCAGCTCGGGGCTCTCAGTTCCCGAGACTGAGATGCCCCGGGTACCCGTGTATTATCAATAAAGCCTCTTGCTGTTGCATCCAAGCTCGTGGTCTTGGTGTTCCTTGGGTTCGGGTCTCCCTCCCGTGAAAGTCCCCCGCTTGGGGTCTTTCATTTGATGCGTTGGCCGGGAATTGAGACCCCGCCCAGGGACCACCAACCCACTTCTGGGAGGTAAGAATTGTCCGGACTAATTTTCTGTTGTTCTGTTGTCTGCTGTCTGTCTATGCCTGTTATTTTCTTGCGCCTGCGTTTGTAGTATACAGCTGTATGCATTTGTAAGCTCCAGGAGACGTCCTGGTAGCGTTTGGAGTATTCATTTGTTTGGGGGCCCCGTTTGTATTTGGAGTACTCATTTGTAGGGGTGGATGTCAGTCTGCCCCGTTTGTATTTGGAGTACTCATTTGTAGGGGTGGATGTCAATCTGCCCCGTTTGTATTTGGAGTACTCATTTGTAGGGGTGGATGTCAATCTGCCCCGTTTGTATTTGGGGTTCTTAAGGAACCGTTTGTTTGGGGTAGATGCCTAGGAATCTGCCCCGTTTGTATCTGGGAGTCCTTAGGGACTCGGTTGTTTGGGGTAGATGCCTAGGAATCTGCCCCGTCTGTTTGGGGAAGTCCCACTGGCCGAGGGAGTTTCCATCCTGATAGGGGACAAGGACGGGAGCACAAGGCCCCCGTTCCAGATCTGAATTTGCTTTTGACTTTCATCAAAGCCGCGCAGCGAAAATCTGTTTGTTTTGGTTTCTTATCTGTTCGTCCGTCTTAGTGTCGTTTGTCATCGCTCTCGAGAAAATGGGCCAGACAGTTACCACTCTGCTTAGCCTGACCTTTTCACATTGGCAACAGGTCCAGGAGTACGCTCGTAACCGGACTGTCGATGTGCGCAAGAAGCAATGAATCACCTTTTGCTCTTCTGGATGGCCAACTTTTGATGTTGGCTGGCCATGAGATGGCACCTTTAACCCTCAAATTATCTTCCAGGTGAAAGAGAAAGCCATGGATCCTGGACCCCAGGGCCACCCGGACCAAGTACCCTATATAGTTACCTGGGAAGTGCTGGTCTATGACCCTCCTCCCTGGGTGCGCTCCTTTGTACACCCAGGAGGTCATTCCTCCTCCTCTCCCCACCCCCTGGCCTCCGGACTGCGAGGCCGCAGGGAGCAGCCGCTCCGGATTCCACTGCCCTGCCTCCGGACGGGCCATGATGGCCAGTTGCAGTACTGGCCGTTCTCTGCCTCAGATCTTTATAACTGGGAAAATAATAACCCCTCCTTTTCAGCAGACCCCGTGAGACTGACTGATCTATTAGACTCGGTTCTCACTACAGCGGATCCTTCTTGAAGCCCGGAAGAATGTTCCTGGGACAAATGGACAACCTATGCAGCTTCCAAATGACGATGCTGCTTTCCCCCTTGACCGCCCAGACTGGGACTTCACCATTGAGGCAGGTAGGACCCATCTATTATTGCCAGTTGCTTGTAGCAGGTCTCCGGGGGTGTCCTAAAAATTTGGCCCAGGTAAGACAGATAGTTCAGAAGGCAGAGGAATCGCCAGCCGCATTTTTTAGAAAGACTTAAGGAAGCTTACAGAATGTATACCCCATATGCCAGGGGTATACACTACCAGATGTATTGAGGGAGACAGAACGTATTTTTTTAATGAAAAGAGAAGCTCAGACAGAGAGAGAAAAGATGGAAACAGAATGTCAGAGACAGGAAATGAGAGAGACAGGATAGCAAGGGACAAGAAGCGTAACAGAGAAATGACTAAACTGTTGGCCACAGTAGTCGCAGAGCAGAGACAGGATAGGCAGAGAGAGGGACAAAAGGGGGCCTCACTTAGAAAGAAGGACCTTTCAGAGACCCAAACCCCCTGCCGGTCCCCCTGGAACACTCCCCTGTTGCCAGTCAAGAAGCCAGGAACCAATGACTATAGGCCGGTCCAGGACCTCCGGGAAGTCAATGAGTGGGTTGAGGACATACACCCCACGGTCCCCAATCCCTATAACCTCCTGAGTGGACTGCCACCTGACTATGTTTGATACTCAGTCCTGGATTTAAAGGATGCCTTCTTCTGCCTGCGATTACACAAAGACAGTCAGCCACTGTTTGCCTTTGAATGGCAGGATGCAGACCTGGGAATCTCGGGACAGCTTTGACTGGGGGGAGAGCCAGGAGAAAGCCTTCATGGACATCAAGAAGGCTCTGCTCAGCTCCCCAGCTCTGGGGTTACCTGATCTGACTAAACCCTTTGACAAATTGACTTTGGGGCAGCCTTTGACTATCTATGCCCCCCCCCGCTATGGAGACGGTCATCAGACAGCCACCGGGCCGCTGGCTCACCAATGCCAGGATGACCCATTACCAGACTCTGTTGCTGGACAAAGACCGAATTCACTCCGGGGCTCCGGTGACCCTGAACCCCGCCTCGCTACTCCCCCTTCCCGGGGAAGCAGAGACTCATGACTGCTTGCAGGTCCTGGCTGAGGTCCATGGGACGAGAGCTGACCTCACGGATCAACCCCTTCCCAACCCCGACCATGTCTGGTTCACGGACGGAAGCAGCTTCGTACATCAAGGGGAAAGGAAAGCCGGTGCTGCAGTGACAACTGAGTCAGAAACAATTTGGGCCGAGGCCCTGCCGCCAGGAACATCGGCCCAACGAGCAGAACTGATTGTCTTGACACAGGCCCTGAGACTGGCAGAAGGTAAGAAACTTACTGTCTACACAGACAGCCGCTATGCTTTTGCCACCGCTCACATCCATGGTGAAATTTATAGGCGAAGGGGGCTATTGACCTCAGAGGGCAGAGACATTAAAAACAAAAAGGAAATCCTGGCCCTCTTAGAGACTTTGCATCTGCCAACCGCCCTCAGTATCATACATTGCCCAGGGCATCAGAAAGGCGACAGCCCAGTCGCCCGGGGAAACCGGAGGGCAGACCTGGCCACCCGGGAGGCTGCCCTGGCTTTGGAAAGCAGCAGTCACCTCCTCCAGGCAGCTGTAGTCCCTGTAACTAATGAGGCTTCCGAGAAGACCTCCCCGTCATGGGACTATGAGATAAAAGACATCAAAGCCATGAAAAGACTGGGGGCGACCCGAGTACGTGATGGTCTCTGGACCTATCAAGGAAAAACTGTCCTTCCCCGCCTAATGACTAGATATCTGGTTAACAGCCTACACAAACTCACTCATTTGAGCTCCAGGAAAATGAGAGAACTGTTAGCCCGGGAAGAAAATACCCGCCACCTGTTGGGAAAATACTAAAACAAGTGACTGAGCGATGTGACGCCTGCGCCCGCGTAAATGCGACCAGGCTAAAGCTACCCATGGGGACCCGAGCTCGGGAGCACCGGCCTGGGGTGCACTGGGAAATAGATTTCACAGACCTCCTGGTTTTTGTTGACACCTTCTCGGGATGGACTGAAGCCTACCCCACCAAGCACAAGACAACAAAGGTGGTCACCAAGAAACTTCTTGAAGAAATCTTCCCCCGTTACAGAATGCCACAGGTATTGGGGACAGACAACGGGCCTGCCTTTGTTTCTCAGGTAAGTCAGTCTGTGGCCACCTTGTTGGGGATTAATTGGAAATTGCATTGTGCTTACTGACCCCAAAGCTCAGGACAGGTAGAACAAATGAATAGAACCATTGAGGAGACTCTAACTAAATTACCGCTTGCAGCTGGCACTAAAGACTGGGTCCTCTTGCTCCCCCTTGCCCTCTATTGTGCCCGGAATACACCGGGCCCCCATGGCCTCACCCCATTTGAAATTCTATATGGAACCACCGTTCCCTTTGTTCAGTTCTTTGACCAAGATATTTCTGACTATGCCAATTCCTCCTCTCTTCAAGCTCACCTGCAGGCACTCCAGCTGGTTCAGCAGGAAGTCTGGAAGCCTCTGGCCCAAGCCTACCGAGACCAGAGGAGACACCCTATTGTCCCCCACTCCTATTACGTGGGAGACAGCGTTTGGGTCCAGCGCCACCAGGCTAATAACCTTGAACCTCGCTGGAAGGGACCATACACGGTCCTGTTGACCATCCCTACTGCTCTCAAGGTGGACGGGATTGCTGCTTGGATACATGCCTGGCACGTAAAAGCTGCCTTCCCTGAGGATCCGGACCCAGGATGGAAAGCTCAACGCACTCAAAATCCTCTAAAAATAAAACTTACCCGCTCCCCTCCCTCCTGCTAATAGCCCTCCTCATAAAATCAAACACTGGTATGGACTCCAGTCCCCATACCGTTTATAAATTAACCTGGGAGGTTCTCTCCCAGATGGGGGAGGTCATTTATGCTGTCACGGAACCACATGCACTTGGGACATGGTGGCCTACTCTATGGCCTGAATTTTGTGATTTGGTAGCAGGGTTGAGCACTTGGGATATTCCCCATTGCCACCCAAAGGCATGCATCAGTGGTTCCCACCTTTACAGACGTCGACGTACATTCATATTCATGGACCCTAGAGAAACCACCCCCGGGTGTGTTAGTCGCAGAGCCAGAGAGCAGCTACATTCACAGGACTTCTATGTCTGCCCCCAAGATGGACGTACCTGGCAACAGGCCCGGAAATGTGGGGGACATGATTCCTTTTTCTGTGCAGCTTGGGGGTGCGAGACTACAGGGGACGCATATTGGAGGCCATCCTCATCCTGGGATAAAATACAAGTGTGTAGAGGCTGGGACAAAGGACAATCTGGAATGATAGGTAGGCCTCTTGCCATTTCCTTCACTGCGCAGGGAAAGCAAGCCCCGGACTGGCAGACTGGGTATACTTGGGGTTTGCGTTGGTATCTGTACAGGCCAGACAAGGGGGTAATCTTTACAATCAGATGTAAGGTGGCTCCTGTCAATTCACAGGCTATAGGCCCTAATCAGGTCCTTGCTGATCAAAAGCAGCCTAGCCTACTCTGCCCAAGGCTGATACCAGGCCCATGACCCTGCCCAGAACCACAGCCGCTCCCGCACGCAACTTCTCCCTAGGAAGCACTCCCAAACCCACCTCAGGTCCCCCCCTTAAAGGCACGGGAAATAGAATATTAGCCCTGATCCAAGGGACATATGCCACTCTGAATTTAACTCGCCCAGATAAGACTAAGGAATGCTGGCTTTGTCTGACTCCGCAACCTCCCTATTATGAAGGCTTAGCGGTTGTGGGCAAATATACAAATCAGGCCACAGCCGAGGCTCTTTGTGGGACAGCCATGCAACATAAATTAACCATCTCAGAAGTGTCTGGAAAGGGGCTATGTATAGGTAAAGTCCCCGCTACGCATCAAGGACTATGCAATGCTACTGAGCCTTTGCCCCAAAGTAGCCGCTACTTGATAGCCCCTAATGGGACATATTGGGCCATGCATCTTAAACAGATTGATCCAGTTTATAAAGGAAAGGTTATCAGTTGTACAATCACTGGTTTTGACTCAACAATACCAGCAGCTAAAGCAAAGGGATCTCAAGATGGCAGAAACCTCTGAATGAAAGATTTCATTCAGTTACAAGAGCAATGGGGGAATGAAAGACCCCGGCCCACACAGGCAAGCTGAGGCTCATGGAAAATTCTGTTTCCCCCACAGCTGAATAGTCCTTGCTATCAGAAAGGAGCTCTGCCCAAGGACATGGGCTTTGGGTATCTTCTGTGACCAGATGGCCAGCCCAGCAAGATTGGGCAAGCACAGAGACCTATTGTTCCTCAGATAGGGCCAAGGCCGAGACTTGAGTTCTGAGAGAAACCTTAATTGCCCTCGTTCTGAGCCCCAGCCTCATTTAAATTACCCAATCAGGGTCCCGTAACTAGGCTTCTCGCTTCTGTACTGCGCTTTTTGCTATAAAAGAACCCCTGAGTCCCCAGCTCGGGGCTCTCAGTTCCCGAGACTGAGATGCCCCGGGTACCCGTGTATTATCAATAAAGCCTCTTGCTGTTGCATCCAAGCTCGTGGTCTTGGTGTTCCTTGGGTTCGGGTCTCCCTCCCGTGAAAGTCGCCCGCTTGGGGTCTTTCAGTAGAATTGATTTGAAGACAGAACCCATTCTTCTGCTGCATACAAGAAACACATCTCACCCTCAAAGACAAACATTACCTGAGAGTTATAGGTTGGGAAAAAAATTTTCCAATCAAATGGACCCAAGAAACAAGCAGGGGTAACAATCCTAATACCTAACAAATTAGACTTTAAAATAAAAAAAAATCAAAAGAGATGAAGGAGGTCATTACATACTCATCAAAGGCGAAATCCACCAAGATGAAGTGTCTATCCTGAACATCTATGCCCCAAATACAAAGGTGTCCACATTTGTAAAAGAAACATTACTAAAACTTAAATCACATATAAAGCCCCACACACTTATAGTGGGAGATTTCAAGACACCACTCTCACCACTAGACAGGAATACCATACAGAAACTCAACAAAGAAGCAAAGGGTCTAATAGAACTAAAGACCCAACTGGGATTAACAGACATCTATAGAACATTTCATCTACATAAAAAAGAATATACCTTCTTCTCACCACCACATGGAACCTTCTTAAAAATCGACCACATATTGGCAACATATCCAACCTCAGCATCATAAAATAATTGGATTAACTCCATGCATCTTATCAGACCACCATGCTTTAAAATTAGAATTCAGCAACAACACAAATTGCAGAAACCCTACAAACTGGTGGAAATTGAATAATGCACAACTACACCATTCCTGGGTCGAAGAAGAAATAAAAAAAGAAATTAAAGACTTCCTAGAATTCAATGAGAATGAAGACACAACATAACCAAACCTATGGGACACTTCGAAAGCAGTGCTACGGGGGAACTTCACAGCACTAAGTGCCCACAGGAAGAAATTGGAGAATAGTTATACTAGAGAATTAACAGCACAGCTGAAAGCTCTAGAACACAAAGAAGAAAACACCCCCAGGAGGAGTAGACACCAGGAAATAATCAAATTGAGGGCTGAAATCAATGAAGTGGAAACTAGGAAAACAATACAAAGAATCAATGCAAGGAAGAGTTGGTTCTTTGAGAAAATCAACAAGAGAAACAAACCTTTGTCCAAACTTACCAAACAGCAGAGAGTGAACATGCAAATTAACAAAATCAGAAATTAAAAGGGGGACATAACAACAGACCCTGAGGAAATTCAAAAAATTATCAGGTCATTCTTTGAAAACTTGTATTCCACAAAATTTGAAAATTTAAAGGAAATGGATGACTTCCTGGATAGATATCACTTGCCAAAATTAAATCAAGAACAGATAAGCAATTAAAATAGACCTATAACCCCTATGGAATAGAAGCAGTCATCAAAAGTCTCCAAACCAAAAAAAAGCCTAGGGCCAGATGCATCAGTGCAGAATTCTACCAGAAATTCAAAGAACAGCTTATACCAATTCTTCTCAAAGTATTCCACACAATAGAAGCATAAGGGTCTTTTTCAAGCTCTTTCTATGAGGCTTCAATAACTTTGATCCCGAAGCCACACAAAGACACAGCTAAGAGAGAACTTTAGACCAATATCCCACATGAACATTGATGCAAAAATACTGGCAAATTGAATCCAAGAACACATCAAAACAATCATTCACCACGATCAAGTAGGTTTCATCCCAGGGATGCAGGGATGGTTCAACATACGAAAATCCATCAACGTAATCCACCATATAAACAAGCTGAAAAACAAAAATCACATGATCATCTCCCTAGATGCTGAAAAAGCCTTTGACAAAATCCAACACCACTTCATGATAAAGGTCTTGGAGAGATCTGGGATAACAGGAACATACTTAAACATAATAAAAGCTATATATAGTAAACCAACAGCTAACATCAAACTAAATGGACAGAAACTCAACTCAATTCCTCTAAAATCAGGAACAAAACAAGGCTGTCCACTCTCTCCATACCTTTTCAACATTGTACTTGAAGTTGTAGCCATTGCCATAAGACAACAAAAGGGGATCAAGGGGATACAAATTGGGAAGGAAGAGGTCAAATTTTCACTGTTTGCAGATGATGAGATACTCTAAATAAATGACCCAAAGAACTCTACCAGGGAACTATTACAGCTGATTAACATCTTCAGTAATGTGGCAGGCTACAAGATCAACTCAAGAAAAGCAATAGCCCTACTATATACAAATGATAAAAGGGCTGAGAAAGAAATCAGAGAAACATCACCCTTTACAATTGCCACAAACAACATTAAATACCTTGGGGTAATGCTAACCATACACGTGAAAGACCTGTATTGCAAGAACTTTGAACCTTTAAAGAAAGAAATTAAAGAAGCCCTCAGAAAATGGAATGTAGTAAAAATGGCAATCCTACCAAAAGCAATCTACAGATTCAATGCAATCCTCATTAGAATCCCAGCACAATTCTTCACAGACCTTTAAAGAACAATAATCAATTTTGTATAGAAAAACAAAAGACGCAGGATAGCCAAAACAACCCTGTTCAAGGTACTGTCTGGAGGCATCACCATCCCTGACTTCAAGCTCTATTATAGAGCTACAGTCCTGAAAACAGCTGGGTATTGGCACAAAAATAGACAGGTAGACAAATGGAATCTAATTGAAAACCCTGATATTAACCCACTCACATATGAACATCTGATCTTTGACAAAGAAGCTAAAAATATGCAATGGAATGAAGAAAGTTTTCAACAAATGGTGCTGGCATAACTGGAGGCTGGCATGTAGAAGAATGCGGATCGATCCATGTTTATCACCATGCACAAAACTTAAATTCAAATGGATCAAAGACCTCAACATAAATCCAGCCACACTGAACCTCTTAGAAGAGAAAGTGGGTGGTACCCTTGAACGAATTGGTACAGGAGACAGCTTCCTGAACATAACACCAGTAGCACAGACAGTGATATAAACAATTAATAAATGGGACCTCCTGATACTGATAAGCTTCTGTAAGGCAAAGGACACAGTCAGCAAGACAAAAAGGTAGCCCACCGAATGGGAAAATATTAACTAGCCGCACATCTGACAGAGGGCTGATCTCCAAAATTTACAAAGAACTCAAGAATCAAGTCTCCAAAACACCAAAGGATCCTATTAAACAGTGGGCTGCAGAACTAAATAGAGAATTTTCAATAGACGAGTCTAAAATGACTGAGAGGCACTTGAGAAAGTGCTCAAAATCCTTAGCCATCCGGGAAATGCAAATCAAACTACTCTGAGATACAATGTCACTCCTGTAAGAATGGCTAAAATCAAAAACACCAAGGAGAATTTATGCTGGAGAGGATGTGGTAAAAGGGGAACACTCCTCAATTGCTGGTGGGAGTGTCAACTGGTTCAGCCACTTTGAAAATCAGTATGGAGATTCCTCAGAAAAATGGGAAAAAACCTACCACAAGACACAGCAACTCCACTCTTAGGCATATATCCAAAAGATGTCCATTCATACAACAAGAATATCTGTTCCACTATGTTCATAGCAGCATTATTTGTAATAGCCAGAACTTGGAAGCAACCTAGATGCCCCTCAACCGAAGAGTGGATAGAGAAAATGTGGTATATTTACACAATGGAGTACTATTCAGCAGAAAAAAACAATGGAATCCTGAGATTTGCAGGCAAATGGGTGACACTAGAAGAAACCATCCTGAGTGAGGTAACCCAGTCACAAAAAGAGAAACATGGCATGTACTCTCTCATATATGGATTTTAGACATAGATCTGGGGAGTGCCAGCCTACAATACCATAGCCAGAGAGTCTGGGAAAGAGAAACTTCATTCAGTGGCTGATGGAAGAAGATCAGACTCCCATGGCTAAGTACTGAGCTGAACTCAAGAAAGCCAGTAACAGAGAGGGAGGACTGATGACCAAAGGAGTTAAGACTGGGTTGGTTTAACCCCAGAAACAGCTGATCTGACAAGGGTTAACTCTTGAATCCCAGGCTTTTGCCTGGGCATCCATCATGGGACTGATAAAGACCCCCTAGGAGGAGATCTAGGTAATCTATTGAGCCTTGGGCAGTAGATCAGTATCTAGGAGGAAGCCTATGTAATCTATTGAGCCTTGGGCAGTAGATCAGTATTCATCCTGAGTATACACATGGACTTTGGACTCCCATCCAACAATGTGAGATAAACTCTAACTCTGAACGCTTGGGGGCAGGGTCTAGGCCCTGCCCTGGATGAAATTAACGTCTATGGACACCTCCATGGAGGGCCTCACCCTCCCTGGGGAAATGAGGGGATAATGGGGGATTTGGGGGTAGGGCACGGGAGGAGGGGAGGGAAAGGGAGAGGGACCTGTAACTGACTTGTAAACCAACCATGTTTCTAATCTAAATTTAAATTTAAAAATAAAAAAATCCGGGCATTGGTGGCAAATGCCTTTAATCCCAGCATTCGGGAGGCAGAGGCAGGCGGATCTCTGTGAGTTCCAGCCCAGCCTGGTCTATAGAGCGAGTTCCAGGACATCCTCCAAAGCCACAGAGAAACCCTGTCTCGAAAAACCAAAAAAAAAAAAAAAAGAAAAGACAATAAACAAAAAAATAACTACTCTTCATATATTGAAATGGAAAATTATATTAAATCAAAAAGACCTTCACTCATGTGTTCAAATGAAGTAAACATTTTACTTAGTTTTTAATCTGAAATCTTACAGTACCTGTTGAAATCAAGCAATCTCAAAGTCATAGCAAACTAAAGTTGTCTTAACTACTCAGGGATGATGTGTTTGCATATAATTTGCCCATGAATTCTATGAGCAAAAAAATATGATATTTTTTTGCATTACCAAGGTATAGGTAGAATGTGTTATATGGAGCAGCAAAGAAAACACACTGGTCCCTCCCCTTCTCCCCTTCTCTTTCTTCTACCTTGCTGGCTCCCCATTTGCTCAGGAGATCTTGTCCTTTTCCCCTTCTCTGGACCCAGGTAGGTTGACTTGGGGCAACAACAGAGGAAAAGACCAAGGAAAGAAATACCTTAATAGAGGAAGCTGTTATGAGCTTATTGAGAAACCTAGCACTTGGAAAATCTCTAGGAATCCACAAGGATGAGCCCAATTAAGAATCTAAGCAATAGTGTGAAGGCTTACTTACATGCCCTTCCCCTATAATGAGACTGATGACTACCTGAAATAACATCATAGAGCCTTCATCCAGTAGCTGATAGAAGCAGAAGCAGGGATTCACAGCTAAACACTGAGCTGAACTCCTGGAATCCATTAGTACAAACAGAGGAGTGATAAGCAAAGGGGTCAAGACCATGATGAGGAAAATCACAGACACTGCTGACCTGAGCAATTGGAACTTCATGGTCCCCAATCTAACAGCTGGAGAACCAGCATAAGAATGAACTCGGCCCCCTGAATGTATCAGTTGGGGGGCTTGGGCAGTCTATGTGGCCTCAGGAAGTGGAACCAGTATTTATCCCTAGTTCATGAATGGATTTTGGGAACCCATTCCCTAAGGAGGGATATTCTCTCAACCTAGATACAGCAGGGAGGGACTATGTCCTGCCCCCACTGATGCTACAGACTTTGATGATTCCCAATGGGAGGCCTCATCCTTCCTGAGGAGTGCATGGGGGTGGGTGATGGGGTGGGGGGAAATGGGAGGATTGCAGGAAGAGGAAACTGGGATTGGAATGTAAATTAAGATTGTTTTTGATTTAAATAAAAATTAATTCTTTAAAAAAGGAAACACACTAGAATGTTCAAATACCATGATCCTGATGAGTAAATATGGCTATACAAGGAGGCAAGCAGGAGAAAGTACATACCTCAGTCAGGAGACTACTTGTCACACAGGCAGGACAATACAAATTTGATTTCCAAAACTTAAAATCTAGGTACAATGGCCCATTATTATAATCCCAGAGCTGGGAAGTCAGGGTCAGTGTATCCCTGTTCAGCCAGTCTAAACCACTTGGCAAGTTCCAGATCATCAAAAAGTCCTGCATCACAAACCAAATTACCAGCAGTTATGGAGTAGTAACCAGAGGTGACCCCTCACAATCACCCTTTCATATAGAAAAACAAATGACCTTGGAATGAGCCATGAGCAGAAGTGACTACCTTGTGGATAACTGTGCCACAGAGCAAGCAACTACAGTGGAAACATGCTTGAGAAAGGAGAAGCAAAAGCACTATATCTGAACTACATTTAGAGATGCTTCAGGTATTTTCTGAGATAATATCAGAGTAAATACAACAGATGCTAAGGTAAGTTCATGGGGGAAATCAACAGGGATTTATTGTCTGATGGTTCTAAGACTGAGTGTAGCCAGTATTCTGTAGAACAGGTGTAACTTTTTTCTTAGTCAATATGATCTAACTGGAACTCTATGTTTATCTGTTTATCTAGGTAAATTCTATTAAGAAAACTATGGCATCAATGAAGGTGAGAATGTACACTTTGTGAGGAAATAATTTCTCTTGAAGAGAAAACATTCCATCAAAAACTCATCCCTAAAGAAAATGAATAAAAATATGTGACCATTCTCATTATTTATTACTCTTGGCTTGACAGGTAGAATAACATTTTTGCATTTGAAGCACTTTGTTAGCACCTCAATGTTTATCTGTGAAGGAAGACTCACATCTTTTTAGATAATTTTTCATTTCTGTTCTTAATATAGAATCTGACATGATGTAATTTACATAAAAGATGACTAAATCAATGCATCATGAAGACTATCATGTATATGCGCTATGCATGGATTCTCGGTGATAAAAGGTAACCAGTTACATATTTATCTTCCTCTTATTGTAGCAAACTTAAATTTATATATGTATTATTTGTGTGTGTGTGTGTTTGTTTGTAAGACAGTGAATGGGGGATACAAGTGAATGTGAATACATATATGGTACATCACACATGTGGAGGTAATTGGACAACTTACTTCAGGAGTTGGTTCTCTTCTTCAAGCATGGGTCCTAAGGATTGCACTCAGGTCATCACGCTGTTGCTATAAGCTTTTTGAGCTGATGAACTATCTTACCCACAGTGTACTAACTTCAAAGGTAATGTGACTGAAACACAGAGAAGATAATTCATATCTCACAATAAAAGTTTACAAAGGGAGTATGTGCACTGAATAATATGTCTCTAATATTCTATACTACATTTGTCGTGAAGGTGTTTCTAATGCTTAACTCTGTCAGTCTGTACACCAGGATTAATTTCAATGGGAATTTATCAATTCCACCTTGTTCATTTGCAATAGTTGAAAGTCTATGTAAAATACCAAGATCATTGGTTATCTAAAGACAACTATCAAACAAGGGTCCTGGTAAATTTTCACATGTGAGGAATTCATGTTGTTCTATTTTAACATGTTAGAACAAAGATCCTTTGAAATTAATGAAGCATGGTATGAATCAAAATCAAATGAGTGTATTATGACAGATTTCCATTTGTGCATGACATATATCCATTTCTAAGATGGTTTAGAGTTGTGAAAAAATTGCTCAATTACTGGCAACTGAGAGGCCTTATTACTTCTCAATGACTTGACTGTTTATTCAGTTATGTCAAAAGGACATGCTTTTCTCTCCACCAATTGTTGACCAATTTCTTTTTGGAAAGATCAAGTTATTTTCTCTCACTGTACATTTATACTGTACCTATTAACAAACCTTGCAAAGTGCCTAACTTGCTCTTACTTTGCAATTGAAACACTGGGAAATCAGACTCATTATGGAATGAACATTTATGCAGCTTTTTAACTACTTGGAGTCTCTGGAGACAGAATCATCACCCCATCCAATCCTCTCTTCTCTACTGGTTGCTCTTGGGGTCTCATTATCTTATCTAGTGTTTCAAGCTCAAGCAAATGTGCTAACACCAGGAGGATTACTCACTGCTACCAACTTAAAAAATAAAGAATGGAAAAGAATGTGCCAGTATTAGCATGTCCAGAAGAGAAACGGTTGTACATAGATTCCTCATCATCAATAAGACCTGCCAAAATGACATGAGAAGGGTGTGGGAGCAGAATTAAGAGCTCTTTGCAATGTGCTAATGATACTGATGTCCATGAGTGAAGGAAAGAATCATGTCTCCAATATGAATTAAATGTTGTTCTTTGATGAAAATTGTTAACAATTATAGGGGGAAGTTCACAGGGCACTTACTTAACACATGCAAAAAGAATGCATACTTTGAGTCAGGTCGTGGTGGAGCATGCCTTTAATACAAGCAATTGGGAGGCAGAGGTAGGTGGATCTCTGTGACTTTGAGATCAGTCAGGTCTACAAGAGCTAGTTCCAGGACAGCCTCCAAAGCCACAGAGAAACCCTGTCTCAAAAAACAAAACAAAACAAAACAAAGAATGCATACATTGTGGTTTGGTAAGCATTGTCGACTTTACCAATTTGTTTTATTTCAGATCAGAACTTCTTGATTTTTTCTTCCTTTTTTAAATTTAAGTTAGAAACAAGCTTGCTTCACATGTCAATCCCAGCTCCCTCTCCTTCCCCTCTGCCCCAACTCCCCCCTACCAGGTCCCTCAGGCCCCCACCCAGTCTCCACTCCAATCCCCAGGGAGGTTGATGCCCTCCATGGTGGATCTCCAGAGTCTGTTATTTCATCAAGAGCAGGGCCTGAGCCTTCCCCCAAGAGTCCAGGTTGAAAGAGCATCCCTCAATGTGGGATGGGCAGCCAAAGACCATTTGTATGCCAGGGAGAAATACAACCCAAGGCCCCATAGATTACCTAGGCCTCCTCGCTGACACCCACATTAAGGGGGTCTGGATCAGTCCCATGCTTTCCATACAGTCATCAATCTGGGGACCAAGAGCTTCCCCTTGTTCAGGTCAACTGTTTCTGTGGGTTAAACCAGCCCTGTCTTAACCCCTTTGCTCATCAATTCTCATTTCTGTCACTGGATTCCTGGAGTTCAGTTCAGTGTTTAGCTGTGGGTGTCTGCTTCTGCTTCCATCAGTGGCTGGTTGAAGGTTCTGTCTCCCAAACTCTCTGGCAGTGGGATTGCATGCTGACACTCCCCTGATTCATGCCTAAAATCCATATACGAGTGAGTACCTACCATGTTTCTGTTTTTGTGACTGGGTTACCTCACTCAGGATGGTTTCTTCTAGGGCCATCCATTTGTTTGCAAATGTCAAGATTCCATTGTTGTTTTATTTTCCTCTGAATAGTAAATGTACCACAATGTGGAACTTCTTGACTATTTTCCTTTCCTTTAAACTCTGTCATCTTATCTTTCCACTTTCCCAACTTTATCTTTATTACTCACTTTAGTGAATTTCCCAAATTTAGTCTTCACTATAGATAGTGGTTAACACTCCTTTTCTTACTGTAAAGGAAATTAAGGGAAAAAGTTTAAAACACACTTCACCAAATTAAAAGCATGTCAACCACTACAAAGTTCTAATTTATTGAAAACCAGTGACTTACAGGATGAGAAATTATTTCAACTTTTGGTCATCAATCTTGCAGTTTTCTTTCTGTATAGACTAGATCCTACTATGATGCTTCATGTATCAATAAGTCAGAAAATAGTTGCCCAAATTATGTTATAGATATAGATGGACATTTTGTTTATCATAAAGAGTATTGTTTACTAGAACAAGTTATTAAATACACTTGTTATCCAATAAGTGATCTGTGGAAAATAAAAAATTAGACAGATATGATTTTCTTATTTGGGATGCTTTTCTACATGCTGTGAATATGTTTCATTACTATTTGTTAATAAAGAAGCTGATTTGGCTAATAACCATGCAAAATCAAACTATGCAGAAAATCCAAGGAAAGATACAGGGAACAAGAAGATGGAGTCTGGGAGATTCCAGCAGCTATCAGAGAAGCAAGATGTGATGTAACAACTGTGTGTCAATACACAGTTTAATAGAAATAGGTTAATTTTAGTTGTAAGAGCTAGTTTGCAAAACCAGAGGCTTCAGTCAAATATTTATAGTTAATATAAGCCTCTGAGTGGTTGCTTGAGAACTGGTGGACAGGAGAGAAACTTCTGGCTACAATTTTCCTCTTCATCTGCTTAAGTCACTAGTTATTCTAGCTGATACGTAGAATTTATTAAGAAAATCTACTTACAAAGAGGCTTGCCCAACTCTGTTCTCCAGCTTGCAGACAAGAGGTTGGTCTGTACTGAGAACATAAATGAGCTAGAGACAGTATTGGAGTCTGTGGAAGACATTGCTATGCAGTGGAAACTCATCTGCTGTACTGAAATCTGGATAAGACAAAGTGCCTGTTTTCATTGTGAGTTGGTTGAGAGATTGTAGGGGTGGAAGAAAGAGAGTAAGTGTTGGGAAGGCTGCACCTTCACTACAGATACTACTGTCTGTTTTGTGTGTGAATGTACTGAATCGTACTGACACAGCTGACAGGAAGAATTATGTTTTCTCATGAGCTTGTGCTCTTTATTGCTCACATTAGCTCTTGCAGCAGGAAAAAAATTACAAGTGAATTCAACAGGGTAAATCTTCAATAAGAATAAATCTTCCTTGACATACCGTATGATACTGATGCTGTCACCTTGCAGAAAAGAAAGCAAATGGGATGGAGAGCATTTTACTACCATGAATGCCCCACAAGGCAGGGAGTAAAGGCTCATGACTGCCCTCCCCAAAATAAGTCTTTCCTTTTGTTCCAAGACATGACATCAATTCTAAGGGATGACTGTGGCTGCCAACAAGATCACTGAACTAATACCTTTTTGTATCTGAGATTTCAACGCTATCCTAAAGTTAAGCCAAGTACATTAGGGGAAAAAATGCAGTACCCTGTTTCTATTATTTTTGCTGAAAATCAAAAGAAAGTGATGTTCAAAAACACTAAAATAAAGTGGCTAGCAGCTATACAAGCTTATACTCCCACTCGTAATGAAGGAGTAAGGGTGTTTCCCTTGTTCTACATCCTTGCCAGCAGCCTGGGCTGTCACTCATATTTTTTATTTTAGCCATTCTCACAGGTATAATGTGGAATCTCGAAATTTTTATTTGCATTTCCCTGATGCCTAAGGATGTTGAACATTTCTCCTGGTGTTTCTAGGTCATTTGAGATTTCTCTGTTGAGAATTTTCTCTGTTTATATTTATATCTCATTATTTAATTGGATTTTTTGTCTTGTTGATGTTTCCAGCCCTGCGTCAGATGTAGAGTTGGTGAAAATCTTTTCCCATTCTGTGCGCTGCCTTTTTGTCCCATTGACAATTTCTTTGAGACCTATGACATGGGAGGAATCCCACTCCTGACATTGCCTGGAGGATCAGAAACCAGAGGCAGGATTGCGCACAGACCTTGCAGATAGAAGCCTGGCATAATCACTATCAGAGAGGCTCCATCCAGCAACTGATGGAAACAACCGAACATTAGGCAGAACTCGGGGAATTCTGCAGAAGGAGGGAATGATTATAGCAGCCAAAAGAGTCGAGGAAACCACAAGAAAACCCACAGAATGAAATTACCTGGGTTTATAGGAGGTACCTGAGATTGAACCAACAATCAGGGAGCCTTCATGGGTGTGAACTAGGCCCCCTTCCTGTATGTTATAGTTTTGTAGCTTGGTGCTTTTGAAAACTCCAAACATAGAGAGTGGGGGCTATTTCTGATGTATTTGCCAGCTTTTAGGACCCCTTTCCTCCTCCTCGGTTGCCTTGTCCAGCCTTAATGTGAGGGGATGTCCCTAGTCTTGTTACAACTTGATATGCCATGTTTGGCTGATATTCCTGGGAGGCCTGCCCTTTCCAGAATGGCAGTGGAAGGGGAGGGTAGACAGGAGGTACTGAAATGTGTGGAGTGAGGGGAAACTGTGGTAGGGATGTAACACATAATAGAATAAATTAATAATAAAAAGAAATAAAGGCAAAATCTAGTTTAATCTGGCAGCATTCCTGGAATATTCAACCTGCCTTCCAAAACTTTTGTTTAAGTATAGGTTAAGTTATAGAAAAGAACCAAAGCTAAAGTCTAGAGTACAAATGAAAATAAGACAATAAATAAAGATGCTTGGAAAATCTTTTTACAAAAACATAGCAAATGAGGATGGATTAAGAAGCATACTTTCATATTACAAATGCAGTAATCTTCCCCTTCAGGTGGAATACCCTAGATATCCAGAAAGCGCTATAAAAGGAATATTACTTACCAACTTCTGGCAATTCAGCTCTTTAGTCTTGGCATGAACATCTCTCTAAAATAAATCCCCATCTATAATCTATCTATCTATCTATCTATCATCTAGAATTTACCTATCCTTCTATCTATATTTCCAAGTGTATGGAAAATACTATTGCATTTCTTTCTGCCACTCATGCCTGACAACTTTTCTTCTTTCCCACTGGCTTGTTTCTTGCTGTGAATGTCTATTAAGAGGCTATTCGTAAATTCTACTATAGCACAAAAAGTCCACGAAATCCCACTGGTTTACAACAACATGTCAGCTTCAAAGCACTGATGGCTCAGCTATATTCCAAAGATTTTCCTTTATAATAAAATCTTGCTGAAGAAGCAGACCTGATATGAAACATAACACTCTTTTGGTACAAAAGAGAAATGACAGTGGAGTAGAAGCAGAATTAATGCTGATCTTCAACTGATGAATTATAATATGAAGACTGACCAGAGTATTTTTATTCCCCTATGATGAGACCCAGAAAATTTGAGGTTAATGTCCAATATTGATAGGTGACTAAATGAAAGTTTGTATATGAGGGAGATAATGTTTAAAACCAGTCATTGTATAATATGAGACACTGACTTCAGTACTGAGTCCATGAACAGTAAGTAAACTGTGATTGCTGAAAAAAATTATTTATATTTTCTTCCATTCTATTCTCTCTACAACTAAGATTCTTTTAAAAAACAAAATATGTAATGGTAATATTTCCAGAGGCAATTTGGAAGGCAATATGATGTAATTCATGAATTATACCAGTTCTTTAATGGATCTTATGTATACTTGCCAGACTACTAGGAAAGCTCAAAAAGGACTTGCAGGTTTGCAAGCAAATCTTATGAACACAAGAAGTAATACAGAAATCCCCGCTAAGAAAGTTTCAGAAAACTTTAACATCTCTTATCAACAAAACTTAAAGGACCTTGAAGCAAGAATGACCTATTAAATCATAATTTCAAGGTAAAAGGCCAAATGAAGGGTACATCCCTGAAGCCTTTGACAAGTACACCAGTCATTAAGATAAGTCCTAGGAAAGGCTGCCTTGGGGAAGAAAAGGAAAAAAAAAACAGTTCCACAAATATTTAGTATGTTTATAGTATTTTTTATTTAACTTTACATTACATGTAAAATAAAACCTCCATTTGATTATGGCAAAGACTGAGAATTTTTTCTGAATATTAAGCTTGAAAACAAAGTGAGCTGTGCCCCAAATCTATGTTACTAAAGGCATCTAGTCATTCATTATCTAGAGATTCTTCTGACTGGTTTGATAAATTAAGGAACAAGGCTGAGACAGGGCATGTGTCAGGAACCATAGGCATCCTACCATTGTGGAAGAGAGCCTCTAGCCAGCCCTCATCCAGAACGTGGGCAATTAGTAGCAAGGACACTTGGAAGTTGAATTTGCTAACAACTCAAAAAAGAGAGGAATAGATTCTTTCCCAGATGAGCATAAATAGAAAAACACAGCAGGATTTAGCTGACATGGGTTAGGATTTATAAGACCCTAAATAGACAACTCAGCTGTGTTTCAGCTCCTAACTCAATAAACAAACAAACAAATAAATGGAATCATTATTCTAAAAGTATGTTACATTAAACCATTGAGTTTGCAGTCATTTTTTGTAATCCAGCATTAGAAATGTAAAACAATAATAGAGTTAATAATAGAAACATAAAATAAAAATACAGAACTTAGAAAAAGAAATATATATATATGTATGTATATATATATATATATATAGTAAATGTAGCAATGTAAATGATCAAGTGTATTCAGGTGTATTCACTATTTTCTCACCGCTGTAATCAAAGATCTGAAAAAAGCAACTTAAGTGAAGAAGGACTTATTATATTATGGCTTACAGTTAGAGAGTATTATTCCAAGACAGTATGGAAGGCATGGTAACAAGAACCGAATAATGGCTACAAAGAGAGGAGACAAGCCAAGAGCATGGCATCAATAACTGGGAAGAAGAGCGTAATCATTAAATAAGTTTGAGTTTTTAGTACTAGAGGCCCATCATCTGGGCAACAAGTATTCAAACACATGTTGCTATAGGAAATATTTCACATTCAAACAATGCCTGTGGTTATTTACATAAGACTTATAGATTAGCCCCCTCAACTTATCATCATGCATGGGTAGAAGTCCAGGAAGCTCCACATTGAATCTCTAGAATTCACTCAACTGATTATTAACATTTAGCTGTTGTTAGGAAAGAGGTTGTCCTTTTCTTCAGTAGGGTATCCCCTGACAAATTGTCCATGTTCCATAAATAATCTTGTTACATGTGTACAAGCAACTCTAATGAAATGCAGTGGTTCATGCAGAGAAAGAAGACAAGAAGGTAGGAGGGAGACTCTTTGGGAATAAGTGTTGCAGTGAGAGAGTGATATGAATGAGTGACCATAATGGGGATGAAAGGGAATGAAGTTCATTAAATAGATTCAGGACACTGTGAAAGAAGAAAATAATGCCATGAATAAATAATAAAATGAAATGATATTGTCATTTATTGTTTAGAGATAGGAAAAATAATGCATTAGTATTTGAGGAGTTGTAAATCATAGAATTAACTATAAGAGCAGGCAGTATACGATAGTATTAAGTATGAAGTTATTAAAATCAACCAAGATAGATAAGACAATGGAATGTCAGGATACACACAAATGAGTAAAGATATTTGATATATAGCATTAAATAAAATTCTTTTCTAAGTGCAGGCTTCTCTTTAGCCTATAAAGTAATGCATTTAAATTCTAAAATAATATTCACTTCTAGTGAAAAGATCATGTTGATAAAGAAATGAGTATACATTGGTGTAATTGTTAACTATTATGCAATCCTTTTCTTCACACATTGCAACCCATGGTAAAATAATCAACTGAGCCATATTCATCCCATGGTTGCAAGGTGGCATGGTATATGACAAGGGACTAGATATGTGCCCACTACGCTACATGCTTTACCCTAAGAAATGTTTTAAATTTTTCAAAGTAAATTTTTAAGTTCAAAGAATGAATTTATAAATCTTACATCATCCATCAGTGTAAGGGCTCCCTTCTGGAAAACAATACTGGGGAAGACACTAGAGTTGCATACAAATATTTTGAATATTTGAATTTATTTACATTGAGAAGCTGATTACCTGACTTCAAGGTGATACGTAGCTTTCAGAGAATCAAATGTTAAATAGATATTGGAACTACTGAATTTATGGTTACATGTGAAAATATGTTACTCTGATTTCTTACATTGTATATTGTACTTGTAAAATACATACGTTTGATTGCCAATCAAGAAAAAAGCAATAATTGGTCAGTACTGTACAAGTGTTTTAGGTGCTACAATTTTTGAGTTTGTACACTCTATTCTGACTTTGAAAGTACTCGTTAGATAAGTTAATCTGAAGCTAAAGAAAAGTATAATCACTTGTCAAAGAATTTCTTAAAATTTGTCTGATCTTCATGGGTTTTCAATATTTGTTATTAGTAAGTAATATAATTAGATGAAATATATATAAACAGTCAGATGGTTATATTTGCATTAAGAAAGTTTTAGTGTCAGAATGATGAGGAAAAATACCTACTCAATGTATAGATTAGATTTCTATAGCCAAAAGAAGTTGACGTTTTGGCATTTACATTTATCTTGAATTCTACCTAATTGTAGTGTAGGAAAGACACTGTGAAAAAGGATTTATCAGAAGAAAGTTCTACAAAGTGCTGCTACTTTTTAACTTAAAGGAATTATGTATTTATTTTTGTTCATAATTTAAAAATAATCTGCTATTTTAGTTTGAATTTATTTAAGATACTTGCAGTTATCTATTTGAAAACTGGAACATTTTATTTTTGTCACTTAATATTTCCATCCATATTTCAACAGAAGTGTAGTAAGAAGCTTTTTCTCTTGTGAGGGGTCCACCATCCAGATCTCAAAGGAATCACACTGGAGTCTTATTCTTAATGTCTGACCTAGGGTTGGCTTGTTGCTAGTCAGATTTTCTTAATTTACATTAATCTATCTTGGATTTTATCTTTTCTTAATTCCATAAATCTTACTTTCCTTCTTATTCTGTGTTTGACTAGGTGGCTCGGTGGCTCAGTGGCTAGCTGGGTGCCTGAAGAACTGGGTGGCTGGAGGACTGGGTGGCTGGGTGGCTAGGTGGGTAGATTGCTGGATGCCTGACCCCTGATGTCCTCCTCTCCTTGTTATCTCCTTGCTTCTTGCTCCCTTCTTCCTCATTTCTCCTTATATTTATACTCTACCTGCCAGCCCCACCTATCCTTGCTCCTGCCTCACTGTTGTCCATTCAGCTCTTTATTAGACCTTCAGGTGTTTTAGACAAGCAAAAAAATCACAACTTCACTGAGTTAAACAAATGCAGCATCAACAAAAGTCACCACCTTAAAATAATATTCTATGTCAGAGAAGTGTATGTGTGTGTGTGTTTGTGTGTGTGTGTGTGTGTGTATAGTTCAAAAGAACTTTTGGGAATCACTTCTCTCTTTTCAACTCGTGGGATCAGGAATACAAACCCAGTTAGCCAATCAACTGAGCCATCTGTTTGGCCCTCAAAAGTTAGATTTTTGATGCTATTTCAATAGAAGTTAGCTTAGCCATTCAAGTTATCTAGATTTTCCTCGCGGTCCCAATTTTCATTCCTGGGTTGTTTTTTTTTTGGAGACACATACCTTGCATAATATTTGCTTTGTCTGTTCAAGTCACAAGTGGATTTTGATTCTCACATAACTTGACAAGGTTTTCTGAAGCAGTATCTTTTCTTGATTTTTTTCTATTTAAAAATTTACAAAAGAGAACTGTATGCCCATCTTTAATTCGATTATTTCTTTTTCGTGTTTCATCTTAATTGTTGCCTAGGGGTACACTTTATTATGAGGGAATCCCTACATTCCAAGACAAGCATAGCAACTTACTGACTGAGCAGAGAAGTGGAGGATTGGAAAACATATTCTAGAGATGCTTGTTTTCCCAGACTATTCAGACTCCACACTATGCAGTTTCTGCATGCATATTTTATACCTACAGATATATATTGTTAAATAATTGATAAAACCAGATATGCTTTCTACAAGGCAATGCCATGTTCTCATTTGATCTACTTTGGTAGAATCACTTTCTGTCCAGGAATTTACTGCAGTGATGTGCATGGTAAATATTTAATAGCATTAGCAGCATCAGAGTCTATTTTTCTTTGAAGAGTACTTAATTATGTCAATTTCCACATGATGAGATGCCAAAGTGAAGTAAGTATCATTTGAAATTGGAACAACTATGTGAAAGTGCAGAGGTCCTTACATATGCCTCCTGCAACAAAATGCCAATATGTGCGTCTAATGAGGCAACAGAGCAGAATCTCAACATAACTCATTGGACAACACTTAAAAAATGACAATCTATGTGATACTTTCACTGAGCAAGAATTAAAATCTACTTACCACACTCAATGAATTAAAGATTTCTTTAGTTAAACATGGATATAATTGATATAAGATTTTTAAAAATTCATTATGTCCCTGCATTTTCTATGAATTCTGGTATATTTGTGTATGGAAGGGGCATTGCACTCAGGTAGAGGACAGATCTCAACCTCAATGCCATTTCTCAGGAGTTTATCCACTTTGTTTTTTTTTGTTTGCATATTTTTGAGACAGTGTCTCTCATTGGTCTAAAGCTTGAGCAGGTGACAGGACTTGGGGGACAGTGAGCTCCAGGGATCATGCTATTTCTACCTCCCTGATGTTGGGATTGCAAATGCACATCACCATTGCCAGACCTTTATTTTTTTCTTTAAAGATTTATGTGTTTATTATGTATATAGTGTTCTGCCTGCATATATGCCTGCAAGCCAGAGGAGGACACCAGATCTCATTATAGATTATTGTGAGCCATCATGTGGTTGTTGGCAATTGAACTCAGGACCTCTGGGAGAGCAGTCAGTGCTCTTAAGTGTTGAATCCACTTCTCCAGCCCCAATTCCCAGATTTTTAAAATGTATTCTTGGGATCAAGTCCTCATAATTGAGTAATAAGCATTTTACTGATTGAGCTAACACTCAGCCATTTTTACTGGCCTGCATTTTAAATAGAATCAGAAGTTGATATTTGACAATTTTGATCTAAAAAGTGTGATATGTTTATCAGCCTTGACTCCTTTAGTACAGAAGTCCTGATGATGTAGGGAATATAATTCTGTTAATTCTTTCTTATAAAAAGAGATCATTCTATATTCTCCATAATTGCTTTATTATATTATGTCTATTACATTCTATACCAAGACTTTGAGCAATAAAAAAGGTGACAGGATAAGTTGATGGGGGATGACCTTCTTTATGCTATGAATATATGTTTTTCTTATTGGTTGATGGATAAAGCTGTTCCAACCAATGGACAGGCAGAATGTAGCCAGGAAGGAAGTGTAGGTTGGGATACCAGACTAAGAGAATGCTTGTAAGAGGAATGAGGAGAGTGAATTGTTGCTGGTGGTTTCTATTGTCCTGTCAGTTCTGCCACCATTCTCAGCCCAAAATAAACATACAGACATTATATTCATTTTAAAACTGTTGACCAATAGCTAGGGCTTCTTAGTGACTAACTCTCTCTTAATTATTAACCAACTTCTATTAATCTAAGTATTTCCAAGTGGGTTTGGCTTACCAGAGAATTCCCAAACCTGATACTCCTTTTGGTGGCTACATGTCATATATTGAGGTCTTTCTCTGCCTACCTTTCCCAGAATTCGCATCTCCTCATCCTGTCTGTCTTCCTGCCTCTATTGGCCAAACAGTCTTTTATTCATCACAAATAAGAGAAACATACATACAGAAAGACATTCCCCCATCAGTGAGTCTAGAGGAAGATACCATGTAGCTGCTGAGAAAGCAAGAAACCCAGGCAACATTGGTAAGCCAAGACCATGTGGTGATATACAGATTAATAGAAATGGGGTGATAAGTAAGAGTGAGCTAGCCAATAAGGATCCTGAGCCATAAACCAAACAGTTAATAATTAATATAAGCCTCTGTGTGTTTATTTGGTACTAAGGGGCTGTGGGACTGGGCTGGACAGAAACATATGTTAACAATAAGCAGCCAAATTCGACATGGCTTTTGTCTTAGTATACTTGGGTTTTGTGAAATAGTTACTTCTTCCTGTTTACATGTGATAACACAATTTTAGTGTACACTTGGCATTTAATCAAGCAAAGAGATGAAACATGTAACTCACAGCAATGCCAGAACATATGGCTTCGCCAAAAAGAAAAAGCTACAGCATTGCCCTCCGTGATGATGGTAGTTTTGAATCAAGCATCTGCAGGCAATCTTATTTTTATATCCTATCAAGGATTAATATTTAAAAGTACACATTTTTTAATTGGTTGTATCACAAGCCTTTAATTCCAGCACTCAGAAGACATAGGCAAGTAGACATCTATGAGGTCGAGTCTAGCCTGGTCTACAGAGAGAGTTCCAGGACAGTCAAGGCTACACAGAGAAAACCTGTCTTGAAAGTTAAAAATAAAATTAATTTTAAAAACAGAAAGGAAATTATAGGGTTCAATGTGCTTTCCTTTTATAGTCACTGGAAGTTTCAGAACACCAACAACATGACCATAGTTTCTATTCGTATGCTACATCAAAAATTGTAGTTAACGGTCTGGTAATGGGACTAAAAGACTTCTCAATGGTCCGGTTGAAGGGCTGATGATTTAAATGTAGACAAAGACAGCGCCTCATTCTTGCAAGGAGAATGGCATTTAGTGCAACAAGTGGGGAGCATTCAGTACCATTAGCACACAAGTTGGAAAACTACCAAGGTCAGGAGCTCAAGTTCCCAAGGTTCTCTGAAAAAGGATGAACAGATAACAAGAATTAGCAATTATGCTTACCTGGAAAGAGGGGACAAGTATTGCTTTGCTAGAAGCTCCTGTTCACAAGCTGGTCAGCAGACCCCCAGGGAGAAAGGAAGCAACAAAGAATAGAAAGATCACAGAAACTATGTTGATAGTCATAAGTACTTTTAACCCCAGCACTAGGGAGGCAGATGCAGATGGGTCTCTGTGAGGTCGAGGCCACCCTGCTCTACAGAGTGTGTTCTGGGACAGCCGGGACTACAGAGAAAGCTTGTCTCAAAACACAAAAGATATGCTGAGTCTTATTGTCATGGGATGGAATTACAGTTCATTTTTCTGGATTCTGTTTTCTTCCTTTTTTTCCTTTCTTTTGGTTTTTTGAGACAGGGCTTGTCTGTATTGTTTTGGAGTGTATCCTGGAACTTGCTCAGTGGTCCAGGCTGGTCTAGAAATCACAGAGATCCACCTGCCTCTGCCTCCCCAGTGCTGGGATTAATAACGTGTAATGCCACCACAAGGCATGGATTCTGTTTTCTTATGTCAATTTATTATTCATCTTTTACTGTGTTTTTTAAGACAGGGTTTCTCTGTGCATCCCTGGTTCTGTTAGATCTCATTCTTTATACCAATCTGTCCTCTAACTAAGAGATCCACTTGCCTCTGTCTCCTAAGTGCTAGGATTAAAAGTTTGTGCTACCTCTGTCTGTCTGGTTATTCATATCCTTCAAGAATTGATCCTTTTAATCATGATGCTTAATTTATTAGCACAAATGAGGCACTCCTGGCTTAGGTCAAGTAGGGTCACCCTCCCTTGCCCGTCTTCGGGGGACCTTGAACCCCTGTCTTAGGTGGGAGGGGTCTTCCCCACAGGTTGCCCGTCGACGGAGTCACCCCAACCTTAAATCATCTGTAACCAAACTTCATGGCTATCGGGATTGCCGTGGGCTAAGCTAAGCAATACTTGGTTACGGATCTCTTGCCTCTGGAACAAGGCACGTTTGAGCTCGGCATAAAGCCAGAATGCCTACCGCCACTGCCACCATTTCCAGGACCCCCATCGACATAGCGCCTCTCCATCACCGTACCCATCACCAGATCTGGGCCATAACATTCTACCAGCCTTCGTCTGTTACAAAGGTAACCTGCATGTGATTTACATTCTGTAACAAGGGTAACCCGCATGTGATTTACATTTACAATTTGATAAAGTTTACAATCGTTCCAAGATCTGTTCAGGAAAGCATTTAGAAAGTGCACTTGCACAGATACATTAGGTACAATCATTGATGTTACACATGTAGCATTATGAAAAATATGAACAATAGGCTTGTTGCACTATCCACAGAGCACCAATTTGTTCCTGTGGTGATGCGGTTTGTTGATTTAACATCAGCTGATTATGTAACTTGAGTCAAAGTCTCCTTTTTGTCGCTTTAGGACAAGTTGCATTTCTCCAGAAAAATACACTGGCCTAGGCGCGATTCCAGAAACAGGAACCACCAAGTCTGATATTTCAAGTGACCATGTCCTGTTCAAATACTGAAAAGAGGCTTTTGCCACTCATCATAGTCCATACCAATGTCCAAATATTTTAAATGGGTCCTTTTTTCCCATAAAGGGAAAAACTGGCAAAATGAATTCTGTCGTTTCAAGGTGTATCAAGAGCAGACAGTTAGTCTTTCCAGTTCTCTGTTGGCTTTGGGATGAAAACTCACAGATCCGGAAGGTTGATGCAGCAGGTCTGTTGAGAAACTGGAAATCTCGAACTGACTGTTTTCTTTCTTTCTTGGGCTCTAGATTCGATGACATCAAGGGTCAGGAACACTGATTTAGGAGATCTCACTCAAACTGGCTTAGGTAGGCTCCCATGGTCTCAGGTCTAGTTTTTCTCTGCTCCATGCATCTCACTAAATGGTCTGACAGCTGCACATTTTTAACAGAATAATAAAAATAGACCATCTTTCTTGGTTAGCTTTTGTTTGTTGTTTTTCTCTCTCCACTTGCCACAACATTAGTTATCCAGGAGAGGATCTTCAATTGAGAATATATATCCAAAGTTTGCTTGGCGGCAGGTTTCTAGGACATTTTGTTTTTAATTAACAAATGATGTTGGAGGGCTCAGCTCAGTAGGGACAGAGCCATTACTGAGCCAGGGGCTGTATGTGGTATAAGAAAGCAGATTGAACAAGCCAGTAAGAGCAAACCTGTAAGCATGGCCTTGTTCAGTTCCTGTCTTGAGTTCCTGCCCTGGTGTCCCTTCATGATGAACTGAAAGCTGTAAAATAAAGTAAACCTATTTCTCCTCAAGTTGCTTTTGGTAATGGTGTTTTATCACAGCAATGATAAACAAACTAAGATATCATTCACTAAACTTGTTTATGGGAAGATTTATTCACTGAACTGGCCTTGTTTTAATTTTAGGAGCAAAATATTAAAACCATGAACTCCTTTAATACTGGAAAATAGTATTTTGACACAGGATTTCTCACAAATAATGGCTGAGTTATTAGTTCATATATGAGTGTAAAATGTGAGTTTTTTTAGGTCAAGGAACAAACAAGTTTAACATAAAGAAGTTATCCAAAAACAAGCTTTATATATTACAGAATGTTGTGTGGATGACTTTACACAAAATAAAAGTTTTGGAAGTACATGTCTATTGAGCTTCATTCTTTATCAAATGATTTAACTTTTAAGAATCTTTTGAGGGTTGTATACAGTACAAGTCTGACATCTTAGTGTCACTGAAGGTCATGTAAGAATAAGCAGAATTATTGTTTCAATCAGAGGACCAGGATGGCTCCTTCAAGATAGTGTTTTCTATATATTACAGGAGAGCTTCATTCATGAAATATCAACAATAAGGTTGTACAAAGATCTGCTTGATGAGAATACCCCAATAACATGCCAATATGGATAGAAAAAATTTCACAAATGCACACAGCTAGATATAGAACTTCATATAGGAACTGCATACAGAGCTGTGGGAAAAACATTTTTCTCCATGTCAATTCTTAAGGAGTGACATCTGGCCCATCTGTGCCTTTGTCTTCCTACCTACAATGGTGGTGCAGTGATAAGCAAGTAATCAATTCCAGTTATTTATGGTGGTTTAATTTGGGAACTTTTCCTGGTATTATTAATAACAAAAATAATCTTTTTGTGGTAGGTTATGAGAGCAATGCAGTTCGCCACTTCAAATGCTTTTGAGGATTTGTACATACCTTTTCTGATGAGGTTCACAGTAACACAACCAGGAAGGTTCCCAAGAAGAAAACTGACTGAACACCAAAGCCTGATGATTTAGCGTGTTACAGTAATCATTAATCAAAGGCTGCTACCAATCTTGATTTGCCTCCCCAGTTTACAGTGGCTTGTTGTCAGGGCAACAGAAAAGGCATGTGAATAACAGAAAACAGTCTATTTTAAGAATAACCATTTTCTTTAAAATTATTATTGAGACATTGCTTTTGTGTGGAGGATCCAGTTTATTTATTTATGTTGTCTGGGAGATTTCTGGAGATACATGACACACATGTTTGCTCACCTCCAAAAAGAAACCCAGGACAGAACAAAGTAAGTTATACAAAGTCCATCTTGCTAAATCAATATGTTTTTATTGGGGGTTACTAATAAGAGTATGGGTGAGGGTTACTTACAGGAACAGAGTGATACAAGGGCAGTTGTATAGCTACAAAGCCCACACCAAAAGCAGGTAAAAACTCACAAAACTATAATTCTGGAGCTCTCTGCCCAACTTGCAGGAAGCTTTGACAGTTCTGAGAAATCTCTTGTAGTCAGTTCAGCTGGATAGTCTCTACAAGTAGTTGTTTTCTGTGTCTATAGCTCCAAACAGTGATCTTAAAGTATCTTGCAAATTTCGGCTTTCCAAGACATGAAGTTTGTTTATTCTTGTCTCTCATGAGCCTGCTAAATGAGCCAGTAATTACTATATAATAATTTTTAGGAAAGATGTCTTAGCAGTTACATCAAAATTCACTTAACATCTAGCTTATCTCAATTTAATCAATTATTGGTATACATGGAAACATACAATGCCACACAGTCACACACTCATAATACATACATACAGCATACTCACTTTATGTAACCATGTATAGGGAAGTATGAATAAATTTATAAAGCATAAATAATGCAGGTAATCACTTCTTCCCCAGAATGAATATGAAATTATAACACTTTTAGTGTGCATATATATAATTTGTTTTGCTGACAAGTTTACCTTAAGTATTCTTATAATGATACATAGTTCTGTAATGAATTGAAATTAGGAAACTACTCTTAAATAAACTGAGGCACTGTTTATAATAGTAAAAGAATTAGAGGCATACATAAGTAGTTACTGTATTTTTTAAATTGCTGAAATATTATAGCATGGAATACTAAATAGTTATTAAAGAGAAGAAAGGGGATATGAAAGCAATTTGTAATATCAGTCAATTGATCACCAATGCCAATTCAGCTGATCTGGATAACTAGACATGAGTCCCTGTTTTCTGGCAACTCTCCATGTGCACATGTCCCAATTTTTCATGTTCTGTCAAGAAGCACGCCCTTCCTTGGCAGAGAACAGTGTATAAGCAGCATGAGAGATGCCATAATAGTGGGAGCCATTATATGTTTTAGGAGGGATCTGGCAGTAGGGAGATTTCCAGATATCTATAAGGATGATACCATCTGGCAATCTAAGCAATAGTGGAGAGGCTACCATAAATGTCCTTTCCCTATAATGAGATTGGTAACAACTTTATATGCCATCCTAGAGCCTTCATCCAGTAACTGATGGAAGCAGAGGCAGACACCCCAAGCTAAACAGTGAACTGAACTCCTGGAACCCAGGTCCAGAGAGGGAGGAGTGATGGACAAGGGTGTCATTACCAGGTTGATGAAGCCCACAGAAGCAGATGACCTGGGGCCCCAGACTGATAACTGAGAGGCCAGCATGGGACTGATCCAGACCCCCAGAATGTGGATGTCAGTGAGGGGGCCTCTGCAATCTAGTGGCCCTCTGGTAGTGGATCACTATTTATCCCTGGCATACAAATGGACTTTGGGTGCCCATCCTATGTTGAGGGATGCTATCTCATCTTAGACACATGGGGGAGGGCTTGGCGCCTGCCCTGGATTATATGAAAGATTTTGAGGACCCTCTATGGATTGCCTCACCCTCCCTGGTAAGCTGAGGGGTGATGGGATGGGGCTGGTGTGGGAGGGTGGGAGAGCAGGGTGAGAGTGAGCTAGGATTGACAAATGAACAGCCTTGTTTCTAATTTAAATTTAAAAAATTAAAAAGCAGAGGAAGTAATATAGCAAGAAACCAAGTTAGGACATAGATCCTAAGGTCATGTGAGGCAAATATTCTTTAGTTTATTAATAGTGTATACTCAAAGAATTTCAGTTTTAGAGTAGCATATGAAGTCTGATGTGAGATGAACTTCATTTCAGAAACAATTCTGTCACTAAGAAATCATACTACATAGCCAACACTTTATTCCCTCTAAGATATTTAAATTTTGATTTTTTCATATGAAAGATAAACAACTCCAGCAGCAACTCTGTTTAAAAGTACTGCTTGATCTGAATTGACATTTGGCCTTTCTTGTGCAAAAGATGAAATTATTCAATCACTACCTAAACCCCTCTACCAAGAAGGGTGTTTCCCCACTTGTCTCATCAGCATTGCTAGAATCATGCTGCCTCCTAGTCCATCACTCACACACCTTCTCTGTGCTCTGCACCCTCCATGGTGCTTTCCCACTGACCCTGCCACAGAGTCTCAGGCCCTGGAGGAAAGCCTTTACCTCACAACCCTGTGTGTGTAAACCCTGCTGATTAACTTGCCTGCCCCAATGCAACTGAAACTTGACTGCCCCTCCTCTCTTTCCTCCCATTTTGAGAGCACCATCCTTCACTAGAAGCTGTGTCAGTGTTACCCTTTCTCTATTTATTCTCCAAGTTGTCATCAAAAAATCTTCATAAAACAGAAGAGTACTCATTCCTGCCAGCTGAAAACCACTGTAGCTAGCCGATTCCAAATATAATATAATTTCTCTTAAAGTTAGTACACCACAAATTAAAGATATAAAGGGTAATTATTCCCATAATATGTCATTATTTATAAAGCAGTTCTTCAGTGTTTCATTCGGTTGTTAGAGATCCATAGCCAAGCACTTGGCAGGGCTCCAGGAGTCCTGCTGAAGACAGAGAGAAAGAAGTCAAGGTCATGACAGGGGAACCCACAGACACCACTGACCTGAGCTGTTGGGGGCTCACCTCCTCTGGATTGAGAGCTAGGGAGCCTAAATGGGACTAACCTAGGCCTTCTCCATGTATGTTTGCTTGGGCTCTTTTTGGGGATCCTAGAAGTGGGGTCAATACTTGCACTGGTGCTTGAGTCAGCTTTTGGGAACCCAGGCCCCAAGCTGGATTGCCTTGCTCAACCTTGATACAGGGGGAGGAGTTTGGTCTTGATTCAACTTGACCTGCCATGGATGCTGTGCTAACTCCCATGGGAGGTTTGCCCTTTTCTGAAAGGAGACCAAGGAGGAATCAATGGGGGACATTGAAGGGAGATAGGGGGAAGGAACAGGAGGAGAAGAGGCAGTGGAAACTGTGGATGGTAAACAAAATAAACAGAAAATACAAATAAAAAGTCATATGTAAAGATATAAATAAATTACATACATATATGGTAGATAAAACTCATTTCTTCCTGTGCATTGCCATTGGATCCTGGCTTTCTTTCTCTTGAAGACTGAATTACATGTGATTTATAGTTTATTTATGACACTGTATGCATATGTGTTTACATGCAACAAAATAACTAAAGAAAAAGAATTTATGAATATGGGAGGGAAAAGGAGGAAACGGGAGTAATTGTGGTCGGAAAGGAAGGACATATAAATGCAGTGCTCTCATAGGAAGCTTCTACAAAGCTAAAAATCTTGAAAATATTTCTAGCAGTATATATGAATTAGCCGTAGTTATCAATGAAACCATTTGTCAGATCCCAAGGAATCTGGAGCCAGAACTCTTGTGAATTTAGCCAGTGCACCTAATCATATACTTTTTCGAAAAGCTAAACAAAACCCCGGAAATTCTTTGCAATTCAACTTGGTGGCATGGATTCTGTTTGTCCCCAAAGGTTTGAGTTTTCATTTTTTTCATTATCTTGAGTTTCTATAAAACATGTGCTGACATGAATTATTGTTGCTAACCTTTCAGTGGTTTAAATCTCTTGATTTAGGGATTCTCATGGATTTCTTGGTCACACTTGTTTTTATCTATGTGCTTACTGTTTAAGTGTTCCTAAAGGTGACAAATAAACCCTTTCAACTCCCATTTCAGCTGTGATCCATGAAAAGCACACAGTAGTTTCGTAGTTTGTGAACTGATGCTGCTGCAACATCTGGAAATGTTCTGAGGCAATTTAGAAAAAAAAAGTTCTCACCATTCTGCTTCTTACAAGTTCACTTTAAGAATGAAAAGTGTGTTCATAATTCACTAATAGGGAATATAGTTGGGAAAATACCATTAATATGGTACTACTTTGATATATTTTATTCACATTTATTTTCTATCACTCTCCCTACCTCCCCCACTGGAGAGAGAGAGAGAGAGAGAGAGAGAGAGAGAGAGAGAGAGAGAGAGAGAGAGAGAGAGAGAGAGAGAGGAAGGCTTGGTGGCAAGCACCTTTACCCACTAAGCAAACTCATCTGGCAATATAAAATTATGCTGTTTGTTTATATTTTGGTGAAACTAATCCCAAATGTGCTCATATCTGAATTATATACTTTTCCTTCATGGAAGATATCCACTTCTTCCTTTGCTGAATTTCTCCAGTCAACAGGTCTTTAAGCTTAGTTCCTAAAACATGAGGACATGCTGCTATTTCACCTTCATTTCATCTCTAGCTTCTGTCAGCTAAGTTCCTCAGCATGTCATCCAGCTGTGTTGTAAGCCATATTTAATTTTCTCAGACATCTTGAAGTTACTAATACTAATAGCAACCTGGTCTATACAAACATGCTCTAATTCTAGCAGTTAAGAGAAAAATTTGTTCCTCCGAACTTTTCAGGAAGGCTTGGCTTTTGTTTAATCATCACATTGTTTTCTTGCCCCGGGGAGTATTTGATACTTAGAATATGAAAGATGTAAGTAAAGACTAAAGATGATATGAGTAGTAAAAGTGAGAAAAGCAGGGTTCAAATTTCAACCAGCGAAATGTGACCTAATTTGAAGAGGTATCAACAGATAATCAAGGCTACAAGTTGAACACAACTGGCATCAACAAACAAGGCTTTCCAGAGGTGGAATTTATAGAGTTAAACAATGGAAGCCCAGGATGATATGACAACTGTAGGATGGAGATACTCTGGCCATATTCAGAAGTGGAAAGGCACAATGGAGAAGGTGGTACTTGATAAGGATTTTAAAGGATGGGTATAATTTTAGTAAATGAACCTGGAGGAGGAGTAGGTGTTTTACATACAAAGATGCATGTGAAGTGTTTCTCTGGGGGTATAAAAGGGTTTGGGGTTATGAAGAAGAATAGGTAAGACTGGGAAAGATGTGTCTGTCTAAAATGTTCTAGCCTCTGTATTCAAGCCAGTGAAAGTAGGACAGCATGCAGTGAGAGTTTGTAGGAGTCCTGGAATGTGTTTTAGCACAGGAGTAACAGGATCAGATCTTCTGCATTGCTGACAGCATTCTGCTAAAAGCAGAATTTTACAGTGTTGAGAAATGTTGAGGTTTCATGTTAATATGAAATTCTCCTTCCTAAGGGCTGTGAAGAAATTCCTGCTGAGGTGTAGTGCAAATGCATTGCACCATGCCCCAGAGTCAGGAAGAATGCCCATTAAGGGGTTTTATTCAAGACCCTCTGTCTATAATGAGTGAGATGGTGTGTAGCTCAGTCTAGAAGCTTTTGGATGACTGATGGTTCTGAGGCATCTAATTTAAACTTACTCGGATTTATCTGGCCTGAGGGAGTTGCTGAAATATTTTAACAGACAAGGTGGGGATTAACTATTAAAGAGTGATAGAAAAATCAGTCAGGTGTCTGGCCTGAAAGGCAGACAGGGCATCAAGCAGGTGAAGAGAAAAGCACCAGCAAAGACTCCTGGGATGCATTACTCAAGGTTCTATCCTTCCTTTTGTCTAACCAGAAAGGCTAAGTCTATCCAATCTGGGGGCTCTGAACAAGTCGCTGCAGAGGTCAACAAATAGAACACTGTACGTTGGCAGCTTTGACCTCAAGTCTCCTCCCAGTGCCCCTTTCTTAAGATTTGGACACTGGCTACTGGAAATGAAAGACACCAGTCTTGCCAAGGCAGGTTCAGTGCTGTTGGGAAATCTCTAGACTGCCCATCCATTATCTGCTTATCACCAATTTGACTGATGCCAGTTTCTACTTCAATGTCTTCTAGCGTCTTGACCCTTGCCTTTGACTGCATCTGCTTTTCTGGCTGAGAGTTCCAGTAACTAATAATTCTGGTCCTTCTATCTAGCCTGCTTTCTCTAAAAAGGAAACTCAGCTTCCAACTCAGATCTTCCTCCTATTGGAGATATTTTTATTCAGTGAGCACTGCGATGTAGAATTATACAGATGTATATTTGTGTTTGTTCTAGTGTACGTGTGCATACAGGCGCATGCTCATTTGTATACACACACATATGGTCGCCAGAGGACAACCTTGAGCACCCATCCTCAGGAGCATCCCTCATTTGTATTTTAAGACAGAGTTTCTCACATGACTGGGGGCCTACCTAACAGGCTATTGTAGCTGGTTGGTGAGCCTCAAGGCCCTACCTGTCTCCAACTCTCCAGGTCTATTATATGTTCTTACAAATCAACCTGGATTTGTGGCAGGGTATGGGGAGTAGACAGTTTCTGGGAGTCTCACTCAGGTGTTCATGCTTGCAAGACAAACATTTTACAAACTAAATTATCTTACTATCTTAGAAATCAACATTTTTGACAGACTTCTTAACTGATCCAAATGAGACACGCATAGATAAACCTGACCTGGGAGTCACTGCAACTTCAGACCTGCTATGTATATCTATTGATGTTCTAGTACAAGTTTGTCAACATGAGAAGAAAGTACCAGCCAATTAGAAATAAGAAGTACAGGGCAAAACACAATGACACAATCATGGGCCATGTGAGGAACATAAGTAAACTGTAGAAATTACCATGATCAACATAAGAAAACTGCAAAAAACCTTGGGATGCTTCTTCATCAGAAAAAGGTACGAATATCAGATATTATAAACTTTGGATAACCGTTGGAAACAATGGCCCTGGGAGCAATGTTACACTTACTGGCAAAGGAGTCCTATGTAGTAACATTTAGTGATGAATAAAAATCCGTATACAAACATCCCAGGAGACAGGGAAACCTCTTTGTTTGGTGATTTTGTGGTGCAATGGCATAGGAACACTGACAGCATAATCTGATTTACATGTGACTTTATATGATCCTTAGCATTAAGATGACCTATAATATGTGGGTACTATAAACAGCCATGGGAGTGTATCTACAGTTTTCCTAGAATTCTCTAGTTATAACTTCAACATTTCCTCAGTTGAACTTCAGTTTAATATAGGTAGCAGATGTACAAAATTGTCTAACTATATTCTCACACAAAATTAATTCTTATTCAAATCCATTTATGCATATATGTGAATATATATATGCACATATATAATGCCTATATGCATATGTATTCACGAGATTTATTGAAGAAGCTAAACTTCTAGGTCAGCTCCCCCAACAGTCTTTGAAGATGATAACTTACAAATCCTGTGATCATCTGCTCATTTGTTTTAATGCTAAGACAGTTCTTTGTAAACTTCAGTATTTTATTAATCTCTAGGGTGGATATAAGCACCATTGCATTGTCAATATTTGTAGTTTAAGTCTACAGAGATTTACATTAATCAGCCTCTGTGCAATAGTCTGTAGAGTTTTTTTTCTAAATTGAAGATGTGTAATATTCACATGGATAGTGCACTGAGAATATTAATAATAGCATTTTCTGTGCAACTCTTAGACATTTTGATACTAGTTTGTTTGATTGTCTCTGTTCACTATTAGAGGGAAGACTATGTGCCTAGCCTCTGACTCTGATGACATTCAATAAATGTATTAGGCACGTAGACTCAGAGGCCAGGATGTGAGGAGGCTGCATAACATAAAATGACATGCACACAAGAAGTTGAATGGAAGAACAATCTGGTGGTTCAGGGCCTATAGGAGACACCCTTTGAGGTAACCAGATAATGAAGCAGCTTTCCATACCAAGAGGATGTGATTAGTTTGTTTGAATGATGGCATGTGGGAAAACCCCTTCTCAAGCATAAAGAGGTACCACACCCAGGCTCTACAGCAAAAAGAGTTGCTTGAATGCTGTATCTTTGTATTTTTTAATTTATTATTCATTTTACATGCCAGCAATAGTTCCCCATTCTTCCCATGCTCCTTCTCCCTACCACCTCCCATCCAACACACTACCATTCACTCTTTAGAAAGATAAAGGCCTCCCATGAGGAGTCAACAAAGGCCCACATTCAGTTGAGGCAGGACCAACCCCATTCCCAGTAGATCAAGGCTGAACAAGGCATCAATATTTACTTTCAAAAGTGATCTATGCTAGATAATAGAGTACTTAACTCTTGATAGTAAAATGTATAAAGTACACACACACGTGCACGTACTTTCTCTCTCTCTCTCTCTCTCTCTCTCTCTCTCATTAAAAAACTGATTTAAGGGCATGTGTCAGGAAAACTAATCTCCACACTTTGTCAGATAGTCTCCTAATTCCTTCACTTGAATCACCGTCATCTTTATGAGCAGCCGTAGTCCCAGCAACAGGAGAAACATTGCAATTATAACTTGAGAAGGCTTAAATATTTGCATTTTGACTACAGTTATTTTCTTCCAGTCATTTAAAAATTTCTGTATTGGAATTCAGCTTGATCCTCATATGAAGGACTAACTGACTTTGGAGAATCAGTTATTGATAATATGATTAAAATGGACTGTGATTTTTTTTCACAAGCTTTATTCACTTTGCTACATCACCACTATAGTATAGTTATTGATATAATACATAAATATATTCACTTTATTTTACAATTCATGGCTGCAAAATGCTAATATACTTTTCCCCTCAATATATGTATTTATTTAAATTAGAATCATGAATGCTTCACATGTCAATCTCAGCTCCCTCTCCCACCTTTCTCCCTTTCCCAGCCCCCTCCCCCAACCTCCCACCCCATCTCCACATCATTCCCCAGGGAGGGTGAGGCCCTCCTCGGAGGGATCTCCAAAGTCTCATTTTATGCAGGGCAGGACCTAGGCCTTTCCCCATGTGTCCAGGCTGAGAGAGCATCCCTCTATTTGGAATGGGCTCCCAAAGATCATTCATACACCCTGGTAAACACTGATCTACTACCCTAGGCCCCAATGATTTCTGTGGCCTCCTCACTGTGACTACATTCATGGAGTCTGGATCAGTCCCCTGTGGGCCTCTCAGGCATCAGTCTGGGATTCAAGAGCTCCCCTTTATCCAGTCAGGTGTCTTTGTGGGTTTCACCAGCATGGTCTTGACCCCTTTGCTCATCACTCCTCCACCTCTGTCACTAGGTTCCAGGAGTTCAGTTCAGTGTTTAACTGTGGGTATCTGTCTCTGCTTCCATCAGTCACTGGATGAAGTTTCTAGGATGGTATACCGGGTAGTCATCAATTTTATCATCAAAGAGGGGTTATTAATGTAGTCTCTCCACTATTGCTTAGGTTGCCAGTTGGTGTTATCCTTAAAAATCTCTGGAGATCTCACTAATATCAGCGCTCTCCTCAAGCCTATAATGACTCGATCTATTATGGTATCTCTCAGTCTGCTCTTCTCTATTCTTACCTCGACTAAACTTCCTGCTCCCCCATGCTTTCTTCTCCCCTCCTCTTATCCACCTCTCATTTTCCTGGTTCTTTCTCCCCTCCCCCGATATTCCCAATCTGTTCATGAGACCTTGCCTCATTCTACTTCTCTGGGGTATCATGGATCTCTCTTGGAAACATCCCTGTTTCCCAGACTCTCTGGCACTGGGATTGTATGCTGACACTCCTCTGATCCATATCTAAAATCATATATGTGTGAGTCCATACCATGTTTGTCTTTTTGTGACTGGGTTACCTCACTCAGGATGTTTTCCTCTAGTGCCTTCCATTTGCCTGAAAATTTCAAGATTCCATATTTGTTTCTGCTGAGTAGTATTCCATTGGGTAAATGTACCACATTTTCTCTATCCCCTCTTCAGTTGTAGAGCATCTAGGTTTCTTCCAGGATATAGCTATTACAAATAATGCAGCAATGAACATAGTGGAAAAGACATCCTTATTGTGTGAACGGGCATCTTTTGGGTATATGCCTAAGAGTGTAATTGCTGGGTCGTGTGGTAGACTGATTGCCATTTTACTGAGGAATCTCCATACTGATTTCCATAGTGGCTGTATGAGTTGTCACTCCCACCAGCAGTGGAGGAGTGTTCCCCTCTCTCCACATCCTATCCAACATAAACTGTCATTGGTGTTTTTGATTTCAGCCATTCTGACAGGAGTAAGAGTTGCTTTGATTTGCATTTCCTAATGGCTAACGATGTTGAGCACTTTCTCAAGTGTCTCTCAGCCCTTTTATACTCCTCTATGAGAATTCTCTATTTAGTTCTGCAGCCCACTTTTTAATTGGATCCTTTGGTGTTTAGGAGACTTGCTTCTTGAGTTCTTTGTAAATTTTAGAGATCTGCAATGCTTGTCACTGAAAGTTTCTGAACATAAACAGGTGCCAATGGTTGGTTTATGAAAAACTATTATATTTACATTTAAAACAAGCATAAAAGACAATGACTTTTCTTTTACCTATGATAAGTTATTTCTTAAGGCAGTCTTGTATCAATTTGATAATAATATCACTTTAGATGAGGATAGAGATACGTTTTGACTCCATATGTAATGCTTGTGTCCTCAGTTTGTGACTTTTCATCTGGCAAATGGGAATAATGCTGCAATGATCACAACAGTTCAACTGAAATATATTAAAGCATGCAGTGGGTTCACAGAGTAACTTGCACATACTAATGTTGTTTTTTAAGTTACAGTTAAATTAAACAGGAGATTTTATGTCTTTCTTTTTAGAGTTTATTGTTACTTGCGTTGATATAAACAGAAATGGTACATAGAATAAGGTTTAATGAAATACAGCAATTGAATTTTTGTTTTGTCTAATGAGAGCTAACTCTTTTAAGCTTCCCTTTCATTTTCAAGCATACAGAGGGACATAAAATTACATGAATGTCTACTGTGGCTTAAGCGGCTAGATTCCTACATAAGGAACACCCTTATATTTCCAAGGTCTACAGTAAGTGTGCTGTGAGAGGACACATAAAACTCATCTTTATTTTAAGAATTAATCATCAATAATAAATCCTACAGAGGACCTAGTTTATAAAATATATTCTGTCTCTCCTTATATCATTAAACGTATTCATAACTTGGAGAACACGGGGCTTTATTTTTAATTCAGGGGTTAATCAGCACTCCATGTTAACAAATACAAACATGGGGAGATGATAACTGAGGGACCTAAACTCCCCAGCCCAGCCACCCACTGCCAATCTTTCATTTTGGCTTGATTCATTAAACCTACATCCTGAGTGTTGTCATGTACTATGAGTGGCATTCTATCTGTCATTGAAAGCTTCTGTAAAATATCTCACAACCATTTGTCATGATGAACTCACAAAATGTGAATGGAGAAGGCAGTATTAGCCTTTAAGAGGAAAAACCAAGGAAAGAGAAATGGTTGTAAATTCATTTTTTTTCTCATACAGAGAATTCTAGCATCATAAATATAGTTTAGTCTTCATCTCATACTTCCATTTCCTAGAGAGGCTAGTTTACCTGGATTACGTCCTAGGAGCATCTATCTAGAAGGTGAGACCCAAACTAGTTATTTCTCTTCTTTAGGGCCTAAGAACCATATTTACATTTTATCTACAAGAGTACTCGGCTATTCTAATACACAAATATGTTTTCAAAGCCCCTAAGTAACAGAGATCTGGGCAGTTGGAAGTGGAAGAAGTTGAGGAATGCCATTACCAGTAATGTTACTTACAGAATTTTGTGTTCTCCTTTTTCTTCATTTATCAGTTCAACAATACTGAGGATACAGCAAAACATTGTCTAGATACTGGCAACAATCATTTTATTGGGAGAACCCACTGCCTTCAGTATCTGCATTAGATGTATTTCTCTCCAAAATGCAAACTAACCTGTGCTCAATGATACAAGTGTTGGTTTAGTATCTGAAAAGTTCTTTATTAGAGTCCCAAGACCACAAACATGAAAAAATAATAAAAATAACTAAACAAACTCTTGTAGGAGAAAATAAAGAGCTTCCTTTTATATTTTTTTTGTTGTAGATGCATGTGGTAGTAGTTAGCATTCTCTCCCCAACATTTCCACTAACCTATCTACTTCCAATTCTATATTGTTTCAATAAATAAGTAATCTCCTAGCATGAGTGAATGATAGGACAGAGAGAGCATAGAATGAATTAATCAACACTTGAGTAAGTAGCTACTCCCCCAAGCTTTCCTTCTCAAGGTATTTTTCTGATTTTTTCACACTCAGTCATCCTTCTCATTATCTATGCAACTAGAGCAGGCACACATTTCAAGCTTGACTCTGATGCACATGCCCAGGCCATGGACAATAGAAAGAGGGGATGCTCCAGAATCAAAGTTTTCTCTGTGACATTAACAATCAAATATCAGGAGTCTCATTATCTCTAAAGAAGTAAAGTCATAAAACCACTGTCTGTTCAGGCTTCTGTAACAAAGTGGGTAAACTGGGTAGCTTACAAATGACTGAAATTTATTCCTCAGAGCTTGGGAAACTGGAGGTCTAAGATCAAGGTCTTGGGCAGATTTGAAATTGGAAGTTCCATAACTGGGAATTTCTTGTTGTGTTGTCACATGATAAAATACTTATGGCAGTACTCTTGTATCTCCTGTATAAAAACACTAATGAAAATCTTAAATGCTATACTGCTTATTCATCCCATAATTACCACCCAAGGTGCCATTCCCTAATACCTTCATCCTGTGGATGAGTTTTTCAATGCTTGACTCACTGAGTCTCACAAATGTTCAAACTGTAGCTCTGAATATATATGTGCTGTCATATTCTACTAGAACTTGGAAAATACAACCAAGAAAAACAAAAGAAAATTCAAAGCCACAGCAACAATGCCAAGTGAATTGTGCCCTACTTCTCAATAGTTTTCCTGATTATTTTTCTTATTAAAAGATCAGTGTAAGCCCTTCTTGATTCTCTATGATCAGCATACTTTTGATATACACTTTTAATCTATCCTATCTAACATCCATGCAAATAACCTGCACTTTCACTAAATAAAATCTCTTTTGAAGAAGCAAAATGCATATATTGTACATAACCAGAAACCAAAATAAGCCTAAGAACAATGAGAAGAGTACAGGACAACTGAAGGAACTGAAGCCAAATCCCAGTTCAGCCTTTCTCTAGATGAGCCCCAGTTCCATGCCTTCATATCACCTTGAAACTATTAAAGCACTCATCCCTTTTGTCAAAGACAAGAAAGCAAGATCACTCCATCTTTGAAGTCACTCTGCCTTTACCATTAGGAAAAAAAGGCATCTACTGCAGATATTTTTTAACACAGAAACACAATAAAAGAGTAAGTGACTTTGTAGTGAAAAATAATATAGAAAGATAATTAAATCTCAGGGGTATTTTGGGGGTCTAATGCAAGAAGAAACACAAGCATCAAGGCTGCCCCCAAGGACCCTTCCCAACCTGCCATTACCACTAAAGTGAAGTTGAGAGATGAAAATTCTGTGCTTGATTTGCTCTTTCTTTTCAGAAAAAGGAGGTTTACTATTCATTGGGGGTAGACAGTGGTGGAAAACATCTCTGCTGTTATTTTCAGGGTGTTGAAATGCTTGTTCATAGCACCGATGGTGTTCATTTTTATGAAGATGGTTGCTATGGGGTTAGCCCATTTGAGTGAAGTTTTTTTTGTGTATAAAACTGAAGTATGCCACCATGCTTTTATCAACAGAATTGAGCCAATTAACTGGCACTACTAAAATGACTGCAGCAATGTCAATTTCACCAGGGCACAAGTGTATAATGATGCAGATTGCTGAAGATTTTCTTCCCTTAAACAACAGGTATTTAAATCTTAGAAAAAGACAATGCTGTACATTCAAGACTTGGGTCATAAGAAGAAATTTTAGACAATTCTAACACATTCTTTAATCCTGCCGGCATGGAATAAAACACAGAATCGCTTCTCAAGGCAGGAAGTGGGCTCCAATAACAGGGCAGGGTCTACATATTTAAAGATTAAATATATATATAATATATATATATATATCTCCAATTCTGATTTTAATTTTCTTCACCTGACATTTTCCTATCTCTAAATTTAAAAGATGATCAACATGATTCATTATTACCAAAATTATTCAAACAGTTAAAGAAATTTAAAGAGATAAACATAGACCAATCCCTTATAGACAAAGACAGACTACCAAACAACTAAAACAGATAATGAAAATTTCCTTGTATGCAATAGGATGTTCATTGAGTCCTGTTGGTTGTCTGCTTCCGTGATTTCTTTTCATTTTATTGATCTCCTTTTTATTTTCCAGAGATGCAAACAGAATATAACTCAGTGTGCTATCAATGAGTAGCACTCGGTTCTCAAAGACACAGACAGACTCAGAGGCCTTTATAAGAAATACTGTTTTAATTGATGCCACTGGTGTTGATACCTGCCGAAGAGAAGAGAAGAAATGGAGAATGGTCAGACACTGGGCTGTTATTAATGTCTTAGCAAGGTTAGGAAGTGACTGAAGTGCAGATATTCCCTGGGAGCTTTTCTGAATGGAGCAAGAATACTAGCTTTTTATACTCTCTTATATACTGCTATGATCGCCAATACCAGAAACTGCCTGTAGGCATAGGTGAAATAAGCCTGTTTTGGAAAAACGATCTTTTAAATGTATCCATTAATTGCAAGTCTTTGTCCAGAATAATCTTAGAACTTTTATCACTTTTGAAAATGAGTCTATACTGCACATTGCAGCATCCTACATATTAACATAATAGTTTTTACATTTTAAATACAAATAATACATTAAATGAAACAGTATAGATTGCTGTTAGCCTATAATATATATATTACATTCAATACTCTAAGAGATGTAGTGTAAAGAAAACCCAGTAAGCAAAGGATATGTTGAAGAGGAGTGTTTAACCCACACAGCACTACCAGTGAGCAAAGGAGAGCATTACAATGGATACACAAGAAAAATGAAACTAGTGCCATGGAAGAACATACCAAACACTTAAGTAAGGGCTAATGACCTCTATGAAGGTAAACACATTTGAAATCAGAATCAGGCACGTGATAGTAAGCTTGGGTCACATGGAAAGGATGTACCTGTATTGTCAGAGCAATTAAAAGATAGATTGGTCTCTAGGGTGAGTATCAGAGATGCTAAAGTACAGGGAGATATGTTTCCTGGGTAAATCTGAACAAAAATCACAAAATGCCACCCATGCCACCCTGAAGAGCCTGGATGTCATTAAAGCTGTCATGACCTCAGCATGGGATAACAAATAAATTATAGAAAAATGTGAACATAAATTGTATATTGGTTAAATTTCTAGAATTAAAAAGTGAAATTTCTGAAATTCTGTGACATATTAAAAAGGAATGATGACTCAAAGAAACAGCGTATTATGACACATGCAATGTCACAGAGTGGAGAAGCCATGGGGCTGGAAACTGACCCAGCAACTGTGTCCAATCTTTCTCTTTTACCGTCACCCCACACTTTTAGGATGTTAGAAAATGTCCCCCTTACAACTCTTAAGAAAACAAGGAAGTCAAAATGAAGAAATTGTTTGAGCTGAATCCAAGTTTCAGACTTTGTCATGAAGGACTGATGACTTGTGTTCAGACCCTCAGAGTCCACATGAAAGCCATATTCAGTGTACATTAGTGAATCTCTACCAGAAATGGGAAGCTGAGAAGTATGCAATTGAAAGTCCACAAACCAGTTCATCCCATGCACACAACAATGAAGAACAAGAGTGATTCTTCACACAACCAGGACTATCAGCTACAGTTGTCACCTGACCTCCGCAATCACATCCTGGCACATTTGTATATTTCCATGTCACATATAATTCTTGTACATAACACACACACACACACACACACACACATTACCTTTTAGGAAAAAACTTAAGGATATTTTTATGAGTAATTTCTAAAGTTGAAAAAGCATTTATGATTATTTATTTAATATTCCACCTCTTGACCCAACTGGGTTTAACAGACATCTATAGAACATTCCACCCAAATACAAAGGGATATACCTTCTTCTCGGCACCACATGGAACCTTCTCTAAAATTGACCACATAATAGGAAACATAGCAAATCTCCACAGATACAAAAAAATTGGAATAACCCCCTGCATCTTATCAGACCACAATGCATTAACATTAGAATTCAACAATAACACAAATCGCAGAAACCCTACAAACTCATGGAGATTGAACAATGCACAATTGCACCATCCCTGGGTAAAGGAACAAATAAAAAAAGAAATTAAAGACTTCCTCGATTTCAATGAGAATGAAGACACAACATACACAAACTTATGGGACACTTTGAAAGCAGTGCTGAGAGGAAAGTTTATAGCACTAAGTGCCTACATGAAAAAACTGGAGAACAGTCATACTAGAGAATTAATAGCACAGCTGAATGTTCTAGAACAAAAAGAAGCAAACTCCCCCAGGAGGAGCAGACGCCAGGAAATAATCAAATTGAGGGCTGAAATCAATCAAGTAGAAACCAGGAAAACACTGAGAAGTATCAATGAAACAAAGAGTTGGTTCTTTGAGAAAATCAACAAAATAGACAAACCTCTGTCCCAACTAACCAAAAGACAGAGAGAAAGCATGCTAATTAACAAAATCAGGGATGAAAAAGGGGACATAACAACAGACTCTGAGGAAATCCAGAGAATCATCAGGGCATACTTTGAAAATCTGTACTCCACAAAATTTGAAAATTTAAAGGAAAAGGACAATTTCCTGGATAGATATCACTTGCCAAAACTAAATCAAGAACAGATAAACAATCTAAACAGACCTATAACCCCTAATGAAATAGAAGCAGTCATCAAAAGTCTCCCACAAAAAAAATCCAGGCCCAGATGGCTTCAGGGCAGAATTCTACCAGTAATTCAAAGAAGACCTAATTCCAATACTCCTCAAAGTATTCCACACAATCGAAGCAGGAGGCTCACTGCCAAACTCTTTCTACGAGTCTACAATTACCTTGATATCCAAGCCACACAAAGACACAACTAAGAAAGAGAACTATAGACCAATTTCCCTCATGAACATTGATGCAAAAATACTCAATAAAATACTCACAAACCGGATTCAAGAACACATCAGAAAAATCATCCACCATGATCAAGTAGGCTTTATCCCAGGAATGCAGGGATGGTTCAACATTAGAAAATCTATCAATGTAATCCACCATATTAATAAACTGTGAAAGAAAAACCACATGATCATCTCACTAGATGCTGAAAAAGCCTTTGACAAAATCCAGCACCCCTTCATGATAAAGGTCCTAGAGAGATGAGGGATAACAGGAACGTACCTGAATATAATAAAAGCAATATATAGTAAACCAACAGCTAACGTCAAACTAAATGGAGAGAAACTCAAAGCAATTCCTCTAAAATCAGAACAAGACAAGGCTGTCCACTCTCTCCATATCTCTTCAATATTGTACTTGAAGTTCTAGCTACAGCAATAAGACAACAAAAGGAGATAAAGGGGATACAAATAGGAAAAGAAGAAGTCAAACTTTCACTATTTGCAGATGATATGATAGTTTACATAAGTGACCCAAAAAACTCCTCAAGGTTACTCCTAGAGCTGATAAACACCTTCAGCAATGTGGCAGGATACAAGGTAAACTCAAAAAAATCAGTGGCCCTATTATATGCAGATGATGAAGTGACTGAGAAAGAAATCAGAGAAACATCACCCTTTACAATAGCAAAAACAGCATCAAATATCTGGGGATAATGTTAACCAAGGAAGTGAAAGACCTGTATATCAAGAACTTTGTGTCTTTAAAGAAAGAAATCAAAGAAGACACCAGAAAATGGAAAGATCTCCCATGCTCTTGGATTGGTAGGATCAACATAATAAAAATGGCAATCTTGCCAAAAGCAGTCTATAGATTCAATGCAATCCCTATCAAAATTCCATCACAATTCTTCAAGGACCAGGAAAGAACATTAATCAACTTTATATGGAAAAACAAAAGGCCCAGGATAGCCAAAACAACCCTATACAATAAAGGAACTTCAGGAGGCATCACCATACCTGACTTCAAGCTCTATTATAGAGCTATAGTCCTGAAAACAGCTTGGTATTGGCACAAAAATAGGCAGGTAGACCAGTGGAACCGAATCGAAAGCCCTAATTTTAACCCACACACCTATGAACACTTGATTTTTGACAAAGAAGCTAAAACTGTACAATGGAAAAAAGCATCTTCAACAAATGGTGCTGGCATAACTGGGAACTGGCATGCAGAAGACTGCAGATAGATCCATGTTTATCGCCTTGTACAAAACTTAAGTCCAAATGGATCAAAGATCTCAACATAAATCCAGCCACACTGAAACTTTTAGAAGAGAAAGTGGGAGATACTCTTCAACGAGTTGGTACAGGAGACCACTTCCTAAACATAACACCAGTGGCACAGACACTGAGATCGACAATTAACAAATGGGACACTCTGAAACTAAAAAGCTTCTGTAAGGCAAAGGACACAGTCAAAAAGACAAAAAGGCAGGCCACAGAATGGGAAAAGATATTCACTAACCCCACATCTGACAGAGGGCTAATCTCCAAAATTTACAAAGAACTCAAGAAACAAGTCTCCAAAACACCAAAGGATCCACTTAAAAGGTGGGGTACAGAGCTAAATAGAGAATTCTCAATAGAGGAGGCTAAAATGGCCAAGAGACACTTAAGAAAGTGCACAACATCCTTAGCCATCAGGGAAATGCAAATCAAAACAACTCTGAGATACCATCTTACTCCTGTCAGAATGGCTAAAATCAAAAACACCGAAGACAATTTATGCTGGAGAGGATGTGGAGAGAGAGGAACACTCCTCCACTGCTGGTGGGAGTGCCGACTCATACAGCCTCTTTGAAAATCAGTATGGAGATTCCTCAGGAAAATGGGAATTAATATACCACTAGACCCAGCAATTCCACTCTTAGGCATATATCCAAATGAGGCAAGTTCATACAACAAGGGCATCTGCTCCACTATGTTCATAGCAGCATTATTTGTAATAGCCAGAACCTGGAAGCAACCTAGATGCCCCTCAACTGAAGAGTGGATAGAGAAAATGTGGTACATTTACACAATGGAGTAATACTCAGCAGAAAAAAACAATGGAATCTTGAAATTCACAGGTAAATGGATAGCACTGGAAGAAACCATCCTGAGTGAGGTAACCCAGTCGCAAAAAGACAAACATGATGTGTACTCACTCATATATGGATTTCAGACATGGATCAGGATAGTGCCAGTCTGCACTTCCACTGATAGAGAGTCTGGGAAACAGGAAAGAACCTAAAAGATATGCATATATGCATAGTACCCAAGAGAAGAGAATTGAGACAAGATCCTCTTAATGGATGGGGAACAAGGCAAGGGGTGTGGGGGAGTGGGACCTGGGAAGAAGAGAGGGGGTGAAGAGGAAGAGAGTTGGTCATGGGGGAACAGTAAGTTGAGGGAGTGGGGATAGAATAGGGGGAAGAGGGAATCATAGGATCGAAGACAGATCAGACACCAGAGTGACCTCGAGTGATCTAAAGGGATAACACTAATTGGCAAGCTAAGCAATAGTGGAGAAACCACCTCGAATGCCCATTCCTGATAATGAACTTGATGTCTATAACCATCCGGGAGCCTTCATCCTGTGACTGATGGAAGCAGAGGCAAACACACAATTAATCACTGAACTGAACCCAAGGAACCCAGTGACACAGAGAGAGGAGTGATGAGCAAATTGGCAAAGAATGGGCTGGCAAAACCAGCAGAGACAGCTGATCTGAACAGGGGAGAGCTCTTGGACCCCAGACCGACAGTGGGGAGGCCAGCATGGGACTGACCTGGACTCCCCAAATGTGAGTGTCAGCGAGAAGTCCTGGGCAACCTATGGGGCCCTGAGCTGTGGATCAGTGTCTATCCCTGGAATACAAAGTGTCTTCGTGTGCCTATTGCACAAAGAGGGATGCTCTCTCAGTCTGGACTCTTAGGGGAGTGCCTGGACCCTACCCAGAGTGAAATGACAGACTCTAGATATCCCCTATGTGGAAGGATTTGGCAATAGGGTGGGAGGGTGGGGGGAAAGGGGAGTGCGGGAGGAGGGGAGGGAGAGGGAACTGGGATTGACATGTAAAACAAGCTATTTAAAATTAAAATAAAAAATGATAATTAAAAAAAATCCCACCTCTTACTGACTGCATGATTGGATAATAATCTACAACTTTGTTTTCTCACTGACCTTATACACTGGATACAGTTGTGATTAGAAGAGAAGATACTGTAAGTTGAATAAGAGTTCAGTATGCATTAATTCATTATCACATATCATTCATGTTTCAGAGTTTGTGGGTTTCATTTTTCAATTCCCACATAGAAGCATAAAGTGTTATCTTCTCAGGGTGTTTCTTGCAGGTGAATTTTCCCTCTTGAAACAATTCCTTGCAACCTTGATGGTAGTGACCTACACCTCAGCCAGTTATGTTCATTAAGTGACCACTAACTGACACTAATGGGCTTTCCTAAGGGGAATTTAATTCAGAAATTTCGATATTTAACTATTTGAATTTGTCTTGTTTTTCCGTAATCACACACAATGATTTATCTGCCTGTGGAAAAAGCAGAAAGAGAACCTGGGGGGATGTCAACTGGGCCTAGCTTAGACATCAAAGAATACTATGAATGTGTAAAATTGCCTTTGGCAAATACTATTTACAAACCCTCTGGCACAGTTATGCTGAAATGATAAGAAATGTCACTGCAGCCTACAGCACTGAATAATAAACACAACCTGCCTTTAATATCAATGACTTACTTACTCAGGGCCCAGAGTGCTTATGGTCATAATAAAGTATTAAAAAAAAACGTTTTTCTTTTTCTTTCATTAATATGCTGCAACTCCTCTTATTAATTAGATCAGCAGTATAACCAGAAGTAGAACTCAGTGATATTACCTATATTATGTATTTACAATATAGTTTATCCGTTTTTGATTAAGTGAGTTCTAAATATAACCACTTATAATTCTTTCACTCCATGAAAGTAATTAAAAATGAGATTAGTTAACATGTCTCTGTGACATCTTTAAAAATTGTCCATATAAAAGTAAAATTTTCTTATTGTCTATTTAGTATTTATTGTGTCCTTCTGTGATGCTGGCAACCAAACTATTAAAACATTCCATGACTATTGACCCCGAGAAATGTTTTGTTTTTCTTAATTTTTTATTCTGTGTCTACGGACGTTGCTCCTTTTCATTGACTCTGGTTATCTTCTGGATACTGGTTACAACTTTGGAAAGCATATTAAATGTCATCTTTCTGTATGTACCACTTCCTAGGGACCTCATGGTAGGCTGCTATAAACACTGCTGCCTATATTCTTTACTTCCTTACAGTGTGTTGTTTTGGAGCCTTCTCTGAAAGCTGAAAAGTTTTCAATAGCAATAAGTTGCCAATACAGGATATGATCACAGAAAGCAATATAAAAGCCTGTAATGAGGAAGGAAAACATGAACTGAAATGGATGGATTATTGGGTCTCAATTTGGGAACCAGTCAGACTAGAAAACTAGATGAGAACTCTATCTGAGGGCTCTGGGCTGTCCATTTGTTAAGTTTTGCCTCTAGGAACTCTGACAGACTCTCGCTATGAATGCTATAAGAAAATCTCCTGATGTTGCTAGCAGACAGAAGGCAAAGGATGTTTTGTCTACTAATACTACAGTTTATCTTAAGGGTTTTCATATATGTGCAGTTTTTGTTGATCATCCCCATGTTCTCCTTTTCCTCATCTTTTTATCGACTGCTCCCTCTAAACATTTCTCCTCAGTTGTTCCCTTTCCACTCTCATAGCAAACATGCTTTGCTTCCCTCACTCTGCTCTTTAAGGGCTTTGTCACCCTCTTTTCTAGCTCCTTGACTCCCTACATGATAAAAAACAGATGCTAAAAGTTATACACCTGAGGAAATGTAATATGTTTGCTTTTAACAAGTCCTGGTTACTTCATGTAATAAGCTCTTTTCTAGTTCTATCCATTTACCTATAAATTCACAATTATATTTCCCTTATGTATGGGTGAATAAAATCCCATTGTATATATGTACTGAAGAATACTAAATGTTTTCAATAACATTTATCAGTTGATGGACAGCTAGGCTGATTTAATTTGCTTTTCATTTTTATTTTATTTATTGGTATTTTTTTCCAGACAGTGTTTCCCTATATAGCCCTGGATGTCCTGGAATTCACATTAGCTCATTCTATAGACCAGGTTTGCCCCAAACTCAGAGATGCACCTGCCTCTGCCCTCTGCGTTCCAAGTGCTGTGATTAAATACATGCTCCACTACAGCCAGGGTATTTTATCTTTTGAATAGAGCAGAAATTAGCACAGATGAAACATTTTGAAATACATTCAATCCTACTGTTTTTCTTACCAAGGTTGGCCCTCAGAAGAGGTCATTTCAATAAATTAACAAAGAATTCTGACTGGCTAATGTTTTGTTTCAGTCTGACTCTACTGAAAGAATGTAGATACAAATTACAGTCTATCTGCTCACCTCCCACCTAAAAAGTGGGGACTGGGAAACCTTGTGAAGGTCACAGTCCAAAAGCATAGGCACACTAAAATATGAAGACTGCATCATAGCTTAGTAGAAGCTACCAAGTCAGTGTCTCTGCACAAAATATCATTTCAAATGAGATGCTATGTCAAACTACAAGGTAAAATGCAGCACAGAGTAAACATCATAGAGGAAACCACAAGAAGGCAGAACAAGTATTAGAAAAAGATACTGTAATTATCACAATTTATTTATTTATAAATATTTATTTAAATCATAAAAATCATGTTTTACATACCAATCTCAGTTCCCACTCCTTCCTATCTTCCCATGCTCCCCAACAGCCCCCATCTCATCCCCATTCTACTCCTCAGGGAAGGTAAGACCTTTCATGGGCGATCATCAAAGTCTGTCATGTCATTTGGGGCAGGGCCAAGGCCCTCCCCTGTGTATCTAAGATGAGAGTTTATCCCTCTATAGTGAATGGGCCCCCAAAGAACTTTGTATAACATTTGTAAGATTGACTTCCTTGCATAAAGCAACAGATATAGCAAACAACAGACAGGAATGCAGGAATAATCTATCTATCTATCTATTTGTCTATCTATCCATCTCTCTCTCATGTATATACATGTGTGTGTGGGGTGTGTGTGTGTGTGTAAAAAACAACAAAATATTAATATAAAAAACAAAAGACCACGATGGTGAAACCCACAAAGACAGCTGACCAGATAAGGTGGAGCTCTTGAATCCCAGAATGATGGCTAAGAGGCCAACAGGGGACTGATCCAGATTCCATGATTATAATGCCAATAAGGAGGTCACAGAACTCACTGGGGCCTTGGGTAGTAGAATCATGGTATGAATGATCTTTGGGAGCCCATTCCAAATAGAGGGATGCTCTCTCAGCCTGGACACATGGGGAAGGGCCTAGGTCCTTCCATGGATGAGATGACAGACTTTGGCGATCCCCCCAAGTAGGGCCTCATCCTCCCTGGGAATGATGTGGCGAGTGAGTGGGAGGTTGGGAGGGCTGTTGGAGGGACAAGGGAGGAAGGGTGGGAGAGGGAGCTGGGATTTACATGTGAAGCATTCAGGTTTCTAATTTAAATAAAAACATATATTGAGGGGAAAAAACCAAAAGCTTAATAGAAAAACAAATTACATGTCAAATGCCTTTGATGACCTTTTGACAGGCCTGAATAGGCCTAGAAAAGAATACTGGAACTTGTATTATGTTAGTAGATGCTGCCCAAACAAACAAAAACAAACAAACAAACAAAAAACAGACAGAAGGGTAGAAATAGGTTAGAGATGAATGTTCAGAAACCACAAGACAATGACAAAATTAGTAAAACATGAACAATGGGGATTTCATAAAGAAAAGAAGATAAAACATATTTGCAATAACAATAGTTGTTGATTCCACCAAATTTATATCAAAAGATCCAGGTAGCTCAGATATCATCATACAGAATAAATGTTAAAATAAACATATTCACATGATCTTTAAAGCACAGAAAAGTACACATCAAAGCAAAAAAATATGTAAAAATCAAATAACTCAAAGAAAAACTGAAAGTTCCAAAAGGATATTTTTCATGCAAATACAAACACAAATGTAAAATGGCCAACAGATAAATGAAGAACTTTCCAATGGACTTTTCATCATATAGCAAAATACCACATTGAATACAGTAAGTATGTCCAATTTTTATTTATTTGTTTATTGTATCTCAAGAACTTGGGTGAGCTGTTAAGAGTAGACAGTTAAAAATAAATATATTTTAAGAAATATCCCCAAAGAAGCTTCAGAAATAAAACACCTTACAGGGAAATATCGTCCTAACGACTTTCAACCTCTTGGCAACCATTAAAGCAGGGAGAAAGGAACCCAATGACTTTTAAGTGACCAGATGGAAAATAACTTCGAAATATAATACTGAATCTTTGTCCATTAAAAATAAGGGAAGAATACAGACTTTCTGAACAAAAAGAAGTTGAGAGAATTTTTGTGAGTACTCCTGATGGCAAGAAAATCTTTCACTTAGAAGGAAAATGTGAGAAGTTTGGGGTTTTTTAAGAAGGGAAGAACTTCAGTGTTAAAATATTGAAGATGAAATTAAGAAATAGATTTTCTTATTCTTAATTGACTTAACAGATCAAGGGTTTTGTTTTGTTCTTTTTTTTGGATTATCAAAACAATTTGATGAATGTATTAAAAGTACTATAGTGGTTTTAATAAGAATGGTCAGCACAGGCTCATGTATTTGCAAGCTTAGTTACCAATGGATGAAGAGTTTGGAAAGGAGGCACATCCTTGTTGGAGGTAGGTTATCATTGGGTGTGACTTTCAGGTTTCAAAAGCCCATGCCATCCACCCCATACCCCCCCACTTGATGCCTTTAGAGAAGGGTGTAAGCTATCATTTACTCGTTCAGTGTCATTGCAGTCAACTATCATGACCACTGCCATAATGATCATTTCACTGTAAGCTACAAATGAAACTGTAAGCTAACCTCAGAGACACACCTTTTCCAATGAAGACACACCTATACTAATAAGGCTACACCTCCAAATTGGTTCTAGATAGTTGATCAACTTACCAACTAGGGACTAAGCATGCAAATATATGAGCCTATGAGGGGCCATTCTCATTCAAACTCCCATAACAATATGTGATAAGTAGATATATAATAACAAAGGCATTTACAAAAGCTACCATATTACATGCACATTATAAACTAAGTATTTCCCTAAACTAGAGTGCTTAAAATTTGAATCACTTCCAGTTACTTAGCAAGGTAGGTATTGGTGTTATCACTATTTTATAGAATAAAACGTACAGAGTTCCATACCTCGTCTAGGTGTAAAGACTTAAGAAATTAGGAATACAAAATGTTATGTTAAGTTTTAATCAGCTTTGAATCTGGAGCTTAAGTTTTTGGAAATATGGCAATGTTCTAATGCATGGCATAAATAGAAATGAAGAAAATATTTAAGTCCTGGCAGGACTACTTGTTTTCATTTCAAACCACCACATTCCATTAAATGGCCCCATAGGCTGATAGCTGTATCATAATGCAAAATGACCTTCAGTCCAACTTCAAAAATCCCATAGTCTATGAAAGTATCAGTAATGTATAAAACTCTGAAGTTCAAGTATCTTCTGAGACCCATGGCAATCTCTTAACTGTATTCCTCTATAAAATCAAAATAAAATAACAGATCACATACCCTAACATTCGATGTCACAGCATATACATAACCATTCCAAAAGGGAGGAACTAGATTATAGTGAGAAAATCATGGACCAAAACCACTTGTGCAAACTCCACACTCTGCATCTCCATGTCTAATTTTAAAGCACACTTCATATCTCCACCTCTTTTCAGCTTTGTTAACAGCAACACACTTCTTCCTCATGGGCTGTTTCTACTTCCTGTTAGCAGATTTCCTTTGCAAGTGTTACATGGCTCTGGCATTTCCATCATTTTGGTGTCTCCACAGGAATTCAGTCTTCACCTTCACAGCTTCATACAATGGCCTTTCTAAGCCTCCATTCAGAAACACCGCGGATACATGCCTTGCCTCAATGACTTTCCTTAATCATAGAGAGAGATACCATTAACCCCTTTCTTGTATCCTTGACTCTAATGTCAGAACCACATGAATAAAGCTGCCAAGGACTATGACTTGCTGGGGTTGGAACATGCCAACCTTGTTTAACTACATTTTCACAAGTTTTCTGCTTTAATGTTTCCCTCACAGCTTAAGTTTGTCTGTCCTGGAGTATGCTCTGTAGAACAGACTGACCTTTAAATTAAAGTTATGCCAGCCTGCCTTCTTAGTAGAGGTATTAAGGTTGTGAACTACCAGACCTAACCCTAAACTTTAATTCCTGTGTCCTTTTTACAGGTTGGGAGTTTAGCAGTGGGTCTTGCTCTGAGGTCACCACTCCCTTTATTTCACTTAGCATCATGATTTTCTTTAATCTGCTTTTATTTACACTACCTGATGATCGCTTTCTCCTCCTGTACATTTTGTATTTTTTCTTGCTCAGTTTGATCCTTCTCATTACAGATCTTTATAAGTCTGGCCACTAATAGCCACACAACACAGTCAGTGAAAAGTTGTTTGGAAATGTCCACTGTCAAAGCTGTTAATCCATAATTCTTCAATTTAGCCATAGGAAGGTGTTTTTTTTCTGGATAAGGGCAGGAATCAGCCCCATTCTTCATTAAAACATCACAAGAAATAATCTCTAGGCCATATATTAATATTCTTCTCCTCTGTAACCTCATAAATTGGGCTCCCACAGTTCAAATCACCCACACTGCCACTATCTTCCATGCTCGTACTAGTATACTCCATTAAGCATGCTTAAACTGTCCAATCACTTTTCCAGAGTGTTCCATATTCCTCTAAAACAAAAGCATGGTTTGTCCTATCACAGCAGTACCCCAGTCCATAGTATCAACTTCTGCCTTAGTTGGTACAATGCTTACAAAAGAAATCATTTAATTGGGGGCTGGCTTACAATTCAGAAGCTTAGTCCATTGTCATCAGTCAAGGAAGGAAGCATAGGAGAGTGCAAGCAGACATGGTCCTGGAGAGGTGCTGAGAATTCTACATCTGGATCCTCAGGCAGTAGGAAGGGTGAGGTAGCCACTGAGCTTATGTTGAGCTCACCCCTGGTGACATACTTCCTCCAATGATGTCACACCTCCTAATTTTTCCACTCCTTCTGAGCCTATGGAGGCCATTTTCATTCAAACTACTGCAGATGTATTTTTCAGCAATGTCACAAAGATTCAAAGAATATATACATCCTTAATTGTCCAATTCCTTTACCTTTGCTATTCACCTCAATTCATTCACATGTCTTAAATGCATTCAGAAAATTATGCTACATGAATTTTTAGTAGCTGTCTAGAAAACTAAGTTCCCTAATAGAATTGTTCCAGTTATCTTTAATCTTTAACCAAGTTTTACCACATGTTCAGGTCCACACAGTATGCAGTCTTTGAGATTTCTATAAAAAATCTTTCATTTCGGGATCATCCATTTTCTCAATGATTATTTATTTTTTAAAGCAAGATTAATTTCTCTTTCTATTTATGTGTGTCTTTTTGTTGGTATGTGAAAGTGAGTTATGAGGCATTGTGATTCAGCAGATTTGAATGGTGGGAACTGAACTCAGAGCTTTTGAAAGAATAATATAAACCTTTATTCACTGAGCCATTTCTCCAACAACAACAAATATTTAATAAGAAGTTATTAAGTATTAATTATTATTCTAGATACTGGAACAAGCCATTATACCAAACAAATATTTCTGAGCTCATGTGGTCTTGCTCCATTGGATGAGGGATGTATACATCAAGTTACATAATTTATCTAAAAGCATAAAGGTTATAACATATGCATTGAAACTAAGAAATATTCTTGTGAATTCCAGGACGCTATCCAAAAGCTATCCTTGAGTTTTGTGATATTTGAGCAAAGACATGAAGTTGATGAGCAAAAAAATCCAATAAATGGCTAGAAAATATGCTACCAACAGAAGCAGAGGGTTAGGCTCAGACTGTGGGATATATCCACTACAGGAAATAAATAAATGAATAAAACCAGGCTTAATGGTTCAGAGTTTGCTCAAGTAGGAATCGCACACTCGGTGAAATGACTGGATACCAACACCTAGGAAAATATATGATAATGTCTACAAGATAAAAATGTGGATTTCCTTACTTAGAACCAAAAGATAAAGACAGAAGTAGAAATGAGGGTAGGCTAATATTGGTTAGAGAAATCTGTAATAAACCTTGAGTCATTATCTAGGCATTATATTATTTGGTAGTTAAAATTCACACATATTTAATTGCACCAATCTATTAGTTCGTGGGGGTCTGAATGAAAAAGTAGCCCCCCATAAGGTCTATTTACCTCTGTTCAGCAACGTGTCTCAAGGTCAGGAGCACCTGCCTAAGCTGTTGTGAACTCATAGTGGTATGTATCTTCTTACAATTAATTAAATTAATAAGACTATCTTTCCCAAATTGTGCCTACAGTACAACCTAATATACATAATATTCTATTGGAGTTTTCTTTCAAGATCACTCTAGGTTCAGTTAAGTTAACAAGTCTGTCACAGAGTCCTATATACCTGAACCCGTATGTGAAAGACAAATCATTTTCTCTAATGAGATTTTAGCCCATCCTACACTGCAGAGAATACCTCAGTCCACTCTCCAAATCACTGATTAGAATGCAACAAAATTAAAATAAGGCAATGACCAACAGCCAGAATGTTAGCATAAACCAGGGAAATTATTAAGAAACAAAACTGAACAGCATCATTAAGTATCACCAGAGGCTTCTTAAAGATATAAGTAGTCTAGGAGTTGAAGTAACATGAAAGGGAACTAGTACAGAAATGTGTGTCTACAGGATTTTCACTGCTCAAGTCCCTGTAGGTCATAGAACTCAAGCTTCTTCCATAGTGGTTTCTAATGACAGATCGAATCAGATAATATTAAGACCTAGATTCAAGCAAGTTTTAATGTGGAGTTTATACATATTCCTGTACTTATCTATAATATCTATTGCTCTAAGGCTACATCACCCCACTTTTGAAAAATATGAATCTTTTGAAAAATAAACCATACTTTCTTTCCAAATTCTACTTTTATCAAGCCAAACAGTCTGACTTGTGGTTTAATAAGGGGTTTAAATTATTACTAACAGCAAAGAGAATCATTCATGAACAATCATGAAAGGTAAATCCAAGTACTTTCCAGAGCCATGTCTCAGATGCAGGAGTTAAAGAATGTGGTTTAGCTAAATCAGAAATGCAAAAGATACTTCCAATCTGAGTTTAGAATATGAAGCCTCCTAAACTTCATATCATATTAGATCTTTATTCACCAAGTGTGAAATCTGGTGAGATCACAAGGTTGGTGTTCTGCATGTTGATTTAACTTCTGAAAAATGAGACACCAGGTTGAAATGTCTAGTAATCATTAAACACAAGAAGTTACAGGTTGAAGAAAATGTCTCTGGCTGACTATCCTAGACATGTGCATGTGGCACATTAAGAACACTTTTTGGGAGGCTTTAAATTTCTAATTCTTTCCTTCCGTCCAAAGAGTAACAAACAATTCCTCTTTAAAGTACTGTGTGTGTGTGTGTGTTATATGTTCATGGATTTGTACAAAAACACTTCTTGGAAGGATTTATGTTTTTATTTTGTTGAGTTCAAAGAATTATGAACAATTGCAGTTTAAAGTATCATTTATGTATGTGTGTTATATGTTTATGTATATGTGTACATATCTGGGTGGGTGGGGCCAGAGAAAGACACATAACATTCACATCTTCATATTCAATGTTCTGCCTTTTCCCCTATCAAATATTCTTTTATTGAAAATAGATTTTTTTCATATCACATATTCTGATTTTGGTTTCCACTCCCTGACCTCCACTAAGACCCTTCCCATCTACCCTGCTGTCCAAATCCACACCCTTTCTGTCTTTCCTTGGGAAAGAAAAGCAGGCATGTAAAAATAACAGTAAAATAAAATAAAAACAAACTGGAATAGGACAAAACAAACAAAAGGCAAAAGAAAAGTATCCAAATTGGGGAAAACACAGACACAAAGACAGGCGGATTCGCACACAGCATTTATTAAATATCAACTGACTGATACAGTTAAGCAACTGGCATTTTGATAAGGCTTCCTTCATAGGCAGTATATGGTTAAAAACAGTATGTATATGTTACTTAATAAAACATAGTATATTATCTGTTCATGGATTCTGAGCATTAGTGTTGCATTATTCTCAACTCTTAGGGTAATATTGTTATTCTGGCTAAGTTCTTGTCCATTGAGTTCTCAGAGACTAAAATAAACCTCTATTTGTACCATGCTCACCAAAGGGCTAATAAAGCTGGAATGCTGCTGACAGTGGAGAAAAATATGCATTCTCATCCTGTAGGCCCAACGAGCAATGAGCTGAGCTCAGGTTTTTGAGAGTCATGCTAATTAGACGGTAGGGTCTCAAGAGATCGCTAAATCATGTCCCTACCTAAACTGCTTATCCTCAAGCATAGGGTAATAGCACAGTGATTCGTGAAATGAAGGAATTTCTGTTCAAATCAGCCTTCTTTTTTCACTTTAGCCCCTTGTCCCATTGCAAGTAACTTCATCCCAGCTCCAATTTTAGAAGTTGAGCTTCTGAAGATAATACAATATCAAAGTCCAAAGCAATTGATTCCAGTTGTCTTATTCACAAAAATTGCTTTGCTAAAAAAGGTATTTATGGATTTGATCACATTTTTTGTCTGCTGCCTTCATTTATTGCACATTCATTTTCTTCCCTGTTTCCAAACAGAACAGTTGGCAAATAATATGTCTCTAAGAATTCATTACATAAAGAAAAAGTTCTCCACAGGGTGGTTTAAATAATAACTTTCATTTTTCTTTGATCTTAACAGTAACACATTTTAGATTGTAAACATGTTTAAAAATAGAAAAAGTTGAAAAAATGCTTCATAATCAATCAGCATAATAGTAAGCACAAAGACATTATGAAATCATGACATTTTCAGGTAGATATACAGAACTGGAAATCATTATGGTGAGTGAGGTAGACTCAGATCCAGAAAGCCAAACACTGCCTGTTCTCTCTTATATGTGGATCTTAGCTACCATTTTGACTTTGCATTAAAATTTTCTTTCTAGGTAAACACCCACATTTTAAAAATTAATTGTTCATTGTGTGAGTATATGTGTGTGTATGTGTAAGCATGTCTACATGGGTATGTGTGTATGTCTATATGTATGTATAACTATGTGTATGTGTGTGTGTGTGTGCTTGTATGTATGTGTGTTTCTATATGCATGTATTCATGTGTGCTTGTGTGTAGGTATGGGTTTTTCCATGGGTATGTGTGTGTGAGTGTGTATGTGTTTGTGAGTGTATGCATGTCTGAATATGCATGTGTTTACCCAAATGTTACGGTGTGTGTGCAAAGCAGACCCCTTAGAAGAGTCAGCTCTCCCTTTTTACGTGGTAGTGTGTGAAGGTTGCCAGCCTTGTCAGACTTATTGGCAGGACTCTTGCCAGCTAAGCTATCTTACTGGCATTTTTTCTAAAGTAAAAATTGAACCAGATATTTTTTGGTGTCTTTTTTTTCCCTGTATTCATTAACCTATTTCAAAAATATTATATCTGAAAACATTCAGTTAAGTACATTTGCAATATCTCATTGAGCCTTCTGTAGCATATCTAATATTTGGCTAGGTTCTGTAGGACATTTAAAAAGTAATTTTGCATACTTGGCTAATCATAGTCAAGAAGAAAAGCATTGACTCCTAGAATTTGATTCACAAAATACAAATGATCACAGTAGAATCTTATTTGTCCAAAGGTTAGTTGGTTTAAAAAAAGTGGGTTTTATGTTATTCCTGCTGAGTTTCATTTTGCTACAGGAAGCACATTATGCTAGTAGACATTTTGTATAAAATGGCCGTGTGAATTCTTTCCCACAGGGAAGCTTGCAAGGATCATAAACATTTTAATATCTTTGTTTTGGGCTTTTTTTGTAAGTGATGACAGTGAAGAAAGCATATAACCATCTACTGTCTAGAATGTTTATTTCTCCCTTCAGTTGCTCATTCATATTAATTCATTAAATTAAGTTAATACTATATGAAAATATAAAACAAAAATATTTGTTTCTTAAAATTATGTCAGCTGATCCTGGCCACGGAAAGTATAGAAGAGAAGCTGAATTAGGTAAGGGTTTCTATTTGAAGTTATGCAATGTCTCAGAACCCACCATCATTGTCACTTCACCTAACACTGGTTTTAATGTCACCTCACCTAACACTGCCTTTAAAATCCTACCTGCCTGTATTTGCTCTCTTTTATTTTCTAGATTATGCCACATGAACACAAACATATTCTTTTTCTTTCTTTGCTTTTGGGGTGTGGGTGATAATATCTGGAATTTGCCTTCAATCTTATGTTCATAATTGAGGGTCACAGTATAACATTATGGAGGGTTTTTATTTAGTATGGTCATTAATACAGACTCAGTTCATGGAGACCTACAGTCGTAATAGAGTAGTAAGTGTGATAGTTGTACAAATACAACTTCTTCTTCATTCGTTTTTCCTAACAATAATAATCCTGAACCAATGAGAAGATATCCTCAAACTCCCATAGTGAATGGAGAGACCCAATTCCCACAAGAACTTTTCTGACCTCAACATGTATGCCATGATATATATTTCCTGTCCACAATAAATAATTGCATTTTAAAAGGAGATAATCTTATCTTCATTTTACATTTCTTTATCATTTTACAATATTGGAAGAAAATATAAATTTCAATTCACAAGTTTGATAAGTAGAAGCATAACCTTATAACAGAAAAGCAGTCTTTTTGTCATTGGATAGATTGATTGATCATTAGTCTGGAAAGTCAAAGCAATGGACAACTGTAAAGGCTCCAAGTTGCTGTGTAGAGAGAAGTTACTTTTTGTTTTAAACACATTTAAGAAGATGGTTTCTCAGACTTGATCCTACCAAAATGTTGGACTGGACAATTCTTTGTTGTGGGGGGGAATCTTAAACACTGTGAATTCAAAATTCAGCAGCTTCTCTGGCTGTTTCCCAAATGATATCAGTGGCAACCCTGAAACAATGATGCCCCGAATATAAAAATAATCAAGTCATCACCAATATTTTCTCTGGGAGAAATTTGCCTGATGGAGACCTTCTGTTTATAAAAGACCCACAGCTGGGAGGCCAGCATGGGACTGATCCAGACCCCCTGAGTGTGAGAGTCAGTGAGAAGCCCTGGGCAACCTATGGGGCCCTGGGCAGTAGATCAGTGTTTATCCCTGGCATACAAACGGATTTCCTGTGTCCATAACACACAGAGGGATGCTCTCTCAGCCTGGACTCTTAGGGGAGGGCCTGGACCCTGCCCAGAGTGAAATGACAGGCTCTAGATATCCCCTATGTGGAAGGAAGTGGCAATAGGGTGGGAGGCTGGGGGGGGATTTTGGGGCATGCGGGAGGAGGGGAGGGAGAGGGAACTGGGTTTGACATGTGAAGCAAGCTATTTGAAATTAAAATAATAAAATAAAAAAGCCTTCTCTTTCTTCTGATCACATTGCTTCCTTTGCACCAATCCTTCTCATATCTCCAGAGACCAAACATACATTAGAATTATTTTAACTGTAGTTTTCTAAATACTTTTCCTTTGCATTGACTATGAACTGTACAGTATTGGATGCCATTTGTGCTTAGTACATGGATACATGGACTTGACTTTATAACATATATACAATATCCATCTCAGTATTAGTTGACAAGCATAACCCTCAAAAATAGATGTTTGGTGTTTGTCATGAACTTGTTAAAGTGTGAATGAATATAGACTTGTTTGTTGGTTTTGATGTCTCCAAAATTGATAATCACATCATTTGTTTTGCATCAAACTTCAGTGTTTCAAGAGCTGAGAGACACTTTGGTGAATCACATACTATCTATAAATCCAGTATTTAAAACTGTAATCCATTGATGGTCCCTTTATCTCCACCTTGTGATAAAGCATTAGCTCAGTTAACTGTATATTCTTTCTTTTTTAATTAATTAGTTTATTTATGACAGTGTAATGGAAATAACGATATAATTCTTTTTATTGATTTTTGGATGGAATGGCCTTTATTTCCATACAAAAGTATGTATGCATTCTGTGTTGGGGAAAGTTCTCATGTCTAGGTATTAGGCATGAGCTATGAGGGACTTTCTGTTTCTTTGTAGGTAGAGTCAGAATCCAAGCTTATGATGGATTTCCTTGTTTTTTGTTTACATGTCACCAAATAATGGTAACAGATTGAACAACTAGGCCACAAGCTACAGGAGCACTTTAAAATATACTTTGCTATTCAAGGATTGGGGAAAAAGAAGGCCTGTGCAATTGCATGATCTGGAAGGGGGAATGTGGTCTGAATTCACAAGGGATGGATGTTGTGGAATGTCACTGTGAAATGTAAGACTTCTTTTGGACATCCTATTTGAAAGCTTTTTTTGCGTCATGAAAAATGCATGTTTTTTATCCATTAGCCATCTGTCAGTGGAAGGTGTGTGAGAATGTGACTCTGACCTTTTGGTTTTTCTAATATTGACCAACACTGGAAGATGGGGCTGCAACAAATCAGAAAACCCTCTTTATCATTTCACAAAACACAGAAGACAGTGAAATCTTAACACCTGTCTTCTAATTTAGTAAATACTTGAATTGAAATTGTTTCTTTTCTCTTCTTTAGTTTTCCATCTTTCACCTCTGTTTTTAAGAAGCAGGATATTATGTATTTTCTCAAGCAGGTGTCTCGTTAATTGACTAACAACTGTTTTTTATTACAGCATTAGTGACTTCAGAGTTTTATAATCATTCAGAGAAAAGTACAGGATTAGTAAGATATGAATTCAGCAGGGGATTAAGCAGAAGCCCAATCATTTGGCAGAGTTGAATGAATTCTGCATCTGTGTGATGTTTGGGAACTATTTGATTAACTCATTTTTATACAAATTATTTTTGGCCCTTGCTGATGTTTCCTAAGTAGAAGTATTATGATTTTGGCATGTGAATGAGCCTTCCATTTTAACAGTCCCCTTTCATTTTTTTTAACCAGGTAGCTAGTATCTCAGGCTTTAAGTCTTACCTGTCAGGGAGGTGAATACCAATATCCAACTATCTAAATCCCAATGACCAATATATCTGGGGAGATGAATTAACAGATTAAATCATGAATAATAGGAAAAGCACTTTTTCAGTTTCATTTCTTCAAATAGAAAGAGGTAATTATTCTTAATTAATTATTGATTTACTTTTACAGTATTAAGGATTGAACCCTGAGTTTTCTTCATGCCAATCAAGAACTCTGTCACTGAGAAATATTATCATTGTTTTCGGCAGGGTCTCACTAAGCTGTCTATCTTGAACTTAAGGCTATCTTGAACTTACTATGTAGCCTAAGTGGGCTTTAAGATTACAGTTCTCTACCTCAACTTTTCAGTAGCTTATATTATGGAACTTTGCCACTAGGTCATTCTCATAGTTAGGAAAGAATTTTATGACCATCATAGTAATTAGATCATCACATTAAAATGAGGACTATAAAACTAACTTGTGTTCCTTTCACAGAGCCATGCTTAGCAAATTGGTCTATATTAGTACATAAATAGCAATTATAAATTTTCCCCCAAATGATGGTGTCAATATACAACCCTATTTACTACCTTTAAAAAAGTGATATTTCTTAAATACCACAGATTCTTGGAAAGGATTACATACAGGACCAGGCATGAATTCCCTCCCACTGAGAGGACCTTAAATCCAATAAGTAACCTGTTTCTTAACCCTAAGTTACAGGTGCCAAGATCCCACCCCTGGGAATGCCTTGCTAGGACAAGCATGATTATACTTTATGCAGTTCACAACTGGGTAAGACTGCAGTTGACTTCCCTATCCCAGCTACTTCCTTTAGCCAGCATAGTGCCTTCTAACACGGTGAAAGGAATGCAGGCATTCAATTGTATGTGAGCTACATTTTTAAAAACTGCCATAGTCCCTATTCTAGTAATTAAATGATATTGATGAAGTTTTTCAGTACTCGTGAAGCATTAATATTGATTGTATGAAAAATAATCTAATTTTATACTTTAATGGATACAGTATTAGTGCAATCTCAAGAATGGAAACATAATGTGGTTTTGATAAACTAAAAAGAAATACTCATGTAAAGACAAGGAATTTGCAGAAGAAGCCATATGTAGGTTTATAGAGATGACTAATATATCTTTGAGATTTTGATATCTTTCTCCACAGACTCTAAAACCCATAAGGATGTGACTAAATTAAGGGCGTTAAGATAGGAGTGTTAGCCTTTATTATTTGATGAATCCTATGCAATTAATTATAGGTTCCTTAGAATAGGGATGTAGGTGAGTTAGTTAGAAAGGTTAATGTGATCAAAGAAACTCGTGGGGGGAAATGACAATTCATGGTGCTGGATTGGAGGAGGGAGTAAAAGTAGCCAACAACCAAGATACACATGGCCTCTGGAAGTTAGAAAATAAGGGACTACTCCTTCATCATTACCCTGATGATGCTGAGTTTGGACTTATCCCATCTAGAGTTGTAAACAACATAGTTGTGTCCTTCTAAGCCACTAAATGGTAGTGGTTCTGCGTCAAAGTGGGGAACAGAAGCTAATAACAATAGATCCCATATCATGCTAGCAAGTTAAAGTCAAGAGAAGTTGGGCACAGCATTTATTTTCTGGAAGTGGATGAAAAATGACAACTATAGAATAGGCATGGAGAGGCATAAATGGACTTTGGCAAAAACATGTTTTCAAGTAAACTCAGGTAATTTAGCATGTTACTTTGTAAGATAAGTAAAATTTAGCCTTTCTACTTTTTCAGAAAATTAGCCAGAATTTCCCATATGTTTAGATCACAGTATTTTGAGCTAAGCTTTAAGTTCTCTGGGTAAATTACTCACTCTGCAGATGTATGTTACTAACCTTTCTAATATTGTTTCCATATTTCTAAAATGAGACTAGTGTTGTGCTTCATTAAAAGGGATATTTGGAAAATTTTTGTCTATAATGCAATATCATGTATGTGATACAACATACAAATGTGTATATTAAATCTATTCCTAATATATGGCAAGCCTCATCTCTGAACAATATGCAGAGGGGTTCATTTAATCACTGCTAATTAATACGGAATTATTTGTTTAATGTCATGGTATAGATCCTTTCAAAGTCTTTCAGTTGAAATACATTATAACAAAATGCTAGTTCCCTGGGAACATTTATTCAGACTCTTTTCCCATTTTTGTTGAAAATGATTCGTATTTTCAGAATTTTCCAATAAGCTCACCATTGTAATGATTTTCATTGTGAAAAACTTGTAAGAGAAATTCCACTTGGGATTTACGGATATTGTAATGGTAACATGCTCCCTTGCAGGCTGCATTGCTTCCCATGAATAAGGTTTTAAACCTCCACCTGGTCGTGGTATATCAGCAAAAATGACTTTCAAGATTTTCTTGTTCATGATGTAAGACCAGATGTGTACCCTCTGCTTAAGGACATGCTAATTATTCAGAGAATTATATAGCTAACTATTCTTTTTAAAATGTGAAACTTGGAAAAGCACAAACATTGATTTTTCTGTCCCTATATGTCTGAAAGAGGTAATGATTGAGCTGGGCTGTGGAGATCATACTGTTATATTGAAAGGAGGCTCAACTAGTAGGGGGTGTAATGAATGTAAGCCTGGAAGTACATGAATCATTATAAAATACACTGTCTCTCTGCAATGAGTTGGCTTTATTAAAATAATCTCTGGCATAATGTTGTCCTCTCTTGGGCTTCTCCTACTGTGAACCTATCTGTGATTCCCCCATCACAAATCTTATCCCTGAGGACAGATTCCTGATGAGAGCAAAGTGTGTGATTATTTGCTTTTAATAACTATGCCTCCCAAATCCAACTTAATGCAGCAGAGTCTCTGTATGGAAGGACACACCAGAATTATTGGAGTATCAATCAATATTGCAAATTGTGATTAATCATAATCACAGCTGGTAATCATAGCTGCAATTACTGATTGATTAATTAGGACAGCTCCTGAAATGCCAGTAAATATTTAATATCATATTAGATTCAACCTGATAACCATAAATTTCTATAATTACTTTTAGCTTCCCATTATTTAAGTCATATTTCGATCCACTATTATCAGCTATATTTATTTATTCATAACTTTGTTTTAGCAGGACAAACTATTCCATTGTCCTTTGACAAGGGTAATCTATTAAAATACGTTCACGTTATAGCACTAAAGAAATTTAGTGTCATTTCCAAGCAAATATTTGCAAATTTAGAACATCTGTTTGCATTGCATCTCAGCATAAGGATACTAAGGATGCAAAACCCCAACTAAGAATCTAGGCAGTGTTGGAGAGGCTGCCTTTGATGCCCTTACTCTATGATGAGATTGATCACTACCTTGGATACCATTCCTCGAGCCTTGACCCAGTAGCTGATCCAAGCAGAAACAGGCACCCACAGCTGAGCACTGAGTCATACTCCCAGAATCTAGTTGCAAAGAGGAAGGATACATGACCCGAATGAACCAAGAGCAGAACTGGAAATACCAGCAGAAGCAGTTGAACTCACCGAATGAGAGCATGCAGACCCTAGTCGTAAATCTAGGGAACCCGAATTGGACCAAACCAAGCCCTCTGAATGTGGCTACCTGCTAGGAGGACAAGGAAGTCTGTGGAACCTGTAGCAGTGGAGCCAGGGTTTATTCCTAGGTCACAAATAGACTTTTGAGCCCTTTCCCTATGTAGGGATACTGATGTAAAAAAGAGGGCCTGGGCCCTCCCCCGAATGATGTGATCAACATTGATGATCCCTTGTGGAGGGTCTCAGTATCGCTGGGGAGAGGGTGGTGGGTGGGTTTGGAACTCATTGAGAAGCAAGGGAAGAAAGGGGGGCAAGGGATTGGGGTGATGGGTATGTGAATAAGAGTGTTTCTTTTTTAAATTTTTTTATTTTTATTATTGTTATTATTTTCATTTTACATTTTAATCCCAGTTCCCTCTCCCTCCTCTCCTCCCGCACCCCCCAATATCCCCCCCCAGCCTCCCACCCTATCGCCATTTCCTTCCACATAGGGGATATCTAGGGTCTGTCATTTCACTCAGGGCAGGGTCCGGGCACTCCCCTAAGAGTCCAGGCTGAGAGAGCATCCCTCTTTGTGTTATGGACACACGAAGTCTGTTTGTATGCCAGGGATAAACACGGATCCACTGCTTATGGCCCCGTAAGTTGCACAGGCCTCCTCACTGACTCTCACATTCGTGGGTATGGATCACACCCATGCTGGAATAGTGTTTCTAAACAAAATAAAATGATGTTTTTAAAAAAATAATAGGACATAAGCATATTCTACTCTTTAGTGAGTAATTAACGTTGGTGTACTAGATTTATGTGGGTAAATATATCAGGTTTACTAGCCCATTTCTGCAACTTTCACACAAGAAATTCTTTGCAACCTTTTTTTGTGTAATAATGACAAGAGCAACAAGAGCTTAGCAGTATAGGATTCAATCATGAAAATCCACACCTTATTGAAATTAGGAGAAGACTGGCACTAATGCAGAAAAGGATCTGATTAATAAGCATGCCTATTCTTGTTGCTTTAGAATCATTGATTATGCACAGCAGATACAAATTATGACCATTTAACTCACAACTCCCTAAACAGTTTCTGAATACTGTGCAAACTAGTTTGCAAAACACTGAAGGGGACAATGTGATTCAGTGCATTTTTAGGTTTTGCATAAGTTCAACAAAGTACTTAGGACACTAAAAAATATAAGAAGTATAAGCTTTAAGTGTGTTAATGAGCAGAAAGGGTAGGACTTGAAAAATAAGAAACAACTTAGAAAGATTACAATTTTGGGAGGATTCTGTTTTGTCAAATCTATTTTCAAAATTAAAGGTGATCAAAATTCCAGTGTCTGTGGACTAAAGTGGTGGCTCAGAAGTTAAGCTAACCGTCTGTTCTTCTAGAGGACCAGAGTTCAGTGTTAGCACATGTAGTAGGTGACTCATGCCTTCTGAAACTGCAGTTCCATAGAAAATTCGTGCACATGCACAAAGCCACATAAACACACAATTAAATGTAAAAGGTAAATTTATAAACATTCCAATGATATTCATAACTGTACAAGGAACAAACTCCAAAAATTCATACTAAACCACAGAAGATACCAGATAGTCATAGCAGTCCTAAGCACAAAAAGCAATGCATAAAAATTTGCAATGTGCCGGGCAATCGTGGTGTATGCCTTTAATCCCAGCACTGGTGAGGCAGAGGCAGGCAGATCTCTGTGAGTTTGAGACTACCCTGGTCTACAAGACCTAGTTCCAGGACAGCCTCCAAAACAATACAGAGAAACCCTGTCTCGAAAAACAAACAAAAAAATTTGCAATGCATGATCTCAAATTATCATATAGAATGATAGTAACACAAATAACATGGCCCTGAAACAAAATAGATATGGATCTCAGCAAAATAGGTGAGAATGCCAGAAATAAAACCATGTAGTTATCTGATCTTCTATAAAGAATCTAAAATAATATTTGAAGAAAAATATTGGTGAAAATGCATGTCTACCTGAAGAAGAAAGAAACTTAATCCCTATCTCCCACCCTATATAAAAGCCAACATAAGATATATCAAGATGTTTATTTAAGATGCAATTTTGAAACTTCTAAAGGAAATACAGAGATAGAATTATGGTGTCAGCACACATAACAGATATCTGAATTCAAGAATAATAAGGAAATAATTCATTCATGAACCACTAAGAAATAATAAATTGGGTTGCATTAAATTACTTGTCTTCTACTCTTCAAAGAAACAATTGGCAGAGACAAAAGCTAACCTACAGAGTAGCAATGTAGTCATTTGACAGGAATCAGTATCCAAAGTATGTAGGAAAGATACTGAATATCAAAAGAGCAGGCAGTTCAATCAGCAAACAAACAGATGAAAATTTACAAAAGAAGCCCAACTGGCAAAATGTACATGAAATAATTGTATACATTGTAGGAACACAAATCAAAATTATATCAATAGTTAAATCTCACCACAGTGAGAGGGACTTTCATAAATAAATCAAGGAAATGATAAAAATTTGTTGGTGAGTATTCTAGTGAAGCAGAATGTTTATACACTCTTGGAGGTAATAGGAATTACTACAGCCAGTTATAAAATCAGCATCCAAGTTCCTCAAAAACATAATCCTATTCATGATTGTGCTGTACAATTCCTGGGACTCTAGCCAAAGAATCTCAGTCAGCACACAATAAAGATGCCAGTGTACCAAAGTCACTGCAGTGCTTTTCAGAACAATCCAGTTATCAAATCTGACTAGGTGCCCATGGAATGATGGATGAATAAAGAAAGTGAAACATCTTCAGCCATATTTATATATGGATTATTATTCATTATGACATTTATAGAGAATGTGTTAAGTAATGTAAGATAGCCTTATGCAGTAGCTTGAAAGATAATAGCCCCCAAATGATGTAGCACTATTAGGAGGTGTGGCTTTGTTGGAGTGGGTGTGGCCTTATTACAGGACATATATTACTGTGTATGCAGGCTTTGAGGTCTTATATATTCTCAAGCCACTCAATGAGTGAATTCACTTCCTATTGCCTGCAAATCAACACGCAGGACACTTTGCTACCTCTCCAGCACCATGTCTGACTGTACACTACCATGTGGAATCATGATGATAATGGAGTAAACCTCTGAAAATGTAAGTCACCCCAATGAAATGTTTTACCTTTATAAGAATTGCTATGGTCATGGTGTCTCTTCACAGCAATAGAAATCCTTGCTAAGACACCATATAAATATTCTCTCATATGAAGAATCTAGATCTAAAATAAAAAGAACAAAGTAGCCATAGGAAAGTGAGGATGAGGGAATAAATATGATCATAGTAAATTTTCTGCATGTATAATGGCATCACAATTAATTCACTCTATTGTACAATAAAATAAGTACAGCATAGTAAAATATATGAAAGTGGAAGTGAAACTATTAATAGAAACGGAATTTGGGTTAAGAGGAAGGAGTAGTGAATGAGGGGACAGTGAATATTGCAAAATATGTTATATTCCCTTATGAATCACACTACAACACATTGTTTTGTAAAATTAACATATGATGATCCAATAATTTTAATTATGTGCATTTAAAACAGTTTCCATGTGATAATTAATTCATAATTAATTTGGTCTTCCATCTCAAGTATAGCAAACCTCTTGACTTCTGATTGTAAATATAAATGGGACAATAATATAAGGTTATTACTCATCAATGGCCCACAAAACAGAAAAACAAAAACATTTCATAAAATATACCTAGCATGCTAGCACAATTAAAATGGAGTTTATAATAAACAAGTCTTTGAGTTCATCTGTGCATCTATGTGATGGAGGCAGGATAAGTATTGTGCAATTAATAGTATCTTGGCCCCAGTACATTGGCAGGTATGCAGTTCTTGGATGTGTAGAAATATTCTTTCTCATTTTCAAAGAGGATAATTTAAATTATCAAGCAGGAGCTGCTGAAAGGCAATAGAAATTTATGAAGGCTGCATTACAGTGGAAATTTTGATACCATTGAACATTACATCCATATTAATAGCAAATTAGCTTAGCATGAATAATAGCATTTTACAGGAATTAGGCACTATTAGCTTTGTCCTCAAACTCACTGCCTGCCTCTCAAGAGCTAAATTCTGAAGTATGAAGTCTCTGGGCCTAGTACATCCTTAGACCTCCCTGAGCTACCAGCTCACTTTTAGCTCTGTCATTACAACCTCCAGTCTGCTAAGCCATACAAATTCCTGTGCTCCTGAGAGCATAGTAATAGGAGTTATACATTGTACAATTGCTGCTGATTCATCTCCCATTTCCCTTAATACAAGCTTGGGTAATGTCCATTCAGTGAAGCTGTCGTTCAAAAGGAAAAGAAGAGGTGTTTTAAAAACTTTATCCTTTTAACAGATAAGATGTCATAGGCTCCCTGGAAGTGAAGACTGCAGTGGCATAAGACTTAGATTTGCAACAGTTATGAAACAGCAATTCCCAAAGCAGACTTAATTATAGGGAGTAAGCATTTTGGAAGAACTAAGTTTTGTCATGAAGATTTGGTTTTCTTACAAGAAAGGCCTTAAGGAATTCTACCTCCAAATTGCCTGTTCTTAATTCCACAAGTGTTTCATGAGGATATGATGTTAAAGCCAAGCAATGTTACAACTTGACTTTGTATTATCTAGATAGAGTATTTTTGTGACTATGATACATATATCTAAACTAACTGGATGGGGGAATCTGGAATTTGTTGAGAAAGTTGTGTGGCCCTGTCAATTGCCTATCATCACAAGTACCATGGATAACCCTGTTGAATGTTTTCATGTTGTGATAAACCAAAATGATTCACAAGATTCCTTTATCTTAATACCAAACTCTGTCAATTGTATTAATGATGATGATGGGGATAATATCAGCAGTAAACAAGATGGTGAGATGTGTGTGGGTGAGGAGAGACAAATTTGTGTAAAAGAAGTGGGATTAAAGATTTAATCACTTGAACCTTGTTTAAGGCGTTTTTCCATTCTCCAGTAGAGACCTTAAACCTATCTGGGTGAAAGAGGCATTTAGTTCATCTATCCAGAAATGTATACAACAGCATTCTGCTTTCTTCTTCTGAGAGTTGAAGGAAGGCAGGAAAAAAGGAAAATAGAGAGAAAGGGGAAGTGGCAAGCTAGGACTGGAACAAGGAGGAAGAGAAAGGAGAGAAGGGGAAAGTGTAGGGAGAGAACTTACATACCAGTAGCACTGACCACACCAATTTGGGCATGGTCACAGGTACATGGGAGAAGGCAGGGTCATAAAGAGCTAGGAGAAAGAGGACACTCTTCTCTTGCAGTTGCAGTCGAGTCTCTGAGACCAGTAGAGCGCTGACCTCAGGTTCTCAGCTTCTCATGTAAGTGACTTCTCCGTAATAGAGTATTATGCGACATCCCTTTCCTGTATACTTTGTGTATCTTAATATTCCTCTTTAGAAAAGAAGGAGAAGAGTTTCCTTTGGTAAAATTTTAATTTTCTTTTGTGACTATAATACCTTTCTCACCTGTCCCTGTCTTGTGGTATACTAATCCACTTGTAAAATACTCAATGAGGGTCAAGAAAAATGGACTTCATGGATCAGTGTTCACTTTCATATTGCTAAGTAACAGGGCAAAGCACAGTGGACAATGGACATAGGAGACAAAATAATAATATCCTTCATATTCATCATACAAAAGCATAATGAATGAGATATTACATTAGCATCATTTTACTACTAGTAGTTGTATGTTGTATTGTGGTTACCATGAAATGAAGACAAATTGAAACAGTTTTATAAGAAAATAACAGTCTCTACACTGACTTTAAAAAGTTTAAAAAAGTCAGAGTAAGTTATAACTCTCCAAAATCAAATAAGATTTGTGCCCTCCTATGTGGGCTTATACAAATACCACATATAAGGATTCTAGATTAGTTGAAGTTTTTTTTCACCTTCAAGATAACCATTAGACTCTCCCTACTTCCCATCTTTCTGTTTATTTTCATTCACAACCATTTTACTAATTTTTCAGTATGCTACTTTCTAGATTTTCTAGATAACTTAATGATACCCTTCAAAATGAACAAGTGTACTCACTTGGTCTGCATATTCTATCACAGACACTGAGAAGCAAACCTACTATTAAATGAAATTTGCATCGAGAGTGTTGTGTTTGATATTTCTTTTTTCTTTTTAAAATTTATTTAATTTAGAAACAATCTTATTTTACATATAAATCCCAGTTTCCTCTCCCTCCCACTCTCTCATGCCCCCTACAAAGCTCCTCATCCCACCCACAGCCATACCCAGGGAAGCTGAGGCCTTCTATGGAGGACCATCAAGTCTGTTGCATCATTTGGGGGAGGACCTAGGCCCTCCTCCATGTAACTGGGCTAAGAGAGTATCCTTCCGTGAGGAATAGGCTCCCAAAGTCCATTTGTGCACTAGGGATAAATACTGGTTCCACTGTCAGAGGTCCCATATACTGCCCAGGCCTTCTAACTGGCACCCACATTCAGAGGGCTTGGATCAGTCCAATGCTGGTTCCCCAGCTTTATGACTTGGGGCCATGTAAATTCTCTTAGTCAGGTCATCTGTTTCTGTGGGTTTCTCAAGTACAGTGTTTGATATTTCTAACAGATAAGATTGTTATTGGTTCTTCAAACAGGAAGACCTCTTCACTATGATTCTCCCATTTTGTATTTTTAATTCTTTTATGGTCTACACTCCATTTTTTTCTTGACTCTCAGGATCTGTAAGTCTTGAAAGATAGCTTAAAAATGAAGCCTCCTCTCATCACTTCCTCTTGATCTCTTTCCCAGTGAAGTAATAGTCTCTGGAGAGAAGCAGAGTGGAGCAGTGGAAAGAAGTGATTCCCTAAAGATACGGTTTATTGATCAAGTATTTCCTAGTCCATATCTCTGTTTGAAGTGATTCCCTAAAGATACTGTTTATTAATCAAGTATTTCCTAGTCCATATCTCTGTTTGAATACACATGGGTGTGGGTTAGATAAAATAAACACATTTTAAAAAAATTGTGTGTATCTCTAGTATGCTTTAATTGTTAGGGTATGTTAAATTGTCATGTCACAAAGGCATACAATCTACAAGTGCAGCTGTGACTGTTTTTCACCTAAACGTCTAACCACCGTCAAAGTCAATGAGGTTCAGGATAGAAGGTTGTGGATTCAGAAATCAGAGTGTCATGTGTCTGTTCAGAAATATATCATTTTTATTCTGGTTTTCTCTGCACTTGTCATCTAAGTAGTCTATGGCTTCCATCATTATGAATGTAAATCCAGGTTACAAGCCTCCAAGTGACAGACTTTTTTATCACACCTCATGCATACATATAGAACTGTAAATAATAAAATATGGTATTTTAGGTGTGGGGAAAAAGAAATATTACATTTTAAATTCTATCAAAAGAGAATCTTTAGTGAAATGGACATTTTGTATTTTGTAAAAAATTGTCAAGTGAATAAATATATTCTATTTTTCTAGTATAATAAAGTCATACAACAATTGGTCATAGGAAGAATTATGGAAGTCCTACCTGGTTTCACTTTATCACAATGTTTTAGTTTCTTTGTCTCATCTCTGTCATTTCCCATACTACCTCTAAGTGTATCATCCACATTCACGGACCTTTTTTCAAAGATGTATTTTCTGCCATAATGAGAAAATACTGTATTTCTCTGCTATTTAATTAGGTAAATGTAGTGATTGATTGATTGTCCTTTAACAATTATATATAAACGTGTTCTGAATTGTGGTCCTTTTCATCCCCCGTACTCATTCTCATCTCTATCCATATGAAACTCTTCTTACCAATAAGACCTATCCTATGTTTACGTCATTTTTTAAAAATTCACTTAATTCTTGTTGCTTTTATAAGCATGAGCTACAAGAATGACCTTCCTGACAAGGTAAGTTAACAAGTATAATAATAGCATGACTATTTATTATAAGAGTATCAAATATGTTCATTTTGGATTTGAGATCCACCTCATAGGAATGAACTCATGTGTGATATTGCAAATCTGGTAAAGAGCCCCCAGATGAGAAATCATCAGAGACCTTAGGGCAGAACCTAATACTGTTGGTTTTAGTAATTGGACATGATGTCACACTTCCTTCTACATACTTATGCTGTTTTTGGCCTTCTTTAGTCTCTTTCTGCAATGGATGATAGCTAATACAGATATTCACAATCCAGCAGAATGTAGACAGTAAATGATTGTGGAGTGCTTGACACTAATGTGACATCTATTACATACATGCCATCCCCTAAAACTCAAGGAACATCCAGAATATGGTATGGAAAGAATGTAAGAGTCAGAGGTTGGTGAAGAGTATTATTAAACAGTGTATTCTGGTATAAGATGACAATTGCACTCATGGATTCACTGCATCTTTAGTTACTCATAAAAGATATGCACATGAGTAAGTCTATCACCATTTCATCATATATGGGAGTCATCACTAAGGGAAAATGGGAAATTAGTAAGTTGATCATGTGCCAGTAAACTCACTCCTCTTTAAGTCTTTGGCAATCGATAAGTATTCAAGAACTAGATCCTTAAAGAACCACTGAGCTATTGTAATCAACAACTTCTGCCACCCTATGCAATGATACTTCTGTCACTGTATTGTAGGCAATGACTCAAATGACATCACTGAATGTTAACTTTAACAAGATGTACAGTGGCGGAACAATATTTATCTCATATGAAATAGAATTCAGATATGAGTAACTGTAAAGGCAATGTATTATCCAAAAGATAAACTGCATTTATTCTCATTGTATGAAATAAAATTCATTGATTGAAATTTTAATAATGTCTGTGTTGGACAACCAGATCTCACAATCCTAAAAGATTATTAATCAGTTATAAAATACAAATATAGTTTGAATTCAAAGTAACTGAATCCTATTTAGCCTCCTAAATTTCTAGGTATACCTCCTCACTCCCAAATCTCTTCCTACACATGTGTTTTCTCAAGATATTATTCTCTAATCTCTAGCTAAATTAAACAACTCCCACTCTATAAATAGATATTTTATGTAAAGTACACAAGTTTACACTTTCTATTATTAATTAAATTACTCCATACAGACCAAGTTACCAATCTACAGTTTCAGAATTAAATTTATATATTGAGTAACATTTTTAAATATGTATGAGCACCATGGGAATAATCACACATCTCCTCTCACAAAGAAAATAAGGTCAGTCTTGTTATAAATGGGCTCTTCAAAATAACTACTCCTTGTTTCCTGAGATGACTGTAATAGTAGTTAGACGGAGAGGAAAGATGTTTCTATTTTTTGGAAGAGAAAAAAGAGGTCGTAGTGTTGGTCTTTGCATCAGTGTCAAAACAGGCATTAGCTACATTGTGAATCAAGGGCTTGCATGGGATGGAATGGAGGTACTAAAGCATAAGTGATTAACTTTCAGAGCAATGGGGTGAGAAGCATAAGTGAATGGGGAGCTGAAAATAACCAGAATGCATTATATGTATGTATAAAATACTCGAATGCCAAATTTAATTAATAAAAATATTACCACTGTTCCATGCATAGTACATCATGACATTTGAAGGTAGCTAGCAACTACGCCACCAGTTATCAAAGATGAAATGGGTCAATACATGTTATAGACACAATCAACCTTTCTAATGCCCCCATCTCTACCTCTTAATTGCTGATAGCTGACCTCATTATACTAGGAAATTTAGAAGGGACTACTTCAGTCAAAGTCAAAGATTTTATTTTCGGTGATAAGAAAACATATTTTAATGTCTAAGAAATGAAGAGACTACTTTTTATTTGATAAACCCTCAGATTACCAACAGTTGAACTTCCATTGACAGTATTCTCATAGGTTGTTAGCCCCTGCTTACAACTGTTTAAAAACAAAAACAAAACTCCATGAAATAATGTGAGGATCTACAGTAAAATCAATTTTCTTTCTGTTATTAGCTATAATTAGTTATCATTGTATAGACAATGAGAAAAAAATCCTTGTGTGACTAGGCTTTTGAATGAAAATGTGAAGACTTTTACCTTCTAAACTAGTCGTACAAGCTTGCAGTCCCACCAGCAATGGAGGAGTGTTCCTTTTCCTCCACATCCTCTCCAGCATAGACTGTCATGGGTGTTTTTGATTTTAGACATTCTGGCCAGTGTAAGATGGTATCTCAGAGTTGTTTGGAGTTGCATTTCCCTGATGCCTAAGGATGTTGAGCACTTAAGTGTCTTTCAACCATTTTAGATTCCTTTACTAAGAATTCTTTATTTAGTTCTGCAACTCACTTTTTAATTGTAATATTTGGTATTTTGGTGGCTAGCTTCTTGAGTTCATTTCATATTTTGGAAATCAACCCTCTGTCAGATGTGGAGTTGGTTAAGACTTTTCCCATTCTGTGGGCTACTGTTTTGTCTTGATGACTGTGTCCTTTGTCTTACAGAAGCTTCTCAGTTTCAGGAGGACCCATTTATTAATTGTAGATCTGTGATACTAGTGTTAAGTTCAGGAAGCATTCTCCTGTACTGATTTGTTCAAGGGTACCTCCTACTTTCTCTTTTAAGAGGTATACTGTGGCTAGATTTATGTTGAGGTCTTTGATCCATTTGGATTTAAGTTTTTTGCATGGTGATAAATGTGGCTTTATCTGCAATCTTCTACATGTCTGCATCCTGTTATGCCGGTACCATTTGTTGAAGATGCTTTTTTTCCATTCTATAACTTTAGTTTCTTTGTCAAAATCAGGTGTTGTTGGTATGTGGATTAATATCAGGGTCTTCAATTCAATTCCATTGATCTACTTGTCTATTTTTGTGCCAATACTAAGCTGTTTTCAGGGCTAGAGATCTATAATAGAGCTTGAGCTCAGGGATGGTGATGCCTCCGGAAGTTCATTTATTATACCAGGTTGTTTTGGCTATCCAGGGTGTTTTGTTTTTCCATATAAAGTTGAGTATTGTTCTTTCAAGGTCTGTGAAGAATTGTGTTGGGATTTTAATGGGGATTGCATTGAATCTGTAGATTGCTTTTGTCAAGATTATCATTTTTACTATGTTGATCCTACCGAACCAAGAACATGGGAGATCTTTCCATTTTCTGGTATATTCTGTACTTTCTTTCTTTAAGGACTCAAAATTATTTCACTTGTTTGGTTGTCATTACTCCAAGTTATTTTGGGCTCTTTGTGGCTATGGTAAATGATGTTTCTCTGATTTCTTTCTCAGGCCATTTATTATCTGTATATAGTGGGGCTACTGATTTTTTTAGTTAATTTTGCATCCTCACACTTTGCTGAAGGTATTTGTCAGCTGTAGGAATTCTCTAGTAGAGTTATTTGGGTCACTTATAGAAACTGCAAATAGTGAAATTTGACTGTATGGCAGTTTCTCAGGAAAATGAGAATGAGTCTACATCAAGATCCAGGAATTCTTCTGCTGAGCATATACCCAACGAATGTGCATTCTTACAACAAGGACACACATTCAGCTAAGTTGATAGCAGCATTGTTTGTAATAGCCCGGACCTGGAAGCAATCTACATGTCCTTCAACTGAAGATGAATTGAGGAGTCTAAAATGGCTGAGAGACACTTAAGAAAGAGCTCAACACCCTTAGTCATTAGGGAATTGCAAATTAAAAATACTCTGAGATATTGTCTCTCTCCTGTCAGAATGGCTAAAATTAAAAACACCAATGAGAGTTCATGCTGGAGAGGATGTGGAGAAAGGGGAAGACTGGTCCATTGCTGGTGGGAGTGCCAACTTGTACAGTCACTTTGAAAATCAATATGGAGATTCCTCAGGAAAATGGAAAACAGTCTACCACAAGACCCAGCAATTCCACTCTTATGCATATACCCATAAGATGCCCATTCATACAACCAGGATGTCTGTCCACTACATTCATAGCAGCATTATATGTAATAGCTAGATCCTGGAAGCAAACTAGATGCCCCATAACTGAAGAGGGGATAGAGAAAATATGGTACATTTGTCTACATTTACACAATGGAGTACTATTCAGCGAAAAAAACAATGGAATCTTGAAATCTGCAGGCAAATGAATGGCACTGGAAGAAACCATCCTGAGTGAGGTAACCCACTAACAAAAAGACAAACATGGTATGTATTCACTCATATAAGGATATTAGATATGAATCAGGGGAGAGTCAGTCTACAGTCCCAGTACCAGTGCCCTTCAACTGAAGAATGGATAAACTGTAGTGCATTTACACAATGGAGTACTACTGAGTAGAAAAAATAAACAATGGAATCTTGAAATTCGCAGGTAAATGGATGGAACTAGAAGAAACCATCCTGAATGAGGTAACTCAACCACAAAAAGACAAACATAGTATGTACTCACTCATATATGCTTTTCAGGCATAGAGAAAAAATTACCAGCATACAATCCACTCCTGACACCAAAATGTCACTGGAAAATACATCACACACTTGATGAGGGTATAAGTAATTATATATTGTGGAAGGTACTTACAAGAGAAATTAGCAACCCAGATTAGTCAGCAGCTTTCCGAGGCCAGACCAGAAGCCCAAAAGAGAGCATGCCTCTCTCCTGCACAGTCTTTTATTTCCAGGTCCATATATGACTCTAGCCACGTCCAAAGTTAGCATGGTCAGTGTCACAGGTATCTAAACTCTCTCCCTATACAGGTATGATGTGAAAAGCAATTCTGAAAGAGACAAATAAAGGTCTGCCCACTGGAAACTTAAAGCCCAGTGCACCCTTAAGAATAAAAAAAAAACAAGAGAAAAAATGCAAAGGATTAAAAATAACCTAAGTTCACCTATTACCTGAGATTTGAACATCAGAAACAAATAACCTTTCTTTCCCTAAATTCACAATGTTATGAATTTCATAAAATCATAAAGTTTCTAAATCTGTCCCATCAAAGGATGATTTTATAATATCTTAGTACAAAAGTTTTGCTCAAGTCAAGCATTCATCTGTTCAAAAAAAAGAGAAAATAATTAAATATCTGTATTTTGACTCAAATCTGCATGAATGATGCTCTTCCAGATGTCAAGTGGGAGCACTGGAGTTGAGAAATAAAGGTAACATTAAATTAAAAGGACAAACAATGATAGTTGGTACCAGGAGATCTTGCACAGGCAGATTACACATGCCAAACAATTTTGGATAATTTTGTACAGCATCCTGTATACTATATGGGTTGGGGTGCAGCCAGTGTCAGCAGAGAGTTAAGTCAGACAGTGCTGGTAGTAACAGATACAGCTGTTAAATGACTGAGAACTACAGTCCAGAGGAAGAATTCAGTCCCCAGAAACATCAACTTTAACTCGTTTGAGGCAGTACTCTCATCCATAGACTGGCCTTACCAGGTCCTATACAAGGACACAGGACTAAATTCCCTTGCTTCTTTCATCAGTGCCTCTAAGGAAGTCTTGAGTAACTCTGGCTCCACAATACTTATAAGTTAATTCTCCGGATAAACCATGACTAGATAACATACAGAGAATTGGATCTATTTGAGAACATATAAGGAGTATAATGTTAAAAGGCTACATGCTTCTTGAATACACATAACAAAAATATACTAATACATGCTTAGTGACACCATGAAAGAGACTGAGTATACATTTTATATCCATAACCCCATTTAGAAATTACTAAATTCTTGGAGCAAGACATTAATATCTCTGATTCTCAAAACTTAGACCTGAAGCTGTGAGGTTAAAGCAGTCACTAAGGAGCATATGCACACTGCTAAAACAGGATTTATTCTGATATTAATCTGGCAACAAAGCCTACGTATTTGAACTTATGCTAACACTCTGAGTTCTTATTGTTTTAAATACCCATAGGAATAGTTTTCCCTGTGTAGTTTATCCTGAAACAATGAGAAAATCAAGAAAATATACCAAGTCCACAATGCTCAAACATTGAAGATTCTGTGGCTCAAGAATGTTACATAAGACATTCAGTTCTTTGAGTTCAGAGAGTAATAGTGTCAGTATTTGATCTGCTGCTAGAGCTCAAACACACAAGCAATATTCCATAGAATGTTACAAAAACAAAAACAAATAAACAAACAAACAAAAACAAGCCAAATTGATGCTTCCTAGGTCAAGAAATACTCATTTTAAAAACTGTAATTAGGACTATTGAACTCTGCTCAGTGACTTGGATGCTTTACACTGGTTCATGGGTAAAATTCCCATCCCGTTGTGGAGGCTAGACAGTCTCAAGTGGAACATATAAGACATGTGACTTTTTGAATGTTGATGGAAAATATGACAGGAATCTTTAGTCCTTCATGAAACTGCCCTTCCCTTTCCTCTGTCAGGCAGAGACAATAAGAATTGTGATGCCTTCTAATCCTGTACTTTATCAGTTGCTTATACATATATAAATATTTAAATATATAATTACATATACACATACATAATTAATTATAGTATAGGACATATATTTAGTTGTGCATATATAAGTATACAGATATAAGTTATAGTATTTCTAATTATATCATTTGTATATATATACATACCATATATGTGCTGCATATGTAGTATATATATATATTTGATTATATATAGTTTGTATATATAATTAAGTATACATATAGTTATATGTAAATTGCTAGAAAGTTTCTCCACCATTATCCTAAAAAACATCTTGTCAAGTAAATTGGGAGGAATAACATAAAAGTGGGATACAGAATAAGAACTCATAGTATCTACAGATAGTAAATAAAACACATGAACATTTTCTTTTAGAACACATAAATCAATAATTTAATTTAGGATAAAATAATTCAGTAAGCAATAGAAATTTCACCTGACGATGATAGAATTTACTATAATACCAAGTCTTTTCGGCACAGTGACAACACAGTTAAATAGCAGGAACAATATTAATTGGAACAATTTATGATGTTTCCAGAACAATGAATCCCCTCCTCTAATAATTTATAAGAGCAGAAATAATGATGAAAACACTGTGTCACTAATAATTGAAGAACCTGGATTTATTTTAACCAAAATTTTTTAAATTAAAAAACTCCACAAGGGAACTCATATAGCTAATAAACATCTTCAGCAAAGTGGCAGGATACAAGATCAAGTCAAGAAAATCAGTAGTCCTACTATATACAGACGATAAAAGGGCTGAGAAAGAAAACAGAGAAACATCACCCTTTACAATTGCCACAAACAATATAAAATACCTTAGGGTAATGCTAATCAAGCAAGTGAAATATCTGTATCGCAAGAACTTTGAGTCTTTATAAAGAAATTAAAGAAGACACCAGAAAATGGAAAGATCTCCCATGCTCTTGAATAGGTAGGACCAATGTAGTCAAAATGGCAATCTTGCCAAAAGCTATCTACAGACTCAGTGCAATACCTAACAAAATCCCAGTACAATTCTTCACACACCTTGAAAGAACAGTTCTCAACTTTACATGGAAAAACAAAACACCCAGGATATCCAAGACAACACTGCTCAACAAAGAAACATCTGGAGGCATCACCATTCCTGACTTCAAGCTCTATTATTGAATTATAGTCATGAAAACAGCTTGATATTGACACAAAAATTAACAGGTAGACCAATGGAATCTAATTGAACATCCTGAGATTAATCCACAAACCTATGAAAACCTGATGTTCAACAAAGAAGCTAAAATTATACAATGGAAAAAAGATAGCATCTTCAACAAATAGTGCTGGCATAAATGGATACTGACATGTAAAAGATTGCAGATATATCCATATCTATAGCCATGCACAAACATTAAGTCTAAATGGATCAAACATCACAACATAAATCCAGCCACATGAAACCTCTTAGAAGAGAAAGTGAGAGGCATCCTTGAATGAATTAGTATAGGAGACTGCTTCCTGAACATAACAACAGTAGCACAGACAATGAGGTCAACAATTAATACATGGGACCTCCTGAAACTGAGAATCTTCTATAAGGCAAAGGAAACAGTTAGCAAGACAAAAAGACACCCCACTAATTGGGAAAAGATATTCACTAATCCCACAAATGACAGAGGGCTTATCTCCAAAATTTACAAAGAACTCAAGATGCAAGGCTCCAAAACACCAAAGGATCCAATTAAAAAATGGGGGACTGAACTAAATAGAGAATTCTCAATTGAGGATTCTAAAAGGGATGAGAGACACCTAAGAAAGTGCTCAACATCCTTAGCCAATAGGGAAATGCAAATCAACACTACTCTGAGATATCATCTCACTCCTGTCAGAATGGCTAAAATCAAAAACACCAATGAGAGTTTATGCTGGAGAGGATGTGGAGAAAGGAGAAGACTCATCCATTGCTGGTGGGAGGGCAAACTTGCACAGCCACTTTGGAAATCAGTATGGAGATTCCTCAGGAAAATGGAAATCAGTCTACCACAAGATCCAGCAATTCCACTCATAGGTATATACCCATAAGATGCCCATTTATACAACCAGGATGTCTGTCCACTACATTCATAGCTAGATCCTGGAAGCAACCTAGATGCCCCACAACTGAAGAGGGCATAGAGAAAATGTGGTACATTTACACAATTGAGTACTATTCAGCGGAAAAAAAATGGAATCTTGAAATCTATAGGCAAATGAATGGCAGTAGAAGAAGCCATCCTGCATGAAGTAACCCAGTCACAAAAAGACAAACATGCTATGTACTCACTCATATATGGATTTTAGATATGGATCAGGGCAGTGTCAGTCTACAGTTCCAGTACCAGTGTGTCAGGGAAACAGGGATTTTCCCAAGAGATATGCATTATACCACAGAGAAGTGGAATGAGGCAAGGTCTCCTGGGCAGGTTGGGAACATCTGGGGAGGGGAGAGGTATTCAGTAAAAGAGACCGGAATACGAGGAGGGGAGAAGAAGGTATGGGGGAACTGGAAGGTAGAGGTGAGGTTAAGAATAGAGGAGAGCAGGATAAAAGGTACCACAATAGATGGAGTCATTATAGGTTTGAGGAGAGAGCAGAACCTAGTGAGATTTTCTGAGATCTACAAGGATAATGCCAACTGGCAAACTAAGCAATAGCAGAGAGAATACATTAATAGCCCCTCCCTGATGATAATGTTGATGACTACCTTATATGCCATCCTAAAACCTTCATCCAGTGACTGATGGAAGCAGAGACAGATATCCACAGCTAAACACTGAACTGACCTCCTGGAACCCAGTGACAGAGATGGAAGAGTGATGAGCAAAGGCATCAGGATCATACTGGTGAAGCCCACAAAGATAGTTGACCAGACAAAAGGGAGTTTGAAAACCAGACTTATGCTTGAGAGTCTAACAGGGGACTGATCCAGACTCCATGAATGTAGTGTCAGTGAGGAGGCCTTGAAGATTTCTGGGGCGTGTTTACCATGGCTTGCTAACGAACTTTGTGAGCCCATTCCACATGGAGGGATGTTCTCTCAGCCTGGACACATAGGGAGGGGCCTAGGTCCTGCCCTGGGTGAAATGACAGACTGTGGATATCCCCCAAAGGAGGGCCTCCCCCCCCTGGAGAATGATGTGGGCAAGGGTGGGGATTTGTGGAGGGCTGGGGGAGGGACAAGGCAGGAGGGGTGGGAGAGGGAGCTGGGATTGACATGTGAAGCGTGCATACAAGTTTCTAGGACATAATTTATTTTAATAAAAATAAAAAATTAAAAACACAAAATTTAGTGTTCTTCAAGGGAATCTCACTCGGGAATCAGACTATTCTTAAGGGTAGGTTGCATGTCCAGGAGTAGATGGCCAAAAGAAAACTAATTCAATGATATCTTTGGAGGTTTACTGTCTCAAAGTGTCTTGTCAGGTACTCTTTCATTTTTCTTTTTCTTTTAATTTCTTTTCAATTTTTTCATTATTTTTTCTTGCTTTACCCCATTGGTCTTTTGAGTATATATCATAGCTTCTAATTTGGTACCTTAATGGGATTCCTGATTATGTGGACAAATGGGTCCCTGTGTCCATATCTGTGTCTTTTATTGAGCTCTTTTCCTGTTGGTGTGTTTTAACTTGTTCTGTTCCTAATCTCATGTGGGGAAGGGATTCTTTTATTATTATTTTTATGTTAATTTTAAATAGCTTGTTTTACATGCCAACTCCAGTTCCTTCTCCCTCCCCTCCTCATGCACCATCCACCATACCCCCCAGCCTCCCACCCTCTTGCCATTTCCTTCCACATAGGGGATATCTAGAGTCTGTCATTTCACTCAGGGCAGGGTCCAGGCTGAGAGAGAAACCCTCTTTCTGTTATGGACACACGATGTTTGTTTGTATGCCAGGGAAAAACACTGATCCACTGCCCAGGGCGCCATAGGTTACCCAGGTTTCCTCACTGACTCTCATATTCGGGGGTCTCGATCAGTCCCATGCTGGTCTTCCAGCTGTCGGTCTGGGGTACAAGAGCTCTCTGCTGTTCAGATCAGCTGTCTCTGCTGGTTTTGCCAGCCCTCTTTGCCAATTTACTTATCGCTCCTCTCTCTGTTACTGGGTTCCTTGGGTTCACTTCAGTGTTTAACTGTAGGTGTTTGCCTCTGCTTCCATCAGTCACTGGATGAAGGCTCCAGGATGGTTATAGACATCAAGTTCATTATCAGGAATGGGCATTTGAAGTGGTCTCTCCACTATTGCTTTGCTTTCCAATTGGTGCCATCCTTTTAGATCACTAGAGATCACACTGGTGCCTGATCTGTCTTCTAACCTATGAATCCCTCTTCTCCCTATTCTACACCGGACTCAACCTTCCTGTTCCCCCATGGCCTACTCTCTCTTCCTCTTCTCCCCCTCTCTTCTTCCCAGCTCCCACTCCCCCCGTCCGTCAACGTGTTCCCCATCTGTTCAGAATATCTTGCCTCATTCCTCTTCTCTTGGGTACCATGCATATCTCTTAGGTTCTTTCCTGTTTCCCAGACTCTCTATCAGTGGAAGGGCAGACTGGCACTTTCCTGATCCATGTCTAAAAACCATATATGAGTAAGTACATACCATGTTTGTCTTTTTGTAACTGGGTTACCTCACTTAGGATGGTTTCTTCCAGTGCCATCCATTTACCTTCGAATTTCAAGATTCCATTTTTTTTTCTGCTGAGTAATACTCCCTTGTGTAAATTTACCACATTTTCTCTATCCACTCTTCAGTTGAGGGGCATCTAGGTTGCTCCCAGGTTCTGTCTATTACAAATAATGCTGCTATGGACATAGTGGAGCAGATGCCCTTGTTGTATGAATTTGCCTCCTTTGGATATATGCCAAAGTGTAGAATTGCTGGGTCTTGTGATTGATTCCCATTTTCCTGAGGAATCTCCATACTGATTTCCAAAGTGGCTGTACGTGTTGGCACTCCCACCAGCAGTGGAGGAGTGTTCCCCTCCACCTCATCTCCAGCATAAATTGTCTTCAGTGTTTTTTATTTTAGCCATTCTGACAGGAGTAAGATGTTAAAAAAGAAGTCATTTGAAGAGTTTCAGTCCACAGAATGGGAAAAGATATTCACTAACCCCACATCTGACAGAGAGCTAACCTCCAAAATTTACAAAGAACTCAAGAAGCAATTCTCCAAAAACACCTAAGGATCCAATTAAAAGGTGGGGTACAGAACTAAATAGAGAATTTTCAATAGAGGAGACTAAAATGGCCAAGAGACACTTAAGAAAGTGCTCAACATCCTTAGCCATCAGGGAAATGCAAATCAAAACAACTTTGGGAAGGGATTCTTTAGTGAAGGGAAGGTTTACAAGGTTGGAAGAAAAATGAGAAAAAGTAGATAATGAGTATAATGAGAATTTATTATAGTATGTGCCTTTGTCCTATAAATTATCAAAAAAGATTAAATATAAACAATTTTTTTAAGAAATAACTATGCACCTTTTCCAATACTGTTTGCAGAGATTAGTTGACAATTCACTCACAGATTTGATTTCCAGGATTACAAAAACAGACATGATGAATCTTCACCTTGGCAGAGTTTTGCCTGGAAGCAATTTCTGAACACCATTGCATTGCAAGAGACTCTGAAACTACAGTGCTAGTCTCTGTCAGTTGAAGAAACAGAAATAACACCATGGAGAAAATGAGGTAACTGGGCATTTCAGAAAAAAATTCCCAGAAGACAGGCAGGAAGGTATGTAGAAAACAACCTAGATAGGAGTACTTTCAGAGGCTTTACTTTGAAACTGTTTTAGACTGTACAAAAGAGCCAAAGAAAATTACTTCAGACACTACAGAAATCTCTGTGAAGTTTCCTTAAAAAAACTCAAGATTGAACCATCAGAGGTGTATCTAAGTACAGTACATGCATCCATTTATTTAATCATCATTGTAAATATGTGCTGTAATCACAGAATTCATTATCCCCACCTCACCAGTGAGGAAATTGATGAAGAGTTTAAGTGATGTTTTCAATATCTCATAGATAATGAAATAGCATTATAGATTAATCATTAGGTTGAATAGTCATCCTGTCCCTAGGGCCCCATCCAAATGTTTTTATGTGGGAATTTTAAAATGACCAAAGTCAGATAATTTAGCTAAAGAGACATAACAAAATATTATTAGGCCCCATTTGAGTTTCATTTATATTACTGGCAAATGTTATCTGTTAGGGAAACAGAAAGTAAAAATGAGGGTTTTTTATTTTTAAATTTAAATTAGAAACAAATTTGCTTCACATGTTAATACCAGGTCCCTCTCCCTTTCCCTCCTCTCCTCTCCTACCCTCCCACAAACCTCCTCCAATATCCCCTCATTTCCTCAGGGAGGGTGAGGCCCTCCATAGGGGTTTCCATAGTCTGTCATTTCATCCAGGGCAGGGCCTAGAACCTCACCCAAGAGTCAAGGGTGAGAGTGCATTTCTCTTTGTTCGAAGTGAGCCCAAACTCCATTTGTATACCCGGGATAACTACTGATCTACTACCCAAGGCTCAATAGATTACCTAGGCCTCCTCACTGGCACCCACATTCAGGGGGTCTTGATCAGTCCCATGCTGGATTCCCAGGCATCAGCCTGGGATTCAAGAGCTAACCCTTGTCAGGTCAGCTGTTTCTGGGGATTAAACCAGCTCAGTCTTAAACCCTTTGGTCATCAGTCCTCCCTCTCTGTCACTGGATTTCTTGAATTCACCTCAGTGCTTAGCCGTGGGAGTCTGCCTCTGCTTCCATCAGCCACTGAATGAAGGTTCTGTTTCCCAGACTCTCTGGACATGGGATTGTAGGCTGGCACTCCCCAGATCTATGTTTAAAATCCATATATGAGAGACTACATGCCATACTTCTCTTTTTGTGACTGGGTTACTTCATTCAGGATGGTTTCATCTAGTGCCATCCATTTGCCTCCACATTTCAGGATTCCATTTTTTTTCTGCTGAATACTACTCCATTGTGTAATTGTACCACATTTTCTCTATCCACTCTTTGGTTGAGGGGTGTCTAGTTTACTTCCAAGTTTTGGCTATTGCAAATAATGCTACTATGAACATAGTGGGACAGATATCCTTGTATGAATGGACATCTTTTGGATATGGAGTAGCTGGGTCTTGTGGTAGGTTTAATCCCATTTACCTGAGGAATCTCCATACTTATTTCCAAAGTGGCTGTACAAGTTGGCACTCCAACCAGCAGTGGGGGAGTATTCCCCATTCACCACAACCTCTCCAGCATAAATTGCCATTGGTGTTTTTGATTTTAGCCATTCTGACAGGAGTAAAATTGTATCTCAGAGTTGTTTTGATTTGCATTTCCTGGATGGTTAAGGATATTGAGCACCTTCTCACATGCCTCTCAGCCAATGCATTGATGTTTTGTATTGTTTTCCTAGTTTCTACTTTATTGATTTCAGCCCTCAGTTTGATTATTTCCTGGCATCTCTTCCTCCTGGGGGAGTTTGCTTCTTTGTGTTCTAGAGCTTTCATCTGTGCTGTTAATTCTCTAGTATAACAATTCTCCAATTTCTTCATGTGGGCACTTAGCGCTATGAACTTCCCCCGTAGCACTGCTTTCAAAGTGTCCCTCCCATATGTTTGGACATGTTGTGTCTTCATTCTCATTGAATTCTATGAAGTTTTTAATTACGTTTTTCTTCTTTGGCACAGGAATGGTGAAGTTGTGCATTATTCAATATGCATGACTTTGTAGGGTTTCTGCAATTTGTGGTGTTGTTGAATTCTAATTTTAGCACATGGTGTTCTGATAAGATGCATGGAGATATTCCAATTTTTTTCTACCTGCTGAGGTTTGATATGTTGTGAAGCATGTGGTCCATTTTTGAGAAGGTTCCATGTGGTGGTGAGAAGAAGGTGTATTCTTTTTTATGTGGATGGAATGTTCTATAGATGTCTGTTAATCCCAATTGGGTCATAACTTCTATTAGACCCTTTGCTTCTTTGTTGAATTTCTCACTGGTATTCCTGTCTAGTGGTGAGAGTGGGGTGTTGAAGTCTCCCACTATAAGTGTGTGGGGCTTTATATGCGGTTTAAATTTTAGTAATGTTTCTTTTACGAACATGGATGCCTTTATATTTGGGGCATAGATGTTCAGAATTGAAACTTCATCTTGGTGGATTTTGCCTGTGATGACTATGTAATGACCTCCTTCATCTCTTTTGATTGATTTTATTTTAAAGTCTAATTTGTTAGATATAAGTATTGCTGCCCCTGCTTGTTTCTTGGGTCCATTTGATTGGAAAATCTTTTCTCAACCTTTAAGTCTCAGGTAATATCTGTCTTTGAGAGTGAGGTGTGTTTCTTGTATGCAGCAGTAGGATGGGTTCTGTCTTAGAATCCATTCTTTTAGACTGTGCCTTTTTATGGGTGAGTTAAGGCCATTAATATTGAGGCATATTAATGACCATTGATTGCTCATTCTTCTTTGATTTGGAATGGTTGTTGTTGTTGGAATTATGTGTGGAATTCCACCCCTTTTTTTCTTTCAGCTGTTGGTAAAGAGGGGTTATCTAATTCCTATGTATTTCTGGATGTGTTTAACTTCCTTGGGTTGGAGTTTTCCTTCCAGAACTTTCTATAGGGCTGTGTTAGTGGATATATATTACTTGAATCTAGTTTTGTCATGGAATGTCTTGTTTTCTCTATAGTGATTGAGAGCTTCGCCGGGTATAGTATTCTGGGCTGGCATCCATGGTCTCTTATTGTTGGTAGAATATCTATCTAGGACCTTCTGGCTTTCAGAGTTTCCATGGAAAAGTCAGGTGTAATTCTGATAGGTTTGCCTTTATATGTTACTTGGGCTTTTTCCTTAGCTGTTCTTAATATGTTTTCTTTATTCTGTATATTTGGGGTCTTGATTATTATGTGGCAAAGGGCCTTTTTTTGTGATCCACTCTATTTGGTGTTCTGTAAGCCTCTTGTATCTTCATTGGCATGTCTTTCTTTAGGTTGGGAAAGTTTTCTTCTATGATTTTGTTGAATATGTTTCTGCCCATTTGAGGTGGTTTTCTTCACCTTCTTCTATACCTATAATTCTTAGGTTTGGTCTTTCCATGGTGTCTCATATGTCCTGGATGATTTTGGTTAGGGATTTGTTGGACTTAAGATTTTCTTTGGTTAATGAATCCATTTCTCATAGTGTATCTTCAACACCTGAGATTCTCTCATCCATCTCTTGTAATCTGTTGGTAATAATTGTATCTGTAGTACCTGACTGTTTGCCCAGCATTTCTATTTCCAGCCTTTGTTAAGAGAAGCTTTTTCCTTGAGAGAAGCCTTTCCACCAGCCTGGTTCTAGAGCCGCATCAGTCCCAAATAAACACACAGGAGGCTATATTAGTTATGAAGCTGTTGGCCTTGCTTGTCTCTTACTGGCTAGCTCTGCTTTAAGTAATTACCCCATAATTGTTAATCTAATATGTCTCTTACCGGAGAATAGTTCCGGGCTCCTACCCCATGGTGTTACATGTTGACTCTCCTGTGTTTCTCCTTCCCAGAGTCCTCCTGGACTCCTAGTCCCTCCTATCTAGATTCCCTATAGGCTCAACAGTGCTTTATTGACATAAGACTTCCCCAACAAGCCCTTCTTCAGATTGTGTTTTTTTTTATTGTCTCTATTTCAGTTTTCAACCCTTGCACTGTTTGAATTGTTCCTTTTAATTTTAGGTTTAATTTTTTAAAATGAGGTTTTAAATATCTTCTCCCATCTGCACCATCTCTCTAGACTTACTTCTCTTTTTCCATCCATAAAGGAGAAACTTCCAAAGACTGCCCCTTGTTGGTGAGGCCATCCATGGTCTATTGGTTCAGGGATAAACAAACCATGGAGAGCAAGCCAGTAAGTAGCACCTCTCCATGGCCTTTGAGTCAGTTCCTGCCTCCAGGTTGCTGCCCTGTTTAACTTCCTGTCTTGACTTCCATCAGTGGTGAACAGTGGTTATATAGAAAGTAAGCCAAATAAACCCTTTCTTCTCCAAGTTGTTTTGGTCATGATGCTTCATCATAGCAGTAGTAATCGTAAGTAAGGCACCCTACTAGCGTCCTTTACCTTCAAACCCCACCATTTTTTCTCTTTACCCCTAGACATTTGTCACTATATAATATCTTAGTGACCTCAATTACAATCCCAACTTAAATAGCCAGCACCACACAAGTCCAAAATTTTCCATCATTCCTCGTAGAAATTCACTAAACATTAGCATTATCTTCCTTTTTCTTCTTTTTCCTATCCTATATCTTAATTTTGATTTAGCATCACCTTTTTGATGTAGACATTTCATAGGATAATAGTGATAAAGGTCCATTAATGGAAAGTCTCTCACTTCAAGAATCCCTGGCATGAGTGGTGACCTAACATTCCAGTGGATTGCATCAATAATATGGTCAAAGGACCATCCCTAGAAAGTCAGGCTCACCTTAAGGCATGCTAAGGATGTAGGCAGCAAACTTATTGCTCTAATGAGACTTAGTGATTTTCTTCCCTAATACCCATCCTATCAGTGAAAGTCCTTGCGAGACTGTGAGGTTGCACTGGTTCTGAACATGTCTCATAAAGAAGCAACTTTCCTTTTTATTTTTTTCTTCTGTTTCTATCTTCTGGATGCTGGACATATCTAAGTGTGCTTTTTCTGATAGTTTTGTCATCTTTGTTTTCTCCCTAAAATCACTCCTTCCTATCTTATGGCCATGTAGCGGCCCTACAAGCCAACAACTTAAACACATGCTTTTTCCACCCCCTTCTGTTCATCTAATCTGGGTAACTATTGAGTTTTACAGTGTGCCTTCTCTGATATCATTCTGTTTCTTGTAGACTCTGATAAAATTATCCTTAAGCTTCCCTTTAAGTCCTTTTTGCTGATTTTTAATGAAACTAAGAACCCCCAGAATAGACCTTATTTTCTCACAGATCATCTGGCAACCACAAAAGAAGTAAAATTGTGTAATATTTGATATAATGTATCTGCTTTTGGCAATTAGCAACGCATTTAAAAATTTACCTCTGTTATAGTATGGCTCTGATCTTCACTATTTCTTTATTGAACAACATTCCATTGCTTGAATTTGCCACACTGTTTGCTCACTATTTCACTTACTTATTGACATTAAGGTTGTTTCCAGCTTGTAGATTGTGATTATTATCTAAAGGTTCACTTACATGCATGTATCTGTTTGAGTCTCTGCTTATAAGTCTAGTGGTTACAAAACTGGGGATCATGATTGATGGATTGCATGATAATTCTGTATTTAGCATTTCCAGGTGTTGCCAAATGATTTTTTACAACACTTGTATTTTTGTCATTATTACCAGAAATGCATACAGGTTCCAATTTTTTTCACATCGTCAAGCTACTAATGTTTTCATAGCTATAAATCTTTCCATAAGTACCAGACTCTTTCATCCATGATTCAAATCTGCACCCTAGAAACTTCATAAATTCAAATATCTACCCTAGAAATGAAAAATATATTTCATATACACATGTTCACACAAATATCATTATCGCTATTTATTTGTATACTTTTGAGAGGCCTAGTGCACTTTTCATCAGGAATAATGGTATTGATAGTAGTCAGCAGCCATAAACTGCAAAGATAAAGGTGGTTTGTATTGTCAAAAAGATACCATGATGAAGTAATTCCTGATGAGCTTTCCTGGATGAGTTCCCACATATGCATCAAGCAACTGATCTTAATTTGTTTTTGTTTTTCAAATGGATTTCCTGCCAAGGCAAAATATATTCATTCATAATAAATCATTAAATTAGTTCCCTAGTATGAATGAGCACCGAGAAGATGAGGCAAGGCAGTGTGTCTCTATTTTCTGGGGCTTGTTCTTTTGATATATGAAAGATTCACAGATCTGAGAAGAAAGGGAGAAGAATTCGCATTGATTGAGCTTCTCTTAGAATAATTTTTCTCAGTTCATTTACAATAATTTTGCAATGGAAGATAATGACAGCAGACAGCTAACATAAAGGTAGCGATCAGATTGCCCATGTTTAACTCCTAATCTTAGTCTTCACTATGGTCATCACCTTTACTAACACTTTAGCACGCTTGCACTCACTCGTTCATTAATTTAATATTTATTAAACACTGCATGTAGCCAGTGTCAGCTGCAACTAAAAGTTGTATAATTTCTGTTCCTAGAAATTATGCAATAGTTGAGAATAAAAATATATAAATGAAAATTCTATAGAAAACAAAGCACTATCACTTCTCGGTCTTTAGCTAAGATCAAGTGTAGAAAACACAGCACTGAACTATGGACAGAGATTAGAGAGTATACCATTTTAATCATTCCAAAATAGTACTGTCTACCTTCATTGAATTGTGGCAAAGAAAATTGATCCCCATACTTTGTTCAACAGAATGATTAACAAATAAGGACGGTTACAATATCGTGAAGAAATAAATATTCTAGTAAGTATTAGAATCAGGGAAGATAATATATTTAACCTGAATCACTTTCATACATGAAAAAATTATTATGTGAAAACATGATTTTTCTATTAAATGCCTTCGTTGTGGAATGTGTAAAGTCCATCTTCTGCAGCAAGAATGTATTGCTGACATTTCCATTTCAAGTAACAGTTATGTATCAGTGGAACTCAAACTTCTTCCTTTACTGGTGAGAATTGTGCCAAAGAGCAATCCTTGCTCAGCTTTCTTTTTCAGGGCTTTGGGAATTAGCAGAGGTGGGAAGCACCACCCACTACTAGAGCTGCTGATGAGTCAAGAAAGTACATTTGATTCTCTGTTTGTTTGGATTCCCGCGTAAGGGTAGCAGCTTGTCTCATTTTGTCTGGGGAGTTGGTGGGCTTTCTGGTGTCCTCTGTGTTAATGATACACTCTTCTATGTTGTCAAAACTTTACTCTAGGGACCATAAGTCTCATATTGTACTAATGAGCACTCTGAAGTTTGAGTGGATAGCAGTAGTTAGTGTTGTGACTGTGCTTTGGATTATTCCACCACAGTCCAGAAAGCAGTCCAGTATTTACCCAGCTGACTATGCTAGCTTCATATGATGAAATGGAGCTTGAGATTTTACAACTGCTATTTAAAGTGAGGCTACAAATAGTACTTTCCTATTATGTTAATGTTTGATTACAAGTGTGTATATGGCCACTAAGTTAATATCTAAATAAATACAAGGTGGGGGGAAATGCTCATGGCGTGTGTCCTCAGACATAAGAACATATTGCAAAGGAACCTCTGCTCATGCTATCCTAACAGTCATCTGAAATGCATCTTCATAAGGATTGTACAAACAAAATTACATATTCTGTCTGTGTTCAAAATTCTCTAACTGGATTTTAGAGACTGAGACTTGGAACTTTGAGCAAGGTTAAACTCCTTAACTTGGTACTGTAGCTCACAGTCTAGTACCCCACCAATGTTTTTTTCTCTTAGCTTTCTCTTTGCTAGAACTCTCAAACTACAAGCTACAAATTAAATGGTGCCTGTGACACAGGAGTCCTTTCAAGACTGATAAATGTAGCAAATTTATTTTTATAAGGTACACTTGACTTACTAAGATGTTTATTATAATATTTTAATGGTTTATAATCATGGTATATATCATGGGCATGTAATCTAGATTCTCTTAAAAACTTTTACTAATTTGAAGGGAATTGTCACTTTAAAAAAAGTCCACTTCCTTGACTCCACCTGATTTGATTGGATGCATCTGAACTGCCCCACATCATCAACTCCACCTGACAAGCACCATCCTGAAACTGGCTTGGAACTACATCACTCGACACAACTCCAGACCAAGGAACTGAAACAGCACACCTTCTACAATCTGGCCAGAGCTTCACATGAGAGCTTCAATCAACACTAGATATCCAGTCAGGAACTTCAATCAAGCATCTCCTGCCAAACAGAGACTGTCTGATCTACTGAAGATTCTGTTACACTAACATTTTTCTTCTCACAGGTCCCCATGAGATAGTCATCGTCCCATCTCAGGCGGAAGTAGTTTTGAGAATTCCATGCCCCCTCTCCCTACTATTGAAATTATAGGATAGTTTGCAACTGTTAGTGTTAGTTTTCAATTATTTTAGAGTTGGGATTGGAAAGAGGTGTTCAGACTTGGGTGTTTCTTTCAGATAAGTTTAGGTTAGGTTTAGATGGGATAGATGTTTGATACATTTTGTTCATTGGCACAAGTTAGTTGTTTTAAGTAAAAGGGGAAGTGTAGGAGGAACAAATGCTCCGCCATTAGCCATGTGACTTATTAGAGGCACATACAGATGAGGTAATGAAAGGGCAGTTTATTGCACCGCTAACCACACCCACTTTAGGCATGATTAAAGACTTATACGGGCATAGTAGGTGAACTATGTCACTAGCCAGGCCCACTTTTGGGCATGGCTAGGGGCGTGTACGGAGGAAGGAATAAAAGACTGAGCATCAGAAGTCTTGCCCTCTTTCCAGCTTCCAGTTCGGCGGTGGAAAACTACTCGGCTCATCTGGATTACTTGTTTTTCTCTTGTGAGTAATTTCTACAATAAATACTTACTTATTCTTTCAAAAAAAAGTCATCTGCACCTGTGTGTCTATTTTACTCTCTGTCCTTGACTTCACAACAATAGCGTAGGTTCTATTCTTGAATGCACTGAGTTACTAGGACCTGTAATCATAGATGTGTAACAGAAGGCTCTCACGAGAGTCAGTCAATTCTGAGGCTTGGCCAATTTTGGCACTCTTAAAAATCTGTCTGCTTTGATTTTTTCTGTTTTTGGCCTAGATTTTATGGCATACTACCATAATGAATCTTTTGTATATGAATCCATCTTTCAGAGTCTGCTTTTGGGAAAATAATGCAGAAAAAAAGACATATGACAAAGTTGAGGAATTTGGAGTAAGACACTGGTATAAAAACATCACTCCTTTTCTTTCACAGTAATATTACCCTCCATTTCACCTGAGTAAATGTACATTACCCTGATTAAATTCTTATTTTACTTATTTATTTGGCATTTAATTTAAACTTGCCTTCTATGACATAGGTATAAATTACCACAGGTTAAGAATGTTGTTTAGGAGTCTAAGTGAAGCTTCACTAATTTCAAGATCATGGCCCTATCAGATTGAGATCAAAGTGCCATGTTGGACTCTGATCTCCCTAAAGACTCAGGCTTTCTGTCCAGATGAATGGCACTCACACAAGCCATTCCTTGCAATTGGAAGACATTCTCCATTGCTTTGTTGGCTATATTCTGTATGAAACCCTGACAAGGGCTCAACTTAATTCCTTACTACATGATTCATTTACTTTAAGTTCATGTCTGTGTTCTTTCATGTAAACAGGAGTAATATTTTCACTTCCTATGTGATTTCTTTGAAGAATTTATTTCATTTAGATCAGGCTCTTTGAGCACTATGCCCCCTTTGAATTAACTCAAATTCATCTAATTAAGGATATTAATTATATCTAAAATATTTCTTTGGCCAAATAACACAACATAACTCTTAGAACCATGAAACACAATATTAATAAGTTCCACTCATACACTAGGGGAAGTAGCTATACTTGAGATATGAAAGATAGGTGGGAATCTTAGAAATCAGCTTAAAGTTTGCCCATAGCAATCAGATTGCCCCCTGTACTGACTAACTAAATAAGCATTTTTTAGAAAATGATGTTGTTTAATGTGGACTGTGGATTTTAGGTGATAGTGGTAATGATGGTGGAGTTAGTCACAAGTATAAATGCTACTATTTCACTTTTAAAAAAGTCTTCCTTACTTGCTTCCCATAATCTAAATCAAAATATGGTAACATATCTCCCAAGAATTTTAAAGTATTGTAGACTTGGATATAAATTTAAGTTGCACAGATAACTACTTAACTTCTCTAAACACACTCAATAGACAACTTAAATAAGTCCAATAAGTTATTGAAAAGATTAGCAGAAACTATTAGAGAGATGCTTGGTAGGTACTAAATTTTAGAAAATAAAATTTTCATTCTCTTAGATTTTAACTCAATTTCTAGAAAGAAAACATATTTTCTATTTTTTTATATTTAAAAATTTTAATATAATAGTATCGATTTCACCTTTCTTTTCTTCACTCCAAATCCTCCCATATAAACTGCCTTGATTGCTTTAAAATTTATGGATTCTTATTTTTATTAATTATTGCAATATCATATATACACGTATTCATAAACATAACCTGTTCGTTCTGTATATTGATACTTGTATTTTTCACAGATGATCATCTGCTGTTGGATAACCAATTGGTATGCTCTTCCCTAGGAAACACTATTTCTCTCATTTTCAGGATCCCTTACATGCCTATAATTCTTTGTGCTGGGTTGAGGTCTCCTCACAAGCTTCCTCCTTCACTACAAGCATGTTAATCAATCAGTCATGTTGGTGAGACTTCATGGATGCAACTTCTAACATTCCATGAAGATAAAGTCTCCCAATATATTCCTTGATCTTCTGAATCTTTCTGGCCCTGACTCCTGAACCTTGGGTGCAGGAGTTGTATTGTAGAGGTATCGGTTAAGACTGGACTCCACAACTCTGTGGTTTGATTAGTTATGGTTTTGTGTACCTGTCTCTATCTGTTGCAAGGAGACGTTTCTTTTTTATATTTTTGGGTTTTTTTTTGTTTTTTTGTTTTTTTGTTTTTTACGAGACAGGGTTTCTCTGTATTGTTTTGGGGGCTGTTGGCCCAGCCCAGCCTCGAAATCACAGAGATCCGCCTGCCTTTGCCTCCGGAGTGCTGGGATTAAAGGCGTGCACCACCACCGCCCAGCGCAAGAAGACGTTTCTTTGATGAAGAGTGAAAACTACACACATCTGTGGTTATTGAGATAAATATTTAGAATGTAGTTAAGGCCGGGCGGTGGTGGCGCACGCTTTTAATCCCAGCACTCGGGAGGCAGAGGCAGGCAGATCTCTGTGAGTTTGAGGCCGGGCTGGACCGACAGTCTCCAAAACAATATAGAGAAACCCTGTCTCGAAAAACCAAGAAAAAAAAATAGAATGTAGTTAAGTATTATGCTAGTTTACTAAAGTAATAATTGTACAGTATTTCCCAAGATCACCAACTTCATTAGCCCTGCGTAATTAGCTAGGTTTCCAGTACCAGGCATGATTTCCTTCTTCTTGAGTAGGTCTGAAGTCCAATTACAGAATTACTGTTTACCACTAATATATGTGCTTCACTGCTGTACTCTTTGGCAATGCTGGTCATTTTTGTGATTAGTAGGTATCACAGCTAGGTGGCATTTTAGTTATACCCTCCTTTGGATGCTGCGGTAGTGTATAGTGTCTTCTGGTTGCATGAAATCCAGTCCTCCAGGAGGAAACATTCAGGTCAGTTCTAACTCAAGGGCCTCTTGGCTCTGTGTCTGAAGTACAGGGTACTATCAGCAATAGAGACTTACTTTCTGCCTCTGGCCAACAGTAATAACTTATAATGTTTTGGGAGTCTCTTTGACTGACCTGATTAATAGTTTAAAACATAGATTTTCATGTGATATTGGGTTTGTGTTAGGTGGTCTATGGTGCTTGGAGAGAATCTTATCAGGCCAGATGTGAAAATTTCGTTTAAACTATATATTTTATAAGCTGATTTACATGTGTTACAGGTATTTTTAGGTAGTTAGCTTCTTCTATGTTTATCTCTTCCCTCCTCCCTAACTAAAGCCCTGGATGGACATTTTTCCTATTTCTCCATTCAGATCATTTGTAACCTGCTATTCTTCCCTCTATTAGTACAAACATAAGTCTACCTCCAATGTTTTAAGAACATGTATAGCATGTTTGCCCAGAAAGCAGTAGATATTTTTGGAAAGTAATTAATCAATGCATATACACAGGATATGTATAACAGCTACAGAAAGCATTTCACATAAAAAAGACAGTCCAAAAATTATTTAAAAATATAAAAAAAATGGCCGTTGCAGGCTGATTGCCCCAATCTTGGAATAGAACCAAGGGACAAACATACTACAGGAGTTACACATTCTGGAAATGGTAGGCTACTAAAAAAACCCTGAGGTGTGGAGACATGGTAAATTTTATACAATAGGAACCATTACATGTGTTTTAGGGAAATGTCTCTAGGCATCTTCATGCAGGGTGCTTCAGGTTTCAACAGTAAAAATGCACAGCTGAGTACACAGGTAAGTCTTCAGCAATCCAGCAATAATTAGATTGTTTAACATACTGATTATATATTCAAAGGATCCTCAAACCCCTAAACTAGACAGGGCTTTTGTTTTATTTGCATTTTGATTTTAAGCAGCATTTTTAAAAGTTCGTTATGGAATACACATCTTCTAAATGTTAGCTTGCATGACATATTTCAATTGTTGATGAGATGCATAGCAAACATGCAATTTCTCTTTTATTAACAAGGAAACTTAGAGTCAAAGAAATCTATTACCTTTCCTTATAGACATAAACTGACACAGAGCTTTCCAGCAATTCACACATGCATGACCTCAAAGCATCCTCTGAAGTTCCTAACTGTACATTCTTGAAGTAATTGACTGCAGCTTCTTTTTGCATGGTTCTTGTTTGTCAGTTAGAAATCACCAGGCTAGGCTCTGCTCAAGGGACTCCTTCTGCAGGTTTCTTGGTTTGCATTCATGGATGTGTTTCTACTCTATGTCCCTATTAGTCTGGTTGAGGGAGTGAGAGTCAAGGGCAAGCTGGGATTCTTTCAGCAGGAAGAAAACTTCAGTGACTGACTCATTTACAAAAATGCAGGATTGCTCACTGGATTCACCCATGCTCTCTAATGCGCTCACACATGCTAGCCTGTTAACAGCAAAGCCCATCACAAACGACTATTTCCACTTCCAAATCATTTCTTATTATCTCTGCTCAGTGACTGTGAGCAAGTTTAATCTATTCCTCAACATTCAAAGCATTTTATTCTAACTACCAAATAACATTTCCCATTTCCCACATTCAGGGAAAGGCGGAATCATTTAAATAGAGTTTTGCATGACTTACTTAAAGCTGACAGTCTGCACATGTGGAATTTAAACTCTTCAAAAACCTGAAGGATTCCCTTAGATTTTTTTATCTTACAATTTTTTGAAATATGAAATAACAGCATAGCTTGAAGGGATGATGTTGATACAAAAAAAAGTTCCCTTAATATCAACCCAAATCTCCTGAGCCAGGTCAGCATCGAATCTAAATGGTAATTCTCCTGAATCCATGTAGAATTAGGAATGCTGCTCTCCTTTCTTATTCTAAATAACTCTTTTATGAATTTGAACTAGCTTTCCCTAGGGACTTTAGGTATTTTCCTGTAATCTGGGCCATACATATACAACAGCAAACAGATATGATTAGGAGAGTTTTACCCAGGTGTGCAGATGTGAGCATTGTTACTGAAAATAGCCCAGTGTATCATTAAAACAGTAAACTAAAGTACATGTTTTCAATCTACCTTTTTGGGGTGGAGAATAATGAAGTTTGACACAAAAATATGTCATGAAAAAACAGGCCATTAAACAGAAATAATTGATTGTTTTATATGGTCCCATTATTTTATACAATACATGGAAATTAGACACTCCTTAGCAAAGACATACAGAAATCAAGCTCATCAAAATAGGTACAAATCTTAGGTTTTACTTATAATTAGATAAGCATATGAAGGTTATTTTACCAAGATAATGACAAATTTTTTTCTTATCGATCTATGAATTGTTGATGGTAACAAATGTTTCAGGGTTTAATGATTTAATGAGTTGAAGCATTAATATAATCTCTAATATTATCTGTACTATTCCATTGCATTCCTAAATATGCTTTAATTTAATTAGCAACTTTTTAATAACTAAGCCTTGATTCTAAAAATGGGGGAAAAACATACTAGCGTAGTCTGTTGTCTCAAAATGTTAACTAGGAGTAAAAGCATGAGCCTAAGCAAGATGGAATTTTAGTTCTCTCGGTATTTGTACCTCATTGAACAGGTCAGAAACACAGCATCAAAATACTAACTACATCAAATCAACTTATATTTAAGTGACTGGAACTCTGTCAGTTAATCACAATTCTACCTTGTGATGATAACACATTTTTGATAGAGTAAACAAATTTTCCATTACTGAGACAATACACTTGACAAAGTGCAGAAAGTTTTCTTTGAGCTCATGGTCTCAGAAATATCATTTCCTCTTTCTTGACTGGTTATTTTTGATACACTGCTGTGCATTCTTTATTATTCTTTTGGCTCTTTAGTCTTTTTTGGAGTGATGGAGGGGCACTACCATATTTTCAAATAAATCACACATGGAAGTTTATTATTACTTATGAATGGCAGGCCTTACCTTGGCTTTTCATATCTTAAATTGTCCCATGCCATCTACTTTTCCCACTGGGTTTCTTATCTTTTCTTACTATTGTATATCTTACTTCACTCTTATTCAGTGTCCTGTTGCATAGTGGGGTGACAGGCCCCTGATGCTCCACTCCCCTTGTTCCCTCCCTGCTCCTCTCTCCTATTTATACTCTCTGACTGCCATCCTAGCCTGCCTTTGCTCCTGTCTCGCTATTGGCTGTTCTGCTCTTTATTAGACAATCAGGTGTTTTAGACAAGCAAAGAATCACAGCCACACTGAGTTAAACAAATGCAGCATAAACAAAAGTCACACACCTTAAAGAGATCTACAAGGATAACACCAACTAGCAAACTAAGCAATAGTGGAGAGACTACATTAATAGCCCTTCCTTGATGATAGGATTGATGACTACCCTATATGCCATCCTAGAACCTTCATCCAGGTACTGATGGAAGTAGAGACAGAAGCCACAGGTAAACACTGAACTGAACTCCTGGAACCTAGTGACAGAGATGGAGGAGTGATGAGAAAAGGGGTCAAGACATTAATGGTGAAACCCACAAAGACATTTGACTGGATAAGGGGGAGGTCTTGAATCCCAGACTGATGTCTAAGAGATCAACAGGGAACTGATACAGACCCCATGAATGTAGTGCCAGTGAGGAGGCCACAGGGTAGTAGTTCAGTGTTTACCCTAGTATAGGAATGGTCTTTGGGAGCACAATCCAAATAGAGGGATGCTGTCTCAGCCTGGACACATGAAGAAGGGCCTAGGTCTTTCCCTGAATGAAATGAGAGACTTTGGAGATTCCCCCAAGGAAGGCCTCACCCTCCCTGGGGAATGATGTGGGGACTGGTTGGGGCTCTTGGAGGGCTGGTGGAGGGACAAGGGAGGAGGGGTGGGAGAGGGAGCTGAGATTAACATGTGAAGTATTTATGTTTCTAATTTAAATAAAAACATATATTGAGAAAAAATGAAAAAAAGAAATTGAGGTTTATCTCTCAATTATGATATGTCTTGATCTAGAAATCCATAGGACAGAAAGTTTAGTGGTTTATGACTAAGGTTAGAGGTATAGTGCAATATATGCACCCATACTATATTTAAGTGTATTCTTATAGTAAAGGCTTACTTAATGATTTTAGACTTCTATTTCTAGGTTTGACTAAATACAGAACAATCCTTTGCCTTGTTAATCTCTATAAATCCTGTGGAGTTTCAATTATTTGTATTAATCACAATGGCAGTACTTGGGAAATCTAGAACTCATGGCCCAATGCCCAATCTATGGCTTACACACTAAACTATGCTGGTTTAAAAAGTACTTCATGTTGTTAGGCATAAATTCAACTAATGATGCATATAGCCTACACTTTCCTTCTCTTCTCTTTTATCCAGAGTGTTATAAATTGAAGTAGAAATTCTTAATTATTTCAAAATGAATAAAAGTACATGTGAAACTCTCAAGACCCATACATCTCAGGACTAATCTCCCCCTATGTATCAGCTATTAATTTAGTCTATGATCTTAGCCTTTGCTGGGAAAGTCTGAGGTCAGGTTATCATTAAAGTTGTCCACTTAGGTTTAGGTTTTTGCACTTTGTTTTTCCTTTCTTTTAGAAACCAGTCACTCCTAAAAGCCTAGGAAATGAATGTCAAGCCATTCCACAGAAGACCATGATGATGTCAATCAACATACCCAATTGTCCATCTTCAGGAAGGGATTTGCCCTGCTCAACTCACTTTTACTTTCACAGAGCTGTCTAATGTAATGGAAATGGTGGCAGTGAATAGGTTTTTAATTGAATTGGCTATTAGGAAATCTAAAGCCACTGAAGCAGATTGAAAATGTTGTGTGCTTTGTCTTCGTCAAGATAAAAGACAAAATAGAGGTGCTTGAAGTCAGGTATTAGCTCAGCAAGACTTGTTTGCAGTGGGTGAGAAGTTTCTTGTCATGTCACTCTCAAGATACTTCTTCAAGGTGCTCCTTCCTCATTACTAAGAAACAATAGCCAAGGACCTACTCTGCCTTGTCCACATGTTGACTTTAAAATGTAATTAGTGGGAAAGTAACCATTCTTCCAAATGGAAGAGAAGATGCCTTTGCTCAACTTTTGGTCCCTCAATTTTATTAATTATACCTTCAATAAAATATTGTCAGTCAGCTACATCATCATTCCCATGGGGCTTAGGTGAGATTAAAGTGTGTGGGCTACTCTGTAAATTGGGAATACTTCCATATTTATGAAACTGAAATATTAACATTGAAATTTAATATTTATTCAATTGTTCCAAATGTATTCCAAATTTGGAGTAAAGAAGTGGAAAACTCCAACTCATTTTAAGTACTCTGATGGAGGAAGTCCTTCTGTGTATATGTGTGTCTTATTGGTTGACTAATAAAGCACTGTTGGCCAATAGGAAAGCAAGATAGGTGGGACTAGGAGTTGAGGAGGATTCTGGGAAATGTAGTCAAGAATGTTGAGTTGCCACGTGATCCCAGGAGGAGGACTCACCTGCCTGGAGTTCTCAGCAAGATAAGACCACGATTTAAGACAGAACTAGCCAATGATAAGCCATTGGCCAACAGAATTATAAAAATAGAGTCTCTGTGTGCTATTTTGGTTCCTAAAGTGGTTACAGGTCCTGTAACATTATACCATTTATTTTATATCGTTTTCTTCCACCTGAAGTATGAAATTGCCCAACTGTCCTGTAAGATGTCCAAGTATAAGTAATACTGTCAACACAGCTACAAGTAAAACTTCACATACACTTTGGTGGGAAAATAAATGCAACTCTGAAATTTCAATCCCATCCTATTAAATAAAAACCTGAAAATAAGGAAAGATCCCCTGAAAATGGTAGAAATGAATCTCTCATCATACCTCTATTTTAGTTTCTTTCTTTTTCTAACTGAATGATGCGAACAAAGATGATGGCTTACCTTACTCAAGCTATGATGTAACAGATCATAAATCTTGGCACTGTATTATCTGAAACTGAAACTTCACTCATGGTTTATTTGTGTATGTGTGTGTGTGTGTGTGTGTGTGTGTGTGTGTGTGAGAGAGAGAGAGAGAGAGAGAGAGAGGCATCATGGGATCATGCACAGTACAATACAACTCATAGTATCAGTCAACATGCTCTTCAGCCTCTGATGATGCTGTCTAATGATAAACTCATAAAAATACAATAAGTCAATTGTACTTATTGCTTAGCCTACTGAACTTCACAGCCTGGCCACATAAAACACCACAGAGTATCCGCCGCTGACTCCCCTGATTGTGGGTAACTAGAAGCTTTCATTCATGTTTCTGATCAGGGTCAAGGTAGTGTCATGCTGCATATTGACATCTCAGTAAGAAATCAAATTTAAAAGTATGGTTCTAGTGAATACGTATCTCTTTTGCCCAAGTATAGCTAAAAAAGAAATTATAAATCCAACCACAATAAGTTAGGAATTGTTTGTATACTTTTATGAAGTACATGAAATGCTCTAAGTGTTAGGAGTATAAAAGTAAAAAATTGCTTTTTCTAGAAGCCAAATCAGAAACCTGAACATCATCATATTTTTTCTCTGCTGTAGAAAACAATGACATCATGAAAATTTCAGACAAATGGATAGAACTAGAAAAAAAATTATCCTGAGTGAGGCAACCCAGACTCAAGGAAACTGTCGTAAAGCAAAGGATAACCAGACCACAATCCATAGCTCCAGAGAAACTAGGTAACAAACATGACCCTAAGAGGGACACAAGCATTACCCTGTGAAAGGGAAATGAGATCATCTGGGTAAACTGGGGATTGGGAGCAATAAGGGGAGGGGATGTGGATGAGAACACAGGGAACATGAGGAACAAGGTCATGGTTGAGTTGGAGGAGGGATGGAGTGGGAGACCAATGAAAAAAATATCTTGTTACACAGAGTCATTACTAGGCTAGGGAGAAACCTGATGCTAGGGAAATTCCCAGGAATCTACATAGATAACACCAGCTAAGACCCCTAACCATAGTAGAGAGGGTACCTGAAGTGACCCTCCCCTGTAATCAGACTAATGAATGCCCTAACTATAAGCACAGAAACTTCATCCAGTAACTGATGGAAGCAGATGCAGATACCTATACCTAAGCACCAGGCTGAGCTATGAGAAATCCAGCTGAAGAGAGAGAGGAGGTCATATATGAGTAAGGAGGTGTCAAGACCATGAAGGGAAACCCACAGAGACAGTTGATTTGAACTTGTGGGAGTCACAGACTCTAGATCAACAGCTGGGGAGGCTACATGGGACTGAACTACTGAACTAGGCCCTCTACTTGTGGCTGACAGTTTTGTAGCCTGGTCTGTTTGTGTGGACCCCTAGCAGTGGCACCAGGATCTGTATCTGGTGCATGAGCTGGCCTTTTGAAGCACAACACTCAGACTTGATGCAGTGGGGAAGGGCTTAGTCCTGCCTCAACTGAATGTTCCAGGCTTTCTGACTCCCTGTTGGAGGGCTTAATCCTATTAAAGAGTAGATGGGATAGGTTGGGGGGAGATGGGGGGATCAGGTGGAGGGCGGGGAGGGGGAACTGTGGTTGGTATTCTTTAAAAAAAGGAATAGCTAGGTTTACAAATTCCTTGGCAGGTTAGTATTTAACTTTGGTCAATTTCATTTCTATCTCAACACTAAGATTTTAATTTAATAAATTATGATTGCTTAATAAATGTCAAATTTGAAGAGGTGTTTTCTCTGAAAGCTTCCTCTGTCCTTGCTAAGATTATTGATTTTCAATATAGAACCCGTTTCAGGGTAAAGCAACTCCAGCCAGAGCACAGATAAGGATCCCAAGGTCCTGCCACTCATTCCATTGAATCCTGTTGGTAACAGCGGTGGACTAGCAAACCAAACCATTTTAATACCCTCCTACCTGCTTCAACTGATATGCATTTGCTGTGGATCAAACTTTCTTGATGGGCTCTGAGAATTCAAAGTAATTTTTTACTTCATATCATTCCACATTTCCAAATATATTTAAAGTTAAACCTTCAATCTTCCCAAATCTGATTCTATGTCAAGAGAAGACTCAGTCTTCTTAGAGAGTGTTCTACATGCCCTGACTAGCAAATCACTTATTTCGACCTCCACTGCACCCAAAATTCTGCACCCACTCAGTTCCTGCCAAATAAATATGATGCTACTGTAAACTCACATCACAGTTACAAATTAATCTGCATACTTTGTCAGGAAGAATATGTTTACTGAGTACTCACTTTCTACCAGGACAATTTTTGAATGCCACTAATAGCTTGTCTTCAGGAAATAGAAATTTCTTATTGCATTTTGGAATAGTTTGTTATATTTCGATCTTGCAAAAAGGATGTGAGGAGTGGTATATTTCTGCCTGTATTGGTGTGATTTTCTCACCTTTACTGAAAGGTAACATGGGTGTTCCCAAATTGCTCTCCTAATCATGTGTAAACTTTGCCACTGCCTCATTAAAAAGCCGGAAGGTTCTTTTTATTTTCCTAAATGTTGGAAAGAGCACGCTTTGACACAGAGGGTTGTCAGCTCTTGTTCAATAGAAACTCATAGAAATCTACCCTATAGCTACGCATGTTTCATGGAACTAGAGATAAAACTGAGAATGCTGAGAATGGGAGAAATAATCTTCCCTGGGGAAAATCATATTAATCCTTTATCCAATACCAAATGATTTTCCCTAAAAACATACATAAAAGTAATATTATATAGACTGAGTGAGCTGTATTTATTTATTTAGGAACACACACACACACATACACACACACACACAAACACATGCCAGTGTGTGAGTGTGTCTGTGTTCGCATGTGTGTGTGTATGTGTATGTGCGTGAAAAAACAATTAGTGAAAATAGTGGCCATGAATTTGAAAGAGAGCAAGGAGAGTTTTAGAGGAGGGTTTGGAGGGCAGAAAGAGAGTGGGTAAATGATATAATTATTTCATAACCTCAAAATAAAAAAATTAACAATTTTGAGATCAAGATTGGAACACTCCTGAGATGGGTCTGCTTCTCACCCATTTACCCCCCCCCCACACAGACTTCTTTTCAGTCCTTCTAAGGAATGGCCCCTGGTGAATTATAAGTAGAGAAGAATGTGCCATGCCCTTCCACCCCCTCATGACTCCCCTTCACCTGACATTACAAGAGACTTTGAAGAAGGTTAGGACTTGGCAGGGGTTCCCCTCTCATAATGAGAAGCTTGCTGTGAAGTCTATCACAGCAACTGAAAGGTTCATGTAAATGTTTTCCAAATAAAAATTCCTTGGTGAATCACAGAAATAAAAGGTATGATTTTCCTTTAGTAAAGGCAACATGCACAAGTTAGTTGAAACAGCTGGTTCAAGAGGAAATGAATGACTTCCCCAGGGTCATAGGCTGACAGTAAGTGCTTGCTGCTTACAAGTGTGGAAGAGGTACTGGGGACGGATACTGTAATGGAGCAGAACAATTTCTCTGCCTCATCAGTTCATGAATATTTGAATGGAGAGCGTGTGATTCAGAGTGCTCCTCCTTAGCTCTGCTTTTGATTTTTTTCACTGAGTTCCTTCTACCTACTGAGTTCCTTCAAATACCTCCTACAACCAGATGATGGTGACCATGAAGCTCTGACACATCGCTGGGCCCTAAGGAACAGCTTTGCTTATGTTAATCTCAAACTATGAAGTATTGCATTGCTGTTCTTGCTTACACACAATGAGGGTAAAGAAGTGAACACATCCCCATCTCTCACTGCAGTTGCGGCTTGCGTAAGTAAATGGAAAGCTTTTAACAGAGAAGCCATTACTGAGCTAGATCTTCATGTACTTTTTAGGGTTTAAACTTACTATGTTATACACTTTAATAAATATTTTGAGCACTTGTATGGATTGTAACACTCTCAATTCTAGTACTTTTTCAAGCAAGGGCTTCTTCTACATCACAGGCTGCCTTTTGTTAAATGCAAACACATTCATACCTCAGCTAAAAGCTAGGTACTGTAAAATACATTCAAAAGCTTTGCAATGTTAAGAATGCTGGTAAGGGCTCTTCATATTGCAAGCATGAGAGACTCTTGCTCCTCACATACTTCCTGCCTGCACCTTTTCTCAGCACCAGTAAGTTGTATAGGATAGCAGAAACCTAATCTGCTTATTCTCTGAAAGTCATTAAGAATTCAGAGTTATTCATTTCCTGTTCTTGACAACGAAATCAGTGACAATCTGGTTTAAGTAGCTGAAGAGCAGGAAGCAGCATATTTAAAGGAAACAGGAAGGGGGCAAATTATCAACACCTCACCCCCCTAATAAAGAGGGTAGTTAATTAGTGTAAAATAATCCCACAGATAGTGAGTGACATCAGGCATTCATTACGTGAGGACACGGCACCCCAGATCTCAAATAGGTTGTAGAGGCCACATTAATTTATATGTGTAGAATACTATCAAGCAATTATTTAGCTAGGCTAGACATGTTGCAATTTGTAGATAGTACACCCATAGGTTGGACATGGACTTCAACATAAACCTGGGTGGCAACTCAGGCCACCTCAGTCTCTTTGGCCCTGGCAGAGGCATGACTCTAAGGCACCCATATGGCCTCGGGTGTTAGCCCATGCCCTGGACATCTGCATAGCATTTAGTGGTAACAGGAGCCATTGACATTGACACATACCCTGGCTGGGATAGGGCCATGGACACAGAAATGGTCTTTGACAGCAGCTTGGTCCCAGTCAACACCATGGCCATGGGTGGCAGTACAGGCTACTCAAAATGGTATGGTACCAAGCAAGGCATATTCCTTGGTCTCCAACATGGTTACAGGCAAGTGTTACAAAATATTAGTCTAAGATGTTTTACATTCATTTATGTTGGGGAGTATGTGTTGCAGTCTGTTTTTTTTTTTTTTTTTAGTTTTTCAAAACAGGGTTTCTCTGTTTTTGGAGGCTGTCCTGGAACCCTCTCTATAGACCAGGCTGACCTCAAACTCACAGACATCTGCCTGCCTCTGCCTCCTGAGTGTTGGGATTAAAGGCATGTGCCACCAATGCCCAACTATGTGTTGCATTCATTTATGCTACATTTGTTTAACTGTGTAAAGCTGTGTTACTTTGCCTGTCTAAAATAGCTGATTGGTCTGATTGGTCTAATAAAGAGCAGAACAGACAACATGTAGGCAGGAGAGGGAAGGACAGGGCTGGCATGCAGGCAGAATAAAGAGAAAAGGGAAGAGCAAGAAAAGGAGGAGAGGATGATGCCAGAGGCCAGCAACACACAGTAAGAAAGAAAGAAAAAGACATAAAATAAAAAAGTGTAAACGACCATTTGCCTGCAAATTTCAAGTTTCCGTTGTTTTTTTCCACCAAGTAGTACTCCAATGTGTAAATGAACCACATTTTCTTTATCCACTCTTCAGTTGAAGGGCATCTAAGTTGCTTCCAGGATCTGGCTATTACAAATAATGCTACTATGGACATAGTTAAACAGGTATCCTTGTTGTATGAATGGGCATCTTTTGGGTATATGCCTAAGAGTGGAATTACTGGGTCTTGTGGGAGAAACCATCCTGTGTGAGCTAACCTAGTCACAAAAAGACAAACATGATATGTACTAACTTGAAAATGGATTTTAAACATGAATCAGGGAAGTGCCATCCTACAATCCCATTGCCAGTGAGTCTGGGACACAGGGAGGTTCCCAAAAGAGATATGCTGATTGGGAGAATGGGGGAAGGGGAGAGGGAACCAGGAAAAAGAGAGGAGGAGAAGAGAAGAAAAGAGGAGAAGAGATGAGAGGAGACGAGAGGAGAGGAGAGGACCCAAAACTGATGGCTGAGAGGCCAGCATGGGACAGATGGAGACCCCCCTGAATGTAGTGTCTGTGAGGAGGCCTTAGCAATCTCTGGGGCCTTGGTAGTAGAACAGTGTTTACCATGGGGAACAAATAACTTTGGAAGCCCATTCCATATGGAGGGATGCTCTCTCAGCCTGGGCACATTGGGGAGGACCTAGGCCCTGCCCCAGATGAAGTGACAGACTCTGGAGATCCCCAATGGAGAGTCTCCCTCCATGGGGAATACTGTGGGGATTGGGTGAGAACTTGGGGAGGCTGGTAGAGGGGCAAGGGGGGAGGTGTGGGAAAGGGAGCTGGGATCGACATGTGAAGCAAGCATGCTTCTAATTTAAATAAAAAAACATATCGAGGGCAGGGCAGTGGTGGCTCACGCCTTTAATCCCAGCACTCGGGAGGCAGAGGCAGGCAGATTTCTGTGAGTTCAAGGCCGGGCTGGACCGACAGCCTCCAAAACAATACAGAGAAACCCTGTCTCATAAAAACAAACAAACAAACAAACAAACAAACAAACAAAAAATATATTGAGGAATAAAAAAGACCATAGGCAAAAGGTAGATGGGATAATTTAAGCTAGCAAAGATGGTTGGAAACAAGCCAAGAGAAGTCTGGGCATTTATACATAAGAATAAATTTCCATGTATTTATTTGGGAGCTGGGTGGCGAGCCCTAAAAAGAGCAAGGAGTAAAAATCCAAATACAGATGTGGGTCCAGAATGCAAGCATCTATGTGGCCTTTGGTAGGAGCCCAGAACAAGGTGTCATCATGGCCCCTGGTGGCAATCATGCCTCCTACATCAGCCACCTGTGCCTCTTCAGATCTACCTCTCTACAGAATAGGATTCATTCTCTCTCTCTCTCTCTCTCTCTCTCTCTCTCTCTCTCTCTCTCTCTCTCTCTCTCTCTCTCTCTCTCTCTCTCTCTCTCTCCCATACCCCACCGTATCTTTGCTCACCATGGTGGCAAACAACCACCTAATGCCTCAAGTGGCCTGCAATGGGCTTATGGTATCTTCTCTCAGCTTAGGGTAAACTGCCTCCTGTTTTTAGTCACTTGTGGGTGGCAGGCTTTTCCAAAGCTGTTTCCCTCTGCTGCCAGTTTCTGATTGGAATTTTCAACAGCACAGTGCCTGTAGCATCTGGAGTGTAGAAGCTCACTAATAATTCAGCCCTTGAATTCCAAGATCCCAGATCTGCTTCTTTCTCTGCCCCCCCTTTCTCAGTTGTGCAGCAGCTGCTTTACTTCTGGTGGGTCTGGGCATGCCAAGAAGGTGCTGCGTCATGTAGACTAGAAGTCTAAATCCCCCAATCAGACTTACAGGAAGGTTTATGGGAAACTTATTTTTGAAAATTTCAATTGAATTTAGTGTTTATCTTCTATTTATATTATTCATTTTCTTCTATGGTTAGAGAGTCAGGAAAATGGAAACAGAAACTCCTATTTTAGGTGGTAGGAATAAAGCAAATCTTTGTGCTTGTTTCACTTTAAAGTCTTCCTAGATTTTTTTTAAATGAGGAAAAGTAAAAAGACATTTCAGCATGCTTTGCATGGTAAGTTTTTAAAATTGTTCTGAACATATTTTTTTTCTTTAGATTCAAGGTACCCATAGGTATCATATAACCTATTTTCTAGCTTCACTTATTAGAAATGAATCTTGAAAGAATATCCAACATTATTTTCTATTCCCTACTGCAGTGACCTCAAAAGTCTGCTTTGAATATGACTCCACAGACATATTTATAGTTAATCAAGCCTCTTTACCAATACTACTAGTTACAGCTACTGATTCTGCTGCTGACAGGGACAGGAAGGACTTGGAAGAGGCTATAGTGGGACCTATTTTACTCATGGAAGTGGCATTTACCTTGAACATCATCACACAAAGCCATAAAATAGTGATTGATCTATGCATGGAACCATAGTTTTTAATAATGTATACCAAACAGAGACCTAAGAATGAGGAAGAGATGAAAACAGTATTAATAGAGATCGTGTACCTGAGTGTTTTTCACATCTGACCTTCTGATATACAAAACATAGAAGAGTTGAGAGCATCTAGTCCACATTAGCTAAAATCTTCATACTGGTATTTTTATGGGTGTGAATTATGGAAAGTTATTTGTGTATGCAATTCTGGACAGTTGTCTGTGTGGTGATTATAAAAATAATGTCTACTTCAAAGCTGATACAAAGAAGTCAAGGGGTCATACATATGAAGAGCAAAAACTCATGTTAGGCAAGACTCAGTTTTCAGTCTGTACTTGAACGACTATTTACTAAAATTTGTCAATTTAAAAATATTGAAAATTAGGCTAGGTGATGGTAGTGCACAACTTTAATCCCAGCACGCAGGAGGCAGAGACAAGTTAACCTCTGTGAGTTAAGGCCTGCCTGGTCTACAAAGCAATTTTCAGGATAATCTGTGCTATGCAGTGAAAGCCTGGCTCAAAATAAATGAAAATTATCAACATTTATTAAGTTACCTCAGATGCCAAAGACATGAAACTCTACCTCTGACAATGAATTGGTTATTAGCAGCTAGATTAGAAATCAAGGAAAAAGTTGTCAACAGGGTGGCACAATGCCTATGAGTCCTAGGGTTCTAGAACATTGAAAGTTCAGGAAAGCAGGGGTGCTTGAACAATTCAAAGGTAGTTCATTTGCATGACCCACAATGCCCTTGGTTTGATCTTCAGCAGTGAAAAGGAAGAAAGGGAGACATAGAGCTGACTGTTGAGTGCATACTATTATTCAGTTGACAATCATTCATACCTTAACATTTCAGAAAATGTAAAGAATGAACTATGTCAAAGTCCCAAGCTTAAGTTTATAGTATTACATACAAGTGTTTCAAAGACACAGAATATATGAATTTTTTTTTGGTTTTATGATACAGGGTTTCTCTGTATTGTTTTGGAGGCTGTCAGTCCAGCCCAGCCTCGAACTCACAGAGATCTGCCGGCCTCCTCATCTGTATATTATCTGAAATTGCATGTTTAAAACATTTTATTATTACAAAAACATTGATAGTGTTTGGTAAGTAGATATTACGTTTACTAGACAATATTGCAACTGGCTCTTCAGGGAAGTGGTACCATTAGAGAAATAATTTTAAAAGTATCATGACAGAATATTAAAATGAGCTACACAGTCACTGAGATTAAAGACTGAATTGTGAAATCTCTAGAGCATCATGTAAGAAAACCCATGGACTTTACAGCAATTTAATGACAGACTGAAAAATCTATTATGTCTAGGACCTAAGAAATATTATTTTGTTTAAACCTTTTAAAGCCCTTGTGGATTTGAGGTATTTAATATCCAATTTCATTTGGGTAGAGCTTCAGAGAAGTTACATAACACCCTTCCCTTAGAAGGTTGTTTAGGATCATACTGCAGGGATCCTAGTAGAAGTAAAATGCAAGGCTTCATGTGGCCATGCTAGTTGTATTCCTGTTCTTTAACACAGCCTTAGAAGTTTTTGGTTCATACAAAAACTCTATTCTCATGCCCCTGTGAACATAATAGCATGAGTCATTATTAATTTGATAATTATGATAGTTATTCAAAGAATAATAATTGACATTAACTGTTCTTAACATAAAAGTGCTATTTTCTTTCACTAGTGGAGCTGTTTGAATTAAATATTATGGTCTCCACTTGTCTTAGAAAGTGTTTTGAGGATGTGGAAAAGCAAAGGAACTGATAGTAAGAAATTAGTAAGAAATTATGAAGTCATCCACTTACTATAAATTCATTTATCTAGACATTACAACATTTTAGATGAGATAATTGCTCTGTTTTTGTGTGTATATGTTCATTCATTTTCATGTATGTATATAGAGATGCATGCACAGATTTGTGAATATGAATGTGGAAGCCAGAGATTGACATGTTTTGTTCCTCAATCACTCTTAACCTTATTATCAGACACAGGGTTTCTCACTGAATGTGAAGCTCACCAATTAGGCTATTTGGTTGATTTGAAAGCCCTCTGGATCTCCTTATCTGTGTCTGTCCAGAAATGGGAATGTAGATGGATGCCACTATTTTTTTACTTTTTATTTGTATGCTGAATATCTGACCTCAGATTCCTGTGCTTGCCCAACAGGATCTTACCAACTGACCTCTCTCCAAACCTCACCTTCTACTCTACATCAGTGAGAACAAAGCTGAAGCTTACAAAGTTTCAAGAATGATTACAGATGCCTGTGATCAAAATATGATTTTCTACAGTTTTAGTTGTGAGAGCCCACAGGCAAATCAAGCTTTAGTTTCCCTATGTTTATTTGCATTTCCTACTATTTATCCTTGTATTAACAAGTATCATAGGAATTCTAAGCTATTTATTGACATCAGTGATTAATGTAGACAAGTGGTTCATGTAGTGAGTCTTTCTCTGTCCTGCCAGTCAACTCATAAATAAACACTCAGAGATTTATTATTGCTTACAAAAGCTAAGCTGAAAGCTTAGGCTTCTTTCTAACTAGCATTTATAACTAAAATTAATCCATTTCTATTAATTTATATACTACCACAGGCTCATGACTTGTCACCTAATCTCTTACACATCATGCTTCTTACACACCTCCTCATAACTATCATTCATCTTCCCAGCATCCTCTGTGCCTTGAAATCCTGCCTTACTATTGGCTATTAAGCTCTTACTCCAGCCAATGAAACTTACACATCTTCACATTACACAAAATATTATTATACAATATTTTCATCTTTGTCTAAATAAAAAAGAAAGTTTTTAATTCTAACATAGAAAAACTCTACACAGTAAGAACAATTTCAGGTAAGAATTATATTTACAATGACCAGTATGTTAGTATACACTAAATTTAGAGAAAATGTTCCATTATCTAAGCTCTCTTGAAGACTCCAAGTTTTGTCCCTATTTGCTTTCTATCATGTATAAGGAAAACTGTAACTATAACTATCTAGTCTTTGACTCCATCAGACACTTGAGAGGGATATAATATCATCTGTGTAAACAGAGAGTGTAGAGCAAGCAACTCCCGAAACTGTGAAATGAGAGAACCCCTGGCTGCTTGGACAGTCATCCCAGAGTTCATATATAATGTTGGGGCATCTATCTTTGACCTACAGGCTTAGAATATCAACAGAATTTCTGTGAATTTTTTTTCTGAGAAGCAGGGACTTTTTTTTTTGATAGACTGTTCTACCCTGCCTTAAAGTTTGGCAGTCACTTTCTTTTGTATCCAATTTGGACAGCTTAGTTTCAGCAGTCCAGGCAAGGAGTTTCTTGCTCAAGTGGCTAGCTTTTGCCACAGAGAAAGCCCCTCATACTTTTATGAATAGATTGGTACTGCCAGTAGAAGATGTGTCTCAGTGGCATGAAAAGCCCTATGTTATTAAAACATTAAAATTCTATATTCTAAATTTCTCTGAAATATTTAAAGAGTACATACCTACTTAAAATATGTTGCTCATTAACCTTTAAAATAAACATAAAATGACTTTAAGCTTGATTGTTCTAGATGGCTACCAACTAACCTATATTTCTTTATTATCCTAAATAGCTTTCAAGGACTATAACTTTACATTACATTTTTAAAGGACCTGCTTAGGTATAATACCTTAAAAAATAAATAGAAACACATAATACAGTATAACTAAATAACCTTAAATTTGTATTAATATGCAGAAATATCTTAAACAAGAGTAGAAACATATATACAATATAACAATAGTAATCTTAAATATGTATCAATATGCAAAAATCCATAACAATATAAAATATTTAAGATTAGTAGTTGATTTCTGCGCTAGATCAAATAGTCTCTTTCATCCTATCATTTTTATATTCTCCTTTTTTTCTTTCCGGATAGAGATCCCTGAATCAAATTTCTTTTGTTCAGTTTTTGTGACTATAACCAATAACAACTTGTAACCACCCCCACTCAGACAATGACAAACATCCATAACCCACCAAATTACCAAAAACAACCCACCCCATGGCATGGGAATGTGGATCTGTGTTCTCTAGACTGCTTCCTATTGTCTGGGACACTGGCATCTTTGAGGGACCCCAAGATAATTAAAATAATAGTCAAGTCGTGGCTAGAATAGACTGTGAAGCTAAAATATCTAAGTCAGGAGTCTTGAAGCTGTTTTGGATGCAGAACTCTGAGAAAACTGCACAGAGGTACTCTGAGAGACTGGATTATCTTTGCTGGTTTAGTTGTTGGGAAAACATATAACATTTCAAATGTAAAATACATATTTGCATTAATACAAGTATGGGTTATGAGTTGTACACTAGCTAGTCAATTTTTTGTTGTTATTTTATGTTTGCGTAGGCAAAACATATATCACCTTTCTTGTGGTTTTTCTAGGTTTATTTCTTTATGTCTGTAGCCAGGGTTTTCATAGGGTCTCCCCAAATCAAATCTAATTTCTATCAATCTTGAATGAACCCACAGCCTTTCATTTCCTTTAGAAACAAAAGCACAATCTCTTCCTCAACATATTTTTACTTCAATTTGGAATTTATGACATTTTTAAACAAATATTTAGGTTTATTTAATTTAGTAGATTTTATAATCCAATGTCTCTCAGCACCTATTGTTTGCGCGTTAGCAATCAAAAATTTAAAGTCAATATAATACCATACAGGATCCAGACTCCTTCTGTATTTCCCATCTCAATGTGGCTTACTCTTTTTTTATTATTTATAAACTTTTTACTTTTGGTAGTCGAGGACATAAAACGTTCTATTTTTTTAAAGAAGTAAACAAACTTTTATCTCTAATTGTCATCTCAATTTGTCAATAAAATTGTGGGAACTGAAGTTTCTAGAATGAAACCATAACCATGTTCACGATTAAACTGAGCCAATTCAGTGAGGAAAGCATTGTGGTTGTGGGGAGCTGGAATGTTGCAGGCCCTGAGTTATATTATCTGGGACTCTTGTAGCCCATTTCTCTGTTTGACCTAACACCCTGTGATTATCATATTAAAAATAACTTTGGAATGCATTAACTTAGCATACTGCTAGTTTCCACCTACCAAAAAACTAAGATTGACACAGGACAGCATCTGAAATCTACAGCAGGTTATTTCCTGGTGTCACTGTAATCCGCCTACCTGATGTTTTCATCAATATATTTTTCCTCTTTTATTTATTTATTTATTTATTTATTTATTTATTTATTTATTTATTTATTTATTCTCCAGATTTATTTTGGTAAAAAAATCAGATATGACCTTTCAAAAATTACATTAATGTTTAACATGCATTCAAATAACTTTCTTTATTTTTTTCCAGTTTAAATTTAGATAAGAAACGAGGTTGCTTCACAAGTCAGTTCCAGGTCCCGCTCCCATTCCCTCCCCTCCTCCCGTTATCCCCTCATTCCCCCAGGGAGGGTGAGGCCCTCCATGGGAGTGTCCATAGTCTGTCATTTCATGTAGGGCAGGGCCTAGACCCTTCCCCAAGAGTTCAGGGTGAGAGTGCACCTCACATTGTTCTATGGGAGTCCAAAGTCCATGTGTATACTTGGGATGGGTACTGATCTGCTGCCCAAGGCTCAATAGGTTCCCTAGGCCTCCTCACTGACACCCAAATTCAGGGGGTATTGATCAGTCCCATGTGGATTCCCAGGCTGATGCCTGGGATTCAAGAGTTAACCTTTGTCTGGTCAGCTGTTTCTGGGGGTTAAACCAGCCCAGTCTTAATCCCTTTGATCATCAATCCTCCCTCTCTGTTACTGGCTTTCTTGAGTTCAGCTCAGTACTTAACCAGCCACTAAATGAAGTTTCTGTTTCCCAGACTCTCTGGCCATAGGATTGTAGGCTGGCACTCCCCAGATCTATGTCTAAAATCCATATATGAGAGAGTACATGCCATGTTTCTCTTTTTGTGACTGGGTTACCTCACTCAGGATGGTTTCTTCTAGTGTCATCCATTTGCCTGCGAATCTCATGATTCCATTATTTTTTTCTGCTGAATAGTACTGCATTGTGTAGATGTACCACATTTTCTCTATCCACTCTTCGGGTGAGGGACATCTAGGTTGCTTCCAAGTTCTGGCTATTACAAATAAAGCTGCTATGAACATAGTGGAACAGACATCTTTGTTGTATGAATGGGCATTTTTTGGATATATGCCTAAGAGTGGAGTTGCTGGCTCTTGTGGTAGGTTTATTCCCATTTTTCTGAGGAATCTCCATACTGATTTCCAAAGTGGCTGAACCAGTTGACACTCCCACCAGCAATGGAGGAGTGTTCCCTTTCACCACATCCTCTCCAGCATAAATTGTCATTGGTGTTTTTGATTTTAGCCATTCTGACAGGAGTGAGATGGTATCTCAGAGTTCTTTTGATTTGCATTTCCCGGATGGCTAAGGATGTTGAGCACTTTCTCAAGTGCCTCTCAGCCATTTTAGACTCCTCTATTGAAAACTCTCTATTTAGTTCTGCAGCCCACTTTTTAATTGGGTCCTTTGCTGTTTTGGAGACTTGCTTCTTGAGTTCTTTGTAAATTTTGGAGATCAACCCTCTGTCAGATGTGGGATTAGTGAATACTTTTTCCCATTCTGTGGGCTGCCTTTTTGTCTTGCTGACTGTGTCCTTTGCCTTACAGAAGCTTCTCAGTTTCAGTAGGTTTTCCTCTTTTTTTTTTAATGACCGTCTACCCATTTTCTTTCTTTTTTTTTTTTTTGTTAAGCCTACACACATTTTTAAACACACTGTAACATGTTTGGAGGTTTTAGTACATCTGAATCTGCTTTATTGCATATCGGTAACCTTTTCTGCCTGCAAGAAGAAAATCTTAAAGCACCGTAGAGTTTAGTTAATTGCATGCTGGTGGCTCCAGAATGGAGGCAGTGACTAAGAGACCTGTTTCTGTGCCACAGTATGTGGGAGTAGGAAGCCATGTTTGGCTCAGTTTTTATGTGATTGGAACCTTTTTAAAAATCTTTCTCAGATCTTATGTGAAAATACATGCCCAACATTGGATGACATTTGTATGGAGACATTCTCTGAATTGCCGGTCAGCTCTCACATAACCACATGAAGTCTTATTAATTATGAAAGATCGGCCGATTGCTTAGGTTTGTTTCTAAGTAGCTCTTTAACTTAAATTAACCCATTTCAGTTAATTTGTGTGCTGCCATGTGACTCATGGATTGTTACCTCATCTACTAAATGTAATGCTTCTTCTATGTTTCCTTGTGACTCCACCTTCTTCTTCTTCTTCTTCTTCTTCTTCTTCTTCTTCTTCTTCTTCTTCTTCTTCTTCTTCTTCTTCATATTCTTATTCTTATTCTTATTCTTCCCATCCTCTGTGCCTGGAAATCCTGCCTAGCTATTAGTTTGGGCTCTTAATTAATCTATTCATAGTGAAACATTTTCATAATTTACAAAAAGTTTATTCCACAACAGATTCACATCATTTTTGACTGACTCATGCCTGACTCATGCTTCTAAATATGGTGAAAAAATATAAACATTTATCATTGCTACATTGGCTCCCCACATACATTAGTTTTTGTTTGATATTATGTGTTGTTTACTACTAAATACCAACAAGCATTTTCTTTATTATTTTATGTGGTTACATTGTTGAACTAGTTTCACAGTAAATTTTACTGGCTCTTCATTTTTCTCCTCAATCTATTTTTCCTATGAGTTCTTGTCTTCAGACACAACCTTTTATCAAGTCAAGGAATCCTTATACCTCAACATGTACACCTAAAACTCATACTTTTGACCAGGACTTCATATGCTATATTCTGTAAGATAAATGGATACTTTGGAATATGGATTCTTCTAGAGACAGTCTTTCCCTAAACAACAACTTAAAATCTTGTAATGTGCATCCACTGGAAATGATGTATTTGAAAAGGATCTTCTTTGCAGGTGTCTGTAGAAACAGATCAGCTACATAGACATAAATGAATGGGGCAGCCAAAGTAAATTGTTCCCTAAGTTCCAAAGCAGAGGTGTTTGTTCTGTTCTTTGTGCAGCACTTTCTTATTTCTCAATTGGCACTCAGAATAACATCCGTACTTGTTTATACACAAATATTTTTCCATTTCTATCAACTAAGCAAGTTCAAGGACCAAGTCCTATTCCTCATTTTATCATCAGTGTTGACAATAATGTGATCCTGAACAAGATTTCGTGACTTACAGAACAAAAGAATAGAAGTTTCTACTTTCTCTAAATAGATTAGGACTTGTAGGGATCAATGTGATGTGACATCTAGATTCCCTCTCTGATTTTCCCCTAGCTTCTGGAAGTGCAGCCAGCAGCATCCAGCCTTAGCTGTCATTATCTTCAGTTGATGCCTCATCTGCAAAATTCTGGTTAAATTAATGTCAGATCCACTTCCAAAGGAAGCCATGTAACTGACAGGTGATAAACTACAAGAGCTTGGCACTTTTTACAACAAGGAATAATATCAAGGAGTGCTTAAGAACCAGAGTTCCCATAGAGTTGTGTAGGTCAAAATAATTTTTTCTTTTGTTCAATCTTGTTTTGTTCTTTCCACTTCTATGAATGCTGAGCTGAAAGAGGATGCTTCTTACCACATACTGTTCTGTAGTAGTTTGTTCCAACTTGAAATTTTTCCTTAGGAGGAAGGGGGTAAACATAAGGCATGGGAACTAGACAGCCTTCTCATGTCTGGGAAGACTAAAACTTTCAAGTTTTATGAAGATCCCTCTTAAGCATGCTGGAAGCAGTAAATAACTAAGATGAGACTCTAGGTAACTATGGGAAAATTTTTTCCAGACATGTGGAGCTTCCTGCAAGTCATGCAGAGAGTTTCATAGATGCAGCTTTCTTGAGTCCTCACAGGTCTTGGAGTAGGCTTTACAATGATGCAATTATACTCAAGCTACATTTTCCCTGCTCCTTTAAATAACCTCTTGCAGATACTCTTGCAGAGAGCCCCAAAACCAATTAGTTCAACAAGTTGGACTTCAATCCAATAATCTATCTGATCACTCCTGTGTTCCATTTCTGATGGGAGGCAGAAGTGTATATTTGTCTCTCCATGTGTGTTTCTCTATGTATGTGCATGTTTATCTGTGTGTGTGTGTGTCTGTCAGTCTGTATCTCTCTGTGTCTGTATGTGCCTTTGACTGCATCTGTGTGTATTTGTATCTGTCCCTGTGTTCTGTGTATATCTGTCTGTGTGTGTGCCTGTGTCTTTATGTATGCATCTGAGTCTGTCTCTGTGTTGGTTTATCTATATTTCTGTGTGTGAGTGCCTGTATGCCTATGTGACTGTGCCTGTGCATACGTGTGTGTGTGTGTGTGTGTGTGTGTGTGTCTCACATGATTTATACAAAGAAAGCTAACCTCTGACCTCTATCTTAGCATCTACTTTCTGAGTACTACTATTTGAATAAAATTCACATGTAGAAAAAGTAACACAATTTTACCCTTAGTCATTTGCTGCTTAGAGAATAATAGGACAATTTCACCTACATGGGTCTTGTATAATACTTCTTTGTCACTGCAAAGTAGGGATTTTGTTTCAGTTCACAAGATTTTATGTGGCTGATAATTTCTATAAAATATCTGCAAACTCTTGAAGTTGGAGAGAGAGTTCATCAGTTTGTAGTAATGCGGTGGATGTAATAGACCAAGTTCAGTTCATAGTAACCACATCGGGCAGCTCACAATTTACCTGTAATTCTAGCTACAGAAGGTCTTACTCCATATTATGTCTCTGCAAATGTGACACACACATACATTATTGAAACACATAAACCCAAACATACACATCCATATAAATGATTTTTAAAAGTGTAAAATTTAAAATTTTCAATTCATCTACACCTACAATTTATTTTTCTCTCACAACCCAAGCAATGTTGTAAAGTAAATATCTACAATAGAATTCTAGGAGATTTTAGTTTATCTTTCTCATATGTCAAAAGTCCACCACTGGTATAACATTGCTTTCAGTAGATGGTCATTGAATTGTTTCACAGATAGCTGTTTCTGCATTTCATTAGAGTCTTAAAACAAGATGGGTGGACTAAGAAACAACAGAAGGCTGTTCAGTATAACTTTCATTGACTAATGTAGGATGAGAACAGAACAAATGGACGACATTTCAACTGATCAGGAATTTATTTTGAAGAGACAACTGATGTATAATATTGGCTGATTGAGTGCATGTGATGGAAGATGTATCAGTTTATATATTACAAGCATGCATAGGATTCTGAACTACAACAGAAATTGACTAGCAGCACTGGGAGTGGTTTCAGATTCATTGTGATTGTTTTTGTCTATAATAATTTCCACTTAATATTGTGTTTACTCAGATTTAATAAAGTATGGGATATGAATTAATATGATTCCGTGCAATAGCCCATAGGTGGTTTAAGTAACTCATATGAGCAATTCTGAAAATTACTAAATCATTCTTATTACAGCATACAAGTTCATAAGAGACACAGAAGAGTATAAATGATTGATATCCACTGAAGGAAGCTATCAGCTCGGGGACCCCTTAACTTTTACACTTTCTCCTACTGTATTCTAAAAATACTGGTGAGTTATTGCTTGATAAACAATCTCAAAAATGTAGTACAGTTATTGGTCTTTGACATAACAACTTTACATATAATTTCAATTACATCATAGGGTTATAGTTCTCTAAATATTACGAATGAGTGAAGTAGGAGACTTGAGCAAGGTTTGAGTCATCAATGGTCCCAGAAACTAAAGAAAAGTTCATTGATACTTAATTTTCTTGTGTTTTCATAAAAATATCTAAAAGGATGGGGTTTTTAATCCAATGAAAATGGGAGCTCTAGATGGTTCTGGTGATATATATATATATATATATATAGAGAGAGAGAGAGAGAGAGAGAGAGGGTTTAGGGGGTACATGAAATTTAATTTTATACATCCATGTGGAAAAGCTGTATATTATATCTAATACAAGCCTATGAATTTCAGAACTGGTAGTTCTAAAAAAAGTATATATATAAAATCAACAACAGATAGAGCATGTTTAAATCCATCAGCCTCTATGAGAACAATGATACTGAGAATGAATATACAAAAAATAATACTGTGAATGGAGCTATTGCATAAAAAGAGGGAAATTACAAAGGAAACCAAAATCAAAAGACTAGCACAATTTCAAAGAGACTTGAGTCTCTAATGCCCTACAGGGAAATGGAAGGGCAGATTAACAATTAAGTAAGTAGCAATCAATTGCAATAAAATTTGACAAAAGAATGACTGAAATGGGAACTGCTGGATTTAGTCACAGGTTAATAGTAACATTTATTGTGAAAGATTTGTTGTGTAATGTAGAAATAGTCTAACAATGGCTGGAGAGATTGATTGCCTTCAACAAAGAGGATTCTTTGATTGTTGGTGAAGATGGGAGATTTCATGAAACGTGAAAGCATGAGAAAATGTAAAATAACAATTACAGGGAAAAGAGAGAATTAACAGCTCTTAGGCAACATGAGTCCAATACAATACACACGGAGTTGACAACATCTGAGAGCAGTGCAAACTGATTTCCTATTTCAACAGGAAGCAAGAAAATATATATGGGTAAGCAAACAGGAGCTGCGTGGCAATTTACAGAACTCCTTTCTACATTTTCTATATTTTCAGGGCAACAGAACAATAGGAAGAACTAAGAATATGGAGAGAAGAGTTGGTGGGACCTAGAGATAGTGTCAAATGACTTAAAGCACAGGCTGACTGAAAAGCTTGTTAGAGACTGGTGTTGATTATAAGGAGGGAACTGGGGAAATTAGGAGATGATAGTCTAAAAGTTAAGTGACCTATAAAATAGGATTGAGGAGGGATTGCATTTATATATAACAAGTCTTGTAGTGTAACTGTAGCAGTGAAGGGTATAGGCCATTATTATTAGATCAGGGAAGAAAAATAAGCAGAGGCCATGTTCGCAAAGGCAACAGCTACATGGGCATTAACATCATTAGTCACCTTGGAAGTGGTAATGTTGAAAAGTGCAGCAGTGAACCAAAGATTTAAATCGTTAGAGAGTGAGAAGTCATTTCAGAGTACACAGGCAAGGACAGCCATGCTGGGGAGTGGTCCAGTCACGGTGTTCACCCCAGGCATGGGGGGGCAGGTTGCTGTGCTTGCTTACAGGGTATGCGGTATTCCAGGAAAACAAAGAGAAAATGAAATAACAGAGTCTATATCCTTCAAGAGAAATTCTAAATTCAGCAGGATATGCCTGATTTATCTCATTTGAGTGTGGAAATTGCTCCTGATCTTAATTATTATTTGTAGTAAGAGTGAGTCACCTAAGAACATAACTTACAGAATATTCACTGCAATGCATTGTAGACCCTTTAGCATGATTTGAAGCTCGTCATACACAGTCACTTCTTCAAGAATCATTAACATTTCTTGGAGACACAGGCAACATTTTCTAAACCTCATAACTAGACTTCCGCGATAATTTAGAAGAAGCCAAGTCAAAGGCCAAGCAAGCAATGACTCCTAGCAATCCTCCTCCAACTTGACCTGTGTGTACCGCAGACTAGAATAACATTGCTGGCCCGCACAGAAATTCTGAAACTTAAAGTCAATTTTCAGTGTGGTGAGATGCAGTAGCAACTCACCTGTTGTCAACAGAGTTTGATATCGTGAACACAATCTGGCTCAGCACTGGGCGTCTTTTATTGTGTTAACCTTCTAATGCACTAATTGTCCTAATATTTCTTATATTTATTTATGGCATAAATCAAATTCTTCTCTGAACTAAGTAGTTTCTACCCCACTCCCCATCCTCCTCTCCTGCTGGGTGTATTTATGTTTATGTCATGTTGTGTTGCCACCCTTGCTACAAATTTATCTGAATCTGATTTTTGCTGCTGATTTAGCAAGCATTTTATATTCTGCAATGAACTGTAAACATTTTTTCTCCTGACACATCCATTATGACAAGTGCTATAAACTCTTCACTATGGACTGTATCTTTTACATTGAGCTGTTCTTTATGTCAATTTTCCTATGCACAGAACATGATGGTGGTAATATTACACCTGTCTGAACTTTCCTAGGACAATCAGTAAGTTCTGCAGCATGGCACGACTATATACTTAGTTTTATTATACCTGTTTCTGGTTTATACAGCGTGTTAGAAGGAATTGAATTTTAAGGGTAGTAAAATGAGCTGACAGTAGTCCATGAACCACAATTTCATTCCACTTTAAAGTGTGGCTAGCTATGAACAAACAAGCATTTAAAAAGAGTTGGTAGAGTCTCCTATTTCTTATCAGGTATAAAATGTTACAGTGTATGTGTATTAGGCCACATTTGCAGATAAGAGTAAATGCTGACCCTGAAGAAAAAAACATTCACAATGCCAAGTCATATCTATATTGTCCCTTAGCTTAGGGATTTGGAAAAATATTTCATTCATTAGCAGATTTTAAATTATTTAACAAAATTCGACCAAAATTCACAACAGAAGAAATGAGAAAAGAGGCACATATTTTAAAAGGTCTACCCCCAGCTCAAATTTTTCATGCCGAAATTACAATATTCAGTTTCTCAGAATGTGACTCTGTTAAACTGTGTTCCTTAAAGGGGTACTTAAGTTAAAATGAGGTCACTGGGATTTCATAGTCCAATATGGCAAGTGTCCTTATGAGATGAGAGACTGTAGGCATACACAGTAGAGCAACAATTTGAAAATAAGTTGTTAAAATGTGGGAACTTAAAAAACTATTAATTAAGATATAATTACATGATTTTCTTCCTCCACCTCCTCCCTCTTATCCATCCCTGCTACTCCACTACATCACAGATTCACAGCTTCCTGATGTTTATACAGATACATACATACATATACACATATATAGATAAATATATACATAAATAAATTTTGAGTCCATTCAGTGCTACCTGTGTGTGTGCGTTTCTAGGGCTCTCTATGAGCAAGTATTGTATACTCATTTATGGGGCTCATCCCTGGGAAAGACTGATTCTCACTCTCTCAAATGCTAATTGCCTGCACTTCTCTAGCTAGGGGAAGGGCTCCATAGAGTTCCCTGATCTACACCAGGGTGCCAGCTATTTAAATTGTTCAGGTATTGTTTAGGCAGTCATGTTACTGATATTTTACAGCTTGGTAGGACTATTCATTGTTTCCCTTCCTTGGCAGGTTGCATATCATCTTACATACTGTGAAAGTTAGTCACCAGTGACAAGGCTTTCAGGTCAATGCCAGCTCAGTTGCTCTGAGTTCTGGGTCAAACTGCATGGTGTCTTCAGCAGTAGAGACTAAACTTCAGCTTATGGGTGGGAATCAAGAGTAATACCAATACCCTATGTTTTTGTGATTCTTTCGGTCTCCCCTTACCCTAAATTCAATGAGTTTCTTGTGTCTGTTACTAGGATGGGCAGTTTTAAGCCAAAGAGATCTGTCTGAAAGAAGCTACTTCACCACCAATTTCAGTGTGAGCTCAAAACTTTGAGAAAATGAATGTCATGCTTCAAGCTACGCTACTCATAGAATCCTGCTATGGCATCTCAGGGAAAGTTACACATTATATAGATCATATGAAATTCAATTGGAAATTACTTACATTATTTCACCTACTTTAACCACCAAAAAACTGGGAATGCAACTACATCTTTAGTTGAAAATAGGAAGAATCTAAATCTTACAAGTCCTCATCTCTAATGAAGAACTACAAGCAATTAATGGCTTCTGAGAGACAGAATACACTTCCTCTAACAGCCTCCAGCATTCAGGAAGCAGAGGCAGGAAGAACTCTGTGAATTCGAGGCCAGCCTAGTCTACAAAGCTACAAAGAGAAGCCGTGACTCAAGAAAATCAACAACAACAAAAAAGAGGAAGGTTTTTCTTTCTTAATGCAACATTGTCAATTTTTGGTGCCACTTTGAGGTATATTTAAGCACTATTGATTCATATACATAAGAAAAATAAAGACTATGAGGTCATGCATTTGAAGATTGGATAGAAATGAGAGTAGTGTGTAAGGAAAAAAAGGGGAAATGAAAATACAGTACTCATGTATGAAATCCTCCAAAAGTATGTATATGTATGTACATATATATATTTTATCTTATTAACTTTCATATATAATACTTATTAACTTATATATCATGTGTGCATGAAAGCAAATAAAATAGGAAAGGAAAGAAAGAATATATCACGACTGTATCCCAATGCTTAAAGGTGTCTGCCTGACTTTATAAACCTGTTCCAATAGAATAAAGCCTGTATTGAGTATAGGTTCACTTTCTAAATATTCAGAGTCCATTAAAGAATGAAACACATTACCAATATCCATAATTCAAGGAAGGGTTACAAATGTGCATTTTATTTGAAGGAGCATTCTGGTTCACAATACCAGGTACCCTGAGAATACTCGCAGAGTTCCACTTGTCCTTCATTAACTTAAAGTGGAACAAATAGCCACATACTGCCCTCTGACTTTGGGCACCAAAGGGCTCATTGATAGATAAAGTAGGATTGGCCTGTGCCCAAAAACAGATAACACTGGAATAAATAAGTTGCTTTTACTGGCTAGTCTTTATTTGCTCCTTTTCATTTTACACCATTCCCTCCCAAATACTTTGCTCTTCCATCCAAATGGAAAGCTACAGGGTCATAGGCTATGTCTTGTTTGTCTTTGTGACTCTGATACCTGGCTGACTGCCTGACACACATTAAAGGTTCAATAAATATTTTTAAATTGAATTGGGATTCTAAATTTATAGCTGATGAAGATGAATGTGTATCCTGTTACTTGACAGGAGTTCAAGCAATGTTGGGAAAACTGCTGATGGCAGCTCAAACTTTGTGTTTAACATACAGATCCACAGCCTCTAAGCAGCTCACGAAGTTGCACTAACACTAAAGGCACCCTTGCATCACCTTTTCTTAACTGGCCTCCTTCTATTTTTAAAGACTACAATGTGACTTTCATAATGCTATAGTTCATCGCCATAACAAATGAAAATTATAGAACATATGAAACTCATACATCTAGAAATAGCTGCTGTTACCAATTAACATCCATCATTTGTGTATTCTAAGAGTACCCAGATTTTGTTTTCTACAGTGGGCTCGAACTCTGAAGGAAGTTCTATAGCATGATACTCATTGAAAACACTATTACACCTGGACCTGGACTTTTTTTGGTTGGGAAACTTTTGATGACTGCTTCTATTTACATAGGGTTTATAGGTCTATTTAAATTGCTTATCTGTTCTTGATTTAGTTTTGGCAAGTGATAGCTATCCAGGAAGTCGTCCATTTCCTTTAAATTTTCAAAATTTGTGGAGTACAGGTTTTCAAAGTATGACCTAATGATTCTCTGGATGGCCTCAGTGCAGAATTCTACCAGAAATTCAAAGAACAGCTTATACCAATTCTTCTCAAAGTATTCCACACAATAGAAGCAGAAAGGTCTTTGCCAAACTCTTTCTATGAGGCTTCAATAACCTTGATCCCCAAGCCACACAAAGATAAAACTAAGAAAGAGAACATCAAACCAATATCCCTCATGAACATTGATGCAAAAATACTCAATAAAATACTGGCAAATCAGATCCAAGAACACATCAAAACAATCATTCACCACGATCAAGTAGGTTTCATCCCAGGGATGCAGGGATGGTTCAACATACAAAATCCATCTACATAATCCACCATATAAACAAGCTGAAAAACAAAAATCACATGATCATCTCACTAGAAGCTGAAAAAGCCTTTGAAAAAATCCAACACCCCCCCTTAATGATAAAGGTCTTGGAGAGATGTGGGATAACAGGGACATACTTAAACATAATAAAAGCTATATACAGTAAACCAACAGCCAACATCAAACTAAATGGACAGAAACTCAACCCAATTTCACTAAAATCAGGAACAAAACAAGGCTGTCCACTCTCTCCATAACTTTTCAACATGGTACTTGAAGTTCTAGCTATTGCCATACAACAACAAAGGGGGATCAATGGGATGCAAATTGGGAAGGAAGAGGTCAAACTTTCACTGTTTTCAGATGATATGATAGTTTACATCAATGACCCAAAGAACTCTACCAGGGAACTCTTACAGCTGATTAACACCTTCAGCAAAGTGGCAGGATACAAGATCAACTCAAGAAAATCAGTAGCCCTACTATATACAGATGATAAAAGGGATGAAAAAGAAATCAGAGAAACATCACCCTTTACAATTGCCACAAACAACATAAAATACTTTGGGGTAACGCTAACCAAACAAGTGAAAGACCTGTATCGCCAGAACTTTAAATCTTTAAAAAAAGAAATTAAAGAAGCCCTCAGAAAATGGAAAGATCTCCCATGCTCTTGGATAGGTAGGATCAATGTAGTAAAAATGGCAATCCTGCGAAAAGCAATCTACAGATTCAATGCAATCCCCATTAAAATCCCAGCACAATTCTTCACAGACCTTGAAAGAACAATAATCAATTTTGTATGGAAAAACAAAAGACCCAGGATAGCCAAAACAACCCTGTTCAACAAGGCAATTTCCAGAGGCATCACCATCACTGACCTCAAGCTCTATTATAGAGCTCTAGTCCTGAAAACAGCTTGGTATTGGCACAAAAATAGACAGGCAGACCAATGGAATCGAATTGAAAACCCGGGTATTAACCCACACACCTACGAACATCTGACCTTTGACAAAGAAGCTAAAAATATACAATGGAATAAAGAAAGCATCTTCAACAAATGGTGCTGGCATAACTGGAGGCTGGCATGTAGAAGAATGCGGATCGATCCATGTTTATCGCCATGCACAAAACTTAAGTCCAAATGGATCAAAGACCTCAAGATAAATCCAGCCACACTGATCATCTTAGAAGAGAAAGTGGGTGGTACCCTTGAACGAATTGGTACAGGAGACAGCTTCCTGAACATAACACCACTAGCACAGACAGTGAGATCAACAATTAAGAAATGGGACCTCCTGAAACTGAGAAGCTTCTGTAAGGCAAAGGACACAGCAAGACAAAAAGGCAGCCCACAGAATGGGAAAAAATATTCACTAATCCCACATCTGACAGAGGGTTGATCTCCAAAATTTACAAAGAACTCAAGAAGCAAGTCTCCAAAACAGCAAAGGACCCAATTAAAAAGTGGGCTCTAGAACTAAATAGAGACTTTTCAATAGAGGAGTCTAAAATGGCTGAGAGGCACTTGGGAAAGTGCTCAACATCCTTAGCCATCCGGGAAAAGCAAATCAAAAGAACTCTGAGATACCATCTCACTCCTGTCAGAATGGCTAAAATCAAAAACACCAACGACAATTTATGCTGGAGAGGATGCGGTGAAAGGGGGACACTTCTCCATTGCTGGTGGGAGTGCCAACTGGTTCAGCCACTTTGGAAATCAGTATGGAGATTCCTCAGAAAAATGGGAATAAACCTACCACAAGACCCAGCAACTCCACTCTTAGGCATATTTCCAAAAGATGCCCATTCATACAACAAAGATGTCTGTTCCACTATGTTCATAGCAGCATTATTTGTAATAGCCAGAACTTGGAAGCAACCTGGATGTCCCTAAACTGAAGAGTGGATAGAGAAAATGTGGTACATTTACACAATGGAGTACTATTCAGAAGAAAAAAACAATGGAATCCTGAGATTCGCAGGCAAATGGATGGCACTAGAAGAAACCATCCTGGGTGAGGTAACCCAGTCACAAAAAGAGAAACATGGCATGTACTCTCTCATATATGGATTTTAGACATAGACCTGGGGAGTGCCAGCCTACAAAACCATGGCCAGAGAGTCTGGGAAAGAGAAACTTCATTTAGTGGCTGATCGAAGAAGAGGCAGACTCCCTCGGTTATGTGCTGAGCTGAACTCAAGAAAGCCAGTAACAGAGAGGGAGGACTGATGACCAAAGGGATTAAGACTGGGCTGGTTTAACCCCCAGAAACAGCTGACCTGACAAGGTTAACTCTTGAATCCCAGGCATCAGCCTGGGAATCCAGCATGGGACTGATCAAGACCCCCTGAATGTGAGTGTCAGTGAGGAGGCCTAGGTAATCTATTGAGCCTTGGGCAGCAGATCAGTACCCATCCCGAGTATACACACGGACTTTGGACTCCCATCCAACAATGTGAGGTGCACTCTCACCGTGAACTCTTGGGGAAGGGTCTAGGCCCTGCCCTATATGAAATGACAGACTATGGACACCCCCATGGAGGACCTCACCCTCCCTGGGGAAATGAGGGGATAATGGGGGGGTGGGGGGAGGGCATGGGAGGATGGTAGGGAAAGGGAGAGGGACCTGGAACTGACTTGTGAAGCAACCTTGTTTCCTATCTAAATTTAAAGTGAAAAGTAATTAAAAAAATAAAATAAAAAAGAAAACACTATTACACACACAAAAAAGAAAACACTATTACACATCATTAAGGATGAAAGTGGTATTTATCAGATGTGAATGATTTGCAGCATGAGTATCTCTTTTCATTTCATCCATTAATGTTGAATCTACTCTTTTCTAGGCATTTGACAGCTACTAGAGCCACAAGATAGCAAGATGCAGGTTACTCCCTTCTAAAGCATACTATGAGCTTTAAATTTTATTTCTCTGATGCATATGATTATACAATGTTAATGGATGTTTTTCTTGATATTAATCTATTCATTTACTGTTACTCATTAGACATAATTGACTTTGAAATTTCACCCCTTCAAACTTTTTTACATCAGAAATAATTTGTTGAATACACCATGCATTATTTACTATTCTAGAATTAGGACAGTATCAATAATGAACAAGATGATTGGCATTCTGTTCTGATAGTGAAATATAGAGAAAAATAGCAAAAAAACTGCAAAGAGTTTCTATGTTTGGCAACAGAATTTTAAAGAAAACAAAAACAGATATAGAAGATCACAACATCATAGAACATGCAGTTTTGTTAATATAGTGTCTAAAATTGACTTAGCCATAACTACTTATATGTGACCTCAATGTTGTAGAAAAAGAAAACGATAAAAACAGTGCTCCATGCTTTCCAGGGAAGAATTTTAGGGTGAGTCATGAACAAGCATGAAGCTCCCAAGGCAGAAATGCATATTCCTAGAGTGGCATGACCATGCCTCAAGTAGAACCACATGAAATCAAGCATGCCCCAGAATATCTCAGGTCCCAGCTTCATTCAGTGGGTTAGATGATGTTGTAAATATTTGTGCCTTTTATCTCTGACATTCTTTATTTTCCAGAGAAATCAGAATGAATGTTTTCATTTCAAAGTATGGAGTAAATAAAGATTTGGTAGATTTTTAAAAACATCGAGAGAAAACAGTGTGTAAAGGGATGATTAAGATGAACCACTGAATTCAAAAGCAGAGACAGGAACTTATTCTTATGGATATAGTCCTTTTTCACACATTACTCGTTCAGGGTAGATTCATTTCTTGGTCCAAGCTTTATCAACTTGATCCTTTTATTTACTACCACAATTGTTTAGACATCAGCATGTTGCAAAACTTACCCCATGTTATTATAAATAATCTCTGACAGAATTTCTGCTTTTGATCAAAAGTGAACAGTTCAGAATGGACGGTAATCATTGGCACAGCACAGTAAACACAGCATGGTTTCGAACTCTGTAAATAAGTCACTGTAAATAAGTCAATGTTTCAGTAAGTCAACGTGTTTGATGAACTGATATTTCAGTGACTTCTCATTTCTCTATCTCCCTCCCTCCTTCTCTCCTTCCTTCTCTCACTCTCCAACTCAAGACTCTCAGAAAATAAAATCAAATAGGTTATTAAAGTGAACATTTCAGTTTCACTAAAGACATTTTAATAGTTCTTATAACTATTAATGAAAGTACAAGTCTGGGAGGCTTAGTAAAGAGCACATAAAACTCATGCAAGGAACCAGAGTTTAATTCTCATAACTACATGAGATTTCTCAGAGGTATTGTGAAGTCTGGCTTCAGGAGGATCTGATGTCTTAGGCCTCTGCATGTACCTGCATGCACATGCACATATCCATAGTTAAAAAAGGAATTTATCCAGGTGGTGGTAGTGCATACCTTTAATCCCAGCACTCAGAAGGCAGAGTCAGACAAATCTCTGTGAGTTCCAGGCTAGCCTGGCATGCAAAGCAAGTTTCAGGACAGGATCCAAAGTTCCCGAAAACCCTTGTCTTTAAAAGTCAAAATTAATTTAGTCCTTAAAAATATAAATCCAGAATTACACATTTTTATAAGCAGAAGCAATGTTATGTTTCAAAACATGTTCAATGGTATAAACACAGTGCCAGGGAGATGTCTCAGTACATACAAATGTTTGCCATGAATGTCTCAGGTGTGTGTTTATAACTCTGAAATACTTATGATTAGATGTAAAGTTAATAATGGAATATTTGTCTGAAGTTCACAGAAGAGACTGAAGTAGGCTGCACAGTGACATAATCAACAAGTGAGACACAACCTCAAAGATGTAGACCCCTAGAAAAGAGTCCCAGGTGTTATTTTTTTACTTCTGCATGCATACTAAATATGTGAAAACTTACATGTACACAAGTGCACACACACACACGAGCCAGTTAATTATTTAAGCAATTGATTAAAAGTAAAAAAACGCTCATTAAGGGTAAGTAAAGGTGTAGAAACAAACCCACAAATTTATAGATATTAAGTCATTTATTTTAATTTTGCTTTTAATGTCAAGAATATGAAAGAAAAATAAGCTTTACCCTACATTTTAACTCCTGGCTTTTGCAATGACTTCATGTATATAAAGGTAAATAAATGTTCTACTTAGTTATTTAATAGAAGATTGACATCATCAGTTAGAAATATGTACCTGTAGGGTTGAACTAAAATTCCAGGTACATATTTAGGTACCTTTAAGCTTTTGTGCAGTCCAAGGTAGTGTTTGCTCTCATTAACTATTTGATATTGTTTACTGTAAACATTATTGTTCTAGATCCTGAGAACTTATTGATGATAAGGCCAGGGTGCTTTTTGTTCTCTTGCAGACTGAGAAAGAAAAGCAATTGTTCTGAGAGTAACGCATTATGAGTGAATTCTTGGGGGTGTTTGGGAATCAATGGAATGAAATTAGACACCTAGAAATTTTTAAGGAAATAAACGATATTCATATGAAGAGATCACACATGGAAATTAAACTTGAGAAACAAAGATAAGGACAACAAATCTAGAGTTAGAAGCAAATGAAAATAACACTGTAAAATAGTATCGTATGGTTTAGTTTATGATAGCCATCAATTAAATTTATAAAAATAGACACTATTCTAAAAGCACAGGAAAGCCTTTGAGATATTTTAATTGGGATAGAGACAATATTAATTATGTACATTAAATTTACATTTCCACCAACAGCAAAAAGTGTGGGGTGGTTTGTCAAGAAACAAGTCAGGCTTACACAGACAAGTCAACAGAAATTATGCTGATCAGAGATGTATTGCCAATCGACCCTGGGGTCATGTTAAAAAAATGATGAAAGAAAGCAAACACAAATGAAAGTATTATGCAAATGCAATCGATATATGACTAAATCCTAGATATGCAAGACAAAATACTAGGTATTAAAAGACATAAGATTAAGAAAGCATTTATTATTTGAACAACTAAACCAACAGATTTTTGCTTAAATTAACACCAACTCAACAGAGGGATAATGGAAACCTAGCCAACTACTCATGGCTAGTATGTCTTGGACAAGACCATACAACCACACTTCATTAAATCAGCATATTTAATTACAAATTCTAAGTATCTGTTCTTACACTCAGGTAAGTGCAGTCCTCTCTCTGTATCAAGGACACTTTTCTTTGTAACAAATGCTAACCATTACAGAACATTGCAGAAAACAATAGCCAATCAAAATACAGAGTTATAGAGCCCACTCTCAATGGATTCAGCTTCATCTCCTCTGACATTATTCCTTGATACTCACAATTATGTCAACTACCATATTTTTTGTAAAGTACATTTTCACAGAATATTAAATAAAAATAAAACTTAAATAAACAAAATACCCACAATATATTTAATTTGATGACATTTTATATGTTACTGAGAACTACGGTGAGGCAAAATGTCATATTTTGTGACACAATACAGATAATGTTAGGAAGCAATAATGAAAATGTATCAATTATCCAAGGCCTTGTACTTTCAATAAGTTTTCCCCTTCAAATTTCTAGATGACTCCCTCTGTGGGTAGAGTTAGATTCTAGCCTACTTCTACTGATCACAGGGTGAGGGGTAAGAACTAACAAATGATCAAAATCATGTCTCCCATAAAACAGAATATAATCCTGCCTTAAGCAGTCAATATTCTTACACCGATGAAGATGATGAAATAACTTCAGAGCAAGGAAACAACAGCTTCATCATGTTTAACAATAGGGAAAACTCAAATTAAGTAAGAGACTTTAGTACTATGTGTGGGACATTAGTAGTACATGAATTTGTGGCTATTCAGCTGGAGTCATAGCTATGTTCAACAACTCCAGAATTCCATACAACCTTGGGAGCAAATCACTAAGAAAATTTGGATGATAAAATGAGAAAATAGTATTAGATATTTAGTCATTGAGCAATTTAGGAAATGTGCTCCCAAATCCATGGATAGTGAATTAAAGTAGCTCCAGTCCCTTTACCTAATTTAAAAGTATGATCCTCAATCCATGTTCTTGTAAGCAAATCTAAGTAAGTACAATGGGTCACATAAAAACAAGTTAAACAGATATTTGCATAAGAGTTGGGTAGATGGAGGAGACTACACACAGTTTGGAAAACTAAATATTGTTTTAAAAAATACAATCGCCGGGCGGTGGTGGCGCACGCCTTTAATCCCAGCACTCGGGAGGCAGAGGCAGGCTGATCTCTGTGAGTTCGAGGCCGGGCTGGACCGATAGCCTCCGAAACAATACAGAGAAACCCTGTCTCATAAAAACAAAAAAAATACAATCCATAAATTAAAAGAACAAATTTTGTGTTTTCTTAAATGATCAATTGTAATGTATTGTACATGACCCCGTGTAGATGATTTTCCTTAAGGCCAATCATAAGAAAAGCCCAAACATGGGATGGGAATAATTGTATCTCGATAGAGCACTCTCTCTGGCAGGGACAATCAAGAGTGTCTTATGAAATGGTAGCACTGCAATACTAATTCTGATTTATAAACTCCAGTTGATGTCAATGAGACTCTGCTTGTGAAGCAGTAAGTCATATTAGTGTGTGCATAAAGCATGTTTGAAAAGACAGCACATTATTATTGTTTGTTGTGTCCAAGGCACCTCTCAGCCCACAGGAAATTAGCTTTAAGATCGCATCTAAGCTCCTCTAGATTCCACTGTAATGGGTTTCTAGACAAGAGCAGCTTGTTCTCACTCCTTGAAGATGGTTTAAATATGATTGCTCCTGCTGAGCTGGTGCCTGCCAAGTGTGAAGTGTCTAATCTGAGCTCTGCACAGCTTCAAGCATTTAATTTGCAGTTTAGGAACAGGAAGGGGTCTTCCATGCAGATCAACAAGGGTAAATGCTGTTAACATTTGCCCAGACATTGTGAAGAATGATGGGCAAATGTCAGGTAACTGTACTGGCAGAAACTTTGAAGACCTAAGGGCTTAAAAATGACTTCTTTGTACTTATAGCTCGAATTTCTCCTGCACTGCCTTGAGAGACCACCACACCCTATAATGGATAGTTTTAAGGTGATTCAATTAAGGAAAAAAAGCACCTTAACTTTTCTTATAGCTCTGGAGAGTAAGTTGAAATCTAAAAGAGGAGCAAATAAGCAAAATATGAGTTTACAAAAGTAATTAGCAACTAAAATAAATTTACTTAATCTTTACCCAAAAATCAGAATTCCACATTTCATAGTAATTGTTACCCTTTTTTTTCCTCATGTGGTGTGAAGACCCAGTATGAGCTTGGGATACAACTTATTGGGAAAACTCTTATGTAACTCATGTAAGGCCTCAGGAGCAGCATTTGGTAACATAAAATAAAAAAACGAGGTCAGTATACTCACCCTCTGAATTTTCTACCAGCATACCACAATGTTTGCATTCATGACCCAGAAGGCAGGATATTTGCTCATACTCCCATTAAACAGAAGCCTGCTCATATCATAAATCACAGGTTGACAAGCTAACTTCAGACACGTACTACAAAAGGACATTTTGTGCACTATTGCTCATCTGCCAAGTGGAGAAACCAAGGCACAGAGGACCTCAGTTCCCAGCCATATAGAGATGAAGTTAGAGGAAAATAGATCTATTTCCTATTATACTTCAGAGTTTCATTTGATTTATAATTTATTCTGTTTCTTCTATTTTCAAAAACTGTATAAAAGGTTGTGTGCATTGGAGTCTTTCAATATCTGGTTGGCTGGCTGATTGGCTGATAGTTGTATGAAAGGGTATATTGAAAGATGATATTTAGGTAAATTATTTGCAATTATTAAATTTTTTATTTTACCTAGTAAAAGCTACTAATTAACTTATAACTGAACATTTTATCCAACATGGTATTCCTGAGATTTCTCTTCATTCTATTCTCCTGGCATACCGACAAACACCATGTGAATCAATACTAAAGATCCTTGTTGGGAAATAATAGCAAACACACGCATTTCCAAATTTTTTCCTTTGCTGCAAAAAAAGGCACCCGTTATTCCCTATACATTTACAATGTAATGAAAATGTCTCCCAGACATCACAACAGTCTATTAAGACTGAATACCCAAGCTCATTTTTCACAACATTGCTAGTTGGTTCATTTTTCACTTTACCTTAGATTTTTGACAAGTCATGTAAGAGAAATGGTAAGAATACTATGCTGGTGTCAAAACCTGCCTGTATGTTTCTGAAACACACCATGCATACCGTATAGACACGTGAGAAATGACCCTATTATTGCCCCTCAGAAATAAGAACAGTGAAATTATTACAACTGAACTTGTCACCCTGAACAAGTATGTTCTGCACATGTTTTGTGTCTTTTCAGCTTTCTTGTGTACAGAGTTACATCATTTTTCCCAATGGAGAATGAACAGGCAACCTTTACATTTTACATAATGCAGTGATTCAGAATTTGTTTATCAATTTTAGTTACAACAACATCATTTCGGGAGCTATAAGTGAATTTTCATGCTGCCTATTGATTTCTTCATTCATTCACTAACATTTAATAGTAAAATATGTATTATAAGGCTAGATGAATAGAGATCATCTGTCTTATTTCCACACTATTTCATGTCCATTTGTTTAAAAGTAACCTCCTCTTCCCTTGATAGGATGAATAACCCAAAATGCACTCTGTACCTGTAAAATTTCCACAACTTGGTCACATAAACAATACCAGAATATTGACAAGACTAGTGGATATGCCAATGTGGATGGGGAAAAATCCACTAGGCCCCACCCTGAGATGAAGATCTATAGGCAATCATTGGCTTCTGAGGGAGACTGATTCTGTTTTCTCCAATGAGAAGCCTTACATAGAAATACAGAGGGCAATGTGAGAAGAGAAAGTATTAGGATGTAGAATAAAGACATGTATGTATAAAAATGCTGTAACTTTATTACTTTATATGCAAACTTAAAAGTTAAAAATCTTAGAAATCATTTCCCTTAAATATTTTATAAGTGCGCACAACTTGTAAACAGAGGACTGTCTCACAGATATTTTGCTGACCTATTTATTTGGTGGGGTCACTTTGTGAAGGCTTTTTCTTTTGAGCTATTCAATTTTCCCAAAGAAGAAACATGTATTCCATTGTCTTGAATGTTGTTATTATTCTGGAAGCCAAAGGGGAAAAAGAACCAGTCCTTCATATTTTATTTAACCACCAGAGTTTAAAAGTGATAGCTTGATTGTGGCTTCTCTTAATGTAGCAAATATCAGAGTTATTCTGCCTTACTTCTTCAAAAGAAAATTCCTTAGTTTCCTTCTTACAGAAGGAAGAGAATCTTAGTGTCTAGGCAACTCTTTTGCAGATGGTATGCTTTTCATCCATGTTCTCAGCTCCTATTTCAGAGATATTTTCTAACTTATATTCTTGACGGTTTTGTGGCATCATCATTATCACTTTTAGAATTATACACATGAAGATATATACATATATATATATATCCCATAAAGTTGCTATTATGGCTAGTTTTGACAATTTTGTACAATCTATAATCACTAGGAAAGTGTTTTTGAAATTGCCTGTGAGGGATTTTCTTAATTAAGATAATTAATATGGGCAACACCATTACCCACCTTTGGCATTCTGGAGCTATTAGAAAGGAAAAAGCTCAGACTGTACTATATCACTTGTATGTAGGAAGGTTATACTTATGTTTTTAGGAATACATATATTAAGAATTTTAAAATATGTGTATTACTTATATATATTACAACATATAATATACATTATACAAATACATTATATTTTGTAATTATATATATTCACACAAACATGTATATATACACACATATATATACAAATGTACACATATTTGTGTGATGACAATTAATCAAAAAGGAGGCCATGTATTGGAAAAATAGCAAGGAGAGCTTTATGGAAATTTAGCAGGAAAAATAAAGAGGAGTAAATGGTATAATTATATTCAATATAAATATAATTTTTAAATAGAGAGAAGAAAGCAAGCTAACTAGTCACAAATATGCATGTGTTAATTTGTTGCTTTCTGCTCTTGGCTAGAGTAATGTGACTAACTGCTTCAAGTTCCACCTAGGATCACCATGAACATGGGTGTTAGTTAGGAGGCCTGAGCAATCTACGGGGCTTCTGGTAGTGAATCAGTATTTATCCCTAGTATAAGAATGGGTCTTGGGAGCCCATTCCACATAGAGGGATACTCTCTCAGCCTGGATACATGAGGAAAGACCTAGGCCCTGCTCCAAATGATATGACAGACTTCGAAGATCCCCCATGTAAGGTCTCACCCTCCCTGGAGGGCAAGAAGCAGATGGAATAGGGGGTCAGTGGAAGGCAGGGGAGGAGGGGAGGGAGAGGGACCTGGGATTGACATGTAAAACTAATTGTTTCTAATTTAAATTTTAAAAAAAGGAAAAAATATTCAGAAAAAAGAAACTAGACACGAAGAATTGTTAGTTTAGGTTAGATAAAGGTGTTTTTGTTAAAGTTTTTCAGGTAGAAAATCTTGGGAAACAATTCAGAAAGGCACATAACTGAATGGTCTTGACTCAGTGAGTTCAAGAAATAAGAACAATGACATCCTGGCTATTGCTGGCTGATGTATCTTTCTTCCCAGGATGAGTTGATGATCAAGGGTGATAATTTTTTGTACCCATTTCTGTTCTCAGTTTTCTGGTATTAAAAAGCAAAAACTGTTCATAACTGGTTATATATTCTGAAGATTTAAAGTAGACCTCATGTATAAAAGTTTAGATATGTGATTCTTTTAAAATTTCTTATAAGATTACCTTTTAAGATAAATAATAAAGTGATTTATCCTTTCTTGGCAACCACAAAATGTAGCCTTCTAGCAAAATAACTGTCTGAGAAAAATACATTTTTTTGCTTACACTATGTTGACTATAACAAGTTGCTTGGATATGAATGTATGTGGGTTCTTCGGACAATTTGTTTTTCGGCTGTAGTGCATAAAATGTTTAATCATGTAGTGAATATGGAACAAGTTGTGTTTTACTTGTATTCATTGTAATCATTCACTTAAAAATAGAATGTTACCATATTGTAATTTTTATACTGCTTGAACAATTTTGCTGAGGTATATAAGGTATAAGGGAAAAAGTAAAGTTAGCTAGAAGGAAGACATACAGAGAGACAAAAGGATAACATCAGGGGAGAACTGTAGAGTGAAGCCTTTTCCTTGCCAGCCCCTTTGGCTTTTCCCCTCCAGTTGCCTGGGCTCTGCCGCATTGTAGTCCCCAAATAACACACAAGATGCTGTATTAATTATGAAGCTGTTGGCCTTGCTTTTTTCTTACTGACCATCTCTCACTTAAGTATTTCCTCCATAATTGTTCATCTAAGTATTTCTCTTACCAGAGAAAAGGGACCAGACGTCTTACCCCTATGCAGCTACATGATGACTCTCTGTGTTTCACCTTCCCAGAGTCCTCCTGGACTCCTAGTCCCACCTATTTTGCTTCCTTATTGGCCAACAGTACTTTATTGACATATACACAGGACTTCCCCATCATCTCTCTTTTCTGTGTAAATAAAAAGAAAGGTATTAACTTTAACATAGTCAAATTATATGTAACAGAACAGCTATCAAGCAAGTACACAGTTTCAATATTTTATCCATCAAAATTTAGCAAGATTTAAAGAAAATATCATCCATCCCATCCTTGTGAGTCCAAAGTTCTACATGTAGCTTATCTTTTATCTTTTATCTTTTATCTTTTATCATAACTAAGGAAAACTATATCTATCTGTCTTCAACTCCATCAAAGACCACAAAAGGATAATATATAAACACTAGGATTGACAGAGACATCTTGCTGCCTGGACAGTTACCTGAAGTTTCTCTGTAACGTTTGAGCATCCATCTTCAGCCCATAGGACACAGTGTGTCTGGAAGACTTTTCAGCAAAGAAGGAAATTTCAAACTGTCCATCTGGAATGGCATTCTGTCATTCATTTTTCTGTGTCCTGTAGAAAGTCTCATAGACTCTTCTGTGAAGCAGAAACCCTAAATGACTATTTGAGTTCAACAGTCACTTTCCTATGGGTCCTGCATATCCAGTTTATACAGCAACAGTCAAGCAGTCCAGACAAGAGCAGTCTCTTGCCCAAAAGGCTAATCTTGTTATGTTAAAAGCAAACTCCATAAAGAGTTTCTTCGATGCCCAGAGAACAGAACTGAAAAAAAAAAAGAATAGAAGTATAACAAGCAACAGAAAGAAAATTTAAATGAAGAACTAAGCCTTGGTCCTCAGAAAACTCATGTGTCTGTTTCTCCTGTGTGTGTGTGTGTGTGTGTGTGTGTGTGTGTGTGTATGTGTGTGTGTGTATGTGTGTGGGGGGGGTGTGTGTGGGGGGTGTGTGGGGGTGTATGTGTGTGTGTCTGTGTGTGTTTTCCTTTTTTGCTGGCCCCAGAGAGTTAAGTTTTGTCTCACTTGTTGGCCCCAGAGAAATAAATTTTACTCCCTCAAAAAGAAAAGTCAAGTAGAGTGATTAGTTCACCGACTCCATGGATATCCCCCAATCCCTATGCTGCTAAAGGTTGGTCTTTTCAGCAGCAATATCTCCTGTCCCTTTTATCTTGTGTGTTATATATTATTGCACTGGGGGTTGGTCTGTAAATATCTGTGTCCAGTATAACATATGGAGCAATTAATACCTTCTACTAATTTTTAATGCAGTCTGAGATGAACCCTGTCCCAATCAAGCCTAAAATTGACAAAAGTTAAATATGTACTTGAACCCCAGATAATGGACGTCCTGTAGGTCAAATCAGAGCAAGATTGAAATAAGAGTCTTTCATATGAGTTATATTCAACACCTCCCACTTTTGTTATCAGTTGCCTTAGAATCATTCAAATTATTGAAAGAAATCATTTATTTAATTCTCCATGCATTCACATGGAGAATTTTATGTCAGACATCTTATGTAAGATAAGGGTATGAAAGCTTAACTTTAAGAATCATAAAATAAAGCATTCATGTCAAAACAGTTGTGTCTTTTATCTGTGAATCAGCTTAGAAAGCTTTGAAAAAGATAAAGCAGCTGCTTGCTAACAGTCTGTAGTAATGTATTGGAAAACATTCTAATCTACCATAGAGTCTATTGAGAAAGGCAAAGAAAATACATTCCTCAATTGATATAAAATGAAAAATGGCACATAAAATAGACTTGCTAGCTTTTACACCATTAAATTAAATTGAATAAGCATGAAATTACTCACTAAGTTGTTGAAAAGTTTCTAATAGTCTTTCAATTTGCATTTATATCTATTTATGTTGTAACTCCCTGATAACATTTGCAAGGCATAATATCCATGAGCTGTGCCTTGAGATGTACTAGATCATATGGCATAATAGTTTGATTTTATACAGATGTATATTAAATATATAAATAATATATATGTATGTACACTATAGGAATGACCCCAAAATCTAAGGTCTCCATTAAATGCTGTAATGGAAAAAAAACACTCATTCATTGTCAATGGGGGAGAAAATTGATCAGTCACACTAGAAGATGGTTTAGCAGCTTCAAAAAATATGGTCATAGACTGAACAAGTGATCCTTCAAACAAGCTCCTTAACATGGATACCTTAGGTGTACACAAAACATAATGCAGGGTGTTTAAAGCAGTCTTCTTTAAAGTTGCCAACATTTAGAAACATCCAAAGTGTCCCTTTGTGAGTGAATTGTTAATTAATTTTGGCACAGTTTCACAACAAAATATTATTTAGTGTTAGCTGTGGTGTCACACTGCTGCAATTCAAACACCATGAAGTTACTCATAGAACAATCTATAGTTCTTGAATTATGTGGCGCTGTTTCATAAAAATACTATTTTATCAGTATTGGAAATAGATTATTCTCTAATTTAATATATCCCAACCACAGTTTCTCTGCCTTAAACTCCTCCCAGTTTTCTCCTAGCCTCCCCTGTCTCCCAGATCCATTCCCCTCCTGTTTCTTCTTCAGAAAAGAGCATTTGTTTCTCCTATTGGTTGATGAATGTATGCTGATTTGTCAGTAGACAGGCAAAATGTATAAGCAGGGCAACCAGACTAGGAGGATGCTAGGAAGAGGAAGGCAGTGAGTGAGTCAGCAGAAATGCCATGTAGCTACTGGGAGATAGGATGCTGACTCTTCTCCGGTAAGCTAAGGCCATGTAGAAATACATAGATTAATAGTTATGTGTTAATAATTAAGAGAGAGATAGCCAGTAAGAAGCCTAAACCATCAGTCAAACAGTATATAATTAATATGATTTTTGTGTGTTTATTTGGGATTGAAGTGTGAGGGGACCAAGCAGGACAGAAACTCCATCCACAACTATATATTAGGGAATACAGAGAATAAATGGGCAACCCGTAGCAGGCTTTTTTTGGGGGGGAAGTGGGCTATTATCCAGCTCCCAAATCATTACATGGAAACTTACTAATTGTGAACTATCTTAGGCTCATTTCTGGTTAGTTATTTTAACTGAAATTAACTGTTTCTCTTTATCTATGCTTTGCCTTGGAGATATTTTATTTTCCTAATACCCTCATGTCTAGCTGGGTCTGGGCAGATTCTCTCTTTCTCCCTCATTAACTCCACTCTCAAGCCTATATTTCTTCTCCTATTTATACTCTCTGCGTGCCAGTTACTGCCCCTTACGCCCCCCCAATGCCATTCCTGCTTATCTATTGGCCATTCAGCTTTTTATTACAACAATCATGTGCCTTAGGCAGGTAAGGTGAAACAGCAGCACATCTTTACATAATTAAACAAATTCAAAATAAATAAATGTAACATACCTTCACATAGTTAAAGTAATATTCTGCAGCATAAACAAATGTAACATCCAGGAAATGCAAATCAAAACAAGTCTGAGATACCATCTTACTCCTGTCAGAATGGCTAAAATCAAAAGCTCCAATGACAGTTTATGCTGGAGAGAATGTGGAGAAAGGGGAACACTCCTTCACTGCTAGTGGGAGTGCCGACTTGTACAGTAACTTTGGAAATCAATATGGAGATTCCTCAGGAAAATGGGAATCAGTCTACCACAAGACCCAGCTATTCCACTCTTAGGCATATATCCAAAAGATGTGCATTCATACAACAAGGACGTCTGTTCCACTGTGTTCATAGGAGCATTATTTGTAATAGCTAGAACCCGGAAGCAACCTGGATGTCCCTCAACTGAAGAGTGGGTAGAGAAAATGTTGTACATTTACACAATGGAGTACTATTCAGCGGAAAAAAACAATGGTATCTTGAAATGCAGGCAAATGGAAGGCACTAGAAGAAAACATCCTGAGCAAGGTAACCCAGTCACAAAAAGACAAACATGGTATGTACTCACTCATATATGGATTTTAGACATGAGTCATGGGGGTGCCAGCATACAATCCCACTGCCAGAGAGTCTGGGAAACAGACCCATCATCCAGCAACTGATGGAAGCATAGGCAGACACCCACAGCTAAACACTGAACTGAATCCTGGAATCCAGTGACAGAAAGGGAGAACTGATGAGCAAAGGAGTTAAGATTGGACTGATTTAACCCACAGAAACCGTTAACCTGAACAAGGGGGATCTCTTGGACCCCAGATGGTTGCTGTGGGGAAAGCATAGAAGTGAATGTGGGTGTCAGTGAGGAGGCCTAGGTAATCTATGAGGACTTGGGTACCATTTATCCCTGGTGTGCAAATAGAATATGATTGTGCATCCCACAATGAGGGATGATCTCTCATCCTGGACTCTTGTGGGAGGGCCTAGGCCCTGCCATGGATGAAATGAGAGACTCTAGAGATCTACCATGGAGGGCCTCACCCTCCCTGGGGATCGGAGTGGAGATTGGGTAGGGGACTGTGGGGCCTAGTGGCAGGGCCGGGAAGGAGGAGAGAGAGAGGGAATTGGGATTGACATATGAAACAAGCTTGTGTCTAACTTAAATTTAAAAAAGGTAAAAAAAAGTAAAAGAAATTTCTGTGAATTTGAACTGATATTAAAAAATAAATTGTGTGAGTACATAGGTATGTTCACGACTCATTGATCACACACTGGAGAATGCATGCACCACAAGCACAAGGTTTCTATTTTCCTTACTACATAAATTCTTTCCAGAGTTCCTGCATTGTTTTTATCACTTCACTTTTCCATGTATTTTGAAACACACTTATTTCTACATAAAAATGAATAAGATTAGAGAGTTCAAATACTACAATTTGCTTTTAATGAAATATATATGGTGAACATCCTTCGTCATAAACATAACCTCTTTGTATTAAGCTTTGGCATAAGATTAGAGAACTACATGAAATTTGACCACAGTGAATCGATTTTGATGTACAAAATGACAGTATTTAAGTATTTATTGTTCTATTTTATTGTGGCATGTCATATTGCAATTTATTTTTTTCAATAATTTGCCAAAGGAAATGTTGAAAGTTTCCTGAGTTTTATGTGGACCATCCTTAACTATCACTGAATGAGTTCTGTCTTATTTAGGGTAATAGCCAAAGATTTGTTTTTCTCCTTAACGTTTTCACTTTCTTAGAAAATAGAACCAAACAAATACAACAAGGTATGACTAAGTTGATTTCTAGCACTGAGTAGCACAGATTTTACAAATGTTGAAATAGTATGAGTAATTTACAGTTCTAAAGCACATTTCAATGACAAAATAACAGTATCCTATGTATAAATGCACATGTTTTTGAATATCAGGGGAAGATCACATCAAATCCATCATAGTAAGCTCATATAGAGGAAATACTAAAATTACCTCTTCAAACATTAAAATAACTAGGAAAGAAGGAACATAAAAGTTACCTGCATTATAAACTTTAGCATTCATGTACTGTCCATGGACTGTTCCAAAATAAACACTTGCAATGATGATAAAATCTGGTATTTACTCTTTAAGACCAACTGACAGGTCACTGTGATTATTATTTAAGCAAAGCTAAACAGAAGGAATCAACAAGGTACAGATCATTTTGAGTAAACCTCTTAGTCTCCAGGCAAGTGGGAAATACGTGGGTAATCGGAACAAGATTGCTATTATTACCTTCTTTTTTCATCTGCTTCATGGTGATATGGCAGTCCATAGCAATTTTAGTTTATTCTCTATAAAAAATAAAAATTTTTATTATGATGTGTCAGGAGCTGCCATCTTGTGTTTCAAATTTTTAAAAGTATGTTTAGTTGTCTTAATTTTGTAAATCTAGAAAAACAATCTCTTATTATCCATTGGAGTTAAGGTTGGACTGTTGAGTCTTCTTGGAAGCTGGTTAATTCTTTTGTTGTTGGAAACATTTATTTTATTTAAAAAATATTTTTCACTTTACATACCAATGCCAGTTTCCCCTCCCTTGCCTTCTCATGTCCCTTACCTCCCCTCTTCTAATACCCCATGCACTCCTCATAGTGGGTAAGGCCTTCCTAGAGGAGTCAACAAAGTCTGGAATACCAAGCTGAAGCAGAACCACGTTCCTCTCACCTTGTATCAAGGCTGAGCAAGGTATCTCACCATAGGGAACTGGTTCCAAAATCTAGCTCATGCCCCTGGGATAGGACATGTTTCAAAGATTTAAGTCAAAATGAAGCACATCGGCAACACTGGCCTTCAGTATTTCTCATTTTCTATAGGTGACAGTGGAAATATCCATTTAGATTTGGTAAGAATTTTGATTTTCTTTGCTCTTGATTATTCAGTGTGTCACCTCAGACATCTGCTGATATCAGAGTGCAGAGCCTAATCCTTACACACTCATAGTCCCTCCTTTCCCATTGCACAGTCAAGGTATGGAGGAGGAAATTTTAAAACAACATGCTAATGATTCTTACTTTCTGGTTTGTTTTGTTTTGTCATCTAGCAGATTTTATCATGGCTATTGTGGCTCTGCACATCCTCACTGGGCTTTTATGCCAGTGTTAGCTGAAAATGGAAAGCTGGCATGTGGGCCTTCTGTGTGGCCCCCACAATACCTTGTTACATGTAGGCTTAGGTGGAGGCTCTGGTTGGGACACTTATACCATAGCAGAGCTGGGAGAATGCCTTTCCTTTTACACAGGAGACATCCTGTGGACACTTCATTTCTTGGATACCAGATTCTTAGTTTCCCCCCTTCTTTGGGGTTTTTTGTCTAGAGGCCTGGGTTTCACTGCTTCCTCCTCTTCTTGAGCTTTTTTTTTCTTAACTGGACCAATCTGCTCCTGGGAGCTGGCCTTTTGACTTGTTTTTACAGTGGTTTCTTGCAGTGACACATCCAAATTTGCCAGTGGTTCATCCTGTCATCTGCCTTTTCTTCTTTCTCCCCTTCTTCCTCTTCCCCTTTTGTCCAGTGTAGGTCTACAGTCATGAAGCATTGCTGACTGCTAAGGAACACAGGACCTGAGCCAGCGAGGAGCTGTAAAGTTACTGGAGGACAAAATGTCACTTCTGTTGTAAAGACTGCAGACAGGACTGTGGTCTTTCAGCGAGGCAGTGGTGACTAGGAGTTGTCTATCCTTCTGGTATGCTGGGAGAAGGATTTTCACAGGATTCACCTCTTTTTTGGCTCTCTCTTCATGCCAATTGAACTGAACAACATGTTAAAACTCTCCTTTTTCTCCCTTGGAGTCCAAGGATACAAGTCTACTTCTGATGGAGCTGACTGCTGCAGAATTAAGTCCTTACAGAGTTCTCAGCCTCACAGCAGGTGTTATAGTAACTCCTGTCACTTCACTGGGTGGCTGGCTACATGAAGGCGTTTGTGCAGAAGTTGGTCTCTAATTAGGGATGGTCATGCATTCCTCTTTAAAGCTCAGTTACTGTCACCCTCTACTGATTGATACAGAACAAGCTGGCAGGTAGCATTTAGTGAAGAAGCCTTACTTGACTTACTTGAGTTTGAACAATACTGGTGTGCTACCAGTAAAAGCTGTTTGTCTTTCTCCTTATTGAAATTTCACCTTTATTCAGAGATTTGCCTGCAAACTTCATTTTCAATATGCCACTTGCTGTTCTCAAAAGATAGTCAATTAATGAAAAAATCTGTGAGAGTCACAGCCTGAGTTAGTGGTTCATTCCTTTTTGTCTACATTAGACTCAAATGCTGTCACTAATGCCTTTTCCTGTTGTTGTCTGCTCTGTGAACAAGAGCATTTTCCAGCTGTTGAGTGTTCCATTAGAGAGAGATCCATGCTTCATGGAATTTCAGAGTCCTCTAGAGGGTAAAAACGACTAGGAACTGAAGTCCCTCTGGTCAATATCTAAGAAGCCAAGATTGTCAGTCTATCAGAAAATGAATTATTATCATTTGAGTTTCAAAGTGGCTATATTGCAAATAGTTTGGTGGTTTGAATAGGAATGGCCTCCATAGACTCATGTGTTTGAATGTTTGGCCCATAAGAAGTGGCAGCATTAGGAGGTGTGGCACCATTTGGAGTAGGTGTGTTCTTATTGGAGGAAGTGTGACACTGTGGAGACTTGCATGGTAGTCTCAGAAGCTCATTAGGCCTAGAATGGCATTCACTTCTGTTGCCTTTGGATCTAGATGCAGAACTTTTAGCTCCTTCTCCAGAACCATGTCTGCTTGTATGTTGCCATGTTTCCTACCATGACGATAATGATCTAAATTTCTGGAATTATAAGTCTTTATTTGTATGAATTGCTATCATCATGGTGTCTCTTCACAGCAAGAAAACCCTAACTAAGACAAGATCATGTTCAATTTCTAAATAAAATTTAGATTATATTTCTACTAAAGGCTCAAATTAGCTCTGAAACTACTGAACCACAGATCCACAGAAATATGTGATAAGTTCTCTCTCTGTCTCTCTCAGTCTCTCTCTCTGTCTCTCTATCTCTGTGTATGCATGTATGTATGTCTTGTGCATGAGCATGTGCATATGTATTTGTTTAAGATACAAATTTGTACTAATCCAATAAATTGCAATGAAAATTCATCAAGTTTAGATTAAAAATCATGATATTGTGTAGAAATGATATAAATCCATGTAATTCTGACAAAAATAATAAAAGAAAAACTGTGGGAACACCGAACTAATTAGAACTCTAATTTTAAACATTCATAAACTCACTGAGGCCTAACATGTTAAATTCCTTGTCATGATGTCTAACTTGCTAATGGTATTGAAAGTGGAACAACACTGATTGCATGCATCTTTTATTATAAACTTTGTCTGGGGGATCGGCTGCCAATTGTCATATCACCAATCAGATTCTTTACTCTTTACAGTTCATAAATTTATTTTCCATATCTGGAATTCAGGCTATTAGACTTCATGATGCAGGCTACATCTTTATTGCTTAGCGTTCTATGTCTCTCTGACTATGGAGGAGAAGAGTGAAAATAGCCATGAGCAATATTAATTGGCTCCTTTATTTCTATTTAAAGACAAAAGGAAAAAATAGGGCTGGGCCAACCATTATTGGAATGTTGCTTGTGGTCACACTTCTATGTATATTTGTCCTTCTGCTCAATTCTTCCAAGACCTAAAGCAGCATAAAGAAGCTTGTACACTCACTTTGAAAGAAAAGACTTAAAAGCAATGGCCTCATTTTAATACAGATTCTAATGATATTGACATGTTTATGCAGTTTTTATTTTCCTTTAAATTATAGTGGAAAGAGGAACAGGATATGGCAAACTTCCTTATTTTATATCAGTCTTAGAACATTTAACATATAAGAAAAGAAATGCATGGTTTTTATGATTTTACTTACTTTCATTCTATTTGTAGACACTAAAGTGTTGGAACAGTATCAGCTAAATATACTAGGAACAAACCTGCAGCTCATTGGCAGATTTAAATAATCCTATTTGCTATAAAGAAAACTCTGGTTAGTTCACTAAAGCAGATAATAAATTTCATGGGATAAAATAGATTCTATAATATTTTGAACGCATGATTAACTTATTAATCTTTCACACAGTGTAAACTGACTTTCAACACCTATGAAGAGAATATGCCTCTTGCTTCCTGAGAATGTGATGTTTACAGTTTCTTTGTTTTGCTGTGTCCTATTACTATATTATTCTCCTGCCACATGGCAGTGGTATTTGCAATCATTTTGCTAAATAGATTCTTTAGGACCCACAGAAGAAGTGCACTCATCTGCTTGTGATCTAATGTAACAAATAGAGTATGAATGAATGAATGATAAATATTGTACAGCTAGTATTCAGTTTTCCTGATATCTTCCTCAGCTATAGCCAGCGAAAATTTATGTTCTCATGATAATTCTATCAAATAGATACAGTCTGGAATGCATCTAGACACTCCCATAACTGCAGTGTACTTTGATCACAGGACAAATAAAGATTTCACTAGAGGGGAGCGCAATCTACAGTAATTTGTAAATGAACAAAATAAAAGAAAAAACTGGCAGCAATAAGAATGACACAGAGGTACAGTATGTAAAGCCAAGAAAATAATTCTAACCCTATGAAATTAAGCTATTCCTGCAATTCTTATTCTAATTAATCTTGCAATACAGACTAAAATGGCAATACCTGTTGTGCTGTACACCTAGAGTTTATTAATCAGCAATTTGGAAACTTCTTTAAGTTGGGTTTTAAAAGTAACACATGATGCCTGAGGCACATGTGAGAAGACCAAAAGAAGTATCTGACATTGGTGGCAACAACTTTCATATCTGAGAGTTGTCATCTTGTCTGACAAATGATCCTGGTTCTCTCTACTGAGGCTGAGGACTAAAAATTCTAATGTGATCTGTCCCTCATAACATGATGGCCTCTGTATAGTTATGCTTCTATTCTGAGTCAGTTTCCTGCAAAGATACTCCATCAATCAAGGGGAAAACTTGCAACATATTTGATGACTGAGATATCAGGGTCAAACAACATCTCTCCCATCCTATGTTATTGATTATAAGCCCACTCAGATTCAAAGAAAAGAACATTGCCCACTTAGTGGTACTACTTTAATGTTTTAAAGAACATGTTGGGGATGCTAGTCAAATTTAAAACTAAAAGCTGCTACGGCTAGAGATGTTCAGTGATTGATTAAGGGCCCTAGCTGCTCTTCCAGAGGAGAGGGTTTCAATTCACAGCACATGTATATGATCTTACAACCATTTCTAACTCCAGTACTGGGGGATCTGGCATGCCTCTTCTCGCCTCTGAAGTTACCAGTCACACACATGGTACACATCACAAATATTCAGGCAAAAACTCTCATACATATAAAAAGACAAACCTCTAAAATACAGAAGATTTTTAAAAATAAATAAAATCTATTACAGTACACAGTACATTTTTCTCTAAATCTCAATTGAATCTATTTTTAGTAGCTATAGATCATAAAAGGATTTATGTAGCCTTACAGTATAAATTTCTCTTAGCCTTGAAAAATATTTACTGTGAAAACAACATATAATGCTGATTCCATTTTCCAGATATTATTGAGGGCACATCAATCCACCATGAGTCATGGATTGTTTCCTGCCAGGACTGTGATGAGGCTGCACTTTAGATATGTGATAGAAGGGAGGATAATGTATTTTATGAAAATATTGGGCACCAACTATTTAGTGACTATAACTTGACTGTCACAATGAATGAGTGTGCCTGATAGGAATGAAGCAGCAATCTCTGCTGTGAATGGAAGACTTGAGAACAGGCCTTTCATTATTCTTTCATGCCACTGAAATTTAGCAAAACAGATTTCCATTTGTATTGAGTAATACATTGAAAATTCTTCAACAGGTAAACAGGGTAGTATACTGTGAATAATAGTTTATGTGTAAGAACAGAAAGAAAAATAAGATTTTAAATTAAAGAACCATTTTCTTTTTATGCTATATCATAACATGGTGGACAGCTTATTACTTGCATTGTGAATATATTAATAAAATTCATTAAATACTGAGTGTTAACTGACATTTGTATATCTTGTTTATTATTAAGGCATTCTTACAAGACATATTCTTCAAGGCTTACAAGATGAAAATTAATTTGAGGGGCATTAAGTAATTATTGAGTGAAAGCTTTTAGATGATATTCAGGCCAGTTCTATCAGCTAAAATGCCTTTTTATTAAAATATATTAGATGTATAAACCTCATCAACTGCCAACCTATTAAGCCTGCCATCTTAATTTCTGCAAAGAGGTCACCTTTCACAAAGAACTAGGACTATTTTTCTTACTTAACACTACTTGTGAAGTGATAGCATTTTCAAATACTCTTAGTCATACACTATGCCAATTAATGTGCTAATATATTGGTTCTACTAAACTATCATCATCTAATGGAATCTATCTCCACATTGTTCTCTCTTTATTCTCTCTTAGTTGCATATTGTCTAAAGAGAGTGTTGATTCAATTAATATCGACGAATATTTCAATTTATATCACAGTTTTTTAGACATAGTTGTAGTATTGATTCTTATGCATTGTGAAGAGGAACTGTTTTATTATTATTCATAAACTGTATTGTCTTTTGTGGAATGGGTATATTCTTACATTTATATCTTCCTAGAACAAATTTTTGGGAGCCCAGGAAGTTGTCAGTTCAAAGGAATACTGAAAGAAAGAAAAAGAAGACAGATAAAGAGTAAAGCCCTGCAGAAACTTCATCACAAAACCATTTAAGTTTTCAATGTGCATCTTAAAGAAAGTTGTGGTGTCTATGTAAGGGAAGAGTCTAAAAGCCTTAAGAAACTACAAAGAAAACAATATATCTAGTACTACAATTATTTATTTAGAAATTATAAAAACTTTTAATGTGATTAAAATATTTGTGGAATGCAAAATTATATGCTCAATATTATGCAAAGTAGTGGTGAATATATGGCAGTGTTTTCTCAAATAACTACAAAGTGATTGTAAAAATTATAAAAAGGATAAATATAATACAATGCTGGAGAAAAACAAAAGAAGGCAAAGAAGTTGTATGAATGGAAAAGTAGATAGAATGGGGGAAATAGTCTCATCCAGAGAAGAACACACCAAATTATTATCCAATACCAAATGGTCAACTTTGAAAACAAAATCACAGGTGATACCAGCCAGAGTGAGAATACTAAGTTTGTATAGTGTAAACCCATATAAAACAACAGTAAATGGAATATTTCCATCAAACACTTCCCTTTGGGTGTAGGAATCTCTGCACAAGAAGAGATGTAAACAATGTAAGAGCCAAAGTGAATGGAGAAGACCAAGAAAACAAGGCCCTCTAAATCAATAAGACTGATATACATACATATGAACTCACAGAGACTGTGGAACATGTGTAGGCCCTGAACAGGTAAACACTTGACTGGGTCCTAGAACTGAAAGAAGTGGACATATGACCCATTCCCAACCCAGATGTATCTCCAATTGATAACTACTTGCAAATGAAATTTTCGTTTTCTTCAAGGAAATCTAATTGAGAAACTACTCTTAAGAATAAGCTGCATGGTCAGCAGTAGATGGCCAACAGAAAACAAACTCAGTGGGGTCTTTGGAGGATCCTTGTCTCATGATGTCATGTCAGGGTTTCAATTTTTTTAATTATATATGTTTCTCTCCTTTTCACTCTACGGGTCCCTTATGCATATATTAGCTTCCAATTTATTGTTCTTATGAGATTCCTGAGTGTGCCAATCAATGTATCTCAGTATCTATGTCTGTTTCTTGTATATTTCTCATAGACATTTTTCTTTTGTTTAAGTGTATAGCTGAGAAACTTAGAGGAGATATGGGACAAACTTTAAAACAGAAAGGCCATAAAGAATGCAAAAAACATGGCTTCAGGTGAAGAGGCAAATAGAGTTCTCTGAAGAATATTGATTGTGATTATTTCCTGTACTGTAAACTTCTTATAAACAAATATGTATCATTAAGAAAATGATGGAGAACAAATGTTTGAAGTGATTGAAGAGACCAGAGGAGGAGGGGGGACTTAACACTATAAGGTAATCAGGTATGTCTGTGATCAAATATGATGTACATGGATGAAAATGACAAAACAATACCCAATATTTTATACAAACTAAAGTATAAATATTCCTAAGGTATATATTTAAATGTATAAGTAAGACTTGAGATGAACAAATTATTATCCAAAACTGGAAAACATTTAAAATAGTATTATAAATATGAACTAGGGTATATTAAAACAATCATGATTCTTAAGCAAATAGGAATATAATTTTAAATTAATAATAAGAAATACATAGTGTAAAATAATTACTCACTTAGTGGAAATAATCAGATTAAAAAAAACAGTAAATAAATTATTGGCTGAAGAGAGGTCAATAAATTTAAATAATTAAAAAGAAAATATTTTATTGATGTTCAATCTAATCATCAAATTACATTGATTATATAAACACATATAGAAAACACAAACACATACACATATTTAAGTTGTATTTTGATTGAAATTCTGAAAGGAAAAAGTTCTAAAAGCAGAAATAAATAAGAAAACAGTGTATATATAAAATGAAAAAAATAATTACTGTCCACTCTTTATCAGAAGTAGATAGACTAGAAAACAATGATGTGATATCTTTAAATTGCAGAAAGGTAGTAAGTAAATGTCAACCTTCTAATACTATGACCTGTGAAAAATATTTTCTCAAAATGATATAGAAACATCTTTGAGTGAATTTGATGCCAGTAACTTGGAATTCAAGAAGAACGAGTGAAATGAATGTTGTAAACAGAAAGAGATGATAGATCTCTCAGTGGTCACATCTGAAGGAGCAAAGAGAAATCAAAATAGCAAATGTACAAATAAGCAGACCTGATTAGCTCTTCATTTCTCCTTCAAAGGTTTTTAAAGACAGCTAACTGTTTAAAGAAAAATGGAGAAAAAAGAACTAGTGAGCTGGTTTGGGACTAAAATGCTTGATGCATAAGCATAAGCACCTACATTCATTTGAAAGCTGACTATGGCAACACTGTGGAGGCACATACAGGAGGAGCCCTGGGGCTTGCTCTCAGTAAGTCTAGGAAGACCAGTGAGCTCCAAGTTCAGTGAAAGATCCTGTAACCAAACGTAAGGAAGAGAGTGTTAGAGAATACTAGACTTCACACTTTGTTCTCCATATTACACACATATGCACACACACACACACACACACACACACAAGAATGCACTCCCACATACACATATACCACACACAAATAAAATCTTTAAAGAAAAATAACATTTATTCACCTGTCTCAGAATTGTGTGGTTATATACAAAAGTATATAACACATTAGAAACATAAGACAATAGGACATTAAGGAAATTGTGACTTGGAACATGGAATAACCATGGTAATAAAATGATTCACATGGTGATTCTGAAAAAAATCCTAGAGTGGTGACTAAAGCTTCAACTGTGTAAATGACCAGTGTTGAAATGTTTCTGATCACTGTAAAAAATGCACAAGGTGAGGGAAACAAATAATAATAACGTAATTGAAAATTAATTGCAAGATTTTAGATGTTAAACTAGTTATTTCAAAAGTCATGTTAAATAAAATCATACATAAGAGGGGCTTTACTATTTAATTCTAACAAAAGATACATATGCATCTTATTTAGGGAAGATACTTAAATAGGGTGAAAGAAAAGAACAAAGATGAGACATAAGCCTACTGTCCCATGGTACTTGAAAAAAATATTGATATACCAATTTCACATACAAGTAGATTTGCAAAATACTCATCTAGTGACTGCTTATGTTTCATAATGCAAAGGCTCAGTAGAAAAGACCTACAATACTAAAACCATATGCAAATAATAAGGTTTAAAAACCTGTAAGAATACACAAGGGAATACAAAGTCAGAGAGTTAATCCACAGTTATAGTTATGAATCTTAACATTTCTATAATTGCCAAAATACAAGCAAGAAATAAGTATTTGAAAAACACTTGATTAAACTAAAATTCATAGAGCATGACATTAAAGAATATGTAATTCAAACATGCATTGAAATGATACCAACAACATACCTTGCAATTGGCACTAGAATATGACTTAATAAAATTGTGAAATATAAGTCAGTAGACACATAAAGAAAATTTCAAACATTTGAAATAATAGAATTTGTGCAATAAATATATCAGTAAAACCCCCAAAAGGATACTAGTAACAGAATAGACCGATTTCTGAGATACTCATAAATGTTTTTAGAGACAGGACCAGCCTTATATCTTCACGTGAGTACAAAAGGAAAATTCAAAAGGAAGTCATTAATTTTATCTTTGAAAATTAGCAAGGAAATTAAACTAATGTAATTATATGGGAACAAAAGCATAACAATTAAATTAGAAATCAGTGATCAGACAAGCAAATATGGCTTTAGGTGTAGGAGTGTTTTACAGATGTTTCCGTTGAACTTGGCTTCACAATTCTGCTTGTTGATAGGTTGTGGATTTCTCTAATGGTCACCATCTGTTTCAAAAAGAAGTCTCCTTGAATATATATAAGTAAGATTATATGAACTTAGAAGGTTGTATTTATCTTTTAGGAATATGCACACATGCACACATCTAGGAAATTAATCTAAAATATAGTAAGATGGGGCAACTAATTCGTGTGTTTTCATGAAGACATTGAAAAGATATAGTGCTATAATTACAGTGTAACCTCAAAGATTAGAAAATATCTTAAAAAATAAACGAAGTTCTGGAATTGTAGTTCAAGGTTAGAATATATGTTTAGCATGCATTTGGTCTTTTGTTTAGTCCAAGACACATTCACATGCATGAATATTGTTTGGAAAAATTGTATTCATGAACAGATTAAAAGAAAAGTTTCTAAATTCATTATTAAATGTAACTCCTCTCCCTCAAGATGTCTTCAGCACACTTATTAGAGTTTCTAACCTTAATCCTGCTGTAAATATAATCTGATGGATAACAGATATCTAATACATTGTTATAGAAAAATATTTTAATAGGATATGTAGTCCTACTATGTTTGCTATGAATAGTAAAAGCAGTCTTTTTGCTACCGAAGGTAATGATAAAAATCATTTTATTTCAATAACTTCTTCAGATAACCATGCATAAATTTCCCCCCATTTGTAGCCTTTGTCTATGATCAAGCATTACTGGTCCTTGTAACCCTGTTTGTTACCTCTTACAATTTAGATTGAGAACTCTTACTTAGGTTTTTCGACTGGGTACTTGTAAGACAGTCTTCAGTGGTTCTAGGAAAAAGATAAATTATTTAAGCAGGGCTGAAGCTCCATGAGGTTTCAAAAGAAAATGCTGACTGGAGACCTGAGATTGTTTTAAGTCATTTGCTTTCCATTCAGATGAGGCAGGACAGCTGGGGTTGTTCTGGGAATATACACATGCTGAGCACTTGGTGATTTGCAAGCCATATGCTCCTTGTTGCACCTATTCAGCCCTGCCATTGCATCTTGAAAATAGCCACAAGCATTATATTAACAAATGAGTGTGTCTGTGTCCCAGTTAAACATTACATATAAAATAACAAGAAAAGGGGCAAGACTTGTCTGTTGGCTGAAATATACAGACTGCTGAGCTGAGCCATTGCTTCCATAACATTCTAGAGATGTATCTATTCTGAATGTTCAAATTATTTTCACTTACAGAAATATTCTTTTGATCCCTGCCTTAATGACAATGAGGAAAATGGGTATATGTATGATTGGCACAATAAAATGGTGGATCATGCTTTCATTTGGCTACCAATTCCATTTTCCCCACTTCTCTACTTTTGCTTACAGTTTAAAGCCTCTTTTGACCTCTGCTGAGCTTGGAAAACTTTATTCAATGAAGCTCTTCTCAACCACATCTTTCCTGACCTCTATTTGGGAAGCAAGGAGAAATTTCTCCTCTTAAAAATGACTTTTTTTTTGAATGACTTCTCAAATTTTTAAACAGACTTTGTATGAGGTCTCTTTTGATATAGGGTCTCACTAGGTAGCTCAGGCTAGCTTCAAATTCATGCTTCTATCAATGATGGGTTACAGGCATGTCCCAAAATGTTCAGCTCACACACAATTTTTTTATCAAGCTAGATTCATTAATATTAATGACTCTTTTGCTGCTAGTTATTAGTTTGGTCTCTCCAGTACTGTAAATTTGTTTATGACTTTCAAATATCTGATTAATCCTACCTCTTCAACATGCTAATTTTTTACATAAAGTCTTGGATCTATGCCAGCTAATGAGCTTTTGGGTCTGTATGCCTTTGTGTCTCCTGTTCATACCAGGTTCTAGTAACTCTCCATTTTAATGTAATTTTTCTAGAAGTACAGCCCAATGTTTTCATTCATTCTTTTAGTTAATTGTGGGGAATTTCTCCAAAGAAACTGGTTAGAATGAAAGAACATGTCAGAAATGATGGGCTAGTAAAACAGGAGGAGAAGTTCATGTGAAGTATAATTCAGCATGATCCTGTGAGGACTTCTGGAGTCCAAACAGCATTGCAAACTTACTTCTCTTAAAACAAGAAGAGTGACAGGTGACCCAAAGCATCTTGGATGAGTTAGCAGGAACCAGTCAAGAAAAATCTTTAGGGAAGGATTGCAGGTATGACAATCAATCAATGGACTTTTGGCAAATGTGTATTTGGCAGATTTTGGATGTGTATTGCATAAGCGTTAGTGAACAGAATAGTAAGAGTCTGACAGATACTTGTAATACATGACTAACATTTCAATTTTCTCTAATTTGCATAAAGCTATTAATTCCTTTTTCCATATATTTTTTATTTAACTTTTTGCACATGTCACTTTAAGTTCCCTCTCCCTCCACTCCTTCCCCAACCCCAGCCCTCCCAACACATCACCCCCACTCCACCCCTGCTCTGCTCCTCAGGGAGGGCAAGGCCCTCCATGAGGGGTTTTTAGGGTCTGTCACATCATCCCTGGAAGGGCCCAGGTTTTTTCCTCATGTGTCCAAGCTGAGAGAGCATTCCTCCACGTGGTATGGTTTCCAAGAGTCCTTCTGTATGACAGAAATAAATACTGCTCCACTCTCCCAGGTCCCACAGATTGCCAAGGGCTCCTCTCTGTCACCCAGGTTCAGTGGAAGGGTGTCTGGATCAGTCCCAGGCTGGCGCCTCAGTCATCAGTCTGGGGTCCATGTGTTCCCCCTTGATTAAGTCAGCTGCCTCTGTCGGTTTGAAAGCCCAATCTTGATTCCTTTGGTCATCACTCACCTTTGAAACTGGGTCCAAGAGTTCAATTCAGTTCACAGCTGTGGGTGTCTGCCTCTGCCTCCATCAGCCATTGGATGAGAGTTCTAGGATGGCATATAAGGTAGTCATTATTGTCGTTGTCATGGGAGGGCATTTAAGGTAGTCTTAATGCCAGTTTGTATCATTCTTGTAGATCTATGAAGATCTCACTAGTGCCAGAACTCTCTCTCCTCCAACATATACTGGCTCCCTCTTATCTGGTATCTCTCATCATGTTCTCCTCTATTATATATATATATATATATATATATATATACATATATATATATTATTTTTAAATTAGAAACAAGGTTGCTTCCAGGTCCCTCTCCGTTTCCCTCCCCACCTCCTGTGCCTTCACACCAACCCCCTCAATATCCCCTCATTTTCCCAGGGAGGATGAGGCCCTCCATGGGGATGTCCATAGTGTGTCATTTCATCCAGGGCAGGGCCTAGACCCTCCCCCAAGAGTTCAGGGTGAGAGTGCATCTCTCCATGTTGGATGGGAGTCCAAAGTCCATTTGTATACCTGGGATAAATACTGATGTACTACCCAAGGCTCAATAGATTACCTAGGCCTCCTCACTGAAACCCATGTTCAGGGGGTCTTGATCAGTTCCATGCTGGATTCCCAGGCATCAGTCTGGGATTCAAGAGCAAACCCTTGTCAGGTCAGTTGTTTCTGGGGGTTAAACCAGCCCAGTCTTAATGCCTTTGGTCATCAGTCCTCCCTCTCTGTCACTGAATTTCTTGAGTTCAGCTCAGTGCTTAGACATTGGAGTCTGCTTCTGTTTCCATCTGCCACTGAAAGAAGGTTCTGTTTCCCAGATTTTCTGGCCATGGGATTGTAGAATGGCACTCCCCAGATCTATGTCTAAAATCCATATATGAGAGAATGCATGCCATATTTCTCTTTTTGTGACTGGGTTACATAAATCCAGCCACACTGAACCTCTTAGAAGAGAAAGTGGGTGGTACCCTTGAACGAATTGGTACAGGAGACAGCTTCCTGAACATAACACCAGTAGCACAGACAGTGAGATCAACAATTAATAAATGGGACCTCCTGAAACTGAGTAGCTTCTGTAAGGCAAAGGACATAGTAAGCAAGACAAAAAGGTAGCCCACAAATTGGGAAAAAATATTCACTAACCCCACATCTGACAGAGGGTTGATCTCCAAAATTTACAAAGAAGTCAAGAAACAAGTTTCCAAAACACTAAAGGATCCAATTAAAAAGAGGGCTACAGAACTAAATACAGAATTTTCAATAGAGCAGGCTAAAATGGCTGAGAGGCACTTGAGAAAGTGCTCAACATCCATAGCCATCCAGAAAATGCAAATTAAAACACCTCTGAGATACCATCTTACTCCTGTCAGAATGGTTAAAATCAAAAACACCAATGACAGCTTATGCTGGAGAGGATGTGGAGAAAGGGGAACACTCGTCCATTACTAGTGGGAGTGCAAACTTGTACAGCCAATTTGAAATTCAATATGGAGATTCCTCAGGAAAAAGGAAATCAGTCTTCCACACGACCCAGTAATTCCACTCTTTGGCATATACCCAAAAGATATCCATTTATCCAACAAGGATATATGTTCCACTATGTTTATAGCGGCATTCTTTGTCACAGCTAGATCCTGGAAGCAACCTGAATACCCCACAACTGAAGAGTGGATAGAGAAAATGTGGTACATTTATACAATAGAGTACTTACTACTCATCGGAAAAAAAAACAATGGAATCTTGAAATTTGCAGGCAAATGGGTGGCACTAGAAGAAACCATCCTGAGTGAGGTAACCAAGTCACAGAAAGACAAACATGGTATGTACTCACATACATATGGATTTTATACATGAATCAGGGGAGTGTCAACCTACAATCCCAGCACTAGTGAATCTGGGAAACATGGAGGTTCCCAAGAGATATGCATTATACCCCAGAGAAGTGGAATGAGGCAAGATCTACTGGGCAGATTAGGAACATGGGCAGAGGGGAGAGGGAACCAGGAAACAGAGAGGGGAATAGGAGGAGGGGAGAAATAGACATGGGGGAGCAGGAAGATTGAGTAGGGATAAGAATAGAGGAGATCAGAATGAGAGATACCATAATAGATTCAGGATTCAGTCATTATAGCTTTTAGGAGAGACCTGGCACTAGTGAGATTTCTACACATCTACAAGGATACCACCAACTGGAAAATTAAGCAATAGATGAGAGACTACATTAATAACCCATCCCTGATGATAAGGTTGATGACTAACTTATATGCTATCCTAGAATTTTCATCCAGTGACTGACAGAAGCAGAGATAGATACTCACAGCTAAAAGTAGAATTGTCCCCCTGGAACCCAGTGACAGAGATGTAGGTTTGATGAGCAAACTGGTCAAGACCTTGCTAGTGAAACCCACAAAGACAGCTGACTGGACACGAGGGAGCTCTTGAACACCAGACTGATGGTTGAGAGGCCAACTGGGGACTGATCCAGACTCCCTTAATGTAGTATAGGGAGGAGGCCTCAGAAATATTTGGGGCCTTGGGTAGTAGATTAGTGTTCACCATGGTGTACAAATGAACTTTGGGGAGCCCATTCCACATGGATGGATGCTCTCTCAGCCTTGACACATGGGGAAGGTCCTAGGTCCTGCCCTGAATGAAATGACAGACTCTGGAGACCCCCCCCCCCGCCCAAGAAGGGCCTCACCCTCCCTGGGGAATGATATGGGGATTTAGCTGGGGGTGGGGGTGAGGATTGGGCTGGTGGACATAGAAGGGGGGGAGCTTGCATAGAATTTTGAAGCCTGCCTATTTCTAATTTAAATAAAAACTTATATTAGAAAAGAACAGGACTTCCATTGTTTGAGGGCCCCAGAGTTTATCATTGTGTTTTCCAGAGTAAGATTTAAATAATATTTATACATAGACCATGAGAAATCAGAGATGGTATTTCTTTTTCTGGTTTTTTCTTAAGATCTGAAGTTGAGCATAAATATAAATATTAAATATAAATTATGTTATCAAGATAAATTTTACACAATAATATCTGAGAGATTGTTTGAATAAAATACTCAAATATGTAAGAAAATTTATAAAAATAAAATCCATATAATTTTTGAAAAAAAGTATTGCCAATAAAATCACAGATATAAGTTTTCCTTTAAAATTTTATGTATCCTATGTAATCTATTGAGTCTTGGGTAGTAAATCAGTATTTATCCCGGGTATACAAATGAACTTTGGGCACCCATCTAACAATGAGAGATGCGCTCTCACTCTGGACTCTTGGGAGAGGGTCTAGGCCCTGCACTGGATGAAATGACAGACTATGGACACCCGCCATGGAGGGGCTCACCATCCCTGGGGAAATGAGGGGATACTGGGGGGTTGGTGAGAGGGTACAGGAGGAGGGGAGGGAAAGGGAAGTGGACCTGGAATTGACATGTGAAGCAACCTTGTTTCTAATTTAAATTTAAATTTAAAAATAAAATATAAAAAATATATGTATCCTTAAAATATTAGTGTGGGGGTATAAAAAATCTAATTGGCATGGAATCATTTTAGTTATTTTTCTGAGATACAGCACATGCTATTGAACAGAGTACAACAACAACAAAAATGTGGTGAGTGATCTAAGTATTTAACCGTATAAGCGAAAGAAGAAAAAAGGTAAAGACAAAAACAAAGCAAACAAAACAACAATTTGCAAAAACCCACACACCCCTCCTAGAGTTATGTAGTTTGATGAAAGAGGGCTAATCCTTAGAATAATTTTTCCTTGGTGTTCTAGTTTCAGTCTGCGTGCCTTGTAGTCTCAAACTTAAAATACATTCTGTATCTTTATCTTCCAATAAAATTGAGCCACATTTTGGAGAAGGGAATGGCATGACGGAATGTGTTCAAAACTCCCATTCTTTGTGTAATTATGCTCAAAGATAAGTTGTGGACCATACTATATATATACATATTCATAAACATAATCTTTGGGAGATGGCTCAGTGGGAAAATATCTTTCTGCAAACATGTGGGGACCACCAGATTTCAGATCTCCAGAGCTTTTGTAAGAACTGCAGTCTTAGTACTTCTACTGTGAGACGGGTGAAAGAGACAAGAGAATCCCTGGAAATTTGTGGGTCAACTAGCATGTTGTATACTACATAACTGTTAACATGTCATGATGTCTCAGACAAGGCAGAAGGTAGGAACTAATACACAAATGTTCATTTATTCAGAACTGAATACACACACACACACACACACACACACAAAATGTGACAAGAATAACCCCAACAAACACTTAAGAAAATGAAAGTATTTCTTTCATTGAGGTGCATGCATGTAACCCCAGCTTTCAAAAGGCAGAGGTAGCCAAATGCATGTGAGTTAAAGGACACATTGGTATATACAGCAAGCTCAACATCAGCCAAGGGCAAGCAGTGAGACCTTGTCTAAAAAACAACAGCAACCAAACAGAATATGTATTTACAAATACTATTCTCAAATATTTGTTTAAGACTAGCCTCCCAAGGTGGTCTCCTCCTTCAGAAATAATAGTTTCCGAAACTGGCTACAGAGGTAATGATCTTTGAAAAAGCTTGACACCATTATTTAACCTGTCAGCACAAATGGGCTTACAGTTAGATCTTTTTGACCCCAGATGATTAAAAAGGCATGTTGTTCAATAAAACATTGGAACCATGCCCTGACCTCTCTTAGAGTTCATCTTCTATTGTTGTGTGTACCACACTAATTGAATTTATGACTAGGAGAGAATGATAATGTTTCCCTCCATCCTTCATTTCTTCTTCATTCCTTTCATCCCTGTTTCCTTCCCTCCATCACCCCTTCCTTCCTTCCATCCTTCCTTCTCTTGTTTCTGTCTTTCTTTCCCTTGAACCATCTTCTTCTCCCTCCTTACCTTTATCTCCCTATCCCACTCACTCCCAACCTGGTTCCTATCAATAAATTTTGTCTATTAGAAGGGAAGAACCAACCTGTTGTAGTTCTTAGCATTACCAATCTTTTATCTGCATTGCCACATTGAGTAATCTTTATATTTCTAGGTTACTCTGTTTTTTCTTTTTCAAATATATTTTTATTTAAATTAAAACATGCATGCTTCCAATGTCAATCCCAGATCCCTCTCCAACCGCTCCTCCCTTGTCCCTCCAAACCCCTCCCCTGTCCCCAGCCAAATCACCACATCATTCACCAGGAAGGGTGAGGCCCTCCTTGGGGGGGTCTCCAGAGTCTGTCACTTCATTCAGGGCAGGACCTAGGACCTTCCCCATGTGTCCAGGCTGAGAGACCATCCCTCCATGTGGAATGGGTTCCCAAAGTTCATTTGTACACCATGGTGAACACTAATCTACTACTGCCTTGCTCATCATTCCTTCAACTCTGTTGCTATGTTCCAGAGGGTCAGTTCAGTGTTTAGTTGTGAGTATCTGTCTCTGCTTCCATCAGACACTGGATGAAGGTTCTAGGATATCACATAAGGTAGTCACCAACCTTATCATCAGGTAGGGGCTATTAATATAGTCTCCACACTATTACTTAGATTTCCAGTTGGTGCTATCCTTGTAAATCTCTTGGAACCTCACTAGTGTCAGCTCTCTTCTCAAGCTATGATGACTCCAACTGTTATGGTAGCTCTCATCCTGCTCTCTTCTATTCTTACCCTGACTCAGGCATCCTGTTTCCCATGACTTCTTCTGCACTCCTTATATCCCCTCTATTTTCCTGGTTCCCTCTCTTCTCCCCCCTTGTTCCCAATCTGCTCAGGAGATCTGGCCTCTTTCCACTTCTCAGGGGTACAATAAATATCTCTTGGGAACCTCCCTGTTTCCACGACTCACTGGCCCTTGGATTGTAGGCTGACACTTCCCTGATCCATGTCTAAAATCCATATATGAGTGAGTATGTACTATCTTTGTCTTTTGTGACTGTGTTACCTCACTCAAGATGGTTTCTTCTAGTGCCATCCATTTGCCTGCAAATTTCAAGATTCCATTGTTTTTTTTTCTGCTGAGTCGTACTCCATTGTGTAAATGTACCACAATTTCTCTATCCACTCTTCAGTTGTGGGGCATCTAGGTTGCTTCCAGGATCTAGCTAATACAAATAATGCTGCTATGAACATAGTGTAACAGTCATCCTTGTTGTATGAATGGGCATCTTTTGGGTACATGCCTAAGAGTGGAATTGCTGGGTCGTGTGGTAGACTGATTCCCATTTTCCTGAGGAATCTCCATACTGATTTCCAAAATGGCTGTACAAGTTTGCACACCCACCAGAAATGGACGAGTGTTCCCCTTTCTCCACATCCTCTCCAGCATAAACAGTCACTGGTGTTTTTGATTTTAGGCATTCTGACAGGAGTAAGATGATAACTCAGGTTTTTTTTTGATTTGTATTTCACTAATGGCTAAGGATGTTGAGCACTTTCTCACATGTCTCTCAATCATTGAGTCTCCTCTATTGAAAATTCTCTATTTAGTTCAGTCCCCCACTTTTTAATTGGGTCCTTTGATGTTTTGGAGAATAGCTTCTTGAGTTCTTTATAAAATTTGGAAACCAGTCCTCTGTCGTATGTGGGGTTACTGAATATCTTTTCCCAATCTGTGGGTTGCCTTTTTGTCTTGATGACTGTGTCTTTTGCCTTAAAGAAGTTAGTAAGTTTCAGGAGGTCCCATTTATTAATTGTTGATCTCAGTGTCTATGCTACTAGTGTTATGTTCAGGAAGTAGTCTCCTGTACCAATTCATTCAAGGGTACCTCCCAGTTTCTCTTCTAACAGGTTCAGTGTGGCTGGATTTATGTTGAGGTCTTTGATCCATTTGGACTTACGTTTTGTATGTGGTAATAAACATAGATCTATATGCAGTCTTCTACATGACAATATCCAGTTATGCCAGCACCATTTGTTGAAGATGCTATCTTTTTTCCATTGTATAATTTTAGCTTCTTTGTCGAAAATCAGCTGTTCATGGGTTTATGGATTAATCTCAGAGTGTTCAACTCAATTCCATTGGTCTACCTGTCTATTTTTGTGCCAGTACCAAGCTGTTTCAGGATTAGAGCTCTATAATAGAGAGTTTGAAGTTAGGAATAGTGGTGCCTCCAGATGTTGCTTTGTTGTACAGGGTTACCTTGGCTTTCCTGGGTCTTTTGTTTTGCCATATAAAGTTGAGAATTGTTCTTTTAAGGTCTGTGAAGAATTGTGCTGGAATTTTGATGAGGATTGCATTGAGACTGTAGACTGCTTTTGGCAGAACTGCCATTTTTACTACATTGATCTTACCTATCGAAGAGCATGGGAGATCTTTCCATTTTCTGGTATCTTCTTTAATTTCTTTCTTTAAAGACTCAAAGTTCTTGTGATACAACCTTCCACTTGTTTGGTTAATATTACCCCAAGGTATTTTATCTTGTGTGTGGCAATTGTAAAGGGTGATGTTTCTCTGATTTATTTCTCAGCCCTCTTATCATCTGTATATAGTAGGGCTACTGATTTTATTGAGTTGATCTTGTATCCTGCCACTTTGCTGAAGGTATTAATCAGCTGTAAGAGTTCCCTGGTAGAGTTCTTTTGATCACTTATGTAAACTATCATATCATTTGCAAATAGTGAAAGTTTTTCCTCTTCCTTTCCAATTTGTATCCCCTTGATCTCCATTTGTTGTCTTATTGCCCTAGCTAGAACATCAAGTACAATATTGAAAAGGTATGTGGAAAGGGGACAGCCTTGTCTTGTTCCTGATTTTACTGGAATCACCTTGAGTTTCTGTCCATTTAGTTTGATGTTGGCTGGTGGTTTGCTCTATATAGCTTTTTTGTCATGTTTAGATATGTTCCTGTTATCCTAGATCTCTCCAAGACCTTTTCCATCAAGGGGTGTTAGATTTTGTCAAAGGCTTTTTCAGCACCTACTGAGATGATCATGTGATTTTTTGTTCCCCAGCTTGTTTATATGGTGGATTACATTGATTGATTTTCATTTGTTGAACCAACCCTGCATCCCTGAAATGAAGGCTACTTGATCATGGTGGATGAGGTTTCTGATGTGTTCTTGGATCCATTTGTTAGTATTTTATTGAGTATTTTTGCATCAGTGTTCATGAGGGAAATTTGTCTGAAGTTCTTTTTCTTATTTGTGTCTTTGTGTGGCTTGGGTACCAATATTATTGAAGCCTTGTAAAAAAGTTAGGCAAAGACCCTTCTGCTTCTATTGCATGGAATACTTTGAGGAGAATAGGAGAATAGGTATAATCTGTTCTTTGAATTTCAGGTAGAATTCTGCACTGAAGCCATCTGGCCCTGGGTTTTTTTTTTTTTTAGTTGGGAGACTTTTGATGACTGCTTCTATTTCCATAGGGGATATATGTTTATTTAAACTGCTTATCTGTTCTTGATTTCATTTTGGCAGGTGATATATATCCAGGAAGTCATTCATTTCCTTTAAATTTTTGAATTTTGTCGAGTACAGGTTTTCAAAGTATGACCTGATGATTCTCTGGATTTCCTCAGTGTCTGTTGTTATATCTCTCTTTTCATTTCTGATTTTGTTCATTTGCATGTTCACATTCTGCTGTTTGGTGAGTTTGGATAAAGGTTTGTCTATCTTGCTGATTTTCTCAAAGAACCAACTCTTTGTTACATTGATTCTTTGTATTGTTTTCCTAGTTTCTGCCTTATTAGTTTCAGCCTTCAATTTGATTATTTCCTAGTGTCTACTCCTCCTGGGTGAGTTTGCTTCTTTATGTTCTAGAGCTTTTAGCTCTGCTGTTAGTTCTCATCTTAGTGGATTTTTCCTGTGATGAAAATGAAGTTCCTTCATCTTTTTTGATTGATTTCAGTTTAAAGTCTAGTTTTTTAGAACCCCTGCTTTTTTCTTGAGACCATCTGATTGGAAAATCTTTTCCAAACCCTTAACTCAGAGGTGATGTCTGTCTTTGAGGCTGAGGTGTGTTTTTGTATGCAGCAGAAGGATGGGTTCTATCTTCGAATCCATTCTGTCAGCCTGTGCCTTTTTATGGGCGAATTAAGACCATTAATGTTGAGGGATATTAATGACCTTTGATTGCTGGTTCTCTTTTGTTTTGGAATGGTTGTTCTTGTATGTGGATTTCCACCACCTTCCTCTTTTGGGTATCAGTAAAGTGGGATTATCTATTTCCTATGATTTTCTGGTTGTAGTTAATGTTTTGGACTGGAATTTTCCTTCCAGAACTTTCTATAGGGCTGGGTTAATGGACACGTATTATTTAAATCTGGTTTTGTCGTAGAATAACTTGTTTTCTCCATCGATAGTGATTGAAAGCTTTTGCTGGGTATAGTAGTCTGGGCTGGCATCCGTGGTCTCTTAATGTTGATAGAATATCTATCCAGGACCTTCAGGATTTCAGACTTTCCATGGAGAAATCAGGTGTAATTCTTATAGGTTTGCCTTTATATGTGATTTGACCTTTTTCTTTAGCTGCTCTAAGTATTCTTGTTTATTTTGTATTCTTGGTGTCTTGATTATTATGTGGTGAGGGAACTTTTTTTGTGATCCACTCTATTTGGTGTTCTGTAAGCTTCTTGTACATTCATTGGCATGTCTTTCTTTAGGTTGGGAAAGCTTTTTTCTATGATTTTGTTGAATATGTTTTTTGTCCCTTTGAGTTGGGTTTCTTCACGTTCTTCTATACCTATTATCCTTTGTGTGTGTGTGTGTTAATGTTCATGTAAGTGTAAAAGTTAGTGCCTCTTGATCAAACAGGACATGAGGCCACACTGCCTGGTGCTGAGCTAGTAAGGTCCACTTGGAGATCCCTGACTCTCAGTAATGAGCTTTCTTGATGTTTCTGCTAGCAAAGTGAGCTTGGTCTCTTGAGCTCCCACAGAACTTGTCGTTTTTATGAATATCAGGCTAGATGCCTGTTTCTTCTCTCCACATAGCTCCTGACCTTACTTACCGGAGCAAATGCAGAAAAATATTTCCTGGATTTGTGGTTTACTTGAATTTCCTTCTGCTCTAGCTAACACATTTGAATTTGAGCTAATTTACAGTTCTACATCCACTGATATTTTTATTTGGTATTCACTAGAAGAATAAGTAAAAATAAAATGACATAAAAAGTGAAATTCTTTAAGCTTTACTATAGAGTAAACATGCCTATTAGTGATGTATTTCTTTTCACTTATCCACAGATATTGATCTCAATTTAGAACAAATTTCACCAAGGAAATTATTCATACAGTACTCACAGTAAAAGGTCCTAGGTAAAATAAATTCCAGTCATCTTCACAAAACTTGAAAAGTCCACTATACCTATCACGGTGTCCTATATTTCCTGGATATTTTGTGTTAGGGATTTGTTGTCCTTCAGATTTTCTTTCATTGATGAATCTATTTCTCCTAGTGTGTCTTCAATCTCTTCCATCTCTTGTATTCTGATGGTTATGTTTGTGTCTGTGGTACCTGTCTGTTTCCCCAGTTTTCCAATTTCCAGCATTCCTTCAGACTGTGATTTTTTTTATTGTCTCCATGTCAGATTTCAATTCTTGCATTGTTTGAATTGTTTCTTGTAATTTTTGCTTCCTGTTTTCCTCCCTTTCTTCCATTTTTTGGAATTTTTGTTTTGTTTTTTCTTCCATTTCTTTAAGGGCCTCTATCATTCCCTTTTGCTTTGTCCACATTGTGTTCAGGTCTTACTGGTGTAGAATCTCTAGACTCTGGTGGTGTCATATTTGTTTTTCTGTTGCTGGGTGTGTTCTTATATTGCCTTTTCTCCATCACTTCTTCCAATGGGTGTAGAAAGAGTCTCTTCCTTTCCTGGTGTGTAGGCGACTAGGATTCCCTTTCTGTGGGTGCAAGCAAATCCAATACACTCTGGCCTCTGCTCTCTGTCCTCTGCCCTGGGTTTGGGTAAAAGTGTACCAGTTCTCTCTGCAGGCTCCTGGTCACTTGGTCATCCATCGGGGGGCGTGGTGTGGGGTGGGAGTCGACCTGGCTGCAGTCCCCAAGGAAGGGGCTCCAAGAGAGGGCAAGCAGAAGGAAATTGGGTCTAAGATGGGGACCTGTTGCTCACCTCTCATTTTTTCTTTGAAAAAACATGTTTCATTAATTTTTTCAAGAATTTCATGCAATATATATTGATCATAGTTTTCCACACTCCTCCAATAAATGCCCTCATTTCTACCATTTTGTGTCTTTTTTCCATTTAAAATAGACTATCTTCCACATCCTCTTATTATTTCCTGGACCTTAGAATTAAGAATTGTGTTGCAAGTATAATGTAACTTGGGACAGTAACCCCAAACTCACCTGTTCTCTTCAATTTAACCAGGTGTGGCTTTCTGTAGTGATCTTTCTTCATCTACTACAAAAAAAAGCTTCTTTGATAAGGGTTGAGAGATAAAACTTTCTGTGAATGCAAGGATAGGTGTTTCAAATTTTTCATCATACTGGTTTACGAAAATGACAGTAGTAGGTTCTGTGGCCTCACCAAACATGGTTAGGTGCCTGATATTACAGTGTCAGCATGAAGTTCCTCTTATTAACTGGACCTTAAGCATAATATGGTGGCTATTATATCCCCCCCAAGTCGCTTCTAACTTTATCATCATCACTCACAAACATGACATTGAAATTGTTTCTCCAGCAGCAAATAAATCTTTAAAAAGTTATTTAAATTAAAAGCAATCTTATTTTATGTACCAATTCAAGTTCCCTCTCCCTCCCATCCATCTATTCTCCCATCCCTCCCCCACCCACTCTTCAGAAGGTGAAACCTCTCTTGGGAGATCATCAAAGTCTGTCACGTCATTTGGGGCAGGATGGAGGCCCTCCCATGTATATCTAGGCTGAGAGAGTGTACCTCCATAGGTAATGTGTTCTCAAATACCATTCATGCACTAGAGATAAATACTGATTACACTGCCAGAGGCCCATAGACTGCCCAGGTCCCCCAAATGACAACCTCATTATAGGGTAAGGGCATTTAAGGTAGCGTTTCCACTACTGCTTACAACCCACCATCCAATCCCCACTCCACTCTCCAGGGGCGGTGAGGCCCTTCATGAGGGATCTCCAAAGTCTGTCATATATTCTGGGTCAGGAACTAGGCCCTCACCAATGTGCCCAGGCTGAAAAAGCATCCCTCCATGTGGAATGGGCTCCCCAGAGGTAAATACTGATCTATTGACTGAGGCCCCAAAGAATGTTGAGTTATCGTTACTGACACCCACGTTCAGGGGTCTGGATGGATCCCCTATTGGCCCCTCAGCTATTAGTCTGGGGTCATGAGTTCTGCCTTGTTCAAGTCAGCTGTTTCTGTGGGCTTCACATGCCTGGTCTTGAACACTTTGCTCATCACTCCTCCCTCTATGCAACTGGGTTCCAGGAGTTCAGTTCAATGTTTAACTGTGAGTGTCTTCCTCTGCTTCCATCAGTTGCTGGATGGAGGCTCTAGGATGGCATACAAGGTAGTTGTTAATCACATTATCGGGGAAGGAAATTTAAGGTAGCCTCATCACTGTTGGTTAGATTGCCAGTTGGTGTTATCCTTGTAGATCTCTGCAAATCTCACTAGTGTCAGATCTCTCCTCAAACACATTATGGCTCCCTCTATGATGGTATCTCTCATCCTGCTCTCTTCTATTCTTTCCCCTAATCAAATTTCTTGCTTCCCCATGTCCTCCTCTCCCTTCCCATTCCCCCCTCACTTATTCCTAGCTCCCTCTCCCCTCCCCCTATACTCCCATTCTCCTCAGGAGTTCCTGTCCAGTTCCCCTTCTGTGGGGTACCATGCATATTTCTCTTAGGGTCCTCCCTGTTCCCAGACTCTCTGGCAGGAGGATTGTAGGCTGGCACCCTCCTGTGTAATGCCTAAAATCTATATATGGGTGAGTATATATCATGTTTGTCTTTTTTTACTGGGTTACCTCACTCAGGATGGTTTCTTCTAGTGTCATCAATTTGCCTACAAATTTCAGGATTCCATTGTTTATTTTTTCCACTGAGTAGCAGCACTCCATTGTGTAAATGTACCACATTTTCTCTATCCATTCTTCAATTGAGTGGTATCTAGGTTTCTTCCAGGTTCTGCCTATTACAAATATTGCTGCTATGAACATAGTGGAACAGATGTCCTTGTCGTATGAATATGCATCTTTTGGATATATGCCTAAGAGTGGAATTGCTGGATCTTGTGGTAAAGGGATTGTCATTTTCCTGAGGAATCTCCATACTAATCTCCACAGGGACTGTACAAGTTGGCACTTCCACCAGTAGTGTAAGAGTGTTCCCTTCTTTCTTATTTGGCAGTTAAATGATGTCTCTTCAAATCTGCCATTTTTCTCCCTGTAACTGTTGAAATTCCTGCCTAGGTATATTCTGTCATGTCATAAGTCAAAGTAGCTTTATTGATCAACCAATAATAGCAATATATATTCACAGTATCTAGAAAGACATCCCATTTCCTCTTTTCTATTTAATTAAAAGTAAGGTTTTAGTGTTGGCACAGTAAAACAACATATAACAAAACAGTTATTAAGCAAGAATTGTAGTTAGAATAGTCTATTTCTATTTTGAAAAATGAAAGAAAATACTTTATTATCTATCTTATCTTTGTGAGCCTAAACTTTATATCTAATTTATCTTTTATAATAACCAAGGAAAACTATAATTATACACATCAAGTATTCAGCTGTATCAATGACCCCAGAAGAATATAATTAACTAAGTAAAAAAAGAAGTATATTATAAGAAAATTCCAAAACTCTAGAATTGACAGTGACATCTGGCTTTGTAGACAGTCACACTAAGTTCTTCTGTAATGTTGAGGCATCCATCTTCAGTATAGTGGCCTATAGTGACTCTCAGACTTGGTAAAGCAGGAAATTTGAAACTGACCTAACAATATTGGCAGCTTGTCAGTCATTTTGCTCTGTGTCTTGTAGAATGTCTGGGATACTCTTTCATGAAGCAGGAACCCTGAAGAACAGACCCATCTTGTTTTGTCAAGTTCAGAAGTCACTTTTTTGTGGGTCCTGTATGTCCAGTTTACACAGCACAAAGTCAATGAGTCTAAGCAATGGCAGTTTCTTGCCCAAATGGCTATCCTTGCCACACTGAAAGCAAACTCTATAATGAGCTTCTTTGATGTCCATCATCCTCTTGAAGTAATTGGTGCTGCCAGGAGCAGGAAAGTCTCATTTGTTGAGAAAAGTCTAAGTTCTTAAAATATTTTAAATGCCATATTCTCTAGGTCTTCAAAGTTTTTGAAGATTATTTATCTCTATGAAATATATCTCTGCACATATGGAAAATCTAAATAATACAAGTATAAGTTTGACTATTACAGATTACTATTAATGTTCATTTCTTAACTATACATTGCATTGTTAAATGAGCTGTATAAACACAATACCTTAAACAAGAGTATATATATATACATACATTTAATAACAAAATTGATCTTAAATTTGTATTAATATTCAAATATCCTTTAAACAAGAATAGAAACATACATACACTGTAACAAAATTAACTTTAAATTTGTGTTACTATACAAAAATCCATGCCAGTGCAAAGTATCTGATAATAGTTGCCTTTTATCCTATATTCCTATGTTCCCCAAAATATATCAAACAACCATAACCCACCAAATAACCAAAGATCATCCATACTCACCCCTACTCTTAGGTATGTGGACATCATTTTCTTCAAATTGCTTCCAGTTGTCTATGGTTGAAGTATCTTTAAGGTCTCTGGGCCACTGATTGCTTGGAGATCTTTAAGGGAGTCTTGTTTAATAAAACCATATTAGCCTGGATGGAATCAACAGCTTTGGAAACAAAAGCAGAACTGCTTCTCCAAAGCAATGTATCATTTAAGTTTTGACTTCTATTTTAAAGGTAAGGGATTTTAAAATATTTAGGTTGGTATATTTTATTAGTGTCTCTTTCAATCTCATGTCTCTCAGCTGCTGTCCTTTGCTTCTCAGCAACAAAAATTTTTAAATCAACACAATACAATACAGGATCCAGACTCCCTGTGTATTTTCCATTTTTATGTAACTTCTGCTTTTATATTACTTTTACTGTCTCTTTAAATATTTTGTTTTATTTTCTATGTATTTCTTTTAATAACTATCTATACTCTTTTCCTCTCTCTCCCAAACCTACATACATATTTTAAATACACGGTGACCCATTGTCTGAATCTGTCTTTATTGTGTATCTGTAATCTTTTTTTTGGCTCTCTGTTTAAAACTGTTAAGCAGGTGTGGATAGGACCGTTACCAGCTGCTTTGGCTTTTGGTAAGTCCCACCATTCTTAGCTTTTCAACATGGCAAAGGTAGCAAGGAGCATTACAATTACCTCCCCCCCCCACCTCCACAATTCTGTGAGCAGCTGGCCCACAAACCGTTTTTTTTTCTCTATAAGTAAAAGCTAATTCCTCCATGCAGTGTGCACTGTCCTCAGTGTACCACAGTGGGAATCCACCATGCTGTGCTCAGGCCTGAATGACGTGGCCTCTTTCTACCACATGAGGGACACAACTAGGAAGCTGGTTTTGGCTGTATTTTGTGTGCATAGAACCCTTTTGTTTTAAGCTTTCTCAGGCCCTATGGAAATTTGGGAGCCTCACATTGGTACACCAGTTGTAACTGGAAATTTTTATGCATCTCACCTGATCCCACAGCCACATATAAAAGAATCACTCATATGCTTAAAATTAATTATAATTGTTTAGCTGATGGCTTATGATTTTTACTAGCTGGAACTTACATTTAAATTAACACATTTCTATTAATCTGTGTATTGCCAAATGCCCGGTGGTTTACTGGTGATGCTTGGACATCATCCTGCTTTGGTGTCTGGATGGCTGTGGGCAGATTTATAAAGTCCATAAATGCCTGAATAAAAGAATAACATATATTTGCATCTGCTCAAATATTCCTTCTTTCTCCCAGTATCTCTGCTTGGATTTCCAACCTAGCTATATTCTGTCCTGTTGTAGGACAATCCAGCTTTATTCATTAACCAATAAAAGCAACACATATTTTCAGTGTACAGAGGGACATCTTACATCAGGTTTTATTTTTGTTCGATGTTCTCACAGTACAGTAATGTTGGTGGGGAGAGACAGAAATAATAAATGCACATTCATACCAATGTATTTCTTGAGAACTGGAATGGACACTAATATGATTTATACAACCTGGGTGAGACTAACAAAAACAAATACCCATATGATTTTTGCAAGAATAATATTTGCTTATCTTTATTACAGAAAAAAAGTAATATCAGCATCTACATCATAGTTAGTATGACTGGAAACCCAAGAGTTGATTACTAAGTGCAAAATTGTTGGCTAAATTTTTATTGCACATTGAAATATATGTGAATATTAAGTTCAAGAACATCAAAGATTCCATTGAAAAATAAAATCTTCAAGTTTTAATGTATGTTTGTACACTGTATGTAGGCTTCATTACCTAAAATATTGACTTATTAGACCTCTGAAAGGATGTATTCAAAAAATCATATGCATAGCTCAATGAGGAGGTGATAGTATGAAGAAAATATAGAGACAAAATAGAAGGAAATAACATAATTTTCAAGGATGACAAGAAACTATTTCTGTTTGAAAAAAATCCAAATTTGAGGACAACATTTGCATTTGTATTTTATAAAATGTCAGTCTACCATAAGACCCAGCAATTCCACACTTAGGTATATACCCAAAGGATGCACATGTATACAATAAGGACATCTGTTCAACTATGTACATAGAAGCATTATTTGTAATAGCCAGAATCTGGAAGCAACCTATATGTCCCTCAACTGAAGAGTAAATAGAGAAAATGTGGTACATTTACACAATGGAGTACTGCTCAGTGGAAAAAACAATGGAACAATAATCAATTTTGTATGGAAAAACAAAAGACCCAGGATAGCCAAAACAACCCTGTTCAACAAGGCAACGTACGGAGGCATCACCATCCCTGACCTCAAGCTCTATTATAGAGCTATAGTCCTGAAAACAGCTTGGTATTGGCACAAAAAAAGACAGGTAGACCAATGGAATCGAATTGAAGATCCGGGTATTAACCCACACACGTACGAACATCTGATCTTTGACAAAGAAGCTAAAAATATACAATGGAATAAAGAAAGCATCTTCAACAAATGGTGCTGGCATAATTGGAGACTGGCATGTAGAAGAATGCGGATCGATCCATGTTTATCGCCATGCACAAAACTTAAGTCCAAATGGATCAAAGACCTCAACATAAATCCAGCCACACTGAACCTCTTAGAAGAGAAAGTGGGTGGTACCCTTGAACAAATTGGTACAGGAGACAGCTTCCTGAACATAACACCAGTAGCACAGACAGTGAGATCAACAATTAATGAATGGGACCTACTGAAATTGAGAAGCTTCTGTAAGGAAAAGGACACAGTCAGCAAGACAAAAAGGCAGCCCACAGAATGGGAAAAAATATTCACTAATCCCACATCTGACAGAGGGTTGATCTCCAAAATTTACAAAGAACTCAAGAAGCAAGTCTCCAAAACATCAAAGGACCCAATTAAAAAGTGGGCTGCAGAACTAAATAGAGAGTTTTCAATAGAGGAGTCTAAAATGGCTGAGAGGCACTTGAGAAAGTGCTCAACATCCTTAGCCATCCGGGAAATGCAAATCAAAACAACTCTGAGATACCCATCTTACTCCTGTCAGAATGGCTAAAATCAAAAACACCAAGGACAATTTATGCTGGAGAGGATGTGGTGAAAGGGAACACTCCTCCATTGCTGGTGGGAGTGCCAACTGGTTCAGCCACTTTGGAAATCAGTATGGAGATTCCTCAGAAAAATGGGAATAAACCTACCACAAGACCCAGCAACTCCACTCTTAGGCATATATCCAAAAGATGCCCATTCATACAACAAAGGTGTCTGTTCCACTATGTTCATAGCAGCTTTATTTGTAATAACCAGAACTTGGAAGCAACCTAGATGTCCCTCACCCGAAGAGTGGATAGAGAAAATGTGGTACATTTACACAATGGACTACTATTCAGCAGAAAAAAATAATGGAATCATGAGATTCGCAGGCAAATGGATGACACTAGAAGAAACCATCCTGAGTGAGGTAATCCAGTCACAAAAAGAGAAACATGGCATGTACTCTCTCATATATGGACTTTAGACATAGATCTGGGGAGTGCCAGCCTACAATCCTATGGCCAGAGAGTCTGGGAAACAGAAACTTCATTTAGTGGCTGGTTAAGTACTAAGCTAAACTCAAGAAAGCCAGTAACAAAGAGGGAGGATTGATGATCAAAGGGATTAAGACTGGGCTGGTTTAACCCCCAGAAACAGCTGACCAGACAAAGGTTAACTCTTGAATCCCAGGCATCAGCCTGGGAATCCAGCATGGGACTGATCAATACCCCCTGAATTTGGGTGTCAGTGAGGAGGCCTAGGGAACCTATTGAGCCTTGGGCAGCAGATCAGTACCCATCCCAAGTATACACACGGACTTTGGACTCCCATAGAACAATGTGAGGTGCACTCTCACCGTGAACTCTTGGGGAAGGGTCTAGGCCCTGCCCTATATGAAATGACAGACTATGGACACCCCCATGGAGGGCTTCACCCTCCCTGGGGGAATGAGGGGATAACGGGGGGGGTTTGGGGGGAGGGCACGGGAGGAGGGGAGGGAATGGGAGCTGGACCTGGAACTGACTTGTAAAGCAACCTCGTTTCTTATCTAAATTTAAACTGGAAAAAAAAGAAAGTTATTTGAATGCATGTTAAACATTAATGTAATTTTTGAAAGGTTATATCTGATTTTTTTTTACCAAAATAAATCTGGAGAACAAAAAAAAGATAACAGCTATATCTTCCCAAATATTCATACAAGTATAAAAAAAGAAATATCCTGAAGCAATAAGTGTGATTTAATTAAAACGTAGTATTTCACTGAGTGAAATTACTTAGAATGAAAGCAAAATGCTGCTTCTAGCTGACTCCGTTTATACCAAGTTCATAAACGGGAAACTCATGGTATTAGATGCAATCTCCTATGACAATAACTACTATGCAAGAGCATCAGTTGGGTTCTGGAAGTTGATAATATTCCATAAATATACATACATATATATTTATGAAAAATACATTCAGAAATAATACCTAAGTTCCTGGCAGAGAATTTATTAGATCATCTTAATTTTCATTTTACAGGTTAATAAGCAGTCTCAAAATTTTAAAAGATATATTTAGTTTGGCTTTCACAATATTGGCAGAAGAAATGGACACATCATCATTGATCAAAAAAATCTCAGATCCTACAATGCAGACGTACACCAACACCACAGCAGACTTGTCTGTCTTTGTTGTTTGTCAAGGCAGGCTTGTCTTAGCATTCTCATTGTGCTCACAATGCGAAACTGGATTTCTCTTTCCTCAGTCATTTGCCATAACATGCATTATACATTCATTTCTAAATATCATTTTATTCTCAGAAGACAACTTATTTTTAACTCAGAACTAATGAAAGTAATTACATCATAGGCAAAATGAGCCGATGAATCTGTCTGTCTTTCTCAATTATTCCTCCTGAGGTTCTCTTATTCACTGATCGATGACATAAGTCATCGATCACATCAGTCTTTACTATATTATGATGAAGTAACATCTATATTGTTGACATTCAAACCAGTAGAATAAAACATAACCTTATGTAGTCTTTCCTAGAGTATGTGTTCTAAAAAGTGCTGTGGGTGCAAATATGTCATAAAGATCTTTTCATGTTCATATATAAAGGGATGAAAATTACACATTACTCTATACGACATCACAAAATAAAAGCCAGGGTCCTTTCTCTACTTGCAGACATACATTGTAGTCTGGTTTTATATGGGTATTTGTGACTATGAATAATTTAATAACACATGGATGAGAGGGTAGTTTTCATCCCAACAAGTATTCATTAGCATCTGTCCAAACTTGCCCTAAAATACCCTGAAACTCCTAATGAATTGAGCCTTGCTTTGCAATACCATGAAACACCAAAGGGGAAGCAGGGAGTTAAAACAAATAGCTCCTGTATATTATCAACTTATTTCTGGTAAGATATTAAACTAAAACTAAATGTGTTACAGAGAATTAACCCCCAAATCTAATGATAACAGCTGACTCTCTAACTGTGATTCAGAAAATAGTGACAATGTTTATTATTTTACCAAATTATACATCGATATTATGAAAAACAAATTAGAACAAGTAAAAGCATACTGAATGCCACCAGGTAGTGGACACTTGTAACCCTAGAGCTCAGGAGGTGTGTACAGTACCATCATCTGTTCAAAGTCATCCTAAGGGAAGTAGTAAAGGGCCAATCTGAGATAAATGATATCCATCTCAAATAAAATAAAAGCAGCCAGACCACATTGAAATCATAGAAGTAAATATTAGCTATGAAGAAAGCTTATTTAACATCTCCTCAGAAGGTTCCCATGAATATATTTATAAAATAATTAGCTTTGTTTAGTTTTTGTGTCGCAGCATTAAATTATTTTACACTTTTCATTTTCTTTAATTTGTCTGTATCGATTTATAAAGCTGTTACTTGTATTCAGTAATAAATGGTAAATTGTACTTTGAATAAATTCAGTTTGATTTCACACTCTCAGAAAATGACATCTCCTGTTGTGTAAATTATAATTTTATTTTATTGGTTGACAAGTATTCTATGATATCATCTTAAATTCAATAGTCATTTTACCAACAAATACTGAGTTTAGCTGCTTATTTTTTAGTGATCTTATATTTTTAATAATTACTTGACTATAGATAATTTCCATTAAAAATGACAGAGGACAGAAATCCAAGGGGAAAGGCAGGATTCAGAAAGCTGACTAAACTTGGTTGTACCTATACACCTCTATCTTAGGTTTCCTAAAAATGTTAAGAACTAATAAAAATAAGCCCCTCAACTAAAGAGTGGATAGAGAAAATGTGGTACATTTACATAATGGAGTACCATTCAGCAGAAAAAAAAAAACAATGAAACCTTGAAATTTACAAGCAAATGGATAGCACTAGAAGAATCCATCCTGAGTGAGGCAACCCAGTCACAAAAAGACAAACATGTTATGTACTCCCTCATTATTGGATTTTAGACATGGATCAGGGGAGTGCCAGCCTACAATCGCACAGCCAGAGATTTTTGGGAAACAGGGAGGACCCTAAGAGAGATATGCAAGGTACCCCACAGAAGGAAAATGAGGCAACATCTCCTGAGCAAATTGAGAGTATGGGGGGAGGGGAGAGGTACATGGGGGCGGGAGGGAAGACAGGGGGAGAAGAGGTGGGGAGAGGAGGACATGGGGGAACAGGAAGATTGATTCTGGGGAAGAATATAGGAGAGCAGGATGAGAGATATCATAATAGAGGGAGTTTGAGGAGAGATCTGGAATTAATGAGATTTCCAGAGATCTACAAGGATGACACCAAATAGCCAACTAAGCAATAGTGGAGAGACCAACTTAAATGCCCCTCCCTGATAATGAATTCGATTACTTCCTTATATGCCATCTTAGAACCTTCAACCAAGGACAGAGGCAGACACCCACAGCTAAACACTGAAGTGAATTCCTGGAACCAGTGACAGTGAGGAAGGACTGTTGAGCAAAGGGGTAAAGACTGGGCTTGTTTAACCCACAGAAACAACTGACCTGAGTATGGGCCAGTTCTTGGACACCAGACTGATGGCTGGGAGGCCAGCATGGGACTGATCCAGACCCCCTGAATGTGGGTGTCAGTGAGGAGTGTTAAGAGAAGCTTTTCCTTTGCTAGCTGCTTTGGTTTATCCCCCGCCAGTCGCCTGGGCTCTGCCGCGCCAGCCTGGTTCTAGATCCGCATCAGTCCCAAATAAACACACAAGAGGCTATATTCATTATGAAGCTGTTGGCCTTGCTTTTTTCTTACTGGCTAGCTCTGACTTAAGTATTTACCCCATAATTGTTAATCTAAGTATGTCTCTTACCGGAGAGGTTTCCGAGCTGCCTACCCCAATGGCGGTTACATCTCGACTCTCTTGTGTTTCTCCTACCCAGAATCCTCCTGGATTCCTAGCCCCACCTATCTAGATTCCTATTGGCCAGACAGTGCTTTATTAGCATAAGACTTCCCCAACATCTTGGTTGGTCAAACCACAGAAGTCTGGAAGAAATCCTCAGCTTTTTATGTTCTGTGGAAACATAAGCAAAAACTCCTTTTCCGAGTAACATATCCTTATACTTAAATTTTGAAGTCAAGGCATTGTCAAAAGATAGAAGTTGGATTAATTCAGCAGCATTTATAATCAAGTGTACTTTAGCAGCAGTTCCTTCCTGAGCAAGCAAAAAACTGAAAAACACAATAGTGTACAGTATCCAGACTCTCTGTGTATTTTCCATCTTTGTGTGGCTTATTTATTTATCTATTATTATTATTACTCTATTTCTTTCACTTTTGTTTATTTTTCTCTGAGACAGGGTTTTCTTCGGAAACCTGCCTGCCTCTGCCTCTGGGGCAATTCCTACTGGCATGCGCCACCACAGCCGGCTTTTGCATTTATTTACCACTTTGCCGTTTCATTTTCTCTCTCAATCTCACGTATATTTTTAAACACACTGTAAACCTTTAAAGGTTTTGTTCATCCAAGTCTGACTTTACTGTAAATCTTTATGTTTTTCTGGCCACGTGTCTTATCTGTTAAACCCGAGGCAGTTTAAACTGCCGTTTCAAGATGGCGGGCGTAAGCGTGACTCCAGGTTACCGCCTCAGTCCATGCTGACCTCCAGCAAAAGCTGCCACTTCCAGCTGTACGTATACCCCTTTCAATCGGTAGCAGATTGAACTCTTAAAACAACCTTGGTGGTTTTTTTTTTCTTTTTATGCCGAGTCAGGAAGACTCCGGTAAGCGAGCCACGTGAATCTCGGCTTGTCGCTAGCAAAACAGAGCACACCTGAGAAAAATGCTGCTACCAAAAATCTGTGCTTCTCTCCATTCTTCTGTTTCTAAAATTCCTTTAAAGCTTTTGTTGTTTTGCGTGGAAATTCAATCCCACTTCTGACACCATTCTGTTAAGAGAAGCTTTTTCTTTTGTTAGCCGCTTTGGTTTATCCCCCGCCAGTCGCCTGGGCTCTGCTGCGCCAGCCTGGTTCTAGATCCGCATGAGTCCCAAATAAACACACAGGAGGCTGTATTAATTATGAAGCTGTTGGCCTTGTTTGTCTCTTACTGGCTAGCTCTGCCTTAAGTAATTACCCCATAATTGTTAATCTAAGTATGTTTCTTACCGGAGAATAGTTCCCGGCGTCCTACCCCCATGGCGTCACATGTTGACTCTCCTGTGTTTCTCCTACCCAGAATCCTCCTGGATTCCTAGCCCCACCTATCTAGATTCCTATTGGCCAGACAGTGCTTTATTAGCATAAGACTTCCCCAACAGAGGAGGCCTAGACAATCTATGGGGCCTTGAGTAGTAGATCAGCATTTATCCCTGGCATACAGATGGACTTTGGGTGCCCCTCCCAAAATGAGGGATGTTCTCTCAGCCTGAACTCCTGCGGGAGGGCCTAGGCCCTGCTCTGAATGAAATGACAGACTCTAGATACCCCATGGAGGGCCTCACCCTCCCTAGGAAAAGGAGTTGGGATTGGTAGGAGGGCATGGGAGGAGGGGAGGGAGAAGGAGCTGGGATTGACATGTGAAGCAACCTTGCTTCTAATTTAAATAAAAACTATAAAAACATAATGAAATGCCTTATGAAGTTACATAAATCAAACTTGTGTGCCTTAAATCATAACAGAGGTAAGAAAGCCTAAAATTCTGGTGTGATGCCACATTTATAAATTGAAAAGAAGACAAGAAAAATGCTGATATGTATGGTCACAGTTTGGTATGTCCTTGCCCAAAGTGACACGTCCTCTCTCAGAAGTTGTATCTCCCAGAAGTTATATGTCCAACCTGTAATTCACTGTCTGCATGCCTCTCAAAACAGTCACAACGGCTACCCAATAAAGCAGTGTGTCAAAAGTCTAAAGTCAAATCTTCTTTATATGGCATAAAATATTTGGGAGTGCAGAGATGCAGCCCAGCACCCACAAAGTAAAGATAATCAGAAATAAAATTTAATACACTCTATGTGTCAGATGTAGACAAAGTCTAAACAATTAAATTTGCATGTAATTACAGCCTCTGGAAGAGAGATATGTGGTGTAGAAAAAACATTTAACATCAAAATCACACATATTTGATTATAAATATATGTATACATATATATACATACATAATCAATACAATACATTATTTGAGAAATACAAATTAAGTTCATAGTGAGTTACCAGTTCGCACCGTCAGAATAGAAATTATTAAATACATGGAAGATAAATGTAAGTGACAATGTGGGAATGCTTACACACTGTTGAGAGACTTGCATATACAGATTTAACAAAAACTAAAATCAAAGGTATGATTAGATAACAGTCATTCTAATAGGTATATAACTAAAGAAAACTATTTGTCTCAGGAAAAAAGAATAGAAAGAAAACTATCACATTATGTTGAAGAGACATCTGTAGTCCTAACTTTATTCCGAGTTACCCAAGAGTACATAAGTGGATGAATGGATATAGAAAATATGTCATATTCATAAGGGAATATTATTAAAACGTTACAAGAGCAAAATACTGTAGTTTTGCCAGCATGAAGCCATTTGCTAAGTGACATAAAACTGACATAGAAACTATATATTTTGATTCATACATATAATCTAAAACAAAGTAACTCATAGGAGCAGAAAGAGGAATAGTGGCAACAAGAGCAAGGAGTGAAGGGGAAAGCAGAATGTGTAGGCTAAAGAGTATAATGCTTCAATTTTCAACCATTATTTGAAGGAATGAGTATATTAGTGACTTGTTTCAGTAATTCCACAGTATATTTATGTATTTAACAAAATATATAAATTATATATTAAAAGAAACTCACAGAAGATATTACTAAAACATATCTCCAAATGCTCTCTGACTATTCCTAGAGAAATATGAACCAAACATCTATTTATCATAGTTAGGGCACCAAATACAGAACAAGTTAGTTTCCCCAAGTCTAGTTTAGTGAATCAGCGAACTTATTCATTTGGGATACAGGAATAGTTACTAGCAGGAACATGGATGTCTGAAAGGCAGCTGTATCACTGAAATGTCTAACCAGGTTTGAGTGACAACATAGCACATAGCATCCCTGAGCTCCTTGTCTGACCATCTTCTCTCTCAGGCAAACACTACTGCTTATGTATTCTTTGGGGAGCTTCATTAATTTTTCAAGTTTTAGTAACTTTCTCAGTTTTAAGGAACCTCAATTGAGAAAAATATTTCAATTTAGAGGAAATAGCTACATCACACTTCAATCTCTTATATTCTTTCTGTGCCCTGTTTCCTAAAGGTATACAGAAGTGTTGATTTTTTTTCTTCCATCAGTAGCTTAGTACTAGTACACTGCGAACATAAACATACAGGCTTGGAGGCAATTTGGCTGGAACATGACATTTGCTTAAAAAAATTAAGAGTGGCCTCATCACTGAAGTTCATAACTTTCTAACCCCTGAGTATTTACCCTGGCTTGCAATTCCAGTTAACTTCTTCCTGTGCAATGAGCCATCTAAAATACAGTCCAAGTAAGAGTCAGTTGAACTTAGTAAGCTAAAACACAACTTAAAAAAATATGAGGAAGGTCTAGCATAGTGTTTAAAATAAAACCCAGCACTCCTACCAATTGTGCCATCTGAAGAACAATATTGAAAACAATACTAAGTGGTACAGATGGTAGATTATCCTCTCTAGCCCTCCTCTTTGAAAAGAACAAAGATTAAAAAATGAAAACAAAGAACATAGGGGATAATAAAAAGAAGAAAGGGAATCAACAAGGGAGTGAGAAAGAGGGTAGAATATAGGAAAAAATGAAAATGACAAAAGGAGAAGGGGACCCACTCATAGAAGAGTTATTCTGTGGAAAAGAGAGGTCTCTAATTAGGAGCTTTCTCTCCTGAGTGTGCTTATTCATTCATATGAAGCCTTACAAGAACTTTTGGAAATGATTTAAAACATATTTAATTGCAGTGAAAAATACAAACTTTTTTGCAAGTACAACAAAATTCTAAGGGTTTTTGGTATATTAGATTTTGGCACTGAGGTGCTGGCAATGAAACTCAAGAAAAAGTCCCTTTTGGGAGTGGTGAAAAGAATTTTGAACTTAGGACAACATTTGCTTTCTTTAGATGGAACTGATCCACACAATGAGTATTGGAAAAAGGGGATCTAAGATATTTATTTAGAGAGAGCAATCACATACAATAGAAGCTGGGTCACCACTCTAATGTCTCAGAGCCACAGCCAGGATCTGAGAGAGAACTTTTACTTTCCTTCTCCCCTTATATCTCTTGCCTTTCCCACATCCCTCTGTCCATGCCCCAAACAGACGTGTCCAGTACCTCAGGTACGTGAGATCTCCCCTTTTAGTCTAAATAAAAGATTTAGACTTGATACAAAACTCAAACATGTACAGCATAAATATATAGAAGATGACAAAAAATATAATCTACTTATATTCCATCCTAAGTATATCTATCCCATCTAAACCCTAAACTTATCTGAAAGAGATATCCAAGTTTGTACACTTCTTTCCAATCCCAACCTAAAATAATTGAAAGCTTACGCTATCAGGTGTAAACTATCCTGCAATATCAATAGTAGGGAAAGGGGGTGTATTATTTTCAAAATTACTTCCTGCTGAAGTGGGATGATGACAACCTCATGAGATCCTGTAGGAAAAAACATTAATGTAATGAAAGTCTCATTTGCATTCAGTCTCTGTTGGTGGGAGATGCTTGATTGAAGTTTTTGACTGAAGTTCTAATGTTGATTGAAGCTCTACAATCCAAGGCTCTGGCCAGATTGTAGAAGGTGCACCATATCAGTTCATTGGTTATGGTTGTGTAGAATGATGTAGTCCCAAACCAGTTTCAGGATGGTACTTGTCAGGTGGAGCTGATGATGTGAGGCCCCATTTTCTTTCTGAAGTTTTTAAAGATTGCTGTTAGGAAATTCCTTGTTTTCTGTGGAAAACTGAAATGTTAATGATACCTGAGAAATTTTCAACTTTTATATGTATTCATATGGGGAAAGGCAGCAATAAGGAAGATTTTAAATGTGAGGGAAATAGACTTTCAGAGAAATATAAACATATGGCAGTCTCTAGATTTGTTTTCCTCTGTCTTACATCAGTTGGTCCCTTGATATAATACAGAAACTGAATTTTATTTTACCAACATGCTTGGATTTAGAGGTAAACTTATCCCACTTCTGACACCAAATGTAGATGGAACTGATCCAAGCAATGAATATTGGAAAAGGGGGCTCTAAAATATTTATTTAGAGAGCACAGTCACTTACCTTAGAAGCCAGGTTAGCATTCTAAGGTCTCTGAGCCTCAACCAGGATCCAAGAGAGAGCTTTTATTTTCTTTCTCCCCTTACATCTCTCCTCTTTCCCACATCCCTCTGTCCATGCCCCAAATGGATGTGGCCAGTAACTCAGGTATGTGAGATCTCTCCTATAGCATTCCATTTTAAATGGTTTCATAAACATTTGTTTATCAAAGAATATTCTAATCAGATGGCCTATGGACTAAATCAAGAGAAAAGTACAGACACTGTCTATCTTTGCTACATGTTTGAGATACAAGTAAATTGGAATCAAGAAACTCAGAGAGAAGTCCTGACAGGGGAGTATATAAAAAAAAAGTTTGCAAAAATATTTTAAAATGACTGCTTTAACAGGATAGGAACAAGTCAGTTCACGCCAATTTTCTTTAAATATCAAACGACAGGGTGACCTTTTATATTACAGTTGCACTATAACTAGAGGGTGAGCTACAGAGCAGGAGAAAAAAAATGACCTCTAAGGCCTCTTATGTCACTCTGCAGTGCTTTGATTCTAAGAGAAACAAGTGACTGTTTAGAATTATATCAAAGACTTTCTAGTGTCACTATAGTTTTGGCAATTACTCCAGTTGTTTATGGCTTGTACATTTCATATGGGGATTGAAGTAAAACTAAAATTACTACAGTTCAAGGAAATAGCAAAGACATTGATCCTTCCCATAATCATCAAGTTTTTCTGAGAGTCACAGTGTGGTCACATTCATAAGCCATGGTTGCCACTACAGAAGCTGTGTAGGATCAGTAGAAAAAAGTGTCCCCCAAAGCCTCATTACAGAGTAAATGAAATTTGACCTTTTGGTCCAATGTTGATGTCTTATCGTTAGGGAACAAATCACTAAAAATGGCAAATGTGTCCAATTTCTGCCTGTTACAGATTTGGAATAAGGGGAATGGTGTAGAATAACTAAACAGAGCCATTTTGTAAGTTATAAAAGATAGGCAGCCTCAAATACTGCCAGGTTTTCAACTATGTTACCCAAGACAGTTTGTAGTTCATTATCAAGTGAAAAAAATCAATGTCTCCTTATTAACTCTGTAGATGAAGTTTCCAAGTGTTTGTCATAAAATTCAAAGTTTAGTCTCCCTAACCACAAAAGTAAATGATAAACAGAAGCCCTATTATCAGGCTTAATATCTCTCCACCTGCTGGCATCTCTAGACAGCAAAGAAAAAGTATGGCCGTTTCACCTGGATAGTAATCTGACTAAGAGTGGGTCTGCTGACATTCTACCCTTTTGATGTATGTAATGCCCTTAAGGAGGGCTAGGCATGGAGTTCAGGTGTAGAGCATGTATGTAATATGCACTGAGCCCTGAATTCAATTACTAGTACTAGAAATAAAATGTCTTTTGACTGTAATTCTGTGAGTATATAAAACATCACACAATTAGACAAGAGTATATATAATATGTGTGGAGAATTATGTATATTTATCAACAGAATATAGTTTAATTTCCAGAGAGAAATCAGTGATTAAAAGCCAGAGTGTTCCATAATCTGCTACACATATTTTGCCTTAGATAAAGTGCTTGCCTTGCTTATCATTTCAGTGATAAAACCCTGGAGCTAGAATTCAATTAATTTGCATATCCAGGCCAGATTATATAGAGAATGAAATTCATAAGACTAAGATTTAGCAACTCCAGGCTCTAATTCTATCTCTGCTGCTGACTACTTCTGTCTCACTTATCACCTATCCAGTTCTTTCATCTCTCCAACTTTCATTTCCTCATCTGTGAAGTGAAGGAAACTGACTTCGCAACTTCCCTTCTAGATGACAAAGTTTAACACTAATGTCCCACAATTTTTAACCTGGTAATGCACAATTCCATTTTGAATATGCAGTGATTTTTCCTGTGTGTTGAGACCTAAGGCAAAGCAACCCTTCATTGATTTCTTGCAGAAGTATGCCTTTTTCTGATGTTAAACGCCCCACTGGACTTGTTTAATTTGAAGAAATGATCCCACTGAGCCCTGTGTGAAAAGAAACTGCCACCATGTGAATATTTACCCACCACATTAATCTAGACATGAAAGATTCCAGCTACTATTCATTCCATTAATATTTCTGTCTAGTGGCTTTGGAGTAATCACTAACTTGTGATCTCTTCCCCCAGAAAGAACTGGAACAATGTATACATACATTTCACTGATAATTGAATGACTTGGTGATTCAAGCTTGCTCTGATCATCTACAGGCAAAACAGTCTTTAAAATAAAAATATTTCTGTGGTGAAAAGGCTATGTTAATTTATTATCCAAGGGCTTATTCATTGGGGTCTTTTTAATTACAAGATATACAATGGCAATTTCCAATTGCTTTACAGTCTAGAACAATGATTTAAGAGTATTTTGTAACTAAAATGCAAGAAAAGATACATGATAACTCAGTGTAGTGTGACTAAAAAAGGAAAGATACGTGAGGTTAGATTTAATACTGCCACTTATACTTTTTGTGACATTCCTTGTGAGTTTATCACCGTCTTTTAGTCTCCACAACTATTCTGGATGTTTTGGTGAGAACTTCCCAGGGAGAAAGGGAACACAGAAGTCAACTTACCCCAGACAGTGAAAACACAATAGATACTTTGGTGATGACACTAAATTCCACTTGGTGAACCAATGACTTTGTCAGGGTTGCTTCCAGGATCAAAGAGCTGCATCATTTAAAAAGCCCAGTCCAACATGGGTAACCATAACAGAAAGATTAAATTCTGGAGTTTTCTGCATGACTTAGGAGCAGCTCAACAGGTCCTAGATCCTGGTCTCAAAAACTTGGCTGGCCAAAATCTACATGTCAACACTGTTCTGTATTCTTACAGATGATCCCTTGTGAATTTTTAAAATTTCATGTCTCCAACAGGGGTACTTTATTTCCTGGGTCTCCTGGCCATCCTTCTTCCTGTAGGGAATATCAAAATTGGGTGGAAACTCCTTATTCAATACACGGAAATGAAAGACTAAGAAAACTTTCAGAGCACCTTTTCTGCTCCTTCTATCCTTCAAGACCCAGTTTCTGTTTCTATTTTTTTTTTATAACCTGAGAGGTCTGTTAGGATTCTGGTGCTGTTCTAGCCTCAAACTAAAGTGTTTCCAGAGAGAAACACCTTATGATTTTCCTTCCGTTTTTCTTGTTTAACCTTTATCTTTTATTTGAACATTCTTTTCTAAAACAGTGCTCCATTAAGATTGTTTTAATTAACTGTGGACTGTGAGTTACCTTCTTATTGTGCTCAAAACAATGTGCATACAATCCCTTTCTGTCTTTTACTCATATTGACTCCTTTTCAGTCACCAGCTGGTGTTTACTAAGTTAATAATAACTTAGTATTTGTAGTCTTCAATGTTGGAGTCCAGGAGAGCGATGAACATTATAATTAATCAGTAAATTATTCTCACTATACCCCATGAGAGTGAAGTGGAGTTAATACTAGCCATGGCACTGGAATTGAGAGTGGGAGAAAGATGGATTCCAACAGAAACTTCTAGGCACTATTTGTGGAAACAAAATTATGAATGCTTACACAAGATCATAGCTCTTACTTTCATCCATGATGTCTGAGCCAAAGAAAACAGATGATATTGTCCTCTAATTTAGCTCACCCTACTCCTATTTTGCCTGCCTTTGGAAACTCTCATTTTTGTTTCTATCCCTCGAGACATTTATATTCTCTATGATCAAGAGTGCCTTAACTGTTTCACTGATTCTACTCAGAAGACAATTGGTAACTGCATTCCTAAACTGCCTGCCGGTTGTCATGTTCACATAAAAGGCACTCCTGATGTTCATTTTCCTTTAAATAAGCATATACTTTGGACATGAGGCAATTTGACTTCTTTAGTAGCAGCCATTAGGCTACTTTGATCTTTGCCTTAGGCAAAACATTTAAAAGCCAACTGACTAGCAATAGAGAACTATTTCAAGAGGTAAGAGCACTGGTCACTTTTCAGAGGACCAAATATCAGCACCCACTTGGCTGCTCAAAACTATATGTAACTCAAGTCCCAGAACATCTTATACCCTCTTCTAAATTCTAAGAGTGCCAGGTATGGACTAACTACACAGAAATAAATGCAGATGAATCACATATGCATAAACCTTAAACGAACACAGTTAGACTATATCGTGTTCTAGTGCTGGCCATCTTAACCACTCCTCAGAAACATTGAGACAACTAATTGAAGACTTTTAAACCCAGTCAAGGGAGTTTCAACACGTTTGTAACCCTACAACCACTTCCACATTGGTGAGAGGGGAACTTGCCCTGGTAGTCTGACAGAAGTACTTTCATGACTGGTACAGAAAAGAAGACAGTGATTGACCCATAACACAAATATCTAGATACTACTGCTATTAACTTACCCAATGTGTGCTATGTTAGATATCAGTGCCCATGATGAGTCTAGAGATTACATGGATTAATAAAATCAAATAATTATCTTGCTCATTGTCTCTACTTTTTTGAGGTACATCCATGATAGAAAAACATACTGTCAATGTAGCAGGCATCACATTAAAGGGGTGAAAACACTCTGAGGGAACTCAAAGGCCTCCAAATATGTACTGACATAAAATTTAGGTACCATGTAGACGCTTTTGTTTAACTGAATTATGAAAGATAGGGGCATTAATAGTGACATCTCAACTATCACTTCTTCATCATATCCCTGTCTGAATTCTTTATCAATTACCTGCACAACTGTCTAAATGATCTATAGAGATAAATGGATTATACCACCTGCCTTTTTTCTGTTAAAATAAAATCCAAAATTCCATACTATAGCCTTTCCTTTCTGGCATGTAACAAGCTCTCACTGTTTCATTACATAGAATTCCTTGTCATTCACAAACTTCAAAACATAAGGCTATTTTTCTGCTCATTGGACTACACAAGTTGAATCTTGTTGTAGTCCCTTTATTTGTCCTATTTCTTTCATTTCCTCTGAGACTATCAGCTCCATTGCCCTCTGTTCAAGTACATGGCTTACATAATTTTGACATTAACCTCCCCACAAAAACTGATTTTCAGACCAACTCTCCCTTGTTACCTATTATAAATGAGGACTATTCCTCCTCAGCACATCTTCTGTTCACTTGTGTTTCTTTTGAATTAAAGGCCAAGCATCAACAATAACAGATTCATAAACTCAATCTACCTCAGGCAGTGCTTTGTCCACAAGTCGTTTTCTTTATACTATTGATTTAACCTGCCATTTCTGAAATGTTGATTTGTATAATGGGCCTCTTAAGAAGACACATCAATACCTTTGGTGAGCTGCTCAGAGGCATTAGACTTCTTTTCCCAGGCTTTTTGACTTTATAGGATGTCTGTTACTTGATATCATGGATGGAACCCCTAAAGTAACAACTTGTTCTCTTACAATTCCAGAACAATCCAAGTTCAAGTTTTCAGAATATATGATTGAAACAAGGCCTCCTTGGCTTGCAGATGGCAGCCTTTTTGTGCATATTCTTTGTGTACATTTGGTGCTTACTCTAAAATTCTCAGTTTCACACAATGCTACAAATTATAATTAAAGACTACCTTAATGTATCAAGAGCCTTAATTATCCTATCTCCAAACACACTTCATTAAATTTTGTTTGTGTAATCTCTGTAGGACTCTGTGCTTTGTGGTAAACATGTGTATATACAGGTGCATACACACATGTAGGTAGAGGCCTTTGGGCATCTTTCTCAGTGACTCTGCTTTAAATTATTTTTATTATATTTTTAGATCAGCAATTGTATACAATAGCCGGCCATCAAGCTTTGGAGATTTACGTCTCTAACTTCATCCCAGCACTAGGGCTGCACATGAATGTCACTCCACTCTGTTTTTATTTGGGTACTGGGGATCTAAATTTAAGTCCTGGAACTTATATAACATGCACCTTATCAAATGAGACATTTGTCTAGTCACTACAATTACTTCCTTATTCTGAAGTGAAGATTAAGTCATCATTAAGCATAAAACACCATATTACATGCCATTAGTAATATACTAGGCAATCTGTGTTGACTACAGAAAATCTTTTATAATCCTTAAAATATTTCTTCATTTATGGGGCTGGACAATATCTCACTACCAGCAAATTTAAAGCATGAAGACATCACAAGACTGCAGATCTGAGTTTCATCCCCAGAGCCCAGATGGAAAGTCACAGTTTTTAGGTGTGTTTGTAATTCCAGTGAGACAAGAAGATCCTTTGAGCTCACTATCTAAACTGTCTAGGCTGCTTGGGATTCTCATAGTCAGGAAATACCGTTGCAAAAGTCAAGATGGGTGTCATCAAAGGTTCAAGAACTGAACTTGCTATCTGACCTTTATGTCCATGTGTATATGTTCATATGTACACATACACACACACATGTTAATGGTTTCTATGGCATATGTTGCCAAATGTATATATTTGGTAACCACTGATAAAACATATACTAGCCTCAGGTACAAGAATCACAGCAATACAAGGAAGATAAAATGAGTATCTTGATCCAATAACCCACAAATAATCCTCAGGAAATGGACAGTTTCTCCCCCTCTACCACACACACACACGTTCTTCTACTGTTCATTTTGGTGATTTCTTCTTGATTATACAATTGACTCTGCCATTGAAGCATACTGAGTTTCAGAAAAAAGTACTACATGAGAAGAAAATAGTTTCCTTTTCAAGATGCAGTCTTTTAATTAAGTCTTATATCCTCTTATATTTCCTTGTAATTCATTTGCTGATATGATTGAGATATGTGCTCACAGTTTCTACATGGTTCAATCATCTGACTTCTCATGTGGCCAACACCTTTTGTGGCAGTGGGAGAGTTACATTAATAGAAGGGAAAAGGAAAGACCAAACATTGATGTGCAAGTAATCACTGTGACAAGAAATGTTGTTGGAGAAAATTAATCTTCCTTTAATCTTTCTTAAATTCATTGAATTTGTGAAGATATCTAAAATACTAGATTATTTCAGGACAAGAAGGATCTATGACATGGGCTCTAGTATTTGTATAATGTCTGGATTTAAAAGTTCAAACTAAGCTAAGTCTTTTCTATCAGTTGAAGCAGATTAGTTTCTATTCCAAGTTTGACATTAATTCCATCCAAGTTGCTAATACATACTGATTATTCTAAGATTGCCTGCAGTAGAAATTTAAGTGCAAAATGATTTGGGTAGTTTAATGCTATACAAAAATCAAAGCACAATAAAAAAGAAACATTGTAAGTGAAATAGGCTAAATAACAGATATAAAGTAGAGTTTCCAAGGGTCACCAGAAGTATAACCATTAGCTAATTAATAGAATAAACACAGATCAAGTATTCAAACTCCTATGTCTTTCTCTTGTACATTGAGTATAAAGCAATTTAATAGTGAAACACAACAAATCCATGGATAATTTAGTAGTTTCCTTGATTTAGAGACATGGTATGTGATGAGATTTTGCTTGATATTTTGATCATCATTTGTGTCACTTTTTTAAAAAGTGGAATACTTTTTCAGTCTTCTGATCTGTGGGATATAGATAGCATTATTCCCAAATTTATGGTGTTTTCCATAGTACCAAGGAGCCTGGTGCATCTCAATTCATCAATAAACATTACTACATTGTTTTTCTTTTGCTAGATAGAGACTCATATCATCAGGCAAGAGTTATCCTTCTGCCCTATCTATAAACTAGCTACAGCCTAGAGGAAAAAATATGAAACTACATAAGACATCTGTTCCCCATTTAAGAGGTCTTCAGGCTGAATATCTTAAAGATTAAGTTGCGATATTGTCATTATCCTTGTCAAGGGTTCTTTTCATGGAGAAACTCTTCGTAATTAAAGTGGAAAATTACAATTTCCAAAATTGTCTCTCTGAGGAAAACCTAATGTTGATGATTTCCTCTTGGGTGTCTCTTGTGAATGATGCTTACAAACTGAAAAATGTTGCCTAAGGGCATGGAAAGTTTTCAACATGTTGTATTAAGAAAACTACGGAGATGATACTAATCAAGTTCATAGTTCCAATCCCCTTTGATCTGTTAGCATGGTAACTCTATGTAGTTACCCTTGTATTATTAAGGGAATCTCACAAATTCTGGAAACTCTTTGACTACAAGTATTTAGCCACTTGGTTACAACGGGCCACAAACCCCATTTGGTTTAAAGGAGTTTTGTTGGCATCACTCATTCTCACAAGATATATATTTTTTTCAAATTAAATAAATGTTTGTGGGAGCTATCCCAAGAACATGCTCCTAGCAATCCCACGAAGATACAAGTTTTTCCATGCAATTTATACACCTGGATTTCCCAGGTCAATTTTAAAAGTCATGCTGGTGACAATTAAAATAGTTCCTTAAGATAAATCTAAATTAAAAATATCTATTACTATTACAGCAGTCTGTGCTTCTCTTACTGAGAAGACAGGTAGATGAGTAGTTTGTTTAGCCAAAGTAAGGAAAAGTCAACTAAGAATAAAGCTAATGTCAAAATAATATGTACACTCAAATCAATGTATTGCAAAGACCATTTGTGCATTAGATGAACACATTAACAGAAATTGTTCTCAACCAGAAATATGATCTAGCACAATCAGAAATTGTTTCCTTAATATCAGATTCAAGGTGCAACAGCTGTGACAGATATACTCTTCAAAGCTGTAACTTAATTTTCTGTAACATGAGACAGCATATACAGTAAATTTATCACCCAAATGGATGATATTACATTTAATGCCTTCCTTAATATGCATTTCAAACTATTCTGTGTCACAATAAATTGTTCTTTGGAATTTCTGGGTGATCACTGGTAGATGCTTTGGTACTGTGTAAATGGCCTGCTCCAAAAAAAGTGTCTCAGCCACTGGGTTATGTGTCCTCTGATAGTGTTTTTGTGAATGCATATCACTCTGGTGACTATCAAAAAATTGCTGCTATTTCATTTTATCATTCTTTATTGCAGCTGAGTTCTGTCCAGCTCAGAAAATTTCAGCCAAATTAAATTAGAAAGTTCTAATACTTTTCAGAAATGTACAAATCAGCATGAAAATTCCCAATACTTCTGCATTCTGTAAAGTTTCTGAATCTTGATTTACTCTTATTTTATTCTGATTTATTCCTGGACTCTCTAGTATGCCTTAAAACCCACTGAAAAAGATTTCTGTAAGGAAATGCACACTTCCAGTAGCTAAGAAATATCCAACTTTTGAAAAGTCCAGAAAGGTCAAAGGAAGTCTGCCTATTCTGGAAATACCTTAATCTACACATTTTTAAAGACATAACATCCAGCATAGAAAAATATATGATTCTTATTGACACCAAATATTGGAAACAAAGTAAAAAGATCAGAATCCCAGGGAAGTATGACTCAAACCAACTGGACAGGTTATCAGTTTCATTTCCTAGTTTTACATGTAAACCAACTGCCTATTTATTCAAAAATGTTGTCTTGAGAAGTAGAAATTCTGTTTTCTTTCCATAGATTAGAAAGCAGGTAGTTTTGAAGAATCTATTTGAAACTCAGAATTACAGTTCTGTTAATTACTCTGATTATTGGTTAGAGATGAGATGATGGAGCATCTCTCTTACTATTCATCTGAATACTTGTAAATTCCTTTTCAAAATCAGTTTGTCAAGTTTTTTTACGGGAGTTCCAAGAGGAAAGTGGTTCCACATTAATGTGCCATTTCTGATAGATGTTAAGTTGAATTGTTTCATACACCGAAAATGATTTTTAAAAGCACTCAGGTGGAGATTTCCAATTGCACCACTTTCAGATATTTCAACAGGCTTGCTGGAAGATGGTTGAAAGAATTCTTATCAATTTACCAGCCATAATTATTGTCCTGTATTCCTGGAGTCTGGCACACTGACCAGCAGGTTCAGTGGTTTACAAGAAAATGTCAATAGGAACAAGCACATTGGTCACCATGACTGCATTGCATCTCCAGCCTTTAATCATAGCATTGATCCATTTAATTTAAAATAGGTTGACAATAGCAGTGAGAAATTGAAGTACTGTCAGTTGTTATCCTGCTAATCTGATATGTTAAAGTATGAATGTAGAAGATATGTATATCTTTGCATGTGAAATGCCCCCAACACACTACTTCCAGGAACTAAGCCTACTCCATCGCTGAGCTTTCCATACATGATGGTCTGAAATATACTTTTCGTCCATTAATGGTCTTCATTCTTTATTTTGTTATAACAGCAAGAAATATAATCAAAAGGCACAGCTACTAAGATTAGGGACACAACTCACTTACCTGATAGGAAAACAAGAGTCTTTTGTCATTATAAAGAGTGTTTTTACATAGTGTTATTGTATATAGCTGAATGATAATGTGCATATTTTAAAATGTGTGAATTCAGACTTATGTGTTGCACTGAGTACTTCAGACTCTGTTGTCAGTCTTACATGGCAAATACTTTTACCCATTGAGTCACTTCTCTGGATCAGACTTCCTGGTAAATACCTTTACACATTGAGCCATTTCTCTGGATCTGTAAGTGTCTTTTTGAGGGTATCCAAAATTATTTACCCAACCTTAGCCATCTGTCATTACAGATACTCAGGTGAAGCAATCCTACAAATCAAAGAATCACATTAATTCTCCCAAGATATAAGTGATCCAAGATGATGGTAGATTAAAATGCGAGAGTGAATGTTCATGTTAACTCAGACAAGGATATATTTTTCCATTTATCTAAAATTCATTCAGCAACAGAATATAAGAAACAAGAATAATATGAATTATGCTTTTAATCCCACAACTATAGGGTCAAATGCACATGGATTTCTATTAATTTGAGGCTATCCATGTATACATAGCAAGCTCCAGACAAGCCAGTCAAGCAAAGGGAGACATGTTCTCTGGTTAATTAATTAAAAAAATAAAAATTGTCATGAAGAAACAAGTCATTATCATTATGTAGAACATTAAAACTCTCTCCTTGCCTCTAATAACTGAGAAATGAACAACTGTCCATATAGTTTTAGTCAGAGAAAAACACCTCTACACTGTCTCTCATCCTCCTCACTTTCTTTCACTTTTTATGCAAACTTGATAATAACAAAAGAAATGTGGGTATTAATGTTCAAATGCTCTAAAAATATTGTTGAAATTTTGGACTAGTTTTTTTAAGACTGACAAACAAACAAAGAAGCAAACCAACAAACAAAAAAGATGTCATCTTTCTTAGTTGTGTCTTTGTGAGTCTTCGGTATAAAGGTTATCGAAGCCTCGTAAAAAGCAAGCCAACAGCCAACATCAAACTAAATGGACAGAGACTCAAAATCAGGAACAAGACAAGGCTGTCTACTCTCTCCACACCTGTTCAATATTGTACTTGAAGTTCTAGCTAGAGCAATATGACAACAAAAGGAGATCAAGGAGATACAACTATTTGCAGATGATATGATAGTTTACATAAGTGACAAAAAAACTCTACCAGGGAACTCCTACAGCTGATAAATACTTTAGGCAAAGTGGCAGGCTACAAGATCAACTCAAGAAAAGCAGTAGCCCTGCTATATACAGACCATAAAAGGGCTGAGAAAGAAATCAGAGAGGCATCACCTTTACAGTAGCCACAAACAACATAAAATACCTTGGGGTAACAAGTGAAAGACCTGTATTGCAAGAACTTTGAGTCTTTAAAGAAAGAAATTAAAGAAGACACCAGAAAATGGAAAGATCTCCCATGATCTTGAATAGGTAGGATCAATGTAGTAAAAATGGCAATCTTGCCAAAACCATCTACAGATTCAATGTAATCCCTATTAAAATCCCAGAACAACTCTTCACAGCCCTGGAAAGTACAGTAGTCAACTTTATATGTTAAAAACAAAATACCCAGGATAGCCAAAAACAACCCTATTCAAAAAAGCAACATCTGGAGGCATAACCATCCCTGATTTCAAGCTCTATTAGAGAGCTATAATCCTGAAAACAGTTTGATATTGGCACAAAAACAGACAGGTAGAACAATGGAACCTAAATGAACACCCTGATATTAACCCAAACACATATGAATGTCTGATCTTCAACAAAGAAGCTAAGAATATACAATGGAGAAAAGAAAGCATCTTCAACAAATGGTGCTAGCATAACTGGATGCTGGCATGTAGAAGACTGTGGATAGATCCATGTCTATCACCGTGCATAAAACTTAACTCCAAATGGATCAAAGATCTCAACATAAATCCAGCAACACTGAACCTCTTAGAAGAGAAAGTGGGAGGTACCCTTGAAGAAATTGGTACAGGAGACTGCTTCCTGAAAATACAGCAATAGCACAGACACTGAGGTCAAAAATTAATAAATGGGACCTCATGAAATTTGAGAAGCTTCTGTAAGGCAAAGGACACAGTCAGCAAGACAAAAAGGCAGTCACCAGAATTGGAAAAGATATTCACTAACCCCACACATGACAGAGGATTGATCTCTAAAATTTACAAAGAACTCAAGAAACAACTCTCCAAAACAGCAAAGGATCCAATTAAAAAGTGGGATACACAACTAAATAGAGAATTCTCATTAGAGGAATCTAAAATGGCTGAGAGACACTTAAGAAAGTGCTCAATATCCCTAGCCATCAGGGAAATGCAAATCAAACCAAATCTGTGATATCATCTTATTCCTATCAGAATGGCTAAAATCAAAAACAATTTATGCTGGAAAGGATGTGGAGAAAGGGAACACTCCTCCACTGCTGGTGGGAGTGCCGACTCATACAACCACTCAGGAAAATGGGAATCAGCCTACTACAAGACTCCACAATTCCACTCTCAGGCATATACCCAAAGATGCACATTCATACAACAAGGACATCCACTGAATTCATAGCAGTATTATTTGTAATAGCCAGAGCCTGGAAACAACCTAGATGCCCCTCAACTGCAAAGTGGATAGAGAAAATGTGGTACATTACACAATGTAGTACTATTCAGCAGAAAAAAAATGGAATCTTGAAATTTGCAGGCAAATGGACAGCACTTGAAGAAACCATCCTGAGTGAGGTAACCCAGACACAAAAAGACAAACATGGTATATACTTATTCATATATGGATTTTAGACATGGACCAGGGGAGTACCAGCCTACAATCCCACTGCCAGAGAGTCTGTAAAACAGAACCTGAAACCAATGACTGGTGGAAGTAGAGGCAGACAGCCACAGCTAAACACTGAACTGAAATCAAGGAGCCTAGAGACAGAGAGAGAGGACTGATGAGCAAAGGGGTCAAGACTGGGCATGTTTAACCCACAGAAACAGCTGACCTGAACAAGGGAGAGCTCTTGAAACCCAAACTGTTGGCTGGGAATCCAGAATGGGACTGATCCAGACCCCCTGAATGTGGGTGTCAGTGAGGAGGCCTAGACAATCTATGGGGCCTTGAGTGGTAGATCAGTATTCATCCCTGGCATAAAACAGATTTTGGGTGCCCATCCCACAATGAGAGATGCTCTCTCAGCTTGTACTCTTGGGGGAGGGCCTAGGCCCTGCCGTGGATGAAATGATAGACTATGGATACGCCCCATGCAGACGCTCACCCTTCCTGGGGAAAGGAGTGGCAATTGGTGGGAGAGCATGTGAAGAGGTGAAGGAGAGGGAGAGGGATCTTGGACTGATATGTGAAGCAACCTTATCTCTAATTTAAATTTAAGAATAAAAACAAAACAATTTGCAAGTTGAAATAAAATATTAGCCTAGACTACTGATAAAATGAAAATAAAATCAAATACTAAATACATTCAGAATAAAATTAAATGGATTATTCTCACCTTACATTTACTAGTGATCATTTAGAGCAGAAACATAAAAGACTTGATATAGAGTCAAATCCAATCTTAATGGTAACAACTTCTGAAACATATTGGTATTGCTTTCAGCAAATATCGGGTAACTAGTTATTACTGAATAGTCATTCATTCATTCATCCATCAATATGTATTGCATTCTTGCTATGTTTCAAGTATCCATTATGCTAAGACTAGGGAAAACAGGATCCTTAGTCATATTTTTAAGTCATTACTGACTGATAAGTACAGCTGTATGAAATACTGGTGCCCTTCTACATAATTACAGGTCATGTAAACACTAAGAAATGATATGAGTTTTCGTATCAAGACAACAGTTTATTCAATAAATTCTATTCATAAGAATATTTAATGATGGGTCTGTGAGATGGCTCAGTGTGAAACAGCACTTGTCACAGAAGTCTAATGATCTGAATTCTATTCTAGGAGCCCACAATAGTGCATGCCTATAGTATAGATTCTCTTACGGATAGATAGGAGGCAGAGACATGAGCATCATTCAGAAACTAGGTATTAGACTGGGTAGTCTAAGATAAACAGTATGACCAAGACAATAAGGGTCTATGTCAAAATAAAAAGAAATGAGAGAATTAGATTTCAATATTTGTCTTTTGAACTAACATACATGCACTGGCATGCACATAAACATACACACACACACACACAAATAAACAGAGGAACAAATAAATAAATGCAATAACAAATTTTAAAAACAACCTTAGCACCAGTGACTAAGGCCACATAGATAATACACAGAAGTGATGAAATTTCAATTATGCTATATGTCCCATGATCCAGGCAGTAAACCCCTAATTTGTATATTTTTGGTTATTGAGGTACAGCATTTTACATGGAATATGAACAGTGTTTTAGGACAGTCAGCAGAAGAGTAAGGATCCAGACATAAGAGCATCATATGTAGAAGTGAGCACCTCATCTTAGACACCATGTTCTTTTTTTAAATGCCTCTTTTTAAGAAAAGGTTATCTCAATTCTAACCTCTACAAAGTATTATTAGTTTGTAGTTTATTGTATTTCTGCACTAATTACTATGCTTAAAATAAAACATAAAGGCGATTTCTTTTTATTTAAAGTATATAGTGTTTTCAGAAAGAGAAAAAAGTAAAGAACTCAATTTTCCCTGTTAAAATTTGTTCCTAACACCTGAAATCTTTCAGTTATTAAAACTACATTGTCTCTTACTTCTGAGTTCATACAGCAATAAATATCTTATCACTGCTACTAAAGTGAATTGACTAATTTTTTGTTAGTGACTAAGAATTAATTATGCAAAAAAGCCTTCTAAGAGAACAAATTAATGCAAATGCTTGCATTTTGAAAATTAGCCCTATTAGCTAACTATGGTAAACACTACATTTCCTGATTTTTGTTTAACAACATATCATATCCATGCTAGTTAGAACTTACTATTTAGCTGAGGTTAGTTCTGAATTCATGCACCTTCCACCAACAAAGATTCTTTAACATATTATGAATGCATTTTCTTTGTGTATGATTGTCACAGGATGACTAGAGTTCTATTGTACTCATAATGAAAAGCAGTAGAGGGTCCATTGTCCTACTGCCCACCCATCTTCAGATGATCCTCAGAGGCCCGTCACAATGGGAAATATGAGAATTTGAAGGCAACCTGTTGAGTTCTTGGTACTTTTTGTCCATAGGTGAGACATATGGAGTATGTACATAATTTAAAGTCAGCAAAGGATGGAACATGCTATCTTCTCTATTCTCAAGTTCAAATGGAAATGTGATACAATTCCTGAGAAATATATAGGAAAAGTTAGGTGAGTACTAAACATCTCTACTTCGATTATTGTATACATAGTTCCCACTGCCCAGAAAAGGATACAAGTTGACAGCACTAAATGAAATACTGCCTTGAGACTAGTTGATATGTTACGATTATTATTATTATATACAAGGACTCTGCTGCAGCAGAATGTACTACACACTAAGTGCTGACATTAACTTTTGTAAAATATCTAACTCTGTAAATAAACGGACTACAAACCATTATATCCAACTTAGAATTTCAGAAGTTTAGTATTTTGTTAAAATCCCACAAATATGTTATAGATATTTAGTACACATATACTTCATTCACACCTCATGAGTTGGTTATTTCTATTGGAAACTACACGAGAACATGAACAAAAACGACTGGGCACACTTTCTGTGTGAGTAAAGGATTCTGAATTACTCTCTTGAAGTGCTTATTACGATGGAATAAAAACGTTATTCACACAAAATATCTCATATATTCTTTGTCAGTATTTTTAATATTATGTAGAAGCATATTGTTTATTTAGGACTTTCACCCCAGCTAGTTTAGATTACATATGGTTATCATTTTAATTTCCACTAAAATGAAGAAAACAAGTATGTTTTTATCATAATATTACAGAAGAAACAAGAATTTAAAAGATTGAAAGAACTTGAACTGCTGTGAGTTGTAACAAAACACCTGAATGTGAATTTATGTATATTTTTGCTACAAAGCCTACAAATTTTCAGTTATGTTAGACTATTTCAATCTACTTATCTTGTCAATATCACAGTCTCATCAAAAATGATACTTGTCCTATAAAACACTGTTGACATCTCTAGTTAAAGATAAGTGAGATCCCTCTGGCATTTTCAAAGAACACTAGTAGATTAATAAAAGGAAACACTGTCCTCTAGATACAACAGAGGAGATACACATTCGCAATCACAAGAATTGTGACAGCATGTAAATTTAAGGCAGACTGAATCCTAGTAAGAAGAAGGGAAGCAGACTTGAAGTTCCACCTGTGCCTGAGGAACTTTCTGAAAACTGATAGCTGCCCAAAGATAGAGATGAGCTTTGAGACAATGTTTCTAATCAGTGAACCACACTGCCATGGAAGAAGGCCATACATCAAAGAATACATGGGCAACAAAAGTTGGGTTTAACAGATGAAAAACCAAACAAAAAGAAAAGGAGATACAAAGTTGAAGGATAGAAAAAGGGTATGAATCTGGGAGGAGTTTGAAGATGTAATAAATATGCTAAGACATCTGTGAAATTCCCAAAAAACTGATAAAGAATTCCTTTGAAAGAATATTGAAGACGAAACACTATTTTAGCCATCATCACATTGTGCTACAACTGTGTTTTTATGTCATGGACTAACAGTCAGAATGCAGAGGCTATGAATATGAGCCAAGGCACAGAAGATGATTATTAGCTTAATGAGAAGTGGAGTTTTTCACAGAGGTGGCTTTGCCAAACTATGAGGATTCCAGGCTCAGAATAAATGGACCACTTCCAACTGGCAGCAATGAAGCTTTGTACAGCTAAGGCCTGTCTTTTTGAATATGCTCGGGATCTGGTTATAAGTAGTAGTCAAAAATCAAAAGAAAATGATCCGCAGGACGCAAAAAATTTCACTTATTTAACAATTACTTATTGTGTACTGGGTAGCAATGATGAGTATAGTGGATGTGATTTGTGGCCTGAGAGATCCCATTTTTATGGGAATTTAGATGATAAACTAGACACCCAGCTACTAAAACATTTCAAACTTGGTGATGTGCAGAGCACTATTATGAAGGGAAATCCACAATTATAAAAGTGAAGTTATTAAAATGACATGAAGTTGAGAGGGAGGTTTGAAAAATAACACAAGCAAGGTTATCTGAGACAGAGAAGCCAGAAGACCCTCTGGTGATCACACAGGTAGGAAAGGCTTTCTATAAAGGTAACACTAAAGTAAAACCCCCAAAATAAAAACAAGAAATGTGTAAGAAATAGAGTAATGCAGAATGAAAAGACTCACTATAGAATGGTTCCATGTGTTCAGAAAAATTCTGGAGTGCTCAATTTCCTCTTAAATAAAGGTGGCATACTGCTAATGGCACACAAATATCCCAAAAACGCTTCAACAAATGATTGATTATCCCCAACATACATTCTTCTCATAGACTGCATCTCATACAACCACTAGTGAAAGTGTTTGAATCATTTCAAAATTTGTTTGTTTAAACCACAAGTTCATCGTCATGTACCTGAACACAAATGAGTTTTCTGTTTGCGGTTTAGAAGGAAGTGGCATTTCTTCTAGCTTGCTGGAATTTTACTCTGTGAATAACTGTCAGAGTTAACCCACATTTTCTGCTGAAGAAAACTCCTGCTTGCTTATAGCATTTGAAATATAATTCAGAATCCTTACCAGAGGTCGTATGTTTTGGAAAATGAAGATATGGATCACAGAGTTCAAAGCTCCAGTTGGTGGGCGAGAGTGCTAATGAGTATTTAAAGTGGGAAATTGAAATTACCAGCGGTCCTCCTGATCTTTCTTGCTAATTTCTTTCACTTTGCCCAATAACTGACTTTTGTTCTTCAGGAAATGTAGTAAAATGTGTTCCTACATTTTAAACTATGATGATGCACACAGAGAACTCAAGCTTTCCCCTTGTATTTGTTGTCATGAAGATTCTCTGACTTTTCTGGCTCTATGTATGAAGAAATAGATTCTATTTAAGCATTAAATCATTGTGTTTGAAAACCTCTCAAAACTGGAAAAAAGCTTTCTGTACTTCTCTTCCTGACTGCATTGAAATGCATATTTAAAAAACATTTAATTTGGCCTCATCTAAGCCTCAGTTTTGCTACAATTGTTTTCTGTCCTAGGAAGAAATATGGGTGTAGGAATTAGAAAACTCAAACCCCAGTCCAGTGATGTCATTCTCATCCTACAATCTCTCTGAGCCTAACTGTCCTTAGCTCCAAAACAGAAACACCAAAGTCCACCTTTTCGTTTTGTTGTGACTACTGTATAGAACCAGTCACACTGAGAGTTTTGAATATAGTGTTTTGTTTTTAATTTTCCACAGCAAGGAAAATAATCAATGAGTGTCTTCTTATATGGCAAAATGTCACACTTGTGAGCTTTTGCTGTAGAGGTTAAATTTTATGTATTCAATGGACCTTTAGGGCTGCCACAAGACTACCTACACACATCTGGAAAATGGCAGGACCTATAAAAGCCTGGAGTATTCACTTTTGAAAAGTAGACATCAGGGCCCAATCTGTTAGCTTTCCATAATAATGATTTCTCCAATGATCAGATAAATATGCCCAATCCCATTCTCAGAACCAAGTATCTGGTGTCTCTTCAGAGCAACAAAAGGGCAGAGTCAACAATGAAGAGGTCACATTTTCTGATGAAACCTGCCACAATCTACCTTTAGCTTTCAGAAGAACCTAAACAAAGACAATTAGAAGAACTTTGTGCAAATATTTAGAGATTGATAATTTCATCTTCTTAACAAATATCAAACTGTGTTCAAAAAATCTGGTTAAGTCTTCTTGGCAACAATGAAAAATGATTCTGTTGCATAGAAAAAATATTTATTGGACATAAATAAATGTCTTTAGGGTTTCTCAGGTGTGTTTATACTGAGAGAAGATGTAATCGTTCTGTTTTCATCACCTGTTGGTTTTTAATTTCCTCTCTCTTTGCCACTCTTACTGCCACACAGACAATAACATCACTGTCTGCGTGTATACATACAAGCTGTACCGGAGCTTTGGTGCTGGGACAATATTCACTGAAATAATAAAGGACACACTTTCCAAAGAGCCACATGGAAATCCTGGAGAAGATATGCTATCAGTTAGACAGTTTGAAATGTGGAAGTCATGAGAATAAAACAGAATTACAAATTTTCTGGAACTTATTTGAACATCTTTTGAAGATAATTACAATGATCTAACAATGCCAACATCATTATATGACTTCTTATATATTGTTCTAAAGAAATACATGCCCTTGATTCTGTAAAGAAAAATGCAGTTATGAAATTTTCACTTAATTGGGTGGAGCTGGAAACAATCATTCCCAGTGAGGTAATGGAGACCCAGAGGGACAGTCATCGTGGTCTCACTCATATGTCAATCTTGTTACCAAACCTTTAGTTGCTTGTGTTTAATTTAGAGCATTTATAGAATACAGGAAATAAGGAAGAAACCAGGGGGAAAAGTATACTCTAAACATGACAGAACAGCTGTATGCATGAACTCAAGTCAGTTGTGTTTAACTGCCCAAGACCTTCCCAATTCAAGTCAATCAGCATTCTAGCAGAGTTGAGGGGGGTGGGGGTAGAATAGGGGGAAGAGGGAATCATAGGATCGAAGACAGATCAGGCACCAGAGTGACATCAGGTATAACATCAATTGGCAAGCTAAGCAATAGTGGAAGGACCACCTCGAATGCCCATTCCTGATAATGAACTTGATGTCTATAACCATCCGGGAGCCTTCATCCTGTGACTGATGGAAGCAGAGGCAAACACACAACTAAGCACTGAACTGAACCCAAGGAACCCAGTGACAGAGAGAGAGGAGTGATGAGCAAATTGGCAAAGAATGGGCTGGCAAAACCAGCAGAGACAGCTGATCTGAACAGGGGAGTGCTCTTGGACCCCAGACCGACAGTGGGGAGGCCAGAATGGGACTGATCTGGACCCCCCAAATGTGAGTGTCAGTGAGAAGGCCTGGGCAACCTATGGGGCCCTGAGCTGTGGATCAGTGTCTATCCCTGGTATACAATCTGTCTTCATGTGCCTATAGCACAAAGAGAGATGCTCTCTCAGCCTGGACTCTTAGGGGGAGTGCCTTGACCCTACCAAGAGTAAAATGATAGACTCTAGATATCCCCTATGTGGAAGGATTTGGCAATAGGGTGGGAGGGAGGGTGGAAGGGGAGTGCGGGAGGAGGGGAGGGAGAGGGAACTGGGATTGACATGTAAAACAAGCTATTTAAAATTAAAATAAAAAATGATAAAAAATTAAAAAAAAAGAAAGAAGAGTCAATGATGAATGTGAGCAAAATACTTTCTGTATCGGGAGCATGTTGCAAGTGAGGTAGAAAACTAGTACAATGGAAATTCCCAGAAATCTATGAAGTTATCCTAGCTAAGAGCCCTAGTAACGGGGACTATGAAGCATGGATGAGCTTTCCTTTGTAACCAAACAAGATTTCTAGTGGAGGAATGGGGACACCAAACTCCCCACAAAACCCCAGATCTAAAATTTATCCTTCCTGCAAGATGTGCTGGGGTAAAAGTAGTGCAGAACTTGTGGGAGTGGCCAACCAACCACTGGTCCAGTTTGAGACAGGCAGATCGACCAAGACTCTCTGTGGAAGGTCAGGAATAAGAAGTTGGATAGCCGAGAGACAAAAGATAAAACCAAACACAAACTGGGAAAAAAGTCAATGAAGTAATTCCTAATGATGCTTTGTTATACTAATAGACCACAGTCTAGCATAATCGCTATCAGAGAGCCTTCATCCAGAAACTGACAGGAACTGACACAGAGACCCACAACTACACATTTGGTGGAGATGTGCGAATCCTGCAGAACAGGAGGAGGAAAGATTGTAGAAGACAGAGGTGTCAAGGACACCACAAGAAATCACACAGTATCAACTAACCAGGGCTCATAGGGACTCCCAGACATTGAACTGCTAATCAAGAAGTCTGAATGAGTCTGATCTAGCCCCTATGCATGTGACCACTGTATAGCTTGGTGTTCTTGTAGGATATATAACAGTGATACCAGGAACTGTTTCTGAGTCTTTTGCCTGCATTTGGGACCATTTTCTTCCCACTCCTTAATGTGAGGTGATATGCCTCATTTTTTTGTTTGTTTTTTGAGACAAGGTTTATCTGTATTGTTTTGGAGGTTGTCCTGGAACTTGCTCTGTAGACCAGGCTGGGCTCGAACTCACAGAGATCCGCCTGCCTCTGAATCCCGAGTGCTGGGATTAAAGGCGTGCACCACCACTGCCCGGGGATATGCTTTATTTTATTGCAACTTGATATGCCATGTTTGATTGATATCTATGGGAGGCCTGTTCTTTTTTGAAGGGAATTTGCAGTGGAGTGGTTCTGAGGAGAAGGTAAATGGAGGGGCCTGGGATGAGAGGAGGGAGGTGAAACTGTATTTGGGATGTAATATATGAGAGAAGAATAAACATTCTCAAAAAGTTAATAAAATGCTTTAAAAATACATGCTGGATTCTAGGTTCAGGAAGTTAATTCAAAGCTGCTTGGTGGAATACAGCTGGCTACATATGTACTGTGAGTTCCAGTCTCTCATTTATAAGATAAAGTGAAAACACTTGTTCAGAAGTTGCTATAACTATGATACAAGGCTTCTGGGGTGAATATCTATGTCCATCATGATTTAGAAGGCAAAATACTATATTTTTTGTGTTATATCATACTATATTAATGGGATCAGAAAACCAACAGCTAATCTGAACGTCTCTGCTGGCAGAGAATCCTGTTTTGCAGAGGTGTTTTGTGTTTATAGCTCATAGTTTTAATCCTCTGCCTGGAAACCTTGCCCTAGAAGAGTGCTGGGGTAATCAAGCCAGTAGGCCAGGTCCATAGCAGGAAAGTTGAACTGTATGTTGTCTGTAGAGTTCACAACCTGAAAGTAGGTCAAAGGAGTCTCCACCTTCTGTTTGTCTCCAGTATGCGCTGATACTCAGAGGGAATTCCACAGGTTGGGCATATGTGGGTAACACATTAGCCACTTTCTTCATTTTTTATAACAAAACTAACTTAAAGGATGACAAGCTTTGTTCTGTTTTTGTCTCTTCTGGCTCCTGGTTAGAAGTGTGACTGTTGAGACACTTGTTCATTACACCTGAAGTCAGGGGACAGGTCGTGGTAATCAGGTTTCTTTTGCTTTCATTAAATCAGTGATGTAGCCATGGCTACTGCTGCCCGCAGTTGGCAGGGATCTTGCCACTCCAATTAACCCAGTCTAGAAACTGCCTCACAGACATACCCAGAGATTTGTCTTCTAGATGGTGTCAGATTCACAGTCAATAGTAACCATGACAGACAAGATGGCTGCCTCTCTTGGATCTACACTTACTTTCTTTAGTGGAATTTCATTCTTATAAAGAGGTATTACATAAAGAACTTATGTGTGGACTGCTTTCATAACATTCTGGTATGGTCTGTCAAGTGCAAGGCCCATGTAAAGTGACTTGTAGATTCATCTTTGAAAATAAGAAAATCCACAAAAATCCTACCCTCTAGTAGAAGTTTTTAAAAAGGAAACCTGAAAGGAGCTTTCAAATATACTCCCTGACATTTTAGAGAGGGAAAGGAAAGACATATAAATTAAAGTTGATAGGTGGATAGATGGACAAAGAAACAAGTAAAAGTTGTACTCATAAAAACTGGAAGAGAAACATGATAAATAGTGATATAATATATTCATAATATGTATTATATTATGTAATAGTGATATTATACACACACATACTACAGAAGTTCAACACATATGCTGACTGCTGTAGAAGAAGATGGTATTCAGGAAGCTAAGTGATAGTTGTTTCTGCATATGCTACATAGCATAGAACCAACTCTTTCTATGTCTGTGGCATTCTCCACATAAGAATATGCAGAGAGAAAGGTAGAGAACTGTGTCATTAAGTACAGTAGCCTGTGTAGAACTCCAGGTACAAGAACTCCATCCTTTCCTCTTTATGTACACCAAGTCTCAAACTATTTGTCTCTCTCAAGTGAATGCATGGAAGTCAGAAGAAAAAGTGGGCCAGGTTTGTTTCCAGCTGTGATCATTGCAAAACAGCAGCCACATGAGAGTCCCTGGAGCACTTACCTTAAGCAAGTCAACACCTTTTGTGAAAGATGAGTAGAGAATAATTTGGGTCTATGTTGGAAAACACTCGCCTCCACCTATAGACACAAATCTAAGAAATACTTGTTTAAACTTCCCTACACTACAGTTTTTAAGAGTGTATCTTTGAATTTTAAAATGGTATTTTGGGAAACTCATCGGTAGTTTCTTTCCATGTTCATATAAGCAACTCTAAACCTGTTAGACGCCACAAAAAATTAAGATATGACAGTAACAAGGGATACTTTAATGGGAAAGAGAGGGGATGAGAGAGATGAATTGAGGATGAAAATGACTAAAATACATCTCACAAATGTATGATGACATTTTTAACATTTTAAATGGTGTCTTCATTTAGATGATAAAGTACATGGATATCTAATTCTTAGACTATCTCCATACTTTGAATAGAAAAAGAAGAAAGATTATGGACGATATTAAGGTAGGCAGTCATTTTATGACCAATACATTTCCCAACAGCTGCCTAGATCATCTTTTCTCCTTGGAACTATCTAAAAGGATATTGAGGCATATTCAAGGGTCTCTATGTCTTTCTTTATTTCGATGTATAACTAAAATGTTTAGCTGACTATTTCATACACAGCACTTTAGTCCTCCATTTCTATCCTTTTTGATACATGAAGAAACAAATATTTCTATTTTGATCCTTTGTCATACTGAAAATCTGTAAGAACAGCAATATTGAAAGAAACATTTATCATTTTCTTGTGTCCCATTCATGAGGTAATGCATATATATATATATATATATATATATTCCTGCTGTGATGGGTTATTTACATCTCTCAAAAGCAAAATGCATGTGCTCAAATTTAAGCCCAAGTTTATTTATATTAAGACTTGGCACTTTTAGGAGTTAGGACATGAGGACACAACTTTACAGAATGAGATTTTCCTCCTTTTAAAAAGTCCTAATGGAGATTGCTCCATCTTTCACCAATGATGACATGTAGAAGTCATAATATAGTTGTGTCCTACCTGTGACCTGCTAGATATGTATATATAGAAAGAAAGACAGACAGATATAGCTGCATTTGGCTTAGGACTTGTATATATGCAGTACCACACAAACTGAACAAAATACTTAAACCATTAGGATTTTTATAATTATTTTTTTAACCATTTTACAGTTCTAGAGCATGAACTTTTTAGATGGCAATACTGTATTGCAATGTCAAAAAGTTGCATATGCCTGTGTGGGGACTATGCTCTCTTCAAACAAGAAATTTAGTATTCTAGAACATTCTGGCTACCAGAATTATGAACAATAAATTTTTATTGTTTATATTATCCAGCTTAAGATAATGCATTAAGATAAAGCAAGTGACAATAATATTGTTAGATCTCTCTCTCTCTCTCTCTCTCACACACACACTCACACACACTCACACAAATACTTTGTATATGATAGTCAAGAACGTGAATGTAGAAAAAGAAGAAAGTTGGAGATGCAGCAGTGGAAGTCACAGAAGTGAAGACAGGGTAAGTGGTTGCAGAAGCCTGTCTTCCCTAGACACACCTCCCAATAGGGGAGCTGTCTGCTTTCTGACTCCTTTACTTTCTTTTTCCAGAAAAACAGATTTTGGACTTCTCACTTTCAGAATATCAAACAATTGATAAATGTAGGATTTTTCTAAGTGAGAGATAGAGAATGAAAAAAATCATATAATTATTTCAGGTACACCTGACCATTGTAAGGCAATGTTTCCAACTCAAAACCCAGTAAATAATTATTCCCAAAACTCTTGTGTCACACTCGGTAAATTAGGCAGTCTCTGGGAGATAGGAGGTGTGTCTCATTGGAGGGCAGCTACAAAAAAATCTACTTTGTCTACGGTCTGAGCCTTCCCTAGGAATAAATCACTGTTTTCATCATTTCCATCAACATTCCATCAAATAATCATCTATATTTTTGTCAAACTGAAGACTGAAAATTCACATCCCACATTTTTTCTGTCAGAAAAGTTGACCATTTTTCATTTACTTATTAAATTGTTTCTTCCTCCCATGAATTTCTTGTTAAATATCTCATACTCTTCTGCTGGATCGGTTGCCATCATTTATTTTCCTTCCAAGTACTAAATGCTAATTTTTTGTTTATTAAAGCATTGCAAATGCATCTTTAAAAATCAGGTTATCTACTTCATAAATCCTTTCTTCATGCTTCATGCTTTCAGTCTGGTACTTTATGAATGTTTCCATATCTGAGGTCAAACAGATGTTCAGAACCTTTCTGAAAGTTTTTGATGCTTGGCTTTTATTCTTCATTCTATTTTCTGTGCTTTGGTTTTGAATCTACACAGAATATATATTAGCCTTGTTTAGAAACTGAGAGTTCACTTGTTTTCTGTCTTTTAATAAAAATGTGTCAGAACCAAAGTATAAATGTATGTCTTCCCACTATCTGACTACATAGCTACTATGCTGTACATGTGTGTGTGGGGGGTAGAGTTATGTTTAAATGTGCAGATGTGTTAGCCATACTGAAATGTCCTTCTGTCAGAGATATTCACTATTATTTGAGATGTTTTATTGACTTAGTATTTACCATACAGTCTAGGCTGCCTTGCCAGTGAGTCTCAAATGATATCCATCACTATACCCCGAGCCAGTGCTGATATGAAACATCATACTACAATGTCTGCCCTTTTACATGGTTTTAAACTTGTGTCCTCATGTTTGCTTCTTCGTGTTGAATCACTGTCAACTTCTGGCTGGACACCTACTCTTCCTTATCTCTTGTTTGCTTCTCTTCAAATTAAAGTTCTTAGCAAAAGATGTTACCAAATTTCCAGAGCTTGGTAGTGTATCCACACAAATCAATGAGATCATCAGAGGCTCAATTCATCATCATCTAAATGCATTTTTCCCACATAGTTTACATTTATCAATTGTTTAATATTCTCAAGGTGAGGACTCCAAAATCTGTTTTTCTGGAAAAAGAAAGTAAAGGAATCAGAAAGCAGACAGTTCCCCTATTGGGAGGTGTGTCTAGGGCAGACAGGCTTCTGCAACCACTTACCCTGTCTTCACTTCTGTGACTTCCACTGCTAGGCATTTTTCATTATGCCTATCAATTCTTCTAAGACAGAAGAGGTGGAGTTGGGTTGATAGTTTCAGTACCAACTTCTGGCCACTTGTACAAAGAAGCTATTTCCACATTTCTAGAAACTTAGAACACTGATCTAATATGAATTGTACTAGAAACTTAGTCTCATTTCCTTGTTTTACCTTTATCTCCAGGAAGATGTTTAGTAAGAATAAATCTCTGCAAACACATAAAAATCACAATTGTTTCCCTTCTCAATCACTAAGGAGAATCTCATTAACACATCATTCTTCAAAGAAATAAAATAACAAATTGGCTTGGAATCTCCATTAGCCCACCCTTTGAATCACTTTTCTTATAGTATACTAGCTTACCTTCCATATAGTCAAAGAAATATCCTTCAATAACAAATAGGAAGAACTTCAGAGACTTAATATTATTTTAAGTGACAGAACAGATTCCTACCTTTCCCTGTAATCTCACTTCCTTTTTGCACTTTTTTCATTCTTAAACATTTATTGATTCTTTGTGGATTTCACATTATGCATTGTTATCACCCTTTTCTCCTTATTCCCCCACTTCTCTCCTCTTTCCTTTAAACCTACCCCACAAAACCAAACAAAAACAAAATTCAATAAAAAAAATCAAAAACCAACGAAGCAAACACATAATAAAAAAATCTTGTCCTGGAAGTTGAGTCTTTGCTTATAAGTGTCATTGCCACAAGTCATTGGTCTGGCTCGAGGTTTTTGGCTTCTGCTATACCACCAATAATGGGTTGCCCTTATCCTTATCCTGCTGTTTTCCTGTAGAATGGAGATAACTGCAGTTTTGGATCTGTAGGTTCTCGCCCTTCACTTGCTCCAACAGTTCATAGATCTGATGGATGTTGTGGCAAGCCAACTCATAGCCCTGGTACTGGTAGTGCAGATGCACAGCCCTCAGACACACATCCTCATGGCCTAGAGCAGTGTGGTCTTTGGTGGCAACATATGTAATGGATATTAACACAGACCCCACCTGTGGTAAGACTACAGCCCCAGACATAGTTGTCAGCAGCAGCCTCAATCCAATATCACCTTGACACACCAGGCAGCAATGTAGGTCACTCAGATCAGCATGACCCTGGTGGCAGCATGCTCCTCAGATACTAATGTGGCCCTAGATGGCAACCCAGATTACCAGCCTTTGCATGGTCCTCAGTGATACCAGATTCCCCTCATCTATTTTAAGGCCTCAGATCAAGACTTGGCCCTCAATGTTAGCCTCAGCCAGGACATTAGCTTAGACTTGGGTAATTAGCAAGCCATGCACATCAGCCTGTTCTTCACCACCTGCCCCACTTCAGATCTGCCAGTCTCCTCAGTCTATCAACCATTTTTCCTCTCATTCTTCATTTCCCCACCCTGCGCTTGCTCAATCCTGGTCAACCTGCAATACATAGGGCAGAACTGTTGCTTCTCTTCTCTCACATGCCCATGCCTAGAAACTATAGGTGACTCTTGATATGATGATACCCTACTGCCCATTATGAGAGGTCACTCTTGGTTAATTGTGCCCACCCCAAGACCAAGTGGTCATGTGAGGAGCAAATGCTGCCCTCCACTGGCTTATGTCTGGAAAGTTTTCAAAATTTCTTATTAACACACATTCATGCAAAAACTACTACTTTGAGTAATTGCTGATATATCTGTTATGGTGAATTTTTAGGAACAAAGAGAAAGCATGGCTATAAAACATCTCTGATGCTATTTGTCAGGCTTAGCATCTGGAAAATAAAACATATACCCCAAAGAATGAAAGTTGTCTTACAATGGACACACACACACACACACATTTATCACAGTATCATATACAATAGAACGTTACAGAACTAGTAAAAATGCCAATAAATTCATGAACAGACTAAGGCAACATGACGTATGTACACAGTAGAATTTTACTAAGTTTGTAAATAATCACTCAATTGTGTTGTTTGCAAGAAAGCAGGTGAAGTGAAGACCATCTTGTTACGTAAGTGAGATAAACTGGACTCAGACAAGCACATGTTCTCATGAGTGGGACTTAGAAGAAAATAACATGAAAGTAAAAGGACTACTGGTGACAGAAGGAGAAATTGAGGAATAGAAGCAGGGATAAGAGGGCATGCAGGTGGATGTCATTAAAATGTTGAAAATATTCACAATGAGAGGGCTGGGAACACTACTCAGAAGTTAAAGTGTATACTGATCTGGCAGGGGACCCAAGATTCATTTCTATCACCCATATGAGACAGTAGACAAACATCTGGAACTCCAGCTTCAAGGACCTGATAGTTTCTTGTACACATAAGCATATGCCATCTTCCCATGTTAAAAAAAGTAAGAAACATTGTCTCAATGAAACCATATGTTTATGACAATATCCTAAAAAAAACAAAGTTCAACAATGTGAATTTTCAGCACACTCACATATACCTACCTGGTAGGGACTCACTTTGTTACTTTTGGAAAATCTCCGATGACACCAAGGTTAATTAACATCAATCAACTTGCCGCCATGACATAGCAAGGATGAACTTTCACCAAATTTAATCAACCTTAAGCATCCATTCCTCACTTGTAACACTAGGTAAGATACACTGGTTTTGGCTATTACACATCAAATATTTTTAATAAAATCATGCCTCTCATATAAATAACCGTAGTGAGACACTGATTTGTTTATTTCATTAACAAGGAAAATAGCAAATGGTTAATCCCTTTCAAAGGATAAAAAACTGCATAAATTCAGGCAATCAACAAAAACTGCAGGAGTGAGGTTACTGTTAATCCTTTGCAGTTATCTTTTCCACTGGGCAAATAATTTTCATGTCTACTGGAAAAATCCATTTCAGAACACACAATTTTACAGCTGTGATTCTAATAAATAGTAAATAGTATGTCAATCAAAAGTAGATTTACATTGGAAAGTATAGTTATGTTCTAATATGTCTTGAAAATAGAAACCCAGAGTCAGATATTGGGGTAAATACTGAAAGATCAGAGAAGTAATGAAGTCAGCCACAAGAAAGACCTCTTACCTCTCCTGAATCCACAGATCAAAGTAACAATCCTGTCCCTACAACCCTCAAATCGAATGCAATGATCTCCTGTCTCCTCCCACTTTATACTCCTCTTTCTACCCATCCATATCACTCTTGTTTTCACCTCCTTAGTTCTGGGATTAAAGGTGTGTGACTCCCAAATACTAGGAGTAAATGTGTGAGGCCACCACCGCCTGATATAGGGTGACCTCTGTGTGCTGCAAATATGTGTTGCTATTATTGGTTGATAAATTAAATGTTTTTGCCTATGAAAGGTCAGAATATAGCCAGAAAGGAAATCCGAACAGAGTTACAAAGAGAAAGAAGACAGAGTCAGGGAGACACTATACAGGCACGAAAGGAGTAACATGCTGGAGCATGGAGAATTACAAGTAAGCCATAGCTCCTTGAAAACATAGATTAATAGGAATGGGTTAATTTATAAGAGAAATTAGCCAGTAATATGTCTGAGCCACTGGAAAACAAATATAATTTAATATTAGCCTCTGAATGATTATTCCATGAGTGGCTCTGGGGATCTGGTGGGCAGAAGAGAAACTGGTCCAGTGGGATTGGGCTAGACAGAGAAAAACATCCAACAACAACAGCCTGACTCTGCTTCTCTTTTACACTGGATCAGTCTTGTACAGCCCTGGAGAACTTGAGCTCAGAGAGATCTACATACCTCGGTCTCCCAAGTGCTGGAATTAAAGCTGTGTGTCACCATTGCCTGGCCTCTATGGCTAAGTAGTTTGTCTAGCTCCACACTCTGATCTTCAGGCAAGTTTCATTTGTTAGATCAAAAACATAATATCACCTCAGGAAAACACATACTTTTATGCACCTGGTAGTTGCTGCTGAAATATAACTTGTAATACAAAATAAAATAAAAGACCCAGAGACTGATATTGGGGTTCAAACTTCAAGGTGAGTACCAGAAAATCAAAGCAGCTGGCCACTGACTTCTTACCTCTACCTCAGACTGAATGACTAATCCACACATGAGCTCTTCACCAAGCCTCAGAATACTGCCTTTCCTCAGCATGGCTGGAGACTGAATGATTCTACTCAATACTGAAGATCCTGCTTCTATCTTTTATACACCTCCCAAGCTGTAATTGAAGGCATGTGACCTGTTGCTCTTTTAGACTGATTCAGTCTCATGTATCCCTAGGTGGCCCTGAACTCAGATCTGTCTATCTCTTAATTCTGAGTCCTAGGATTAAAGATGTGTGTCAACACTGCCTAGCTTTTGTCTTCTTTAATTAAAAGTGTGTGTCACCACTGCCTGAACTCTATAGCTTAAGGCTGGCTTTGCTTTTCTGAATACCCAGGCAATCTTTAATAAATCATAACATAATAATCACTACAATAACTTTGACAATACATACAGTCATCTTATTGTACATTTTTCTACATTTCAGATAAAATTCTTTAACTGTACAAACATTCATCATATTTGTTTAATATTTTCTATATAATTATTTTAGTATAATTTCCACTATTTCTTTTTAAAACAATCTGTTTTGATGGTTTTACATACTGAGAAATTTTGGCAAATATATCATTTTCCTACTCAGCTCTCTAAGTTGTTCGCATAGAAATGAGAATGGAACTTTCAAGGCTTTGGAAGCCCTAAATTTAAAATGGAAGTAAGCCAGCAGAGAAAGAGAAAATATGCTCTGTAGGAGTTTTGAATAGAATGAAGACACAATGACGCTAACAACTGCCCAATTCTGCCCAAGAGGGAAAGTGAGAACATTCCCTACATAAAAAATAAACCTGAATTTAGATATGTGGTCAGGCAGGCAAAGGGCAGAAGAATGTGATCTGGATCTGATGAGTGACACACAGACAGTAAAGACTAAAATCATCCATCAGTCACACTTCAACTTCTGAAAATAGTTTATTGTGGCTAAATACATAGGACAGGAACCAAGATGATGAGAGACAGCAGAGGCCAAGTTATAATTGGTCCACTCATAAAGTTCTCTTCCTTTATTTCACAGAGGTGGCAGCCATCCTTCCACTAAATAGAAGACTGGACTGGGCATTGTAAACCTTGGATTCTAGAACATACTCACATACGGACTAATGGGGTTTATTTTAAAAGTCACTCTGATGTCCTTTGTCCATGAATTAATTTCTTTGTGTTGTTCTTAAACACTATGATCAAAGCAACAGTGAAGTAAGTATTCTTGGGCTTTTGGTTCCCCATGGATATGATACTGATACTGTCAAAGCCAGGAGGCCGGGCAGCAAGCAGAAGATCACATGTCACCCCAAAACAAAAAAGCAGAGAGAGTGAACTGAAAATGGAAACAGACTAACAATACTCAAAGGCTACCACTAGTAACATGCTTCATCTGGCAATTCCTTGTGTCCTAAAAATCTGTAATCTCCCCTAAGCAACACGAAAGGTCACACTTTCAAATGCATGAGCCTATGTGGGACTTCTTCATTCAAACCACTACATGCCACAGCCTTGACTCAAAGGCTTATGGCCATTTCATACTGCAATAACCCATTAGCCCAACTTCAAAGCCCCCATAATTTTTAACAATCTCAATATTGTTCATAAGTATGAAAGTTCAAAGACTTATCAAAGACTTAATATCTTAATTATGATCAAAAATCAAATTATATTTTGTAATTATAAAATCAAAATCAAATTAAATTCTATTATATACTTCTAACATATAATGGCAGAAAATACTTATTACCATTTCAAAAAGGAATTATGAAACTCTGTACTGAAGCAAGACCAGAACCCAGGAGAGCAAACAACAAAATATAGCTTCATGTCTAGTGGCAGAGGACTTAGATAGCTTAAACCCTACAGAGAGAGTAAACTGATACCCTACAGCATTGCTGTCTATAGCATACATAGCATACATCTATGTGTCTTACATGGGTTTTCTTCTATGTAAGCAGCACTCGTTGGCAGATATCTCACAGCTCTTGAACTTCTCACATCTTAGGGTCTCTACAATAAACCAGACTTCATTTTCACAGCTTCACACAATGACCTTCTTGCACTGCCATGGATTGTCTTGCCTTGATAACTCTGAAAAAATGGAGAAAAACTATATAACACTTTGCTTTTGTGACTCCAAATCCACTACCTCCTTGATTACACCATTAAGTTTGATTATCAACTTGGGGTGAATCCTCATCTGCTTGGATCAAAATAACAGCAGCTTCTGGGTGTAGTTATTTTCTAGAAACAAAACCCTGCCAGATTCTCTTTCATGAATTGAAAGATGAGCTGGGTTGTGTGTTGTCCTTAGGATGCTCTTTCTGTTGTTTTAGTGCAGAGCTTGAGATCATTCCTTAATGGTGCTAATCTCTTTAACAATTAATACCTCCCTTTCACACAGTCCTTGTCTGTAACATTAAGCTTCCTGTTACTCTTTTCTTCTCCAAATTGTCTGTTTTCTCTTTCTTTTGGCCTCACTTGTTCTTTTTCATTATAGGTCTGCATATGGGTAGTCAGGAATAATCATGCCACGGAATCAATGACCTGTTGTCTTGAATTTTTCAACACCAATAACACACACTCATTACTTTTAAATTTAATCTATATAACTTCTCAGTATATGAACAAAAACCAGCCTAATCTTTAGGTGACTTTTAATACAGTTGGTAAAAGACATCTTACATCACTCTTAAATCTCATGAGTTAAACCTCCACAGTTCACATTACCATCAGTACCACTATTTTCCAGCCAGGCTTCTACTAGAACATCAATTAAGCTCTATTTATAGAGTATAACTGCTTTTCTAGCCCAAGTTTCACAGTCTTTCATATGTTTCTGAAGACAACATGATTGGGTTCCTCATAGCAGTACATAAATTCTGATTATCAGTTTCTATATTAGTTCATTGTTTGTTACTGCAGTAAATTATTATGTCTAGTAGCAACTTTTAGAAAGGAGAATATATTTTGGTTCTAGATGGATAAGGGCTCATCATGGTAGAGAGATATGGTATCAAACTACAAGTCTAGGGACCTAAAAATTCATATCTTAACCTCAAAGGAGAAACAAAGAGAGAAAACTGGAAGTCTGTCAGTGCCGTAGGTTCTCGAAATACAACTCTTTCAAGCATGCTTTAGGTTGTAAACGTTCTAAAGCCTCCCTAAACAGAACCACTAACTGAAGATGCACTTGTGGTGTTATCTTGCTTGTACAAACAAAACTTGTCTGAAGATCAGAAGATTGAGCTTGCCACTAGCTAACCATAGAGATCTGGAGTTCTGTACAGAGAGACAGAAAGTGAGATGGCTGGGCTGAGAGGTCAGAGGCAGGAAGAAATAGTATCTTGCTCTCTTTTCTGCTGGGAAACTAATGAGGTAAAGGTGACTTTGGCTTGCTCCTTCTTATTTCTGATCTCTCAGCATTTCCTCTGGGTCTGACTCTGAGATTTTATTATTTTGACCAATGAAGAACTCAATTAACACCGAGTAACCAAATGGAGGATATTTTAAACTCGAACAACTATACCTCCAACACTCTAATGATAAGGATGGCTAGACTACATAAGTTAAATACCATCTAGTAGACTATTTGTAGCCTATTATAATTTGAGATAGTATATCTTATTTTTTGAATGAATTTTTATTTAAATTAAAAACTATCTTATTTTACATACTGATCCCAGTTTCCTCTGTCTCTCATCCTCCCACACCCCCTATCAGATCCCCATGGCACCTCCCCTCCCCAGGGAGGGTAATACCACCCATGAAGGATCATCAAAGTCTGACACATCATTTGGAACAGGACCTATGCCCTTTCCGTGTATCTAGGCTGAAAGAGTATCTATCCATAGGAAATTGGCTCCCAAAGCCCATTAGTGCACTAGGGACAAATATTGGTTCCATTGCCAGAGTCCACATAGACTGCCCCTGCCTCAGCATTCATGAGGCCTTGTTCAGTCCTTTGCTGGTTTCCCAGCTGTCAGACTGCGGTCCATAAGCTTCCACTTGCTCAGGTCAGTTATTGCTTTGGGTTTCCCCAGAATGAACATGATCCCTTTACTAATCACTCCTTCCTCTCTACAACTGGATTAAGGAAGTTCAGCTCAATGTGAATCTCTGTTTCTGCATCCACCAGCTCTGGATGAAGGCTCTAGGACGGCACTTAGGGTAGTCATGAATCTCATTATAGAGGAAGGACATTTAAGGTAGCCTCTCCACTATTGCTTAGATTTTTAGTTAGGTTCATCCTAATGGATCCCTGGACATTTCCCTTCTCTTTAAACTTATAATGACTCCCTGTATTAAGGTATCATTATTCTTGCTCTTCTTCTTCTCTATTCTTCCACCAGCTCTATCTTCCTGATACCTCGTGTTCTCCTCCTGCTTCTCCCCTACACTTTCTCCTACCTCCCTCTACACTCTCCCATGCATCGAATTTGCTCAGAGGATTTTACCCCTTTTCTCTTCTCCAAGGTACCATGTATGTCTCTCTTGGGTTCCTCCTTGTTTCCCAGTGTCTCTGGGGCTGCAGATTGTAGGGTGGTTATTCTTTGCTCTATGTCTAATATCCACTTATGTGTGGAGTATATATGATGCTTGCCTTTCTTTGTCTATGTTACATCACTCAGGATGGCTCCTTGGAGTTCCATCCATTTGCCTGTGAAATTCAAGGTAACATTGGTTTTTTTTCCTCTGAATAATACTACCATTGAGTAAATGTGCCATATTTTCTTTATCCATTCTTCGGTTGAGGGGTACTGCCTCTCTAACGTACCACCATAATTATCTCATTATATATCTCTCTTTCTGGATGCCTTGCAGAACATCATGAGTGTGGGCTAAGTATCTTATCCAGGCCGCACTATGTACAGTCAAGCATTCTTGCTTTATTCACCTTGCCATTATAATTGTAAATAAACGAAGTGTCTCCTTGGTGTCCAATGTATAGCAAATGAGATAGAGAGAGGAAATTCTATTGTTTTAAAAGGAAAACAATCATTGGATGTTTGAATTTCAGAAATAATGAATCAGAATAAAATGTGTCTCATTCCCAAAAGTTGGAGGACCCATTTGGACAAGCGAAAAGAAAAAAATTAAAACATCAGCTTGACAAAATTCATTTCACCATAAAATATATAAACCAGAAAGGTACAACTTCTTTATGAGAAGTTTTGTAAGGATGGATCCTGGGCCTTGAAACTCTCCATAACTGGTGGTTCTTTACACAATTTTCTTATTTCCTTTTCAAATGTGAGATCTATTTTGATGCTTCTGTATTAGGTGACTCTGTTTGACTTCAGAAGTCAAAGTAAGAAAATTAAAAGCCTTCTAAATGCAGGCACTGCACAGATATTTTTCATCAATTTTCTTTGCAAAGCTATGAGGATGCCTTTCTTTCTTCTACTTCAAATTTGAAGGTTAAATTACAAGATTATGTTTATCAATATTCCATAGAATTTCTCTTTCAGTAAATTTATTCAAGTATTTTATCCTCTTTACCATTAAGATAGTTAGATGTGGGATCTATGACTGTCCACATTTTCCAAACAAGGAACCGGAGATACCTTGTTTTGGCAAAAAAAAGAAAATGAGCAAAATGTTGCTTAAGACCATGGCGGTAGGGTAGAATATATTTACAGAACCAGTACTTTGAAGTCTAAGCCAAATAACTTTCTGACTTCACCATAGCTGGAATGGGAGTCTAGTCATGTTACCTTTAACAGTGACCGTTAGAAACATGTCTTTTTGTTATTTATGGGTTTTGTAGCTCTGAAAATTGAAGAGGAATGTAATATATACAGTAAATTGAATGAAAGCAAAAAGAAGCATTACTGTCTCAAGCCTTGTGATTTAAAGTAATCTTCACTTTAAACAGAAACCAAATACATGATATTATGTCTGTTTTACAGGTAAAGAAACATAGGCTTAGAGGTGCCAAATTCTATTATTTAAAATACATCCTTCCTGGATCCAAAGCCTTTTATCTTGATATTATAGCTTCTAGTAAATTCATGTACCCACCAAATTCAGACTTTCACCCTCCTTCACACTTCGAAAACAGCATCAACAAGTTTAAATCTGTCCAAATAGCACTGGTCCCTTGTGGGAACTGACACTCAAGTCCCCACCTGCCATTCTGAGTGTGATTGCTGAATCTAGAGCCATGCATCATTTAAGATCATTAGTGTAAAATCAATAGCTGCAGGAAATAATTGTAGCTGTTCCTACGACCTTGCCCCTGTGGTACTTCATCCTTGAAGGTTATTTAATTAAAGTCCAGGCAAGATGGTTTAGCAGTATAGTGGTGTATACTGTGGAATTGACACAGCACCGTGGGGAAACAGCTTTCAAGTCCAGCATTGTAATTTTTAGATTAGGAAGCCATCTCACAATACTCAGAGTAAAAAGACTGGGATGATCTACAAAAATCTTCAAAATTTATCACACATTAATTTTCAGTCTGTAACAAAGCTCAATATGGCATCGACTCTAGCCACCATCCAGGGATTTCATGTGTGAATGGAGGCAAATGAGCTAATCATTGTTTGTTAGTATGCTATCACAAAATAACACAGATTGGCTCTTTTAAAGAAGCAACAGAAATTTTACTTCTCAGTGTTCTTGGGACTAAAAAGACAAGCCTGGATTTCCAGTGTGGTTGGGTGCTGGTGAAGTTCCTCTTTCAGGTTTCAGTTTTGACTTCCCTTTGTACCCTCACAGAAGAAAAAGGGCTAGAGAATTATCTTGGGTCCCCCTTTTAAGGATCTTCTATTGGAGTTTGCCATAAAGCATATTAACTCCCAAAGTACCACTGCATAAAATGTGAGATTCCAGTATATGAAATTGGAGGCAGAAAAGCATCTTGCTGAAAGTGTGAAATACGTCAAAGACCTTCTGTTTTGAAGTCTTTCTAGGCTTGGTGTCAGCAAGTATTTCTCAGCCATCTAAATTATATGAAATCTGATAAATTTGACAAGGTGGGACAGTCATGAGCTTAGCACTTGCCATGTGTCACCTCCCTTTAGCATTCAAGTCCCAGTGTAAAGGCTGCCCACTCATTGTCAGTTTACAGATTGTCATGGTTTACTCTTCGAAGTCTAGGCAATATTCTCTATGTTGCCAAGATCTACAGACTTATCACTCCACAGTGTTGGAGTCTTTTTAGTAAAAGCACACTTAACCACCTTGATAGGTTGGTTTCTAATTTCATACCACATATGCGTAGGTAATTTCATGCATGTACATAAACTCTAGGATCCACTAAGGACAAAATTATGCAATTTATCTGGATATGGCCTAACTTATTTAATGTGATAAACCTCTAGTCACAATCACTTTCTCTGAATATGATTTTTTGTCCTTCTTTTTGGCTAAACAAATTATTCATTGTTTTTGACTATCATAACAATGATACTTTTTTATCTAATCCTCTATTAAAATCATTAAAGATGATTTTATAACATCTATTTGGAATAGCAGTGATCTAATAAATGTGATACAATCTTTGTGATCATTTGACTAAGACTCATGAGTGCTACAACTGAATCACACCAAAGATCCACTTTCCTTTTTCTGAGAAACCTCCATATTGATTTCCATAGTGGTTGGAATGACTTACTTTCCCAACAGCAGTATATAAATATTTTGTTTTCTCCTCATCCTCACTAGAATTTTTTTCATATTGCCATTTTGACCAGTGTGAAATAGAATCCCAAGAGAGTTTTTTTGCCCCACTTTTTTATTTCATTGAAAATTACATATCTGTCCCCCCAATCCCTCGCCCTCCCATCCTCCCATGCTTCCCACCAACCCACAGCCCATCCACCACCCACACCCCAGGGATAGTGAGATCATCAATGGGAGATCATCGAGTCTATTACATCATTTGGGAGAGGGCCCCGGCCCTTCTTCTCGTATCTGGGCTGCAATAATATCCCTCCATTGGGAATGGGCTCCCCAAGTCCAATTGTGGCTTGGGAATAAACCCTGGCTCCACTGTAGGAGGTTCCATAGACTGTCTTGACCTCCTAGCTGGTATCTATATTCAGATGGCTTGGTTTGGTCCAATGCTTGTTCCCCAGCTTTACAACTAAGGTCTTCGTGCTCTCATTACGTCAGGTCAGCTGTTTTTGCAGGTATTTCCAGTTCCATCTTGGTTCATTTGGTCATCACTTATCCCTCTTGACAATTGAATTCTGGATGTATGGCTTAGTGCGCAGCTGTAAGTGCCTATTTCTGCTTCGATCAGCTACTGAGTCAAGGTTCTAGGAATGGTAACATGTCAATCCAAGTTCCCTCTCCCTCTTTTCCTCCCCCACCCTCCCACCATCCCCCCCAGCCTCCCACCCTATCGACACTTCCTTCCAAATAGGGGATATCTAGAGTCTGTCATTTCACTCAGGGCAGGGTCCAGGCACTCCCCTAAGAGTCCAGGCTGAGAGAGCATCCCTCTTTGTGTTATGGACACAAGAAGTCCTTTTGTATGACAGGGATAAACACTGATCCACTGCCCAGAACCCCATAGGTTGCCCAGGCCTCCTTACTGACTCTCACACCCTGGGGGTCTGGATCAGTCCCATGCTGGCCTCCCGAGAGCTCTTGGACCCCAGACCTGCCTAGATGCTTAGTTGGGGTTATCCCTGTGAATCCCCTACCTTTTCCCAAGAGAGTTTTAACTTTTGTTCTCCTGGTGGCTAATGATGCAATTATTTGTTCATGTTTATAGTATATTTGTATATCAGCTTTTGAGAACTGTCTATCCAGTTCATCTTTAAATTATTGATTTTGTGGTTTAAACATGTTGGTACTTACCTTTATAAATCCTTTGTATATCAGAGACATTTTCCTGTTAGTTATGTAATCTGCAAAGACTTCCTCCATTCTAAAATGTGTCCTTTCACTCAATTGTTTGCTTGGCCATGCAGATGCTTTTTCATTTCTTGAAGTCCCATTGGCAAATTCTTGGCATTGCTTTTTGGGTGAAAAGTTCAAAGTTCTTGTATGGAAAAATGTAATAAGAATTATGATTAGTGAAAAAGGTAAATGGATTCATAATGAAAAATATTTTCACAAAAAAAAACACAAAATGGATTTAACAATTACTTTAAACAATGGTTTTAAGGGGCTGAAGACATGTCTCAGTGGTTCAGAGCCCACACTGCTCTTTCAGAGGACCAGGGTTTGATTTTTAGCACCCATGTCAGGTGGTTTACAACTACATATGACACATTTTGTGGGAGTGTTTTTTAATAATATTTTTAATCTTGCAGAAAAGTAAAATGAAACCATACCTCCAAACTCATTCTATGAGGTTCCAAACTAGACAAAGATATCACATTGCAGTCTAGTAGTCTTAATGGGTATAGGCAAAAATAATTTTGAAATAGCTCAATAATCATCTGATTCTCATGGTAGATGGGAAGAGAACAGCCTATTCTTAAGGGCAGAATCAATTTAGCACTACATGCAAAGATCTGCTAAGATCCTATAGGAGTTGATGGATTAAATCCACAAACCTACCACAAAAGTAGAAAAAGTCACTTCAAAAAGTCCAACACTTCTCCATGATAAGCTTTCATTAGCTAATGTAGAATACACCCTCTGTCTGGGAACATGTTGAAAACATCAACAAAAACAATCTGCAAAAATAACATACTTGATGATGGCAAAGAATTCTTTAGAAGAAAGAAGGATATGCACCAACACCTCTCCACTCACCAAAGACTATAGCATTGTCCAGTCCATCCAGGTAATCAAAATAAATAGAAAGCATTAACCTTTGAAGGGAAAAAAATAAAACTACTTTTGCTTATATATGGTACTATCATAAACACGAAAAAATCTAAGGAAAATGCAGACATACAAATGTGCATTCCTATCCAAATAAACAAGTACATTCAATTCATAGAACATAAATAATTATGTAAAAGTAAATCACATATTATATATACACTGGTAATGTAAATTAACAAAATATAATATCATTAAATAAAACAAAATACTTAGATATATCCCATATATATATACATATATATATATGATGAAGAAATGGCTCAACATTTGTGAATACTAGTTATTCTTGCAGATTATCTGGGTTCTATACCAAGTACCTACATGGCAAGTAAGAACCATCTGTAATTCTAGTCCCAGGAGATCTAGTGCCTTCGAAGACACCAGGTAAACATGTAGTGCACATACTTACATGAAGTTAAAACACCCATACATGAAAAATAAATAGATAATTATTATTGGGGAGCTAAGAAAATTAAGGAAACAATCACATAAATGAATAGGTCTTGGGTGACTCAGTATTGTTAAATGTAAATGTTTCTTAAATTAATCCGGAATCAGTACAATTGGCATTAGAAGACAGGCTTTTTTCTTTTTTCAGATGTGACATTCAGATAATAAATTTGACATTGAGATGAAAAATACAATTACCCAAGCAATTTCAGAAAATTACACAGTTTGGTAACACCTTCAGATATAAAAATTACTATGAAGTTACATATGAAAGCCTGTTACTTTTCCCATGCCTAGTATTATCAAATACCCATCTCCACGCACAGAATTGGCTAGACTGTATAGGAAGGATCATTGAACTAGCTGTGCTACAGTGCATTGACAAACCCTGTAATACTATGACTATTTTTTGTCATTTTTTTGTTACTTAAATTGAGCAAAGGTATTTAACAAATCAAAAATTCAAACAGACAAAAGTGTCCATGAAAAGAGGGGTGATGTGTGAAAAGTTCTAGGAGAAGATGGAGACGGGAACCCCCCAACTCCCAATAGCATAAGACTTTATCGAATGGGTATTAGCATTTGAGACGGAACACAAAGCACTGATTTTTAAACATTAGGAACATGTAATCATGAAGTTCCATCCACAACCACCTTGAAGTTCTAAAGTTTCTCACATGTTTTAAATAAGTGATAAGCAATATTTTTGAAGATACCTTGTGTTCAGTTCAGATATATGCTGTATAGGCTTTCAGGGAGTTTTCTCACATTTTAAAACATACTGTAATTAGACATCAAATGTGTTGCCACAACCAACAGTAACAGGATTCAGCTACAAAGTTTCATTTAACAGTGTTCCAAAATTCAGGTCTAAGAAAGAATATGATACAGTGCTAATACTATTGTTGCTGTTTAAGCTTTAGTGACTTTTATTGTAAAATCAATTTGTACACTTTATAGATACAGTAGCAAGTTCAGAGGAATGAATATTTACCTCCTCTGTAGGTTACAATAAGAGATGGGCAAGGAATTTTCCAATATGATAGATTTTGTTGGTTTCCAATATTAAATTCTCTATGACTGTTAAACATCATATGTTATTGGGCAGTAAAGAGAATGAAATGATGAACTACCAGTAAATGACTTAATACATAGGTATATTTTCTGCTATAACAATTCTTTGATTAATATCAGCTTGTTTCTTTGTTCATGTCCTTAACAAGAGCTCTTTCTTTGTCTGGACACCCATGCTCTTTAAACATAAGAAAGATGCTTTTTTCCTAGTTTGCTTATATGATATTATATTAGTTCATGGTTATTTCATCACAAATCATTGGTTTAAATAGATTATGATGTCCTATATCCTTAGAGCTTGATTTTGCACTCCATTGCAACTGCTAATATTACAAATATCTTTATCCAAAACCATGAACACTAGAGTTTATATTTATAAAATAATATAATGAACATATCGCACTTTGATATATATATAGAGAGATAGATAGATATATAGATAGATATAGATAGATATAATTATTTTTGGATGATTTTGTGGAAAAAAATGGAATAAAAAATATGCACCTAGATTTTAATTTTAAAAAGTGGGTACAATGGTATAAGTGTGTGTATGTGTTTATTTTTGAGGAAATGCTCAAATATTTATGCATTTCTAACAATTACATAGGATTACATAAGGTAGTCAAAAGTCATTTACATGTTCTGGAAAGTGCCATGAGGTTGAAATTTGAACAAATATTTTTTCTTGTATGCACTGCTAATTTCCCTGGTGAAAATCAGTTGACTGGGTGAAAGAGAAGACAGAGGCAGGTATTGATGCAGTTGGAGCCATATAAATGTATACTATGGCACTAATTTGCTATGAACAGGATAAAATTTTGACAGGTAACTCCACTAGTGAACATCTCTGAAAGTTTTTATTACTTATAACTAAACTTTTAAAATATCCTGCATTGCAGGGAACCTTCCCACCCTATAATCTGAGCATGCAGCATTGGGCTTCCCAGACAACATCACCTGCTGTAATTACTTACATTAGCTCAGCATCAGAACTGAAGCACAAGTTATCTAAGTTTAAATATAGTAGTTACATACCAAATGTCTTAAGAGTTACAGATACATCAATCAATCAGTCCATTTTACTTTAATCACATAGTTGATTGCCACAGGAAACCCAAGCATTAAGTGTTGTGGAATTTACATTATAAACAGAAAGCAGTAGACTTGTGAAGCATGTGGAAGAATAGAGTGAAAAAGTAGCCATTGAGTAACTTTTCAGTCATGTTCTATTCCTGTGATCCTCTTTTCTTCAGGTGTATAAGTCATGCCTACATTGTCACACTTTATGTGATTTTCCAGAGTCAATTTGTTCATCCATTTTCCTTAGTTCCTTGAAAGCCATTCAGATGGGTTTTCACTGGTGATATTTCAGGCTTATTTTTTCCTACTTGATCTTATATGTGCCATAATGTAGCATATGCGTCATTATTATCACACACACACATGTGTTGCTGGTGGTTTCTCTTCTCCGGCCAGGTCCTGCTGCCCTTCTCAGTCCCAAATAAACACCCAATGACTTATATTAATTATAAAACTGATGGCTGATAGCTAGGGCTTCTTCCTGGCTAGCTCTCTCTTAATAATTAAACCATTTCTATTAATCTACATATTTCTACATGGCCTTATCTTACTAGATCCTCCATGGTGCCTCTCTGCACACCCTCTCTGCCTACCTTCCGCAGAATTCTCCTTATCTCTGAGTCCTGCCTATCTTCTTGCCTCTAGTGATATTGATCAAACAGTGTTTTATTCATCAACCAATACAGAAGAGCATCCCCCATCACACCTGCACACACATGAAGAGTTTGGACAAACAAATAGATCTAACATTGGCAAAATATTGGTATTAAATAGCTGAGAAATACAGCAACTGTTTCTTAGTAAACACTGGTTAGTTGAAGCCCCTTCCCCACTGTCAGTGTTAAAGGATAAGTACTTGATAAAACTTCTTTAAAAGCAGAGAAGTGCCTTTGATTTCCTTATTTTTTGAAAATTGAATAGACAATCAAACCCAGTCACATTTATTAATTACAATATTAGATTACAAAGTCAAATGGTCACAAAATGATGAAGTAATAGATGATAAGCCCTCCCTGTAGCTGTTAGCCTATACACATTAAACAAATAGGAAATTTTAATTAGTAGTCAATATCCTGAATGCATTTCTTAATTAAGTGAAAATCTTTCTTTAATTGCAAGTTAAAATTTCAAATATAATGCATTAAAATTAGGAAAATCCAAAGCTCAGCTTCTTGTAGGAGCATGAAATACATACTGAGCAACGAGAAAGTGAAATCTTACACCAGCTGTGTAAAATGTGAGCGAGCACAAGAAGCTTAGTGTCTACTCACAGTGAATAATTTTATTCTAATTGACAAGTTTAGTCCCACCCCACATCATCTCTCCCCACCCCTCCACACATATACAATTAATGTTTCTGAAGAAAGCATTTTTTTTAAGAAACAGTGAACTGGAGGTAAGGTGTCTGTGTATTCACAAATATTTAAATATAACTTCCTGTATGCATATAGTTTCAGGGTTTACCACTTTGTCTTAGACAACAAAGTAAAGGGCTCATCCCTGGAAGATTCTCATCCTCACTCTTTTAACATGCATCAGTCTTATGTAGTTGGTTGTTCAAGAGTGTGACCCCAGTAGATTTTCTGCCATCAAAGTTTGCATGTCTACAGATGCTGGAATTTGGAATTGTTTAGATCTTTCTTATGTAATCTTTTCTACAAGAGACTGCGTACCACATTTGCTGGTGATCTGACTCTTACAATCACTACAAGCTCTCTTCTTCAGTGTTCCCTGTGCAGATGCTGAAGCTGTGGTGTCACTTTATCTGTTGGGGCTTGGCTCTGCATGATTCATTGGTCTTCACATTGTGTCATATTGTGGTTTTCTAAGATGGTCTCCATTTGCTGTGAAGGGAGGCTTCTTAGATGAAGGGAGGTAGATGTAACTATGTATGGGTATAAGGATAAGGTTTAGAATGTGGTTAGGAATTAGGCTTGTCTAGGAAAGTGACAAGGAGAGATTTTTTTCAACTCAGTACATTAGAGCAAGCCCAAGAATCTCAAAGGGTAAGGATTCACACATGCAAGAGAGCCCCTGGCATTTTAAGAAAATCAGTGATTGGCACTCCACAAGAGGTAAGATTGGGGATTCATGAGTTGAAGGCAGTCTGGACTATACATTTCAAGGACAACCTCCTTGGCTGCAGACTAAGATCATCTTCAAAACAATACAAAATAACAAAAATAAAAATCATAATGATCATTAACAGAAATCAAGAAATCAATTATGAGAAAAATAATTGCTAAACTGGCAATTATGATTAGCATCTTAAGGGTCGGATTTGTTGTCTTTAGTAGTCCTGTGAGTATGTGACAATGGCTTTCATTTCTTTTCCTTAAAGCACTGGCATGAAATTGAAATTTCACACATGTTCCATTCAATCCCTGAAAAAGATAATGAAATAAATAATGACATTGCAATTACTCCAGGAAAAGAAGCCTTCAGCACAGAATGTCCTTCAATAAAACCCACAACTGACTCACTTTACTTTAAATTACTGTTTGTGAGTACTCTCGCTAAGAATTACGTTCATCCTAGGTATTTCCTTTCATTAGTTTAGAGTTGAAGGGGAAAATATTCTTACCTTTGCACAGCTAAATTTAGCTACCACCAAACATGTTCAGAATGTAAAACACTACTAAGACTTCTACTATGAAAAGTAGAAAGAAATTCATAGCTAGACTAAATTCTTCTTTGGAATATTAGACAAACTAATGTCCGCCTTATAATCTCAGATTCCACAGCTCCAAAATGGATGGGAGAATGGTTTATGAGATGTTTAGGAACAAGTGTATTACTTTATTCTGATCTGAACTGTGTTTGTATGTGTTTCCAGATAGGGTTTCTCTGTGTAGCTCTGGAGTCTGGCATCAAACTCACAGAGCTCTACTTCTCTCTAGCTCCCAAGTACTGGGGGATTAAAGACACGCACCTCCACCATCAGGCCTATTAAACATATGTAATGTCGGAAAAAGCTGACTGAAAATTAATGGCTTTGGAGTGATAAAACAGTAGCTATTGATGCTACCCTTACAAGGGATAGGAGGGACTCTGCAGATGAGGTGTTTTGTTGCTTGCTAGACCACAGTACAGGAGTGGAGTCATGCAAGAATTTTAAAAGCTTATGGGAACATTCCTAGAAAACAAGACAAGGGTCTTGTGGCTTCAGTTTCTTCAAAGCACTGAATTATTCTTAGAGTGTATTCTTGTACTCCTCCCAGTTTCAGAAGACAGGAGTGAGTTAATTTCAGATTACTCACTATTGTTTGCTGTTGTTATTCAATTACATTCCTCTTTGGAAAAAACATGCGTTTGACATATACAACTTGTTCTTGTAATTTTATACAGCTTCATTTAATGAGAAATGTAATCAACTTTACCTTTCTTAAGTCTGAGAGTAAGTTGTCTATGGCATGAGACTTTAGCCCACCTCATTTATTGGTTCCCCTCTCCCATGTCCAACTACCTCTGGAGCATTGACAGTGGTAGAAGTAAAAGACTGAATTTATTTATACGTAATTTCAGGAACTCTCACAGACAAAACTATTAGCCTTTGTTGATAGTGAAGATATTATAACTTCTTCCATTCCTTGGGATCTACAGTGTTACTTTATTAACTGCCATGCTGTGAAACACACCTCAGGAACCACCTGTGAACTTATTTACATCCTTAGCAACCTTTGAAGACACCTCAGCAAAGGTGTGATGCAATTTAAACTCTCCTTTGATATGAGCCCACACACAAACTCTCCAGTGAGTCTCATTTTCTTCCCAATGCCTTCTTCTGTTTACCCTTGTGTTTAAGACTGATGTTAAAAATGCTTTTCAGAAGCTGGGTAGTGTTGGCACATATCTTTAATCCCAATATTCAAATTCAGGAGGTAGAGCCAGGTGGATCTCTGTGAGTTCAAGGGCAGTCAGGCCTACAGAGTGAGTGCCAGGAAAGGCTCCAAAGCTATACAGAGAATCCCTCTCGAGAAACCCCCTCCAAAGAAATTACTGATGAAGAATGCCCTTTTGTATATATGTTTCTCTTATTGGTTGATGAATAAAACACTATTTGGCCAATAGATTCAGGAAGATAGGCAGGCCTAGGAGACAAGGAAAACTCTGGGAAAGGTAGACAGAGAGACCATGAAGGGATGCAATGTAGAGACTGAGAAGATAAGATGCTACAGGTGTTCTGTGGTAAGATAAGGCCATATAGAAATACATAGATTAGTAGTTATGGGTTAATACAGAGCTAGCCAATAAGAAGCTCTAGCCATCAGACAACAGTTTTATAATGAATATAAATCTTTGTGTGTTTATTTGGTGCTAAAGTGGCAGTGGGACCGGCTGGAACAAATTTCTTTGCAATTCCAGCATCAAACGCCTGTCAGTAAACTCCAATTTCTTTTTTAAAAGAAAAAATGAATTTGAACGCATAGACATTTATTTTGCTTACTTTTACTGGACTACTGAGTATTTCTGGCTATTGTTCTTCATAGACATATGTAAATATAAAAATCCATAGCAAAACAATTATTTTCTTAATGATTACTTTGCCTGAACACTCATTTAATGGATTTAGATATTATTCTATTAAATTTTATATTTCTAGAAAGGTGAAATAGTAGAGAGGCATTAAGTATAGAATACTGAATCAAGCTGCTGAGAAGTCCCTTAAGAACACAGGTTAGCCACCTAAGCTCTCTTTCACTCAAATTTTTCACATAAATAGTGAGTATGATGGCCTTGTGTCTTCACAGCAATTTGACGATAACTAGTTTGGTCAACATTTAAAAATCTTTTACAACAAATATTTTCACAAATGGCTAAACCAAATGAATGCTATGACAGATTTAATATGCTTAATTGTTTCAAGACTATCTTCCCTGTACTATTCTTCAATTAAAATTAGAATTTGCCCAACCCAGCGAGTCCAGCTTCAGGTGAGATTGGGTCTCTGGCTGGGACCACCCGCCCACCACCCATCCCCCTCCATCTTCGGGGCCGCTCCCGGCTTCCAGAAGAGCCGCCCACACAGGAAAGAGATCAGCTCCTCCAAGACCCCAACCCAGCGAGCCCAGCTTCAGGTGAGATTGGGTCCCCGGCTGGGACCACCCGCCCATCACCCATCCCCCTCCATCTTCGGGGCCGCTCCCGGCTTCCAGAAGAGCCGCCCACACAGGAAAGAGATCAGCTCCTCCAAGACCCCAACCCAGCAAGCCCAGCTTCAGGTGAGATTGGGTCCCCGGCTGGGACCACCCGCCCATCACCCATCCCCCTCCATCTTCGGGGCCGCTCCGGGCTTCCAGAAGAGCCGCCCACACAGGAAAGAGATCAGCTCCCCAAGACCCCAACCCAGCGAGTCCAGCTTCAGGTGAGATTGGGTCTCTGGCTGGGACCACCCGCCCATCACCCATCCCCCTCCATCTTCGGGGCCGCTCCTGGCTTCCAGAAGAGCCGCCCACACAGGAAAGAGATCAGCTCCTCCAAGACCCCAACCCAGCGAGCCCAGCTTCAGGTGAGATTGGGTCCCCGGCTGGGACCACCCGCCCATCACCCATCCCCCTCCATCTTCGGGGCCGCTCCCGGCTTCCAGAAGAGCCGCCCACACAGGAAAGAGATCAGCTCCCCAAGACCCCAACCCAGCGAGTCCAGCTTCAGGTGAGATTGGGTCTCTGGCTGGGACCACCCGCCCACCACCCATCCCCCTCCATCTTCGGGGCCGCTCCCGGCTTCCAGAAGAGCCGCCCACACAGGAAAGAGATCAGCTCCTCCAAGACCCCAACCCAGCGAGCCCAGCTTCAGGTGAGATTGGGTCCCCGGCTGGGACCACCCGCCCATCACCCATCCCCCTCCATCTTCGGGGCCGCTCCCGGCTTCCAGAAGAGCCGCCCACACAGGAAAGAGATCAGCTCCTCCAAGACCCCAACCCAGCGAGCCCAGCTTCAGGTGAGATTGGGTCTCTGGCTGGGACCACCCGCCCATCACCCATCCCCCTCCATCTTCGGGGCCGCTCCCGGCTTCCAGAAGAGCCGCCCACACAGGAAAGAGATCAGCTCCTCCAAGACCCCAACCCAGCGAGCCCAGCTTCAGGTGAGATTGGGTCTCTGGCTGGGACCACCCGCCCATCACCCATCTCCCTCCATCTTCGGGGCCGCTCCCGGCTTCCAGAAGAGCCGCCCACACAGGAAAGAGATCAGCTCCTCCAAGACCCCAACCCAGCGAGCCCAGCTTCAGAAGAGCCACCCACACAGGAAAGAGATCAGCCCCTCCAAGACCCCAACCCCAGCGAGGCCAGCTTCAGCTTCAGCTGCAGTAAAGAAGGAGACCAGTGGAGACAGAAAGCCCCCACCAGCACCCACTGGAAGAAGAGATGGGAAGAAGACAGAATAAGAGATCACTCAGCAATAGAAACACCAACACGACCCCACCAGAATCCAGGGATCCAACACCAGCAAGACCTGAAAAGCACTACATAGATGAAGAAGAGGAGACAGACCTTAAAAATTATTTCATGAAGATGATGGAGAGCCTCAAGGAAGAAACGAGGAAATCCCTTAAAGAAATAGAAGAAAAAACAAACAAAAAAATCCATGAAATGGGGGAAAAATTCAAGAAATAAACAAATCTCTCAAAGAATCTAAAGAGCACCAAGAAAAAACAACCAAGAAAATTAAGGAAACAGCTCAAACAGTTGAAGGATTGAAAGCTGAAATAGAAACGATAAAGAAAACACAGAATGAAGGGATGCTGGAAATAGAAAAGCTCGGTAAACGGTCTGGAATCACAGATGCAAGCATCACCAATAGAATACAAGAGATAGAAGAGAGAATCTCAGGTGTTGAAGACTCATTAGAGGACATAGCATCGTCAACCAAAGAAAATCTCAAAACCAACAAATCCTTAACACAAAATATCCAGGAAATATGGGACACCGTGAAGAAGCCAAACCTGAGAATAATAGGTATAGAAGAAGGTGAAGAACTTCAACTTAAAGGTACAGAAAACATATTCAACAAAATCATAGAAGAAAACTTCCCTAACCTAAAGAAAGATATGCCTATGAAAGTACAAGAATCTTACAGAACACCAAATAGGCTTGACCAGAAGAAGAAGTCACCTCGCCATATAATAATCAAAACATCAAACCTACAGAGCAAAGAGAAAATATTAAGAGCAGCTAAAGAAAAAGGCCAAGTAACATACAAAGGCAGACCTATCCGAATTACACCTGACTTCTCAATGGAAACGATGAAAGCCAGAAGATCCTGGTCAGATGTCCTACAAACGCTAAGGGAACAAGGATGCCAGCCCAGACTACTATATCCAGCAAAGCTCTCAATTACCATAGATGGAGAAAACAAAATATTCCATGACAAAGCCAGATTTAAACAATACGTATCCATGAATCCAGCTCTACAGAAAATGCTAGAAGGAAAACCTAGAGCCAAGGAAGATAACTACATTCACAAAGACACAGGCAATATAGAATCATACTTTACAAAACACTAAAAGAAAAAGGGAGGAGAAACTACACAAAATAACTTCACTAACAATAAATCAAGCGCAAACAAGGATCACCAATCAATGGTCATTAATATCCCTCAATGTCAATGGCCTCAACTTACCTATAAAAAGACACAGACTAGCAGAATGGATACGAAGACAGAACCCTTCCTTCTGCTGCATACAAGAAACACATCTCAACACCAAAGACAGACGTTATCTCAGAGTAAAGGGCTGGGAAAAGATCTTCCAATCAAACGGCCCCAAGAAACAAGCGGGCGTAGCAATCCTAATATCTAACAAATTAGACTTCAAATTAAAATCAATCAAAAGAGATGAAGAAGGGCACTTCATATTCATCAAAGGAAAAATACATCAAGACGAAGTCTCGATTTTAAATATCTACGCCCCAAATACAAAGGCACCTACATTCGTGAAAGAAACATTACTAAAGCTCAAAATGCACATAAAATCTCACACACTAATAGTAGGAGACTTCAACACTCCGCTCTCACCGCTAGATAGGACCTCCAGACAGAAACTTAACAAAGAAACAAAAGAATTAATAGAAGTTATGACCCAACTGGGTTTAACAGACATCTATAGAACATTCCACCCAAATACAAAGGGATATACCTTCTTCTCGGCACCACATGGAACCTTCTCTAAAATTGACCACATAATAGGAAACATAGCAAATCTCCACAGATACAAAAAAATTGGAATAACCCCCTGCATCTTATCAGACCACCATGCATTAACATTAGAATTCAACAATAACACAAATCGCAGAAACCCTACAAACTCATGGAGATTGAACAATGCACAATTGCACCATCCCTGGGTAAAGGAACAAATAAAAAAAGAAATTAAAGACTTCCTCGATTTCAATGAGAATGAAGACACAACATACACAAACTTATGGGACACTTTGAAAGCAGTGCTGAGAGGAAAGTTTATAGCACTAAGTGCCCACATGAAAAAACTGGAGAACAGTCATACTAGAGAATTAATAGCACAGCTGAATGTTCTAGAACAAAAAGAAGCAAACTCCCCAGGAGGAGCAGACGCCAGGAAATAATCAAATTGAGGGCTGAAATCAATCAAGTAGAAACCAGGAAAACATTGAGAAGAATCAATGAAACAAAGAGTTGGTTCTTTGAGAAAATCAACAAAATAGACAAACCTCTGTCCAAACTAACCAAAAGACAGAGAGAGAACATGCTAATTAACAAAATCAGGGATGAGAAAGGGGACATAACAACGGACTCTGAGGAAATCAAGAGAATCATCAGGGCATACTTTGAAAATCTGTACTCCACAAAATTTGAAAATTTAAAGGAAATGGACAATTTCCTGGATAGATATCACTTGCCAAAACTAAATCAAGAACAGATAAATAATCTAAACAGACCTATAACCCCTAATGAAATAGAAGCAGTCATCAAAAGTCTCCCAAACAAAAAAAGCCCAGGCCCAGATGGCTTCAGTGCAGAATTCTACCAGAAATTCAAAGAAGAGCTCATTCCAATACTCGTCAAAGTATTCCACACTATAGAAGCAGGAGGCTCACTGCCAAACTCTTTCTATGAGGCTACAATTACCTTGATACCCAAGCCACACAAAGACACAACTAAGAAAGAGAACTATAGACCAATTTCCCTCATGAACATTGATGCAAAAATACTCAATAAAATACTTGCAAACCGGATTCAAGAACACATCAGAAAAATCATCCACCATGATCAAGTAGGCTTCATTCCAGGAATGCAGGGATGGTTCAACATTAGAAAATCTATCAATGTAATCCACCATATTAACAATCTGCGAAAGAAAAACCACATGATTATCTCACTAGATGCTGAAAAAGCCTTTGACAAAATCCAGCACCCCTTCATGATAAAGGTCCTAGAGAGATCAGGGATAACAGGAACGTACCTGAACATAATAAAAGCAATATACAGTAAACCAACAGCTAACATCAAACTAAATGGAGAGAAACTCAAAGCAATTCCTCTAAAATCAGGAACAAGACAAGGCTGTCCACTCTCTCCATATCTCTTCAATATTGTACTTGAAGTTCTAGCTACAGCAATAAGACAACAAAAGGAGATAAAGGGGATACAAATAGGAAAAGAAGAAGTCAAGCTTTCATTATTTGCAGATGATATGATAGTTTACATATGTGACCCAAAAAACTCCGCAAGGTTACTCCTAGAGCTGATAAACAGCTTCAGCAAAGTGGCAGGATACAAGGTAAACTCAAAAAAATCAGTGGCCCTATTATATACAGATGATGAAGTGACTGAGAAAGAAATCAGAGAAACATCACCTTTTACAATAGCCAAAAACAGCATCAAATATCTGGGGATAATGTTAACCAAGGAAGTGAAAGACCTGTATATCAAAAACTTTGTGTCTTTGAAGAAAGAAATCAAAGAAGATACCAGAAAATGGAAAGATCTCCCATGCTCTTGGATTGGTAGGATCAACATAATAAAAATGGCAATCTTGCCAAAAGCAGTCTATAGATTCAATGCAATCCCTATCAAAATTCCATCACAATTCTTCAAGGACCTGGAAAGATCATTAATCAACTTTATATGGAAAAACAAAAGGCCCAGGATAGCCAAAACATCCCTATACAATAAAGGAACTTCAGGAGGCATCACCATACCTGATTTCAAGCTCTATTATAGAGCTATAGTCCTGAAAACAGCTTGGTATTGGCACAAAAATAGGCAGGTAGACCAATGGAACCGAATCGAAAGCCCTAATTTTAACCCACACACCTATGAACACCTGATTTTTGACAAAGAAGCTAAAACTGTACAGTGGAAAAAAGAAAGCATCTTCAACAAATGGTGCTGGCATAACTGGGTAATGGTATGCAGAAGACTGCAGATAGATCCATGTTTATCGCCTTGTACAAAACTTAAGTCCAAATGGATCAAAGATCTCAACATACATCCAGCCACACTGAAACTTTTAGAAGAGAAAGTGGGAGATACTCTTCAACGAGTTGGTACAGGAGACCACTTCCTAAACATAACACCAGTGGCACAGGCACTGAGATCAACAATTAACAAATGGGACCTTCTGAAACTAAAAAGCTTTTGTAAGGCAAAGGACACAATCAAAAAGACAAAAAGGCAGGCCACAGAATGGGAAAAGATATTCACTAACCCTACATCTGACAGAGGGCTAATCACCAAAATTTACAAAGAACTCAAGAAACAAGTCTCCAAAACACCAAAGGATCCACTTGAAAGGTGGGGTACAGAGCTAAATAGAGAATTCTCAGTAGAGGAGGCTAAAATGGCCAAGAGACACTTAAGAAAGTGCTCAACATCCTTAGCCATCAGGGAAATGCAAATCAAAACAACTCTGAGATACCATCTTACTCCTGTCAGAATGGCTAGAATCAAAAACACCGAAGACAATTTATGCTGGAGAGGATGTGGAGAGAGAGGATCACTCCTCCATTGCTGGTGGGAATGCCGACTCATACAGCCTCTTTGGAAATCAGTATGGAGATTCCTCAGGAAAATGGGAATCAATCTACCACTAGACCCAGCAATTCCACTCTTAGGCATTTATCCAAATGAGGCAGGTTCATACAACAAGGGCATCTGCTCCACTATGTTCATAGCAGCATTGTTTGTAATAGCCAGAACCTGGAAGCAACCTAGATGCCCCTCAACTGAAGAGTGGATAGAGAAAATGTGGCACATTTACACAATGGAGTATTACTCAGCAGAAAAAAACAATGGAATCTTGAAATTCGCAGGGAAATGGATAGCACTGGAAGAAACCATCCTGAGTGAGGTAACCCAGTCGCAAAAAGACAAACATGGTATGTACTCACTCATATATGGATTTTAAATATGGATCAGGATAGTGCCAGTCTGCACTTCCACAGATAGAGAGTCTGGGAAACAGGAAAGAACCTAAAAGATATGCATATATGCATAGTACCCAAGAGAAGAGGATGGAGACAAGATCCTCTGAATGGATGGGGAACAGGGCGAGGGGGGGTAGTGGGACCTGGGAAGAGTAGAGGGGGTAAAGAGGAAGGGAGTTGGTCATGGGGGAACAGGAAGTTGAGGGGGTGGGGGTAAAATAGGGGGAAGAGGGAATCATAGGATCGAAGACAGATCAGGCACCAGAGTGACCTCGAGTGATCTAAAGGTATAACATCAATTGGCAAGCTAAGCAATAGTGGAAGGACCACCTCGAATGCCCATTCCTGATAATGAACTTGATGTCTATAACTATCCGGGAGCCTTCATCCTGGGACTGATGGAAGCAGAGGCAAACACACAACTAAGCACTGAACTGAACCCAAGGAACCCAGTGACAGAGAGAGAGGAGTGATGAGCAAATTGGCAAGGAATGGGCTGGCAAAACCAGCAGAGACGGCTGATCTGAACAGGGGAGTGCTCTTGGACCCCAGACCGACAGTGGGGAGGCCAGAATGGGACTGATCTGGACCCCCAAATGTGAGTGTCAGTGAGAAGGCCTGGGCAACCTATGGGGCTCTGAGCTGTGGATCAGTGTCTATCCCTGGTATACAATCTGTCTTCATGTGCCTATGGCACAAAGAGAGATGCTCTCTCAGCCTGGACTCTTAGGGGAGTGCCTTGACCCTACCAAGAGTGAAATGATAGACTCTAGACATCCCCTATGTGGAGGGATTTGGCAATAGGGTGGGAGGGAGGGTGGAAGGGGAGTGCGGGAGGAGGGGAGGGAGAGGGAACTGGGATTGACATGTGAAACAAGCTATTTAAAATTAAAATAAAAAATGATTAAAAAAAAAAAAAAAAAATTAGAATTTTATGTCCCAAAGGTGGGGAGACAGGGAAAAGCCATGAGAGATCCTAACTTACAATTGTTTTCAACCTAGGATACTTCAAGTGAGTATGACAAGTATGTGCCCATTTGGAATAGAGACATGCAAACTATATTCATGTAGCATGAATGAAGTCCTGTCTACCCTCTTATACTGTCTTTTGGTTTACTTCATTGTTATCTCTCCCAGTTATGTTTCAGTCACAAACTCTATATGCAGCTACTTTGTTTGCTGAGACAGGGTGTACACTAGGACTATGGGCCTTTGCACCTTGCAGTGCAGGAGAAAAAAAAGTTGAAATTAGTATTAACCCCAAAGTAACACTGCACAGCTGTATCACTAATGAAATTCAGAATCAGATAATTATTTACTATGGGTTGTCATCCTCGATGTTATGAGGCAGGTAGCATATCTTTCATCTTCCCATAAGACAACAGTCACTTCTCTCTCCCTAGACAAGATAAACAAATATTTCTCTAGATATTCAAATTGAATGATTGATAAATAAACAAATAAATAAATATATAAATAATAAAGGAAGGAGGACATGACTACTCCTAAAATGTGGATGATTTTTTTTTGCAAATATCAAAGAGACTGGACTAAGCCATCTGAGGAGAGAGGGTAGTGGAGAGGAAAGAGCAGAAAGGACAGCCATGAGATCAGGAGACCAGGAGGCAAAAAAGGGGGAAAAAAGGTAGTTGGATTCTGTAGGGAAGAGCAGGTTAGGGAAGGGCAGCCCAGCACAGCCCCTGGGCTGGAGAGTTTTGGGTACTGAACATTTCTGTGCCTTGTACTGGCAGTGCTGAGAAAGTGATGATGCTCAGATTGGCAACCCGTGACCACTTTGATGTATCACTATGCATCTTAGTCTTTTGCCCTGAGTTTGAGACATAACACAAATGTTTCTGAAAAGCAAATGACATCATATGGAACAACTAATGTGGACAGAGAAGAAACCATCTAGTCAGCAAACTTTAAATAGCTGATTTAATAAACTGCAAAGAAAACTTAAGCTGTTTCTGTAAACATGAAAATCTTAAATAAACTTGCTAACAAATAGAGTTCACCAAACATTTGAATATTAAATAATATACACAAATAATGTACGTACTGATGAGAAAGTCTAGCTGAAAGTAGCAAATCTGTGAAAGACAATTTACTCAGTAGATCAAATAAGAATGAAAGAGCTTAGAACCTTATTTAGTTTTAGAAAAAGTACTTGCTAAAGTTCAAATTTTCTGTTTGAAAAAACCACATACACAATAGATTGTGTGACGTTTTAACAGTATGTTAATGTGAACTTTTGATATATTAATATATATTAATTCAATGACTTACAAATTTATACTATTTTGTGTCATTGTTATTGGGAGTGATATTATACTTACATGTTACATGGAGTGAACCAAAGAGTTGAAAATAAAAGGTTATACAAATAAAAATATCAATTGTTTAATAAAAGGTCAACCACAATGAATGTGTGAGTGGAGTGATTTCCACAAAAATGTTGGTCTTGATCACCTCAAGGAGACTGCTGACCATGATGGGAAGAATTTCAGTATGTGGGTTCATATAAAGTTCCGTAATGGAATGGACTGAAGAGTAAAAATGAAAGGACAGCTTCAAAAGAAAAAAAAACTATTTAAGAGGTGCATAGATCATATAACCAATTTACTCAGAGCAAAAAACCCTCTCCAAAACCTTTTTAGCTCAATCATTTAAAAGCCACTGAGTCCTGTGTATACTGTAATATAGGCCTGTGGCTGAAGCAGGGTTCTATCACTTAGTGAGAATAGATGGAAACGGACGTTAGCACATTCATAGATTTGAATAGAAATGCAATGAAGAATAATAACAAGTGGTCTGTTTTCTCAAAGTAGTAAGAAGGGAATTGAAACTGAAAACAAGAGTCAAAAAGTCTGTGAATGCTTAGGAAAATGAGAAAGTATCATAAGAAAAAAAATAATATATTGGATTGTAAACCCGAAATGACTTTATGAGTATACTGATGAATAATAAACCAATTTAAGAGACATTGAAAAGAACGAAGTAGATGAAGTTGTCCTGAAGAACAAAATAGCTTTTGCTCTACTTTTAAAGATACTCCCAACTAACAACATTTCACTGAAATGGCTAGGTACAAAATGCATGTATAAATTTCAGTGGCAATTGTAGATTCAGGCACATATTCTTGGAAAGACAAAATGGACAATGATCATTCCCATGTTGTAGCTGCATGTTGTATCATGAACAAACTCTACTTTGAAATACTGATGTGTGCTTTTGCAGTATCTTTTCTCCTTTTTGATGTTTTCATGGTAACTTGAGAGCCTTTTTTCTTCCTTCTGCACCATCTATCGAGGAAAGCATTCAAGAGTCCAGAGACCCAGGAGCCAGAGTTAGAGATTCACACGGATAGAAACAGAATGAATTGTGAATGACATATAAGTTTGTTCCTATGAAAGGGACTCCAGATGGAAAGACTGTAATCTCTATACTTTGATGGCTCCACAATCTAGAAAAGAATGGAAAAACTGCTTCTGTTGTGTATGTGTTCTTAATCGGACTCACCTTGATTCTTTAGTGGTGGTCAATAGATTGCACTGGAATAATTTTCAAAATACTGTAAATCATGTATATTCTATGTATCTGTGCCTTATTTAGGGTTTCTATTGCTGTGAAGAGACAACATGACCAAGGCAACTCTTAGAAAGGAAAACATTCAAATGAGGGTGACTTACAGTTCCAGGGGTTATTCCATTATCATTATGGCAGGAAGTATGGTGGCATGCAGTCCAACGTGGAGCTGGAGAAGGAGTTGAAAATTATCCATCATGATGTGCAGGCATCAGAAAAAGACCACAAGCCACTGACCTGGCTTAAGCATCTGAGACCTCCAAGCCCAGCCCCAGTGACATAACTCTTCCAGTAAGGCCACACTGACTCCAACGAGGCCACATGTCCTAATAGTGTCACTCTCTATGAGCCTATGTGGAAATTGTCTTTCAAACCACTGCAATCTGTGAGTTTTGTAACTGTCTGGTCAATTCTAAAAAATAAATATTTTACTTCTTCATACTTCTCTCAGTAATGAATCCACAATTATTTACCAAACTGGTATTTATTTTGGAAAATTTTCATAAATTTTGAGTGAGAAACTATCATCTTTATAATTATATTTGTATTGCATCTGAGTTTGTTTCCACATATGATCTGTTGGCACTCAATTATTTTAGGTAAGAAAAATTTCTGAAAGTGAATCAATGTACTGATTTTTGTCAATTTAGTACTTGAAATGTTGCTACCTAAATGTAACCTGAAGTTGGCTAAATGCCTCATTTTAGAAACATTTAAGCAAAGCAAGCTGGAGTAAGACTTTTTCCTTCTCATTTTCCATCATTATCTGGTTTAAATTTGAGCATCCAGAAGGGTACCTTATGCTGCAATGTCTTGGTTCTAGTCCAAACACTTCTAGGAGTGACCTGGAATTGTGAAGCCAGTGTTTCTTTTTAAACTTGAGGTTAAATACCTCCAAACTTTAATGGCCATCCAAGGGACAGTTGCTTTTCTCCTTTGGTCCTCCGTGCTGTATAAAATGCATCTGCTCTACAATGATTTTTCTGCTGCCTTAATTCCTTTTGCTTTCTGTGAGGAGTATTGACTGCAATATATCATTTTCTCTATTTTTAACATGCACGTGGCAATGTTCAGATTCCAGGAGTTAACGGTGGATGTCTTCCTCTGTAGCTCTGAACATTATTTTTGCCTAAACCAAACTTAAGTAATTCAAATTGCTGTTTCTTGCATAGAGACAACAGAATACAATAAAAATTTCATTTTCGTTGGGCAGTGGTGGTGTACACCTTTAATTCCAGCACTTAGTAGGTAGAAGCAGGAGGATCTCTAAGTTCGAGGCAGCCTGGCCTACAGAGTAAGTTCCAGGATAGCCACAGCTATATGAAATTAATCTGTATTGAAAAAAAAAACACTGTTTTCTCATTTTGAATTTATAAGTTTCTTTAACCCATATGTCTACAGTGGTTTGAAAGCTTATGCCCTCTGCACAAAATTTATGTGATGGAATTTGGAGGTAGCATCTTCAGGAGGCAACTTAGAAAGTCTTCATCTTCATGACTGTGATCACAGGCTTGTATAAAGGAGGCTTGAAGGTGTTCATTTGATTGTCCTAACATGTGACAACTCAGTGATGACATCCTCACTAACCAGGAAGAAAGTTGTCATTGCATGGTGTATTGGCAAAAGCTTTTACAGTGGACTCATCAGCTTACAGATACCTTGAGAAACATCTGGTATCAGCTACGGAGTTTATGATGGATTTTTCTCAACCTAAAGGGATTTGATGTTCTTCAATCTGCAAAACGGGTTAAATAACAATTATCAAAAAGAGGATTAGATGAAATTCATAGTAATATTTTAGCCTGAACTAGAGAGTCTAATAAATAATTTTTCACCTTCTCTTCCCATGGTATATTTCCTTTTCCCTCTTTGGGGTTTTCCAAATGGTCTGGAAAACAGCAAAGTATCTGCCTGGGGAGGACTCACAGCATGACTGCTGGGATGCTGAAGGGATCTGAATCATCAAACACCACAGGGTAGCACAGGGAGGCAAAAGCCAAAGGGAAGCTGATGCAGGCTTTTGGCTTCTGGTTAAAGATGCAAGCACAGCTATAGCCCAGTGAACCCTGGAAGGGAAATTAGGTGATGCTATTGAAGCAGATCTTTTCTCTTACCCAACCTAATTTATTGAAAGCTTCTAACTACTGAAACCACACACTTTCAGCAGGTGAACAGAGGTTTTCATTCATTTCAACACAGAAATGAATGGATATCACAGCTCTACTCACTGTCCTGGGAAGACTAACATGAGCAAAAAATACAACAGAAAGAACCAATAGTCACTTAAGCATTGGGGAACTACACATTTAATCAAATTGTTTATCCTTAGAAAGATACAAAGGTATTCAAACAAGTGTAGATTTTAATTAATTAGAAACAGTGGGTGTGTTATAAATTAAAATCACAGTTTCATGCATAAAATATATATGCATAGATATTTAGGAAGCTTCTAGGGTAGTTGGCTTCTCTGTGCCATTTTCAAAGGTCTTTTGTGGTAGTGGTGTTATGAACATCTTATTGTACAAAACTAAACTCACTGCAAGTGTGAATGGAAGCCAGCAATATAGAGACAGGTTTTAGTCCTTATATATCCTTTCAGATACCTACTAGGGTTCTTGTAATGCATAGAGTTGAAGCAAAACCACTATAATCTCCTGTCATGCATAATGCCTATCTTGCTGATGTGATTTTCCCTTTAGTACCAAGCTTGTTTGTGTCCATCAGCTAATCAGAAATGCCTGGAAGTACAGACATGACTAGTCAATATTATCATTTCTCTTCTCTGCTCACAAATAAAGTAACGTCATCTGAACACATCATTGTGGGTTATACTTGCCTGTATCATCCTCCACAATGTTTTCTTTACTTAATTAAGTTGTTTGGTTACAACTTAATTAAAAAAATCATCATTTATTAAATGATGAAAAACGCTTTTCAACAAACTAGCTATGGGTATCAGCAAACCACATAATGTTAGATTTTATCTATACTTCCGAACTTCATAAAAACTGAAAATGACCACTTGACTCTAAGTTACATTCTATATACATATATATTCTCAGATATACAGTATGATGTATAAATAAGGGAAAAGTCAGAAAGTCATAATTCCATACATACCATCCTTGACTGGTCACTTGAAGATCAGTCTAAATTTAATGTATACTATCTCATCATCTCTGTTACTGTTGGACACTTTCACAGAAGTGCTAATCCAGGCACTGTCTGGAATATTTTAATTAAGATGTCTTTTGCATACATTAAGATGCCTAATTCAAGTCCAAAACTATGAGTCTCATGATTCCTTCTCAAATAGCATCTGTCTATTGGACATTTTAGACAGGCTCAACCCCAGACCTTCAAGCCAATTTGTTTTGAGACATATTTCCAATAGCCCAACTGAATGATAGGTTCAACGACAACTAGCCAAACATCATACATGGCTAAAGACAATTAGTACAGAGTGTGAGATAGAAACTTCAATGTATTTGGGCATAGCAGTTATTGAAGTAATGATCTGATACACATACCTGCTTGCTTAGTACCATTGCTGCAATTTGATCATAATACAAAGCTTTTGTTCCATCTTAGAGGGGTAACAGAAGCTGTTGCATAGCATAACATCCTGGAAGCTGCCAGTCATGTACACAGTCAGCTCCAGGACAGGGAACAGTACCTGAAGAAAGAACTAGGTGATGTGTTAAATCTTTAACATGAGCAGAATGCTGTGTCAGCACTGAGATAGGCACTCTCCTTGGTGCTGTTAGATACACATGGAAAGATTTCATTCTCATCATGTTTATTGCTCCAGCATTGCCTAAGGGGGTTATAAAAACTAGTAGTGGCCTATGTAATTTTTCTGGCACTTCTAAGAGAATAGCCTTGAACTTGGAGACAGAGCTGAGTATAAAGCGGTAATGGGCTATCATTCACACCATTTTTTCCTGGATATATTAAATAACACTTTGGTATTTAGTCATAATTCACTATCTGCAGTAGCTATGTCAGGATAGGGGGAGTTCACTCAGTTTGACTGTAACTTTAAACACAAATGCAGTGAAGAATAGGCCTGCTAAATCTACAGAAATTACTATTCTAGACACTGCTGTTTTTTTCATGTGTGTAAATTTTGGATCCTGTACGTAGTGAAGAGAGGGAGAAAGAGCCAGGAGCAGGGAGTTGGTTGTACCTTAGAATATCGAGAATAAGTCACACATTTTCTTTAATGGGATTTTTTTTCCTGCTGATATCCTGGCCTATGAAGAAGGAAACTATATTTGATTGTAGAAAAGAAATGTGTATGGAATGCTTTAAGTGAGGCTTTAAAACACACCCATTACACTTCAGGGAGGAACAGGGAACAAATTCACAACCACAAGAAAAATGCACCATTTGTGGGAGATTAGGTGGAGTCTACTATTTGTGAGGGGTTGACAACATCCTGATTTTTCAGTGATCACTTTATCTGTTTATATTCAACGCAGCTCCATTCTCATAACCCACAAAAGTTTAAAGAAGAGAAAGGAGATCCTAAAGACTGGACAAATAGATTCTTAGCATCTGTGAACTAGCCAAAATCATTAACTTATAATATAAATAATTAACCTGTAATATAGCTTAATAATCATAATTATGATTGTCACAAAATAGTAGACATTGCAATTAACTAGACTTTGGTTTGAATTTCAGTCAAATTTCATTGAAAGGTTTCATAGAGCCCTCCTATTTGGGTTTCTTCATAGAATGGTATGAAGTCACCATAGAATATATTACTGTGTACATAGTGCTATCACAATCAGCTTAGATAGTAGTTGTAACACACACTTCATGGCAACAACAAAAATAAACAAGATCTCACCCAGCATTGAGTGTTTTAATTCATTTTGTGTTCCTCCCCTGACTTTACCTTATGATACTCAGGCTTTATTCCTTTTCTTATAAATCCTCCCAACTGATTGCCTGGTGTTAGACAATTCTTGCTGTGATTTTCAGTCTTATATCCAGTCCCCAACATTTCTTTTGCTTAAGAATGCCAACTATCATTTACTTTTCACCTTTAAATGGGATTCTTTAAATGAGCATATTTTCCTTACTTTTATCAAAAAAGTGGTAAGATTCCTCACCTCTCTCTTTTGCTGTCTCTCTCTCCCTCCCTCTCTCTCTCTCTCTCTCTCTCTCTCTCTCTCTCTCTCTCTCTCTCTCATATATGAGACAGACAGACAGACAGACAAACAGACAGACAGACAGACAGACAGACAGAGACAGAAGGACGGAGAGTGAGACAGTTCCTGTGCATATGAATATATACTCTAGATTTTGACTCTCCATTTGGTTTAGTAGCTTCTGAGCATATTTTATGAATTGTCTTTTAATGCTGCAATGATAAACGACACACTTACTGAAAGTACAAATAAGTATTTATTGTAGAAATTACTCACAAGAGACAAACAAGTAACCCAGATGAGCCGAGTAGTTTTCCGCCGATGGAAGCCTGAAAGCCGGAAAAAAAGAGCTAGACTCCTGCTGTTCAGTCTTTTATACCTTCCTCCATAACGCCCCTAGCCATGCCCAAAAGTGGGCCTGGCTAGTGATGTAGTTCACCGCCTACATCCATATATGTCTTTAGTCATGCCTAAAGTGGGTGTGGTTAGGTTGAGTATGCTATCTCTCCAAAGATAACGGGCTCCAAATAAGCCAGTTCACAGCACTAGGGATAAACCCTCACAGACTTCCTAAGTCACACAACTGTCAACCTATATTCAGAGAGCCCAGTTCAGTCCCATACAGGTTCCCCAGCTGTCAAACAGGAGTCAAACAGTCAGATCAGTTGTTTCTGTGGGTATCTCCAAAATGGTCATGACCTATTTGCTTATATTATCAATCCTTCCTCTCTCCAACTGACCCTAGGAGTTCAGGCCAGTGCTTAACTGCGGATCTCCGCATCTGCCTCCATCAGTTGTTGGATGAATGTTCTTTGATGGTAATTCAGGTACTAACTCTCATACCACAAGGACATTAGCTCAACTGCATTCATAGCAGCATTACTTATAATACCAAGAACCTGGAAACAACCTAGATGCTCCTCAACTGAAATAGATAAAAACATGGTACATTTATACAACAGAGTACTACTCAGCAGTAAAAAACAATGCTATCATGAAATTTGTAGGCAAATGAATGTAACTAGAACAAACCATCTTGAGTGAGTTAACCCAGACCCAGAAACACAAATATGGTATGCACTCACTCATAAGTGAATATTAAAAAATCGTTCTAAATAAGGTATTGGAAGTTTAAGTCCACATTTAAAACAAATATTTTTGCTTCAGTGACAAATGGTACTTCACATATTTTAACTCTTAAAAGTATGCCTTCCTAAGCCATAAAAGTTCTGCAACTACATGGACCTTTTGAACTGAGGTGTGCTTCGTTCTTTCTGTGTATGCAATGCCTGAAATAGTATATAATATATGGAAATAAGTCGTATTTTTGAATGAATGAGTTTCTAAAACATAAGCTATGCTCCTTCTTTTAAGAAAGTATAAAATAACTTTGTTGAGTATTGTTTCTAGATAGTTTTTCATTTAATAACCTATTTAGCTCATATATCAAATATCTCCTACATATATATAGAAGTACTTGTCTGAAATACTTGTTGAATGGTATAGAACATCACAGAACGTAAGACATGCAGCTACAGGACTATAGACTAAAATTCTATGGGGCTTTGTGTAGTAGATCAGTATTTACCCTTGGCACACAAATGGACTTTAGGCGCCCATCCCTCAATGAGGGATGCTCTCTCAATCTGGACACTTAGGAAAGGGCCTTGGCATACCTGAGAAAAGGAAAGATGTTTGTTGTGGGTGGAAGACAGCTAATGTAACTTGTGAGGGACAATGCAGGGACAAGAACAGCAATTGCTCCATAAATTGTCACAAGCTTTTTGGTCATGCAGAGTTGAAAAGATGTTTTATTTATTTTCATATAACTCAAAATTCAGTGATAGTACAAAAATGATGGAGGAATTGCCAAACTGGATGAATTAAGTGAGGACCAAGAAAATACTCAGTAGTAAGGGGTAATGTGTAGCCAGTGACGAGCAGGAATTGGGACAGAGACACACTGTTGAACATTCACTAAATAATATTTTATATGATAATATTACATCTAATTTCTCAATAATGGATTCCAAAGCCAACAGAAGAAACTTATCTTTTTTAAAGAGCAGAGTAATAACTCAAATTCAAAGGGACCTCAAAGCTTGATTCTATGTATCAAATGATACCTAGAAACTAGAATACTATGATTTCTGAGGAACATTACCAGTTCCCTAGAAGACACTTGAGTCTTCTCCATATTGCAATCACATCTCCTCTATTTCCTCCTCCAAGTAATAGGTGTGTGTCAAACAGTTTCAAATTATCAAATGCAAATTGTGTTCCAAAGTCAATTTCAGAATGCTTAGCCAGAGATGCTGCTAAACAATTATTGATTAAAACCAGAAAAGTTAAACTTGCAAATCAAATCAAGATTGCTGGTGTCTGCCGTGGCAACATAATTTTCTATGAATATAAACAGAAGACTGATACTTTAAAATGAGTGAAAAGGTCCCCTTGCTGGTGACTCAGAAGAAAGTACTCCCCTCCTTATTAGCTTTCTTCATTGACAAGGATAAGCAAATCTTTAAAAACATTACGAGTCAGGACATTCTCTCTGTGGTGTATAAGTGGCTCCTTGGGGCTCCAGAAGGTTCCTTGTGAGGGTTATTACCTCTTTCAGGCCCTCTGGGAATTATTTGGTAAATAATTACTTCCCCATTTCACATGGATACCCTGGTGTTCTATACATGGGCCATGATCAGGGAGTAACTTCTGAACGGGGAGGATTTGGTTGATTAACTTTCCATTAAATGCTTCCTGATTCCATGCTGAAACTTCAGGGATCAAGCTGAGAGCTAAGGAAAAAAAAGAAACTACCTGCATGCTTCAGTGGTAATTAACATCACCAGGTGACAAATCAATACTACCTAGCTATTCCCATAAACAATGATAACAGGGAAAAAGAGGCTTACAGCCCTTGGCTGCCTGGTTATTTTTCTATAGCTACAGAGAGGTAAAAAGGGGAGGATGATTTTTGTCTTTAGCTATAGGAGGTAGTGAATTCTGAAGAAGCACCAGATGTTTCAAGAGAAATGGTCTTTGATTTAAAAAAAGGAAATACATTATAATCTGCAATGTTGGACAAATGAGTATTTTTTTAATTTTTAAATTTCACATACTTGAATGAAGCTAAGAACTTATTAATAGATATGTATTTCAGAAATTTTACCACCAAAGTATCAATACACCATATCAAGTAAGTTCAGGATGGAATGGCGTAGCTTAATATCTTAATTAGAGTTTCTGTTGCTGTGATAGAATGCTATGACCATAAGCAACTTGGAAAGGAGTGTATTTTACTACCACTTCCACATCATACTCCATAATTGTTGTCTGCATGACAGTAATCTGGAGGCAGGAATTGGTGTAGAATCCATGGATGGTTGTGGCTTACTGGTTTGCTCCTTCATAGCTGAAGAGTTAGAAGCAATTAATGTACTCTGAAAAGGCTATTTCTGCTTTATTCAGAGATGAGCTCCTTGATAGGTAATCCAGCCCCAAGAGTTTACTCTGAAATGCATGAACATAGAAGTAACACTAAATGGACTCAGTGGGTTCATTACATTTATTTTATGTATTATGTATGCAACAATAATAATTAAGGAGAGAAGATGTTATGAATTTCCAATGTGTGTTTGGCAGGGGCATGGGGGGAACTGATGGGAGCAAGAGAAGGGTGGGAATTATATAAATCCAGTCCTCATGTATGAAATTTTCAAAATATATGTAAACAAAATTAAAACTTATGTAATGCAAATATATAAGGAGCAGTAATCTGGTAACATCAAACTGACTCAAACTCTATAGTCAGTTACTTGACAGAGAATGAGCAATCAAATATTTGATAACTAGAAATTAATTGCCCACTCTCTTGTAGAAGGAAGACATTTTTCTATTTCAGGCTATCCCTATTGAAATTTATAGCATCATTTTGGCTTCATGCAAGGCTCACCGTCACTTCTCCAGAATTCTTCACAAGCCTGCAGACCAGTTTTCAGAGATGTAAAAATAAGCCCTGGTAGTTAAAATCATGTCTTTTAAAATCCAAACTCCAACAAGGGCTAATCATTTTCATCACACAGGATGCAAACTCAGGCATGCTGAAAATTAGAACTAATAACTTTGTTAGTTTCCCCTCAGGCTTTTAAAAAATGTCTTGATTTCATAGTTAAATTTATATTCTAGTAAAACAATGGTGATGTTCTTACATTGCATGTATGAGATCTAGACTTAGCAAAGATATTGAGAACCACTCATTCCTGGAACCACAGACCTCTAAGGCTTAATCTAAAATTTCAGAACTATATTTAGTCTTACTGTCATTAGTTTGATAGAGGTAATTAGGAGGAAAGGTAGCATATTCCTCCCACATTCCTGTTTCCAAGGATAAATGATCCATAACTTTCCATTCCAAATCCCAGTCCTCACATCAGCTCCCATTCCATGGACCAAAGACTTTGGTAACTCTACAAAATCCACAAGAAATTGAGTCACTAAATTGTTTTCATTTTTATTTCTTTACTGAAAATAAGTTTTTCATATACAATATAGTCTGATTATGATTTCTCTTCCATAATCTCATCCCATATATTTCCTACCTTCCTTATCCATTTTACCTGCTTGCCCTCTTTCTCTAGAAAACAAGCAGGCAAACAAAAAACAGTGAAAGCAGAATAAATCAAAACAATCAGAAATAAAAACAAATAAGTCTGAAAAACACATGCATACACACACATGCACACACTTACACATTCTTTTTTTTCTTTTTTTATTCATTTTTAAGTTTAAATTTAGATTAGAAACAAGGTTGCTTCACAAGTCAGTTCCAGGTCCCTCTCCTTTTCCCTCCCCTCTTCCCGTGCCCTCCCCTCAACACCTCCATTATCCCCTCATTTCCCCAGGGCCCTCCATAGGGGTGTCCATAGTCTGTCATTTCATCCAGGGCAGGACCTAGACCCTCCCCCAAGAGTTCAGGGTGAGAGTGCATCTCACATTGTTGGATGGGAGTCCAAAGTCCGTGTGTATACTCGGGATGAGTCCTGATCTACTGCCCAAGGCTCAATAGATTACCTAGGCCTCCTCACTGACACCTACATTCAAGGGGTCTTGATCAGTCCCATGCTGGATTCCCAGGCTGATGCCTGGGATTCAAGAGTTAACCATTGTCAGGTCAGCTGTTTCTGGGGGTTAAAACAGCCCAGTCTTAATCCCTTTGGTCATCAGTCCTCCCTCTCTGTTACTGGCTTTCTTGAGTTCAGCTCAGTGCTTAGCCATGGGAGTCTGCCTCTTATTCCATCAGCCATTGAATGAAGTTTCTGTTTCCCACATTCTTAGTTATAGATATTAATATAATATATTTAATATTATACAATTATACATAATGAAATAGAAAATAACTAATAATATAAATAATATCTGATATATAATTCACATATATATTTAAGAAGTTTCTACTATAATAAGTTTCCCTATGGCATATCAAACCATGGTGTTCCCTGTTCCTCCCTGTATTTTCCTTCCTTACCCTTTTCTTCCCTGTGTCAACCATTGAGTAAATACTAAAATTGTAAAAGTGAGGACTCTGAATTTAAACCTTTTAGAGGTCCCTTCAGTCTATAATCAGTATGGGAACTATCTTCAATGCAAATTACCCCATGACAAGCACATTTATAATCTTAGTTTTCATCTTGGTAAACTAAGGAATAATTAAAAATCCCCAAACCTTCATCTGTAGTAATAGTGACATAGGAAAGACAGGGATTGTTCGAAATGAAAATATTTCTCAATTCTGTGGTACTCAAGTAGAGAGGCTTGCCTTCCAGAGACTTAAAGGACATCAAAGTCTTTCTAGTTCTTGTCTCATAAATTCAAAGAATGAAATTCATTGACCACAGAGGCAGAGATTTTGAAAGCAGGATTTTATTATAGGAGGTTAAGTGAAAGAAAGAAGACTCAGCTCCTGTGTACAGGAGGGGTTTCCAGTTCTGGTTGTCTTGGAGTTAGTGAGGCTTTAGTGGATGGAGGAAGGGAGAGTATATCTGTGCTTTGCTGTTGAAGAGCCTTGGTTTCCCTACCTCATCATTGTTGGGGAAAAAGTGCAAATGCACTTATGCAAATAACTACAAAAATTATCCTTCTGTAACGAAGAATTGTTTGTCCACTTTACATGACTTCACAAGGTTGCTTATAAATGTTGCTGTTTGGTATTAGAACACCATGGACATTGAGAAAAAGTATTTTTAATCATTTGAATCTGGTCCACAAGCTAACTCTTGTTAACTTCTCAACCCTTCCGTTTCCTTAGTTTTGTCTAGTTTCCATACAGAGCAGAGCCTCTCATACCCTGCCTTAGGAAGGAAAACTTGGTGACTTTCAGTGAGACAGAAAAGACTTGATGAAGATACAACTTTTTTCCAGATTCTCTTTATTCTACCTTCTCCTTGGAAACTTTATTTTATATCCATCGTCACAAAAGTCTGAAGCCTGATCATACTACTTCTTCTTTCCAGTAGTGCTTGATTGGCTTTTGTAGAAAGTAACTGCTCACAAAACACACAAAAGAGAAGGTTTCTCTTGAAGAATCTTGCTCACTCTTTCTAAGATCATCAAAAGAGTCACTGAAGCTCAGTTCTATTGAAAAAGTACAGAGGTCACTGAAGTTGCTGTCAGGGCTGTGTCACCTGACGATAAGGCAAGCTCCTTTCATTAAGGATGTGGCTGTCTCAAAATCAGTTACTGTGTTTTTTCGGGGCAAATGCAAGAGAGTGAAAGAACATTGAAGGTTTAATTTTCAAGTAAATACCAAATGCTTCTAAACCACTTCTCTAAGACAAGATAGATAGATAGATAGATAGATAGATAGATAGACAGACAGATAGATTATATTGGCACTAACTGTATGAAAAAATTAAATTTTCTCTTATCCTTCACCAAGGTCTCTCAGTCATTTTCTCTCACTGACACCCAAACCACACACAACACAAAATTTCTTCCATTGAGTGTCTCTAAAAAGCCACCATCATAATAAAATCCTTTTCCTGCAGATTCCATAAAACACTGTGAATCTTAAGTAGAAAAAAGGAAAGAGCAATATAAGATGTTTCCTCTAGCTAAACAAACAGAACTACTTTTGCACAAAATACCTTGAATGCCCAACACTCCTAGGAAAAAGGAAAACAAAATAAGACAGGAAAGTATTGTTTTCTCAAAATAATTTTAGCATGCTACACACTCTGATGTAATAATCCTAACAACACATCTATGAGGAGATATTCTCCATTAATGTTAAGAACAAAGCTTACTGTAGCATTCAGGTGTCCTTTATCTATCTACTTTTGCCATGTGAGAATACAAGTGTCTTTCTTCCATAGGATATAGAAGAAAATGCCATCTTGGCAGCTACAGCAACCTTACCAAACAAGCAAACTGCTGGCCCCTTAATCTTGCACGTAGCAGTCCAGAGAAGTATGAGAAAATAAATATCAGTTCTTGGTTTGTTTGTTTCTTATTTTGAGATTCTATTTTACTTACAATATTTTTCCTTACCTACCCTTGCTCCAAACCTTCCCATATATGCCTCCCCGCTCTCCTCCAAATTCATAGACTCTTAAATATATGTTCTTTTTAAATCACACAGTGTGTGGCATTCTGTTATAGCTTCACAAGTTAACAAAGGCATGAGTACAATACAGGCTTTAATATAGCTCATTTTTTGCTATCCAGAAATGGTAGAACAATTTTAATATGTACATGCCATTGATAGCAATAGTCTTTTTTCTAAGGGTGGCAGAAATAAAGCTATCAGTGCTCTTATTGAAGTAAGCTATAAATTAAGAAATAAATATTGGTCACTTAGTCTTTCTCTTGCTTTTTAGTGTCATTTTGGTGTTGGCCTAGTTTCTCCCAATGTGGTTACAGAAATTTAACCTCACAAAAAGGAAGAGCATTTTAAAAAGTTACCATCATTTTATGTGATTATGCGCAGAAATATTCCCTTGGAAAGGGAAGTGCTAAACTTTGGGATTATTTCTCCAGTCAAAATGACCATTATGCATTAGTAGGAGGGCTTGCATCATAGAATCAGGCATACAGTTCTTATTTTAAGTAAAAATCCAGTGCTAATAAATCTAATTTTCTTCATGGTTGTGCTTTGCAGAGACACAGAGTTGGTCTGTGTCTCATTCATCCGTAAAGACAGCTTGGTGGTCCTTGTAATTAAGGTCAAAATTCTGCACATGTGCACTTCTCCCAACAACTTTGCTTTATCTACTGTTTTATAATATTCAAGAAATGGACAAACTGATTTATAATAGCAAAGAAAATAGTTTTCCACTTGATATTTTATGTGTATTATTTTTCAGGTGAAAGTCACATAACTTAGACCAATCATTTTAAAGTGTACTGCAGTCAAATTATCCCTTGGGCTGCCATCTCAAAAAAAAAACACAGAGACTTATTATTAATTATGAAAGCTTAGGTTTGTCGTACTAACTTAAATTAGCCCATTTATATTAACTGATGTTTTGCTTCGTGGTTTTTTTTATCTGTCTTCTATCTTGTCCCTCCTGTTTCCTCTCCGTGTCTTCTGGCATCTCTCCCATACCTAGATTCATTTCCTCTTCTCTCTCTGCCTGGAATCCCTGCCTTACCTCTTCCTACCTAGCTATTGACCATTTAGCTTTTTATTCAACCAATCAGAGGGTCCCTTGGCAAAGACACATCTTCATGGTGTACAAAAAAGACACAGTCACTTGTACTTCTACAACACTTCTGATATTGCTTATGTAGTCAAAACACATTTCTGTATCGACCGAGGAGAGTCTTTCTTAATTAGGCAATTACTCTTTGTTCTGAGTTTTCCAGAGAAACAACACCTGCATGATTATAGAAACCAACTGGTCCATAGAGTTGAAAGACTCTATGATACACATTCTACCATCTGGATGGTCAGGAGAGCTGTATGCATAATGTCTACTTATGTCAAAATCTTGTGAGCCAGAGGAACAGAGGGAGCATTTCTAGTCTGGGTTTTGGTCTTGAAGGCTGGAGAAAACTCTGGTCCTGACTCAATGACAGTCAGACAAACAGAAAATTAGCATGTGTTTCTAGTACCTTCTGTTCTATTGGGGCCTTAACAACCTGGATAAGCTATGCCCTGAACTTGGGGGAGGAGGGAGGCACAATCTGCTTTACACCATTTCCTGATTCAAAAGGTCATAGTACTAGAAACTTCCTCAAAGACACACTCAGAATGAGGCTTAATTGGGATTCTGGGTATGTTATGACTGCCCTGTGAAAGGTAATGAGAAAAATGTAAAGCTACACTTTCTGACAAGCATGCCTTGTTGCTATTAAAGCCTCCATATCTCTGTGAATTTACCAATTCTGAATATTTCATATATGTAACGAGTATTTCACATAAATGGATTACATCACATATGTTATTTCATGATTTCCTTCTTGTTTTTTTTTACACCTTTTCTTTCCTTTCTATGGAGAATACTATTTTTGTGTGTCTATAATACAATTTGTTTATTCATTTTTCCATAAAAGGAATTGAACTTCTATAAATATAATTTATATTTTTAAATTTATAACATAAACCTAAATAAATTTTGGCTATTATTCTTTTGTATATTATATTTCTATCAACATTTAGGTAGAATAATTTTTTTCAGCTTTGGAAAAATATACATGTCCAGTACATTTATTTAGACATGTATTCTAGGTTTAAATATTTGATATGTTGTTAAACTACATTCTACAGTGAATGCAATGATTATAATGCTATCAACCTTGTACAACATTTCTAATTTCACAAATCTTATTTTACATTTTATTTTAAAACCAAAGCCTTTTTATTCCATATATATTGTTATTCATAATACATTTACTTGAATTCAGATCATCGTGTTCAAAGAGATATTTCTTTTTCATATAAATGTAACTTATTTTAAATTTATCAATCATCTGCCTAAACGTTCTAGTACATTGCTAAACAGAAGTTATAAATTGATTTTTATTCGTTGTTGTCCTAAAATAAGGGGTGTTTCCAGTCTTTCATATGTATTGTGTTAGCTTTTGTTTTATCACCAACATCTTTCATTGAATTGAGAGGGTTTATTTATTTATTCTTGTGTTTAGTTTACAAAGAAGTTTTGTATAAAGTTTTTTCATATATAAGAGAAGTATATAAGGAGAGTCATGAATGATACAAGACAATGAAACTACTTGATGGCTGGATTGTCCAGGAAAGCTAAAATTAAAGAATGGATGGATTTCCACTTGGGACGACAGAGGAGAATTTAGAATTATATTACATATGAAGTAGCAGAATGGTAACATTCCCATGGGCATACATGAGCATAATTTTCACATGAGGAGGTAACTTTTATCTAATTTTTCAAAGCTCCCACTTTTTATATAAAAATAATTGTCTGTAGGTGTCCTAGCAACAGCCCCAGCTGGGGTCTCAGCTGACAGCCAGCGAACATTGCTAAATATGTAAGTGAAGAAGAGTTGTTGGTGATTTCTACTAGCTGTATAAAACAGATTAAGAACCACCTGGCTGAGCTCAGTAAATCCCCAGAACCATGAGATATAAACAAAGACATGATTGCTGTTGCTTGGCTTCTCTGAATTTGGAGGCATTCTCTTAGATAATAGGAGATAAATAGGAAACCAAAACAAAACTCCAGACAAGAGGGAAGGTTACATCACACAAGTGTGATGCCAGGCTGGCATACAGGATTTTGTAAATGCAACTAATTCTTTCTCTAGATATCTTGCATAACTGATAGAAGGCCAGCTAACATGAACTAATAAAAGTCACAGTATGAGAAAGACAAACATTACTGATAACACAGTGAAATTTGTTCAACACGAAAAGTGTGAAAACAGGAGCTGTCTCTAACTCTGCTCCCAGCTTTGGGGACCTATTCCTCTCACCTAAATGCCCCATCCAATCTTTCCTAAATCCCTTCATTCACTGGAATTAAAACTTATCATTTTGCTCTTGCATTGTACCCTTTTTTGAATTGCACTGATCAGTTCCTTCAGTGTCAGTCAAAATTGTTCACAATGCCTGGAGACTGCTAGCAAAGTGTGGCTTAAAATAAATAGTTTTAATGGTGTGGGAAGAGGATATTGAAAACCCTGCCTTGTGATGCAATTTCATGAGATTAGTCTTCACCACATACAGTATTATTACTACCATGTACAGTATATACATTTGTTATTCATAATGCTATTAAAAAGGACTGGCCTTCTAAACACTGTGCTAAATAGTGATCTCAATAACTAATTCATTGGTGTATTTCCCACATAAATTATTTGTTACTTGGTTTGCTTTCTTCTAGAATCCAGCCACTGTAATGTGAAGAAACCTAAGACACATGGAGGTCAAATGGGAATATTTCAGTAAATATTCTAGTTAAGACCACAACAAGCAGACCATACCAACTTTTCATCTTTCAGAAGGTATCAGATCCTTAGTGTGGGAATCTATCTTATGTCCTAGAAACCACAGACTAGTGTTGGGCAGTACTGCTACACCTTGTCTAAATTCCCAAAACATGAATATATGAGTGAATTTTTGGAGCAATTTTAATGCCAAAAATAGACACGTAGTCAATTAACAAATTGCATAACTATTATCCCCTCACTGAGAATAAGGAAGCTCTATTGTAGCTGTTTATTGGAATATTTGCTTTCTCTGACAGCTTCCCTTAGACAAACGACCAAGTCTTATTCGTCTTTTGCCATCTCTGTTCTGAGCATTGATCCTGGCACAAATAGCAAGCAATGATTATTTGCTCAATGAAAAGAAAAAGAACTTTGCAGTGAAAATAGAGACAGTCATTTTCTTAAGCACACTTTCTCTTTGTATGATTTCTCTGAAGACAGTGTGCACATAAGCAAGCAAACCAAATTGTTCATTTATTACAGAAAATAAAGCTTGGAAAGGTTGCATAAAGAAAGAGAGCCATACGCTGGAGCTGAGTTCAGAGATATTTTTTGCAGGAAAGCTGTTGGGCTAAATGTGCCTTTCTAACAACTACTGACACAAAAGAATGTTCTTTTTTCCCAGCAACATTTTTAGCCATGGCAAACTCCTTAGCCGATGCCTTCTGGTAATGAAAAAAAATCTAGAGACCCGAATCCACCCTACTGTTGAACTTTAATTTAGAGTGCATTAGTGCCTCATGGATGTGATGGTCTACTCTCTAGACCTATGCACAGATAACACAGAAGCATCTGTAAGCCTATAGAGACCCTTCAGTGGCTTTCCGCTGAATCTCTGATTCCCCTGACAATTGTCTCTTTAGGCTGTCATGGTGTCTGCAAAGCTGTACAATACTCTAGGACAGAAGTCTATTCCTGCATTTTTGGCATCTTTTGCCAAAAGGGACTGGGGAATGATGAACCCATACAGGGACTCTTAGGTCATTATGAAGACAGGGAAGCACAGACCCTTCTGGAGTTGGAATGAATTCAAAGGTCCTTTTTCCACTCCAGAATTTCAGAATATCTGAGATAATCTTTCTTGACTAGGTTTTTATAAATTGACAAATGAAATGCCATTACTGATTCTACTAAAGAAAATCAAGGACTTGGGACATAATTCAGTAGAGTGCTTATTATGTGCTCATGAGGGCCTGGCTTTGATTTTTAGCATTACTAAATGTGTTTTTCAAAGTTATCAAGGGAGAGCTCTTGGACCCCAGATTGATGGCTGCTTGGAAAGCATGGGACTGACCCATATCCCCTGAATGTGGGGGTCAGTTTATTTATCCCACAATGAGGGATTCTCTCTCAGCCTGGACTCTTGTGGGAGGGCCTAGGTCCTGCCCTGGAAGAAATGACAGACTCTGGAGATCCACCATGGAGGGCCTCACCCTCCTTGGGGATTGGAGTGGAGATTGGGTGGGTACTGGGGGGCCTGGTAGGGAGGGCAGGGGAGGAGGAGAAGGAGAGGGACTGAGATTGACACATGAAACAAGCTTGTTTCTAACTTAAGTTAAAAAAAACTAAAAAAAGAAAGTTGTCATTTCAAAACCATGGTATCCATATTAACAATTGAAAATATCCATAATAATTGGTTAATTGCAGTATGATAGATCCAAGAGAAAGTACATGTATTATGCAGTAAAGCCAGTTTACAAATCATCATAGCATCATCCTAGTCACTATTGTCATTGCTGTCATTATTTCTTTACCCTGCAAGGCATACCAATGCTCTCACTACAGTTGGAACAGACATGGTTTATTGGTTTGGTGTATCTAGTGTGATCAGCAGACATCAGCAATCTGAGAAGATGCTTTCTCCCACAAGCATGCCCAAAGATATAGAATCTATAAGTCAAATAAACCCCTTTCTCTCCCAAATAATTAGGCCCATGGCAATCTGATAGGTGTTAATTTACAAATATGCCCAAATACTTTTGAAATGGTGGTAGTATAATACTCAGCAAGGTAATTTGTATATAGATATCAACTCTAGGGACCGATGTGATTTGGTGCACAACAAAATATCCAAATATCACCTCTAAGTAATAAGACTTTTATGAGAATTCAGATCACAAATGATTTCCATAAGGGAGTAGATATAATATGATGGCTATTTATTGGGTTACAGCATATCAGAGAGATGAGGACTCCCTGAGTCATAAGAATCTCCAAAAAACAAATGTTGATAACTATGTTCTTTCTAAATGCCCTCAAATCAGTGGCTAAGTAGAACAGGAACAGCACAACAACACACACAAACATGGTCAATGATTCCTCGACCAGACCACATGAGCTGTGAAAATTAAAGAAAAAAAGATGAAATGTATATATTAACATTATTGTGAGTATTTATTACAGTTGAGGCATAGAAATTCCACCAAAAGAGCAATCAATGAAGGATGTAGAATCAGGTCATACTTCAGAAAAAAAATAAAGCTGAGAGATCAAGAGTAGAGTAAATTTATCATCAAAAGCTATTTTAGGATGAGATATTTGCTTCAGGCTTACAAGGAGAGTGTTTTGGAGACAGAAAAAAAATTACACAGCAGTTGTATTTGAATATTAATTTAGATTGCTAAGAGAAGCCATGCTGTGTTTTTAATTCAGCTCTTAATTAACTTAGTTTTCATCCTACAGATTTAGACTCTTCCCAAAGAGATATTTAAATATATCTTACCTAATCAGAAGAATTAAGATTTTTCAAAAACTGCCTTTGTTGTTTGATGACACACAATTTGGAAAAATTCAAGGTCAAGGATAGAATTTCATAATGCCTAAGTAAAGTAGTAATTTTTATTATTCTTTCTTTAAACTGTGTCTTCAGTAGGTTGTAAAAAGATACATTGTAATATATATATATATATATATACATATATATACATATATATTTAGGTTTCATTGACTTCTTAACTCTCAGGCAGATTTTCAAACACTTTTATATTAGAAAAAACAACTTCTAAAGAAACTAATGTCAATAGCTGAAGTTTAAACTGAATTATCTTCACATATGACAGATCATAATAGTAGGAATATTTATGTGTTTCATTACTGAATGTGTAAATGATAATCATTTAAAATTTTGAATTTGTTATGTTTTTTGGTTAGTGTTTATAACAATTATAAATTTAACTTTGCATACACAAGTAAATTACACATGCTAATTTTAATTAATTTTCATTAATAAAAATAGTAATATAGCACATTAAACATACAACTGCATTCAACTTTATTTATTTAGTAGTAAATTTTATATATAAAAGATAGCAATTAAAAGCTTCAATATTAAATCCAAATTTAAATGATATACTAATTAGAGACATTCAGATAGGTAATTACTTTGCTTCAAAACACAATACATTCACTTTTTAAATACTTGTGTAACAAGTATTTTAAACACTAATATTTCTCCATTTGCCTGATGGCCTTCAGTGTCCCCAGCTTCAGGTGAGATTGGGTCGCCCTGGGACCACCCCACCCATCCACCCACCACCCACTCCCTCATTCTTCTGGGGCTGCTCCTGGCATGCAGAGGACCTGCCCACACAGGAAAGGCATCAGTCATTCCAGACCCCACCCTCCAGTATCTCAAGATTCAGCTTGAGGAAAGAAGACCAGTGGAGACAGAAAGACACCACCTTCACCCACTGAAAGAAGAGATGGGAAGAAGACAAAATAAGAGCTTACTCAGCAATAAGAAAGATCAACATGACTCCACCAGAATCTAGAGACCCAATGCCATCAAGACCTGAAATGCACAACATAAATGAAGCAGAAGAGACAGACCTTAAAAATTATTTTATGAAGATGATAGAAACCCTTAAAGAGGAAATGAGGAAATCCCTTAAAGAAATAGAAGAAAAAACAAACAAACAAAATACATGAAATGGAGGAAAAGCCAAACCAAAAAATTCAAGAAATAAACAAATTTCTTAAAGAATCTGAAGAGTACCAAGAAAAAAAAACAACTAAACAAATGAAGGAAGCGACTCAAATGGTTGAAGGATTGAAAGATGAATCAGAAACAATAAGGAAAACACAGAATGAGGGGATGCTGGAAATGGAAAAGCTGGGTAAACGAACAGGAACTACAAATGCAAGTATCAACAATAGAATACAAGAGGTAGAAGAGAGAATCTCAGGTTTTGAAGACTCATTAGAGGATATACAGTCATCAACCAAAGAAAATCACAAAACCAACAAATCCCTAACACAAAATATCCAGGAAATATGGGATACTGAGAATAATGGGTATAGAAGAAGGCAAAGAAATACAGCTCAAAGGTACAGAAAACATATTCAACAAAATCATAGACAAAAACTTACCTAACCTCAAGAAGGATATGCCTATGAAAATACAAGAATCTTACAGAACACCAAATAGGCTGGACCAGAAAAAGAAGTCACCTCGCCACATAATAATAAAAACATCAAACCTACACAATAAAGAGAAAATATTAAAAGCAGCTAAAGAAAAAGGCCAAGTAACATGCATATAAAAGCAGACCTATCTGAATTACACCTGACTTCTCAATGGAAATGATGAAATCCAGAAGATCCTGGACAGATGTCATACAAACACTAAGGGAACAAGGATGCCAGCCCAGATTACTATATCGAGCAAAGCTTTCAATTAACATAGATGGAGAAAACAAAATATTATATGACAAAGCCAGATTTAAACAATACATATCCATGAATCCAGCTCTACAGAAAATGCTGGAAGGAAAACCTAGACCCAACGAAGGTAACTACACTCACAAAGACATAGGCAATAGATAATCCCACTTTACATAACACCAAAAGAAAAAGGGAGGAGAACCTACACACAATAACTCCACTACCAATAAATCAAGCACAAACAAGAATCATCAATCAATGGTCATTAATATCCCACAACGTCAACAGTCTCAACTTGCATATAAAAGGACACAGACTAGCAGAATGGATACAAAGACAGAACCCATCCTTCTGCTGCATACAAGAAACACACCTCAATGTCAAAGACAGACATAGCCTCAGAATAAAGGGTTGGGAAAAGATTTTCCAATCAAATGGACCCAAGAAACAAGCTGGTGTAGCAATCCCAATATATAACTTCAAATGAAAATCAATCAAAAGAGATGAAGAAGGACATTTCATATTCATTAAAGGAAAAGTCCATCAAGATGAAGTCTCTTGAACATCTATGAGCCTACTAGAAATGCACCACCTTCATGAAAGAAACATTACTAAAACACAAATCGCACATGAAATCTCATACACTAGAAGTAGGAGACTTCAACACCCACTCTCACCATTAGACAGTATGTCCAGACAGAAATTTAACAAAGAAACTAAAGAACTAAAAGAAGTTATGACCTAACTGGATTTAACAGACATCTACAGAAAATTTCACCCAAACACAAAGGGATATACCTTCTTCTCAGCACCACATGGAACCTTCTATAAAATCAACCACATAATAGGAAACATAGCAAACCTCAACAGATAAAAAAAAATTGGAAAAAGTCCTGTATCTTATCAGAGCAACATGCATAACATTAGAATTCAACAATAACACAAATTGCAGAAACCCTACAAACTCATGGAAATTTAACAATTTCAACATCACTGGGTAAATGAAGAAATTAAAGACTTCCTGGAATTCAATGAGAATGAAGAGACAACATATCCAAACTTATGGGACACTTTGAAAGCAGTGCTGAGAGGAAATATCATAGCACTCAGTGCCCACATGAAGAAACTGGAGAACAGTCACACTAGAGAACTAATAGGACGACTGAATGCTCTAGAACAAAAAGAAGCAAACACACCCAGGAGGAGTAGACGTCAGGAAATAATCAAATTGAGGGCTGAAATCAATCAAGTAGAAACCAGGAAACATTGCAAAGAATCAATGAAACAAAGAGTTGGTTCTTTGAGAAGTCAACAAGATAGACAATCCTTTGTCCAAACTAACCAAAGGAGACAGAAGAGCATGCTAATTAACAAAATCAGAAATGAAAAAGGGGACATAACAACGAACACTGAGGAAATTCAGAGAATCATCAGGGCATACTTTGAAAACCTGTAATCCACAAAATATGAAAATTTAAAGGAAATGAACAATTTCTTGGATAGCTATCACTTGCCAAAACTAAACCAATAAAAGATAAACAATCTAAACAGACATATAACCCTTAATGAAATAGAAGCTGTCATCAAAAGTCTCCCAACCAAAAAATGACCAGTCCCAGATGGCTTCAGTGCAGAATTCTACCAGAAATTCTAAGAAAAGCTAACTCCAATACTTCTCAAAGTGTTCCACACAATGGAAGAGGGAGGCTCACTGCCAAACTCTTTACAAGGTCAAAATTACCTTGGTACCCAAGCCACACAAAGACACAACTAAGAAAGAAAACTATAAATCAATTTACCTCATGTATATCAGTGCAAAAATACTCAATAAAATACTAGCAAATCGGATTCAAGAACACATCAGAAAAATCATCCATATTGATCAAGTAGGCTTCATGCCAGGTATGCAGGGATGGTTCAACATTAGAAAATCTATCAATGCAATACAACATATAAACAAGCAGAAAAAGAAAAACCACATGATCAACTCAATAGATGCTGAAAAAGCCTTTGACAAAATCCAGCACCCCTTCATGATAAATGTCCTAGACAGAACAGATAACAGGAACATACCTGAGCATAATAAAAGCAATATACAGTACACCAACAGCTAACATCAAACTAAATGGAGAGAAAGTCAACACAATTCCTCTAAAATCAGAAACAAGACAAGGCTGTCCATTCTCTCCATAACTCTTCAGTATTGTACTTGAAGTTCTTGCTAGAGCAATAAGACAACAAAAGAAGATCAAGGGGATACAAATAGGAAAAGTAGAAGTAAAGCTTTTACTATTTGCAGATGATATGATAGTTTACATAAGTGACCCGAAAAACTCTGCAAGGGAACTAGAGCTGTTAAACAACTTCAGAAAAGTAGCAGGATACAATGTTAACTCAAAAAAATCCATAGCCCTATTATATACAGATGATAAAGTGGCTGAGACAGAAATCAGAGAAACATCACCCTTTAAAATAGCCATAAACAACATCAAGTATCTGGGGATAACGTTATCCAAAGAAGTGAAAGATCTGTATATCAAGAACTTTGAGTCTCTAAAGAAAGAAATCAAAGAGGATATCAGAAAATGGAAGGATCTCCCATGCACTTGGATTGGTAAGAATAACATAAAAAAATGGCAATCTTGCTAAAAGCAATCTACAGATTCAATGCAATCCCTATCAAAATTCCAGAACAATTCTTCACAGACCTTGAAAGAACAATAATCAACTTTATATGGAAAAAGAAAAGACACAGGAAAGCCAAAACAAACCTATACAATAAAGGAACTTCAGGAGTCATCACCATACCTGCCTTCGAGCTCTATTACAGAACTATAGTTCTGAAAAAAGTTTGGTATTGGCACAAAAATAGACAGGTAGACCAATAAAATTGAATTGAAAACCCTGCTTTTAACCGACATAATTATGAAAACTTGATTTTTGACAAAGAAGCTAAAATTATACAATGGAAAAAAGAAAGCATCTTCAACAAATGGTGCTGGCATAACTGGATATTGACATACAGAAGACTGAAGATAGATCCATGTCTGTTGCCTTGCACAAAACTTAAGTCCAAATGGATCAAAGACCTCAACATAAATCCAAACACTCTGAAACTCTTAGAAGAGAAAATGGGAGATACTCTTCAAAGGATTTGTACAGGAGACCGCTTCCTCAACATTACACCTGAAGCACTGACACTGAGATCGACAATTAACAAACGGGACTTCCTGAAACTAAGAAGCTTCTGTAAGTCAAAGGACACAGTCAAAAAGACCAAAAGGCCGTCCACAGAATGGGAAAAGATATTCACTAACCCCACATCTGACAGAGGGCTGATCTCCAAAATTCACAAAGAACTTGGGAAACAAGTCTCCAAAACAGCAAAGGATGCAATTAAAAAGTGTGGTACAGAACTAAATAGAGAATTCTCAATATGGGAGTCCAAAATGGCTGAAAGACACTTAAGAAACTGCTCAACATCCTTGGCCATCCAGGAAATGCAAATCAAAACAACTCTGAGATACCTGTCAGAATGGCTAATATCAAAAACACCGAAGACAATTTATGCTGGAGACGATGTGGAGAAACGGGAACACTCCTCCACTGCTGGTGGGAATGTCAACTTGTACACACACTTTGGAAATCAGAATGGAGATTCCTCAGGAAAATGGGAATCAGCCTGCCACAAGACCCAGCAATTCCACTCTTAGGCATATATACAAAAGATGCAAATTCATACAACAAGAATATCTATTCCACTATGTTCATAGTAACATTATTTATAATTGCTGGAACCTGGAAAGAATCTAGATGGCTCCCAACTGAAGAGTGGATAGATAAAATGTGGTACATTTACACAATGGAGAACTATTCCGGGGAAAAAACAATGGAATCTTGAAATTCGCAGGCAAATGTATGGAACTAGAAGGAACCATCCTGAGTGAGGTAACCCAGTCACAAAAAGACAAACATGATATGTACTCACTCATATATGGATTTTAGACATGGACCAGGGGAGTACCATCCTATAGTCCCACTGACAGAGAGTCTGGGAAACAGGTAAGAACCTAAGAGAGATATACATGGTACCCCAGAGAAGAAGAATGAGGCAATATCTCCTGAACAGATTGGGAACATGGCAGGAGGTGTGAGGGAGGGGTGTGGCATCTGTGAAGAAGAGAGGGGGAGAAAAGGAGCAGAGGGTAGGTCATGAGGGAACAGGAAGGTTGAGTGGGGGGTACAATAGGGGGAGAACAAGATGAGAAATACCATAATAGAGGGAGTCATAGGTTTAAAGAGAGATCTGGCACCAGTGAGACCTCTAAGGATCTAAAAGGATGACACCAACTGTCAAGCTAAGCAATAGTGGAGAGACTACATTAAAAGCCCATTCCTGAAAATGAACATGATGTCTACCTTAAATGCCATCCTAGAACCTTCATCCAGTGACTGATGGAAGCAGAGACAAACACCCACAATTAAACACTAACTGAACCCATGGAACACAGTGACAGAGAGAGAGGAACAATGAGCAAATTGGCAAAGAATGGGCTGGCAAAACCAATAGGGACAGCAGATCCTCCTCCAAGGGGGAGCTCTTGGACCCCAGACGGACAGCTGGGAGGCCAGCATGGGACTGATCCAGACCCCCCTGAGTGTGAGAGTCAGTGAGGAGGCCTGGGCAATCTATGGGGCCCTGAGCAATATATCAGGGTTTATCCCTGGCATACAAATGGATTTGGTGTGCCCATATCACAAAGAGGGATGATCTCTCAGCGTGGACTCTTAGGGGAGTACCTGGATCCTGCCCTGAGCAAAATGACAGACTCTGGATATCCCCTATGTTGAGGAGGGGAGGGAGAGAGAGAGCTGGGATTGACATGTGAAGTAAGCTATTTAAAATTAAAGTAATAAAAAAGATTATGTATGCTATATCATATTGGTAATGTTGCCTTTGTCATATAATAAAAATAAAAATCAATGATTGACTTAATATAGACCAAAATGAGAGTTAAAATTCCTTGCAGTTAACAAACGTTTTATGCAGAAATTCCTAAATATCCAACAAAGTAACAGAACTAATAGGCTAATTTACCAAGTTTATAGAACAAAAGGCAAATGTACAAAATTGTCTTTTTATATCAACAATAAATAAGCAAAAATAAATGAAAATGGTTCTATATATAATAATCTTACAAAAATATAATGCTCTTACAAAAACCTCTACAAAAATATTAAAACCTCTATCATCAAAGCTAAAATTTTTGCTAGGGAAAAATAAAAGCTCAAACCAAACAAAGCTATACACAATATTGACAGGTCATAAGACTTAGTATTAACATTGTTGCATATTAATTGTCCCCAATTATATCTACAGAATTGGATCTGCCTCATTTATAGAGATTTACAAGGTGAATCTAAAAGATATATTAGACTTAAAGGCCAAAAACTATCTAAGACAATGTTGAAAAACATTTGAAAAATTGAAGTTAAGGCCACATGATTTGAAGATATTCTTGATTTAGTATAATCAATATAATATAGTACTCATGAAGAAACTGGTTCTAAATCAGTGTAATGAACATGAATTCCAGATACAGACCTATATCCACATAATCTATGGTTTTAGACAAGGAATACAAAACATCGTATAGTATAAAAATATCTGAATATTTATATCAAAAATTAATCTCATTACCGTATCATACGATGTAAAAATTATTTCACATAGTTTAAGGATCCACAAGTGAAATTAATAACATAAAACTTCAGAAAGAAAATGTAAGAGAATGTCTTCACAATGTGGAAATAGGCAAAAATAGGTCACCTAAAGCAATAACCATAAAATGACAAGTTGATAAATAAGACTTCATCAAAATTAAACACTTTCCATTTAAGGCACCATTAAGAAAATGAAAAGAGAAGCCGCATGCTGGGAGGAAAGAGTTGCAAGATATATATGCTATCTGGCAGAGAATGCCTGCACCTCAAACTAAAATCACAAGACACCCTGTGACAAATAGTGTATTTTGAATGAGAACACTGTAAAAGAAACAAAAATAAATACATCTCCCAGGATCATTAGAAACTGGAAATTACAATTAAAATGTGATTTCATTAGAAGAACTACAAAAAACTAAATAGTAAGTACAAACAAAGCCAAAAACTTGTCAAAGTGTGGAACAGCTAGAAGTCTTATGGAATGATTGGTACATGTCCAATGATTACACTACGGAAGGAAATATTGAGCATGTTCCCATAATTCTATAAATTTTAAATTCCCATGGCTCAGCAATTCTGGATAATTTTGAACTAGAGATGAATGAAAGTAAATTTTTAAGGTCTAAGCATAAATGCTTGAAGTTGAATCCAATAAATGAATATTTTATACCATCTACGTATCTATATATGTGCAAAGGTACTTTTTAAAGAACAGTAGACTCAAATGATGAAATGAAACTGAACTTTACCATGAAGAGGAGTCATTGGATTCACTCACAAAATACTGTGGGTCAATTTAACAATATAATACTGAATGGAATAACCTTCATTTAAAGACATATACTATCCAAGCCCATTCACATTAATGTTACAAAACAGAAAAAAAATACTATTGTCCATTGGGTCTCCTATATGTTTGCACATGTGGGGACAAATTAAACATATTTAATACAAATAAGCTGTTCTTGACAGTTTCTTCAATTTAATTTACATAAGTTGAATTTGAAACTTGATTCATCCAAAATGACAGCCACATTTCATGTACTCAACACCCACATGTAGTTTGAGGGTACTATACAAATAAAACATATAGAGAACTCATACCTATCATTGAGGAGAGTTCTGTTACACAGAAGCATCTTGAAAAGAAAATTGTCTGTAGTTCATAAGAATCAGAACCATAATTTTCATTATATGAGGATGATGGGCATGAAGGACTCTCCTGAGCTGACGGTAGTGATCAAAGGCATTTTAACTAGCACATTACACACATCATGACATTATCAAAACACATGGAATGTGTGCCCCAAGTGTCTGTATTTTACAGCTTGTAATTTTATAGCAATATAGTAGCAAATATTTATCAAAATGGTCAATGATACAAGTGCCTAGCTAATGTATTTATGTCTATGGTTTGTATGGCAAAGATATACACTGATGGTTTCCATTCACTGTGGTATTGCCAATCACAGTACTTTGAGTTGATACCTATATATGGCTCTATAAAATAGTGTCTGTGATAAAGCAATAGCAATAAAATAGTGAGGGCATATGTGTACACATAAAAACGTAACCTTAATATACCTTTGAAATCTTATAATAAAGTGTAGAGAAAGTATCAATTTGAAACAACAACAGAAAATATAGCCACCATGGTGGTGAATCTCAATGTTAAGACAGTCATACATAAGAATAAAGAGATATTTACCATATTTTAAGAAAAATGAATAATATAAGGAAATTACTGATTATGTTCCAAGTGAAACACTAAGATTTGACTGAACGATTATCAGCTCATTTTAAAGGCAAAAATAGGGGAGTCCAGGAAGCAGCTGTTCCTCGGGCAGCATCAGGTAAACAGGCCGGCTTCCCGGTCTGTGCTCCAGTGCCTGCAGATCGCCTGGGAACTGCACAGAGCTCCCAATCCCAGCGGGAGCCAAGCACTCCAGACTCCAGATCTTCTCTCCCACCATCGAGACCAGGAAAGGAGAGGAGACTGGGAGTCCAGGGAAGCAGCTGTTCCTCGGCAGCATCATGTAAACAGGCCGGCTTCCCGGCCTGTGCTCCAGTGCCTGCAGATCGCCTGGAACCTGCACAGAGCTCCCAATCCCGGCAGGAGCCAAGCCCCCAGACTCCAGATCTTCGCTCCCACCAACGAGACCAGGAAAGGAGAGGAGGCTGGGAGTCCAGGGAAGCAGCTGTTCCTCGGGCAGCATCAGGTAAACAGGCCAGCTTCCCGGCCTGTGCTCCAGTGCCTGCAGATCGCCTGGGAACTGCACAGAGCTCCCAATCCCGGCGGGAGCCAAGCACCCAGACCCCAAGTCTTCTCTCCCACCAATGAGACCAGGAAACCAGAGGACCCAGGGAGACCAGGGGAGTAGCTGTTCTGGATCAAGTACAACAGGACCCAGCATAGGGTCCAGGGGACCAGGTAAGAGGATAAGCGCCCCAGATTCCTGTTCTTCTTCTCCACCCACGGGACCAGCATTCTGACAAGGAATAGAAGAATCACCAGATTATTGGACTTGCTAGCACCCACCAAAAGGGAACTCTGGTCCCCAGACCAGTAAGGGGCTCTTTCTGCACCCACTAGAAGAAGAGATGGGAAAGAGACAATACAAAAACACAGTCAGCAACCGAAAAACAAATATGACACCGCCAAATTCTAGAGACTCCACACCAGCAAGACCCCAACATTCCAATGCGGACGAAGCAGATGAGAACGACCTTAAAAGCACTTTCATGAAAATGATAGAGGCCCTAAAAGAGGATATTGGAAAATCCCTCAAAGAAATGGAAGAAAAATGAAACCAAAAAATGCAAGAAATGGAAGAAAAAACAAACCAAAAAATGCAAGAATTGGAAGAAAAAACAAACCAAAAAAGGCAGGAAATGGAAGAAGAAATGAAGCAAATAATGCAAGAAATGGAAGAAAAAACAAAGCAAAAAATGCAAGAATTGGAAGAAGAATCATACCAAAAAAGGCAGGAAATGGAAGAAAAACAAAGCAAAAAATGCAAGAAATGATAGAAAAAGCAAAGGAAAAAATTAAAAAAATGGAAGAAGAAACAAACCAAAAAAGGCAGGAAATGGAAGAAGAAACAAAGCACAAAATGCGAGAAATGGAACAAAAAGCAAACCAAAAAATGCAAGAAATGGAAGAAAGAACAAACCAAAAAATTCATAATAGGCAAAAAACGGACGAAAAGACAAACAGAAAATTGCAAGAAGCAATGCAAACACTGCAAGGGTTGAAAACTGAAATAGAGTCATTAAAAAAACACAATCTGAAGAAAGGCAGAAAATAGAAAAGCTGGACAAACAGTCAGGCACTACCAACACAAGCATTACCAACAGAATAGAAGAGATGGAAGAGAGAATCTCAAGTGTTGAAGATACGCTAGGAGAAATGGATTTATCAACCAAAGAAAACCTTAAATCCAACAAATCCTTAACACAAAACATCCAGGAAATATGGGACACCATGAAAAGACCAAACCTAAGAATAATAGGTATAGAAGAAGAAGAAGAAATCCACCTCAAAGGGGCAGAAGGCATATTCAACAAAATCATAGAAGAAAACGTTCCCAACCTTAAGAAAGACATGCCAATGAAGGTACAAGAAGCCTACAGAACACCAAATAGAGTGGACCACAAAAAAAAAATCCCCTCGCCACATAATAATCAAGACCCCAAACATACAGAATAAAGAAAGAGTATTAAGAGCAGCTAAGGAAAAAGGTCAAGTAACATATAAAGGCAGACCTATCAGAATTACACCTGATTTCTCCATGGAAACGCTGAAAGCCAGAAGGTCCTGGATAGATATTCTACCTACACTAAGAGACCATGGATGCCAGCCCAGACTACTATACCCGGCAAAGCTCTCAATCACTATAGACGGAGAAAACAAGATATTCCATGACAAAATTAGATTCAAGCAATATGTGGCCACTAACCCAGCCCTACAGAAAATTTTGGAAGGAAAACTCCAACCCAAGGAAGCTAACTACAACCAGAAAAACATTAAGCATTAGAGAATCCCTCTCTACCAACAGCCAAAAGAACAAAGGGGTGAAATTCCACACATAATTCCACCAACAACAACCATCGCAAATCGAAGAAGGATGAGCAATCATTGGTCATTAATATCCCTCAATGTTAATGGCCTTAACTCACCCATAAAAAGACACAGACTGGCAGATTGGATTCGAAGACAGAACCCTTCCTTCTGCTGCATACAAGAAACACACCTCACCTTTAAAGACAGACATTACCTGAGAGTTAAAGGTTGGGAAAAAATTTTTCAATCAAATGGACCCAAGAAACAAGCAGCAATCCTAATATCTAACAAACTAGACTTTAAAATAAAATCAATCAAAAGAGATGAAGGAGGTCATTACATACTCATCACAGGTGAAACCCACCAAGATGAAGTGTCTATCCTGAACATCTATGCCCCAAATACAAAGGCATCCACATTCGTTAAAGAAACATTATTAGAACTTAAATCTCATCTAAAGCCCCACACAGTTATAGTGGGAGATTTCAACACACCACTCTCACCACTAGACAGGAATACCAAACAGAAACTCAACAAAGAAGCAAAAGGTTTAATAGAAGTAATGACCCAACTGGGATTAACAGATATCTATAGAACATTTCATCCACATAAAAAAGAATATACCTTCTTCTCACCACCACATGGAACCTTCTCAAAAATCGACCACATACTTGGCAACATATCAAACCTCAGCAGCTACAAAAAAAATTGGAATAACTCCATGCATCTTATCAGACCATCATGCTTTAAAATTAGAATTCAACAACAACACAAATTGCAGAAAACCTACAAACTCATGGAAATTGAATAATGCTCAACTGCACCATCCCTGGGTCAAAGAGAAAATAAAAAAAGAAATTAAAGACTTCCTCGAATTCAATGAGAATGAAAACACAACATACACAAACCTATGGGACACTTTGAAAGCAGTGCTATGGGGGAAGTTCATAGCGCTAAGTGCTCACATGAAGAAACAGGAGAACAGTTATACCAGAGAATTAACATCACAGCTGAAAGCTCTAGAACACAAAGAAGCACACTCCCCCAGGAGGAGTAGACGCCAGGAAATAATCAAATTGAGGGCTTAAATCAATAAAGTAGAAACCAGGAAAACAATACAAAGAATCAATGCAAGGAAGAGTTGGTTCTTTGAGAAAATCAACAAGATAGACAAACCTTTGTCCAAACTTACCAAACAGCGGAGAGTGAACACGCAAATTAACAAAATCAGAAATGAAAAGGGAGACATAACAACAGACTCTGAGGAAATCCAGAGAATTATTAGGTCATCCTTTGAAAACCTGTACTCCACAAAATTCGAAAATTTAAAGGAAATGGATGACTTCCTGGACAGCTATCAATTGCCAAAACTAAATCAAGAACAGATAAGCAATTTAAATAGACCTATAACCCCTATGGAAATAGAAGCTGTCATCAAAAGTCTCCCAACCAAAAAAAGCCCAGGTCCAGATGCCCTCACTGCAGAATTCTACCAGAAATTCAAAGAAAAGCTTATACCAATTCTTCTCAAAGTGTTCCACACAATAGAAGCAGAAGGGTCTTTGCCAAACTCTTTCTATGAGGCTTCAATAACCTTGATCCCAAAGCCACACAAAGATACAATTAAGAAAGAGAACTTCAGACCAATATCCCTCATGAACATTGATGCAAAAATACTCAATAAAATACTGGCAAATCAGATCCAAGAACACATCAAAACAATCATTCACCACGATTAAGTAGGTTTCATCCCAGGGATGCAGGGATGGTTCAACATACGAAAATCCATCAACGTAATCCACCATATAAACAAGCTGAAAAACAAAAATCAAATGATCATCTCACTAGATTCTGAAAAAGCCTTTGACAAAATCCAACACCCCTTCATGATAAAGGTCTTGGAGAGATCTGGGATAACAGGGACTTACTTAAACATAATAAAAGCTATATATGGTAAACCAACAGCCAACATCACACTAAATGGACAGAAACTCAACGCAATTCCTCTAAAATCAGGAACAAAACAAGGCTGTCCACTCTCTCCATACCTTTTCAACATGGTACTTGAAGTTCTAGCTATTGCCATATGACAACAAAGGGGGATCAAGGGGATACAAATTGGGAAGGAAGAGGTCAAACTTTCACTGTTTGCAGACAATATGATAGTTTACATCAATGACCCACAGAACTCTACCAGGGAACTCTTACACCTGATTAACACCTTCAGCAAAGTGGCAGGCTACAAGATCAACTCAAGAAAATCAGTAGCCCTACTATATACAGATGATAAAAGGGCTGAAAGAGAAATCAGAGAAACATCACCCTTTACAATTGCCACGAACAACATAAAATACCTTGGGGTAACGCTAACCAAACAAGTGAAAGACCTGTATCGTATGAACTTTGAATCTTTAAAGAAAGAAATTAAAGAAGTCCTCAGAAAATGGAAAGATCTCCCATGCTCTTGGATAGGTAGGATCAATGTAGTAAAAATGGCAATCCTGCCAAAAGCAATCTACAGATTCAATGCAATCCCCATTAAAATCCCAGCACAATTCTTCACAGACCTTGAAAGAGCAATAATCAATTTTGTATGGAAAAACAAAAGACCCAGGATAGCCAAAACAACCCTGTTCAACAAGGCAACGTCCGGAGGCATCACCATCCCTGACCTCAAGCTCTATTATAGAGCTATAGTCCTGAAAACAGCTTGGTATTGGCACAAAAATAGACTGGTAGACCAATGGAATCGAATTGAAAATCCGGGTATTAACCTACACACGTACAAACATCTGATCTTTGACAAAGAAGCTAAAAATATACAATGGAATAAAGAAAGAATCTTCAACAAATGGTGCTGGCATAATTGGAGACTGGCATGTAGAAGAATGCAGATCGATCCATATTTATCGCCATGCACAAAACTTAATTCCAAATGGATCAAAGACCTCAACATAAATCCAGCCACACTGAACCTCTTAGAAGAGAAAGTGGGTGGTACCCTTGAACGAATTGGTACAGGAGACAGCTTCCTGAACATAACACCAGTAGCACAGACAGTGAGATCAACAATTAATAAATGGGACCTACTGAAACTGAGAAGCTTCTGTAAAGCAAAGGACACAGTCAGCAAGACAAAAAGGCAGCCCACAGAATGGGAAAAAATATTCACTAATCCCACATCTGACAGAGGGTTGATCTCCAAAATTTACAAAGAACTCAAGAAGCAAGTCTCTAAAACACCAAAGGACCCTATTAAAAAGTGGGCTGCAGAACTAAATAGAGAGTTTTCAATAGAGGAGTCTAAAATGGCTGAGAGGCACTTGAGAAAGTGCTCAACATCCTTAGCCATCCGGGAAATGCAAATCAAAACAACTCTCAGATACCATCTCACTCCTGTCAGAATGGCTAAAATCAAAAACACCAATGACAATTTATGCTGGAGAGGATGTGGTGAAAGGGGACACTCCTCCATTGCTGGTGGGAGTGCCAACTGGTTCAGCCACTTTGGAAATCAGTATGGAGATTCCTCAGAAAAATGGGAATAAACCTACCACAAGACCCAGCAACTCCACTCTTAGGCATATATCCAAAAGATGCCCATTCATATAACAAAGATGTCTGTTCCACTATGTTCATAGCAGCTTTATTTGTAATTGCCAGAACTTGGAAGCAACCTAGATGTCCCTCACCTGAAGAGTGGATAGAGAAAATGTGGTACATCTACACAATGGAGTACCATTCAGCAGAAAAAAATAATGGAATCATGAGATTCGCAGGCAAATGGATGACACTAGAAGAAACCATCCTGAGTGAGGTAACCCAGTCACAAAAAGAGAAACATGGCAAGTACTCTCTCATATATGGATTTTAGACATAGATCTGGGGAGTGCCAGCCTACAATCCTATGGCCAGAGAGTCTGGGAAACAGAAACTTTATTTAGTGGCTGATCGAAGAAGAGGCAGGCTCCCTTGGTTAAGTACTGAGCTGAACTCAAGAAAGCCAGTAACAGAGAGGGAGGACTGATGATCAAAGGGATTAAGACTGGACTGGTTTAACCCCCAGAAACAGCTGACCAGACGAAGGTTAGCTCTTGAATCCCAGGCATCAGCCTGGGAAGCCAGCATGGGACTGATCAAGACCCCCTGAATCTGGGTGTCAGTGAGGAGGCCTAGGGAATCTATTGAGCCTTGGGCAGCAGATCAGTACCCATCCCAAGTATACACACGGACTTTGGACTCCCATAGAACAATGTGAGGTGCACTCTCACCCCGAACTCTTGGGGAAGGGTCTAGGCCCTGCCCTATATGAAATGACAGACTATGCACACCCCCATGGAGGGCCTCACCCTCCCTGGGGAAATGAGGGGATAACGGGGGTGGGGGGAGGGCTCGGGAGGAAGGGAGGGAATGGGAGAGGGACCTGGAACTGACTTGAGAAGCAACCTTGTTTCTTATCTAAATTTAAACTGGAAAATAAAATTTAAAACACACACACACACACACACACACACGAACGTGCAAGCACTCACACAAGTTCTCTAGCTATGAAGAGGAATGAAGTTATATTGTTTGCAGGAAAACGGAGATAATCATATTAAGTGGATTAAACTAGTCTTCAAGACACAGGTTTTTCACTCATCTATGGATCCTAGATTTTATAGGTACATAAAATCATGCATGTTTATTTGACACGAGAATAATAGCTCAATTGTCTAGGGGAAAAAGAGAATAAATGGGATGAAGGAGAGCAAAGTTAGAGGAGTATGAGGATATTCAATATAAAACACGAAATGCTCTTCTACAATAGTGTTATAATCAATATAGAGAATGAGGTAAATTAAAAGATATAGATTTAAGATGGAAAAGGAATATGTCATATTATAGTGGCTTGTGCCAATAGTCCTGGCACATAGAGGGCTCAGGCAGAATTGTTTAAGTTTGAGGCCAGCCTGGCAACCTCCCTTGTGACAGAGGGAGAGTCTATTCCAAAAACCAGATGTGAAACAAGGCAACAACAAACCCCTCATAAAAAAAAAACTAAACAACAAACACTTTGGTTCTTGTAAGCGTTGGTAGAACTGTATCAGCGATAGTTTTCTGATAGCCATATTTCACTATACTAACGTAAAGCATCATGGCAGGAAAAGAATGTAGGTTAGACATGATCTTCTTATAGCATTCATGAAAGTTGTTTGTTATAAGATAAGATTCATAGAGGCTTCATAAAAATGCACAAGAACTGGGTTTAAAAAACAATATGATCTAAAAGTGTCAATAAGTAAAAAAAATAAACCCACAGAAAAACAAGAGTGTTTCAGAAGAATCCTATTTAGACCATTCCTACAGACTTGGATAAACAGGAGTGATAAAAAAAAAATAAAGGCAAAAATAAAATAGTAATTTTAGCATAACATTTATTAACTACTATAGTCTAAGCTTTCTTCAGAGAATCTTGGATACACTAAGTCTCACTCTACATCACAAACCTATGATTTGGATATTGGCATGTCTCCTAATATTACACTCCTATGTAGGCAACAATTCTTCTTATAGAAAAATATGCTCAAGGAAATTAATGTAATAATGGTTAATGTAACATTATTTGACAGCCATTAAATGAAAACAACTTGTAGCCTTATCAGCAGGTAGATTGGTAAATATTATTTGGTTACACAATGGGATACTTTTAAGTTAAAAGCACTAAAGTGAAATTATAGGATTCAAGCCTGATAATTCTCTGAAACACAATGCAAAAATAAGAACAGAAGCATATTGCAAAAACACCTACACAGTATGTTGCTATTAGGGAATACTTTTGAAAAACAAAAAAGAATATTATCCAGTTTCCAAAGCAGACTGTCCATGTTGAAAATCATGAATTTACCAGCTTGGTGAAAGGAAAGTATCAACTAGTGGAATAACCATCCATTGATGTTGTAGGTGTCTGTGGATAAACACAGGTTCATATATTCTTTTTTTGTTGCTGTTGTTTTGTCTTGTTTTGTTTTTCTAGACAGGGTTTCTCTGTATTGTTTTGGAGGCTGTCCTGGAACTTGTTCTGGAGATCAGACTGGCCTCAAACTCACAGAGATCCACCTGACTCTGCCTCCCAAGTGCTGGGATTAAATGTGTGCGACACCATTGCCCAGCCAGGTTTTTTTTTCTTTTTTTTTATCATTTTTTTATTTTAATTTTAAATCGCTTGTTTTACATGTCAATCCCAGTTCCCTCTCCCTCCCCTCCTCCCGCACTCCCCTTCCCCCCCACCCTCCCACCCTATTGCCAAATCCTTCCACATAGGGGATATCTAGAGTCTGTCATTTCACTCTGGGTAGGGTCCAGGCACTCCCCTAAGAGTCCAGGCTGAGAGAGCATCCCTCTTTGTGCTATAGGCACACGATGACTGTTAGTATTCCAAGGATAGACACTGATCCACAGCTCAGGGCCCATCCAGGTTTATATATGCTTACACATTTCAGTGCTAAAAGTCCACAATCAAGGAGCCAGTGAAGTTGACTCCTTCCTGTGACATCCCTTGTGTCTCCTTTTTTTGTAATGTTTTTATTTAAATTAGAAACATGAATGCTTCACATGTCAATCCTAGCTCCCTCTCCCACCCCTCCTCCCTTGTCCCTCTACTAGGCCCCCAGGCCCCCACCCAATCCCCACATCATTCCCCAGGGAGGGTGAGGCCCTCCTTGGGGGATCTCTAAAGTCTGTCATTTCATACAAGGCAGGACCTAGGCCCTTCCCCATGTGTCCAGGCTGACAGAGTATCCCTCTATTTGGAATGAGCTCCCAAAGATCATACACCATGGTAAACACTGATCTACTACCCAAGGCCCCAGTGATTTCTGTGGCCTCCTCACTGTGACTACATTCATGGAGTCTGGATCAGTCCCATGTTGGCCTCTCAGCCATCAGTCTGGGGTTCAAGAGCTCCCCTTTATCCGGTCAGCTGTCTTTGTAGGTTCCACCATCATGGTCTTGACCCCTTTGCTCATCACTCCTCCATCTCTGGTTCCAGGAGTTCAGTTCAGTGTTTAGCTGTGGGTATCTGTCTCTGCTTGCATCAGTCACTGGATGAAGGTTCTAGGATGGCATATAAGGTAGTCATCAACCTTACCAACAAGGAGGGGCATTTAATGTAGTCTCTCCAATATTGCTTAGTTTTCCAGTTGGTGTTATCCTTGTAGATCTCTGGAGCTCTCACTAGTGTCAGCTCTCTCCTCAAGCCTATAATGGCTCAAACTATTATGGTATCTCTCATCCTGATCTCCTCTATTCTTACCTTGACTCAACCTTCCTGCTCTCCCATACCTTTTCTCCCCTCCTTTTACCCCCCGCTCTTTTTTTCCTCGTGTCTCTTTTAACAGGAATATCAGTCTACCTCACCAAATCAGTCTCTTACATAGCCTTCTTTTCATCTTTAAAGTTCCCATCTCCAGGCATCATATTGGAGGTTAAGGGCTTGCTCTGGGGATTTAGGAAAAACAAATTAATTCATTATTTGGCAAAAATGATGATGAATGTTGACATTGATGAAAAATGACTCATGTGTCCACCTTGGAGAGTCTTTTATGTACCTCTCAAGAACATCTGACCTGAAGACTGAGAAGGTTTTTACTTAGATTTCCTTACTCAGCTATATTTGTAAGGTTTTTTGTAATGTGCTTTGGTTCTGTATACTTTACAGAAGACAAATGATTGCCTGGAAGCACTGGTTTAAAAACAAATCAGTATCCCAAAAGAGTGGAAGTGTCTTTGTATGCTATTATTGATACTGTCTTTTAAAACAAATTGTACAGGTTATTTTTACTTTTTCAGGGAATTTTTAATGAACATGAAATATTCATAGAGGACAGATAATATTTAAATGACATCGTTAAATAATTAAAATGTGAATATCTCTTCTGGGAATTACTACATTAAGGCTGAGAATACATTCTCATTATCTTTCCTCCATTTTCTGAGATTTTCAAATAAAGTTAACTTCTAAGTAATTCTATGCTATTATTAAGGGAGTAGAGGTCTACCTTTAGAGAGATTTAAACTGCATATCACATCTCTAGCATGTCATTATTAAAATATTCTTCAATAAATTTAGTTACTTCAAAATGAATTATAGCATGTAATTCATAAAAATCCCACCTGATATTAGAATTTATTTTATACCAAAGGTGAAGTTAAAAAGGCTTTTGTTTTGTATCAAAAGTACAGTAAAAAAATCTTAGTTTCAACCATAATATTAACCAATTACCTTGTGTCCTGTTTACAGATTTGCTTAAGGTATTATATGGTAAGTTTGCAGTTATGTTTGCTTGTACATGGCATGGCAATGCAAAGAAGTGACACGTCTGTGAGATGAAGAGCTTCAACTAGAACTGGCTAAGAAACTTAACTGAAGTCAAAAATATGAATGACAAAAATGCATCTCCAAATAAAGCCTAATTAAAAAATTTATTACCCCTTCTGAGAATAATAGCATGCCTTATTTCCTAATGGAGTTGCTTTGAATCTCATCAAAACAAAGAAAACTGAGCTGTTTTTCAAATTATTCAAGGATTTAAAATTGGTCTAGTATTATTGTTTACTCTTTCCCGATCATTGTAGAATTTAAAAATCCTTTTCTTGTGAATGCACATTCAATTTCTAGAACTGGGGAAACCAGAAGCAGAATTTAGTCTCCAGCACTCATATAAGAAGGTCAAACACACCTGCACCTCCAGGGGACCTGCTCCTTTCTTCTGGCTTCCTCAACTATATACACACATGTGGTACAGACACATAGCATAAATACACACACACACACACACACACACACACACTTTTTTAAAAGTTGTGTTATTTGTATATATTCTAAGTATAATTACTCATTTTGTCTTGGGCTTTGTTTTGTTTTAGAAAGGGAGGCCTATTAGGAGGGATTCTGGGAAGCTGAATGGAAACACTGAATCATTAACATAACAAGTGGGGGGACTACCACACATTAAACATTTGATTTTGGGGAGTTGAGGATGTAGCTTAGTCATGAGGTCCATGCTTAGCAAGCTCAAGGTCTTCATATGTTCAATGCTCAGATCTTTATTTTAAAAAATGGTTGATTTATGCTCAGCATTATGCTTAAGACTAGACAGGGCGCCAAGGCTACTTGAACATTAAAGAATGCATAGGTTTTCTAACTTAATGTCAAACCACTGACATCACAATGCAATTATTATAATATATTCAAAAAACAAAAGCATTTTTTGTGTGCCATAACATCCTTAAATGTATCATATATACAACATGGCTTTCTAAATATATAGTCAATCATGAGATAATAAGAAAAATTTTGCATGCTCAGGCTTAATTTCCTACTATTCACTCTTAATCAATGATATGTTAGAACCATGTGGTTCATTTTCCACACTCAAATTATGTTTCTACACTTACCATAATCCTCTCACAGCAAGTCTAGCTGCCTGATCATCATTACTCCCTAATGTATGTTATTAAAATTCCCATATTGAATTATTTACCCCTCCTTGATGCTAAATTGTTTGAGCTCTCCCTCATCACTTTGTTAGAATCTCATCTGATTTTGACATGACATAGATCTAGAATCTGTGTTAATTCTCATGACTTTAATTAGTGTATTTCCAAGTAGCCAGAAAAACAAATGCAAATGCAGATAATATATTGATGTTTTCATTTATCAATATTCGTTTAGCATCTAATCCTTCATGTATACTTACTGCCTACAGTAATAATTATAGCAGCAGAAACAGTGAGAAGAGATCCATGAACTCACACCACACCCTTGGTTTCCACTGGTGAGGGGAAAACAAATCTCTTATCTGGCAAAATGATATCTCCAGGAAAATGCAAAATGTAAGAGAAGAGCAAGAAGGAGGAAGGCAGTGTTAAAATAAGGCTGATAAAATCTTCAGAAAATATTCTTTTCAGTAATGTCAATATCATATTCAGAAAAAGAGCAAAATAGTTGGGCCATTTTTTTTGGTGTTTATGAGACAGAGTTTCTCTGTATTGTTTTGGAGGCTATCGGTCCAGCCTAGCCTCAAACTCAAAGAGATCTGCCTGCCTCTGCCTCCTGAGTGCTAGGATTAAAGGCATGCACCACCACTGCCCGGCAATAGTTGGGCCTTTAAGTATTGTGTCAATATATAAGTAAAAGGAAATTCATTAACAAAATTTAATCCAAATTAATGAGGGCATTTTTCCTTCTATGAAGTTTCTAGAAAACCACATTCACTGCTGCCCTATTCCCAGATGCAAGGGAATGGAATTAGCATCAAGGTTAACCAATAGATTGTGGATCATAAAAATATGGTATATATCCTGCCACTTTACTGGAGGTGATTATCAGCTGTAGGATTTACTCAATAGAATTTTTTGGATCACTTATGTAAACTATCTTATCATCTGTAAATAATAAAAGTCTGACTTCTTATTTTCCAATTTGTATACCCTTGATCTCCTTTTGTTGTCCTATTGCTCTAGCTAGAACTTTAAGTACAATATTGAAGAGATATGGAGAGAATAGACAGCCTTGCCTTGGTCCTGATTTTAGAGGAATTGCATTGAGTTTCTCTCCATTAAGGTTGAAGTTGGCTGTTGGTTTGCTGCATGATGCTTTTATTATGTTTAGGTTTATTCCTGTTATTCTTGATCTCCAAGACATTTATCATGAAGGGTGTTGGATTTTGCCAAAGGCTTTTTCAGTTTTTTTTCTTTTTCGGTTTGTTTATATGGCAGATTACAATGATGGATTTCCATATGTTGAACTATCCCTGCATCCTTGGGATGAATTTTATGATGTGTTCTTGGCTTTGATTTGCCAGTATTTCATTGTGTATTTTTGCATCAATGTTCATGAGGAATATTGGACTGTAGTTTTCTTTCTTTGTGTGGCTTGAGTACCAAGGTAATAGTAGCCTTACAAAGCGCATTTGGCAACTTTTGCTTCTATTGTGTGGAAAAAAAAATGAGGAGTATTGGTCTTAGCAGTTCTTTGAATTTCTGGTATAATTCTGCACTGAAAACATCTGGCCTCTGGTTTTTGGTTTTTTGTTTGTTTGTTTGTTTTGTTTTTTGTTTTTTTTTTTTTTTTGCTTGGGAGATTTCGATGACTGCTTCTGTTTCAGTAAGGGTTATAGGACTATTTAAATTGCTTATCTGTTATTGATTTAATTTTGGTAAGTTATATCTACCCAGAAAATTGTTCATTTCCTTTAAATTTCTAATTTTATGGATGTTTTCAAAGAATGACCTGATGATCTCTGGGTTTCCTCAATGTCCATTGTTATATCTCCTCTTTCATTTCTGATTTTCTTAATTTTCCTATTCTCTCTCTGCCTTTTGGTTAGTTTGGTAAAGTTTTGTATATCTTGTTGATTTTCTCAAAGAACCAACTCTCTGTTACTTTGATTCTTTGCATTGTTCTCCGAGTTTCTACTTTATTAATTTCAGTCCTCAATTTGATTATTTCCTGGCATCTGTTCCTACAAGTTTCATTTGTGCTGTTAATTCTCTAGTGTGACTATTCTACAGTTTCTTCATATGGACACTTAGTGCTATGAACTTTCCTCCTAGCACTGCCTTTGAAGTGCCCCATAAGCTTTGGTGAGGGAACTTTTAATAACTGTCTCTATGTTCTCAGGGGTTATAGGTCTATTGAAATTGTTTATCGATCTTGATTAATTTTGGTATATGGTACTTTTCAAGAAAATTGTCCCACTTCTTTTAGATTTTCCAATTTTGTGAAATACATGTTTTTGAAGTATGACCTGATGATTCTTTGGACTTATCCAGTATCTATTGTCATGTGCTTCTTTTTATTACTGATTTTGTTAATTTGGATATTCTCTCTGCTGTTTGGTTAGTTTGGAAAGGGGTTTGTTTATCTTGTCAATTTTATTAAAGAACCAACTCTTTGTATCATTCATAATTTTTCTAGTTCTCTTTGTGTCCAGTTTATTGATTTCAGCCCTGCTCTTTCATTATTTTCTGACATCTATTTCTCCTTGGTGAGCTTGCTCCTTTTTGTTATAGATCTTTAAAGTATACTGTTAACTTGCTAATGTGAGATTTCTCCAAATTCTTAGTACTATCAACTTTCTTCTTAGCACTGCTTTCATAGTGTTCCACAAGTTCGGGTATGTTGTGCATTCATTTTACTTGAATGCTAAGATATCTTTCATTTCTGTGTTTCTTCCTTGACCCAGTGGTAATTCAGTTGAGAGTTGTTCAGTTTCTGTGAGTTCTAGGCATTCCGAAGTTTGAGTTGTCGTTGAATTTTATCATATATTCAATGCCTGAGACTCTCTCTTTCATATCTTGTATTCTGTTGGTGATACTTGCATCTTTAGGTCCTGTTTGTATTCCCAGATTTTCTATTTGCAGAATTCCCTTAGTCTGTCTTTTCTTTATTGCCTCTATTTCAATTTTAAAGACTTGAACTGTTCCCTTCAACTGTTTGTTTGTTTGCTTTTTCTTGGTTATCTTGACTTTCTTTAAGGGATTTATTGATTTCTTCCAATTTTTGTTTGTCTTTTCCTCAGAATTTTATGGAATTTTTATTTCCATCCTAAGGGCAACTATCATATTCATAATGTTATTTTAATGTCTTTTTCTTCTACATCATTAGCATTGTAATGTTCAGGTATTGCTCTTGTAGGGCCACTTGATTCTGAGGATTCCATATTGCCATTTATGTTGTTGAATCTGATCTTACACTGGAATTCACCCACTTGAGTTTGGAATAATTATAGGCACACGTGTTGATTTTTGTGATGTCTTTATTGGATGGGTCTTTTGATCCATAATTATCTGTTTTCGTTATTGTCTTTTGACCTGAATGACCAAAGGTTCTGGTGATTGACCAGTCATCACATTAGTATGGTTTTCTCAACTGAGATCTGTGGGGGTTGGGTACCTAAATCCAGCATATCCTCCAGTTCTTCTGGCTGCTTGGATTTTACTTGTGCCTATAGAGTTTGTTCTTCCAACTTGTATGGGTTGTGTCTGTGCCTATTCTTAAGCCTGTTCTTCCAATTGATATAGGTGTGCTTGTGCCTATAGAGCCTGCTGTTCTTCCACCTGTTGTAGGTGATTCTTATGCCGAGAGGGTCTCCTACAGTTGCAGGGAGGGCTGTCCCATGGGGAGGATGCTAAGGTATGTGGGTTTGGGAGGCAGAGTAGGTCTTGGGAGAGCAGATTCCAGTGGGTGGCAATGCTGGTTGTTCCGTTCTCTCACCTGCTGGATAGATGCTGGGGATAAAACCAGAGCAAAGAAGTTCCACAAGAGTTGGTAATAGGGCTCAGCTGCCTTACTGAAGCTGAGATAGGAGGGAGAGGGACAGTGGATGTGACCTGGAGCTTAGGGCATAGAGTTTCGGGTAGTTAGTAGAGAGACTAGTCACTCACCTGTTCTTTCAATTAATGCATGTGGTACTTGTGACTATAGGGTTTGCTGATGCTGCAGGGGAGGGAAGTCCCCCAGGAGGATGCTGTTCTTCAAACTGGTATCGATGTTGTGTGGGCCTATAGGGTCTGTTTTTCAAACTTGTGTAGGTGATGCTTGTGGGGGGTCTGCTGATGTTGTGGTGGATTGTTCATGAAGGGGAGATGATAGCGTGAGTGGGTTTGGGTGGTGGAGTGTGTCATGGAGTTTATAGAGTCCAGTGGGTGGCAGGGATGGTGTTGCCACCTGCCTGCAGGTCGCTCACCTACTGCCTTCTGGGAACTGCCATGACATTTTATCCATATCTTGTTTTCTGTATAAACTGTGGACTCAGTTGATTTATACACAAAGATAGGTTGTTGGGGTCTTGGTAAAATTAGTGAAAATATGGGTCCTGTGGAAGCCATTAACTTCAATCATTAAAGACAAAACATTTTCATTCACTTACATCATTTTGATACCATTCATACTTTTCTTTGTATATATTTTAAGCCTAAGTATATAATTATTTTGAATATCTAACAAATTATATGCTATCTTCATTACTCTCCATATTTTCATGTTTACAAAGAAAAGCAAATTTTACTTGGTATATTAAGTCTGTATCTGGTAATATTATTTTATTACTTAATCATTTTAGAGTTTTTTGTCAATGCACTCAAAATTTGTAAATGGATAACCATGTCATTTACAAACACGTTCCTATTTTTCCATTCTGGACAAAATTCTTTTTATTTTTCTTGCTTGGCTGGTTGCTTTATTCATACCTCATTACAATGCTGGAAACACCTAGTGGCACATTGCTCCTCTTCTTGAAGGTGGAAAAGAAGGTTTCCTCTGTCTAACTCTTAGTAATAGCTCTTGGTTTACTTCTAGGTATTTTTCATTAAATTGAGCATGCTTCCCTGTATTCCAAGCTTTCAGAACGTTTTCTAATGAATAGGTGTGAATTTTATCAAGCACTTTTCACACAGCAGTTGACGTGGAAACTTTTAATTATGCCATGTTGCATTAATCAGGTTTTCAAACACTAAAACATCTTTGTGTGTGTTATATAGTCTTTCTTTAGGAAACAATAACAAGATATCAGAACTATCTTAAGAGAAACAGCAAACTACCATCACCCTGTAGGTGCTGAGATTATTAAATTTAAATCTTTACTTGCATTAGTAGATATCAATGCAAGTGCTTTCACCTGACATATCTATCAGTTAAGTCTTACAAGTTTGGAAATTACGTATTTAATTTTTCCAATTTTTACATTTCCTTGATGTGTTTGGAGAGCAGTTGTATTTGTTACTAAGAGATGTGACACTTAATAGCTAAAATATGTTTTTAATTCTAATTATCATAATTTACATATTCTATTTAAATTTCCATGTATTCTGAGTGTACATTTTCTATGAATAGCCTAAAATTTAGTTAAGGTGTACACTAAGGTCCAGAATGTATAAACTGGTGAATACTGCATGTGATTTTTAATATTGCATTCTTATGTTGGAAGTAATATTTTTTACATGTCAGTTAAATCAAGTTGTTAGTAGTCCCTACCTGTTTCATCTCTCAATTATACAAAGAAGGATGCTGAATTCATTAATTTTAAGGGTGAATATGTTGTCAATTTATTCTTGTAGCTCCAAATATAATTTATACTTATAGTTCAAACAGGTTTTCCTGTAAAATTTAGTATTTCAAGAAATAAAGTCTTTCTGCTGCCTGAATGACCTCAAATTCCTGAACTAAAATGATCCTCCAACCCAAACCTTGGAAGTCACAGGGATGTTATGCAGATGTTTCTTCACTCAATGGCCTTGCAAATATTGGTTCTTGTTGAAAGATTTGTATTTACTACATTTTGTCATACTTTTTTGGATAGATTGCCTTTCATCATAGTATAATGCCTTCTTTACACCAGCAAAGAACCAATTCATTGGTTTTATCATCTATTTGACAATATTTATAGTTAAAGGAAAAGTAGAAGGCAAACAAGGGGAAAAAGTGAAGAAGGAAGGGATGATGAGCCGACACTGATGGAACACCACATAAAAATCTGAGGTTAATGTAAATTCTTGAGGTCAGTTCATATATATAAGCTTTAATTCACATTCCAGCCAAATAATCTAAACTCTGATTTTGTCATTAGTTTGTGAAAAGCAGAATAAACATTAGTTGAATAATTCAAGTTAGAGTCAACAATAATTAATGATAAGAAGAGGCCCTAAATTTGAAAAAAAGAGAAAAAGAGGGTTTGGAGGAAGGAAAAGGAAGCAGGAAATAATATGATTATATGATAATATCAAAAAAATAAAAAGTAAGGTAGGTGTACAATTCTTGTTAGTAGTTGAATTGTCAAAAAGACAAAGAATTCACAGACCTAACTCTTGGTCTTACAAAAATAACCTTCTTTGGAAATACATTTTTTTACAGTTGGACAAAAATTAAGAAAAGGCTGCATGCAAATGACTAGAGTGATTATAAGCAGAAATGTGTGCCTTGAGAAAGATATATAATGAAAGATTTTGTTACAGGGAAATAAAGGATAATAAAATCATATTATGACATAGTCCATCGAGATTGGAGTTAATCTATTGAAATTGAAGATGTGTGGTGCTGCCAAAACTGAAAAAGACACAAAACACACCCCTTTAATGATTTCTAGGAAGCATTGTCAGGCAGTCCATAGATTTTAGCTATCTTCTATTTAGAACTATGAAAGGCTATCTTTCCTTGTCCTCCATCTGATGTACTCATTCACAAAAGCCCTAAAAAACAAATAGCAACTTCTTAGTTCTTTGCAAGTTAAGCAAATGACTCTGTTAGAGATATTTTGTATGTCTCTAGATGTAGGATAAGTAAACAATAAGTATTGACAGTGGTCTTGCTTTCCCATATTTCTAAAACTTAATATTAAAGACATCTCATGTACATTTCTCAATCGGAAATTTTTTTAATTGGTACATCTTGTGATAGATAAATGCAATTATATTTTAATGAAAGCATATAAAATCTATCCATTAGAATTTCTCAAAGTCTATATCATCACTTCTCACCATGTTAGATCCAATTCATTCATTTGTGTCAAGAACACTTAATATGTGCCTATTATGTGTTCACTATTGCTAACTACTTTAAAGAGAAGTGTAGTTGATTATCTTAAGAATCTCTGACTCTGCTAGCAGTGGCATTCTTTTAGTGTCTGACAACGTTAGAGGATACAATGAGGGTCACATAATATATTCTGAAAGATCTTTGTATTTGGAGAGCAAATTGACAAAGGATAAACTAAGGGGTACAAAGGAACATTATGTGTAAACACTCATAATTTATATTCTTTGCCTTATATTTTATTTACCACTATATTTGAGAAAATATGAATCATAAATAAGTCTCCAACATAAGTTCACCACAGTAAAACAAAACAAACAAAACAGAAAGAAATTTATTTGATTTGTATCCATTTCATAACAAAGATCTTTCTAGCAAAAGTACTGTGAATATTTACAACTAGGTATATCTGACATATCTAGAATTACACCTATATAGCTGTCAATTCTGGAATGTATAGACTATGGGGTGTATACCCCTAGAATATATTAGTGTGAAAGTGTTCCATATATGAGATTACTCTTCTCTGAGTGAAACAAAGTACTCACCCTGATTTTGCAATTCATCAGACTCTCATGTAAATCTGAGCAGCAGGGACTCTGATGAGAAAGCAAGAATTTTTAATACTATTTTGAGTGCCTTAGGGATCTCAAGGTTTTATTTTTGCTTTGTGATTAATTCTATTCTTGAGATGATTTGTAGAGCCTTATGTTGATATAACTTCTAATTTTTACAAATATGCTTTGATTCTTTGCGTACTGTGCTTTCTAGTTAGAAATTAAATTACTGTTAGTGTCTTAATTTTTTTTGTATTCCCTGTGGCACTATGAGCAAATTTGAACAAATGTTTCCAATTAGCCAGTGTATATGAGAAATGTCACATATTTGTTTCATTCTTCAATAAGACTATGAGACAAGTATCATCATCACTGTACTGGGGATTTTATTAAAGCTTAGACATAATCAAGTTTCCCAAGCTTATTTAATATCAGAATCCAAATATGAATCCACTGTTATTTTACCTCCATACTATTTGCTAACCCATACTAACTTTTATGAGTCTAGGCAAATGAGTTGAAAATAAATAAATTTAGGTTAACCACCAGTCCTGGAAACAACTGAGTACAGTATGTAAGACAATCCAGATAGTGTCACAATTATAGTAGGACTTGATCATTTATCTACTGCATTTTGGGGAATACGTTGACTGATAAAAGGAATTGTATGCAATATATTAAAGAGACCACTACCAGAAAAAAATCTATCAAACCTTCCCTATTTTCTGTATTTTTCATTCCTTTGACTCATTTAATCTTACCATTTGCCTTCTGTTCTTGCTGCAATCATCAACAGCACCATCCCCAAGCAAAGAACTGCAGAAAACCAATGACAAAGGAGAAAGGGACAGTTAACCTCTGCCAGGGATGAGTTCCCTAATTAGTTACTCAAAAAAATGGACAACTCTGAAACCATAGGAACAAAAGTAACATGAAAGACTCCTCAGGGTTTATATATATATAATTACAGTAGTAATCAAAGGTCATCAATTAGAGAGATAGTGACATAGAGGGCATATTAGGAGTTAGAGGGAGAAGACAGTAGGACAGTTTGGAGAGAGAACAAGGACATTATGTAGTTATATTTTAACTTCAATTAAATAGAGGATAAAACAAACTTATTAATTAAATATTCAATTGATCAAATTCATTCTATGTACCAGTAATTATATAGTAATGAGACACAGTAGACAACAAGACATATCTCCATGACATGAGTAATTTACATAGGATTATGCTGATGATATTCTTATATGAATAATTATATATATTTCTACTAATATGACTTCACTTCGATAAATTAAATGCGAAATTATTAAGAGGTGACATCAGGATTATCGTTTATTTATCATACTGATATCTGATGAACTCCACCATATTGATGCATTGTCTGTACAGGACCATTTACTTTTATCACATTTATAGTTCTTTAATATTTTAAATGACAAAAGTGATGTGATTATATGCCACAGCTTTCTTAGCTAAGTCTATATATGGAAAGTTGCATACATCTGATGTGCATATCTTGGTAAATAAACATTCATGGTGATCACACTCCTATGTAGCAAACATGCAGATAAAGAGAAAAAAATTATGTGGGATAATAGGCCAGGGGGATAATAGGCCTAGTCAGCATGCCATCCAGCATTCAATCTCAACACTGTAAGGAAAGGAAGGTCAGGAGGGAGATGAACAGGAGGAGGAGGAGGAAGAGGAAGAGGAGGAAGAGGAGGAGGCAAAGGAGGAAAAATTATCAGGTATGAAAAACCAGTTCCTACATTTTCAGGTTTTAGTCATTACTCCCTCAAGGAAATGTACACTCCTGATCTGTATAGCTTTGCCAATTTGTAAACTTTATATAAATGGTAACGTTTTGTTTGGCTCTAATAACATTGGTAAAGTCTTCTTCATAATGTTTCATGCACTTGTATTTTATTTAATTTTTCTTTATGTTATGTACTATTGCATGAGCATGCTGTGTGTAATTTACGTTTCTTTAGATGTCCAATTTGGGGATATCATAAGTAGCACTGTCTTTCTGTTATTAGGTAACAAAAGTGAAATGCATTTCCAGTGATCACATATCACCATGTGGTTTATGATTCCCGTAGCATGAAATTCAGTGTCATGCTATCTGAAAAAAGGGGGGAATTTTTTCTTAAATTTATTTCAAATTTGACAAGATATCATCAGGAATCAGCTTTTGTTCATAAAAAATGTGAATGAAAATGAAATTAGATGTTGTTTTTCCTCATAATTCAGAGGCAGATACTTAAAATGCAAAAGGATTCTAATTGCACCTGGATCCCATACAAACCTAAGTATGAAGGACATTTTTATTGAACTCCACAAACCGGCCAATAGCTTATCAAAATACAGAGAAGGGTAGAGTATCAAGTTAAATACAGCTAAAGCTCTGATAAAAAGTATGGATGAGAACAACTCAATCTGCATTCAAAAATAAATTCCTCTTAATTCTTGATAGATTTCCCTACCTGTGGGGCAAAGTGCTGATAATTCAGTGGCTGAACGGAGTGTGCAGCAACCATATCAGGATAGTTAGTCTATGTATTGTGTTAGACTAAAATAATTTCTTTAAGTTGGGAGCACTCAAAATCTTATCTTCTGATCATTTTGAAATTTGCGATATATAATCCAACAATTGAGAAAAGAGAAGTAACAACCAGTAAAATAAATCTTATCTTCCTAAAATATACATGATTTTCTGTCTCCTTAAAATGTGAATCACTGCAAGCAGATCTGAGTACAAAACACACTTGGAAGGACATGGTTAGGAAGTGAAAAACACTGACAAAACAATAGATTAGTGACACATGGAAGGAATGCCATCTCATTGTCAGAGAGGTCAGAAAACAAGAGTTCATAGAATTACTCCAAGTCAGACTAAGGAAGCTGGAGTCCAATCCATGAACTCCAGTACTAAGCTATAATCCAAATTCCATTTGTACTGTTCTTTGTCTACTGGTATGTGACACATATGTGCGTGCGTGTGTGTGTGTGTGTGTGTGTGTGTGTGTGTGTGTGTGTGTGTGTGTGTGTGTATGTGTGAAGAGATTGGAGGGACATTCGGTGTCCTCAATTATTTTCAACTTTAGTTTTCAATTACAGTTTTTATTATATTTTAAATATTTCATGATCATATTCATTCTTCTCAGCTATGTCCTCTATGAGCCAAATGCTCCAAATCCTTACCCACCCAGTTTTATGTTTTTTCTCTCTGCCACATTTTTTTGAGATGGGATTTGTTATTAAACCCAGAGCTCTTTGACTCCTTGGCAAGCTATCTACAGGGCATTTCCCAACTCCATCTCCCCCGAACTTAGATCATCCCACTTGTGCAAGAAGCACTTCATTGACTGACATATCTCCCCAGTCAATCCTTTTATATTGAGATCTACAACTCAAAGTTGTTATTCCTTACTTTGAACTTGTAAACTTCCTCCCTTAGTTTTTCCAAAGCTGGGATCCAGACCTGTACACTAGCCCATGCTTAAAATGTTTTTCTATTCAAATCCTGATACTTACTAACAAATACTCTACTATTTTTTTATTTAAATTAAAACCAATCTTGTTTCATATATCAATCCCAGCAAACTCTCCCTGCCCTCTTCCCCCGCCCTCCCCACCAGGTCCCCCAGTTCCCCACCAAATCTCCAGTTTAATCCCCAAGGAGGGTGAGAAACTCCATGTTGGATCTCTAGTAACTCATTTCATCCAGGGCAGGGCCTAGGCCCTCCCCCAAGAGGCCGGGCTGAGAGAGCCTCACATATTGTGGCATGGGCACTCAAAGTCTATTTGTATGCCAGGGATAAATACTATTCAAGGCCCCATAGAATACCTAGGCTCCTCACTGACACCCACATTCAGGGGGTCTGGGTCAGTCCCATGCTTTCCACATAGCCATCAATCTGAAGTTCAAAAGCTCCCCCATAATCAGGTCAGCTGTTTCTGTGGGTTTAACCATCCCACCCTTAATTCCTTTGCCCATCAGTTCTCTCTTTCTGACAATGGGTTCTAGGAGTTCAGTTCAGTGTTTGTCTGTGAGTATCTGCCTATGCTTTCATAAGTCGCTGAATGAAGGTTCTGTTTCCTAGACTCTCTGGCAGTGGGATTGTATGCTGGCACTCACTTGATTCATGTCTAAAATCCATAAATAGGTGAGTACATACCATGTTTCTCTTTTTATGACTGGGTTACCTCACTCAGGATAATTTCTTCTAGTGCCTGCCATTTGCCTGCACATTTCAAGATTCCATTGTTTTTTTTTTCCGCTGAATAGTACTCCACTGTGTAAATGTACCACATTTTCTCTATCCACTCTTCAGTTGAGGCACATCTAGGTTGCTTCCAGATTCTGGCTATTACAAATAATGCTGCTATGAACGTAGTGAAACAGACATCCTTCTTGTATGAATGAGAATCTTTTGGGTATACACCTAAGAGAGGAATTGCTCGGTCTTGTGGTAGACAGATTCCCATTTTCCTGAGAAATCTCCATACTGATTTCCAAAGTGGGCATACAAGTTGGCACTCCCACCAGCAGTGTAGGAGTGTTCCCCTTTCTCCACATCCTCTCCAGCATAAACTGTCGTTGTAATTTTTGATTTTAGCCATTCTGACAGGAGTGAGATGATATCTCAGAGTTGTTTTTATTTGCATTTCCCAGATGGCTAGGGATGTTGAGCACTTTCACAAGTGTCTCTCAGCCATTTTAGTCCCCTCTAGTGAGAATTCTCTATTTAATTCTGTACCCCATATTTTGATTGGATCCTTTGTTGATTTGGAGACTTGCTTCTTGAGTTCTTTGTAAATTTTGGAGATCAGCCCTATGTCAGATGTGGGGTTAGTGAATATCTTTACCCAGTCTGTGGGTTGCATTTTTGTCTTGCTGACTGTGTCCTTTGCCTTACAGAAGCTTCTCAGTTTCAGGAGGTCCCATTTATTAATTGTCACTCTTAGAGTCTGTGCTATTGGAATTATGTTCAGGAAGCAGTCTCCTGCACCAATTAGTTCAAAGGTGCCTCACACTTTCTCTTCTAACAGGTTCTATGTGGCTGGATTTATGTTGAGAGCTTTGATTCATTTGGACTTAAGTTTTGTGCATGGCTATAGACATGGATCTATCCACATTCTTCTACATGATAGCATCCAGATATGCTAGCACCATTTGTTGAAGATGCTTTTTTTTTCTATTGTATAGTTTTAGATACTTTGTCAAAAATCAGATGTTCATACATATATGGGTTAATACCAGAGTGTTCAATTCTATTCCATTGGTCTACCTGTCTATTTTTCTGCCAATACCAAGCTGTTTTCAGGACTACAGCACTATAACAGAGCTTGGTTTGGCTCTCCTGGATCTTTTGTTTTTCCATACAAGTGGATTATTGTCCTTTCAAGGTCTGTGAAGAATTGTGCCTGGATTTTAATGGGGATTGCGTTAAATCTGTATATTACACCAGAGAATTAACAGCACAACTGAAAGCTCTAGAACACAAAGAAGCAAATTCACCCAGGAGGAGTAGACACCAGGAAATAAGCAAATTGAGGGCTGAAATCAATAAAGCAGAGACTAAGTAAACAATACAAAAAAATCAATGTAACGAAGAGTTGTTTCTTTGAGAAAATCAACAAGATTGACAAACCTTTATCCAAACTTGCCAAATGACAGAGTATGGACATGCAAATTACCAAAATCAGAAATGAAAAGAGGGACATAACAGCAGACACTGAGGAAATCCAGAGAATCATCAGGGCATACTTTGATAACCTCTACTCCACACAATTTGAAAATCTAGAGGAAATGGACAATTGTCTGGATAGATATCACTTGCAAAAATTAAATAAAGAACATATAAGCGATTTAAATAGTCCTTTAACACCCAGGAAATAGACTCAGTCATCAAAAGTCTCCCAACTAAAAAAAGCCCAGGGACAGATGGCCTCAGTGCAGAATTCTACCAGAAATTCAAAGAACAGCTTATACCAATTCTTCTCAAAGTATTCAATGCAATAGAAGCAGAAGGGTCATTGCCAACCTCTTTCTATGAGGCTTCAATATCCTTGATCCCCAAGCCACATAAAGATACAACTAAGAAAGAGAACTTTAGACCAATACCCCTCATGAACATTGATGTAAAAATACTCAATAAAATACTGGCAAATCAGATCCAAGGACACATCAGAAAACTCATCCACCATGATCAAGTAGGCTTCATCCCAGACATGCAGGTTTGGTTCAACATATGAAAATCCATCAATGTAATCCACCATCTAAACATGCTGAGGAACAAAAATCACACGGTCATCTCACTGGATACTGAAAAAGACTTTGAGGAATCTGACACCCCTTCATGATAAAGGTCTTGGAGAGATCTGGGATAACAGGAACTTACCTCAACATAATAAAATTTATATACATCAAACCAGCAGCCAACATCAAACTAAATGGACAGAAACTCAACACAATTCCTCTAAGATCAGGAACAAGACAAGGCTATCCTCTCTTTCCGTACCTCTTCAATTTTGTACTTGAAGTTCTAGCTAGAGCAATAGAACAACAAATGGAGATCAACAGAATACAAATTGGAAAGGAAGAGGTCAAACTTCCACTATTTGCAGATGATATGATAGTTTATATAAGTTACCCAAAAATCTCCACTGGCGAACTCCTGCAGCTGATAAATACTTTCAGCAGAGTGGCAGGATACAAGATAAGCTCAAGAAAATCAGTAGCCCTACTATATACAGACGATAAAAGGGCTGAGAAACAAATCAGAGAAACATCGCCCTTTACAATAGCTACAAACAACTAAAAACAAGTGAAAGGCCTGTATAGCAAGAACTTTGAGTCTTTAAACAAAGAAATAAAAGAAGACACTAGAAGATGGAAAGATCTCCCATGCTCTTGAATAGTTAGGATCAACATAGTAAAAATGGCAATCTTACCAAAAGCAAGTACTCTACTCTTAAAAGGAGTTAATGTTCTTGTATTTCTCTTCCATGCAGGCCTGCATCCAGGCCTTTTCTACATACATTAACTGTAGTGATTGTACATTGGTTGCTGAAAGTCAGTGTGATCTCACCAAACCTTGACATTCTGGAGGTGTGCCACTAGAAGACTGACTTAAAAAATTGTTCTTTCCTTTCTTTTAAGTCTTTATTTCCAGTTTTTTTCTGTATCTCTGCTACATTGTTTCTAACAGAAGACCATTTAACACTTTGAAATTCATGCTGAGATATTCAAGGAGCATTTCAGTGATAGCCTAACCTAAAGAGATCTTTAAAAGTGTGTAGCTTTGGAGCCTGACCTGGAACTTTCACTGTGGATCAGTCTAGCCCCAAACTCATAAATATTTGTCTTCCTCATCCTGACCAGTGAGGGGATTAAAGGTGTGGTCCACTAATGACGTCAATGTATGGACACACTCCACTACTAAGCTGTGATGTGGCATAGTAGAATTGTTGATATAGATACTTATGAAATAGTGAGTCCTGAAATATAGAATTGATCTGAAAGGTGCTGCCTCTAAAATAACCCAAAGATAAGTAGTATGCCGAGGAGGCCTTTGAGATATTAGGATGCTAAATTACACATTTGTTATCCAGGATTATCCAGACATCTGGCTCCAAATCATGACAAAGGAGAAACATCCAATTTGCAAACAGTCCCAAGGGTCATTCACATATCACAGAACAGGGCTTTTACAAGCTGCCCAAGGGGGTATTGATGGGTCAGAGTGAACATTAGGGTGTGGTGTGCCATAACAGTTAAGTTTTCTTCTATAGAAAATCATAGTTCTGCCAGATGGGCCAGATGAGACCAGGTGACAAGTATTTGAAAATGAAAACTCTGTTGTAATGAGGGCTGAAATGAGTAAGCAAGACTCTCTATTTATGTCCTCACTCTTGGAGAAGGATCATACCTCTATCTCAAACACAGGACCATGCTTGGCAGACCCAGTAATAGCCTGGGGTTCTGGCCCTAGGATTTTTCCACCTGAAAAGGTCCTGAGGAATCAAGAACAAGATAAGGCTCCTCCATTAAAATCAGGAATTTGCTTGAGAGAGAATGTAATGGTCTGAGGCCAGGGCCTTGGTGGAGGGGTTGCTTGAGATCCTGAGAACACAACTCTTCTCACCACATGGAGCTGTGTTTATGGGTACCAAGTTCACTGTGGGCTTATCCCTAATGATCTTGGAATACCATGTACTGCATTGTTTGAGTAACCTTCTCCTAAGTTTGTCCCATTGTGTGATAATTTCTGCTGACCTCCTAGAAGCCTCCACTTTCCCCTACAAGCAGTATACAAGAAGCAAGTCTATTAGGAACCTTCCATAGAATGAGACATTGCTTAAGCATGACCACCCTGAAATGACTTTTATTTTTTCTTGGTTCTGCTTTTATAACATTCTCATCTTTTTCCACTTCTACCTCAGGACCTGTCAATAACTTATGACTTGCTGTTTCATGTTACTTGAGTACTATGAAATAAATATGGTAATATCTTTAAAAAAATGAAAGAATAAACTTTTTTAAAACTTTAATACTGAAGTGGAGCTTGTTCCAAGATTGTTCCTCATGCAAAAAGAAGCCACTGTTTTTCATTAAAACTCTCTAGCCACCAACACAGAGAAGTTGTATAGTCTGCATTATCTATAGCAGTATAACTATCCTCTCTCCCAGGAAAAGCATGTTTTGTTTTTACCAAGATCAGAGAGACTTTCAACATAGCCTTCAAACAAGGAGTTCTGACTGGTATAGTAATCACTGCCATTCTAAGGCTGCCTAGAGAAATAGAAGACTTTTTTGGCTAAAAGAAAATAAAATTAAGGCCTTCAGAGTGAAACAAGGCTGAAAGGAATTATGTTGCCTTAGGAAGCAATTCTGCAGCTTGAGAATATCACAGACAGCATCTTCAGGAAACAGCTGTCAGAACCAGAATTTTCTAATGGCATCATAGAGAAGTTTGTAACTGGCCTGAAGATGCTTCAAGAATCAAGAGACCACCTCCATGACACTGTGTCCCTTGAACAGCCTGAGGAGAATTATTAGGAACAGTCATTCCTAGAAGGGAAGAAAGGCAAAAAATTAAAATCATTGTCACTGTCATCAACTGCTACCCAAGCAAGGCTGCTGCTAGGACTGCTACCATTGTGTGCTTCAGGGACACTGGAGAGAAAGTGCTAGCAATAAGGCCTAGTACCCACCCAATTTACTTAGGTCAACTTAAAGACTGGGCTTCCCAGGATATTCTTCTGTGAAGTCCATATGAGCCCAAGAGATCTGAGGTCCTCAGTGTGTCTGACATGAGTGTCTGATAGAATTTTCTTGGCTTTAACTTGCCATGAACTATGTTTATTTCCCCAAAATTTTCACCTTTTTATTTTGACTCACCGTGTTTTCATTTTTTGCTTTAAATATTGTCAAAATATGTAAACCAGGGTAATCTTGAACTCACAACAGTCCCCCAGCTCAATCCCCTAAATTTGTTTCAGGCATGCATAACAATGCCCAGTTCACCCATCTATCTAAAAACAGAGCTCTAAAATTGGCTTCCTTCATTTTCAGGTTCATTTTTGCTTCTTGAATTAGTTTTTACTTCTTTGTCATGATGTAAACACTTTCTGTTGAGATTAAGTTTCATGATGATCTTCTATCGGTCACAGTTATGAAGACAGAGAACCTTGACATTGTTGAGTATGCCTACTCCTACACACTCACATACATACTACTGAGGATAAGACAGACTAAACACCCAAAGAAATTCAGAAATCTTGGAGTGTGGTACAAAACTTTTTCTCATTCATAAAATAATCTGATGAGAATGTTCTATGATTTTCCTCGAGCTAGTTGTTCGTTGCAGTTGCTCCATTATCTGTTGGCAATGAAGATATCCTGGCATCAATCAGCCAACAAAGAAATGAAAAATATCAAAAGGCACATGAACCACTTATGTTAGTCACCTGAGCCCCAAAAGGCATACCTCTTATATACTACCAGTCACAACTCAATCATGGGACCTCAATGTAAACTCACATTTTGGAAGTACAAACTAGTGCTCTGGGAAGAGGATATGAGGCATAAAGCAATGATTTTTTAAAAAAGATTATTGTCATGATGGAACACAAGTTTGAAATCTAAGATGCCAGGTGGGTGGAACACTAATGTTCTAGTCTACAAATAATCATTTTACCTCCTCATAAATGGGACACATTCTGCTTTAAGAAAAAAATACCAAATTCCCTTATGACCACCACTTCTAGCTCGAAACTTAGTTCTGTTTGTGATCCCCAGTTTTCTGCATCTAATAAACTTGTGCCTCTTTTTTAGGGTTAACACAACAACAGTATGTTCAAAACAATATTCAATGTTGATCTTTGCAACTGACTCTACTGTTGACAAAGAAGGTATAGCGAGTAAATGGCAAATGATGACTGTCATAACACATAATTAGTCTAAGATCCAGGATGCCAACCTGGATAATCATATTATTAGCCAATTTTATCACACATTAACAGTTTCACACAGATGTGCCCAAGAGGAGTAGTGTTGACCATTCCCCGGTCTAAAATATTTTTTATACTTGCCTTGTTTTCAGTAAATGACATTTTGCTACTCTTTTGCTGTATTCAACTTTTCATACTGTTCTTGTCTTTTTCTTATTATGTTATAATTCTGGAACTGTAAACTATTCTTTATTTCTAGACAGCATTTTTGAACTGTAACTTTCTCTAGAATTTGTCATAACCTAAATACTCCATGGTCAAAATCCGTTTCACGCAGCTCTCTATGCCTTGTTACACAGGTCCAAATCCTATTTTCCTTCCATGTTAATACTGCAGAAATTCCTCCCTTCTTCATTATTTAAACTCTAGAGTAACCATCTTGCATTATTTCAGGTTGCTTGCCACTGCAGTTCTTTGCCATGTTTTTACCTCTAATCTATATTTCCCCATTACAATAATCATTCCTTTCACTAATTTTATCTTCTCCTATTTCTTCACTTCATCATTTCTTCAAAACTTCTTGCCAAGAAATTCCTTCCCTATTACTTTTATTAAACACATTTTGACAAGATACCTTAAATATATCCAACTGTTGTTGTCTTTTACTTTAGTCATAAAAGCTAACTAATACCAAAAAATGCACATAAATAAGCAAAGTAGTGTTACAATTTCTGATTTTAAGCTAAGAAAAACTCTCCCCATTCCAGGAATAAACATTATTTCCCTGAGTAACCAATCTTGGTGCCACACACCTATGACCCTCTCCTGAAGGTCTCTCCTCTCCTCACAAGCTTACTTTTCTCTTTCTGCTTCTTTCTCCGGTCTTTCTGCTTGTAAGCATGTAGCTATCCTTCCCACTCTTCAAGGCACTCAGCTATGCTGTATTTCCCACTCTCTTCTGCTTTCATGCAGCCTTGCACCTCCTAGTATTTGCAACTTGCATTTAACAGTCTTTTATCAACATCATATAAATCCCCTTAAAATATAAAAATATAAAAATGTAGTAAGTAATTTGAAGTTCCTTCACACCCAGAGCCTCAATCTCTGTGCTTAACACTGATCATTATCAATTCTCTTCTGAGGATGTGATAAGGGTATCTCCAGATATTTTCTGCACACATTACCAAATAGTTTCAATTGAATGCATCCAGGAGGAGAATTTGTGGCCATTTCCCAACATTTTGCTATGTTCCCTGTTTTAAACGAATGACATTTCTTTGAATCTTTTGCTGTTTGCCTGATAGCTGTTAGTCATGTTTGACAACTTTCTTTCACATCATCATTAAGAAATCTTGAGTGTCAGCCGGGCGTTGGTGGCGCACGCCTTTAATCCCAGCACTTGGGAGGCAGAGGCAGGCGGATCTCTGTGAGTTCGAGGCCAGCCTGGTCTACAGAGTGAGTTCCAGGACAGCCTCCAAAGCCACAGAGAAACCTTGTCTCGAAAAACCAAAAAAAAAATCTTGAGTGTCAGATCTCCATAATCCACCTTGAATGTATCCACTTCTATTCCCCCTCAGTGGCAGCAGCTTGGTTTCAACCGTCTCCCATCTCATTGGATTATCCTATATCCTTGTGTTTCTACATTCTCACTTAGCCCCTTTCACCCATTTTCTTCCTGGCATTCCAATTTTTATTCTCATTTTATATGCATGCAAAATATTGATGTATCACTTCTACTTAAAATTCTGTATTTTCATTTGATTTTCTTTGCATTTGCTCTTATGATAAAATTAAAATAATTTATACAGCTTAGCAAGTTTTGGCCCCTAGCTGCTGTTTCAGTCTCAATGAATACTGTAATACTCCCTGCTACCCGAACACTTCTAAGCTCTGCCTACATTGACCCTCTTTTTAATCTTCAAACACTACACATTCTCTGTCACCCCAGGGCTTTATGTGTATCCTGCCCCATTTTTTAAATTCACCTCTTATGGCTATTTTCCACCTATTTAATTCATTCATCTTAGTTCTCAAGTCCAGTGCTATTTCCTCAGGAAAGCCTGGATATGTCAGATTATGCAATCACAACTTTTCATACAAATACACATAGTTCTTATCCTCCAAAAGCATTTTAGTCACCATTCCTATAGGGAGTTGTTGACAGAAGTGTCTATTCCACCAAGTCCTGCAGCCGTTCAGTTCCAAAAACAAACACACAAAGGTTTATATTAATTATAAACTGTTTGACCCATTTCTCAGGTTTATTACTAACAAATTTTCACAATTTAAATTAACCCATAATTCTTATCTATGTTTATTCATGTGGCTTGGTACTTTTTCTCAGTATGGCATTCTCATCTTGCTTCCTCTGTATCTTACTAGGAGCTGCATCTCTGCCTTTTCTCTTCCCAGAATTCTGCTTGTCTGGTAGCCCCACCTATACCTTCTACCTGGCTACTGGCCAATCAACATTTTATTAAACCAATATGAGTGACAAATTTTTATAGTGAACAAGAACATCATTCCAGATCAAGAGTTGTATGGCAGTTAAACTTGTTTATGTTCTTATTTCACTGATGTCTGTAATGCCCTCTTCATAAAACAATTAAGCTTAATTCTCTGATAGTTAAAGCTAATACTTAGCATACTATGGAATTGTTGATGGTGTTCAGCACATTAGTAGATTGTTGACATACTACATGGACTAAGCAAACAATTATAAAAGACAATGTGTGTCATCAGATAAGATGTCTAGGGAAATCTGAAGAGAATAACAGCACACTGGTCGGGCAGTGGTGGCTCAAACCTGTAATCCCAGCACTCGGGAGGCAGAGGCAGGCAGATCTCTGTGAGTTCGAGGCTGGGCTGGACCAACAGCCTCCAAAACAATACAGAGAAACCTTGTCTCGTAAAAACAAAACAAACAAACAAACAAAAACAGCACACTGTGGAATCTCCAGGTTGAGTAGTCAATATTTGCAAAATTTTCCCAGTGTACATTTTTTCTGAAATGGCTTAGAATAGAAGTATGAAAACAGTTTGCCTCTTGCCTGTCTGTCTGTACATATGTATGTATGTCTTACTCTGTCTCAGTCTCTTTCTCTTTTGTGTGTGTGTCTACCTCGTCTTCTATCCCTTCTTCACTCCTCCTTTCTTCTTCCTCCATTAAAAAAGGCAGCAGAACAATAAGTTGATAGAGATTCAAAGCATGTTTTCTTTCCTGGCTTTGTCAATTGGAAGTCTATAGACTCCTTTATGTATATGACCATGTTTTCCATCCTTTTAAACAAAAGGTAAAGTCATGAAATCCATTTATAGCTAAGTTCTAAAAAAAAACTTCTAGAAAACTAACTTCCATTAGTTTCCAATAAGAATTTTAATGGACACCACAAAATTCATCTGTAAAAAACTGAGTCAAGTATCTCAGCGTGAAATATAAAATCTAAAACAATGAGAAAATCACATACATACATACATACATACATACATACATACATACATACATACAGGCATACACACACATAAATGGAAAAATAAAGTATTAAAACTTTAGCTCACTTGGGCTTATTACACCATATATACTGACACATACTTTACCAAGCTTTTGTGCTCCTGTAAGTGGCTACACTAATCACTTTATTATTTGATTTATTATTTCCTACAATGTTTGGCATGTTTGTAAGTGGAATGAAAATACAACTTGTCCTGATTTGTTTTCCCTTTGATGAGTCTGGATATTCCCCTAGAACATTGAAGCACAAAAGGTTAACAGAGGTAGTAAGATGAAATATTGATGGAAGAGAGAAACTACTCACAGAGCTCAAGAAAACTTTTACCTAAAAATAACTGCATCTATTACACACAGCGCTTCCTTAACACAGTATCTCCTAATAGAGCTACATCATTAAAAAGAAATACTTCTGGTGTGTCATAAACCTTGGCATAATAAAACAACACTTGCTTAAACTAATAAAGGTACATTAGGGTGTGGGAAAATGTGAAGCTTTGCTACAGGGACCAACTGCTATTTAATGATCAAGAAAAGAATAGAGCAGAGCACAGAAATCACCCCAGAGCCAAAGTCCATGTTTGAGTTCAGCTTGCCCTGAAGCAAAAGTAATCCTCTTTGTCCTGGAGTGGCAATCTATCAGTCACAGTGCAGTAGAATACTCTAAATCCCCCCAGGAAGAGGAGCTGAGATGATCAAGAAGAATCTATAAATGAGTCCTTTATGGCAAAGGAAATACTTTTAGGAGCATTATCCTATTGGTGATTCTATAAATAAATATGGGGGCAGCTTCATACCTCTAGATTGGATTGAGTACAACTTATATGTAATTCTTTAAGTTTCAATCAATAGCTCTGAGAGGTGAGCCTACTCTTATTGGTGGCACATAGGAGAAAAACAGATCAGTCAACTCTTAGCTCCAGGCACACTTTGAAACCAAGAGGGAATCATGTCAGGGATGGAAAACTAGGGTATTAGGACTAAAGAGAATTCAGTGCAGTGGCAGATTATCCATACTGAAGTGAAGTCCTATTAGAAATATGTAATAGCCTCACTTTTACAAATCTCACTTGTCATGAAATGATGCTGGACTCTTGGCAGCCATCCATGCTTCCCTTTGTTGCTCCCAGACTAGTAACAAGAACCAATTCTCAGAATAACCCAAATAGAGAATTGAAATCTGATTTTGTAGTAAAACCTTCCTTACTCAGAGAATACAGGGTTTGTATCACCTGGCAATCACAGCTTGCAAGACATTTATGTGACTGGGTCTGCAAGCTATATATCCATGAGATGTGGCATACAAGGCAGGAGGGAAAAGTTTAGAGACTCAGCAGTAATCTCTATGAACATACTAAATTATCCTGGCAATTGCTTTTGGAGCAGATTCAAATATTAAAAAACAATGGTTCTCATCATTTCGATAGGAAAGTGTTTTATAGTGAACAGGATGTAAATGTCAGAGGTGACTTACTATTAAATATCAAAAATATCAGATAACGAGTATTATAGTAAATTTGCTGTGTAGATTGGTCAATGTGTGTATTGTTGCAGTTTGATAAGAGTAATGATTTCTGTTGTTTGACAAAACTGAGGAGTGAATATACTTAACAATATTTCATTATATGTCAACATCTCAAAACATTAAGGGAAAAATGTAGACTTTAATTATATACCCATAAATAAGAGACAAACATTGAGGTGATGGATATTTTAATTGTCCTGAATTAAATGTTGCCTAATAGATACATAAGTCAGAGCATTAGAGTATGCTTCATAAATACATACACATATCGTGATATGTATTTATCACAGGAAAGCAACCCGGACTATTTGGGAGAAAGGTGGGAACTAGTAAGGGGAGGGAGAAGGGACAGAGGAGGCTGATGATAAATATGAGCAAAGTACAGTGGCATATATGAATGGAACTGTCATAAATGAGTCCATTACTTAGTTATGCTAGCTAAAGTTTTTAAAATAATTAATGAAATTATTAGAAATAATATATACCACCGGGCGGTGGTGGCGCACGCCTTTAATCCCAGCACTCGGGAGGCAGAGGCAGGCGGATCTCTGTGAGTTCGAGGCCAGGCTGGACCGACAGCCTCCAAAACAATACAGAGAAACCCTGTCTCGTAAAACCAAAAAAAATTAATAATAATATATACCTTATATGAAACAAAAGAACTTTCAGCTAATTATGCTTCTTAGGGGGATTCAGTAATAAATTAGTTTATTAAAATACTAATAATGTAGTAAAGGAGCCAGATAAGAGCTTCATTATAAAGGGAGATGACATCTATCCTTTGAGAGGGAATAGAAGATGCTGCTGTGGATCTGCATTTACTAGTGTTCATGGAGAATATGGGTCACCAGGGGAGCAGAGTGAAGATGATGGTACTGAATTTTTGGAGGCAAATGGATATAATTATACTGTGACAGACAATAAGGTTGACATGGAAATAAGGGACTCTCCAGACTCAAGAGGTTGTTCACATAGCTAATAATCTATGATGTTCTTCCAGAGAGACACGGGTAGACAGCAAAAACTTGTTGGTTTCTATCAAGATCTAGTGAATAGAAGTTTGATATCCATCCCAAAATTAGGGAAATCATGATATTGCTCCCTTCTTCTAGACACATGCTATTTCAAAGTGTAGGTCCCGGCTATTCTGAGTGATGAGTTTCCTGGCCAGAGGACTATTACAAAATCAGCATACGTATACATTTTAAATTTTCTCTTATACCTTAGCCAAGCATTCCTATTGATTTCAATACCTATATGTTCAGATTGAACAGAATAGCTTTATCCTGCTAGGTTTGTCAGAGACAGAGCTGATCTGGCAAGTGACAAACAGGAGATCTGAAATACCATGTCAATTGTCTCTTTTAGAGTGAAGATGTGTAGATTCAAGATGAGATCACCTCAGGTCTACCTCACAGTGGGCCCAAGGAACCCACGGATCTTCTATTTTTGTACCTCACAACTGTCTTCATGAATGAGTTGACAGAATGAAGTGGAAGTCTCTGAAATTGCTCGGCCAATAAACAGATAAAACTTGAAGCAATATGCAGTTAAGTGGCCATGCAAGAGTTAAGCTATCCTAAAGTAGTCCCATAAGGCTTAGGAATTCCCATAGAATCTTGATCTACCCAATTTTCAGGGTATTCTCTGACAAGAATTAAATAAAACTGGTGTATTGAGGCCGCCAAGAGTGTGAAAATAACTGAACTGTGTCACCAATCATAACTGTACTGCTAGATATGGGATAGTAACAAAACATATTAGAGACAACACTAAATGTGGGGACATGGAACTGACAAATTAAATTTTTCATCTCAGTGTTTTGAAAATTTTTACTAGAGAAACAAATAAAGGTCTAGTTTCCACAGGTATGACACCAGTGACACACCAGGGAAATGTTGTTACTCAAATACAAATTGGTGAAACAATGAGTTTAAGTAGAGTCAATTATAGAAGTGAAGATAAGGCATTACTTACAGAAACCTGTGTGACTTATTGGAGGCTATACTGCTTAGGAAAATTTCTTTCAATGTCCCAATAACTATTTTAATTGTTTATAATCCTAAAAGATGTGTGTGGCCTCTTGACACTCCTTCCTTCACTGATGGAAAGCTCCCAGGTGCAATCTTTGAGGATCTCTTTGAGGTGATCATAGCTGCTGATAGTTCTCCATAGTCCCAACAGGAGAGTATTATAAGCAGCAAAGGTGCAGTAGGAAATGCTAAAATTTTACATTTATCTGCTTTTACATTAGCAGTGTCTACTATCTAGATGTGTCTTATAGCAAACTTCAAAATAACTGAAGAATTTTATGGCACATCTTTCATTATAATAAAGGAAATACTACTAAAGTAGTAGTACAAAGCTAGGAATTGTGGATCACAGCATTAATCCTAGACTCAGGAGACAAAGGCAGGAGATCAATGTGAACACAAAACCAGCCTGGTCTACATAGTGAGTTATCACCCACCCAGGTCTACACAGTGAGACTTTGTTTCAGAGAGAGAGGAGCAGGGGATGAAAAAAATTGGCCAAATTTACCTACAAGGTCAGCCTATTGACTTTCTATTTCTTTACAGTGCAGCCAACAAATAGAGCTGCAGTGACTCAGTCTCCTCAACTTAGGCAAATAATCCTCCAGAGGTAGAGTAGTGCAATGTGGCCAAATCCCTCATGCATAACATGAATCATCAAACAATGGCCTGTGGGACAAATAAGCCAGTTACTCAATTTCTGTATTAAGTTTCATTAAATATTCTATTGCTTGTGGGGAGAGGATTATCTGTCCGTGTGTGTGTGCGTGTGTGTGTGTGTGTGTGTATGTGTGTATATGTAAAGATGTATAGACATTATATATAGATACATATACATGCATATATACGCATATATATGTGTATAAATATGTATATGTATATGTATATGGGTATGTGTTACATGATGATACATAAGTTTAGGTAAATAAAAATGATTTCTTGCTAATATTTTTTTCAAATTTCCTTAGTGTAATTTCCTGCTCCTCCTTCTCTATCCTTTTATATTGATCTTGCTCTCAGTTAATCAGACTTTTTTTTTGCTATTTACTCATTTATAACACTTGTAGTTTGTTAATCACTTCATTAGCACTACCCCTCCCCACAGTTCATTTTAACTCTTCTGGCTTCTTTGGTTGTTCCCTATTTTATATTTTCATCAGAAGACATGAAGTTAAATGCACAGATGAGAAGGAATATGCTATGTTTGTATCTTTGGGTCTGAATTACCTGATTATCACATTTTCATTATCCATTCATTGGTTGAAAGACATTTGTTTCCATTTCCTAGATATTGTAAATAGAGCAGAATGAACATAGTTAAGTGACACGGAGTAGGATGTTGAGTCCTTTGGGCATATACCAAGAAATGGAATTACTGGGTCATATAGTAGATTTATTTTTAGTTTTTTGAGAATTCTCTGCACTGATTTACATAGTGGTTGCACCAGTTTGCTAATTTAGCAACAGTGGATGATGGTTCCCTTTTCCCCACAGCCCTTTTAGCATCTACTGGTCATTGTTTTCTTGATCTACATGATTCTGACTGTATCAGATGAGATCTCAGATTTGCTTTAATTTATATTTCCCTAATTGGTTTGAATGATGAACATGATTTGAGACAGTTCTTGGCAAATTTTATTTCTTCTTCTTAGAGCATTCTGTTCATATCCAGAGTCTACCCTTTAATGGGGTCATATGTTGTCCTATTGTTTTGTTGTTTTATATATTCTAGATATTAAGCTTCTGTCAAGTGTGTAACTGGAAAAGATTTCTTTCTGTGGGTTTCCTTTTTATTTGACTGACTCTTTTTTTTTGAGATTTGTTAAAAACTTAGTATCAATCTTATTTTACATATCAATCCCAGTTCCCTCTTCTTCCCATCCTCCCATGATCCTCCCCAACCTCCCCATCCCACCCCCATCCACTCCCCAGGGTGGGTGAGGCCTTCCATGGGGGATCAGCAAAGTATGTAATATCATTTGGGGGATTTATTACTTCTATGTACAAACACTTTTTACTAAAGTACTATGCATGACAAATTCATCTTTGAGTATTTCATTAGGGGAATCCAAGATCCCTTCAAAATATAATAGGCTATTGCTATTGTCTTTTGTTACCTCCACGAGGTTGAAGGGAAGTTCATATTGCTGAAGACACCACACACTTGAAACATAGGATGAGGATGATTCAAACAGGGTCTGATCTGAAAACCTCTTTGGGGACAAGTTTTCAAGGAGAGTTGCTATGCAAGCTGCCAAGGGAGGGAAGCAACAAATACTCCTACTCAACTGTATGCCTGTGAAGTACAACAATGACCAGAGTGACAAGATATTCCCAAAGGTACAATAGCGGGTCTCATATTTTGATGGTAGCCAACATCTACCAATTTGGATTTAAAATCCACTCAACAAAAGGGAAACAAAGCCTGATATTTGAAACCTACCCAACTTCCTGGGGCTAGTAAAATTATGGATCTTAGAAGAACATTCCACTGCCAGTTTGCCAAACCATAGTAATTCCTAACTTCAATCTAAATACCTATCCTTATACCCAGATATAACTATATCTCTCCTCTCACCCCTCATGAAAGAAGTTTCTCTTGGGAGTAGATGTAAAGCACTACAGGAAGCCACAGTTAGTCAGAATACAGTGAACAAATGATTGCATAGTGCCCAGTCCCAATGGATACATCTAAAACACAGTACATGTGCCTAAGGTTCAGTGATTATTGTGCAAGAGGGACCAGAAAGATTATTATAACAACAAGAAGACCAGTAAGTCTGCTGTGTGACCGTATTGCCTAGAAAATGATAGGGAAGCTATAATCATGATTCTTCAACAATATGATTGCCCAAGCAGGTCCTGAACAACGGCAACACCAACAGACACACTATTTTAGAAGGAGGCATTCTCATGTAGCCCAATCCCTAGACAAAGAACTATAGGCAACTAAGGACTCCATTGGAAAAGAGGACAGTCTTTCCTAGAAATGAGTTCCCTAACTTGTTATCTAATTTGACTTGGCCAACCACTTATAATATACAAGCAACACAAAGTAGATACAGAAATTTATGTAATTTTAGTTGTGCATTTGACCATAGATATCCATAACAATTAAAGAAAAGGCATCTTGAATTTAGAGGGAGTGAAGGAGGGCTACATAGAAGTGATTGGAGGGAAGAAAGGGAAGAGGATAAAGTTCTTAATTAAATTTTAATTTAAAAATAAAAATTGTATTTATCTAAAAAATCAAGTATAATCAGGTAATAGACATATTCACTTATTTCTATACTTTGTGTAACTGATTTCTAACTATAATGAGGGAATCAAATTGCCTAAAATCTAAGTCTAGCCTGACAAATGACATGCAAGAAAAATTAAACCAGATTATAGGCATACATATGTGTTTATGTTTGAGGCAAGAAAGTATAGGAATGGCTTGCCAACTTGCCAACATATAAACTTGCTTGGCTTGTATAAGCACACACACAGACACACACACACACACACACACAGACACACACACACCTTCTACAATAAAACCCTCATCAACCCTTGGGATCACAATCAAGCAGCCTTCTCTAAAGAAAGCCACCAATCCCTTCTGCCTGTGTCTCTCCGTAAACCCATTGTCACTCCACTTTTGTAGCCAAATGCATCCTAGAATGTGTTCAAAACTAGAGGGGTTGGAAGAATAAGGTGTGACTGGCTTGTGAATATGCATATTAAGTCGCATTGCAGAATATTGATCACATAGTAACATCCTGAGACTGTTAATAAAGTTTACCTTGAATCACAGGGTGGAGTCAGTGACTAGATGGCCAGAATTAGGCCATAGGGAAACCAAGAATGTGGACCGAGAAGCACAGGTAGGAGTAAGAAGAGACTTGGAGATTTCATGGTCTCTTTAACCTAGAAAGTGTGGAGAGAAAGTTAGCTGGTCACCCCTTTTCTACTTCTTTGATCTATCAAATTTTCACTCCATTATCTGACTCTGGAGTCTTTTTGGAAATAGAATAAGGAAAAGGAAGAGACTGAGTGCTGTAATTAAATTTTAAATTACAAATAAAAATTGTATTTATTTTAAAAACGAAATTTTGTCAGATAATAGACACATTCAATTGTTTCTAGATTTTGTGTAACTTATTTCAAAGTATAAAGACAATTAAATTGCCTTAAAAAGTTAAATCTAGACTGGTCCCTGACACACAAGAAAAATTAAACTAAATTCAAGGCATACATAGGTGTGTGTATGAGGCAGGAAGCATAGGAACAGCTTGGCAACACAGAAACTTGTTTGACTGTATAAACACACACACACACACACACACACACACACACCTTACACAATAAAGCCTTTATCAATCCATGGATCATTTAGATGCATACAGTCACTGCCAAGCTGTAGCTCTTCCTATAGTAAAATCTCCATCCATTTTTTAATCTTGTTTCTTTCACATTATGACAATAATTTAAATTAATGTATATCGAAAAGGAAAAGTTGGCATTATAGCAAAACTATTGGTACATGATTTAAAAAACAGAAATAATTAGTATATAAAATGAGCAAGTACCAGACATCTAGAATTTAGTTGAATCTGTTCACTCTATAGTTGCAAAGTGATTCTAAAAAGACCTCAGTTTCCCAACAGACATTAATGTTTCCCTTTCCCATCATCTGTGTGTATACACAATAGGATCTTACTCAGTTGAAAAGAAAGCTGAAACTGTTAGAAAAAAGATGGATATTCAAAGTATATTAGATAAACAGACTCAAAAACGACAAAAACAAACAAACAAAAAAACACTCATTTTCAAAATTTAGCTTTAATGTTTGTGCATGTGGAAATAATTCTGAGACTGATGGTAGATTAGGAAAGAAGATAGGGGACAATAACAGGAAAATGAGACATACTGAGAACCAGAAGTAGATCAAAGGACACAGTGATGTGAAAGCAGAAACGAGGGGTTCGGAAATATAAGAGGTCAGGATCATGGAAGGGAGAATTGAGGCAAGCAACAAAAAGCAATCATTTCAAAAATACTGTAATGAAAACTCGTACTTTATAGTCTAATAAACTATATCCATGTACATTCTTTTGGTTATAAATTTTGAATTCTGCTTATATTAGTATTTACAAGTTCTAATTCTTATTAAGTTCATTTAAGAAGTACATTTAGCCAGAGTAAAATTAAACCAAAGAATTTCTTAAATGGGGAATTGAGAGAGATAGTTTAGTCATTAACAGCACTGGATGCTCTTCCAGAAGACCCAGGTTCAGTTCTCAGCACAAACTAGCAGCTCACAAGCATCTGTAACTCCAATTCCAGGGGATCCAACCCCTTTCTCTAACATCCAATAATATATTACATGCCTGGTGCATAAACATATAGGGCAAACTAATATACATAAAATAGAAGTCAATATTAAAAATGAGTAACTCACTCATTATATTTGATTCAAAATCCCTCAATTAGATGATTTTGTTTCCTTTATTCCTTATTCCCTTGTAGTTTTCATCTTCCTGTGAACACTGAGTTGTAACTAATGGTCCATTCACATTCAGGCCAGAATACTGCCAGATCATTCTTTTCCATGCCTTCCTTGATCCATTTCCTCTAACTGAAGCTTTTAGCCTACTGCAACAAAGGAGAGGCAGTGAAGTTTGTGTTTTAGAAATCTTGTAACCCAGACCAGTCTCCTCCTGCCCTTAGTGATTATTGAAGCCAGGATTTTATGAATCAAACATGACTTACTGTGGGTCAGGTCTCTCAGGTATACACACAATGAAACTCTTTGCTTTGTAGGCAGGAAACACAAAGGAATACCACACAAGGTGAAGGCTCTTTGTGACCAGCTGGTTCAGTTTTTCTGCATAGCACTGTGTTCAAAGTGTTCAGAGTGGAAGCTATCAAAGGTAACAATATTTGTTCAAAAAAACCAAGCCATTTCTCTCTCTCTCTCTCTCTCTCTCTCTCTCTCTCTCTCTCTCTCTCTCTCTCTCTCTCTCTCTCTCTCTCTGTGTGTGTGTGAAATATTTGAACTTGCTGAAAGGAATGTAGCTTACAAAGAACAAAAAATAGGGATTTGTGTTCTTCAGCATGTAAGCATCATGAAGTTGTTCTAATATGACCTGTTCTCTGAGATGAACAGAAATGATAGACTTTTGCTATTTTGATAGATGGGAAAACAGAATCATTGACAGTTTCAATTATTGGATAAGGCAGACCAGCACTGTGGAGCAGGAGGAACAGCCTTGTCACCACTGTTCCTGACTGTTCCATGATTTAAAACTTGGCTGGAATTTGTATGTGACACATTTCCAGATCATCCTGCATGATCAATGTCAGCTACTCCTTTGTGACTGGATCCAGATAAAGGTCCTTTCAAGACTTCATTGGATCCACTGAAGAGGACTCCACCAGGTTTTCCTGACCCTACTACATCACTGTAAAGAGTCATCAGGCAGTGCCAGCATCAACGCAAGACTCACTGGATTTGTCAGTGACTGTTTTACCACGAATAATAACCTTACCAGCAGAGCAGCGTGCTCTTGTGTAACACCATCACCAGATAATACTGTTGAACAGCTCAGACTCGAGTCTGGCTTTCCTTAAGACATTGGGATTGGAAGGAGCTATTCTGTGATCTCTGCTGCTAGTAAGTGACTGATAGTATTCCAGACTGGACTGGTCCCTGAGTACAGAGACTGAGTTGCAATTAAGTGAAAAATAGACTACAAGATTTTGAAGAACTGCATTGAGGTGCAAGCCAGAATTAACAGGCAAGTATTGTTGAACTGAGAAGTTGCTAAAGGAAGCCTGTAACAGGACTGACTGTTTCTTACTGCCTTCACTCTCTCTGTCATTGTTGCCTTTTGCTGTTACATTGCTTGTGTTGTCTTTCTCAGTCCAGATGTTCTCCAATAATTCACACTGCTGATTATGGACAGCAATGTTTCCCTAGTTTAGAACTAGGGCATTGGTTATACCAAACTGAACTTGTTGAAAATGAATGTTACCAAGTGTTCTTAGACCATTTTAACAGAGCTGACTACTGCCCTGAATTTTACCCTGACAATTCTGCTAATAGAAGCCTTGTTCTGCCTTGGTCTTTCCCACTTGAGTGGGGACCTCAAAATCTCACCAGGTAAACCTTTGAGAAAGCTTGTCACACATTTTTTCTGGGTCCTTCACTGGTTAGAAAAAGGATACATGACTCCAGAGTAGCTGGTTTTAATACTGCATTATAATTAATCTTGATAAGAACAGATAATACCTTAAACAAAAACTTGGCCAGAGCAAATGACTTCTGCAACAGAACCATGAATACTCCAGGGCTTTGTGTTCATAGCCTAGGGGAGATGAACAGTGACTTGTTTCTGTTCTTTCTCTTTTTCTTTCTTTCTTATATTTTTAAGGTGCTAGGGATTGAATCTGGGTGCCCTTGTGCATACTAGGCAAGTGCTCTTCCACTGAGATTTACCCGAGGCCCTCCTTTCTAAATTTGACTCAGACTGTCGCTACTTTGCCAACTGCTTAGCTTGTTGGGTCTGCTTCTGTGATCTATGCATTTTATTATTTTTTAGAATAAATTTAGCCAGTATTGCAAACTATTTACTTAGAACCAGACTAACCTATAATCCATACAAATGCTTTAGAACTATATTGACCCTCCTAAGTATTGATAATGAGGGCTGGAGGGAGGCCCCATGTTGTATGTCCCATTAACTTTTTCTAACAGTAACTTTTATGAGAACACATTCTTGTAGCTGGATTCTAGATTATTATAGTAAATTTTAATACACTATGTTGTTCTAAATTTTTCCTTGTATACTGATCAATAGTGAGATGTGTATGTATATACAAAATTTTTTTCACATACATATATATATAAAAAATCTTTGACAATTTTATCCTCAACTACAGTGTTGATAACCTGTCCTTCCACATTCTATTTTTTCAATTCCTACAAAAAAGGGTTGAGAATGCTGCCAGTTGACACTTACTTGTCTCTCTGTAACCAAAGACTGTTCTGTCTTGTGGTGACTGAATTTAATGTCCTCCCGTGGAAATGGAAAAATAACCTGCACTATAGAATTTATAATAAACTATAACGCTTAACTCCATACAATTTAAGGCTATTTTAGGGATGCTTTGTCTTACACATAAGAATGTGTTACGGATTATCGGCCACATTCTGGGTTCTCCTGTTCATGGAAATCATGGAATCAGATTTGGAGTTAAGCAACTTAGAAAAAGCTCCTGAGAACATCTGAGAAGCCACTGAATAATTCTTAAATCCCTCTTGAGATTCTAGGTGATCCAGTGCTTATGTAGCCGATGGAATGTTGTCAGAGAACTAGGTTCTTCTCCCCCCCCCCAGAGTCCTTATGGTTGCATTTTGTTCTCACAGTTGTTTCTTAAATGAGTTCAGTATGGCTTATTGTGCCAGACAGCAGGGGGCATATGGCTTTCTTTTTACAAATCTTAATTTGGAAATAAAATCTTTCTGAACAGTCAAAAAATTATTGGATGATAATGGCATGCCTCTCAGCAGATCAACTCACCAGCACTTTTCCCATTGAGCCACCCTGTCCATATGACAAACCAGAAATGCAGAGTTTGTGTTTGCTTTTATGACAAAGTTGTACCTTGGTAGAAATTCACTCATCTTCCATTTGCAATTTATGAAATAAAATAGACCATTTAAAAGAGATTAAGCAGTTTCAATACCATATTTTTGTACTCTCTAAACAACTTTCCTTTCTTCTTGCATGAGAATGAAAAGAAATAGCATTGACCTTATTCAGAACAAGATCAGTCATCAAGGAAACTACTCTCTAAGCTGGAGGACCAGTCTACCTTGGGCAATCAGCATGCAAGTATCATAAGAAGTGTGTGTAGATTGCTTTTGGCAGGATTGCCATTTTTACTACATTGATCCTACCAATCCAAGAGCATGGGAGATCTTTCCATTTTCTGATGTCTTCATTATTTTCTTTCTTTAAAGACTCAAAGTTCTTGTGATACAGGTCTTTCACTTGTTTAGTTAGCGTTACCCCAAGGTATTTTATGTTGTTTGTGGCAATTGTAAAGGGTGATGTTTCTCTTATTTCTTTCTGAGCCCTGTTATCATCTGTATACAGTAGGGCTAATGATTTTCTTCAGTTGATCTTGTATCCTGCAACTTTGCTGAAAGCATTTATCAGCTGTAGGAGTTCCCTGGTAGAGTTTTTTGGATTACTCATGTATACTATCATATCATCTGCAAATAGTGAAAGTTTGACCTCTTCCTTTCCAATTTGTATTCCCTTGATCTCCTTTTGTTATCATATTGCCTTAGATAGAACTTCAAGTACAATACTGAAAAGGTATGGAGAGAGTGGATAGCCTTGTCTTGTTCCTGATTTTAGCAGAATCATGTTGAGTTTCTTTCCAAGTAGTTTTATGTTGGCTGTTAGTTTGCTGTATATGGCTTTTATTATGTTTAGGTAAGTTCTTGTTATCCCAGATCTCTCCCAGACATATATCATGAAGGGGTGTTTGATTTTGTCAAAGGCTTTTTCTGCATCTAGTGAGATGCTCACGTGGTTTTTGTTTCTCAGCTTGTTTATATAGTGGATTACATTGATGGGTTGGTATAAGCTGTTCTTTGAATTTCTGGTAGAATTCTGCACTGAGGCAATCTGGACCTAGGCTTTTTTTTGGTTGGGAGACTTTTGATGACTGCTTCTATTTCCATAGGGGATATGGGTCTATTTACATCACTTATCTGTTCTTGCTGAAACTTTAGCAAGTGATAGTTATCCAGAAAATTGTCCATTTCCTTTCAATTTTAGAATTTTGTGGAGTGAAGGTTTTCTAAGTATGACATGATGGTTTTACAGATTCAATGCAATCCTCATTAAAATACCAGCACAATTCTTCACAGAACTTGAAAGAACAATAATCAATTTTATATGGAAAAACAAAAGACTCAGGATAGCCAAAACAACCTTATTCAACAAAGCAAGATCTGGGTGTATTACCATCCCTGACTTCAAGCTCTATTATAGAGCTGTAGTCCTGAAAACAGCTTGGTATTGGCACAAAAATAGAAAGGTAGACCAATGGAATCGAATTGAACACCCAGACATTAACCCATACATGTATGAACATCTGAGCTTCGACAAAGAAGGTAAAAATATGTAATGGAAAAAAGAAAGCATGTTTAACAAGTTGTGCTGGCATAACTGGATGTTGGCATGTAGAATAATGTGGATAAATCCATGTCTATCGCTATGCACGCAACTTAAGTCCAAATGGATCAAATACCTCAAGATAAATCCAGCCACACTGAAACACTTAGAAGAAAAATGGGTGGTACCCTTGAATGAATTGGTACAGGAGACTACTTCCTGAACATAACACCAGTACCACAGACACTGAGGTCAACAATTAATACATGGGACCTCCTGAAACTGAGAAGCTTCTGTAAGGCAAAAGACACAGTCAACAAGACAAAAAGGCAGCCCACAGAATGGGAAAATCTCCCATCTGACTAACTCCACATCTGACAGAGGGCTGATCTCCAAAATATACAAAGTACTCAAGAAGCAAGTCTCCAAAACACCAAAGGATCCAATTAAAAAGTGGACTACAGAACTACATAGAGAATTCTCAAGAGAGGAATCTAAAATGGCTGGGAAGCACTTGAGAAGGTGCTCATCATCCCTAGCCATCTGGGAAATGCAAATCAAAACAACTCTGAGATACCATCTTACTCCTCTCAGAATGGCTAAAATCAAAAACACCAGGGACAGTTTATGCTGGAGAGGTTGTGGAGAAAGGGGAACACTCCTCCACTGCTGGTGGGAGTACCTACTCGTATAACCACTTTGGAAATTAGTATGGAGATATAGAAGGAGACTTAGCATTCTGCCATTAGCCATGTGGCAAGCTAGAGGTGCATACAGCTGTGGTAATGATAGGGCAGTTCACCCTGCCGCTAACCACACCCACTTTGGGTGTAACTAGAGACACATGTGGATGTGATAATGAAAGTACGGTGAACTACATCACTAGTCAGGCCCACTTTTGGGAGTGGCTAGAGACGTGTACAGAGGTTCTTATAAAAGACTGCAGCAGAACTGCGCTCTCTCTCTCTCTCTCTCTCTCTCTCTCTCTCTCTCTCTCTCTCTCTGGCTTCTGGTTCGGTAGGGAGAGCTACTTGACTCATTTGTGTTGCCATGTTTCAGGACCCAGATCCAGGCACCCTGGGAGTGGCTGCTTCCCCTAGGCCTGAACACCGCCAGCCCAGGGCACATGTAGGTTCTCCTATCGCTGACTTCCCCACCACTTTGCTCAGCAAGGCACGATTCCCTCTACCCCTACCACCGCTCACAGCTGAGAATCAGCACCTTCTACCTGCAAGTAAAGCTACCTGTTCTAAATAGAGAAACTGCCTATGGTGGCACATGCCAGTAAGATTTGCTCCAGAGGCAGAGGCAGGCAGATTTCCAGAGAAACCCTATCTCAGAGGAATAAATATAAAAATGTAACAGAAATAGAGTAATAATAATAGATAATAAATAAGCCATATAAAGATGGAAAATACACAGAGAGTCTGGATATTGTATGCTATTGTGCTTTTCAGTTTTTTGATTGCTAAAGAAGAAAAAACTGCTAAAGTATACTTGATTATAAGTGCTGCTGAATTTATTCAACATATATATTTCAAAAATGCTTTGACCTCTAACTTTAAATATAAGGACCAGTTACTTGGGAAAAGAGTTTTTGTTTATGTTTCCACAGATAATAGAAAGCTGGGGATTCCTTCCAGGCTTCTGTGGTTTGATGAACCAAGACCCCTGGAAGCAGTGGGCCAGATGTGCCAACAATTAAGACAGATAAGATGATTCAGCCTTACAGAACCTGAAAATAAGGACTTATACAGGTTTCTGTGTTTTGTCATGATCTCCATGATATGAACAGCGCCCCCATCCAGCAGGAAGCAGTTTGGAATGAGCAACGTCCAAATTCCCATATTCTTTATAAATCTTTGTTTTCATTTGAATGGGGTTGCTTATAATTGGTTAATGAACAAAACCAATCAGTTTTTAAAGGTAAAAGGGGATTATGGTATAGAAATGAATACTTTGTATTGGTATGGTTTTTCATTTATTGATACAAATTCAAGGTCAATTTTGTGATATGTATATTGTTCCTCTTGATTGAGTATTGAGCTTATACTGGCCTTTTAAAACATAATGCATAATTAAATACAGATTATAGATAGTTACTTACAATAGTCAGAATTTATTGTTAGGTTAGGATTTCTAGATATAGAGATACATTTGAAATAGATTAAAAAGTCTTCAAACCTTTCAAAGACCTTCAGAAAATTTCATTTAAAATGGTTTAGGATTTTTCTTGACAATGAGATATGTCTGTGCCTGGAAGCATCAATTACATCTGAGAGATAGATGGGCATTGAAGAAACTGGTTATGGAGTTTGCTTTAAACATGGCAAGATTAGCCATTTGGTCAAGAAACTGCTCTTGCCTGGACTGCTTGATTGTTGCTGTATGAACTGTACATGCAGGACCCACAGGAAAATGACTGATGAACTCAAACAGTCCTTCAGGTTTCCTGCTTCATGGAAGAGTCTGCCAGACATTCCACAGGACACAGAAAATGACTGACAGACTGCCAATACATATGGACAGCTTGAAATTTCCTGTTTTGCTGAGAAGTCTTCCAAACACATTGTGGTCTATGAGCTGAAGATGGATGCCCTAACATTACAGAGGAACTTCGGGTGACTGTCCAGGTAGTGAAAAGTCTCTGTCAGTTCTAGGGTTTATGTATTACCCTTTTGTGGTCTTTGATGGAGTTGAAGATAGATAGTTATAATCATAGTTTTCCTTAGTTATGATAAAAAATAAGTTACATATAAGACTTTAGATTAACACAGATAGGATACATGATAAAATACTTTCTTTAAATCTTATTAAATATTAATAAACTAAATATTATAACTATAGTTCTAACTTGATAACTGTTCTGTTATATATATAGTTTGACTATGTTAAAGTTAAAACCTTTCTTTTTATTTTAGACAAAAAAGAGGAGATGGTGGGAGATGTCAGTCTGTAAAAAGTTGTCTGATTGGTTTGAATAAAGCACTGTTGGCCAATAGGGAAACAAGATGGGGGGACTAGGAGTTGAGGGGGATTCTGGGAAAGAGAGACATGGAGACAACAATGTAGCCAGCCACAGGAGTAAGAGGTCCGGACCCTTCTCTCCAACAAGAGAAATACTTAGATTAACAACTATGGGTTAAATACTTAAGTCAGGGCTATCCTGTAAGGATCAAGCAAATGGCCAACAGCTTCATAATTAATATAGTGTCCTGTGTGTTCATTTGGGACTGATGAGGCTCTGGAACCAGACTGGGGGGAGGCAACACTCTACATGGAGATTCCTTAAAAAAATGGGAATAAGCCTACCACAAGACCCAGCAATTCCACTCTTAGGCATACATCCAAAAGATACACATTAATACAACAAGGACATCTGTTCCACTATGTCCATAGCAGCATTATTTTTAATAGCCAGAACTTGGAAGCAACCTAGATGCCCCTTAACTAAAGAGTAGAGAAAATGTGGTACATTTGCACAATGTAGTACTATTCAGCAGAAAAAAACAATGGAATCCTGAAATTTGCAGGCAAATGGATGGCACTAGAAGAACCCATTCTGAGTGAGGTAACCCAGTCACAAAAAGAGAAACATGGCATGTACACTCTCATATATGGACTTTAGACATAGATCTGGGGAATGCCAGCCTACAATCCCACAGCCAGAGAGTCTGGGGAACAGAACCTTCATCCAATGGCTGATGAAAGCAGAGACAGACTCCCACAGCTAAACACTGAGCTGAACTCAAGGAACCCAGTGACAGAGAGGGAGGACTGATAAGCAAAAGACTGGTCCCAGAAACAGCTGACCTGACAAGGGTTAGCTCATGAATCCCAGACTGATGGCTGGGAATCCAGCATGGGACTGATCAAGACCCCCGTCAGTAAGGAGGCCTAGGCAATCTATTGGGTCTCAGGTAGTAGATCAGTATTTATCGCTGGCATACACATGGACTTTGGGTGCCCACCCAACAATGAGAGAAGTACTCTCACCCTGGACAGCCGTGAATGAAATGACAAACTATGGACATCCCCATGGAAGGCCTCACCCTCCCTGGGGAAATGAAGGGGTACTGGGGGGTTGATGGGAGGGTGTGGGAAGAGGGGAGGGAAAGAGAGAGGGACCTGGGATTGACATGTGTAGCAATCTTGTTTCTAATTTAAATTTAAATTTAAAATTTAAAATAAAAAAGAAGTGTGTGCGTTGGGGGAGGGCATAGGCCCTGTTCCAAATGATATGACAGACTTGAAGATCCCTCATGGGAGGCTTCACCCTCCCTGGGGAGCAGAAAGGAGATGGGATAAGGGACAGGTGGTGGGCAAGGGAGGAGAAGAGGGAGAGGCAACTGGGATTGACCTGTAAAACAAGCTTGTTTGTAATTTAAATAAAAAAGAAATGTCTCTCTCTCTCTCTCTGTGTATGTGTGTATGTGTGCATGTGTGTGTGTGTGTGTGTGTGTGTGTGTGTGTGTAAGATGCTTTTCTCACCTTGAGAAACATTCCCCACACTGCACCACTCTTTGACAAATTAAATTGCTATTGTACAAGGGACTATTTCAATACAATAAGTTGATTTTAGACACTTATTCTTGTGAAACATTGGTGGGAGAGTCAGGAGTCAGTTCAAAATTTGTAGGATGCTGATAAGTAAACCTAAGTAATTAAATGCCTGCCACAACTCTGGAGACCCTCTCCAGACTTCTCAATCCTACTCTGTGCCTAGAAGAATATCCATGGGGATGGATTTCTAAAGAAGTTCTCCAGAATCATGATAGAGTTTTGTAAAGATGAGAAAGGCATCATATTCATAGGCATGTTTTTATGATTTAAGATTTTTCATTAATTGTGTCCAAGAAAAATTAGCAAGGAATTAAAAGAGACAAGGAAAATAAGACAATGCCATTTATTTTCAGCATCTCTGTATGTGTGTGTTGTTGTTGTTTATTCTTCTTGGCTTCTCAGACATGTATATAGAAACAAGATTTCATATTATGGACTGTCTCTCCACATCTTTGAAAGTATCCCTTGTACTAATTCTTCTTGATTTAACCTAATCTGTACATGCCATCTGTTTCCTGTTGGCATTCTGATATAGACCAGCTACTTTCTTTCTCTAAACTTATTCATACATAATGAGATAATGAGAGTATTTCCCTCAAGTAGTTCTCTTAAGAAATAAAGCTATACTCCAGAAAATAAATAAATAATCAAAAAATGAACAAATGAATGAATGAATAGAATTGATGACTAATTATGCATCAGGTAATTAACTAGACAAGCAAGGAATGATACAAACAGTGATACACAAAAAGGAATGATACAGATGGTGAAAACAGCTTTATACTGCTATCTAGGAAGCCACACCTGAAATTATACAGTTTAAAACAATCAATTTTTTATCCACTCATATATCAAGCAATTTAGGTTGGATGTAACAGGATAGCTTACAACTGATTTTGCCTGAAATAATGCACATGGGAAACAGTTTGGGACTAAATTGAAGCTGGGTAGTGGAAGATGAATGACTCACATATTATCTTTCTCCATGTGGTCATTACTCTTCAGGGACATGAACATCTATGTTAGTTACACACAATACATAGAAAAAGCATCCAAGCAATCAGACATCTAGACATAGAACCCATAAAGTGTTGTATTCATTCATCTTCTGTATAAAAAGGGCAAGTGCTGGTGGTCATGTCAGGGTAACAGCAGGCAACACTTGAATTCAGGAGTTCGACCCACCAGGATACAAGGCATTTATGGGTGAATCTCAGATTGGCAAGTCCCCAAGGTCTTCAATTTGAGAATGTCTCTTGTTACTGCTGTGTCTTTACATGTTTGCTGCTTCCATTTTCCTCTGGTATCTGGCATGGTGAGAACAGGTGTGGGGGAATACCTACTGTCTTTCATGTACTGTGATTATCATGGAAATTTCCTGTTTTACTGGGCATGTTTACCTCTGAATTATTATGAATTTGGTTACCCCTAAATATGCATTGTTTAAAATGTTACCTTTTCCCCTGATAAAGGAAAGGCCGAAGAAGATAGAAAATAGGAACAAGGAAATGTCACACAATTAGGACCTATGAGTTTTTCCTGATGAGCTGTATAAACTATGGTATGGGTTAACCATTAAGGAAAACAATAAAGTCCCAGGAGTTATCTCAAGTTCTTTTTTATGTTGGAATGAGTGTTCAGGACTTTCAGTGTGCATCATAGCAAAAAAAATTGGGAAAAAAAGCTTTAAACAATTGATGTAACTAGAAAACAAAGAATTGGACAGTTAGTTAAGATAATTAATTGGACTACTGCCGATGTAAAGACTTTTGGCTGAAAGGCTCCTGATCTATGAGAAGCCTAAAAGACAAATGTTTTGGGAATAATTTGCTTTCCACATGTAATGTGTAAAATGTTTAATCATATAAGGGATATGGAACCCATGTTTTTAGTTTTATTTATTGTAGTCATTCATTTAAAACTAGAATTTAACTACATTTTCATATTTATATTGTTTGAAAGATTTTTACTCGGGTATATAGCCCATAATGGAAAATATAAGCAAGAGAAGGGAAATACCAGGAAAGTTATAAGAAGGACAATACCAGAAAAGATGTAGAGGAAAAACATCAAGGTAGAAGAATGGAACAGCTTCATCTGCATACAAAGAACAAAGGAGTACTAGCCTACAATCCATACCACCAAAGAAGCTAGACCCAAGGAGGACCCTAAGAGAGACATACATGGTCTCACAGAGAAGAAGAAAGGGACAAGATTTCCTGAGCTAATTGGGAGCATAGGGGAAGGGGAAAGAGAGTGAGGATAAAGACAAGGGGACAAAGGGAGGGGAGAGGAGGACAAGAGAGAGCAGGGAGATCATTTCATGGGAAGAATAGAGGAGAGCAAGAAAAGAGATACCATAATAGAGGGAGCCATTATAGGTTTAAAGGGAAATCTGGCACTAGGGAAATGTCCAGAGAGATACATGATAGACCCCAACTAAACATCTAAGCAGTAGTGGAGATACAACCTTCAATGTCTTTCTCTGATAATGAGATTAATTACTATCTTTTATGCCATCCTATAGACTTCATCCAGTTGCTGATGGAAGCAGAAGCAGATGCCCTCAACTAAACACTGAGCTGAACTCTGGAATCCAGTTACAGAGAGAGAGGAGTGATGAGCAAAGAGGCCAGGACTAGGATGGTGAAACCCACACAAACAGCTCACCTGAACAAGGGAGAGCTCATGGATGCTGGATTGAGAGCTGGGAAACCAGCATAGAACTGTTCCAGCCCCCCTGAACAAGGATATCAGTTGGAGGTCTGGTTTATCTGTGGGGCCTCTGGTAGTGCCTCAGCATTTCCCTAGCACAAGAATGGAATTTGGGAGCCCACTCCACATAGAGGGATACTCTCTCAGCCTAGACACATGGGGGAGGGTCTAGGCCCTGCTCCAAATGACATGACAGACTTTGAAGCTCCCCCATGGAAGGCCTCACCCTCCCTGGGGAGCAGAAAGGGCATGGGATGGGGGTTGGTGGGGAGCAATGGAGGAGGGGTGGGAGAAGGAACTGGGATTGACATGTAAAACAAGCTTGTTTCTAATTTAATTTTTAAAAGAGGAAAAGGGAATAACTATCTAAAAAAAGGAAAAATAGAACAGAAACAGAATAGAGTAAAACAAGCCACAAGTTTTATCAAACATCAAGCTTAGCTAAGAAGTCTCTTTGCATTACTGTGTTAGGCGACTGATTAGTGCAAAACAAGTGACATTTTAGAATGGCTTATAATCTTTATTTTGAGTGTGACACAAAATAACCAAATTATCTTCTTAGCAATAGAATAAGTGCCAGATAGATGCTGTTCAGAACCTCTGCCCCACTGCTCACCCCAGAACAGAATAGTACTTATCATTCTGTCATCTCCATGTTTCCCAAAATCAACTGGTACAGAGCATTTGGAATATGGACATGGGTACAGAACCAGACACATCTAACTCAATGGCCCCTGTTATACATATCTCATGCTATAAAAAACTCTTTCCCCAAATCCATGGTGCGTTTCAACATATTTTGTCCCTCTACTGACAGTATGTATAATTGTTCTGTGCCTCTTATAAAATGCATTCCTGTGCTTGGTGTTCCCCACACAAATACAAACTCTTTTCTGAACTATGCTTGATTGGCTTAACTTTATTTAATAATAAAGTACTATAGAACTTGTTTAAATATCAATGACTCACATCTTCTCCAGTAAGATGTTGTCCATTAAAAAAGAGATTTCTGTTACATGTTTATCTCAGAAGCAATTCCTGGTCCAACATGACTATCCTTTATATGTTGTATGTGTCTTGGATTCATTTTAATATTGCAATTAATTTCATATTCAATTTGCTAAGGTCTCTTATTCCAATATATCTATACTGACTGTTGGGTTAGAAACACTTCCTCACTTGCTATCAATCAGTTCATTCCATTAAACACAAACATAATCGAGAATAGCTATTCTGATAAATTAAACTCTACCTCTTTTATTCAGACAAAAATTATTAAGATCTCTAGTCTTAAATTAAATTTTTGGAAACATATATTTTAATAAAGAAAATTAAATAATTGTTTCCCTAATTAATATCACATGGCCACTATGAAATGAAGATCTATACCACCTCATTTAAATGGAAAGAAAGGAACCCTGAGCTCTTGATCTATCATTTAAATAAAGAAGGAAGTTGTTTCTTGAAAGGCATTTGATGGGAGGGTTTCAAACAGACAATTTAATATCAGGGTTCAGAATGAGTTCTTTTGATATGAATGCAAATGCACAATCTATGAAAAAGCCTTTTTCTGGACACTGGAGTCCAGTAAACTTAATCTTCTCCTATCTCTGTCAAGTCTCCCCACAGAAAATGCAGTTATATTAACATAGGCATAAAGACTGTTTACCCAGGAATTTATTCAAACAACGGTTTCTTTGAAATAATCTAAGGAGAAAAGAGACTAAATGAATTAGCTCATATTATCTTGCAATTGTGCTATAGATCCAATGAATGCTTATAAATCTAAGGTATAGTGTTAGATTCCAATGATTCTTACTTTTCCTATCTCAATATATTTTACTATCTCATTTTTCTCTAGTGATGATTTTATCATTACTCCATTGAGCATAAATTATTTGCAATTATGCCATAAAAGACTCAAAGAACACTGAAATTCACAAAAAGATGATGCAATACTAAATAAATCTTGATGCCACATCATCTCTCAGTTATATATATGTCTCCTTAAGCTACTACATTATCATTCAAGACATATACAAAGAAGACCCATCTTTGTTGTCTGCTTTTTAACTTTCTTTAAACAAAATAGAGAATATTGAATTTCCTGTTTTTATCTCATGATAGCAAAGAAAATAAAAAAGATAAAGGAACAAGTATCATAATTATTCAATAAATCAGACAAAAGCAAATAAACAGCAAGCCTGCAAAGTCTAATTAGAATAGTGAAACTGATTGCATAAGTGAAATTTGAGATTTATGTCTTTAGATAACAACATTTCTGATAAACATTAATCTGAAAATTGATGAATAAACAATATATTTCTTAGGGTGACAATCATTCAACATTCAAGATGTAAGCCATTCCTCTTGTGAGGTGGTCAGAAGACCGCATTCTCACATTGTTCAGAGTGTCCCTGTGGAAGTGGTTTGATGAACTCCAGGACTCATAAAAGTTTCCAGAAGTATTTCCATCTCCTGGTTGTTTTTTCTAATATATTTAATTATTATTATATTCAAATAGCTTAAATTTATGATGATTCGGAAGAATATAAGTACCCAAATGAAAACAGAATGAATAGTTTTGTTAGTAAATCAAACCTCAGGTATTTTAAAGTTGAGATGCACAAGTTTATCAATTGTTTTTCATAGATGTGTCCAAATTATCTGAGACCACGATGTAAAAGCTTATGATTCATTTGGCTCATAGTCTCAGGGTTCAGTTCATAGTCAGTTGGCCCAAGATCTGTGAACAGAACATCACTCTGATGGAGTATATTATTATCTCACAACAGACAGGAAGTAGGGTAGAGCAGTAATAAGAAAGGGTCAGGGAAAAACATAATTCCCAAAAGCATCCCCTCATGATTTATTTCCTCCAACCAGGCAGTAATAAATTCAGATTTTGAGCTTATTGATGGCTTAAATGATTCATAGTGTCACATCTCTCATGACTTAATCACCTATTAAAACTAACACACCCACTACTCAGCATTACTCATCATCTAAGCCTTTCCTAATTAAATCAAACTGACAGTTAAAATTAATCATTACAAGCCCACCCATTATCACCTTTGCACCTAAAGATATCTCCCTAAACATTATATTCCAGCCTGCTCTTCAAACTGGATCAAATACTTCCCATAATGCACAATTTTTTCATTCCATCTTCTCCCTAGCCTATCGCTTCCAAAATTGTTCAACAACCTAAGTTCAAAATCTCTTCTGAGATCAAAGCAAACTCTTGGCTGCCAGGTCTATAAAGTCAAAATGAAATCTAAATACTTCCAACATGCAGTTTCATAGAGTAAAATTTCCCATTCCAAAAGGAAGAAATAGGATAATTACAACAAAAACAAGACTAACGTCCACCAGAACAAACATTACATTTCATAAACTTCATTCTCAGCATCCAGAATATCTAGTTCTGAGATCATACTTCTAATGATCTTACAAAGTACAGACCTTATGGTTTTCTTGTTTGTACCTAATAAGCTCACCCTCTTGGGATGGCTCTGTTCATTTCCAGTGGCTTTCTTCAGCAGATACTTTATTATCTTGGCATAGTGAACATTCTGGCATCTCCACTCTGCCTTAGTTTTTACCCTCACATTTTAACACATTGCTCTTTTGAGGCTACATTGAGTTATAGAAACAAGTATCACAATATTGACATGCTACTACATATTGCTTGACTTTCTGGACAGTAGCTTCAGTGACTGCATAACTGAAGCTACTCTTCATTCTGTACCTACAACGTCAGAATTTCATGGATGATACAAAAGTCTGTTTCTCATTTCAGAAACAAATAAGTTCCCCTTTAACTTACTGGGTAGCTGAGCATGATGAAATAAATCATTAGGAATGGCTTTCTAGATAGGCCTGTGCAAGAAGTGTGTCTCGGGGAGTACTCTCTTCTCAACAGAAGGTATTTTAAATGAATTTATTCATTCAAACCTTTTGACCCTGCTTTGATGGTAAGATCTGTTTAATTTCTGACATGATCCAAGGTATCTTTCCTACTATCCCAATGTACAGCACCTCATTCCTTTTGTTATTATTGATGACATTTTTCTTTTTCAATTCTTGGACAGTTTCATTATTATATTAATGCATTTTAATCAATTTTGCCTCTAGTTACCTTCTTTCAACACCCTTATCCCACAGAAATATTTCCTCTTCCCAAAGGATTCTCCTCCTACTTTCATTCCTGTGTGTGTGAGAAAGAATCAGAGACAGAGAGACACAGAGATAGAGACAGACAAACACACAGACAGACATCACAGGAATATTTCATCTTCCCAAGGGGTTGCTCTCCTACTTTTGTATGTGGGGGGGGTTTGAGGGTGAGAGAGAAAACCAGAGAGACAGAGACAGAGACAAGACAAGAACTACAGGAACACAAAGACTCACTGAGTTTAACTGGGATTGCTGCATGAACTTGGGTGTGAAGTCACTTATGAGAGAATTGGAAATTTCTCAGTAGCTACACCACTGAAAAAAGTGACCTCAACCGACCAACTGCCATTAATGGTCAATTCTTTAAAAGGTACTAACCTCCCTAGTAGGCACAAATTCTTTGTCTACAACTTTAAACTGTAATCTTTCCTGGCCAAATGTCATGTTTTGTTTCCTTTTCTAATCTTTGTGTTCTTCTGTTTGATCACAAATCACACTAAACTTTGCTAAAATTGGTCATAAAAGTCTATGATATAGTCTAAATGCTGTGTTCTCTTGAAAATTCCTCTACCCAAAATATTAGGCCACTTCATGTAAACCAGACTTCCACAGTCTTAGGAAATGAATATGATTTTTTAAATGTGTAACATCCATGTATTTTTGGACAATTACCAGTTGAGTAGTTGATTCTATCTGAAGTACTATGACTTTGTTTATAATATCAACATGCCTGTTGGTAATCTGGTCTGATGATTCACTAGATTCTACTAGGTTCTTCTATCAAGCTCTGGATACACTGTTCCAAGCATACTCCTGGTGGTCACCTCTTCAGTTTTTTCCAGTTATTTCTGCAAACTAATCAATCTATTTATGAGCCACATGATTAGGTAGTTATTATAATGTCTCCACTTATGGCACCAATCTTTTAAACTAGTTATTGTTGCATTTCTGTAAAGAAATATCAAATAATAATAACATAGGGAAGGAGAGAAGTTTAATCAGCAACATATATTTAGTTAGTTAGTTAGTTAGTTTTCATATGGTTTCTATAATTTCAGTCCAGACTTCTTTGCCACTTTCATTCTGAGCCTGTATTGAAACAACACATGATGGCGGTGGTAGTATGTGTCAGAAGAAAGACTGAGTTATGACTGTCAAGAAGGAATGAGAAAGACCAGGAACTAGGTATGTAACCTTCCTAGTCATTCCTCAGGTGAGCTACTTTCTTACCCCAGACCCACCTTCAAAGATAGCACCACAGACAGGAAACAAGTTTTTGGGAAGTAAACCTGCAGGTGACATTTAATACCTAAATAGTAACAAGAAGTCTTAGTGTAAGGTACCTAGGCCTAGGTGGATGGTGATGGTCAGGATAGATCTCTGCAACAAACAGATGTGCTCCAGAATTCTTAGAGATGTTTGCCTATAAGGGTAAAAATACCTGATGTCTCACAATGAAATGGTCTCTAGGCTTAGACTACTATGGCTTTGTGTAAAATGAGAATTTCCATAAAAGCTAGTTAAATCTCTAAGTTTGGATTTTATTTAGAATCTTTTATATATGGAATCACAAATAAAACTAAAGTTTGAAGTGGAGTAGAGACTTAACAATAATAAAGAGCTAGCCTAAGAAGTCTATTTGTGAGCGTATTTGCTAAAAGGAAGTTAATGAAGGCATCATTCCATCAGTTAGCATGGCAGCTATATGAGCCCTAGTAGAGAAAGCCTCTTACAGTGGGTAAGGGTAGGACACAGGAAGGATGACCCTGGTGGAGCAGAAGAGGGCTGTTTATGGTCCTGAAAGAGCTTTTTTATTGCAAAGAAAGAAGCAGCCTTTCTCAGGGAAGATGTCATTAGCTTTTCCATGGAGGACACTGACCCAGGCAATTTAACCACCCTTCAGAAGCAATTTCTCTGCTTCTCTATTTTACTGTGTTTCACATGTTTCATTTCAACTCCTCTCCTGTTCTCTAAATTGCCTAACCAATTACAAAGTCTCAAGGAAGGGGAGAATAGCTTCTGTCCATGTGTTGCCCCTTTTGCTGATTGTACAAATTATAAACTTCATGCTGGCCAGTGAGAAGAGGCCAAAGTGAAAAGCGATTTGCAAAGGGAAGCATTTCAGCTGTCATTATTAGGAGATGACAAAAACTGATGAGATATGTGCATGGGTATGGGCAGGGAAATAATGAGACAAGTGAAGCAGGAGTGGGCACAACCAGAAAAAGGAACTGTGATGGATAGATAAAAATTGAAGTCACAATGCTGCACATGGTTCCCAGGGTAAAAACTGACAAGACACTATGACAGCATCAGTGTCCTAGTGCCTTGACACCTGGCTGTGAATGCTGGCACTGCCTCATTTTAATTGTGTGACATCAAAAATTAGTGTAACATTGCATCCTTGGTTTAATATTCCAAGTCTGATTGGCTTATGTTGTTGACAGTGTGAAATTGAATGTAAATTGCAAAGCACTTCCAAGGCTTCAGCATATAATAGCAGAAGCCAGTGTTTATGATTAAAAGATATCTAAGCCCCAAAGGAATTTTCAACATATATAAGCAAGAAGGGAGTAGTATGACACACCTTTATCCACTAGACATATATCATATAATAAGGAAATGTTCAAAGTAAATGGTCAGAATATGATATGATTCCACTTCAGAGATCATGAATCCCAGCCTTTCAATTTACAGATGGAAACTGCAGTCCAAAAGGATTTATGATTGCCTCAGATTTCAAGTTCTAGAACGTTTCAATTCCAAGAACTGCTTGCTCAGCTTACTTTTTCTGAATGCCCTGTCTTCTGTTAGTGATGAGACTCAGACTATGGGAAGTCCACCTTCCCATTTACCATGACCTCACACTGCATTTTATTCCCACAAAAAAACAGTTTTAATGCAGAGAACAACCTCTATCTTCTTGTCTTCATATTTCATTGTTTCCAAAACAATGGCTTTGCTAGATCTCCCAAGTCACCAGTTCTAACAACAGTTCTAGATTATAGTAGTAAATACTTTGGAGGCAAATTTAAAACTTACTAATGTTCATAACTTAAAGAATAGTTGTAATGTCAGTGCATTGGTGGCACAGGCTTTTAATCCCAGGACTCAGGTGGCATGGGCAGGAGTATCTCTCAGTTCAAGGCCAGCTAGCTTAATCTACAGAGGGAGCTCAAGGGCAACCAGGGCTACACAGAGAAATCCTGTCTCAAACAAACAATTTTTTAAAATGTAATAAATAATTCATAGGCAGTGTGATTATTTCCTAAACAATGCTAGAAGTAGGCACCATCATTCTTAATTTTCTTCAGTTTTAGTTATATGTTTATATTACATTTATTTTGTCAGGCTGATCACTGTAGGCTTCAGGTAGTATCTCCTGATATATATTTGTAAAGATATTTCTAACAGAAAAAAAGAATAATTCTGGAAATGTCTTTAGTCATGTCTACTACCTTCAAAATTTCCAATAGTCATAGGAAGTTCGCATTTCTGCTTTTAAGTAAAGAAGACTTACAAAAGCATAGTACTATGATCAGTTGTTATGATGATATTTTGTTTATCATCTAGCAAATAAAGCTTGCTTGAAGATTATATGGCAAAGCTGGCCACACTAGTCAGCTTTGCAGGCCAGGCTGTGCTAAAACACGCCTTTAATCCCAGCAACCACACTAGCTAGCCATAGAGGCTGGATGTGGTGGTGTATGTTGTTAATAACAGCACTAGAGAGGAATTTAAAGTGGGATGATAAAAGAATGTTCTCTATTCAGTCTGAAGATTTCCTAGAGTTAAGATCTCTCTAGTGGCTGACTGCTTTGCTTTTCTGATCTTCGACTTGAACCCCAATATCTGTCTCTGGGTTTTTATTATTCATGCCACAATTTGTTTAATGCATTATGCTGTCCAAACTATTGTGAGCATTTATACACCCAAATATTAGTCTAGGTGTTTCTGGGAATGCATTTTATTGACAAATACAGCATCTATAATCATTTAATTTTAAGCAAAGGAGATTACCATCAATGTAGGATGACCTTGTGCAATTGTTCAAATGGCTGTACATAGGATGACCTTGTACAATTGTTCAAATGGCTGTACAGATCAACACATCTGAGGATTCCTTGAGAAGGAACTTGAGGGGAAGTTCTGTCAAAACAGATCTTACAGTATACCTGATTCTCCAGCCTGTAGTGTGGGCAGTGTTGTCCTCTTCCTTCCTTCCTTCCTTCTTTCCTTCCTTCCTTCCTTCCTTCCTTCTTTGCTTCCTTCCTTTTTCTCTCCTTCCCTCCTCCCTCCTTTTCTCTCCCTCACTCTGTTTCCTCTCCCTCTGCCTTCCTGCCTCTCTCTCTCTCTCTGTCTGTCTACACACTCCCACACCTCAGTGGGGATTACATCACTTTTCTGAAAAACATTGGTACAACAGTATATAAACATAGGCAAATATTCTTGGAAGGTATTGCCAAGCATTTGATAACACTAGATATTATGGCAGATTAAACTTTAATCTCTACAGATTAATCTGATAGGAGGCTTGTGTCACTCAAATATGGTATTCTTGTAAGTAAGGGCATGAAAAAGAAATGTTGCTTCACAGAGTACTGAAAATCTATATGACTTTCAAAATTACTTGGACAATGACATTGAAGTATCAGAAATTGAAGAACAAAAATATAGAGGATTGCAGAAGTGATTTTATGGCTTAACAATATTTTTACCCACAATTCCATTTTTTAGGACTCAGTTACATCTCTACACTTAACTAGAAGAAATCATGAATATCGCCGGGCAGTGGTGGCGCACGCCTTTAATCCCAGCACTCTGGAGGCAGAGGCAGGCAGGTCTCTGTGAGTTCAAGGCCAGGCTGGACCAACAGCCTCCAAAACAATACAGAGAAACCCTGTCTCGTAAAAAAAAAAACCAACAAACAAAAAAAAGAAATCATGAGTATCTTTTTGACCTAAGAAATTGCAAAGTGCTTGTAAAACAGCACCACCAAGTCAGTGTTAAAAGTAGCTTCCTGGAAGACATGTTTTCTTGTTAGGGCCACAGTGTTTGCTAAAAAGTTTTGTAACTAACTTGTTAGGTATTATGGTCTCAATACCAGAATGAAAATAGAAAATGGAAAAAAAAATAAAATGAGATGGCAAAGCAAGCAAAGTCTGAGGCAGGAGACAATTTAAAACAGCAATTAGAGTCTAATTAAATCCAAAGTTTGGGATCATTATCAGAAGTGAGGACATAGCTAATTATGCAGAAAGCAAGTTTCAGTTCAGGTTATGGTCATTCAATAAGGGAATCTTTTCTTCCCAGCAGAAAACACTAATTTTCAAAACCACTTAAAAGATTCCCAATAATGGATGGTATATATGTGTGTACATTTTCATCTCTTTATCCATACTGTCCATGTGGTGTTTATCCTTTGTACTTAAATCAACCTGAATTGTTTGTGATCACACAGGAAACTTTTGCCTCATTGATTTTCCATAGCACTAAAATGTCACATTACTTCAAGGTGAAGAGCTAATAAGATGTGAATAATGATAATAATGATAACAGAAAAAAATCATACACTTAACATTAAGTTAAAGACATCTATTATGAAGCAAGTAACATTTTCCCAGCAGGGAAAAAAAGGACATGACTTGTTATTGCCACTCTCCCAAATATCCCAATTGAAAACTAGCTGTACATTTTTAATTTTTTAATGAAATTAAAAAACAGTGTTATTTCACATGCCAATACCACTTCCCTATCCCTCCCATGTCTTCCCCTACCGTCTATTTACCCCTCTCTCCATCTACTCCTCAGAGAGGGTGAGGCCACCAATTGGAGAATGAAAATTTGCAGAATAAATGAATAAAGACCATGTGTGGTCTTCCTTGATTTTACTATTCTGGATACATTTCACTAGTATTCAGTGTCTCATCATACCTGCACCTAAAAGTAGAAAAGTCTGTCTTAGTAGAAATATTGGAATTTATGACATGTACAGAGTGATTGAGTAAATACACTCACAAATACATATTGTTTGGAATCCCAGAGAGTCCCCTTATCACTCTAAATATTCAATGAGCTATCAGAAATACTTGCCCAAGGAATTCATTTGTACTATTAATATGAGAACCTAAATAAAGCTAGAAGAGAGTATCTCAGATATGTTGTGTACACAATAAACAAGTAGCTATTTTAATATCCGGTGCTGATTATTGAAGATTCATAATTATAATCAAATGAATCTATCATTTTATTATTTCAGAAAGGGCTTTCTTAATCCAATCCCCTGTGTTCTACTGTAAAGCCATCTTATGGAATCCTAAATTTCTGTTTTATACTGTTTTGAATCTTGTGATTAGTAGATGAATATTTCATGTCAGTTTGGTACAGAATACATAGATCAGAGAACAAGTCACAAGCATCAATTCTCTCTTTCTATGGAGAACGAGAGACTGAACTCAAGGTGTATCACTCATCAACAAGTGTCTGTACCTGCCGAGCAAGCTCAATGCCCCAGTGTGTGTGTGTGTGTGTGTGTGTGTGTGTGTGTGTGTGTGTGTGTGTGTAAATGGTGTTACTGATTGTTGTCCATCTTCCCTTCTGGACTATATGAAAAGAGAAATTTTTTCTTCTGATTCATTTCCCCAGTACCTGGAAAGAGACTATAAATAGTATGTGAAAGCCATCAGGTTTCCTCATTCTTACATTTGTACAAAGAAGCTTGTGAGTTTTGTAAGTTTAATAGACTTTTTGAATATTGTAAATGGTACATTTTTGAGTTTATAAACTTCTGTCTTCCCTGCAGAAGAGAATGTTGCATCCTGGAGGAAATATCTACATGATGGTGATGTGAATAATATATGTATTTGACCTGTGTTTTTATGAGTCTCATAATAATTTATAATCTGATCATCAAAAAAGTATGTCATATAAAATGGTTTTAACCTTAAATGATCTAATTCTATGCATATTAATATGAATCTATACTCACCAACCATACTTGGGTTATTTTCCAAAAGAGAAAACATCAAGTCTTATTTTTAAAAAAGAAAACATTTCTTTTCACTCTTGTGCACATATTTTACTTTCTTGTGACTTTTTCCATTGAGAATCAATGTCCCTGGATAAATCCAAACTCAGATACATTGTCACTGCATTGCACACTGACACAAAGACACAGCAAATGAGAAAAATCTTAGCAACAGTATCAACTGTGAATGGTAATTGCAAAAATAATATATGAAAATATCCAAATGCATGGATGAAGGTCCTTGTGGAATTCCTGACAACAGCCCGATTTCTACAGCATCTCTTCTTTTCCAGGGCCATTTCCAGTCAGTGCTTAGGGCTCACAACTAACACCTATCAAGACGATATTCCAAATTGGCCATGGTATGCTCAACAGGGTAAAGAGCGAGCATGATGTAGTCTACTATGAGAAAAAGACAGATGGGCTTCATGTGCTTTCATGTTTCTAGTTGAAGTTTAGAAGCTATTGAATAGGACTGATCAAGGTGAGATTTGTGATGAGAAAAAAAAACTGCATTCTAAAGTATCATCGAGACTTTTTCCTTTTACTCTGCCTCTTAAGCAGCTTCAACCCTTAATCCAGTGGTTTATCATTCAAAGCTTCTTTATCAACATATTTCCTTATCTGTAAAAGAGAAATGATTTATCTATTTGATCTACCTTAAATCATACTGAATAGTGAAGACCATGTGTTGGAAAACAATAGAGACCTATAGAAGTTTATACTTTCTTCGTCAATTTGTAATCTTTTTATTTAAACACAGAACAAGGAACTTGAAAACTGATGAAAAGGTCTGGTTGAATTGAGAGTTAAATTAATTTTTGTTTTCATTTTTTTCCTTCTGTACCCTTGGATTGAAATGAAAATGCTATAATGATGAAATGAAAAGAAAAACACAGAGGGAGGATAAAGTGACCACTATAATCTAAAGAAAATGGATTTAGACTGTGAGGTGGAACTGCTCCTGGCTCAGATTCCCCAGCGCAACTCTTTGGCCTCATTTTTCTCTGCTTTCAAATACATATTTCTTACTGCTTTGATGAAGTTATTTTGTGAGAAACTTAGGTTATTTACTTAAACTCTAGAGTATTGGCTGGGAAGGGAGACCAAGGGAAAAATCATTTTTCAAGAAGAGATGAAAAGATGATGTAGAAAATTGGAAGACAAATTAGCCATCAGCTGGACCACTCCTTTACAAAAATCCTCAGCACTCATGGGCAGCTGAGTCTCATCAACTTTTCTCAGTGAGTAGAATTAACTCTCCATAAGGAAAAGATAACTGAAGTGTAGAAAGTTTAAGAGACTCATTCAAGGTCACAGAGAGTTAATAAATGGCAGTCTTCAGTAGAATTGTCCCTCCTGTGCTCCTAGATGAAAGACAATCAAAATATTTTAGCTGTTCTGTACTAAAGGATAAAACAAGCCTAGATATAAATGATTTATTACTCATATATGTGCTTTATCTTTCCAAAATTAAAAAAAATGTTGTTATCAGTATACATGGGCACAGCTTGAGTCATGCTGATCCCATAGTATCTGAGTAAGATTCCCAAAATCCTTAACCTCACTGTTCCTATATAATAGGGAAAACCCATTAAAATAATTGCTAATTTCTTTTTACATTATTCATTTATTTAATGTTTTATTTTGAAATTAAAACATAGTTAAGTCATTTTCTCCTTTCCTTCTTCCAGCCCTCACAAGGATCCTCCTATTTACTTTTTCCCAAATTCATTCCCTCTTGCTTCATTTTTAAAATTGTTGTTATATATATGTCTATAGATAGATACATAGATAGATAATGGATAGGAAGGAATATATATATATACATACATACATACATACACATATATATATATAGAGAGAGAGAGAAATAATATTGCTTGTATATTGTATGTAAATGATTTCTGGGCTGATAACTTGACCGTGAATAATAAATGGAGGGCTCTTCCCAGGGGAAGACTATTTTCACCCACTCTTAGTGCTCCTAAGTTGCAAAAGCTGAGTTTTTGGTAGAAATATTTATAGCCAGAAGAGGATGGGGAAATGTAATCCATGCTCTAAAGAATGGATATGACGACTGAGACTTCTTTATCAAGCAAAATTATCTGACACAGTTGAAAGAAGAAACTTTCCACAACACAAATAGGTTAAAATGATTCACATCCACTAGACCAGCCCTGCCAAGAACACCGGAAATTATATATCAGACTAGAGAGAGAGAGAGAGAGAGAGAGAGAGAGAGAGAGAGAGAGAGAGAGAATCAAGAGGGTATAGAAAGAAAAAATATGATGTTATAATTACTGAAAAACAGAATATAAATGAGAGTGCTAGAAACAAAAGTACAGCAAAATGGCAGCTATCAATATATACCTTTCAATGGTAACTTTATATATTGACATCCTCAAAATGGCAATCAAAAATGCATAGGTTTATCATGCCACTTGCCTTATTGATTATTTTTTATTTTATTTTATTATTTTAATTGTAAATAGCTTGTTTCACATCTCAGTTCCAGTTCCCTCTCCTTCCCCTCCTCCCGCACCCTCCCACCATCCCTCTCAGCCTCCCACGCTATCCCTACTTCCTTCCATATAGGTGATATCTAGTGTCTGTCATTTCACTCAGGGCAGGGTCCAGGCACTCCCCTAGGAGTCCAAGCTGAAAGAGCATCCCTCTTTGTGTTATGGGCACACAAAGTCCGTTTGTATGCGAGGGATAAACACTAATCTACTGCCCAGGGCCCCATAGGTTACCCAGGCCTCCTCACTGACTCTTACACTCAGGGGTTCTGGATCAGTTCCATGTTGGCCTCCCAGCTGTCGGTCTGGGGTCCAACAGGTCTCCCTTGTTCAGATCAGCTGTCTATTTTCGTTTGAGTTTTGATATTCTGGATATCAAAGTTTTATCTGACATGTAGCTGACAAAGAATGTCCCCCACTATATGAGCTTCCTCTTTACTCAATTGATTATTGTCTTTATAGTTCAAATTTTAGTTATATGAGGTCAATATATGTAAATGGTTGGTTTTAATTCTTAGTGAGTGGACCCCTATTGAGAAGGTCCTTCATTACACCTATGTCACATAGGGTGCTATACATGTTTATTCCTGCACTTGCCACACCCCATACTTTACATTGAAATCTTTCACATTTGAGGCTGGTTCTTCCCACAAGGTGAAAGACACAAGTCTAATTTCCTTCTTCTCTGTGTGGACAATTAGTTTTCCCAGCATCATCTGTTGACGACTTTTTGTTTGTTTTGTTTTGTTTGGGGGGTTGTTTTTATTAACCAGTGGGTAATTTTATCATTTTTGTCAATATCAGATGAATGCTATTATAAGTATTTATGTTAGAGCATTCTCTTTTGTTTCATTGACCTCCATATCTGTTTTTGTGTCAGTTCCATGCTGTTTTTATTACTGTAGCTTTGTGATATAGATTGAAATCCAGCCAGCACTAACCTCTTTGTTCAAGAGTGCCTTGACTATTTCTGTGAAAAATGCCATGTAAACTTCATTGAGATCACACTGAATTTGTAGATTGCATTTGTGAGGATAGTGATTATCAATATATTATTTCTACAAATCCAGGACCATGAGAGTTCCTTCCATGTTTTGGTGTCTTCCTCAATTTCCTCTTCAGAGATTGGAACTTTTCACTGTACAGTTTTTTTCCTCCAATTTCAGGATTATTCAATGTCTGTTGATTTTGTTTTTTTTCAGAAATAATCACCCTGATTAATTAGCTTATTTCAAGTGGTTAGCCCTAAACACACACACACACACACAAACACACACACAAACACACACACACACCCCACAAACATGTATTCTCATATCAAACAGGTTTAAGACCTCTTACTCTCAAAATAAAAGCCCAATACCAATAAGAAAGTTGGTTTTAGTATGTCTCACAGCAACAGTCCAGTAATACAGACATTATTTCTTGCTGCATTGATTGAACATATTGATCAAACTGATCAAATAAATCAAACTATTGTTTTCATGGGTAGGATTGTTTTTTGGAGGGGGTTTAAATTGCTGTAAACATTTATTTTGTTCTGCCAAAAACACCTTTTAAATACACTTTTACCTTTATCTACTGCTATTTAACTTATATTTCCTACCCCTTTCTGCATGTAGAGGATTTCTCAACAGTCCGCTCAACAACTAGAATCAGGTGGGCTGAACCAAAAAGAAGATGCCAACAGGAGCCTGCAAACCTCCCTAAACAGAGAATTTGAGAGGTGATTGTAGAATATAATTCATTATCAACTCACTACTATTTGACATGCATGCAATATTTTTATTTTTACTTTTTCTTATTTCCATAAACATTTTTCATCTCTCATAGGAAACCTGTGCTGGTAGAACAACCTTTAGTCACGTCTACAATCAAAGATCCAAAGATCCTGTTGGCAGGATTTCTGTCTTCATAATAAGAAAAAAGCAGTTGAAATATAATTGTCTTAAAAACTTTCCATTTTGGTTGTAACTATATGTATATTTATATATAATTTCACTCTACGCAAGCTATCTGAGCACATGAGGGGGAAAATGAGCACTTTATCAAATGCCATTCTCTTCTAACAGCAGCCTCAAACCTTTCCCTTTTCTCTTAAAATAATCTCACTTGAGGTAGTTATTCAGTCAGCTGCAGATTTTGCTATTATTCTTGTGTTGGTTTATTTTTCAGGACAAGTTTTCTCTGGGTAGCTTTGGAGCCTACTCTAGCACTTGCTCTTTAAACCAGACTGACCTTGGACTCATAGAGATCCACCTGCCGCTTCCTGCCTCTGCTTGCAGAGTGCTGGACTTATTATTCATATTCTTATTGTTATTCTTATTATTGGTAACCACACTCCAACCAACTGTTCATCACTAAACTTCTAGAAATATTTCTAGCATAAATGGTAGGTGGGATGTTAGAAAAGGAAAAAAATGGCCTTGAACACTTGTGCCCTCCCATGATAGACAATATCAACAATATCTGGTCTTCATGTGACTATCCAGACTTTTTGACAATCTTGCTATCAGCTTTACTGTCCCATTTCTCCTTTATCTCTCTGTGTTTTAACATATATGGTTAGCTACCTGCCAATGAGATATATGGTTTGGCTCCTCCAGTGTGAGGGGCAGATCATATCTAGTTCCTCACTCATATGTACAGTCCAGTAAGCAGTATCTCTTTAAATGCCATTTGCATCAATAATTTGAACTATAGAGAATAAAATTCTGTTATTTATACTACCTAATGTTTGATCATTTAATATATTGTTTAGGACTAAGAGAGTTAAAAGCACATTAGCAATCTATGGGTTCATTAGAGCATGTGGAGAAAGAAGAATCATGAATCTCTCTCTCTCTCTCTCTCTCTCTCTCTCTCTCTCCCAACATTCCTACCTCCCTTTCTATTTAATTCCTTACATTTAGTCAAGGGAAGCAGGAAAAACTATCATTTACCCAGCTCTAGTAAATATCACAAATAGTGTCTAGATAGCTAACTATGTATTTCCTTCAGTGCATCTACTCTCTAACCATCAATTTCCTTTTTCTTTTCAACATTTCAATTTCCCATGTGTTAAACTGGAATATGAAGTCCAAAGCTCAGTCCTGGAAAGTTTGTGATTTCCTTTGTATAAAACTGCACTCAGGTTATCCCACTTTCACGGCTTCAAAAGTCCAGCTTAAATGGAACAGAAGCAGTACTCCTTCTTGTAAAGTCTTTTCATATTTTCTCCCAAGATATAACATGAGCATTAAGACGGCCTTGACCATTGTTAAAACATAAAACACTCTTTTTCAATACTATTTTCATCTTCTCATTAACTGGGAGTTGCTGGTGTATGTGTGCCATGGAAAGGACAACTTTCAAGGGTAGGATCTCTTTTCCCATAGTAGGCTCACAGTGAGTGTTTTTTACCCACTAAGCCATATCTCCAGTCCCAAAGTATAATGTTTAAATTAAACATAAATCTATTTTAAAATTATCATGGTTTCACAGATGCTCAGTGGTTATAAGCACCTGCTCTTCTTCCATGGGACCGGAGTTCTGGCCCTAGAACCAAGGTTCACAGGCTCACAACTGCTCTGACTACAGTGTCTGTGGGTCTGACACCATCTTCTGGCTGGGGAGACATCTTGGTCTACCTGTAATTCCAGCACTCAAAAGACAGGGACAGCAAGCAAATCTCTGGCTAAGCTGGCTAAAATAGCTGTATCAGGGAAATCTGAGTTCAACTGAGAGTTCCTTCCTCAATGAATAATATGGAGAGAGACAGGAAGATTGTATGTTTAAGTCTCGGGCCTTCACATACATGTGCACACACATGCATGTGTACCATATACACACACACATATATATATATAAACATATATATAAACAAACATTCAAACACATAAATATGACTCAGATATTTATACGATAAATATTGGATGAACTTGGAGAGATTTAAAAAGTACCATGTATTAATACAATATTCATGAAGAAGTTCTATTTCTCCATATATCCTATTTGGGGAAGAATGGAATTAGGTGACTGGTGCTGTTTCTGAAAGCCACTGGCCCAATTATCAAGTGGGACAACACCTCAAAAAAAAAGGTAGATGCTTCATCTAAAATATTGCGGTTATGCCAACCTGAGAATGTGATCATATGTAGTAATGAGAACGGTTGCTATAGTGGGTATAGTAGGTAATGCTAAAGCCAGCTTTGGCTGAGTCTGGGATGTCTTCACAAGGCAGAAGGAGACATGTGCAGAGAAGAGCAGACAAGAGCTGAAGATTTGCAGCTGCTGAGGAACGCCAAAGATCAACAGTCACCACCAGAAACTAAGAGCAGGACAGAGAAAGAAGAGTCAGGGGGAGATCTAGACCTGAACCATGATGTCTAACTTTGGGCACTGTGGGAGAAGTTGTTATTCAGCTGCCACATGTACATTACTTTTTGAGGACAACCCAAGAGCACTTCCTATCGTAGTAAACTGCACATCTAAATAGCCTTCGTGATCTTTCCCAGAGCAGAGGGAAAAGCCTTGAAGAGAGATAACAGAGGGGAGTGGATAGAAAAGACAGTTCCTATCATTGTCTAGTTACAAGGAGAGAGTCCACAGGGATATATGAGCTGGGACTGTAGGCTTCCAGAAGAATCTGGAATACAGCAGAGCAAAGTGACATAACACCATAAGCAAGATTAAAAGGCTGGGACTCACAGGGGACCCATTGTCTACTGAGGTTGCTTGGAGACCCTTTAATAAAAGATAACTACCAGTCCCTATCAAACCTATAATCAGCAAGGTAAGCAGGCAGACCCAAGCCAGCTCAGGAGTTTAAAATCATGTGTATTCTCATTGCTCTTTCCTTTCACCCGCATAAGCACAGCATGCAGCAGTGAAGGGGGTATGTGTAAAGTATTCCTAAGTCCCGTGAATGTGGTAAATGGGTGGCGAAGCTGCTACAGGGTAGAGAGAGAAAAGGAAAGCTTTATTTCAGATAGACATTTCGGGATTTTAAGTTAAAAGGCTGAGTCTTAAAAGTTAAAATAAAACAATTACTGTAACCTAAAGAGATTGAGAAGTGCTGTGGAGATGGAGTTATTATGAAAGGAGCCAGGTCCCCTGAAGGAAAAAGAAATCATTTGTGTACTATTTTTCTTAATAGGAAGAATAAAACTTTTTTGTTTATAATCCAGTAAGCCATGGCCTCAAAGTAAACTGTAATTATAATAGCAATAACAGTAATAGTGTAATAAGAGCTATTGTATCTTTCCATTTCATCAGCAAGGTGTTCCTTATCTGCAGGCAATGGAAGGCTTTCCTCTCTATCCCTCTGCAGCAAAGCTGCCCTTGATGTTCACAGAGAACAAGGGATTGTTGGTGAGAGAAGGATTGCAAGGGATCTGCTGGCAAGGCCGATAGGCATCAAAATGATGAACACTTTAGGAAGTGAATGGTGGAGGTGGGGAGGTCTCTGGGGAGCCTTGTGCCTTGAAATCCAATCAATTTCTTTGGGGAGTAATTCATTAGGAAATGAGAAAGCAAATGTTCTGTCAAGAGGAAGCTTTGGAATCTATTACTGGGTTTTAATCAGCAGGCTTGCTTTTCCATTAAGAAACAAGAGAAAACGTTTTCTCTGGCCAGACAACTCTTTCAACAGGAGCCTTTGCTGGATTTCAATAAGGCAAAGTATTTGGAGGCCGAGCAGTTGCCCCATCTCTGGAGGTTTGCAGAATTTCTGAGTCAGGAAAATGGAAAGCAGTTTTGATAATTACTGAAGTAAGTTACAGACCTCTGTCAGTTACTGCGTCTTATGTTTGAAAGCTGGCTGTATGACCTTGTGGAAAAAACTCCACCTCTTTGACCTTTAATAACACAGGTTAAGTTCAAACTCTCTTATAGCTATTAAGGAGTCTTCATAATGTGAAAGGTGTGTGTGTGTGTGTGTGTGTGTGTGTGTGTGTGTGTGTGTGTATGATAAACTTGAGAATACTGATATCCTGGATTTAAATGACTCAATATTTAAGTAAGTATTAATCTGTTTAATGTGTGCTTTCTTTTGACAGGAATTTAGTTATATCTCATCATTCCAATGAGTCACTGTGTTCATTAATAGAAAAGAAAAGATATAAAATGCTTAGTGAAAAAGTGTTACTAAGTAGCAGAGTCAAGTACAAACCTTAGTGTTTCTCAGCACAACCTTCAGTCTTACTTAGTCTCTGCCTTCTTTTGTCTCTGCTTTCACAGATCCATCAAACAAAAATGAATAAATAAATAAAAATCAAACTCCAGAGTCCATCAGGGCAGACACGGGACTTAGTAAACAGCAAAAGGAACTACATTCAGCACTGAACTGAAGAACCAAAGAGGAAGAGCACCTTTAATGCAGTACAAGGGTTTTCTTTTGCATTTCATTTTTTCATTGCTCCATGTCTAGATTCATAATGCACACTGCTGGTTTATTACTTACATATTTCTTGGAAAGGTGTCACACAGTCACACCTGTCAATGGAAAGAACATATCTGACAGGCAAACACCCATCCACGTATTAGCCCTTTAAATGTGATGGCATCACTATCCTTAAAGGTTTGGCACACACGGAAGATGTCTACCATTCATGGAAAACCTTCCATAGAGGTGATTTTGAACATAATGACGTATGTTAATAGTAGTGCAACCCAGTTTAGAAGGAATTGCATTTTGACAAGTACCAGCTGTGTCTATAAAATAACTATTCAGTTATTTCTTGTCTCATCAGATAATAATCTCATATGAAACACCAGATCCTATTGAAACCAAACATTTCTTCCCATCAGTCTCGGGATAAAGCTTAATACATACTGTGACCTGTGAAGTGCTGCAGAAGACTCTGCCACTTCTCTAGTCCCTGACTTCATTCTTGCTCTACTTACCTTAGCCTTTCCGTTCTTCTTCCTGCCTGGAAACTTGTGTGCTTTCTGCTTCAACTTAGGGTCTTTCTGATTTTAGCAGAAATCACATCTTTAGAGAATCATCTTCCAACATATCAGATTAAACCAAGTTCTTTTACAATATGTCCCACTATACACCACACTTAAAAAGCTGTACAGTAATTATGTAATTGATTCTTTTCTTCCTCCCACTGTGATTTATTATCACATAAATAGGCCACATTTGAATAACACCTTCATTCAAATATATATTCAAAAATAATAATTCTCCAATTTCCTAAACTGGCCTCTTGACATCATGGCACCCATTTCTGCTTGTCTTCAACCTTCTTCCATTGTATATTTTCCCAGTAATTTAGCATATATGAGAGACATGCAAGCTACTCACCCTTTTTGCCATCTGATAGTTAAGCAAATGAAACCCTATAACTGTAATCACTTAACTAAAGCAGCATAGAGCAATTGCAAAGATAGTATGGAATATAGGTGTGTGTGTGTATGTGTGTGTGTGTGTAGAGAGAGAGAGAGAGAGAGAGAGAGAGAGAGAGAGAGAGAGAGAGAGACTCAGACAGAGAGCTACAAGACAGAAGGAGGGAAGGAGAGGAGGGAGGGAGGTGTCCTAGTGAGGGGGGAAGAGATTACACCACTGAAAGGTTTGCCAGAGCAGAGACTGTGGTTAACACATTTTTATTCATAAGCTGAAACGGTATTATACTGAAAGCAGGTGCTTGGTTTTGAATATTTATGAAGAAGTCAGCAATGAGACATCAAAAGGTAAACTATTGACTTATCTCACCTTTTTATTTCATAAATAGGAGGCCTGCATTAAGCTATACTGTATATTGAGCCCACGAGGAACCAAAAAAAATGGCAGAAAGCTATATTTTGCATTCACTTTCACTCTAATTAGTGAATGGAAAGATACATTCATTATTCTTTTCTAAATCAGTGATGCCAGTTCTAAGACTTTCTAACTTTCAGGGAGAGATATAGTGCCACATAGTTGGTGATACAAAATTCTGTTTAATGTCAGCCATGATGAGAGACAGACATGAACCACGTGTTCTCAGTACTTTCTCCTCTTCAGTGCTTCCTCAGTCTCAGTGCTTCACCAAACACAGTCACCAAAGTAACACTTAAGAAGTTTCTAAAATGACACCAATACCGAGGAACTATGCACGTCCAGTAGCTGAGTTCAGGCTCTCTTTTGGTTTTACCCATTATGCTTTCTATGTCCAAAACACTAAAAAGTGCCAAACTATAAATGCTTTCTCTGCCCACACTTTCATATAAATGTATAAATCTTTTAAATAACTATAGCTAAATGGATGACAGCTGCTGTCAGACTTGGAATTTATTACCTTTTAAATTTTCTTTTTAAATTTTAATGTGCGTTTGTATATCTGTCGCAGACAAATGTCCACATGATTGCAGTTGCCTGTGGATACCATAAGATTTTTTTTGTCACCTGGAGCTGGAGTTGCAGGTGGTTGTGATCCACTCAATATGGGTTCTGTAATCCAAACTGTAGTACTATTGCAAGAGCAGTGTGTACTCTTAGCCACTGAGCAATCGTGCCTGAGAATTAATTCTACATGTAATAGTTTGGGCCAAAAGTCAGCACTAAAATTTTGAATTTGATCCTGACTCTGTCTTTGAGGGTCTGAAGCATGATGCAAGGCACTAGCACTTTGGATGAACTATACACAACATCTGACTTTTGTGTTCTGGAAACACTTGCTGTGTGTCTAAAAGAATCAGCAATCTGAAGGCAGTGGAAGTCTAATTACCAGTCCTCCAAAGCCTTAGGTAGACTAGAATGACTGCTCTATTGAGTTATTGCATAATTGAGAGTTCAAAGAAACAGGTTTAATGGGCATTATCATTTATCTTAATAAAAAATTAGAGTTCTCCATTGTACATTATACTTTTCAGTATCCTTTCTTGGAAAGAAATGAACATTTAAATTTTTATTTGCCCTGAAAATGAAACATACATACACATTCAAAAATATGTGTGTATTTATATGTAAATGGAAGTAAATTAGGCATGTGTCGATATCTGCATATACCCTTTGTGAATACTAGAAAAGATAAAATAGTTTGTTTAAGCAATACTGCTTATTTGCATGGTAAAAGAGAAAATGAAAGTTCTAAATGAATACATAGGGAATTGATCAGTCTTGCAAATAATCAAATACATGCAAATTAAAACAATGAGGTTATGTTCCATTGCTACCACAGAGAAAAACTTTTTTTTAAGAATAAATCATAGTTGCGTCTGCTGATGAGGTAGCAGTGCAACCTATAAAATCAGAGCCTGGTGTAATTCCAATTTAGATTGATCCATTTTGAAAGCAATAAATTGATGTTGTAGAGAAGCAAAGAAAATTCACTAAGCCAACCTCAGAAACTACTCTGAGGAAGACATTTGCTCCAGCTCTTGTTTTTCTTTCAATTAAAATGTTGATTGCATTCTTAAATATAATGAATAAAACTGCAAAATTATAAAATGTTCAACATGAGCTATTGCTTAGATATGGTTTTAGTGTGCTCTCTATAGCCCTTTGTGTGACCATGTTAAGAGATGGAAGGATGTTACCTATATGTATGTTTTCATCGTTTGGTATTAGACAACCAGTTGGTGTGCTCTTCCCTGGGGAAGACATTTCTCCCACTCTCAGCTGCAGAATGCTGAGCAGTCTTATCACAGTGTGTCAATCCTGTTCTGTTAATATAGCTAAATGCTTGAGTTTAGACAAAGAAAAAAGCCCTATATAGTTCATGATTTTAGAAGTATTTAGGAATGTGCAAGTGTGTATATACATACATACTTATGTATAGAAACAATGAAAAAAGAGATCATAAAGAAAAAGGAAGGAGGAAATAACATTATATTATAATCTCAAAAGATAAAAGAAATAATTATAACAGATGGCTGAGTTCTTAAGAAGTAGGGATTATGGTGTTCCTCAGGGGATCCTGAATTTGTTCTTGTAACCAGTGAGCCTCTCCTAGTCATCTGTTTCCTGTCTTTCATGATCTCTTGATCTCATACACATTGCCACTATAGGCCTTCAGTCGCCAAGTGACTGAGTCATCAGGACCTTGACAGACTCAGAGCTCCTACTTTAGGAATTTTTACTTCTAAAATCATGAACTATATAGGGCTTTTTTTGTCTAAACTCAAGCATTTAGCTATACTAACAGAACAAAATTGACACACTGTGATAAGACTGCTCATTGGTATAGATATATTAAAACTTTGTGGTTCCTGGGGGGAAGTTGTCACTGGTAGTTACTATTGACAGTGGTTGACATAGAACACATTGGCAGCACTAACAGAATCCAGTGTAAAAAGAAGAAAAATATTGTTTCAAAATGTTTTAACAGGGATCAAAAAGATGTCTCATCATTTATAGTGGCTTTCCACCGAGCCTGATGATCTGAGATCCCAGAGAACAGTATGCCAGAAGGAGAGAACCAACTACTGAAAACTGTCCTCTGACTACATGCACTATTGTACATGGGTATCACACAATAAAAGTTTTATATGTTGCAATAGTATGTAAATAAATATAGAACACTAATAATTAAATATTTAAAATCATATTATAAAACCTTATTTTCTATGGAAAACACTTGAAAAAATACATTTGCCTGTAGCTGTTTTTTTTTTTTTCCGGGAGGGGAGTTACTCTTTGCTCTTTGGGGGTCCATCACCCAACTCCCAAATAAATACACATAGACTTATTCTTACTTATGAATGTCTGGCCTTAGCTTTTTTTTCTAGCCAGCTTTTCTTTTTTAATTAATTTTTTTTCATTATAAGTACCAACTCCAGTTCCTCCTCTCTCCCCTGTTCCCATCCCCCCACCCCCCCCATCCTCTCCCTGCCGACTAGCATCTACTCCTCATTGGGGATAAGGCCTTCCTTGGGGGACTCAAAGTCTGGCATACCAAGCTGAGGTAGGACCAAGTCCCTTCCCACTGTATGAAGGCTGAGTAAGGTATCCCAACACAGTGAATGGGCTCCAAAAAGTCAGTTCGTGTCCCTGAGCTACATCATGGGGCCAGTGCCAGCCCCTCCCCATCCCCACCAACAGATCGAGTCACATAACTGTCAACCACATTTAGTGAATCTAGTTTGGTCCCATACAGGTTCCTCAGCTGTCATTCTATAGTCTGTGAGATCCTACCAACTCAGGTCAGCAGTCTCTGTGGTTTTCTCCATCATGGTATTGGCCCTCCTTGTTCATATGATTTTTCCTCCCTCTCTTCAACTGATCTCCAGGAGCTAAGCCCAGTGCTTGGGTGTAGGTCCCTGTATCTGCTTCCATCAGTTACTGGATGTAGGTTCTGTGATGAAAATTAGGGCAGTCATTAATCTGATTAAAGAGGAAGGCCTAGTCAGATACCCTCTCATTTATTGCTAAGAGTCTTAGCTAGGGGGTCATCCTTGTGGATTTCTGAGAATTTCTCTAACCCCAGGTTTCTCCCTAACTCCCAATGGCTCCCTCTATCAAGATTTCTTTTATTGGTCTCCCTCTCTGCCCCAACCTCAACTTCTTGACCATTCATGTTCGCATTCCCCATCCCCTCCTTTATGCCTATCTCCCAGTTTACTTAGGAGATCTTGTCTATTTTTCTTTCCTGAGGCCTACCATGTGTGTCTCTCTTAGGGTACCCTTTTTTACCTAGCTTCACTGGGGTTATAAATTGCAGCCTGATTATTCTTTGCTTTACATCTAATATCTACTTATGAGTGAGTACATCCATGTTTGTCTTTCAGGGTCTGTGTTACCTCACTCCGGGTAGTTTTTTCTAGTTCCTTCCACATGCCTGGAAATTTCAAGATTTCATTTTTGTAAATCACTGAGTAATACTCAATTGTATAAGTGTACTACATTTTCTTTTTTTCCATTCTTCAGTTGATAGGTTGGTTCCAGGTTCTGGCTATTACAAACAATGCTGCTATGAACATAGTGAACAGATGTCCATGTGGTAGCATTGTGCATCATTTGGGTATTTGCCCAAGAGTGGTATTGCTGCATCTTGAGGTAGATTCCCAATTTTCTGAGAAACCACCATAGTGAATTCCAAAATGGCTGTACAAATTTGTACTCCTACCAACAGTGAAGGATTGTTTCCCTTACTTCACATTCTCACCAGCATAAACTTTCATCAGAGTTTTTGGTCTTAGCAATCCTGACAGGTTTAAGATGGTATCTTAGAGTCATTTTTAGTTGCATTTCCCTGATGACTAAGGATGTTGAGCATTTCCTTAAGTGTCTTTCTGCCATTTGAGATTGTGCTGTTAAGAATTCTCTGTTTAGATCAGTACCCCATTTTTCAACTGTATCATTTGATAGATTGATATCTAGTTTCTTGAATTCTTTGTATATTTTAGAGATCAGCCGTTTGTCAAATGTGTAGGGTTAGTGAAGATCTGTAAACTGTGGTTTTGTTTTATTGACTGTGTCTTTTGTCTTAGAACAGTGTCTCAGTATCAGAGGTTCTCATTTATTGACTATAAGCCAGGTTTTCCTAACCTGAATTTTAACATCTACCTTTTGCCACTGTACTTTTACCTTTATCTATTACATATTCCTTTTTTCTGTTTTTACTCTGTGGCTGATTGTGTAACTAGGTAGCTATCCCCTGGTATCTTTTCTCTTCCTTTTATCACTCATTCCCCTTTTTCTACTTCTCTCTGACTGTCAGATGTGTCTATTTCTCTCTCCTGCCTAGTTATTGGCTGCTAAGCTCTTTATTAGACCAATCAGGTGTTTTGGACAGGCAAAGTAACACAGCTTTACAGAGTTAAACAATTCCAACATAAAAGCGTGTAAGAACTTTTTGCATCATTAAACAAATATTCTACAGTATAAAAGAATGTAACACATCTTAAGCTAATATTTCACCATTTGCCCAACATTACAAGCAAACAGAGAAGATGAACTTTTACAGAAGATGAATTCAAAATGCAAACATAGAGTATAAGATGAGAGGCAACTGAGAGAAAAAAAAACTATGATTATGCCATGTATTCTGATACTTTAATTCTTTCAGAAAAGCTTGCTTGACATCACTTAGATTGCTCCTGTTAGTTATAAACATTGTAGATAAAGTCAATACTATGTTTAATTTCATTTCTTTCTCATTTTTCTAGTTATCACAGTTGATTGCCAGGAAATTTGTTTTACTCAGTGGAGAGCTTGTGTATGTCAAAGGTAGGGAGTTGAATTCATGACTGCTGTCTCTCTGGTACATGTGAGCAACTAATTTTTATGCTCATCAGATTGGTTTCCTCTTGTAAAATGTTGAAAGAATCCTTTCTCATAAGTGTGGAGTGTCTATGAAATAAAGGCTTTATCACTTAGCAAACATTCTGACACATTGAAAGATTTTAAGAAAAAAAATTTATTTTTTCTCCCATATTTTGGCAGCAAGTTACTTCAGGTCACAAAAACACTGCGTAAAATGTGTTTTTAATGTCACAATACCTAAACAAAAAGTGAAATAAAAAGACATAAGCTGTGAAGCATATATCTGATGAAAATGTTTCCACTTGGTTCTTTACTGAGACAACATACATTTATGAGTCCATTTTTCCCATATACTGCAGGAGCTTTGCATTTTGCAGTACACAAAGTGTTGCAACACAAATGCATTTATAAAATTAGACTCTCAAGTCTGTTTATATTTGCAAAAGTAACACTGAAAAATTATGTCAAGCAGGCTTTTCTAGAAGACAAAACATCTGAAGAGCTGGCAAATGATCTCTTTATCACTTCCTGTCTTATGTCTCTATATTTGCATTCATACATTCATTGTCTTCTGAAAGTGTTAACCCTTCCCCTTCCCATTTTTATCCAACTCCAACAAACATACAGAAGTTTACTCATTTTTCTCCTAGTGGTGTCTGACCTATTTCATGTGTGCAGAGTCTACACAGGATCCAACGCTTCCTGTTGCTGTATGGACTACAGAAAGTATCTAACACAAAGATCCATAGAGACAGCCTTTAGATTTTTGAATATGGAGTTTTAACTTGAGAGGTGTGCACATTTGCTCTAGGAGGGCATAACAATAGCTTCCCAATGTTGTTAGTCTTTTCAATACAACCATACTTGAAAGGAATTCAGTTTCTTTATCACAAAGTATTCCAAGGACCCAAAGTCCTCAGTATTCACATCTCAGAAAGACTCCATAGTGAGAGGAACCATTATAGTTTCTTTTGAACATTTTGTATTGCCTCTCTGTCCATCTGGGTCAGTGTTGTATGGAGGATACTCTTTCTAACTAAAGACATTAGGTGAGATTCAAATGAAAAAGTATATATTCATCTTTTCCCTTCATGATGTCCCTCAGCAGTCACTTGACCTAAGCAGTTTAAAAACATATTATATAGAGAGCAGCTTAATGAGATCTTATGGTCTCCAGATAGTAGCTCTTAGGGAATGATTTTATTAGATCAATTTTATGGACCATTTTCCATTCAAATCCCAGGTAAGGATTGAGGGAATATTCAGATGTGAGTTTGAATCCTCTAGCCAATGACTACTGATAGCAACTACATGACATTTTCAGAGCTGGAATCCCATCTTTTCCATAGATCTAAGGGATATATCTTCAAAGAAGGATTTCCCCCCTAAGCCTGTTTACAGACTTGTACAAACTAATTACTGACAGCATTCCAAAAGTATATCTAGATGAAATCCATTGAATTATTACCCTGTGCTTTATTCATTCATTTTCTTATTCATTCAACATATATTGAATGGCTACCATGTTCCAGGTACTAGTCTAGTGAATTGAAACAAGAGTGTACAAACAATTGCAGTGCCTGGGGATTGCCGTCAGGAGCCAAGCACCACAGATTGCACGTCTTCTCTTCCACCAATGAGACCAGGAAACCAGCAGATCCAGGTAAACAAGGCCCCTCATCCCGGGCATGGGGACAGCCACGGAGCTTCCCATTCCAGTGGGAGCACCCCAGATCCCAAGTCTTCTCTTCCAGCAAAGGGACCAGGAGACCAGATGGGAGGCTAAGCACCCCAGGTTCCTTGTCTTCTTCTCCACTCATGGGACCAAAATGAGGACTAGGAATAGAAGAACTACCAGATTATTGGACTTCCTAGCACCCACCGAAAGGGAACTCTGGTCCCCTAACCACCAGACCAGTAAAAGGCTCTTTCTGCACCCACTAGAAGAAGAGATGGGAAAGAGACAATAAAAAACACACTTACCAACAGAAAAGCAAATATGACACCACCAGATTCTAGAGACTCCACACCAGCTATACTCCAACATTCAAATGCAAATGAAGCAGAAGAGAATGACCTTAAAAACAACTTCATGAAAATGATAGAGGCCCTAAAAGAGGACATAGGAAAATCCCTCAAAGAAAGGGGTGAAAAAACAAAACAAAAATGCAAGAAATGGAAGAAAGAACAACCAAAAATTCATAAAATGCAACAAATGGATGAAAAGATAAACCAAAAATTGCAAGAAACAATTCAAACAGTGCAAGGGTTGAAAACTGAAATAGAGACAATAAAAAAAACACAATTTGAAGAAAGGCTGGAAATAGAAAAGCTGGGCAAACGATCAGGTACTACTGATAAAAGCATTACCAACAGAATATAAGAGATGGAAGAGAGAATCTCAGGTGTTGAAGATCCACTAGGAGAAATGGATTGATCAACCAGAGAAAATCTAAAGTCCAACAAATCCTTAACACAAAACATCCAGGAAGTTATAGCCAGAGCCATACGACAACAAAAGGAGATCAAGGGGATGCAAATTGGGAAGGAAGAGGTCAAACTTTCACTGTTTGCAGACGATATGATAGTTTACATAAATGACCCAAAGAACTCTACCAGGGAACTCTTACAGCTGCTTAATACCTTCAAGAAAAGTGGCAGGCTACAAGATCTACTCAAGAAAATCAGTAGCCCTACTATATACAGATGATAAAAGGGCTGAGAAAGAAATCAGAGAAACATCACCCTTTACAATTGTCACACACAACATAAATATCTTGGAGTAATGCTAAACAACAAGTGAAAGATCTCTATAACAAGAACTTTGAGTCTTTAAAGAAAGAAATGAAAGAAGCCCTCAGAAAATGGAAAGATCTCCCATGCTCTTGGATAGGTAGGATCAATATAGTAAAAACAGCAATCCTGCCAAAAGCAATCTACAGATTCAATGCAATCCCCATTAAAATCCCAGCACAGTTCTTCACAGACCTTGAAAGAACAATAATCAATTTTGTATGGAAAAACAAAAGACCCAGGATAGCCAAAACAACCCTGTTCAACAAGGCAACGTCCGGAGGAATCACCATCCCTGACTTCAAGCTCTATTATAGAGCTATAGCCGTGAAAACAGCTTGGTATTGGTACAAAAATAGACACGTAGACCAATGGAATCAATTGAAAACCCTGATATTAACCCACACATAAATGAACATCTGATCTTTGACAAAGAAGCTAAAAATATACAATGGAAAAAAGAAAGCATCTTCAACAAATGGTGCTGGCATAACTGGATGTTGGCATGTAGAATAATGAGGATTGATCCATGTCTAGCCACACTGAACCTTTTAGAAGAGAAAATGGGTGGTACCCTTGAACGAATTGGTACAGGAGACAGCTTCCTGAATATAACACCAGTAGCACAGACAGTGAGATCAACAATTAATAAATGGGACCTCCTGAAACTGAGAAGTTTCTGTAAGGCAAAGGATACAGTCAGCAAGACAAAAAGGCAGCCCACAGAATGGGAAAAAAATATTCACTAGCCCCACATCTGACAGAGGGCTGATCTCCAAAATTTACAAAGAACTCAAGAAGCAAGGCTCCAAAACACCAAACGATCCAATTAAAAGGTGGGGTACAGAGCTAAATAGAGAATTCTCAATAGAGGAGGCTAAAAATGGCTGAGAGGCACTTGAGAAAGTGCTCAACATCCTTAGCCATCCAGGAAATGCAAATCAAACAACTCTGAGATACCATCTCACTCCTGTCAGAATGGCTAAAATCAAAAACACCAATGACAATTTATGCTGGAGAGGATGTAGTGAGAGGGAAACACTCCTCCACTGCTGGTGGGAGTGCCAACTTGTACAGCCACTGTGGAAATCAGTATGGAGATTCCTCAGAAAAATGGGAATAAACCTACCACAAGACCCAGCAACTCCACTCTTAGGCATATATCCAAAAGATGCCCATTCATACAATAAGGATGTCTGTTCCAGTATGTTCATAGCAGCATTATTTGTAATAGCCAGAACTTGGAAGCAACCTAGATGCCACTCAACCGAAGAGTGGATAGAGAAAATGTGGTACATCTACACATGGAATGTGTAGAAGAAAAAAAAAACAATGGAATTCTGAAATTTGCATGCAAATGGTTGGCACTAGAAGAAAGCATCCTGAGTGAGGTAGCCCAGTCACAAAAAGAGAAACATAGCATGTACTCTCTCATATATGAATTTTAGACATAGATCTGAGGAGTGCCAGCCTACAATCCCACAGCCAGAGAGTCTGGGGAACAGAACCTTCATTCAGTGGCTGATGGAAGAAGAGGCAGACTCCCAAGGCTAAGCACTGAGCTGAACTCAAGAAATCCAGTGACAGATGGATGACCAAACGCATTAAGACTGGACTGGTTTAACCCCCAGAAACAGCTGACCTGACAAGGGTTAGCTCTTGAATCCCAGACTGATGCCTGGGAATCCAGTATGGGACTAATCAAGACCCCCTGAATGTGGGTGTCAGTGAGGAGGCCTAGGTAATCTATTGAGCCTTGGGTAGTAGATCAGTATTTATCCCAGGTATACAAATGGACTTTGGACTCCCATCCAACAATAAGAGATGCATTCTCACCCTGAACTCTTGGGGGAGGGTCTAGGCACTGCCCTGGATGAAATGACAGACTATGGACACCCCCATGGAGGGCCTCACCCTCTCTGGGGAAATGAGGGGATATTGTGGGGGTTGATGGGAGAACATGGGAGGATGGGAGGGAAACGGGGAGGGACCTGGAATTGACATGTGTAGCAACCTTGTTCCTAATTTAAATTTAAAAATAAAAAAATAAAAAATAAGAAAAAATAAAAAAAGAGTATACAAACAAGGTAACATTAACAAAGGTATACAAACAAGGTAATAAGACATCCATGCCTAATGAAAATATGATATAAACAAAAACATAAATAAATGGTCTACTGGAAGGTGATGAATAAATGTGAAAAAATCAAGCAGATACTAGAGATAATGAATACTGTGGCAATGTGTGGTGTTAAATAAATTGCAAAAATGTATACCCTAAAGTTGAGATTTTGAATCAGTATTTGACACAAATGGGACATCTAAGGATGTCTTAATTTTTAGAAAATGACGTCTGGTTCTATATAACCTTCTTTCAAGGTGGCATAGGAAGGGTCCATTAGTTTTCCCAATTGTGTCTCTTTCAGCTTGTTATCCTAGGGTTACTTTTGCCAATAGACTTGCTATACTGATATCTAATACTACAAGAAATTTTACTTTGTTTTGTAAGATTGTCATTGGCATTAGATGATGATGGTAAGTAGGAGATTATTGTAGTGACGATGCCAAATATTATAATGTTGATGGTGATGATTATAGTGGCAGTATTGAAGACCATGATGAAGGTGATATTTATGATGATGATTATCTATAACCTTATACCAAGGGTTAGATCTTTATACTCACTAAAGTCTTGTCACAATCTCTTTATATTTAATGTGTGTATTGGTCAATAGGGCAAGAAACAATGGTTATTTTCTTCAAGCCTGGTAAGAATGGGAAAGCTGAATAGTTTGGATATGGTTTTTCTCCAGGGGCCCAAAGTTCAAGTACCAACTTTCCATCATTAGAGGATTGGTTCTTGGTGTTACAGTGTGGAAAGTGGTATTCTCTAGGTAGGATTGAGTATGGAGTGATAAGTGATGAAGGAGAATGCTGCCGTTTGAAGAGATAAAGTGTTTTCATGAGACTTTGGCTACCTCATATAAGAGTTAATTGTTGCAAAAGAAAATGGTTCTTGTTCCTGAGTCTCTCTAGTCTCCTGTGTCAGCATATGACCATTTTGACATTTGTTTATACAACTTATGTGAGGCTATCATAAACTGGGACTAACCCATTTACACTTTTGGTAATCAAAATTCTACCTCAACATATCTCTTGTCTTTATCTATTACACACCCTCAGATATTTTATTATAGCAGCAAAAAAAAAAAACTAAACCTGATATGTGTTGTTAAAATGTTTAGGTTTATCCAGTAAGGAGACACAGACAGCGACTCAACGATCCCACGTGGAGTTTATTGGTGGACGGGGAGGGAGAAGGGGGGTGAGAGGTAACCAACCCGTACAGAGCAGAGAGAGAGAGAGAGATGAGAGAGAGAGACAGAGTAAGAGCAAGAGAGCAAGAGAGGAAGAGAGTAAGAGAGAGTAAACGGGCAGGGGTCAGTCCCTTAAAGGGGTCCTTTGCACCTGCCTGGTTCTCATGGAACTCTGGGCTGGCCAGAGTGTTGCCTGAGCTCATCCTGCCAGGTAACAGGGCAGGCCAGAGTAATGCCTGAACCTTTCAATATGAGGCTGAACACACATCTATCCTCTTAAGGACCTCCTAAGACAGAGCTAAAATGGGAATTCAGATCACGCTGCTGCTGGTCCCTTAAGAGAAATAGCAATTGCATTCTAAAAGGACAGCAGATGCTAAAAATTTGTTTTATATATCATCTCCAGGTAGCAGGTTATATAGATATAAGTGTCAGAGTGAAGAATAGAATCTACTTGCTGTTGTCTCCTCCCTTTTGAGTTAATCCAATTGAAAAGGTTAATCACCTGGCTAGGGGACCACCCTTCAGGGAGGAGAAGCAATCTTACACCATGCTAACAAGACAGGAGAAACAATTATCTCCTTACTAAGATAATGCACTTTTAATACCAGAATTTTCCTCTAAGCCAATCAGTCCAGAGCTTTCATGAGTGTCTGTCAGGTTTGTCTACTCTACTGAGTTTTGATTCAGAAAAATCTTTTCCTTTTCCCTTCTCTTCTGTCTTTATCTTTCTGATTTTGGCTAGAACCTGGCTATGCTTCCTCTGGTATTTTTAGGGATTTTTTTTCTGAAGCTGCCCTTCCTACCATGTGGCTGCTTGTCCATCATCTGCTTGCCCTCCATGCCAGCTTAATGCAAATGGCATGGGTTTTTCTTGTCCCCATCTCCACCTTCCTCTTCATTGCAGCTGCAAAGATTTACAACTTGCTACATTGATTTTTAAGCAAATAATATTGTCCCACAGATTCCTTTGGATCTGTTCATAAATTCTTTTATTAACTATACTAAGAACTCTAAGGAGAAGCCTCTATTTTCCTAGTAACATGTAGTAACTTTTTCATGACTTCCCAAATTTCCAGTAACAGAAGGGAAAAACAATGTCAATCTACTCTTATGGGGCTTAGTCCTGAGCAAGTGATCAGTCATATTTTGGGGACATGTGAAGTCTATATTTTCTGATTATGATCTTCTAAATTTTGTCCTCATTCTATAAATTCTTGAGCTAAGATTTTTTGAAATTTCAAGTCTATCTAGTTTCTACTAGAATCAACCTGGTATTCATCCATATGCTTTCAGAGGCATGTGGGCTGAGTTAGGGATTAACTCAGAAGGAACTATAAACAGGGTGTATGTGACAAGATATCAATGACCTGCACATTCCTTTCCACAACATGGAATGTAGCAGTGTGACTGATATAGACTATGAAATATTCCTAGCTCTCCCTTTTGTCCCCTGTTATAACCACCTTTTTTCCCCTCAAATTATTTGTATTTGAGACTTCTAGTCATCTTCCTAAGTACAGAAACACAAAGGTAGGCATAATGACATCTTCCATAGGAACGGGTGCTTTTCAAAACTAACAGGGGCTGGGACAAAACACTACACTCTATAGGAAAAGTGCTGGACAGGCAATCATGAAGGTGTGAATTTGAATCTCCAGAAGCCATATGTAAGCTGGAAGTGGTTGTTCAGACACTGTAATCCCAGACCTCTTATGGGAAAATAGGAGGCAGAGAGAGCAGCATCTCAGAAGCTTCTGGGCCAGCTACTCTAGAATAGGCAATGAGGGAAGGGAGTATAAGCTAAATAAAGCAGAGACTAGTAATTGAAGTTCTCTGAGTCCCCTATGCCAGACACACACAGAGAGGAAAGAGAGAGAGAGAGAGAGAGAGAGAGAGAAATGAAAATGAAGAACAGAAGGAAGAGTAAATTGAAAAACAGCAGTCAGAGATTTGTGGCCTCTATCCCTAAAGTTTGAGTCCATAAATCTCACCTGGGGTCAAATAATTTATATTTTCAGGATACTTCTAGGCAAACCTACACTGTGTCCTGGTAGCAAAATTTAAGACAAGGGCCATCAGAGTGTTAAGAATCCTAGCTCCTCCCAGATCATAATAAATTATTTTCTCTCAGTTCTCACTGCTTCCACATCAAAGATATTCAGAGATTAATCTTGACTTATTGATACTTTTGTGTTCATGGTAATATAATAAACGCTGAAATGTCTATTGAAATCACAGATAACTGTATTACATAGATTTGCTACCTTGTAATACAACAGTGGCATATTACACTTGTTTTCTTCCTTTCGTCCTCACAGCAAATCAGTGATGAGTCTGTTGATCAGTAACCAGTCTAATTCAAAAACCTCAATCAAAAAATTCAGTCACTGACAAAGCTTATGGAAGAGCAGAGTTTGGATAAGTCTGTCTGCTGTTCCAGTACTCCTGCATTCCCCACTGAGCTCTGCTATTCAAATGTGTTCATTTGATAGCAGTGACAGGGGGTGAGGAGTGGAGGCCCTAGGAGACAGGTGCCTGTTAAACATCAGGAAGTGTCAATCAAGCAACTGATTGAATTTCTTTCCTTTTCCTGCTCAGAAAGAATGCATCTTCTGTGTTAAAAGTTTACGACTCATTGCTAAAAGAAAAAGAAATGCTACCCTCAGCTTCCCTGAAGTCTCAGAAACTATGGCTGTGACATCTGAGGATCTCTTAAAATTTAGTTTTAGCCCCAGCTGCACTTCCATCCCTGGAATAGAGCTGAAAGGCCCCTAAGGCAGCTGCTGTGGCCAGAGGAAGGACTATCAGCACCACCGTGGTGGAAGCCTGGATCTCCTGCTGTGCAGACTGCCTAGTCCCCAGCATGTGCTTGTTGTCATGGTAACAAGAGCACTGTTGTTACAGGTACTTTATTGTGACTGAGACATGTGTGAGTCAAATGATGAGGGGAATTAAAGAGGACCTGTAGCTGGCTCTGCAGAACCTGCAGGAGGGCTCTGAATCATGCAGTGCCCTAAGCAGGACTCAGAGAATTGGGAGGATCTGCGAAGTACAGGAATCTGAGTCAGATTGTCTAGAAAGAACCCCCATGTCGGTTTGCCTGGCAGGAAGCTTAAAGAGACTGCATGTAGGTGCCTAGCTCAAATTTGTCATTGGTTATCAGAAAGAAAACCTCCTCAACCACAGAAAAGTTTATATTGCTCCAACTTCTTCCTTATTCCACTATCAACTCTTTTCAATTTTTAGGTTAGGGTTCAAATTCTGAAAGAAATCCAGGCAGGTGAACCCCATGAATTCATGTGAACTGCAGAGGGTTAGAGAAAGACTCTGAATGACTTCCATGTTTTGAGTATGTGAAAGATGATCATCCCTGAAAAGTAGTTTTTAGAGGCTCCCTAGTAATAAAGGGTTATCTACCCAATACTTCTCAGTGGGATGTCAGAGTAAGATAAAGTTTACAGAATAACATGTGTGGGGTGATATCTTATACAAATAAAGCCTATCTGAAGGTCAGAGAATGGAGTTTGCCACTAGCTAGCCATAGAGGTCTGGAGGTCTGTACAGACAGGCAGGAAGTGAGGTAGTTGGGTGGAAACAGGATTAAGCAAGGAGAAACAGGAACTCACTGTCTTGTATGCTGAGATGTTAAGGAGGTAAGGTGTGGAAGTGACTTGTTCCTTTTCTGACGGTCAGACAGGCTTTCTTTGTACAAGCAAGATACCACCGCACATGGGTAGCTAGGTCCTAGGACTGCAGACTACCTCCTTAAAAGTTCCTGCTACTTGAAGGCAAGAGATGAGCCAAGACAACAGTGGCTTGATGAAGTGGAAAAGACTAAGAGTTGTCTTTCATTTCGCATTTTTCTCTAGCTTCTTATAAAAGTCAGGTATCCTATTTCTTCGGAGGCATTTCTCTGAAAGTTCTCTGGGCCTTCTCCTGTCATTCCACTCACTCTCACATTAAGCTATCTTGCCTAATGGAACTCTTCTCCAGAATTTTAACGGAGCCTTTCCTTCTCCTTGAGGGCCCCATCTATATTATTTGTCCATATGATGGTAGTGTACCATTATAATGCTTTCCCGCTCATGGCTCTCAGGGTCTTGAGGCGCCCTCCTAATAATATTCCTAAAGGGTGATTATGTACCAGCTCCTTTCCCAGCCAACGTGCTGTGCCTCTCCTTTGTTTGTTTAAAATTAAGAACTTTTAGGATTGATTTCACTACTGCTCCAGCAAGAGTATTAGCAGTGACTTAGACTTTTTAATTTTTTTTTGCTTTCTTGTTTTATATAATTCCATCATGTATACTAAACAACCTAACTCTTAAGATAATTGTAATGCCCTTGTCCTTCCTTGAATGCTTTTGTGAGATCCAACTTCTAGAGCTGAAGCAGATAACAATAAAGAACATGTACTTAGTGTTTACTTTAAGATAATCTCTTCACATATACATAATCATGTTTAACCTTTAGAATAATGTTTATGAGCTTGATTCTTTAATCATATGTATTTTACAAGTGAGAAAGCAAAGACATAATAGTTAGGTGGTCTGTGTAAATAAAAATTTGATAATAGTGAATGTGATGTGCTGGTCCTGGTAGATATCAGCAATGTCAGCTATAGCCTGGGGTAGTATGAGATCTGATCTTAAATGTAATAGGAGTTATAACACTGATATATACTTTTAGCCTAGGAAAAGTATGTTAGAAATTTCTAGGAGGAAACCAGAATTTGGGCTCTAGTCATTTTATTTTCTAGGTAATGGCTAGTGTTCATTCCCAAGCTTGTTTTTCTCCTTTCCCAAACATAATGCCTAGGAAGTAATACTTATATTAGATAGTGACTTTTATTTATCACAAGATATTCTTGATTTGAGAGTTACATGATGCAAATGAAAGTCTTTGCTACCTACTACAGGGCAGAACTGGCTGTCACCAGACATGTAGAAGCCCAGTGTATCCCAGTGAGGCTGTAGGGTATACATAGATTGACTTCTCCTTAGTTATATTTTCCTGATGCCCACAGCTGGTTGACCTCAAAAAACAGATAACTACTCAGACTATTATAATCATCCAATCTGGTGATCCCTTTATTAAATGAAACAGGTCCTATGCCTTTTCTGAATCTGCTGGTTAATAGAATAATCTCAAAACTATTAGCATTTAAAGAGGCATTAGATAAAGATATCCTGAATGGTCCCTTCTCTTGGCTCTTGGTGCTCATGGAACCCCAGCTTTAGCTAATTAGTCTGAAATGAATATTAAATGCACTGATCTCTATCAACCACATCATGGGAAGAGAGTTGTAAAGTCAGTTTGTTTGCAAACATTGTTTGCCTTATGCATCTAACCATTATTTTTTAAACCATCAGAAAGGCCCTGAAAATATTTCAGGAATTAAAACACACAGACGAGTGGCATGAGAAGAGTTTTTAGTTTCTTATAATATGCCCACATAAATACTGGATTTCCATGGTTTAGCCATATTTCCATGGGAACCAACAAGAGAAAAACAAAACATCTCTTTCCTTCCTTGTGTCTCCAATTTATTTGCAGTCACCTAGGCTCATCATATAGCACTGTGAGGAAGCATCTGCTCTGGGAATACAACTGTGCTTAGATTTTAAGACATTAATGACTGAATAAATAATTTCAACTCTAAATTCACATATCTTACTTTTAAGGATTCATTTATTGTTTAGTTTATGTGTATGGGTGCTTTGCCTGCACATATCTGTACACCATATATACACAGTACCCAAAGAGGCTAGAAGAAGGCATCAGATCCACTTGAACTGGGGTTATCTGGAAGAGTAGCCAGTAATTTTAATCACTAAGGCATCTCTCCAGATATGAATTTCATTAGTATCAATGAATATTTAGCATATCACTTATGTTAGAGGGCTACAAATGAATTATTACATCTAACTTAGTAAAATAATTTAACAAACCTTGCTTATGATTAATAATGAAGACTGGCACAAAAACTATAAAATGAGGCATTTATAAAGACATATTTCTTACTTGGCAATTAAGTGTCAAAATTATTGGAAGGAAAAAGAAACTGTTTTGGGGTTGTGGTAGTTTGAATAAAAATGGTTCCCATAGGTTAATAGGAAGGGGCACTATTAGGAAGTATGGCATTGTCGGAGTAAGTCTGGCCTTGTTGGATGTGTGTGGGCTTTGAGCTTTTGGATGTTCAAGCCTGGCCCAGTGTCACTCTCTCTTCCTGCTGCCTGTGGATCAAGATCTAGAACTCTAAGATACCTCTTCGCAATCACGTCTGCCTGTATGCAAACATGTTTCTTGTCATGATGATAATGGACTAAACATCTGAACTACAAGTAACTCCTGACTAAATGTTTGTAAGATTTGCTATGGTCATTGTATCTTTTCACAGCAATATAACCCTAAGACAAAGGTCATTTTTTATTAGTTTTTCTTTATAAGACAGCAAAAAGAATCATATAGTAACATATCACACAACTTGGTTTTGTGATTGTAGGAGGAAGTCTGATGCCGCCATTAAACATGTGACTTATTAGAGTCGCATACAGATGAGGTAATAAAAGGGCGGTTTACCACACCGCTAACCACACCCACTTTAGGCAGGACTAAAGACGTATACGGCTAGACGAAAAGACGTATATGTACGTAGGCGGAACTACGTCACTAGCCATGCCCACTTTGGGAATGGCTAGGGGGCGTTACGGGGGAAGGCATAAAAGACAGCACACAGGAAGTCTCGTTCTCTTTTCCTGGAGTTCAGCTTCCGGTCCGGCAGCTAACTGAGAACTGCTTGGCTCCTCTGGTGTCCGTTGAAGCCTACATGTGATAATAAAACATGAATTTGAATTTATGTTTTAGCTCTGATTTAGGATGTGTTCCTTAATCTCTTTGGAGTTCAGTATTTTTCTCTTCTATTTTCTATGTACCTATTATGTTTATCTATCATCTGTTATCTATCTACCTATCATCCATTAATATATCACCTATCAACCTCATATTTTTCTTCATTCATCTATATATGTCATCTACTTATAATATCTCTACTAATAAACAATCATTTATGCTATAATATATCTCTTGTCTATGATACATCTAGGTCCAAATACTAATGTTTTGATTCCATGAGATGAGAAAAAGCTTTTCAAATGAACAGTAACTCTTTTGGTATTTCATGATTCATTTAGTTTCTTGTTGGGATTTTTTTTGGTACCAAATATTAATGACTTTTCAAAGTGGGAGAAATAAACAATAATGTCACGAAGGCAGCAAACAGACAGCTTCTCATGGTGGGAAAGAAAGTAGGAGTGTAGGAAGTCTTGTGTTGGATAGCCTGGTAAACCTACATTTTACTTCACAATTGTGATGATATTTTACTTGTACAAATAAAGTCTATGTGAAGGTCAGACAATGGAGTTTGCCACTAGCTAAACATAGATGTCTGGAGTTCTATACATATAGACAGGAAGTACGTTAGCTGGGCAGAAGCAGCATATCAGCAGGGAGAAACAAGAACTCATTCTCTTGTCTGCTGTGATGCTAAGGAGGTAAGATGTGTCAGTGGTATGATCCTTCTGAATTAACATCAGTTCCCATAGCCAACAAATGCTTCACACATCCTAAATGACCCTTTCAGGCAGCCCACACCAAAGGGTTTGGTCCGTACTTGTCAGAGCAATTTACTTTTGCACCATTCAGCACAGACAATGCACTAGGGTTTGCATGACCTTTGCCTGTTGTCTAAATGATTGGGTAGACACTGCACAAATCACTGACACTTGGGTTGGCACCCAAGTGAGAAAGAATAACTGGACAACATCAGTCCTGCCTTTGTAGCACACCCACATGAGAGTTGCCCAATCATCCCTTATCATGGTACTCCAGATTTGCCCCGATCTTAAGAAGCTCCTCCAAAATGAGGGTATGAACCTTTGTAGATGCAGATATAAGTGCTGTCCAGTTATCCAGATCTTCCAGGTTGCAGTTGGCTCCATTTCTTAATCAGTTCTTTCACTTTTTCCACATTGTTCTGTTCAGCAGTTATCATCGGGGAATCTGGCCTCATCCACATCTTTGTATGTCTCCAGAGGAGCTTCTTCCATGCAATAACACACTCTCTGATATCAGAACTGACATATTCACAGGAATCTATAACTGACTTTATAACCATGTCACAACCTGGCCAGAGACAGTGCCTTGGACTTGGCAAAAGTGGCTTGCTGTGCTGCAGACCTTGTCAAAGGACACAGCACAGAGAATACACAGCTGCAAGTGTCATAGCTATACCATGGCCTTCTAGCTCAATTGGTAGAACATGAGTGTTGGGGAAGTCCTGTGTATATGTCAATAAAGCACTGTTGGCCAATAGGGAAGTAAGATAGGTGGGACTAGGAGTCTAGGAGGACTCTGGGTAGGAGAAAAACAGGGAGTCAAGATGTAACCGCCATTGGGATAAGAAGCCCTGAAACTTCTCCGGTAAGAGAAATACTTAGATTAACAATTATGAGGTAAATACTTAAGTCAGAGCTAGCCAGTATAAAGCAAGCAAGGCCAACAGCTTCATAATTAATATAGCCTCCTGTGTGTTCATTTGGGACTGATGTGGCTCTGGAACAGGCTGGCGGGAAGGCTTCTCTTTACACATGAGACTCTTAATCTCAGGGTCATGGTTTGTGCCCCACATTGGGTGCCAAAATGTAAAGAGTTCTCAATTGGTCTAAGTAATAAAAACCCAAAGTTAGATATAGAGGATAATGTTTAGCATCTCAGCAGAAAAGAGAGCCAGTTTCTGTTTCTCATTGCTTGCATCCTGTTTCTGCCCAGCTACCTCACTTTCTGTCTGTCTGTACAGATCTCCAGAACTCTATGGCTATCTAGTGGCAAGCTCCATTCTCTGACCTTCAGACAGGCTTCATTTGTACAAGCAAGATATCATAACCATCTCTGTTATTTAAGTTTGTACCCATGTGTCAAAGTATACTCCCAGCTTGCTACTATTAGGAGGTAGTATGACCATTAGCACATGGAACTTGAGAAGAGATATTTCGGTCTTCAACTGTGTGACACTTGAGGAAGCTGGTCCACCTGATCCTTTCAATTCTCTCTTCTTGCTCTCTGGCCATGAAATAAGCAGGGTTTTTTGGTCTGATTCTTTCTTACTGGCCTGAAATTTGTAAAATTATTGGCTAACTTCTCCTTTCTATATATAAGTTGGTTATTTCAGATGTTTGTTTTAGTGACAGAAATCTGGATACCTTAACCAGAAACTTAGGCATGATTCTTGATTTTTGTTGCAAATAGCCAAGGTAATGTTAGCCAATCAAGAATCAGGTTCATATGTATGTTAGATACTTCCTTGGAATGATTCTTCAAAAGTAGACACATACTGAACATAATAGAAACAATTTTCACTTCTCCAATTTGTGAGAGTGTTGTTCTTTTACATCATACCAATATATGGAATCATCTGCCTTGACTTTTAGCAATTGAGATCTCATTATGATTTTAATTCAAATTTTCCAAATAAGTAAATAATTTATATGAAGTGCATGAGAAAATATATGCCCAAGAGAAATAAAAGCATATGTCCAAAGAAATTACACACATAGATAGATAGATAGATAGATAGATAGATAGATAGATAGATAGATAATGAATACAGAGAGAGAGAAGGGGACATGCAAAGCAAGAATATAATAGATGCCAAAAGAAATTGAGCTGGTAGCTAGCTTTAGCGTTATAGAAATATAAGAATAGGCTTCAGGGTGGATAAACACTCAGATAATCTCTGATTGGCTAAAACCTCTGTTCTGTCATGAGGTTCTTAATATCATTTAAACAGGGGTCATTGTCTTCATTTTTAACATGACCTACAAATTATGCCAGTGGTCCTAAGTGTACAAGTGACAGGAATAGTCACATGGGAACATCCTAGAGTTTGGATATATTCCATGTCTTCAAGTAATGTATATGTTAAACTTCATTGAGCTATGTGTACATGATTTGTATACTTTACTACATGTAACTCATAAATAAATAACTGTTGAAAAACCGTGAAAGAATAAATAGGGCATAGCTCAAGTGCAGAAAGTTGGTCTCACCTGAATCTCCAGAGCCTCTTCTGTATAGGTGAAATATTCTTATTACCCATTAGTAGAAGAATATATTCATATAATGGACTACAAAGAGCAATGAGCCTCTATGACTCCAGAGCTGTGGGAAGGTGAATATGAAACGCACACCAAGTTTCTACTCTGTATTAAACACAGCAGAATGTTAAATCATTACATCTACATCCTGACTTTTCACAATAGCTATCAGTGGGCTTTTTCTACAGACAAGAAATAGGAAACTTAGAGGTGTTTCATTTACTTGTCTAATGACAACAAGTAAGTAATAAAGTAGAATTTCAAACCCAGATTATCCTTTCTTCAGTATTATGCATGGCATCTGAACTTATTAAATGAACAGAGACAGATAAACTTCCTATACCATAATTAGGGAGATAAAAAAATCCTACCATGTTCCAATATGACATAATTAAATTATTCATTTCAGATACTAAATGGTAAGTACCTTGCTTTCACAGGTATGTGGTGCCTTCCCCAGGTATAAGATTCGATTGTATCCAGTGAACAGAACTGCAGGAATTAGTGCTGGAAATACAATTACCTACCTCTAGTATTTGACTCAAGGACTTGCTTCAGTCTCTGATTCTACAGCTTGCCAATGGGCCGTAAGAAATAGGCATTGTTATGTGACCTTCAGAACATGACAGATGAGTAGCAAAACAAATGATGCATTTAATAGGCTTAGATACACAGGGCCTTCCCCTGCTTCGGCACTGAGGTCTTATTTATGGCTTGGTCTTAACTGAGTTTCTTTGTAAGGAAGCTGTGAAAAGCCATTATGGTCAAAACCTTTCACAGGATTTATTATTAAGATACTTTGAAATTTTCTATGTAGAAAACAGAAGCTTAAAATTATTGTGTCTATTATGGGGAATTCAAAAAATAAAAATATTCCACTTAAGACAGATTTTGTTAATTTTTGACACAGAAAATAAAAATGGAAAGCAAGCAGTCCTTAATCTGGTTTAAGAATACATGAATAAGTAGGAATTCATTCCAGCTTTACCTGATTTTTATCTAATGGATATGTTTATTGGGCATCTTCATTTTATGAAAACTGGATGAATAAGGAATACATCTGGACTTTTGTGCTTTAAGAGGAGAGTAGGTAATATTGAATAGCATGGTTCATAATAACAAATGGAATGGAATCTTTCTGAAATATAGTACCCAACCCCCAAAAGAACAAAGAGTGTTGGAAGGTGTGTAAGTCTATACCTTTCATCTTCCTCAGGAAAAATGAAAGTCTTCTAGATTATTTTAGGGGTTGTATAAGCATATCTTGTACCTAAGTAGACTCAACTCTGGAAGATGGATGCCATAATCAGGAAAGCTAGTCTGAGATTTAAAAAAAAATGAAACTGGGGGAATCATTTGATTTTAATTTGGTAACTTAAGGATCAAATCCAGTTATAAAAGATCATTACTTGTATCCTAGGCTTCAAGTGTAACAATTGCCTCACACATCTAAACACAAGGCTTCTTTTGTCTGTTCAATCTCTTCTGTCCTACAGTTCATATGAACTGTCCTTGCAAATGACATGTGCACTATACTAAGCAGACAGAGTCATTGAGTACTACAGTATAAGATCCTACACTATGACACAAAAGACTTCTGTTCTCTGTCTTAGCTGGTATCTTAGTTAGGGATTTTATTGCTATGAAAAGCATGGCAGCTCTTACAAATGAAAACATTCAATGGGGTGACTCACTTACAGTTTTAGAGGTTCAGTCCATTGTCATCACAGCTGGGATCATGGCAGCATGCAAGCAGACATAGAATCTTACATCTTGCAGGCATCAGGAAGTTAACTGAGACACTGGAAGGTAGGGGTGTTCTTCTGTATGCTGTGAATACATGTTTCCCTTATTGGTTGATGAATAAAGCTGTTTCGGGTCATCAGACAGGTGGGATATAGCCAGGGAGGAAGTACAGGTGGGGCTACCAGACTGGGAGAATTCTGGGAAGAGGAACTCAAAGAGTGAGTTGCCAGTGAGACACCATGTAGCTACCCAGAAGGAAGGATTCCCAGGCATTCTCTGGTAAGCCAAGACTACATGGACATGCATGGATTAATAGAAATGAGTTAATAATTAAGAGAAAGATAGCCAATAAGAAGCCTGGGCCATTAGCCAAACAGTTTACAATTAATATAAACCTCTGTGTGTTTATTTGGGACTAAATGGCTGAAGGACCCAGAAGGACAGAAACTTCCATCTTCATGTGGTCCCCGAACATTTGGCAAGAATTTCCATGTAAAACCTGACAAAAGCTTAAAAAAAGGTGCTGAACACATAGAAATAGTGCCATAATGGGCTTCCTAGTCTCACAATCTCACGTAGGCCATGGTGCAGAGACACTGTGGCATTTGGGCTTAAGCCACAGTATGCAGAGGCTGTCTCTAAGCCACACAGTATGCTTAATGGCAGATTTAGCTTTTACCCATACAGACAAGAATGATTTATGGGCACTATGCTACAAGCTACTTGATGGAGGCATAGCCCAGAATCCAGGTGGTGAGTACAGCTCACAGACCTGTCAGTTAACAAACCCCAGCCATGTTGGAGCCAGTTTAACTATGCTGTTTAGCAGATTAAAGACTCAGACTCATAGCTACAAAAAGATGGAGATATACAATGAAGACTTATTCGAAGGAAAGAAACATTTAAATGGCATACATGTGTTTAAAAATATACATAGGCTAGAAAAAAAAGAAAAATGATAGAAAAACTCCTTAGAAGAAATAGAATAGCTGGGAGTGGTGGCACATGCCTTTAATCCCAGCACTCCAGAGACAGAAGCAGTCGGATCTCTGTGATTTCGAGGCCAGCCTGGTCTAAAGAGTAAGTTTCAGGGCAGACAAAGATAAACTAAGAAACCCTGTCCCAAAAAGCCAACAAATAAAAACAAAAGAAATAGAATAATAAAAAGGTCATGTAAAAATGAATGATACACATATAGTATGGGTACTTTATGTTATTGTATGATCTTTGAATTATATGATTGCTGATCAAAGAGCAAAAGCTACTAAAAGACATTTCATTATAAATGCTGCTGGGTTAATCCAATATATATAAATATTAAAAATTCCTTGACTTCCAAATTTAAGTCTAAGAACTTGTAACTTTGGAAAAGAGGTTCTGCTTTTGCTTCAACAAAAGATGAAAAGCTATGGATTCCTTTCAGACTAAACTGGTTTGTTCAAGCAAGAACCCTGAAGCAATGAACCAGGTGATCCAACATCCAAAACAGCTGAAACCTTGCAGCATCACAGACCGTCACAGCCAGGATTTGCCTAGGGTTCTGGGTTTCCTCAGGATCCCTTTGGTATTGGCAGTATCCACAAACAGTAGGAAGGAGTTTGGAGAGAATGACACTCACATTCTTAAATATTGATTTTAAATATTTGTTTCATTTAAATTGGGTTGATTATAAATGGTTAATGACCACAGTCAATCTCTTTTTAAAGAAAGAAAGGAATATGATATAGAAATGAATACTTTGCATTGGTACGGATTTTGATTTATTGATTCAAATATAAGCTTAATTTTGTTATATGTATTTTTCTACTCTTTTTTAGGTATTGTGTTTAAAATACAGATCTTTTAAAATGCAATGTATGATAAAATATAGATTATAGTTAATCACCTATAATAGTCAAAACTTACAGTTATATTAGCTAGGTTTTCTAGATATACAGAGATTTCAAATGGATATTTATCCTTCAAAATCTCTCAAATATCTACAGAATATCGCATTTAAAATGGTTTATTAGGGTTTATCATGACAATAAGATACATCTGCTTCTGGCAACACCAATTATGTCAGAGAGGATAATGAGCATCAAAGAATCTAATTATGGGGTTTACCTTCAATTTGGTAAGCATAGCCATTTAGACAAGAAACTGCTCTTGGCTACACTGCTGGACAGGACACTGTCCAATCTGGACAAGCAGCTTACAAATAAAAGTGACTGCTGAACTTGCCAAGACACAGGATGATCCTTCAGGGTTCCCGCTTTACAAAAGAAACCAAGTGACAAACTTTGCCAATACAAAACTGCTTTTTATATATAATTTTACTATGTTAAAGTTAAAACTTTCCTTTTTATTTAGACAGAAAAGGGGAGATGATGGGAGTTGTTGTTAATATGCTGTGAATATATGGTTCTCTTATTGATTGATGAATAAAATTGTTTTAGCCAATGGACAGGTAGGATGTAGTCAGGAAGAAAGTATAGGCAGGGCTACCAGACTAGGAGAATTTTGGGAAGAAGAACTCAGAGAATGAGTCTTGAGTGAGGTACCTTGTAGCTACCAGGAAGGTAGTCTCTTGTAAGCCAGGACTACATGGAAATACATAGATTAATAGAAATGGGATGATAATTAAGATTGAGCTAGCCAATAAGTAGCCTGAGTCATTGGTCAAACAGTTTATAATTAGTATAATATAATTAATACATAATTAATAATATAATTAATATGGCAGAGGAACTGGGCAGGACAGAAAATTCTATCTTCAAGTGGGTGGCTTCCAGAGCATAAGAAACCTCAAAACCAATCCCCACAGTGACACAATTCCTCAAACAAGGCCATACTCATTCCAACAAAGCTACCCTTCCTAATAGTGCCACTCCCTATGAGATTATTATGCCAATTACATCCAAACTTCTCCAGCTGCAATAGACAGTGATGTTATAATCTAGAAAAGAATACTTGACAAATTCATGTATATTCATTGGCTGGAGGATAATTTCTCCATACCATTCCAGACTCACATTTCTATACATAGAATATCAGTCAACAGCCATAGCATGAAAAGCATGGTATCTTTTACAATCTCTCATCTCAGTTTCAAATTAAATATTTAGACCAATTCATCAAATGAATGATATGAGTAGTTTATTATTACTGTATTTTCAATTCATTGCTATCAAACCCAGAAAAATACTCCCAACTCTCTGTCATTTCCATTCTTCCATAGCCATCCTTTGACTCTCTATTTTCAAGATCACTCCTTATTTATAAATTTTTATTTAAATTAGGAACAATTTTGTTTTACATATCAATAAAGTTCCCTCTCCCTCCCATCCTCCAATGCCCCACACTGACAATCCCACCCCACTACCACACCACATCCATGCCCCAGGGAGGGTGAGGCCTTCCATGGTGGATCATCAACTTCTGTCACATCATTTGGGGCACTCTTTACTAGAACTATTAGCCCTGGAAAATTCTCTTTAAGTTCTTATAATCTATCATTGAAAACCTGGTAGCCTCCTGTCACACAAATGTAACTAAACACAATATTATCACATTTACTAAACCTCTATTGCGAACTTGCTAAATATTTGGTATTTTACATACATATGTGTATATTGCATATTTGTATATAAATTATAAAGATTTACAAATATACATGTAAGTATTTACAATAAATCTAAATATATATAAATTAAAATATATATAAAATCTACAAATATTTAATTTATAAATTTATATATATAATACAAATAGAGAGATTTTGGTGTCTATATGCAATTCAATTAAAAATAAATATAGCACTCTGTAGAAATCAATGTCATATTGAATAATTCTTTGATTTAGTATTCTCATATAAAACTAACATGTTAGAACCAAATGAAGTACCCAACACAAAGCATTTATATTGATGCAAAATCATAGAAAAATTTTCCCAAGTAAACAATATTTAATACATTCCCTGAAGTGACTACCCTTTTTTTCTTTGGTACCCAATATCATTTTATTGGATACAATATAATTCCTTGTTTCACTTTTAATCCTGTATTTTTTTAATCTAAGCCCAAAAGACTAACATTAAATGTTGGTTCTTTGTAAGCAATACAAAAAGGAAATTTTCAGAAAGTATAACAGAAAATTATTTTAGGCCTCTGTGCTGGAAAAATGATGAGACCTTTGAAATAACATGTGGGGGGCAGGCAGTCAGAGAGCCTGGATGGAGTCCCTCTGAATTCAGGGGAAGTAATTAAGAAACTGGATTTTTTTAAGGCACTGACAAATAAAACAAGCAAACAAACCAAGACCAGCCAAGAATATGTCGAGCACAGGACTGTTTTAGCATCATTCTGCACATTCTTTGAAGTGGCAACAGTTGACTGTTTCACACTTAAGGCAATTAGACATACTTCTAGCTGTAAGTGAAGCCTGATGAGCATCCTTCTCCCTGGTCCCCCTTGAATGGTGCTTGCTAAATTAACAAGCCATGTCTGTCACCACATACTTAGTATGGTCTATGGAATTTTATGCTGGTTTAACTGTTATTTAATGATAATACAGCCCCCAAGCAGAGTATACTCTTCCTGTAAACTAAGAATCACACTGAATATTTTCAGAGCATTATCAAATTTAATCCTCAGGGAAGTTCTGTGAGGTGATCCATATTAGGATCTCAATTTTACAGATGAACAAAGAGGAATATAGCACTTAAACACCTTACTAGACTAAATGAACAATGGAGCAATGCCAAATGAGGTCATAAACCAGCTTTTCTCAGGCCGAGGAAGCACCTTTATGTAACAGCCATATTCTCCAGAGCAGACACTCAGAGAAGCTTAAACACGCAGATTTCAACTGAAAATGTGTAATAAACAAAGTCTTCATGAAAGACAGTCTCTACACCCATAAAAGGCTCTGTATTCTCTGTCCACTGTGAGCTTCATGGAGGAGAGAATTCCTTCATCCCTTCTCAGCTATTGGACTATTGGTCTTGCCCTTAAACCTTGCAGTTGTACATACTCTTCAAAGCACTAAGTTCAACCTTTAAGGGATTATAAAAGAAGAGCTGACCAAAACTAATCTCCACTTCTCTAACTGCATTAAGGGACCCAATTTAAGTGGATTGAGGTGTCAAAATTCATCATAACAATTCACCTCAGAAAGGGCTTTAAATGTCAATTTATCTTTGCAGTGAAAGTTCCTTGGAGCAGAAATTGAGAGAACATATCCCAGTGCAATAACCTCCTTTGCCACCAAACCACTGTTAATGCCTCCTCATTTCACAGACACTACAGAGAAAAATTAATTCTACAGTCAGCAAGCATGCCAACTTTCCTCTCCAAAGCTGTTACCAGTTGAGGTGGACTGCCACCATGAAGTGTTGCACACTAGGTGTCTTAAACTACAGAAATCGATTTTCTCATAACAGTGCAGGCCAGATTTCTAAGATCAAGGTATCAGCAGAGTTGATTCCTTACCAAGCCTTTCTCCCTGTGTCTCCTGAGCTATTCTTCAGTTTTGTGGTGTCTGTGTCCTAAGTGCCTCTTTCCGTGTCAACAATCACGCTGATGTGAAATGATCTCCTCTTACCATGTTAGCTCTGTAAAATACTTAACCCCACCTGGTATCACAATCTAAGGTACCAGGGCTTTGAGATCCAACTTAGAAGTTGAAGGCAACAAAACCCATCTCACAACATCACTCAGGTATAATCACTCCTATTTGCCCACTTTTTTAGTTTTAAATTCCAGTGGGGCTGTAAGTTCCACCTCCTATTTACAGCCTGCTTTTGTCATTCAATAGTCCTCCTTGCCAGTCACTAACCCAACCCAAGTCATGGGATGAAACATGTAGCTCTGTGCCCCAAGCCTATGGGCTGAGTCCAAACAATAGGAAATACCCAAAGCCACAGGATGAAATGCAGTGTAATTTCCCTTGGGAGAGCAGTGCCTTATGTTCCTGTTTGTGGAACACACATCTACAAGGCTGTACCCCAGAGGTCAGTGAAGAGATAGTTTTAAAACCAGGAAATGTGAGTTTGCGAATAAGTCAAGCTGAAAAGCAAAGCAAACACACATGCAAATACACACACACACACACACACACACACACACAGAGGTGATGTGCACAGCACAAAATTGGATCAATCTATAACTAAGATAAAAACATCCCAATGTATTTTCCATCAGTTAAACCAATAATATTATTTTTGGTGTAATCATGTAGAGTCTAGATGTATAACATTTAACAGGAAGGATTCTAGCCAAGGTGAAGACATGGAATGAAAGGAACAGGGAAAGCTAGGAATGTTCTTCAAAAGTTAGTTAGGGAAGTGTCCTTATGTTGTCAATAGTTTCTGCCATCAAGTTTGAGTTTTGGTGTCATGATTCTAAGAGGGAAGATTCCTTTATTAATTCACCAGACATCAATTAAATAAAAGCATTGACATAGTGTGCACTCTCAATGCATTTAATAGATCATAGTGCTGTACTAGGTGTCACTTCCAATTCCATTTCATTTATGGCAAATTAGTAAATTGAGATAAGACAACAGAAGTGTTCATGTCACAGAAACTGACAGTTATTATAAATCAGGGCATAATTTATTGTTTTGAGGATTGTCTAAACTTAAGAATGTGATCAAATAGTATCAAAATTAAGATTAAATATGATTTCTTATGCAATGCAGTGCAAATCCACAAAAATTTGAAAATGTTTATGACAGTTTTGATAGTCTTTATTATTATTATTATTACTTCATAGTTCTCATACTTCTTTGAAAAGTGAATTCACAAGTAACATGTGACCCAAAAAATTCACTCTTGGAGATTTGTTGAAGATATAAAGACTTATGTGCATGCAAAACCCTGAACATGAAAATATGAATGTTTATTATGAATTTATTCTTGACATCTCAAATCTGGAAGCAACCTAACAGTCCTTCAGTAGGTGAATGACTGAACCAACTGTCTAGCACCCCAATCATGGAAGATTATACAACAAATAGCACAAACACGTGGTACAATCAACAAACTGCAAGATCCTTCAGAGAATGATGATGAGTGAAAAGCCAATAACACAGTGTGTGCTCTGTTTAAGAACAGCAAATGTAGATTTGGATATGTAGAAATGTAGATTTCTGCTAATGAGGATGTAAGCATGGGAGAAAGTGGCTGTAGCTTTTAAAGGAGAGCAAGTATATCTTTAGAATATTGGAAGTGTTCTGTTTCTTTCCAAAGTTCATGTAGGTGGCATTAAAGTAAAAAAGTCTTTTTTAATTATTAGAAATTGCATTTGTAATTCATGGTGTGTGTGTGCATATGTATTTGTTGAGTTTACTTATCTTATGGGAGGCAGAATATGATGTTTTGTTCATTGAGATAGTATATTCTGCTCAACTTGGAGCTCAAATACTTGGCCTGGCTAGTAGTCAAGAATTCCCTTCTCTCTGTCCTCCATAGGACTGGAAATATAGATCCATGCAAAATTAGTCTTGGGAGTATGTTGGAAGTGGAACTTGAACTTGGATCCTCATGGTTGTGCAGAAAGTGCTACTACAAATCTCTGAAGCTCTAAAGAAAAGTATCAAATATGTGGTCATTAGGTCTCAAATCAAGGACAGACAGACAACTAATGTGCTTATTAACATATCAAAATGGACACTGGCCATCACTCTCTCAGTAACACCTATAATTGGCATACCCTGGGTCATTACCATACACTCTCTGGGATGGATCCCTTCCTCAGCTCTTCAGATCTCTATATAACACAGCCATTTTGGCTATGCCACTCTTTTGGTCCCCTATTCTCTTGGTCCCAGGCTCTTCTCTTGGCCTCCTGGACTCTTGGGCTTTCTGCTCTCCCTCCCCACTTCTCTTTCTTCTCTCATGGCCCACCTGCTTAGTCTGCCAGCAAGGTCCTGTCTGAACTCTCCCAGATACTTCCTCTTCATTTGCTGTTCCACATATCTAAAATAAACCTCCATACTTTAGGAGTAGTTGTGTCCTGTTTATTTCTTTTTTCATTCATGTGGTACTGAAATGACAGGAGTAGCATAAATGGTTTCACTTCTAAGAGACTCAGTCAATCAGAACCAAACTGTTGACTTGATTCTCCCAAGATATGTACTGATCAATTGTTTCTGCTGGCTTTTGCCAACCCCCCAAGATTGATTCCAAATTCTGGAGTCCGAATATTCAGAATCTTTAGAGTGCTACTTCTCCCCCCCCAACTTGTTCTAATCATTTATCTCTCCTTCTCTACTTTATAAGTGTCTCTCCAACTCCTAGAGCCTTCTATACCCTAGGTCTACCTGGTTAGGCATTTGTCTCCTATCTCCCAGCACTGGCCTGATACACCCATCTCAGTATCTCTCTATGTTCAGATGGGCACATCTCACTAAAGACACTTATCATCGCCCTTTTCCCAAAAATCTCAGCTACTTTTTCTCACCTCCCCCTAGGAACTGCCATCCATCCTGGGACCAATTATGACTCTGTTCTCTGTCTCTCAGCTCCATCTTGGAGATTATAGGAATTCCCTATGGTGGAATTTTTTTCTTTTTCTTTCCCTTCTCCTCAGAACACAAACAACTTGGCCTCACTCACCAAACTTTGGCACACTTGATTTTCAAATTCTCTCATATGTTAACTATATCTGCCAGTGCACAAACAAATGATCCTGAAAACCCTTGTATCTAAATCTGCCCTGATTCATACTTTCAAAAGCCTCTTATCTCTAAGTTTCCTCTATTGCACTCTTAAAAATCTTTTATCTCTATGACTTCTTTGGTCTTAAAAAAAAAGGAAAAAAAAAGGAAGGAAAATCTCATAAGACAATGCAGTGAAATCTAAAGATTTGTAAGTTCACTGGGTTTGGTTAAAAATATCTATAAGATCTATAAAAGGGTTTTTTGAGTTCATTTTTTATTTTAATTTTAAATAGCTTGTTTTACATGTCAATCCCAGTTCCCTCTCCCTCCCCTCCTCCTGCACCTCCTACCATCCCCCCTATCCTCCCACCCTATTGCCAATTCCTTCCACATAGGGGATATCTAGAGTCTATCATTTCATTCAGGGTAGGGTCCAGGCACTTCCCTAACAGTCCAGGCAGAGATAGCAACCCTCTTTGTCTTATGGATACACAATATCTGTTAGTATTGGAGGGATAAACACTGATCCACTCCTCAGGACCCCATAGGTAGCCCAGGCCTCTTCATTGACTCTCACATTCAGGGGGTCTGGATCGGTCCCATGCTGGCCTCCCAGCTATCTGTCTGGGGTCCAAGAGCTCTCCCCTGTTCGGATCAGCTGTCTCTGCTGGTTTTGCCAGCCCATTCTTTGCCAATTTGCTCTTCGCTCCTCTCTCTCTGTCGCTGGGTTCCTTGGGTTCTGTTCAGTATTTAACTGTAGATATTTGCCTCTGCTTCCATCAGTCACTGGATGAAGGCTCCAGGATGGTTATAGACATCAAGTTCACTATCAGGAATAGGCATTCGAGGTGGTCTCTACACTATTGCTTAGCTTGCCAACTGGTGTCATCCGTTTAGATCACTAGAGGTCACAATGGTGCCTGATCTGTCTTCTAACCTATGATTCCCTCTTCCCCCTATCCTATCCCCCCCAGTCGACCTTCCTGTTCCTCCATGTCCTACTGTCTCTTCCACTTCTCCCCTTCTCTATTTCCCAGGTCCCCCTCCCCCCCAGCCCTCGACGTGTTCCCCATCTGTTCAGAGGATCTTGCCTCATTTCTCTTCTCTTGGGTACCATGTATATCTTTTAGGTTCTTTCCTGTTTCTCAGACTCTCTGTCAGTGGAAGTGCAGACTGGCACTCTCCTGATCCATGTTTAAAATCCATATATGAGTGAGTACATACCATGTTTGTCTTTTTGCGACTGGGTTACCTCACTCAGGATGGTTTCTTCCAATGCTATCCATTTACCTGCGAATTTCAAGACTCCATTGTTTTTTTCTGCTTAGTAATACTCCATTGTGTAAATGTACCACATTTTCTCTATCCACTGTTCAGTTGAGGGGCATCTAGGTTGCTTCCAGGTTCTGGCTATTACAAATAATGCTGCTATGAACATAGTGGAGAAGATGCCCTTGTATGATTTTGACTCCTTTGGATATATTCCTAAGAGTGGAATTGTATACAGTCTTCTGCCTGCATGCCAGCGGAAGGCACCAGATCTCATTCAAGGTTGTTGTGAGTCACCATATCGTTGCTGGGAATTGATCTCAGGACCTCTGGAAGAACAGTCAGTGCTCTGAACTGCTGAGTCATCTCTCAAGCTCCCTATAAAATATTTTTTGCTTAAAATTTATAACAAAAGACTTGGGAATAACATATATATACATAGGTTATATTAATTTACTACAACTTGTATATATGTGACTTAAAATATACATTATATATAACTTGGATTCAACAATTTAAATATATATATATATATATATATATATATATATATATATATATATATCTACAAAGCCAGCAAAACAGGTAAGCCTTCTTCTCTGGGTACTCTCCTACTCCCCTAGGTGAGATTCCCATCTGCTGCCATCTCTTCCCTCCGCACCCTCCAGCCCATTGCCATGTCCCTACCCCCAACTCAGCCAGCCATCCCCTGTTCAAATTCAGGCCACATCAGCAAAAAGAACAGGTAGGTGAACTCAGGTGAAGACTCACAGCTGAACTAGAGGCCATGCCAGGCACCAGAACAACAGGAGGCCACCGGCCCATGAATCTCCTCCATTCTTGGTATTCCCTCACACACACACACTGTCCCCAAACCCCACACCACTCCTCTTGACTGTGCTCCAGCTCCAAACTCGGCCAGAGGACCCCTGATTGATCAAAGGCCATGCCAGCCTTCAGAAGTTCAGACAGGCCATCCACCCGTAGACCTCCACTCTCTCAGTGCCCCCTAAATATTGCACATGTATCACAAATTGAATATGTCAAAAATTTGGTGGAGGGTTGTCTTCTTACTAAACTGTGCTTAGATGGTTTAATTTATCTTTACAAAGAGAAGTAAAGGAGGAAAAAGAGAGGGAGGAGGAAACAATGACTCCAAGCACAAACAAAAATATTCAATAAATATTTCTTACTTTATGAAAAAATGAATGCAAATAGCTATGATCATGGACTTTCATAAAAAGTCTAAAATGGCAAGCTATCTACAGGTGAGCTTTAAAACATGTATGAGCTTTAAATAAACAAAGTTTCCTATGTTGCAATACCAAAAGCATGATCCCAAAGGAAATAATCAAAAATTCATGGCTATTAAAACATACTGAGAATCATAAAGCAAACCGTAGAATATAAGAAAATCCTACGGATCATAAAAATGATATAAGACTTAAAGATCAACATATAAAGAGAATTTAAAAATTAATAAAAAAACTAAACTACATAAGGGTCGAGGGTTACTTCTCTCATGTGTGCCAGACCTCACATTTGGTCCAGTACCAGGAAAAGTAAGAAAGAGACATAAAGGCAGAAAGAAGGGGTGACTGGGAAAAGAGAGAATATCTAGTAACTTAGTAAATATTTCCCAAATATTTGAATAATTCTTCAAGTAATACATGAATTCCTGGGTTAGTGAGATGGTTTATTGGCAAAAAAGCCTGATAACCTAAGTTCCAGGCCAAGAACCCGTGTAAAACTCTAAAGAGGGACACGATTCCACAAAATTGTCCTCTTCCCTCCACACGTACACTGTGGCAATACTATCACAGATACATCATACAAACACAAATAACAATAATAATAAAATTACAGAGTAAGCTCAAGAAAAGCACTCAAAATTATTAACCTTTGAATTTCAATTTTTACTAGAATGTAAAATTTTAGTAAATTCTTCAAATAACAAAAATTAAAATTACAAGGAGATACTACTATCCAACCATAAAGAAGAGAGAAGAAAGAAAGAAAAAGAAAACCCACCCTAGAAATTATGCTGAAAAGAAATACAAAGAAATCGGAGCTTAGATATTACTGACAGTAATAGCAAATGGCAAAGCAACTTTGGCAGTTTTGGCAGTTTCCTCAATCACTGCACACAGAAGTCCCACAGAATCTGGCCATGCCACGCATGATATTTGCCCATGGACAGAAAAGCACAGATCCAGATGAAAACTTGTAGAAGGCTTTACCCAGAGACACGGATGAACCTCCTGCCTGGCAAAAGAATTCAATTAACAAGAGCACTTGCTCTCTGCTTTAATTTATATAAAATTCAGTATAATACAATTCATCTAAAGCTAGAAAACACAATCATGCTTGGCTTGGAATATAACATCTAAGAAGGTTGTACATCTCATCTAAAGGAGCTCAAAAAGGGATCAAGGAAACTGTTACAGCAAAGACCATAAAACACACCCTCTTTAGATTAAAATACAGAGTTCACAGTTCAAACATAAAGTAATATGCTTTATAAAACTCTTGAAATTAATTTTATCATGTCATTTAAATTTAACAAAAACAGGAAATAATGATATAATTGAGAAGGGAGAATTAAATGAGATTGGATATAGATTTAAAATTTATTATTATTGTTGTTATTATATTATTATTATTAATATTTTAGATCCAGAGTGTAAATACAAATTAATTTAGACTGTCAAGAGGCCTCAGTGGGTAATGGTGCTTGTTAAGGAGCCTGAGGAACTGAGAGCAATCTTCAGTCCCCACATGGTGGAAGGCAAAAACTAGTTTCGTTGATCTGTTCTCTGAGCTCCACAGTCAGCTCTTTCTCTGTGCATGTGTTTGTGCATGCGCATGCAAGCACACAGCTCCTATTAAAGGAAAGGAAGGAGAGAGGGAGGGAGGGAGGGAAGGAGGAAGGAAGGAAGGATGGAAGGAAGGAGGAAGAAAGAAATTAAAAAGAAAAGGTAAGCTTTTTCCTCTCTTTTTATTATTTATTTAATAGAAATATGGAAATAGAGTCTTCTCTCTTATTATACATACCAACCACAGACCCGCCTCTGTCCACTTCTCCCAGCTCCCTGCCTCACCCCTCCTCCTCCAGATCCACTGCCTCTCCTTTTCCTTTCTGGAAAGAGAAGGCCTTCAAGAGACAAAAACCAAATATGACTAAACAAGATATAATAAGACAAGGCAAAAGCCCTCTTATCAAGGCTGAACAAGGCAACCCAATAGAAGGAAAAGAGTACCAAAGGCAGGCAAAAGAATCAGAGACACAACCATTCTTACTACTAATGTTAGGATCCCCACAAAAACACCAATCTAACAGCTATAACATATATTCAGAGGATCTGGGACACACCCTTGCAGGCATCCAGTTGCCACTTCAGTTGAACCCTGCTTAGGTGATTCTCTTGGTGCCCTCCATTCCCTATGATTCCTACAATATTTCCTTTTCCATGGAGTTCACTGATCTCCAAGGGGAGGAAACCAATGGAGACCACCAGTTTAGACTCTCTCTCCCCACAAAATGTCTGGCTATAGGTTATGTACCTACTCTTATCTGTTGCTGGAAGAAGTGCCTTGTGACAACTGGACAAGGTACTTATCTATGAACATAGCAGAATATCATTAGGAATTCTGTCATTGATTTTTTTTTCTAGTCATGCTTGGTTCTATCTTAGGTTTATGAGATATTCAGTCTCTGGTTTCTGGCCACAAAGGTAGTGTAGGGTGTGAAAGGTATATTTGAGAGTTTTATAGTTACTAGTTGACATAATTTTCATCTATTTTCTACTTTCCTCAATGTATTATATGAGAAACTACCTGCTAAGAACAATGATGGAAGATAGAGGAGTTGAAATAGTCATTCTGAAAAATGAAAACAACATGGTGTTTTCCAGATGAGTCATCCTACACCATGTAACCAGTTATAATGTAGACTTTATCAGTCCTTCAAAATATGTCACTGTCCTCATGGCTCATGTCACTACATCAATATGCGCCAAGCAGTTGTGGGTGGCTGATTGGTTTAGGCTACTTATTGTTTGTCAGGCAATGGAAGGATATTGGACAAAAGTGTTAGTTTGAGATACAATACAAATGTGGTTGCACAAAGTAACAAGATTAAGGAAGAACTGAACTCTAACTGGTATAATTTTATAAATAGCTGGAGGGAGTCAATAAAACAAACCCATGAAATCTGTGTCTTACATGTAAACTGATTAAATATTGAACAAGTGATTTCTTCCCTAAAGCCAGTTATGGAAAAAAATAAAATAAAGTTCATCCATGAGTATCTCTAGTCTTTTATCTATCATTTTTATTGCGACCTTGGTAAAGTTCCAAAGATAAAATGTTTATAATTTTAAATATTGATATGTTTGTAAAATTACTCATGAAGAAATCACATGATTAATGTATCATTTGGGGTAAAGTTGTTATAATTGCCTGAACTTGCTGTTATCTTCACCTTTAAAATATGACCTTTAAACACCTCCCCATACAAGAATCAATGATATTTCTTTGTTCTCACATATAAGTTGGGCTTATGGCTTGCTTTTGTCAGTAAGATTTAAGCAGAGCATGAGTACACTGGTTCTGAGGGTAGGTCTCCAGGGATTTTGTGTTAGATCATTTCTTCCTGCACCTCAGCTTAATCCAGCGTACTAGTGCAGGCAAATAAACAAAGTGCAAGAAATTAACCCAGCTGGAGCATTCTAGACTGAGCATTTATATTTCATCTACTGACTGAAAGGACAAGAGTAGAAGAAATTATGTAGGTACAATTCAATCTTCCAAGAATCACAGGCCACAAAAATGGACAGATTGGAAAGCGACAAGTTCAAGTACTCCTGTAATAATGACTGAAATCTGCCCCTTGCAGATTCTATTCTTAGATGTGGAAATCAAATCTTCCCTGAGAAAATACTTCTTAAATAGAAAACATGTTTGTGATATTTTTAATATACTTAGACAGTAATCTATATTATGAATTTATTCTTCTACCATTTTGACCTATTTAGAAAATATATGATTAAAGATCTTTTATAGCATTTTTAAATCTTGAGTACAATAGCACACATATTGACACCATATTTTGCTCTGACTATACATTGGAGATACCTGTTATTTTCATGATTCTTAGATATTTTATTTAGAGTGGAAGCATTGATCTCTGATGTTAGACTAGAGGTGAATATCACAAGGTGAGCAAACACTGAGACCTGATCAGACTCCTACAAGGCCCCAGTTGGTTTAGTGGATAAAGTTGAACCCATATAAAACATATTCTTAATGGGAACCCCTACATGTTTACTGATAGAGAGGGAGATTGTACTTTATCCCACGGGGTTTCTACTCCAGATAAGTATAGTTCTAAATCATGTGGGAACCTTTAATTTTTAGCTATCTTATGTCACCTAGACATGTTCTTAATAATATCATTTTTAAGTATGTGAATTTAATCCAGTTGAAAATTATGTACCACTTGACTTTCTAGATATGTGATCTACTAAATTCCCATGAATCCTCAGTACAATCTTAACTATGTTTTTATTCCTTGCAACAGATATATTGTAGCTTTAAGGTAAGGGCAAGCACCACGTTCATTATTTGGACATTAACTTGCTGTATTAAGCAATAATTACATGAAGTTGTAAAACTCTGTATCCACCTAGGGAAAGCACAGCACTCAGGAGCAATACTTTAACATGGCTGCACTGCTAAGTCCAGGCATCTATGTATGTAAAGAAGGACTCAGAATAAAGGAGAAGAACAAGTACCACTTACACTAAAAGGATACAGGAACCAAAAAAATATTTCACAGCATTAAAACATAGACTAATTTAAGACAGGATTTGAGCAGAAACAAGAATTGAATTGTTCATCTTCCCTGGAAGCATGGAATTTGAGGAAAGCTAGATGAGCAGGATCCTTACTAGTCTGACAATGGATGTGGGGACAGGGAGAGGAAAGAGGAAAGGGGTCCCTGTGAACGAATACTGGATGTGCATTGCCTCATTTGCTGGCAGCATTTCTCTTACTGGATGGTGCTGTGCATATTGTCAGGCTAGGGTATTCCCTGTCTGCAAGAGCTGTGAATGGCTCTGTTCTTGCCACTTTAATTAGCACTAGAGAATGGGAACATCATGAATACAAGTGCATCCTTCATCAGTCTGCTTGCTAAAACACTCCATGAGGCAATTTAAAGAAATCATCCCCTTCTCCTATGCCCTGTTGCTTCCATGCAAGGCTAGAGAGAATCACTGAGGTATCACTTGGCCACTAAATCTGTAGCCCTGGGTCTTTAATCTCTAGTGCTGACTTCCTTGGGGTGAGATGAGCAAGGCTGCATTTCTGGCTAAGATCCCTTCCTATGAAATTTTCTGGATAATGAATCTATTTTCCTATCCCAGGAGCTCAAAAAGCCCATTACCACTACAGAGTACATACTGTTTTAAAGTGTTCAACTAGTGATCAATTCCTAAAGGAAAGTAGCTGCTTATTCACTATTTATATGTCAATAAAGAGAACGGAGCCCCTAACAAAAAGAGCCTTGCAATCACTTTATACTTTCAGATTTTAAAAGGACCATTGGGAATGTTAAACTTCAAACTATCCTCAGAGGTAGACAGGAAAAAAAGATTCTGTATCCATTTTATGTGAGTGGAAACTGAAATATGGATGGGACATATTTACTCACTCAAGTCATGTACAAACTAAGTAGCAGAGCCAGGTTTAACTATATTTTCAGGAGATGCCTATGTAGCCATTTACTCAAGAAACCACCACTGACCAACTATTTAGTTCTTGCAGGATTTATAGTAAATTATATTTCTCAATACCAATAAACTTCTTGGATGTGTGTGTGTGAGAGAGAGAGAGACAGAGACAGAGACAGAGAGAAAGAAAGAAAGAAAGAGAGAGAGAATTAATATGAAAAAGGCCATGATTTTGAAAAACAAAGCAAGGAGGGTTAAATAGTAGGTTTTAGATGCAGAAAGGGGACAAATGATGCAATTACTCTTCTATCTCAAAAAGTAAGACAAATATTTTTTAAAAATAAAAACAGTATGAATGAGACAATAGGAACTCTGAGATTTGATGCCCACACAGTCTACATATATCATAGGTTTCAGGCTCAGTTAGAGACTGTCTCAAAAAAGGGGGATAGAGAAATGACTGGAGATTCTTGACCTCTGCCTGCCACATGTGTGTGTGTACACTCATGTACATTCTAACACACAATACTGCACACCGTAACATACACAAGCACACGCTCACATATACTCACACACATACACATTCTCAGACATACACTCACATACAAGGAGGCAATGAATATGTAACAAATTAGTCAACATGGAGGAACTTAAATCCTAATAGACCCATGTTCATTTCTACTCTGTAGAATTCAGGGAATCTGAACTTTTCAATAGGCTTCAAGGATGAGGATGTAGTTTATTTTGGGGTATATTTGTCCAGCATGCACAAAGCCCTGGTTCAATCCCCAACACCACATATGCCTGGGGCTGTGTTACATACCTGGAATCATATCTCATGGGAGGTGACAGTAAGAGAATCAGAAATTCAAGACCATTCTCAGCTACAAAGTAATTTGAGACCAGCACGACATACATGAAATAGCCTCACAAAAATATGATGAAATAAAACAAACAAGTCTTCTAGTATATATGATATATTTGAACTAGATATGACTTTGACCGACATGTCACCCAGGCAAGATGTCCAGGTGAGTGACATAACCTAATGGTAAGAGGAAAGAGGGTGAAGGAAACCATGGTGATGACAAATGAATTCATCACATATTCATGAAGAATCTACAATACACTAAGGTTAGGGCTCATGATAATTACAAGTTGAAGGGACTCCGGGCAGTTCAAGTGTTGTGAGCAGGCCTTACCTTTCTCTCGCATTCCTTCTGCCTTGCTAAAAAAAACACCGACATCTATTCCCTTATTTGGCCATTTCCTCCTGAGGCTACTATCGAGGTCCAGCTAATAAAGTATTGAAGTTCATCAATCAAAAGCTTCCTTAACATGTCAAATCAAAATATACCACTGCATCCTAGCCCATTCTAACACAAACCTCCATTTTTTTCTCTTCTTAAAAATTACACCTGTAAGGTCACATTTGTTGGCGTTTTAATGCCTGAGTCGGAAAGCTGTTACTTAAACTTTTCTTCCTGGCTTAAAAAGGATTTCTCTGTGAAAATAGTTGTTTGGGTGTGATTTGTGCCTTATTGGGTGGAGGAAGGTGGAGAGGCTAGCTGTGCCAGGGTCTCCTTGATAATTGAGAGGTGTTAAAGACATGGTGTTTGTAGGAGAAAATGCAGGCATGACCTGGAAGCCAGTCTACTAGACATACTATGCTTCCAAATAATAAGTGTGGCACACCATGCTCTGGAGTCGGAATACTGAATTCTGAAGTAGCATGGCAGCTGGCCCGCAGACCAGTCTGCACTCTCCAGGTCTCCTTTAATGTACTTCCTCTGAATGGCAACACTGGTGTGAGCCCTGGCTCACTGTCCAATCAGAGGTAATGTGCTAACCAATAACAGCCCATAGGCTTCACTATGTAACTGGTTGCTCATGTGCAAACAAGCACATGTTGTTCCCTGAAAATGTCTGCAGAGTGGTTCATCCGGTGTCCATTACGGACCTGTTGCTGTCTTCTCGGGGGGGCCTCCTGGAAACATGGCAGTTTGGTACCCAAATGTGGAGCAGTTGCGTACATAGGGAAAAGGAACCACCTGGATTAAAAAAAGTTAGAGTGGGGGCAGAATGGGTAATTTGCCATTTGCCATGGAATCAAAGAGCAGCTCAAAGGCAGATGTTGGTAAAAAGAGAAAAGAATTAATTAAAGTACCAATACTTGAGTTAAAAACATTTTGGTCTGAGTTCTTACAGATAAATCCTAAATCCTTGGTTTTTCTATAAAGGGTTTTTTTGATCTAGGGTTGTAGCAGAGAGCTTGAGAGGTAGTTAGGGCTGGACATTCCATATTGGAATCTTTCTATCCTATTGTTATAACTACAGTCTGGTGCTTACCTGGGGGTACGGGGAATAGTTAAAACACCACAAACTTTTCCAGTAGGAGTCAGAGATTAGGACAGTGAAAATGAAAAAGAATATGAAATCAAGATGGTGCTGGTAGAAATTCTTGCAGCAAATGAAAAGAGGATGCAACTGACAGGAAGGAGAAAGTGAGAAGTCACCAGAAGCATAGTCCAGGTGAAAGCCTCTCAGTGTTATCTTCTTCATACCCTTCCTTAAATGCATTGCTTGAATACTGTAGCTGTGAATGTGAAGACTTTCAGCTGCCAACATATTTAGATCCCTTTTCAAGTCTTTGTGCTAGTCGTGATGATTGCTGGTCGAATGAGCAACCAAAAGTCTCAGATTTCACAGTAAATCCTATCGCGCAGAAAATTTTAGAATGTTATCAACATGACCTTAAAGCCATCCTGCAGTTGTGGACTGTTTGTAGAGGTGAGTATCAGTCTCCATATGTAAAGCAATCATTAGAATCCATAAGCATCCATTTAAACACGCAGATAGATTATAAACAGCTAGTCGGAATGTGTATGAGCCCTCAGGACTTTTTGATTTGGAAGGTCACTATTATGACCAATGTGAGATTCAGGCTGGGAGAAATTAAAACACAGGTGGAACAGTGAGCATGGAAATGTTATAGGGGAAGGAGAATTCTCACCACCTGCTGAACAGCTCCTGGACCTCAGTATTTTGACCAAGTTAGTCTGTGCCTCCTTCAGGGAACACAGCAAATTTCAAAGTTTGAAGACAAGAACCTACTGAGCCTTTTTACTTAATTTTTGTCTTGAATACAAAGTTCCAGGGAACAGAAGTGCAGCACGCTGAGATGGCTGCCATATGGTGTGCCAACTTGCTTATGACAGCACCACAGCAGAGATACTAGCAGAGGGCACTAGGTCAGATAAAGAACGCCCCTCTGGATGATTGGACCTTGGTATGTCGAGAAATAGTAACTCAGACATATGTTGCCAATGTCTTTGCAGAGGCTCTTGTAGCAGCCCTGAAGTCTAATGCCCCCATATAGACTATTAAACAGCAACTATTAAAAAATTAAAGTGGCAAGCACCACTCTCCTTATTTACTCTTAATTCTTAAAATTTACCTCAAGGCAATATATATCCAAGAGCTCAGAAACATTTCTCTACAGAATATTATGAAGTGCCTCGAAACAATTTTGCCTACAATGGAAAATTCAACATGTTAATGGAATTCTTTATAATCCCCAAGGTCAAGCTGAAATGGAGAGAACACACAAACAAGACAAAGAACAAATTGATAATACAGGGGGAGGAATATATGTCTGAATAAAGCTCACCTTCAACATCTTATTAATATGGCATTATTTACTTTAAACATTTGAAAACAGATGACCAGGGAAACATTGCAGCACATAAACATTAGTCACCTTTGTCAGGGCCTATGAGGTTATCTCTGGTGACCTGAAAAGATGTAATAACAGGTAAATGGCATTCACCAGTCCTATTACCACTGGGAAAGGTTTCACTTATGTATTTGCCTTTTTAGAAAATAGAATGAAGTCCAACTGGATCCAGGGCAGGCTCACCAGACTATGGACAGTGGAGACCAGCAATGAAGCAGACAAAACTGAGCAGCCACAAGAGATGGCAGCAAGCACTTATCCTGCTCACATATCTTCTTGCTGCACTGGCTCTAAGCAATGCCAATACTGAAAAGTTTACCAATTGATAGCTGATTATTCTTTGTTATCAGGGATGGAGGTCAGAGGACCTGGTCTTTAGCTGTTTGCTAAGGACTCCCATCTATTTCCTGATATGGGTCCTATAAAAAAAATTTCTAAAATTTTGAATGACACCATTCCCGGGCCCAGATAACTCTCTTTGCGTTCATAACCCTAACAATCTAGTTACCAGTGTTATTATCTCTTTAGCTGCTATATATTGATTGGTATATTCCACTTATTGATCAGGAGGTTTTGCTTCCCCCAAAAGCAAAATGAAATGGAGGGGGATAATGCAGGCATCTCCTGGCAGTCAGAACACTTGGCACACTGTGCTTCTAAAGAAGAAGATGACACACCATGCTCTTGAAGTAGGAACACTGAATTCTGAAGGAAGGTGACTAGCCGGTAGCTGACCTGCAGATGAGTCTGCACTCTCATCTCCTCTAGTATGTTTCTTCTGCAAGGAGATCCTGGTGGTGTGAGTGCTCACTATCTAATCCGAGGTAATTTGCTAACCAATCAGGCAAGAGGCTTTCACTATAAGAGTGATTGCCATGCAGTAAAGCAGGTGCTGTTCCCTGAAACCAAAAATGTGGCTTGTCTCTTTTTGTCCCTTTACTGACCCACAGGTAATGCTGCTCGGCAGGGCACACCCTGGCAACCACTGCAGGTGCTCCTGTTGTTCTTTACTCTAAGACACTGTCAATAACTTTACAGTTTGTTTTTTCTTGGCCTTAAATATTTGTCCCCAACTCTATCACTTTTTTTCATTTTAAATTACTTTTATCGATCTGTGCTTTGAAAAGCAGGAAAATCTTAACCAAAAATTCCTATCTAAAACTGCTTATTAAAAATGACATAACAGCATCTCAACAAATGGAGAGGACAAAGAGTATAGATGAGCCTTTTTTGGGGAGCAGGTATCAGACAAGTCAAGATAGACACTGCTTCTGAAAACTGAGCTCTGTCCTCACTTTCTCCACTTTGCACTGAGACGACAGAGAGACCAAATACCACTTAGATAAATGTCTGAGCCACCCCACTGGCATGCTTCATATCCCTACGCAGAAAATCATTATATAATTTCCAAACAATGCCTTTGATAGTATTAATGAATTTTTTCATATGTTCAAGAATTGTGTCCTAACAACATTTTACGTACAAGCCATTAATTTACCCTTTGACATGATGATTCCATATACCTAAACTGCAATGTTATCTCCAGTTTACTTTTTAAGTAGTAAACATATTTATTTAATGTCTGTTGTGTATTATTTGTTCCTGAAATGGTCAATTTGGCAAGAACACAACCACTGATCAAATAAATAGTTTAATTTGTTTTTAGTGTTAGAAATCTGTATACTATAGTCATTATTCTAGTTGTCAGCTAAATTACTACATAAAATTGACATTGCACATGGTCTTGTGTCAGGGTGGAAATTTTTTTTTTCGAGACAAGGTTTCTCTGTATTGTTTTGGAGGCTGTCCTGGAACTCGCTCTGTAGACCAGACTGGCCTGGAACTCACAGAGATCTGCCTGCCTCTGCCTCCCGAGTGCTGGTATTAAAGGCGTGTGCCACCAACGCCCGGCTAAGGTGGTTATTTTATGTCTGTAGGTTTCAAGTTTTGTGGTAATAAGGCTCCTTCATATTCTTAAGAAAGTCTAATGTTCTTTACAAGTACTCTTCTAGTTGTTTGGATTTTGTTTTCAAGAAACAAAATTTTTATTACACTTTTTTAGAAAAGAGCTTGCTTCACATGTCAATCCCAGCTCCCTCCGCCTCCCCTCCTCCTGCACCTCTCATCATCCCCCCCCCAGCCTCCCACCCCATTCCCACCTCCCTCCACACAGGGGATATCCAGAGTCTGTCACCTTGCTCAGAGCAGGATCCAGGCCCTCCCCCAAGGGCCAGGCTGAGAGAGCATCCCTCCCTGTGCCATGGACACACGAAGTCCATCTGTATGACAAACACTGATCCACTGCCCAGGACCCACAGGTTACCCAAGCCTCCCCACCCACTCTCACACTCAGGGGGGTCCGGATCAGTACCATGCTGGCCTCCCAGCTGTCGGTCCAGGATCCAAAAGCTCCCCCTTGTTCAGGTCAACCATCCCTGCTGGCTTTGCCAGCCCATTCTTTGCCCTCCCTTTCTTTGTCCATTTGCTCATCACTCCATTCTCTCTGTTACTGGATTCCAGGGGTTCAGTTCAGTGTTTAGCTGTGGGTGTTTGCCTCTGCTTTCATCAGTTACTGAATGAAGGTTCTAGGAAGGCATATAAGTTAATCATCAAGTTCATATTCAGGAATGGGCATTTAGGGTAGTCTCTCCACTATTGCTTAGGCAGTTGTTTGTATTTTATCTATCAATATATAAAAAATAAACATGGAAAATTGTAGAGGTATTTATTTATAAATTCATTAAAATATCAATAATGTTCATTTGCAAGTTAGTATAAATAATATATTTAAGAAATAAAGAAAAGATGATGGCGTGCTTTTTAATTTTCCAAACTCTTATAATGTCTGGGTCCACTGACATCAATCCAGGTTTCATATTTGCCTCCATGCATTCTGTTGCCATAACACATATTGCGTTGTCCTGTAAACAATTCACGTGTGCCTGTGTATGAACGAGCAAACAAGGGCAATTACAGCCTGAATATTTTGCAAATTTTCTGGACTTTTGTTCCTACCATTCAGAAATCTTGCAGGGATTCCAGGTTCCCTAGGATACACTTTGAAAGCCATTGTTGTAGGCACTAAACCTAGAAAGAATAGAACCACTTTTCTTTGAAGGTATGACAGGTATGCATTTATTGGGAGTCATGACAACAGCAGCAGCAACAGCACACCCATTTGTACAATTGAAGTATAAAGAAACAGAAACACTTGTCAGTTTGGATGCAGAAGTTTAGAGTTATCTGCTTTCAGTACTCAAAATTACTATCATGTTACACTAAGCTCCAGCTGCTGTCCAGATGGATACCCTTGCCACCTGCCAGTCAGGTCTTCTGCTGCCAGAATGTTCTATTATTTTAGACACTCATCCTAATCTCTTTTCTGAAAACCTTTCATTAGAGTCCTTACATTTTGATCATGCTCTCCCATTTCCCAGTATCTCCCAGATCCACCCTACCTGTTATTTCTTAATGAGACTTACCTGACTGTGTATAACCAGCTCCTAATTAACCTTGCTAACCTTAGCTTATGTTATTGTGTTCAATGATGTCCCTTACCTTGTGCTAATTCCTCTGGGCTTTAAACATTATCTCTTCCACCTTCTCTTCCCCCCCCCCCCATGAATGCTATGCCTTTATTTTTCTGTGTAAACCTTAAATTGCTCACCGTCTTTCCTTTCCTAGGAAACTGTTGCTGTTGTCACTGCTGTTGTTGTTTTATGTGTTCCCCCTCTGCAGAATAGTTCAATTCCCTAACTATTCTTTTGCATAGTATTCCAATTGATTTCAGTACTTAGTATGATTGTATATATTAATTTTTTTTCTTGACTATGACTTATCAGACTATAGCAATAGATCATAAGGGAGATGTGGGGCATTTGCCACTTCCCTTTATTCCTGCTTGTCATTATATCATAGTGTCAATAACAACGTTTGGAAATGAATGCGTATTTGACATGTGAGGCATTCATACATGAATGTGAGTATGCTCGACTTTCAAAAGCTGTAGATCCTTTCCTGAACATTGATTAAGCCAGAGAAACTACTTTTCCTATATGAACCTATTTTTCTCTATCTATAATAACTATAGATAAAGAATTGTTATAGACTCATATGACAAATAATAATAGAATATCTTTATATGTTCAATATCAGAAATGGGGATTCAGTAGTTAAAACCCAGAAGAATTCATTCCCATCTTGACTTACAAAACATACATTTAAGAAAAGAAATGAATATAATGGTGAAGACACGCATTTATGGTTAATAAACCTTTGCTGAGACCTGAAAGTTCAGGCATTTTATGGAAGAAAGGATTTTAGATGTAGGAAATAACAATGGAAAATTACTTGAGCATGAAAATAAATAATATCTGAGAGAATACTCCAGTACAGTGGTTTGAGTAGGTGATATGCAATACTTCAGAATGATAAATGCACAATGGTGCAATACACTAGCTGCCTGCGAGGAATGCTGTGAGCGTCAGCTAAAATTATGAGTATAAAAGCATTTTACTAAAATAGATATCATCTAAATCAAGCTAAAACTTAGAAGTTATTATGGCCTCAAAGATCTCTTCACCAGTGACTCCAAGAAGACAGCAAATACATTTAAGACAAAAGTGATAAAATCTTCTGGAGAGGTGGCTAGGTACTAGAAAAAAAACATGTTTTAAATAATAAGCTAGTTTAAAAAAGGCATGGAAAAACTAAAACCAGGAGAGGGATTGCAGCACCTGAGTTAATGTCTCACAAAGCTTAGCATTTCTCACCACATGTAACTAGGCGTACAAGCACGCTTACATACATGCACTTGTGTTTGTCCCCTCTTTTCTTTGATTCCTTTTTTTCTATTCAGAATGTAGTGTTTCTTTCCAGTCTCTAAACTGGGATCTATGGTTCATTCTCCTGCCAAGCATAGTTTTTTGTTTTTTGTTTTTAAACAGGCACATTAAATATGCATTTTCCATTGACTATCAAAACTGCTTAAGGACTACTCCTTTGCGAATAAATCATTTTCAATAGTACACTTAATATGAGGTGAGCATCTCTCCTATTCATCAGAGTAATCTTTTTTCTTTTGAGTCTTGATTTATACTGGGGTCTGCTCTGTTCTGCTTTTTTGTTGTGCACTTTTTATCAATGACTTTTCCAGACAGGATCTCAGGCAAGCCAAGCTAACTTTGAATTCACCACGTAATTGTGTCTGGCCTTAAACTTCTGATCCTCCTGCTTCTACTTCCCCCTTCCCCCCCACACGTGTGTGTGTGTGTGTGTGTGTGTGTGTGTGTGTGTGTGTGTGTGTGTTACTATAATTATAGTTAAGTATTATTGAGTACAGAATTTCTTGTTATGGCTAAAAGTCTTCCAAGAGGCCAATGACAGTCAATGGAAACATTTGAGATAAATGTTGAAGCACCAGCAGGAAGGATAAATGTGTGCAAATGGATGGCAAATCTACCAATGGAATATATGCCCAATAATAGAGTCAGCAAGGCTTTGCAATCAACCAATCACTTTCTGCTCGTTGAAGGGTGGATTTAGTGTTCACCCCCCCCAAGACAAATTCCTCCTTCATTAATAGCCTCAACTAACGAAGTTTAATATTGTAAAGCAAATCACCAAACACAAAAACTGAAACTATGAACAAAATCTTAGTTCATTATAGGCTGCAAATGTCTGTGACACTAAGTAGGCATAAACATTTATAAGTTGAAATTTTTTCAGCAAAGGCTTGCTTTGATGAAGGATACATGTATTCCACTTCTGCCTCTTCACACTGTTGATCATGATGAAAATGACTGATTATTCCTTGTGAAGATAGCAGAAAAGTCAAGAAACACAACTGGTTCAATTATTTTATTTTTTAATTAGCACATATTAATTGCACAAAAGAATTGTTTTCATTATGTTATTTTTGTTGTTTGATGTACATTTACTATATTCATCCCCTTCCTCGGTGTTCACTGTTTTCTTACAGCCCACTTCCCACACTAGTCCCCTTCCTTTTCCTAAGTGACTCCTTTCTATTTTAATGTATTTTTAAAATCTAGATTTCACATATGAGAAAAAAATGTGATAGTTGATATTCTGACATTCTGAGAATTACTTAACACGATGGTTTCCAACTTAATAATTTATCTTGAATGGATTTATCTCTCTGTTCTATGTAAACTCTATTTCATTTTGATTTTCTTCCTACCATTCCACTTATTTAAGGACATAATAACAACTTACCGGCAATAAGATCATTCCTTAGTCTTATGGATATTCCTCCGAAATTTTCTTACACATTGTAGTGAAGAGGAAGGTCAATGCAATAGGGAATATAATATATTAATTTACCAGAGAATGAACTTACACACAAGCTGAAAGGTCAGAAGTATGGCAGGCTTCCAAAGAGAGAGCGAGACTTTTCTTTTCCTTAAATATAACACCTGTGCTAATCTCCCTATCCCTGCCCTTTTGGGTGTGGATAGTTTTGTGGGCTCACCTCTACATTGTAGGGCTTTGCATCTTGACAAAAGCTCCATCCACAGTTCTTCTTTGGCCTTTTTCTCCTAGTGTTGACCTTGACCTTGCTTCTGCATACTCTTCTTCTTTGTGTGACATGTAAGTTGGTAAAAAGGAAACAGGAAGTCCTGGATTCATTGTGTGACCTTAACTACATAATCTTCTTTGGTCTAATTGCTTCTTGAGTAAAATCAGCATGACTACCTAACTCTAAAACTTATCCTCAACATTCAAAGAGAAAAATTCACATGCAGTGGCTGTGCTTCCAACATTCAATAAGTTTGCTTCCTCTCCTGTCCATACCTATGTTAATTTCATTAGCTGACAACTTTATACAACCTATAATTACTTGAAAAAACGAGGCTCAATTAAGTAACTTTCCTTATTAGATTTTTCTGTAGGTATGTCTGTAAGGTGTTGTCTTGATTGACACTTCAGATAGGACAGCTCAGCACACTGTGGACTGTTTACTGTTTTCCAAGTTGGTGGTATTTATACATAAGGAAGCTAGCTGATTATGAGTCTGAATGAACCTAAAAAGCAAGCCAGTGAGCAGTGGTTTTTCATGGCTCCTGTTCCCTGGTCACTGACTTGAGCACCTTCCTTGATTTCAGTCAGGGCTGTACTATAACATGGAAGTACAAACCAAATAAACCCCTTAGTTCCCAAGTCTCATTCCTCAGAGTGTTTTTATCAGAACAACAGAATGAAACTAAGACAGTTCCCATCTTGAAAACATTTTGTAAATATTGTGCTGCCAATTGATGTGGAAGATAATCAAAATTATAGGCATTTTTTCTTCTATTTGGGTTTCAAAAGGAGAACAAGGTTTTATTAGAAAGATCTGTGCTTACTAGAAATCCCTATGAACTGTCATTAGCCTACATTTTGAAAGAAGACATGTAGCTAGTGATTCATACAGCATAGAACTATGCATTGTATATCTGAAAGTAGAAAAATTTTCACACTATAATGAGCAACTAAAACTTCTGATTTAGAGCTAAACCACCTTGGATTAGTGATTAGTTCACAGCTTCCTAGTACTGTGACCTTACATAAAATCCCTCATTCATAAAATGGCCATAAAAATGATAGCAACCCTAATTGGCATGTTGCGAAGATTCAATTTGTTAACATAATCACGGTGCCTAAAAATGGTAATTAACACTTGCTCATCAATCACTTACCATTGGCCATCATCATCACTGGAAATGATGCTGCTAGGAAGTGAACTTTCACATATTGTTATGTCAACATGCATTGCATTCATCCTTCATCGGAGACTGCTGGGTATTCTTTGTTCCCTCCAAACTGTTTTCTCTGTCTGGATCTCCAGCATGGCAGACTATTTGTTCCTTTCCTCACAGGGCTAGCAAGAGGATTCATGAGATAACATCTATAAGGTACTTCGAGCTCCCTGGAAGCAAGGTGTTTGATAAATAAAAGGTTATTACTATTGTCAGTGATATTTTACATTACACTAACCCTTCTCAGCCCAGAGGGATCTTGAAGTGGTTTGCAAACTTGAAGCACAAGTAAGAATCATTCAGTAGCAACTGAGATGAAGCAGTCACTGCTAAAACAGTCATTGATTCCTCAGTGCCTCTAGCGATCTACATCCAAGGTTCTATCAAGAGTATAAAAGGCCCTTGACACTGATTCAAATGAGATTTTGAGATAGAAAGCACTAAAGGCTTAGTCTACTGAGCAGATCAGGGGGACAAATATCAGTTCAGATGCTGAAAAGTGTACAGAAAATCACAACTGGGGAAAGCCAGCAAAATGGACAGGGATAGGGTCTGGCTCCAGAAAGAACTCACTTAAGCTTCTGTCCCACTTCCTTGCAAGCATGCATGAAGAAACTGCCACCTCTAAAATGAAGGGCGGTTTCAACTAGTTCAAATGAAAAGGAAAGTATCAGTACATATTCAAGTGGTTCTCTGAAAAAATTTATACTATAATAAAGCGTTATTCTAAAAACTAAAATACATTAACTCTTAATCCAAATTTCTCCACATAGGTAATACTCTCTTTCCCCCCTGAGACTATTACTGTTTCTATCAATGGTCCCTGTTGAATACAAGGAATCCCACTTAGCTATGCTCTTCACCAGACCAAGGCCACAATCTCATTTCATTCCATCTTGATAAGGAAACTCTGGACCGTGATCCCTGAACTGCCTGAGGAAGGTCAGGGGATGTAAATCAACAGCCAGACAAAGTACCCAATAGCTGCTTTATACTGCCTTCTGAACAATATAAGATGTATACCTAAAAAAGTCCCTGTGCAACACAGAACCATGTATGTAAATATACACATTGAATAAAAGTAATATACACACAAAATCTTAGTACTTGTTAAATCCTTTAATAGGTCAAAGAAAAACTGAAAAATTTATAATAACATTACAGACAATACAGAAATACTAGAAATAAATGAAATACTAGAAATGTGAATAAAACAAATTGAAATCTACTAGATTATCTTATATTTAAAACTCTATCAATCCAGTAAACATTTCCACTGGGGGCTATTGACTATTGATGGCTGCTGGGAGGGAGAGTCAGTTTTGTTTAAGGGTATGTGCTCTTATGGGTCAACTATGATCCAGTGGATATCCCTGTACCCATGAGTATATGGACAGTACAAATTAGACTTAGTGGATTACAATAAAATGAGTACATGAATTTAGGAGTGAGATGGAGGTGAAGAGTAGATATGAGAGGGCTTGGGAGGAGGAGTGAGGGAATATGGTCAAAATACATTGTATGTATGTATAATAGTCTCAAAAAATAATATAAATTTACTACTTTAAATATTCACATGTATGTTCCTGAGTATATTTCACATATCCGTGTGTACACGTGCGTGTGTGTGTGTATGTGTGTATGTATGAGAGAGAGAGAAAATGTTTACATTGACACAAATCACAGCAGAATTATTATTTTCCATTTCCAGAGTTATTTTGGTTTGAAATTTTTATTAGAAGCATGTAAGTTTAGAGAAACATGATGAATGATATAAAACAAAATTAAATAAGATTATAATTTGTGAGCATAATGTGATGTGTAAAATAACATGAATATCAGAATTACTTTTGCAGTCTGGAAATTAACAATGAAAATTTACTATGAAGATGTTATAACATTTTGTTATATTTTTCTAGTTTTTTTTGTCACTTGACTTTTATTTAATGGGCTAATTCAACAACATAACATATGATAAAGGAATACTGTAAACAACCAAGGAGAGGCTAGTTTCAATGTTTACTGGCCAGGACACTGAAAATTCTTGGCATTCCTCTGCTTTCCAGGCACAAATATCCTTTTCAAAATCACAATGTCAACCTAGCACTGCACACCTGCAATGCAAATGAGAATGTTAAGTACTGCCAAATACTTATAAAAAGGTTTAAAATCAGTTGCAACTGAGCAGAAGGTGCCACCAAATTACCTAGTCTTCCTGATCCATTTGAATCTCCCAGTTGTTCAGAGCTGAAGGCCGACTCATAGGTAACTGTGACTGATTTTAACATAAAATTAGTATAACTCATGGTGAGAGTTAACTGAGTTTTCTCACCTCTAGGCAGTATCTCTCCATATGTACTTTTTACCATCTATATATGTCTTTCCTATTTGTGTACTAGCTTTTTCTGTTTATTTTTATTGCTATTATACATTTTATTCAATCATTAAATAAGCTCTTGAAATACAATAGAAACAGATCTGAAATATCCCTGCCTTCTAAAGTGTTGCAACCAAACAGGAATTCATTAAAATATGATTTTTTGTAATGTAAACCATGGTAACGATGGTCAAGGAAATCCAGATAGGCACCAAAAGAGCTTTCACTTGCATGTTTCATGCTCACTACTCAACCATAGGGTTGCACATCAGGTTCCTTTCCTTCAATGTAATTAAAACTAGCTACATTTTGAATGTCTATGTTCTTCATTCACAGTAACCAAATTTCTTGATAGCCTACCTCCTAGGCTCTCCATTGACAGTCTTTAAAGTTCACTTCCACTAGGTTAACTTGATTTTATGCCTCTCCATTTTTGTGTTATTGCGTCCCTATTAATTCTCTGTAACTCTGCTCTGACTCTCACTAATACCATTCACTAACTGAAGCCAATATATTAGCTTTAATTTATTTGGGGACTCTATATGTGTAGAACTTCACATTTGTGCTATATATTCATTTTTAGCTTGAAGAAGATAATTTATATAATTTATAGTGAACATTGGAGAAGATAGTAGTCATTCTCATTTATATCTGACCATTTCTATTTCTGCTTTGATATCCCAAATTAGTGAATAATTTTATTATGCTCACAGATTGTGAATATAGGAATTTTGGAGAGTGTACATGCACAAAGAAACTCTTATCTTTTTTACACATTGTTTACAGCTTCAGTTGGGAAGACTCAAAACCTACTACTACTGCCAATTTCTTAAACCAATATCATTTCTAATTGCATGCTAAATAATTATTCTTACATCCACCAATAAGTGTAACTCTCACCTCTTATCAAATAAGATTCTTTATCCAGGAGAGACCATTACAGAAACTCACAATTATCTAAACTTCTGAGAACAATTGACTGTGGAATGCCCAGTCCCAGCTGACAAATCTACAACACAAAGCCTGTACCTCAGGTTCAGGGAACACCAAAAAAGAACAGGGATAAAAGCTGAAAGAGTCAGAGGACCAGGGCATTTGCTTTAAGACTGTAACTTCTCTATAGGACAGAGAAGCTGCATTTATTAAATCTTAATGAAATGGTTGCCTAAAGCCCTGAACTATGACCACACTAATTTGCATGCTAATGTGGGTAAGGGGAAATCTCCCAAGGCATTAAGCCTAGATGAAGAGCTGCAGCAATCAATAATTGCCAGGAGAAGAAGAATAAGTCTTCCCCGTGGACAATCCCACTAATTTGTTATCCAAGAGGTCAGCCTCAAAACCATACACATATAAGTAACACTAAGTGAACTCAACAAGTTATATTTATATCTATGTATACATGCAACATTGGTAATTAAAAGGCTAAGAGGAGACATGGCAATGGAAGAGGACATCGGGTTGATATAATAAGTCTCTTTGACAAAGCCAAGGAATTCCAGAAATTTCTATGGGCCAGGTAAGACAAGAGAACTGAATTTCCATTAGAGATCTCACAGAACACAGCTGTGTTTACTCTTTAATTTTTAACATGGTTAAGACCTATGTAGAACTTATGACTGTTAGAGCTATAAGGTAATAAATTTGTGTTGCTTTATGCTATCTAGTATTTGATTAGAAGCTCTCTCTTTAGTTTTATGAACCAGTGATTCTTCTTATTGTGATGGTCAATTACTTCACAACATGTAGTTTATAGGAGGAAGAATTTATTCTGCCTTATAGTTCAAGACCAACTTTAAGTCTCCCCATAGTTACAATTGCAACAATGTTCAGAAGAATAAGTGCCAGGTCTCCTCTGATCCTCACAGAACTTGAAACTATAAGGTACCATCCAATAAAAAGCAAAGTTCGGACTTACACCATTAAGAGAAAATGTTATTGCTAGTCATGATATCCCTGCAATTAACTTAATATTCTATATTCCAAAGTACCATCTAAATAACATCTACAGGTGTAGAACTTTGTGTTTCTTTAGAAATACATGCTGAAGATGTTGATAGTCTAAACCCATAAAGTAAATATGTCCTTCCTTTTAGTAATTAACAAGAAAAGTGTTTTACACTTCTAAACCCTCCCAAAAAGACAGCAAGAGAAAATTACATTAAAATGCACCTTTCTTGAATGACGATGGATTGAAGTTTTTAATTTAGCTCAATTCGAGTAAATTTCTACTTATTGCTTCTAATTATGCCATTTTCTTCTGCTTTTTAATGGAGAGAGTGATCAAGAAAGCAAGCGTTAGTAGCTCAAAGTTGATTTGAAAAAAAAGAAAAGAAATGCATTTTCTCGATTCAAAAATGAGAAAAGGCTTTCACCAGCAGGTCTGTAGATTTTTTGAAAATCCTAATTAGACTGAATTAAATGACTAAAATGCTACTAATTACTTCTTAATTTTGAGAGAGATGTTTACCAAGCGCAGGATAATGTGTAATACAGCACTTCAAATGATTACTAATGTTGCCGCTTTGTCTGACTTAATCTCAATTAGTATAAATCACATTGTCATCGCTGTTAATTGGCATTTCTTTCAAGCAAGATGGTAATTTCTCTCCACAATCTTACAATGGCTGTTTGTTTATTTCAAAATGTCCCATTTGAAAGGCCTAATAAAGAGCATATATATATAGCCTCTGTATGTTACCACAATTTGGAGCAAAGCATTTGTTGGTATCTCATTTGGAGGGTGGTATACTGGTAATTCCTATTTACTGTTTTAATAAATTTTAACTTTTAACTTTTAGCTGTGTTATCAGCTAAACTTGAATTCAGTGGTAGCTACAGAGCTGTATAGGTATTGCTTCCAGTTTGAAGGCCAGGCAAAGCTTTAATTTACAGGATCTAAGGAGTAGAGTTTATTTTTCACTTCTCAGAAGAAATTCATCATTAGAAAGAGAACAAACATCCTTTGAATATAAAATAATTTCTGTTTTGTCTTGTTTTTATTTCAATTAGCACTTTGCATTATGCTTCTCCACATTGGGGAAGTAAAAACTCATCTTGAGGCAACCTGTCCCTCAACCCTAGGCTATTACTTCTATCTCTGTGATAAAATGCTGCAGGAAAATTTTCCTCCTTTGGTATTTATTCATTCACTCGTTCAGTTCTATTATAACCATAAGTAATTTTGAAAATCCTGTAGATCCAAGAACTCAAAATAAAGATACTCACAATATGTTGTCATTTTTTTTTTCTGGAAGATTTAGCCTCCTTGGTTTAAGAGTTGAATGTGTTGATATTTTTAAGTTTTTCTTGCACAGATACTTTCTTAACTTTTGGGTGCTTGTTTTGTTTACTTATTGTCATGAACAGAGCTACTCCACAGTTTATTAGTTTAAAGAACAAATCATTTTTCTGCTTTTGAGTAAGGATCTTAGGAACAGCTTAGCTGTGGGTGTGTCTGAGTACCAGTAGGCACCAGTCCAAAGAGTGTAACTAGAAGCCTGTGTTAGGCACGCAGTGGCCTCTTGCTGGGAGTCATCTTGTCTTGACCCTCATAGTCTATATGCTTTCTTCAGGCTTCTTGGGGTCTGGCCTTACTATATGTGGGGAGCTGAGGGAGCCTAGAGTGAATGTGCAGAAAACTGATGAACTCCCTAGTGAAAGTGTATTGCTGACATGAGGGGGACATGTTAAGGGTCTGAAGCTTCAGATCTATGGGAATAGGAAAGCTATCCCAATAGAGACCAAATTCAAGGGGATGGCAAAGTCTTCCTCTGGCCTGAGTGAAATGTTGGTCTGTGCAAAACTAGCAACCATGGCTTCCTCTTGCCATCAAGTTACATCCTGAGACTGCCCACTTCTTTTTTTGTTTGTTTTTTGTTTTTTGAGACAAGGTTTCTCTGTATTGTTTTGGAGGCTATCCTGGAACTCGCTCTGTAGACCAGGCTGCCCTCAAACTCACAGAGATCCACCTGCCTCTGCCTCCTGAGTGCTGGTATTAAAGGCATGCACCACTAACGCCCGGCTTCTACAGACACCTCTTACTGATACTAGTTTACTACCCACCCTGTAAGAAGTTATCAGGTACTGTACAAGTTCTGGGTAGGTTTTGTACAGTTGATGCCACTCTGTCAGAGTGTGCATAGTCAATCTGATCTCAGCTTTTTTGACTCCGGTCCATCTTCCTTTCCTTTGCAACCCAATCATGTTTTCAGGATCAAACTGTGCAGGATGCAGAAAGTGAAGAAAAATTTCTCACATGGAAGCTTTGTGAGCAAGTGATCTGTATGACTAAAAACCATACGTATGCTAGACCTGACTTCAGAAGCTCTATGATATCTCTTTAGATATTGTGTTGGGAAAAGAGGTTGATTAGGCAAACCGAGCCCTACAGACAAGTGCCAAAGGGATAGTAACTCAACTTCAAATAGAAAATGAAGCATGAATTTGTATCCATATTTAATCTGCCACCATGCTTAGGACTTATACACAATCTAAAGTTAACATGAAGTGACTTCAAATGCAAATAGATATCTATGGAAAATTTAAAAATATTCGTCCTTACTACTCTTACTATTTTTACCAAGGGAAGCTAGAATTTATAGTTGAGATTACTTTAAATAACTTTTTACTTATTCTTGGAGAATTTCATACGTCTATGCAATGTATTGATTATATGCCTCACGCACTCTCTTCTTCCAACTCTTAGGAAACCTTCCCTAAATAAAAACCCTCCTCCAACTTCAGGTCCTCTTTTTATAATGCCTTGAATCCATTTAGTACGGTCCCTCCTGTAGATGGTTTTTGGGGCATCCGTTGGAGCTTGATCAACCCACCAAACTCTACATTCCTGAAGAAAACTGTCTTCCCCTTGACCAGAAGCTATTAACTATAATAGCATCTCAGCTAGAAAGTGGGCTTCATGAGTGTCTCACAGTTCAGGTGTACATAGAATTTTGACTGACTTGGTCTCATTCAGGTCGTAGGCATGCAAACACAGTTCCTGTGAGCTTCTAAGTGCAATGGATCTGTTATGTCTAGAAGACAGTTTCAAAGCTATCCTTCCTAAACCCTACTTCTTATGAATTCTGTACGATTTACTGAGTAAAAATATCATTGTGGGTAGGTAAGCTATGTTTATGAGTTACAGCAGTCTATCAGTTGGGACTTTTTACATTTCTCATTCTTCTTTTAATACAAACATTTTTCTTTAAAATTTTATGATTTTCCTTTCATATGTGGTACTCCAGGAGAAGTCAATCAAAAATCTCTTTACTTTCTTTCATTGTGATGATGAAGTTAACAAGCTATATCAATAAAATCTTTCACTTGATCTAGGACAAGAAAATCTTTTTATCTTACAAAGAGCAACCTGAAGATGATAAATATTTTGTTACCCATACTTCCTGTCTTCCCTGTGGATTTGACACAAAATTTTGCCAGGAACCTTTATTCTAAACGGTCTCAAACATAATTATTTAGAGATTTACATTTGATCCTATAATTTTCCCTTTTACTCTTTCAATTTTGTAGTTGTTGCCTAACACAGCCACCCCTGTACTTCTGTTGTTTTGATATATACATACATATGTATATATGTATATATATATTCAGTTTTTTCTTTTATTTTCCAGTTTAAATTTAGATAAGAAACAAGGTTGCTTCACAAGTCAGTTCCACGTCCCTCTCCCTTTCCCTCCCCTCCTCCCGTACCCTCCCCCCAACCCCCCCCATTATCCCCTCATTCCCCCAGGGAGGGTGAGGCCCTCCATGGGGGTGTCCATAGTCTGTCACTTCATATAGGGCAGGGCCTAGATCCTTCCCCAAGAGTTCAGGGTGAGAGTGTACCTATTCATTTTTATTTAAATTAGAAACAAGCTTGCTTCACATGCCAATCCCAGTTCCCTTTCCCTCCCCCTCCTCCCCTGCCTCCTCTACCAGCCCCCCCAGGCCCTCTCCCAATACCCACTCCATTCCCTGGGGAGGGTAAAACCCTCCATGGGGGATATCCAGAGTCTGTCATTTCATCCAGGGCAAGGCCTAGGCCCTCCCTCTAGAGTCCAGTGTGAGAGTGCATCCCTCATTGTGGGATAGACACCCAAAGTCCATTTGTATGCCAGGGACAAATATTACCCAAGGCTCCATAGATTGCCTAGGCTTCCTCACTGACACCTACATTCAGGTGGTCTGGATGAATCCCATGCTGTCCTCGAGCCAGCAGTCTGGGGTCCAAGAGCTTCCCCTTGTTCAGACCAGCTGTTTCTGTGGGCTAAACCAGCCCAGTGTTGTATATATTTTAAAGCAAAATAGTAGGTAAATGAATTAATATGGAGTTACTTATAAACATTAAAATTCATGTTCAATAAATACAAGCTCACAGTAGTTAAGGAGCAGTAAGGTACTAATAATACGTTTTCTAAACACATTGAGAAAAATTGATAGAAACTAAAAAATATAAAGAATGCATGGTCATATTTGGAAATATATGCCTCTCAGAAATTGATGTGGAGAGAGAAAAGAGTAGTCACAATGTAGCTTATACTAATACATATCTAACTGACACAAATATTTTTTCTATATTCCTTTACATCTCTGCTTTCAAATTTTTAAAAATTTTGTTTGGTTTGCTTCCTTTTTTGTTTCTTTCCTTCCTTTCTTTCATTTGGTTTAGTACTAAGAATTGAACACAGGACTTCATACCATCCAAGCAATTGCTCTATTATGAAGTTAGATGTCCACTCCTCAAAGCAGTTTTCTATGTATACATCTGTAAATCTTTTGTGAAATCTCAAGAATAAACATGATGAGCTAAGTAGACTGTGATTAATGGGAGTTGAGTGTATTTAGAACTTAAGTGTTGTACCAATGGTCTGAAAGTTCTCATTGGAAATTAATGATCAATGCATTACTGTTGGGTTATGGGGCCTAATAGGAAGTGTCTAGGTAATAATTGAGGAGCATTAGTGAATGGATACATGCCAGTATTAAAAAGGATTGGCAAAGTGACTTTGTATTCATACTCCTCCAAATTTCTTTGTGGGAGGATAAGACCCTGGTCAGATGCTGGTGATTATATCTTGAAGTCAAGCTTCAAACCTAAGAAAATGAGTTGATAATCTCTATAAATTATGCAGTGTACAATATTCTAATATAATAGTGCAGAACACAGTGTGAAATGTTCTTAAATGCTGATTTACTAAAATTCTCACGAATTTACCAATTTAAAAATTAACAATGAGAAAGAAATCAGAGAAACACCACCCTTTACAATAGCCACAAATACTATAAAATATTGTAGGGTAACTCTAACCAAACATGTGAAAGACCTGTATAGCAAGAACTTTGAGTCTTTAAAGAAAGAACATAAAGAAGATACCAGAAAATGGGAAGATATCACATGTTTTTGAATAGGTAGGAACAACATAGTAAAAATGGCAATCTTACCAAAAGCAATCTACAGATTCAATGCAATCCCTATCAAAATACCAACAAAATTATTCACAGACCTCGAAAGGACAATCCTCAACTTTATATGGAAAACCAAAAGACCCAGAATAGCCAAAACAACCCTGTACAATAAAGGAACCTCAGGAGGCATTGTGATCCCTGACTTCAAGCTCTGTTATAGAGATATAGTCTTAAAAACAGCTTGGTATTGGCACAAAAAAACAGACAGGTAGACCAATGGAATTGAATCGAAAACCCTGATATCAACCGACACACCTTAGAGAACCTGATCTTTGAAAAAGAAGCTAAAACTGTACAATGAAAAAAGAAAGCATCTTCAACAAATGGTGCTGGAGGAACTAGATGCTGGCATGTAAAAGACAGAAGATAGATCCATATCTATCAGTGTAAAGAGAAGCTTTTTCCTTGAGAGAAGCCTTCCCGCCAGCCTGGTTCTAGAGCCGCATCAGTACCAAATAAACACACAGGAGGCTATATTAATTATGAAGCTGTTGGCCTTGCTTGTTTCTTACTGGCTAGCTCTGACTTAAGTAATTACCCCATAATTATTAATCTAAGTATGTCTCCTACCGGAGAAGTTCCGGGCTTCCTACCCCATGGCGTTACATCTTGACACTCTGTGTTTCTCCTTCCCAGAATCCTCCTGGACTCCTAATCCCACCTATCTAGATTCCTATTGGCTCAACAGTGCTTTATTAGCAAATGTACAGGACTTCCCCCATCATCTCCTCTTTTCTGTTTAAATAAAAAGAAAGGTCTTAACTTCAACATAGTCAAATTATATATAACGGAGCAGTTATCAAGTAAGAACATAGTTACAATATTCTAGCAAGATTTAAAGACAATATCATCCATCCCATCCTTGTGAGTCTAAAGTTCTATGTAGCTTATCTTTTATCATAACTAAGGAAAACTGTAACTATAACTATCTGTCTTCAACTCCATCAAAGACCACAGAAGGATAATATATAAACACTAGGATTGACAGAGATATCTTACTGCCTGGACAGTCACCCGAAGTTCCTCTGTAATGCTGGGGCATCCATCTTCAGCCCATAGGCCACAATGTGTCTGGAACACTTCTCAGCAAAGCAGGAAATTTCAAACTGTCCATCTGCATTGGCAGTCTGTCAGTCATTTTTCTGTGTCTTGCAGAAAGTCTGGTAGACTCTTCCATGAAGCAGGAACCCTGTAAGACTGAGTTCAGCATTCACTTTCCTGTGGGTCCTGCATGTCCAGTTTATACAGCAACAGTCAAACAGTCTAGGCAAGAGCAGTTTCTTGCCCAAATGGCTAATCTTGCCATGTTGAAAGTAAACTCCATAACGAGTTTCTTCGATGCCCATCTTCCTCTCAGACATAATTGGTGCTGCCAGGAGCAGACATTTCTCATTGTCAAGAAAAACCCTAAACCATTTTAAATGCCATTTTCTGAAGGCCTTTGAAAGGTTTGAAGATTGTCTATCTATCTCAAATATATTTCTGTATATGTAGAAAACATAACTTACCTAACTACAAGTTCTAACTATTATAAGTAACTATCTATAGTCTGAATTTAATTATGCATTACATTTTAAGAGAACAGTATAAGCACAATACTTAATCAAGAGGAGAAATATAAGCATCACAAAATTGACCTTGAATTTGTATCAATAAATGAAAAACCATACCCATACCATAATTCCCCTTTTTACCATTAAAAGGAGATTGGTTGTGATCATTAACCAATTATAAACAATCCCATTTAAATGAAAACAAAGATTTATAAACAAGATGGGAATTAGGACGTCGCTCATTCCAACTGGTTCATGCTGGAAGGGGGTGCTGTTTATACCATGGGGATCATGACAAAACTCAGAAACCTGTATAAGTCCTTATTTTTAGGGTCTGTGAAGCTCCATCATCTTTGCTGTCTCAATTGTTGGAACACCTGGCCCACTGCTTCTGGGGGTCTTGGTTCATCAAACCATAGAAGCCTGGAAGGAATCCTCAGCTTTTCATTTTCTGTAGAAACATAAGTAAAATCTCCTTTCCCAAGTAACATACCATTATAGTTAAATTTTGAAGTTAAGGCATTTTCAAAAGATATAAGTTGAATTAATTCAGCAGCATTTCCTTCCTTAGCAATTAAAAAACTGAAAAACATAATAGCATACAGTATCCAGACTCTCTGTGTATTTTCCATCTTTACGTGGCTTATTTATTTATCTATTATTACTTTATTTATTTTTTTATTTATTTTTCTTTGAGACAGGGTTTCTCTTTGGAAATCTGCCTGCCTCTGCCTCTGCCTCTGGAGTAAATCCTACTGGTGTGTGCCACCAAAACTCCGGCTTTTGTATTTATATACCACTTTGCCGTTTCATTTTCTCTCTCAATCTCACGTATATTTTTAAACACACTGTAAACCTTTAGAGGTTTTGTTCATCCAAGTCTAACTTTACTGTAAATCTTTACGTTTTTCTGGCCACGTGTCTTATCTGTAAAACCGCAGCTGTTTAAACTGTCGTATTTTCTAAGATGGCGGGCGTAAGCATGATTCCAGCTTACCGCCCCAGTCCATGCTGACATCCCGCAAAAGCTGCCACTTCCAGCTGTACGTACACATCTTTTAATCGTTAGCAGAGTCTCTTAAAAGAACCTTGGTGTTTTTTTTTTCTTTTAATGCTGAGTCAGGAAGACTAACTTAAGCCAGCCATGAGTCTCTGCTTGCTGCTAACAAAACAGAGCCCGCCTGAGAAAATCCTGCTACCAAAAATCTGTGCTTCTCTCCATTCTTCTGTTTCTAAAATTCCTTTAAAGCTTTTGTCATTCTATGTGGAAATTCAATCCTGCTTCTGACAACCATTTTGTTAAGAGAAGCTATTTCTTTGCTAGCCGCTTTGGTTTATCACCCGCCAGTCGCCTGGGCTCTGCTGCATTGTAGTCCCCAAATAATACACAAGATGCTGTATTAATTATGAAGCTGTTGGCCTTGCTTGTTTCTTACTGGCTAGCTCTGACTTAAGTAATTACCCCATAATTGTTAATCTAAGTATGTCTCTTACTGGAGAAGTTCCAGGCTTCCTACCCCATGGCGTTACATCTCGACTTTCTGTGTTTCTCCTTCCCAGAATCCTCCTGGACTCCTAGTCCCACCTATCTAGATTCCTATTGGCTCAACAGTGCTTTATTAACAAATGTACAGGACTTCCCCCATCATATCAGTATGCACAAAACTTAAATCCAAATGGATCAAAGATCGCAACATCATTCCAGCCACACTGAACCTGTTAGAAGAGAAAGTGGGTGGTACCCTTGAATTAATTGGTACAGGAGACTGCTTCCTGAGCATAACACCAGTAGCACAGAAACTGAGATAGGCAATTAATAAATGGAACTTTCTGAAACTGAGAAGCTTCTGCAAGGCAAAGGACAGCCAACAAGACAAAACGACTGCCCTCAGAATGGGAAAAGATATTCACAAAGCCCACATATGACAGAGGACTGATCTCCAAAATTCACAAAGAACTCAAGAAGCAAGCCTCCAAAACACCAAATGATCCAATTAAAAAGTGGGGTACAAACACTCATGAGGCAGAGGCAGGCAGATCTCTGTGAGTTCAAGGCCAGCCTGGTCTACAGAGCAAGTTCCAGGACAGCCTCCAAAACAATACAGAGAAACCCTGTCTCAAAAAACAAACCAAAAAAAAAAGGGTGGGGTACAGAACTAAATAGAGAAATTTCAATAGAGGAGTCTAAAATGGCTGAGAGACACTTGAGAAAGTGCTCAACATCCTTAGCCATCCGGTAAATGCAAATCAAAACAACTCTGAGATACCATCTCACTTCCATCAGAATGGCTAAAATTGTAAACATTAATGACAGTTTATGCTGGATCAGATGTGGAGAAAGAGGACTACTCCTCCCCTGCTGGTGGGAAAGCCAACTTTGCAGCCACTTTGGAGATCAGTATAGAGATTCCTCAGGATTCCTCAAGATCCAGTATATATCCAAAAGATATATATTCATGCAATAAGGACATCTGTTTAATTATATTCATAGCAGCATTATTTGTAATAGTCAGAACCTGGAAGCAACCTAAATGCCCCTCAAATGAAGAGGAAATAGAGAAAATGTGGTACATTTACACAATGGAGTACTACTCAGCAGAAAAAAATGGAATCTTGAAATTTGCAGGCAAATTGATGGCACTAGAAGAAATCATCCTGAGTGAGGTTACCCAGTCACAAAAAGACAAACATGGATTTTAGACATGGAGCAGGGCATTGTCAGTCTACAATCCCACTGCCAGAGAGTCTGGAAATCAGGGAGGACCCTAAGAGAGATATGCATGATAACCTGGAGAAGGGTTATGGGATGAGATCTCCTAATTGGATTGGGAGGAGGGAGGAGGGGGGAGAAGGAGATGGGATAAAGAGAAAGGGAAAAGAGGATGGGAGAGGAAGACACGAAGCATCAGGAAGTTTGAGCCAGTATAAGAATAGATGAGAGAAGAATGAGAGATACCATAATAGAATGAGCCATTATAAGTTGGAGGAGCGATCTGGCACCAGTGAGGTCTTCACAGATCTACAAGAATGACACCAACTGGCATTAAGGCTACCTTAAATGCCCTCTCATGATATGCCATCCTTGAACCCACATCCAGTGGCTGACAGAAGCAGAGGCAGACACCCACAGATAAAAACTGAACTCCTGGAACCCAGTTGCAAAGAGGAACGATGAGCAAAGGAATCAAGACCAGACTGGCAAAACCCACAGAAACAGCTGAGCTAAACAAGGGGGAATGCATGGACCCCAGACTGATGACTGAAAGGCCCGCATGAGACTGATCCAGACACCCCCTTACCCCTCAAACCTGGGTGTCAGAGAAGAGGCCTCGGTGATCCGTGGGACCTTGGAGAGTAGATCAGTATTAATTCCTGGCATATAAATAGACTGTGAGAGCTCATACCACATGGAGGGATGTTTCTCAGCCTGCACACGGGGGGGGGGGGCCGGGAGAACCTAGGCCGTGTCCATGATGATATGACAGACTCTGAAAAGTCCTCATGAAAGCCCTTATCCTCCTTGGGGATCAGAGGGGGGATGGAGTGGGGTGGGTCGTTGGGAGGATTAGGGGCCCGGGGTAGGAGGGAAGGGAATAGGAACTGAGAGTAAAAAGTGTAAAATGTTAAATTAAAAATAAATTAACAAGGCATTTGCCATTAAATAATTGGCATTTCTTGCCAGTACCAAACAACATGATTTGTTCAATTACTTTAAAGTTGATTCTTTTCAATGTTGTATTTGAAAATGGGTATTTGGGATGTTCAGATCTTTCACTGATCTCAAAATGTTCTCCTGGATTAGACTTCACCTCTATAATATTTCTATGGAGATACAAGTCTTGACATACTTATTCACTAAAAGGTAAGAAAAATGGAGCTGGGGTCAGAGATTGGTCCTTCAGTAGTAAGGCAGTCCCTGCCTTTTGAAATTCCGTTTTAAATGCCATGAAGGTGACTTCCCAACACAGCTCTACAGATTCTGTATGAAAGAAAATGTCCTCCCTACAGTGTCATAGCATCTGAATTCTGTCAAGCAGCTGAGTTTCTTCTGCAGACGTTAACTAGCTGGGACGTTGCGATGTCTCATCTTTCAGACTGAATCAAGAACTGGGCTGTGACAGGAGCTGAGCCCCATAAAATCAGTGATATTCAGTCTTAATACAGTCCTTCTTTCCATGGTATGCTTTCACTGAATATTGATCACAGGTTTTATTGTGTGGGCTTGTAAAATGCAAAAATGATTAAAGGTACATCTATTTTTAATCATATCTCTGTTGTTCCTTTAGTCACCAACAGCAGAGTCCTGGCAATTTCCCTTTCACTTATATAAAAGGTCAAGTTTAGCCATCAGCACTGAAAAACATCTTAAAAGGCAAGGTTGCTACATTGTAATGAGTTTAGGTAGCACCTTCAGGCACCTGATGGGCTGAGGGACAACTACTCTTTCAGAAAGTTCTGAGTTTCCCATCTCTTGCCCAGCAAGATCTATTTACACATCACGACAGAAGATGAAAACGTCCTCTCAAGACTTTCAGCTTGGGGTCATTCTCTTTAAGTCTTTTCCACCTCCCTGTGCCCCTTTGCCCACTTCCCTGAAATTCCTGGACAATGTTTAATTTTGACTTGCACTTTGAATCACTCTGGCTGCTGTCTGCCATGGTCTCTATCTTTCCATTGCGACACTTGATTCTTCTCATTTGTTCTCTGTCACATCACAAGCTTCCCAGTTGCATATTTCATTTTGGAATTTTAATGTGACAGGAAAATTAGCTCAACAAAAGTGTGCTGGGTGGAGAGAGATTGAAGTAAAATCATGATATATGCATTCTGCATAGCTTATGCCATCACTTCAGACAGCTGGATAGGTTTCACTGAGCAAGCCAAGCTTTCTTATTCCACGTTGCAGACAACACACACGCACACACACACACACACACACACATCTTGATATGCATGTGTGTACCTGTGTGTGTATGTGTAAATTCATTTTTTTCATCTAAAGAAAATACCTCTATCCCAATTTTTCTAGGAGACAGCCAATATTAAGATTTCTGTAGTATGTTGCCAAAAGTAAGCATAGACTATAATAAAGAGAGCATGATGAGAATTGTTTAGATAGTGAAGTCACATAAAGCCTCAATATTACTAGTAAGTATAAAATACAGCATGGCACCAAAAGGATGTTAGGGATAAAAATTAAATGGGTGATGCAGACATAAGGGGAGTGGAAAAGGTCATATTTCTGGGTTCAAATTCAGGCAACTATATTCACTATAATATTCAAAGTAGTTTTCCCAGTAACTAAACTTCTTAACCCATCTATTTATTATAGTGTTATCTAACTCTATTATGATGAAGGATAAATCAGAAAATGGAAAAGAATGGTGTTTACAATAGTAAAGCCATATGGGTGCAGACAAAACCAAACTGAAAGAGATTCAACACAAGGCAGCACCCATTATTTGCTTGACAGACACTCGAAGACATACAGGCAACTGTGAAAATAGTGTGTGGAATGAAACACCTCACTGAAACTGCTGGCCTGGGGGAGCTGTGCACAGCATGGATTAAAGGTGCATGTTGAACCTTTTCGGATTAGTGCTAAGTAAGAAATGGGCCAAGATTATGGGTCTTAATTCTATTTTTATGCACACTTTTGAAATAATCCATTTACACATTCGGTATCCCACTACTGTGGTTTTCATTTCTTGTTAATGGCTTCAGTGTTTCAAAAAGAACATGGATTTAGTGGGTAACATTGAAAACAATTGCTGAACATTGGTTTTTAAATTTATTATTTTTTAATCCCACAGAGAGATAACAATGTGCAGAGTGTTATTTTTTAAAGAGAGAATGAAACATGATGTTTAATCCCATGAGCTCCTCTCAGAGTAGATGTAAGTCCTAAGTTACACAGATGAAAAAATCCTCAAATTTGTTAAATACAATAACAGAATAGATATAGTAAAGCAGCAATGGTCAACGTGAAAAAGCAATCCAATGCATGATTCCCTCTGGAAAGAGCCCTGGGATGGGAGACAGAATATACTGAAAATGACTCAGTGCACAATCCTTACAGGGAGGAAAGGATGACATATACTACTTTGCCTTGGTGTCTAGGGACCTAAAGAGGTAGAACAATCCCCTAACTTTTCAACCTCTCTAAAGAATTGCCAGCCTATATGTTGTCAGAAAGCCTTAAACAGAAGGTAAGAAGCCCAGGACCAAAGATTCAGCATCTTGTTACTTCACCTGTCCCGTAACACAAATGGAGATATATTGCTCTGACAGAAAAACATACTAAGAAGCTGCAGGAGGCTGCAAAATGTGCTAAATGTTTGGCCAAGAGAATGAAGACAGCCAAAGAAAAAATATCCAGGAACAGATTGCCAAAAGACGTAGGCTGTTCCCGCTGAGATCTTCTACTTCTATGTCTGAGTCTAATAAAAAAGGTATTTAAGAATAACAAATAAATTATCAAACCTTGAAATAAAAGTGAGAATAAGGGAGATGGGGAGTCTGGGATAGAGAGAAACAGAGAGAGAGAGAGAGAGAGAGAGAGAGAGAGAGAGAGAGAGAGAGAGAGAGAGAACTAATATGAGAGTGATGGCAGAGAACAGCTAGAGAAACACTTTGAGAGTGGATCCCCAGAGCAACCCCACAGTAGAAAGATTAGACTGTGTAAGTCCTTGGGTTGATAGCAGGAAGCTTCATATTATGTGATTACATTCAACATATTGTATATGAAAGAGAGCATAGAAGAGTTAAGTATCATAAACCCGTAACTGTCAAGTCACAGAATAGACTGCTCCTTAACTCTCTGTCCCAGCCAGACATGGGCTGATATCTTCAAGCTGTGATACCTGCCCTTCTAAGAATGACTCTTGGTGAAATATTGTTTCAAAGATTATTCCATGTGGGGAAAGAAGAAAGAAAAAATAAGGAAGGCAGGAGAAGGTGAAAGAGGAGAACAGTGCAACAGGAGAAGGAAAATGGTGAAGAAGGGGGATGAAGAAGAGGAGAAGGAAAAGAAGCAGGACCAGAGTGAGAAGGAACAGGAGGATACAGAAAAAGAGGTGAGGAAGAGGAAAGGGAAAATGAGAAGAAGGCAGAGAAGGAAGACGATGAAGAAGAGGAGAGGGAAGAGAAACTAAAATAAATACTTTTTTCCAAGATGATTCAAGATCTCTTCTAGTTTCATTGAGCATCCTGAAGATGGGACATGTTTGCTAAAAGGCCATAATGTGGTACCTAAAGGCACCTGGGGGCATACTGACTCCCAACATACTTTTTAAGAGCACTTGAAACACTGCAAATAAAGAAACATCCCATAATGGTCTGCACTTCTCTTCTTCTTTATAAAAGCTGCCAGGTATTTTCGTGTTCCATCCTTTCTGTTTGTATCATTGAGGAGGCATTTCCACAGTCAAGTGATGAAACATAATATGAATGGCACACAAAGCAACATCACACATAATGGAGCTTACTGTTTTCCACCTTCACCGTTCTGACATTACTGGCTAATTGTTTTAAAGTGTTAAGTGCATATTTTAAATGTTTGTCAGCACCCTGAATTCCATGGACCAGATGCCAGCAGCACTTTCCTATAGTAGTCACACCCAAAAATACAACCAAGAACTTCAATTTTTCTTTTAGGGCAAAATGGCCTCCTGCTGAGGGCCACTGAAAAGCAGTCTACTCTACTAGCAGAATCATCAGGAGAACTTGAAAGTACTGACTCCTGAGGTTCCCTGGAGTGACTCTAAGTCAGCTGAAAGAGGGAGCACTGTGAATTTCACAATTCCCCAAAGGTCTTACAATCAACCAGTTTGGAAATTGCTTTTGACTTAGTAAAGAAACAACTCAAGGGAGCAATATCTCCATCTTCATATATACAAAGCGAGCCTATGAAATAAGACATAACTTTATTCTTATAGCCCAAAAGAGCTCTGAGCAAATTACAAAGCAGAGGCAAATAAAAAATAATTTAAGCAGAACAGACATGTGCAACTACATGCCGGGAAGTCATAATCACAAATCATGTATATAGAAGGATGACGTATAACTTTTAAGGCATATTAATATAGTATGACTGGATGCAATATAATAATACCGAATGAGAATGGAATATGATTGTGACTCAATTGCCTCACATGTAGCTAACACAAAATGAACTAGTATCACTTATATCTAAAATGGTTTCCTAATCCTGGGTAAATAAAGAACTAGCTGCTCACATTTTAGAAATGCTTGCATTTTAAAAATGCAAGTATGTAGGCTTATGTGACATTGAAAACCATTGTGTTCCATGCTGGGTCCTTCTCTTTCAGCACACCTGTTTCATGGTGATAAATGAACATAAGACTTTGCACATAATGCTTTGTACAAATTGTACCAGACCCCATGGCAGCTAAGTAGTCAGACCAGAACCTACTTCTCTATGACTTCAAAGACCAAAATTCTTCCTTCAAGACTAGAGAAAAGAGGATGAACAAGATTATTTGCATCATGAGGGAAACTGTGAAAATGTCCTCTACCTTTTTCACATTTAATCTCATGAAGACCAAAAGGCAATGTTAAAAATAATGAAATAGATGAGTTGGATATTGAGGTGGACTAATGCTTAGCCCTGGTTCCAGTTCTTCACAGTAGCTGGGTTGGATGGCCTGCGGCTTTCCCTCATCTTTGCCACCTAGGCAAGTTCTCCAGTAATGCCCCAGCTAGCTCACCCAGTGCATCGGACAGCATGGAACAAGACTGCTCTCATACCCTGGGGTCCAGTTCACTTACAATCATACCACCGTGGCCAGCTCTACTGTTTTTTTTTCCCAGGCTAAGGTCTACTGTCCTAATTGCTGTAGTTAGTCGGGGACAGGGCCAGCTCATCCATACTTATGCCTCTGATCCAACTCATCTATGAACTGCTAGAGTATATAAAAGAGCCAGACTTACAGATCCAAAGCTACAGGATCTCGACAACAGAACAATAGGGTCTCTAAGAGGAGTCGCAGTGAAGGCCCAGTATTCATAGGGTGATAGAAGCAAAAGGCCTCCAACCAGACTAATGTCTTATTGCAATGAACGCTTACAAGTACAGAAGTATGGAATAAAGGATATGGTGTGGGACTCGCTGGGCCACGTTATACCTTCTATGCAGAGATATTTTTGTTTGTTTGCTAGCTTTTGTCTTTATTTTTAAATTTATTTTGTTTGGAGGTGGAGGTTGCCAGGGCAGAGGGCAGAATCTAGGGGTCAGAAGGATGAATAAGATTGGTATGCATGACGTAAAGTCCACAAAGAATCAATGAAAAGCTTAAAAAATAATAAATATATGAAATGAAAACAAAAATACATGTGATTAACAGGATATGGACTGAATAGGTTATATTTAGGAATTATATATATGTATATATATATATATATATATATGCAATAGCAATCAGTGAAAAAAAAGAGGCCATAAATTTGAAGAAAACAGGAGAGGAGAATATTGGAAGGTTTGGATGAAGGAAAAGAAAGGGAAAAATGTAATTATATTGTAATCTCAAAAATAAAAGAAAAAGGAAGATAAAATTAATTAACTTTTTTTGCCTTCCTTTCCCTGAAAAGAGGGTCTTTAGAGAGAAAGGGTATCACCAAACATCCATTCAGCTCCAGGAATGAGGATTATGTCTCTGGCATGATACATACAAATTATTTGTACTGTTAAAAGCCATGGACTGCCTTTATGGATACAAGTCCAACTTCCTGGCCTCATACATTGTCCCAAAATATGAGATTGATCAACCTGATGAATTAGTAGTTAATATTTATACCTATATCAATGTGCTGATTTATCCTATTGTACTGAAGTTATCTTAGGATGGAGAAGAATCCAGTGCCTTCTTGTCACTTTACAGTGCTTGCAGTAGGGAAGTTAATTAGAGAAAGTGAGGATCAATTAGATGAATTTATGTGAATAAGAAATAAGGAAATTTAAAACAAAAATCAGGAATACAAAAATAAGCCAAGTTCATTGAGGGTCACATTAAATGATAGAGATTGTTTCAAAAATTCTACAAAATTGCAAATAATACTTTTTTGCCTAAAGAAAGAGTCAAAAAAGTTAAATACTGGCCCAGGGTTTTATAGCTTGTGCACAAGGATGCAAATCAAATCTTTCTGATTGCATGTGTGTGCTCCCAAGGTAAGGTATAACCATTATCCATCCATCCTCCATTTGAATAACCTCTTTTCTTCACAGAGTAATAAATACTAACTATCTGGACATGTCAGTCAGGACTCCCTGGTTACATTCCATTTCTCCTTCCACCAACTCCTTTTCATTTAGTTATTGTTATTAATCATTAAAACCTAATTTGGATGCCCCAGTGACACATACCACCTTCTAATGAACATAATAAAAGTAAGAGAGCCATTCACATTCCAGGCTACTCAGACATTCTGGTGGATTTGGGAAGATGTGTTTAGTTAGTCAAGAATCAGTTTTGAAGGTTCTCAGCTTGAAAATAGCTGAGCAGATGGAAAAATTTCTGAGATCCTAAGTCTTTTTACCAAAAATTAAAGCAGCTGCAATACTCTGGGCAGGATCCAAGTTTTACCAAATTGCTGCTTAAGGATTCAGGTACACTCAGAATGTCTAAGAGCTGGCCCCTATATTCAATGTAGTTGGCAGCCTGTAGGTAGCTGTTGAGGGCAGTTGGGAAGTCAAGCCTATCCTGGGAAACACATACAGCTACACCTTTGCTGTTGCTACTTTAAGGTTTCTTCTCTTCGACGGTTCAAATATTGCTATCAGCAATGGATCAAGGTAAGTGTATTAGTCAGTGTTCTGTCACTGTGACAAATACCAGAGACATAATTAAAGAAAGTAAGTATTTATTTGGGCTCATGGTTTCAGACTTTCAGTTCAAAATCAGCTGCCACTGTGTTTCTGGGCTACAGTGAGACAGAATGCCATGGTGCCAGGAGTATGTTTGAGATGCTCACCTCCTAGCAGTGAGACAGAGGAAGACAGAATGCCTATGATAGTAAATTATCTTTTTTCCTCTTCTGTTCCATTCAGGTCTCTAGCCCATTGGATGCTCTCATCCACATTTAGGTTGTGTCCTCACCTCACCAAGTTAGTTGCGTGGAAATACTCTTGTAGACACACTAAGAGGTCATCTTTACTAACCTTTTAGGTATCATTCAGTATAGTCCCATTGGTAGCATTAGGTGAAACTTACTTAAAGTCACACTAAGTATAATTCTTCCATCCTCTATCAGACATCATTACATAAATCCTTGTGCTCCACTAACGTGTGTTGTCATCACCTTTCATTGCCTAGAACTCTACACCTTTTGGAGTTCTACTGTTCATGTTCTTCTGTTTTCCCCAACTCTCACATTTTATAATTCCAGTCTTTCAGTGTAGCTCCAGTTTTCAGGGCTATATTTTGACCTTGGCCCCAGATCTTTCTCTACATTAGTAACTTAGACTATCTTCGTCATAGTTTTCTCATCTTTAAACAATTGTACCTGCCCACTTCTCACATCCAGATATTAATTAGATAATAGCAAGGCATAATATTGACCAGTAAGTGAACGTTGCAGGTAGAGAAACAACACTGGAAAAGATGCATACTTCTGGGAAGTGAGTATTGCAGATTATTAAATTATAAAAAAATAAACAAATTTTTCCAGCATATCCTATTGGGCAATTTCATAATAAATGCCTTACAATACATTTTGCAATGGATTAAACCTCATTGAAGTCACAAAAGCAGGAGTCAAGCAGTGACTACATTATGCAAGACACTTTCACTTGTAATGTTTTGCTCAATGTCTTGCTTAATCCACCTAAACTGGTGCCACATAGGCATTGTAAAATCTGGTTTGTTGATTATGTAGGCTAAGACCCTACAAATCAAGTGACAGCATGCACAAAATAAGGCAGTAAAAGAATCACACTGGGCAGCTAAGTTTGGTTGATTTTGAATGACATGCATGTTCAAAGTGCCCCCTAATCTTCTGCCTTAATTTTTCACTTTAGACACAGTCTGAACAATCCTAATACTACTGACAAAACTTATTGCATCTGCCCTGGTGGACATAGAACCAAAAGTAGATGGAAGTTGGTCAGAGATCCTAGCTTCATGGGTATAAATAATAAGGATTTTATTTCTCTTGCAATGTGAATTTGGCCAGGTGGCTTCATTGCATTGCACCTTGGTTTCACATACAATCAAATAGTACTGCATGTACAAATTTTCATATCACTGTTGTTTGCATCCAGCAAGAGAACCTTTAGAGATTTCATAACATAGTAAGCAGAACTGACAATAAATTAAAGAGATGCATGTCATTAACATGAAGAAGTAAGATTTTGCTAAACTCTGTATTGTGCATTTATTTATTGTACTTACAGTTTTAAAACACTTAAAATTTTAAGAATTCATGTGTCAAGTGTGCACTTTTAAGCTAATCTGACTTATTGCTACTTTTGTTTCCATGGGATTCATTTTAAAGCAGACATCCTCATAAAATTCACTGGACCTTGAATAACAAACCCTCTGCCATTTGGTTCACATTTTCTCAAGATTGATGGAGTTGATTCCTGTCTCACTTATTTTTTCTATTGTTACGATAAAATTCTCTGCCAAAAGCAAGGGTTAAAGGGTTCATTTTATCTCCCAGTTGAATGCACAGTCTGTTGTTATGGGGGAGTCATGGCAACAGACACAGCTAGAAACATCACATCCATATTAGAAAACAGAACAAATGAATTCTCAACCTCCTTTTCCTTGTACAGTCCAAGTGTCCCTTGCTATGGAGTAATGCTTCCCTTAATCCAGATGAATGTGCTCAGGCCAATCATATATGAGATCTAACTTCCAGGAAAGTTTAGATTTCATCAAGGTAACAATTTACTGTAGCCCTCCCAGTTCTACCATCTACAATGAGGATAATTTTGGTGGACTCTACGTTAGTTACATTTCACATTTTATGACATATGTGAATACTTTTCACCAATTTTTAAAAGTCTTCTTTCATCAGACCATTTTTTCGACAGTCTTTTTCCTTTGTGCTCTGATTGTCCAGTTTCTAGAGCATACTGCCAGCCAAGAGTAGTTTCTTGTCCAAACGGCTAGCTATTGCCACAATGAAAGCAAACTCTTTATGGAGTTTCTTCAATGTCCATTATCCTTTTATGAAGTTAATTGGTGCTGCCAGGAGGAGATGTGTCTCATTTTCAGGAAAATCCTTAAGTTATTAAACACTTTAAATGCAATATTCTGTAGGTCTTCAAAGTGCTTGAAAATAATTTTTTTCTGCTTAAATATACCATCTATTGGAAATGAGGGCATCATTTTCACTAGACTGCTTCCTGTTGTCTGTGAATGAAAGCAACTTTAGGGTCCCTGAGAAAATTGAGATAATGGCCAAGTCTGAGGAAGACCAGCTATAACCTTGGTTGATGTATATCACTTGCCAAGATCCAGGAGGTCTTTCCTAATCAAACCTGATTCATACCAACCAGGAAGGAACCCACAGTCTCTCCTTTCTTGTGGAGATAAAAGCAAAGCCTCTTCTCCAAAGCAATGCATTTTTTTAAAGTTCCATTTAAAAGTTAAGGCATTCTTAGGATACCTAGGCTAGTTTATTTCTACTGTCCCTCTTTCTTTCTTTTTTTTTTTTTTGAGGACAGCCTATATTGTTTAATAAAAACTTTCCAAAAAAGCCAAAAACAAACAAACCTAGTCCAAGGGCATGGTGCTAGCACCTGCTGGGTTCAGTCAGAGCCTCATGGATCATGGAATCAAAATTATCAAAATGGTGGAAAGAAGAGAGTTCTGGATAGTCAGGGAGTCAGATATTGGGACTAGGATTTCTCTGTTATAACAAGTACCTCTCACAAAGATTGACTAGTATGTATAAGAACTGTTTTAAGCCTTTATAAAGGTGGTACCTGTATGTCTTTACAGTATATTTTTTTTAATTTTATTTTCCAGTTTAAATTTAGATAAGAAACAAGGTTGCTTCACAAGTCAGTTCCAGGTCCCTCTCCCATTCCCTCCCTTCCTCCCGTGCCCTCCCCCACAACCCCGTTATCCCCTCATTTCTCCAGGGAGGGTGAGGCCCTCCATGGGGGTGTGCATAGTGTGTCATTTCATATAGGGCAGGGCCTAGACCCTTCCCCAAGAGTTCAGGGTGAGAGTGCACCTCACATTGTTCTATGGGAGTCCAAAGTCCGTGTGTATACTTGGGATGGGTACTGATCTGCTGCCCAAGGCTCAGTAGATTCCCTAGGCCTCTTCACTGACACCCAGATTCAGGGGGTCTTGATCAGTCCCATGCTGGCTTCCCAGGCTAATGCCTGGGATTCAAGAGTTAACCTTTGTCTGGTCAGCTGTTTCTGGGGGTTAAACCAGCCCAGTCTTAATCCCTTTGATCATCAGTCCTCCCTCTCTGTTACTGGCTTTCTTGAGTTCAGCTCAGTACTTAAACAAGGGAGTCTGCCTCTTCTTCGATCAGCCACTAAATAAAGTTTCTGTTTCCCAGACTCTCTGGCCATAGGATTGTAGGCTGGCACTCCCCAGATCTATGTCTAAAATCCATATATGAGAGAGTACATGCCATGTTTCTCTTTTTGTGACTGGGTTACCTCACTCAGGATGGTTTCTTCTAGTGTCATCCATTTGCCTGCGAAACTCATGATTCCATTATTTTTTTCTGCTGAATAGTACTCCATTGTGTAGATGTACCACATTTTCTCTATCCACTCTTCAGGTGAAGGACATCTAGGTTGCTTCCACGTTCTGGCAATTACAAATAAAGCTGCTATGAACATAGTGGAACAGACATCTTTGTTGTATGAATGGGCATCTTTTGGATATATGCCTAAGAGTGGAGTTGCTGGGTCTTGTGGTAGGTTTATTCCCATTTTTCTGACGAATCTCCACACTGATTTCCAAAGTGGCTGAACCAGTTGGCACTCCCACCAGCAATGGAGGAGTGTCCCCCTTTCACCACATCCTCTCCAGCATAAATTGTCATTGGTGTTTTTGATTTTAGCCATTCTGACAGGGGTGAGATGGTATCTCAGAGTTGTTTTGGTTTGCATTTCCCGGATGGCTAAGGATGTTGAGCACTTTCTCAAGTGCCTCTCAGCCATTTTAGACTCCTCTATTGAAAAGTCTCTATTTAGTTCTGCAGCCCACTTTTTAATAGGGTCCTTTGGTGTTTTGGAGACTTGCTTCTTGAGTTCTTTGTAAATTTTGGAGATCAACCCTCTGTCAGATGTGGGATTAGTGAATATTTTTTCCCATTCTGTGGGCTGCCTTTTTGTCTTGCTGACTGTGTCCTTTGCCTTACAGAAGCTTCTCAGTTTCAGTAGGTCCCATTTATTAATTGTTGATCTTACTGCCTGTGCTACTGGTGTTATGTTCAGGAAGCTGTCTCCTGTACCAATTCGTTCAAGGGTACCACCCACTTTCTCTTCTAAGAGGTTCAGTGTGGCTGGATTTATGTTGAGGTCTTTGATCCATTTGGACTTAAGTTTTGTGCATGGCGATAGACATGGATCGATCTGCATTCTTCTACATGGGAGTCTCCAATTATGGCAGCACCATTTGTTGAAGATGCTTTCTTTATTCCATTGTATATTTTTAGCTTCTTTGTCAAAGATCAGATGTTCGTACGTGTGTGGGTTAATACCCGGATTTTCAATTCAATTCCATTGGTCTACCTGTCTATTTTTGTGCCAATACCAAGCTGTTTTCAGGACTATAGCTCTATAATAGAGCTTGAGGTCAGGGATGGTGATGCCTCCGGACGTTGCCTTGTTCAACAGGGCTGTTTTGGCTATCCTGGGTCTTTTGTTTTCCATACAAAATTGATTATTGTTCTTTCAAGGTCTGTGAAGAACTGTGCTGGGATTTTAATGGGGATTGCATTGAATCTGTAGATTGCTTTTGGCAGGATTGCCATTTTTACTACATTGATCTTACCTATCCAAGAGCATGGGAGATCTTTCCATTTTCTGAGGGCTTCTTTAATTTCTTTCTTTAAAGATTCAAAGTTCTTATGATACAGGTCTTTCACTTGTTTGGTTAGCGTTACCCCAAGGTATTTTATGTTGTTTGTGGCAATTGTAAAGGGTGATGTTTCTCTGATTTCTCTTTCAGCCCTTTTATCATCTGTATATAGTAGGGCTACTGATTTTCTTGAGTTGATCTTGTAGCCTGCCACTTTGCTGAAGGTGTTAATCAACTGTAAGAGTTCCCTGGTAGAGTTCTTTGGGTCATTGATGTAAACTATCATATCGTCTGCAAACAGTGAAAGTTTGACCTCTTCCTTCCCAATTTGTATCCCCTTGATCCCCCTTTGTTGTCGTATGGCAATAGCTAGAACTTCAAGTACCATGTTGAAAAGGTATGGAGAGAGTGGACAGCCTTGTTTTGCTCCTGATTTTAGAGGAATTGGGTTGAGTTTCTGTCCATTTAGTTTGATGTTGGCTGTTGGTTTACTGTATATAGCTTTTATTATGTTTAAGTATGTCCCTGTTATCCCAGATCTCTCCAAGACCTTTATCATGAAGGGGTGTTGGATTTTGTCAAAGGCTTTTTCAGCATCTAGTGAGATGATCATGTGATTTTTGTTTTTCAGCTTGTTTATATGGTGGATTACGTTGATGGATTTTCGTATGTTGAACCATCCCTGCATCCCTGGGATGAAACCTACTTGATCGTGGTGAATGATTGTTTTGATGTGTTCTTGGATCCGATTTGCCAGTATTTTATTGAGTATTTTTGCATCAATGTTCATGAGGGATATTGGTCTGAAGTTCTCTTTCTTAGTTGTATCTTTGTGTGGCTTGGGGATCAAGGTTATTGAAGCCTCATAGAAAGAGTTTGGCAAAGACCCTTCTGCTTCTATTGTGTGGAACACTTTGAGAAGAATTGGTATAAGCTGTTCTTTGAATTTCTGGTAGAATTCTGCACTGAGGCCATCTGGACCTGGGCTTTTTTGGTTGGGAGACTTTTGATGACAGCTTCTATTTCCATAGGGGTTATAGGTCTATTTAAATTGCTTATCTGTTCTTGATTTAGTTTTGGCAATTGATAGCTGTCCAGGAAGTCATCCATTTCCTTTATATTTTCGAATTTTGTGGAGTACAGGTTTTCAAAGTATGACCTAATGATTCTCTGGATTTCCTCACAGTCTGTTGTTATGTCCCCCTTTTCATTTCTAATTTTGTTAATTTGCATGTTCACTCTCTGCTGTTTGGTAAGTTTGGACAAAGGTTTGTCTATCTTGTTGATTTTCTCAAAGAACCAACTCTTCGTTGCATTGATTCTTTGTATTGTTTTCCTGGTTTCTACCTTATTGATTTCAGCCCTCAATTTGATTATTTCCTGGCGTCTACTCCTCCTGGGGGAGTTTGCTTCTTTGTGTTCTAGAGCTTTCAGCTGTGATGTTAATTCTCTGGTATAACTGTTCTCCTGTTTCTTCATGTGAGCATTTAGCACTATGAACTTCCCCGAAGCACTGCTTTCAAAGTGTCCCATAGGTTTGAGTATGTTGTGTCTTCATTCTCATTGAATTCGAGGAAGTCTTTAATTTCTTTTTTATTTCCTCTTTGACCCAGGGATGGTGCAGTTGAGCATTATTCAATTTCCATGAGTTTGTAGGTTTTCTACAATTTGTGTTGTTGTTGAATTCTAATTTTAAAGCATGGTGGTCTGATAAGATGCATGGAGTTATTCCAATTTTTTTGTAGCTGCTGAGGTTTGATATGTTGCCAAGCATGTGGTCGATTTTTGAGAAGGTTCCATGTGGTGGTGAGAAGAAGGTATATTCTTTTTTATGTGGATGAAATGTTCTATAGATATCTGTTAATCCCAGTTGGGTCATTACTTCTATTAGCCCTTTTGCTTCTTTCTACTGTCCCTCTTTCAATCCCATGTCTCTTAGCAACTGTCATTTGCTTATCAGCAATCAAAATATTCAAGGACAATAGAAAAACATACAGGATCCAGATTCCTTGTTTATTTCCCATCTTTAAGTACCTTATTCATTTTTAATCATACTTTTACTCTCTCTTTAAAAACTTTATTGGTTTTATTCATTTTATATACCAACCACAGTTCCCCCTGCCTTTCCTCCTCCGTCTCCCCCCATCTCCTGCCAACCCATCCACCATCCACTCTTCAGAAAGGTAAGTCCTCCCATGGCAAGTGAACAAAGCCTGGCACATTAAATTGTGGCAGGAACAAGCCTCTGCCCTCTGCCTCAAGGCTGAGCAAGGCATCCCAACATAGGCAATGGGTTCCAAAAAGCCAGCTTATACACCAGGAACAGATCCTGGTCCCAGTGCCAGGGGCCCCTTACAATGACCAAGCTACACAAATGTTACTTGTATGCAGAGGGCCTAGTTAGGTCCCATGAAGGCTCCCCAGCTGTTGGTGTAGTGTCCTTGAGGTCCTAAGACCTTAAGTCAGCTGTCTCTGTAGATTTCTCTATCATGATCTTGATCCACTTTATTCATCCCTCCTCCCTTTCTTCAACTAGACTTCTGGAGCTAGGCCTGGTGTTTGGTTGTGGATCTCCATCAGTTAATGGATGAAGGTTCTATAACGACAGGGTAGTCACTAATCTGATTACAGGATAGGGTCAGTTCAGGCACCCTCTACACTATTGCTAGGAGTTTTAGCTGGGGTCATCCTTGTGGAACTTGGGAATTTCCCTAGCACCTGTTTTTCCCTAATGCCAGAAGGGCTCTCACTATCAAGATAGCTCTTTCAATGCTCTCCCACTCCACCCCTCCTGCAACTGGACCATCTCTTTCCTTCTTGTTCCTGTCCTTCATCCTCTTCCCTATACCCTCCCACCTCTCCCCAGTTTACCCAGGAGATATCACCTATTTTCCTTTCGCAGGGTGATCCATGTGTCCTCTAAGGGTCCTCCTTGTTACCTAGCTTTTCTGGATCTTGGATTGTAGTCTTGTTATCCTTTGCTTTACATCTAGTATTCACTTATGAGTGAGTACATGCCTTGTTTGTCTTTCTGGGTCTGGGAAACCTCACTCAGGATGAATTTTTTTCTAGTTACATCCGTTTGCCTACAAATTTCATGATGCATTTGATCATTTATTGACATGTGTCTCTATGATATATATAATCAGTATGTGTCCTTCATTTATAATTTCCATTAGAATTAATTTCATTGTGTAAAATCAGAAACTTTATGAGCATTAAACAATAGCTCCACATCTCCTCTATTACCAGTCTTTGGGAACCACCATTCTATTGTCAAGACCTTGGATTTAAGTATTTCAAAAATCTCACTGAAGTGGAATCATAATATATGTGTCTTTTGTGGTTGTAAACTTACTCTTTTAACCATGTATGTTGTTCAAGATTGCCTTTATTTTTAATGTTAAATAATATTCTATTGTATATATTTTGACAGTTTGTATATATTATGTGTGTAATTGTACATATCATATATGCTGTAGTATATATAACATCATTTTATAAATTTATCTATTTTTAGAGAGATGGCATTTACACTTTAGCTATTTTAAATAATACTGCAATGAACTTGGATGTTCAAATAGCTCTTCAAACACACAGATTTTCAATTCTTTTGAGTAAAAATTCAGAAGTACAATTGCTGACTCACATGGTAATCATATTTTTAAGTCTTAAAAAAATAACCACATTGTTTTCCACAGCAGCTGCATGGATCATTTTACATTCCAACTTACAGTACAAAAGAGTCTCAATTTCTCTACTTTCTTGATGTTTGCTTTTTTCTGTTGGTTGGTTTTCATTTGTGTTTGCTTTGTGTGAGGTGGATTTCACTGTGATTCTGATTTGTATTCCCTCATGTTTAATCATGTTGAGTCATTTTTCCTATGTTTATTAACCACTTGCTTCTCTTCTCTGAAGACATTGTTGTTCAAGTCCTGTGCTCAATTCTGAGTTAGGTTCTTTGTGAAAGTTGTTGAGTTTTAAGAATTCCATACATAGTTGTAAGTAAATTTCTTGATAATTTTGAATATTTTCTTTATTCTTGCATCCTTCATGCCATCACAGTTGCTAGTGGATTTTGATGCACAAAAACTTTTGCATGAAGTTCAGTTTGTTCATTCTTTGATTGTCTGTACCTTCAGTGTTAAATTGTGACAAACTCTTTTCCAGTGTCATTTCTGTTGCTGAACACTTTCTTTACTCCAAAAGATGAACTGATAGTCTAACCTTAAGGATATGTATTTACTGTGTTTTTTTTGTTGTTTTTGAAATTCATATAATGCACTTTAGCAATCATGATATTCTTTGCTTTCCATAGTGACACCAGTTAGCATTTCAATGAGAAGGCTGCTTCTGGTGGGGTTTTACTGTCTTTTCTTGATTACACATTGTAGGGTAAAGCCATTTCCTTGCCAGACGCTTTGGTTTTTCCCCACCAGTCGCTTGGGCTCTACCGAGTTGTAGTTTCCACATAACACACAAGACACTGTATTAATTATGAAGCTGTTGGCCTTGCTTGTTTCTTCCTGGCTAGCTCTGACTTAAGTATGTACTCCATAATTGCTAATCTAAATATTTCTCTTACCGGAGAAAATGGTCCAAACTTCTTACCCCTATGGCAGCTACATGATGACTCCCTGTGTTTCTCCTTCCCAGAGTCCCACCTATCTTGCTTCCCTATTAGCCAACAGTGCTTTATTGATATATACAGGACTTCCCTCATCAATACATGCTAAGATCCATGATCAGAGTGACTGTGGACTGGAACTCTTATCTATGTATCTGTAAGTAGAGTAGCTTTAGTGTTTAATTTACAAATTTTGTGGAAATTAAATTGCTTCAGTGAAACAGCAGTATCACTGGCCTATTGTTAAGTGCTTAAAAGCTTGAAAAACATGAGTCAGTCTCTTTTCCTACTCACTGGAAGCTGTAAAGTCTAAGATCAGACAGGACTCTTTCTAGGATATCCTAATTTGATGATTAGCAGTGATCTATCTTCATGTTTTAACACCATAATTTACAGACATTATACATGGAAGCCATTTTAGGACAAATATCCTCCATCAGCATGTGAGAAATCAGTTCCAGGACAACATCTGTCTACATGTTGTCATTAGCCATCATGATTATAATTAATTGAATCTCAGCAACCGTAAGCAAGTCATCCCAATTAAATGTTTTCTTCATAGGAGTTGCCATGGTCATGGTGTCTCTTCACAGCAATAGAAAACCTAAGACAGAAGTTGATACCAGAGGTTGGGTATTGCTGTGATGGGACTGACCATGTGTTTGTTGGTAGAAATTTTGACTTAGGTGCTATTAGTATGGAAAGCATTGAAATGATTTAAGCACTGCCTAATGGGCTATACTAGTAGGAATATGGAAAACAATGGTGCTAAGAGTTATTTAAAGTATGGGAGGCTCAGATCAAGAGGTTTCCAAAGAGAATATTAATATATGGCCTAGAGACTGGACGTGTGATATTTATGTGAAGAAAGTGTCTGCTGCTTTTTTCCCTTGTTCAAACAGTATGCCCTAGTTTAATTCCATTGGCAGAGGAAATCTCAAAAAATCCTAGTATAGACCCTGTTTTGTGGTTACTAATGTTAACTCTAATGAAGATATACAATGAGAAGGAGAAAGCTGAGCAAGGAAAAATATTTGTGGAGAGAAAGAGTACCAGAAAGTGGAATAGAGCTAAATTCTGTATTCAGATTAAGAAATGGACTACAGGGAATGGTGACCTCAGGGAAAGATCCCACCTAAATTTCCAAATTGTGAAAATAAATTTAAAAAAAGTTTAGAGCCAAGTGTCATGATTCACACCTTTAATCTCAGCACTGGAAAGGCAGAGGCTGGCAGATCTCTCAGTTCAAGGCCAGTGTGGTCTAAAGATCCAGTTTCAGGACAGCCATACTTAGGCAGGGAAGGTCAGAAAGCTAGCAAAAAATGTAATTGAACAAGAGTGTCCTTATCTAACCCCAGAAAGCAGCAGAATTTGACAACTTTAGTCAACATTAGAATTATGGGTAGAAGAAATGAGTTATAGAATTTGTCCAAGATTAAAGAAAGCCTCTGAGGCCAGGCATGTGTCAGGGTTGTCCATGAATGGAGCCTTAGTAGAGAGGTCAATGTATGAATCTGTGAAGCTGAAACCTGGATTACCTTGGAGAACTCAAGATGTTGGAGATGCCAGAGTCATGGGATTCCTGCTGAGGAGAACTGCTAAGATTGAGTGGAACCAGGCCAAGAAAAAGAAGTGTTCTATAGTCAACAAAACTGTATGCAATTGGAGATCTGAAGAGTGTTTTCACATCAGACACAGAGATGCAGATTTTGGAGTTTTCCCAGCTGGTTTTTGATCTTGCTTTGGTTCAGTATTTCCTCACTATGCTCCTTTCCATAAGTTTTGGAATGGTAATGTATATCCTGTGCTATTATATGTTGGAAGTATTTGATTTTTTATTTTGATTTTACAGGACCTTACACCTTAGAGAGTGATGAATCTCTGTGGAGACTTTGGAACTAGGAATTTTAAACATTGTTGAGACTGTGATAGACTATGGAGACTTTTGAAGTTAGACTAAATACATTTTGCATTAGACATTGTTACAAGCTTATAGGGTCCAAGAACTGGAATGTAATAGTTTTAATGTAATTGTCCCCCATAATCACATAAGGAGGCATGACTTTATTGGATTGAGTATGGAAGAGTGTCACTGTGGGAGTGGGCTTTGAGGTTTCCTGTACTCAGGATACCTCTGTTGCATTCTCAGCTCAAGTACCAGGTCTGCTTTCTTGCTTTCATGCTCCACCAGAGACTGTAAAGGAGCTACCCTAATTAATTTTTTCTTTATAAAAGTTGCCATGGTGTCTCTTCACAGCAATAGAAACTCTCACTAGCATGCAATGCTTTAGGCTTCACTATGTTACCACTTGAGCCACTGCTCTCATAGGCCTAACTCCTATTAAGTGTATAGAAAGGCAACAAACACACAAGGAAAATCTATGAACACATGCAAACAGACACACAGTCTCTGAGAAGAAGACATGTAGGTTAAGGACTAGAGAAATCATGCCATGTTAGACATGTCATTAGGGAAGTCCTCTTTGACTTTCCTGCAAAGGCTCGCAATAGATAAGAATGATTTCCTGAGACTTTAAAAAGTCAAGAATTTGATTTGTTTGCCCAAGGCAATGAGCTGTACCTAGAGATGTTCTTATTTATTTATTTATTTATTTATTTATTTAACATCTCTGTCTCGGTTTCCCTTCGCTACTCTCCTCCAAGTTCTCTTCCCGCACACAATCCCCCTTCCCATACCCCAACATCTTCCTTCACAATTTCTGTTTAGGAAAGGACAGGTGTCCCATGAGTATCAACAATACATGGCATATCATGTTGCAGTAAGACTAAGAATCTCATCAAATATTATGGATGGTTACACAATAAACTATGACTCAGCTGCTAAAAACAAGGACACCAGGAAATTTGAAAGCAAATTTCAAGGATGGACCTAGAAAAAAATTCTGAGTAAGGCAACCCAATCCAAGAAAGACAAGCATGGTACATACTCACTTGTAAGTGTATATTAGCTATAAAGTGAAAGATAACTATGCTACAGTCCACAGACCCAGAGAAACTAGGTAACAAGGAGGGTTCATAGGGGAATTCCAGGCTCTACCTGGGAAGGGGAATAGAAAAGATTTCATGAGTGACCAGGTGGGAGGTTTAAAGGTGGAGAATACTGAAAGAAACTACTAGAAAGGAGACACATTTGGGGGTCAGGTAAATCTGGCCCAAGGGAATTTCTCAGGAGTCTACAAGCATGATCCTGGTTAAGACTCCTATCAATAGTAGATTAATCATTGTCTGGCCATCTTGTGTGACCAGGCAAGACTTCAAGTGGTGGGAGAGAGAAACCAATTCAGTCACATAACCTTTATCCTATAATCTATCTTACCTATGGATTGTGCTGTGGTTAGGGTGGCCTAGAGATTGAGGGAGTAATCAACCAATGGCTGGTCTAGCCTAAAACCCGTACCAGTAGAGGAAGCCCACCCCCGACCTGTGACTCCGGGATTCACAGGCTGTATGACCTAGGGTCTTAATATAGAACCAAGCATTGTATTATGCTATATACGTATCATAATTGCTGCCTAGTCCAACTGTCATCAGAGAGGATGATCTGATGGAAACAGATGCAGACCTACAGTCAAACATTAGGTGAAGCCAGGGAATCATATAGAAGAGGAGGAGAAATGATTATAGGAGCCAGTGTGGTCAAGAACAGTCAGAATCAACTAACCTGGACTCATAGCAGCACAGACACTGAGCTGACAACTAGAGATATTCACTTAAGAATAGTTAAAATTTATTTCTGACAGTTTCTTACTTGCAAATAACGTATTTTGTTTATATTTACCACCTTTTGCTTGCCTTCTGTCGCCTCCCTCCTTCCTCACAACTCTGTCTTTGTCTCCTCTCTCACTCTCTCTCTCTCTGTTTGTGTGTGTGTGTGTATGTGTGTGTGTGTGTGTGTGTGTGTGTGTGTGTGTGTGTAGGTCTTGCAGATGGGCACAGCTGCTATGTGTTTCAACCATGTCATATGAAATGACAGCATTTTATAATATTCCTCTTCATCCACCAACTTTTGGAGTCTTTCAAGTTTTCTTCTGCAAGTTCCCTGGTTCTTCACAGTGGGAATTATCACAATCCCATGGAGAGCAGAGCATGTACCAATCCCTTACTCTCAGCACTTTGATGAATGATGACTCTGCTCTGACACTCGTCACTGCTAAAAGAGGTTTCTTTGACTATGTGTAAAAGTCCATCTATGTGTATAAATATAAATATTTACAATAAAGTAAGCCTATATACCCATTTATCTACATGTATAGTGAGTATATCACCAGAAAGGGCCCATGACTTCTGTAACCATAGTATTTTAGTCATATTTACAATATCAGATATGTAGTTCCTCCCATAGAGCAGGTATCTGATTCAATGAAGAAACAGGTGATTGCCTTAGAACATTTATGGTCCTTTCATACCTGATGACACAGATACAGAGTGTTCAATGCTGGATTAGATTGCTGATGACTTTCTGACATGAAGTTATTGCAAAGAGTTGGGGAACATTGCTCTCTCTCTCTCTCTGTCTTTGCTTCTGTCTCTCTATCTCTGTCTTTCTCTATCTCTCTGTCTGTTCCTCTCTGTGTGTGTGCATGCTGTACAATCATGTGAAAGGCTCTCTGGTTACATTTCCTGTGTATACTTCTTGACAAAGTCCAAGTGCTCAGGACATGTAGTCCTGTCTACTGTGGCTTGGTTTTGATGATAATCTTAAATTTATTAGCCTACTAGTGGCCAAAAGTACTTGACTTAAGGCTCACTAATTAGTTACAAAACTGAAAACCCTCAATTTTAAGGAAAGAAACATATAAGTTGTATTTGTCTGTAAAATTGTATTTATTTTTACGGAAAGTCTATTTCTTTGGATATAAAAGGAGGGACAACTCTGATTTAGTTTTTCCATACCCTTTTGAAATCTGCAAATACTCTCCCTAGAAATCTATTTCTTACAGCTTTTGAAAACCGTGTTATGATCAGCTCTAGAGTATATACAGAACCAGTTGTGTGTGTGAACTGGTTGTAGTGGAACAAATCAAATTCATAATTACACAAGCTTATTTCCCAGTCTGATTTTGTATGTAAGGATCACAGGTAGATATAGGAGGCATTTGACCCCCTGCTGACTTTAAATTGTAAAGTGGTTTGGTAACATAGGCTAGACTTATAACCATGGTGCTATTCACAAGGTTTACTTGTTTGTCACAAGTTTAAAGTTTCAGTGTCATTTCCCTATAAGCAGAAAGCTTGGGTTGCTCTTGATGGTGAGCATAACTCTGAGATTTGCTTAAACTTAGAAATGAGGTAGAATTGACCATGTGTCAGTTCTAATCTTGGGTTTTATGAAGAAATGACTTTTTCTATTCATTCTCCTTCATTTCTGTCATCACCATGACAGTACATCTGGGCTGGCCTGTGGGGAAATGAGAGATACATGGACAGGATAGTAGTATCAGCAGGAATCAACTAATATTCATAGCCTAAATTCATCTATTCAATTCAAGATAGACACATGCACTTATAAATACATACATGTAAATACAAATACATTTTACTATATATAACTGAGGCCATGTGGTTTGTCATTGTATATCAAAAGATTACTGATAAACATATTCTTTCAAACGGTCCCTAAAAGCAGAAAGTTTTGTATAGCAAAAGTTTCCTTCATCCTTGAGAAAATTATATGATCTGCTTGGTTTTTTTCCCTACAGACATAAACACCTCATTAGCCAATCCTGTCAGATTTCTGGTTCCTTTACTATTTACAATATATTTTATTTTCTTCAAACAGGCTTATGACCAGTCAATTATTATTTTCCTCATGTTCTAAGAAAACTAAATTCATCCCTACTTATTGTACCATGGGAACATATTTGAATAGAACACAACAGGCGTAACAACTAGAATATGAAGTGATTTTTCAACACAGTCTGAAACTTGCTATAATCAAACTCCTTGAATCACATACAATACTCAATTCAGGAAAACCTTTTGTATTGACAAGTGTTTCCTGCTGTCTACCCAGATGGTCAGCTTAGCTCTACACTCCACTAATAAAGAAAGGGTGGGAACAATTTTATATTTAAAAATAATTTATCCTCTCCAAAATTAATTCAACAGGTAGTATATAAGTCTGGTCTTGCCCATAAACAGCAGAAATGCCATGCTACTAGAATAATGCAAATGAAGATTCTTGGAAAACTACTGGAGAGATAGTCAGCTTAATTCCTAGCAAAGTGTGATTTGGGGAATGTTGCTTCCCCTAAGGTCCCTGAACCTGAAGTCTCACGGCTATAGCTGGTATTCCTTTTAGGCTTCGTTTCATTCACCATACAGTCATCTCATTGGGTGGTGTATGAGTTATTTTTGAGTTGCTGTAATAAAATACTCAAAGGAACACGAAAGAAGGAAGATGTATTTTGATTGATAGTTCTAGAAGTTTCAACTCATGCTTGCTTGGCATCATGTGCTTAAGCAAAGCCTTGGTGGTAAAAGTATGTGGCAGAGGACTGCAGTACCCATCCCATCAGACAGGAAGTAGAGGGAAGGTGAATACAGGAGTCCCTTACGTTATTTTTTGAATACCATGTCCACAGGTTCCCCTCTCTCTTGTCCTCTCAGTTACTCCCCACTCCACTCTATATGCTCTTTCTCTACTTCTCTCCAAAAGAGGCCAAGCCTGCCAGGGATATCCACCAAACATGGCATATCAAGTTGCAGTAAGACTAGATATCTCCCCTGATATTAAGGCAGGACAAGGTAATCCAGGAGGAGGAAAGGGTTGCAAAAGCAGGCTACAGAGTCAGAGACAGATCCTGCCCCCATTGTTAGAAGTCCCACAAGAAGACCAAGATACACAACTGAAACATAAAAGCAGAGTGTGGAGGTCAGTACCATGCAGACCTCCTCATTTTAATTCAGTCTCCATGAGCTACTATGAGCCGTGATTAATTGATTATGTGGGTTTTGTGTGGTGTCTTTGACCCCTCTGACTCCTATAATCCTTCCTTCCCATTTTGCAGGATTCCCTGAGCTCCACATAATGTTTGGCTGTGGGTCTCTAAATCTGTTTCCATCAGTTGCTGGATGAAGCCTCTCAGATGACAGCTGGGCTAGGTACCAATATATGAGGATATCAGAATATCTTTAGATATCATTTCAAAGCTTGCTCTCTCTCTCTGTCTCTCTCTGTCTCTGTCTCTGTCTCTCTCTCTCTCCTTTTTGCCAGTTGTATTTGGTTGTATCCTAGGTCTCTGGGCTATCCAGCCTCTGGTTATTGGCTCTCCAGGCAATGATAGGGTGGTGTATGCATAGCCATCTGGCCCAGTCACTGGTTGGCCACTCCCACAATTTCTGTGCCACATTACCACAGCACATTTTGCTGGTAGGACAAACTGTAAGTCAAATGTTTTGGTGTCCCAATCACTCCACTGGAGGTACAGGAGATGGCTGATTCAGGCTCCATATATCCCATTGCTAAGAACCTCAGCTATGGTCACCCTCATAGATTACTGGGAGTTCCATTGCACTAGGTATTTAGCTTGTCCAAAGATGCCCCCAGTTGTCTCTCCCAGCACTTTCTCCCTTCATCCTCTCCCAACTTGATCTCTCCTATTCCCACCTCACCCAACCCTACCCCACCTCATGCTCCCCATCCACCTACAATGTCTATTCTCAGAAAAATGGCAATTGATCTACATTAAGGGTCAGCAATACCACTCCTGGGCATATACCCAAAAGGTGCTCCATCTTACCACAAGGACACTTGCAGCTTTATTCATAATAACCAAAAACTGGAAATAACTGAGATGTCCCTTAACTGCAGAATGGATAAAGAAAAATATATTTACACAATGGAGTATTACTTAGCTGTCAAAAAAATGAAGTCATGAGATTTAAAAACAATGGATGGAACTATTAAAAATAATACTGAGTGAAGTAACCCAGATGCAGACCAATGAACATGGTATATAATCACTTATAAGTGGATTGTGACTGTACATACTGAGAGAAGCTAAGTAACAAGGGGTCTCAATGTACGAATGCATGAATCTCCCTGGTAAGTGAAAATAGAATAGCCCCGAGTATTCTTATCTTTTACTTTTTATTCATTCATGGTTCTCAAACCATGGATGGCATCAGTCATATTCAAGGTGAGTTTTCTCTCCTCTGTTAATCATCTGGAAATGACCTCACAGACACACAAAGAGATGTGCTCCACTCTCAGTAATTCGAAACCCAGTGAACTCAACAATAAAGACTAGCTGTCACAAGTGGTAATACAGCATTGGCCAAACAAGGTCCACATTCCTTATTCTCACATTCCCAGACCTGAATTCCCATAGTTTTGGTGGTATATCTATAATGCATCACTAAAACCCCACATGTCAGAAACTTCTTAGGCTTAGTAACACCAGGACATTCAATATTCCACCTTAAGAGACTGAGAAATGACAAATACGAACATCACAGCTAAGTTTTCATAAAACAGGAAAAATAAATATGAAATTGTCAAGAGAGAAACTCACATAGCATGTATATTTTTAGTATACTAGGAATTTTTCTAAACACTTATAACTCTTAAAAATGACAAAATTTGGGATTCTTATACTGCAGTAAGGTTACCTTGGGAAATAAATGTATCATGACATACAACAACATTTATTATGAACAAAAGTAGAATGGAATAAGAAAACTGTGGATTTAGAAATGTGAAGGGCATCCATTTTTGAAAGCACATGTGAGATATGAGACAACAGCAAGGACAACTTGAGTGGGATAAGAAGTGTGTTGAGCAAATTGAGCAAAGCTTTTCAAGGCTAAGAGAGAAAAAAGACCCATGTCCCAAACAATTTGTATAGGTTATATGAAGAGCATAAGGACAGATATGCCTACAGTAATGAAGCAAGAGCCAATGAATACAGGATGTGAAAGAAAACAGTGGTAAGCCAGATCATGAGAAATCTCACAGACCATGTAGGGAACTTCATTCCTGGCTTAAAGAGAGCTAAAGAGGAACATTTGAAAACAGGAGCCGAGGCAGCAGCAATTAAATTCATCTGCTTTTCAAGGAAACTCACATGATTTATATTAAAATTAGACTACTCAAAACTATCAACATCACCACACACACAAAGTCCATTATTCAACAGAAAATAACAAAACAAGCAATGAACCAGGAAAACACAATAGGTCTAGTTTCATTTCAATTTCTGTGATAAAATATCATGACAAAAAGCCACTTAGGCGAGAAAGGGTTTTTTTGACTTACATTGTGGGATAGTCTCGTGGCAGCAACCAGAGACATTCAACCACTATGTATCCACAGTTAAGATCAAAGAAACATGAATGAAAGCATGCACACCAGCTGGGTTATTTTCACTTAGCTACATTTCTCCACTCTTCACCAGTTCCTTCCTAGGGAATTGAGCAAAATCATTAATGCAATCAGCTCAGATCTGTCCACAGGCCATCACAAACTAAGTAATTCATCACTGAGATTCTCTTCACAGATGGATCCAAGTTGTGTTAAGTTGACAATTAAAGGTATCACAGTATATGTCAATACCAGTTCTCTACACATAGGGGATATCTAGAGTCTATCATTTCATTCAGGGTAGGGTCCAGGCACTTCCCTAAGAGTCCAGGCAGAGAGAGCATCCCTCTTTGTGTTATGGACACATGATGTCTGTTAGTATTGGAGGGATAAACACTGATCCACTGCTCAGGACCCATAGGTGCCCAGGCCTCTTCATTGACTCTCACATTCAGGGGGTCTGGATCGGTCCCATGCTGGCCTCCCAGCTGTTGGTCTGGGGTCCAAGAGCTCTCCCCTGTTCATATCAGCTGTCTCTGCTGGTTTTGCCAGCCCATTCTTTGCCAATTTGCTCTTTGCTCCTCTCTTTCTGTCGCTGGGTTCCTTGGGTTCTGTTCAGTATTTAACTGTGGGTGTTTGCCCCTGCTTCCATCAGTCACTGGATGAAGGCTCCAGGATGGTTATAGACATCAAGTTCACTATCAGGAATAGGCATTTGAGGTGGTCTCTACACTATTGCTTAGCTTGTCAATTGGTGTCATCCGTTTAGCTCACTAGAGGTCACAATGGTGCCTGATCTGTCTTCTAAACTATGATTCCCTCTTCCCCCTATGCTACCCGCCCCAGTCAACCTTCCTGTTCCTCCATGTCCTACTCTCTCTTCCACTTCTCACCCTCTCCATTTCCCAGGTCCCCCTCCCTCCCATCCCTCGCCGTGTTCCCCATATGTTCAGAGGATCTTGCCTCATTTCTCTTCTCTTGGGTACCATGTGTGTCTTTTAGGTTCTTTCCTGTTTCCCAGACTCTCTGTCAGTGGAAGTGCAGACTGGCACTCTCCTGATCCATGTTTAAAACCCATATATGGGTGAGTACATACCATGTTTGTCTTTTTGTGACTGGGTTACCTCACTCAGGATGGAGCTAATTAAAATAAAAAATGTTAAAAAAAATAAGGTATCACAGTAACCAATAAGTAAAAATTTAACAAATAGAAAAATGTCTCCAGAACACCAAAGGATCCAATTAAAAAGTGGGCTACAGAACTAAATAGAAAATTCTCAGTAAAGGAGTCTAAAATGGCTGAGAGACACATGAGAAAGTGTTCAACATCCTTAGCCATCAGGGAAATGCAAATCAAAACAACTCTGAGATACCATCTCACTCCCCTCAGAATAGCTAAAACCAAAAACACTAATGACAATTTATGCTGGAGAGGATGTGGGGGAAGGGGAACACTCCTCTACTGCTTGTGGGAATGTCAACTTGTGCAGCCACTTTGGAGATCAACATGGAGATTTCTCAGGAAAATGGAAATCAGTCTACCACAAGATCCAGCAATTCCACTCTTAGGCATATACCCAAAATATGTACACTCGTATAATAAGGTCATCTGCTCAACTATGTTCATAGCAGCATTATTTGTAATAGCTAGAACTGGGAAGCAACCTAGATGCCCCTCAGCCAAAGAGTGGATAGAGATTATGTGGTACATTAACACAATGGAGTACTACTAAGCAGAAAAAAAAATCTTGAAATTTACAGGCAAATGGATGGCAGTAGAAGAAATCATCCTGAGTGAGGTAACCCAGTCACAAAAGGACAAGCATAGTATGTACTCACTCATATATGGATTTTGGCCTTGGAGCAGGGCATTGCCAGCCTAAAATCCCACTGCCAGAGAGCTGGTAACCAGGGAAGATGCTAAGAGAGATATGCATGGTAACCCAGAGAATGGATATGAGACAAGATATCCTAATTGGATTGAGAGGGGGGAGGGCAGAAGGAGATGGAAGAAAGACAGGGTGAATAGAGGAAGGGAGAGAGAACCCCGGGGAGCAGGAAGGTTGAGCCAGGGTAAGAATAGAGGAGAGAAGGATGAGAGACACCATAATGGAGGGAGCCATTATAAATTGGAGGAGACATCTGGCACTAGTGAGATTTTCACAGATCTACAAGAATGACACCAACTGGCATTAAGGCTGCCTTAAATGCCCTCCCCTGATAATGAGATTGATGACTACCTTATATGCCATCTTAGAACCCTCATTCAGTGGCTGGCGGGAGCAGAGGCAGACACCCATAGCTAAAAAATGAATTATACTTCTAGAACCCAGTTGCAAAGAGGAGTGATGAACAAAGGAATGAAGATCAGACTTGTGAAACCCACATAGACAGCTGACCTAAACAAGGGGGAATGCATGGACCCCAGACTGATGACTGAGAAGCCAGTATGGGACTCATCCACAACCCGCATACCTAGGTATCACAGAAGAGGCCTTGGCAATCTGTGGGACCTTGGAGAGTAGATCCGTATTTATTCCTGGTGTACCAATAGACTCTGGGAGACCATTCCACATGGAGGGATGCTCTCTCAGCTTGGACTCATGGGGGAGGACCTAGGCCCTGCCTAGGATGATATGACAGACTCTGAAAGTCCTTAATGGAAGCCCTTACCCTCTCTAGTGAGCAGAGGGGGGGATAAGGCGGGGAGCTGGGAGGACTGGGGGGTTGGGGGAGGAGGGGAGGGAGTGGGAGCTGAGAGTAACATGTGGAAAAAGTTAAGTAAAGAAAAAAAGAAAAATGTCATCAAATAGTGTAAATTATAGAATAAGGAAACAAGGGTTGTACAAGAGCTAATGAGTCTGGAATTTTAAATTAAAGTGAGGGTGGTAGAGACACTCCTGCAAACCCTCAAGTCAAGATACTCAGTCAGAAGAATCATGAGTTCAGGGCCAATCTGGACTACATAAGGCAATTCTTTCACTAAAAAGAAAAATAAAATATAACAAGCAAAAAAGCCACAAACAAGCAAACAACATTAAAATATGTACCTTATCAAATAAAGAACAACCCAAGCTCAGAACAAACCAGAAGTAACAGTCTAAGTTAAACAGTATTGTCTCACTTAATTTTTGTTGCTGTGATAAAACACATGACCAAAAGTGGCTATGATATAGAATTCCTTTTGGCTACTCTATCAGAGAAAGTGCCCACAAAGAAAGAGGAGGCAAGGCAATAGGGCACTGGAGCAGAAAACTGAGACATCCTGTCACTGCTGCACACATAGGAGCATAGAATGTTAACTGGAAGTCGAGTCGAGCTATAAACTCAAAGTCCATCCCCCAGAGATGCCCTTCCTCCAGCATACTCCACTTCCTACACTTTCCACAAACTCTCCAAACACAGACACACTTTGAACAAAGTTTTCAGATATTTAGGTCTATGAACATCATTTTCTCCTTAAGCCATCACAGGTATGTTATCTTACACTGCAAGTTAACTGTATGGTCTTGATTGATGTTTGGGTTCTATGAAAGGAAATGTTAGCAACCTTATAAGCAATAGAAACACCTTCCAACTAGAGGATATAACAAAGGTCTCTGGAAATGTGATGAGTCCCAATGAACTGGAGCCATTAGCCATTGAGAGTATATTTATGTGAGCTATGTGACTTATGGTGGGGGCTTTTGCTAAACTAGATACATTGTGGACTGTATCTCTTTGACCTTTGGAGAATCTAAGATGTTGGGTACACCATTTCCATAGGCTTGTTCCAGTAAAATCTAGCAGCCCGTCTGACCTCCCTGAGGGATAATACTCTGAAATATTGACACAATCTTGGAGAAATGAAAAATATCCATGTGATTCTCCAGAGAGAGAGGACTACAAGAAGTTTATTGCTAGTCCCTACGACATTTCATGTTATGTACTGTCCATTTTTGCTGACACAACTTTTCATTTCGATAAACTGTAACATCGGGTATAACACTTTCTGAGATATTTGTCCTTTCATTAAAGCAGTTTACATAAGTATTGACTCAGATCTCTGACATATTTATGCTTATGAACTTATAAGTGTCTATGTTGGCACTTACATATGCATGCATTCTTCAACAGATTGGTAGGGGTCTAAAGAAAAAATTTAAGAAGTCACGGATCCATATACATACCACATGTTTCCTTAGATTTCAGGTTTGAAAAGAGGTAACACTAAACTTTGATGGTAGAAACTATGAGGAAAGCTGATCATTTTCAACATGGTACTTTGACTGTTGCTTAAATGCACATACCCATTTTATAAAACTATAGAGATATATTATGGTAGCTATATGAGAGATACATAATTGATAAAGGATAGTAAGACAGATAGATGATGAATAAACAGATTATATAAGATAGAGGCAGACAGATAGATGGTAAATAGGTAACTATTTACATAAAATATATGAAATAAACCTGGGCATGAGCCTTAGTGGTATAATATTTGCATAGAATATACAAGGCCTAGGATTTGAGCTAGCCCTGAGAAAATAGCATAAAGCATCTTATACACATAACTGGTAGTTAGTCATCTGTGAAGAAAGTTTACTTTAGGAAAACACTGTAGTTTTGCTGACAAATATTCTAATTCTTGAATAAAAGATATGATAGCAAGATCTCAAATTTTGTAAGCCAAAAGGAACTTAACCTAGTCTTTTTTTTTTTCATTACAGCATTTTTTTCCTTTTATTTTCCAGTTTAAATTTAGATAAGAAACAAGGTTGCTTCACAAGTCAGTTCCAGGTCCCTCTCCCATTCCCTCCCCTCCTCCCGTGCCCTCCCCCCACAACCCCCCTCCCGTTATCCCCTCATTCCCCCAGGGAGGGTGAGGCCCTCCATGGGGGTGTCCATAGTGTGTCATTTCATATAGGGCAGGGCCTAGACCCTTCCCCAAGAGATCAGGGTGAGAGTGCACCTCACATTGTTTTATGGGAGTCCAAAGTCCGTGTGTATACTTGGGATGGGTACTGATCTGATGCCCAAGGCTCAATAGATTCCCTAGGCCTCCTCACTGACACCCATATTCAGGGGGTCTTGATCAGTCCCATGCTGGATTCCCAGGCTGATGCCTGGGATTCAAGAGTTAACCTTTGTCTGGTCAGCTGTTTCTGGGGGTTAAACCAGCCCAGTCTTAATCCCTTTGATCATCAGTCCTCCCTCTCTGTTACTGGCTTTCTTGAGTTCAGCTCAGTACTTAACCAAGGGAGTCTGCCTCTTCTTCGATCAGCCACTAAATGAAGTTTCTGTTTCCCAGATTCTCTGGCCATAGGATTGTAGGCTGGCACTCCCCAGATCTATGTCTAAAATCCATATATGAGAGAGTACATGCCATGTTTCTCTTTTTGTGACTGGGTTACCTCACTCAGGATGGTTTCTTCTAGTGTCATCCATTTGCCTGCGAAACTCATGATTCCATTATTTTTTTCTGCTGAATAGTACTCCATTGTGTAGATGTACCACATTTTCTCTATCCACTCTTCGGGTGAGGGACATCTAGGTTGCTTCCAAGTTCTGGCTATTACAAATAAAGCTGCTATGAACATAGTGGAACAGACATCTTTATTGTATGAATGGGCATCTTTTGGATATATGCCTAAGAGTGGAGTTGCTGGGTCTTGTGGTAGGTTTATTCCCATTTTTCTGAGGAATCTCCATACTGATTTCCAAAGTGGCTGAACCAGTTGGCACTCCCACTAGCAATGGAGGAGTGTACCCTTTCACCACATCCTCTCCAGCATAAATTGTCATTGGTGTTTTTGATTTTAGCCATTCTGACAGGAGTGAGATGGTATCTCAGAGTTGTTTTGATTTGCATTTCCCGGATGGCTAAGGATGTTGAGCACTTTCTCAAGTGCCTCTCAGCCATTTTAGACTCCTCTATTGAAAAGTCTCTATTTAGTTCTGCAGCCCACTTTTTAATTGGGTCCTTTGATGTTTTGGAGACTTGCTTCTTGAGTTCTTTGTAAATTTTGGAGATCAACCCTCTGTCAGATGTGGGATTAGTGAATATTTTTTCCCATTCTGGGGGTCTTTATTAGTCATTCTGTCATTATGCTCTAAAAGCATATCTCATTAATTTCTCTTCTCTCAGTCTGGACCCTTAGCGGAGGGCCTAGCCTCTACCCTGGATGAAATGAGAGACTATGGACACCCCCCATGGAGTGCCTCACCCTCCCTGGGGAAAGGAGTGAGGATTGAGGGAGGGGATGGGGGTATTGGTGGGAGAGGAGGGGAGAGAGAGGGAGGAGGGAGGGGGCTAGGGTTGACATGTGAAGCAAACTTGGTTCTAATTTAAATTTAAAAATAAAAAAGACAAAAGAAGAGTCTCCTGTCTGCAAAATGGGAGGGAAGGTCTTTGCATTTTAGTCTATGATAAAAATAGAGAAATCATATGAACAGACAGATTCAAGCATTTAAAAAATACTCTGCTTTATAAAATTGCCATTAATATTGATATTAATACAGTGGATTAACAGCAAAAGAAAATAAGAGGAAGTTACTGAGAGTACTTCAATTATACAAAATAGGAATCAAGAGGCTGGGGACATAGCTCAAGGAGTAGAGTGTTTGTTTGCCATGCTTTAAGTATGCACAAGAGGGCAAAGGAGTGTATGCCTGCTATCCCAGAACTCGGGAGGTGGACACAGGATGATCAGAAGTTCAATATCTTCTGTCATATATCCAGTCAGAAGGCAGCCCAAATACATGGGACCCTGGAAAGAAAGGAGGGAGGGAGGGAGAGGTAAAGAAGAGGAGGAGAGAGAATTAGTGATAAAGAAGACAAAAGATTGGTGAATGAAAAGAGGAAGAGATGGAGAAGAGCAAGAGGGACAGAGGAAGCAAGGAGAAAAGAAAACTTGCAAAAACTTCAGCAAACTCAGAGAACTGGAGAAGCCATTATTTAAATTTCTCCTTTCAACGTTTCTTTTAATTTTTTTATTGATTTTGACCTAGTCAGAAACAGAATACTTGCACAGATAATAAAAGAATCACAGAATTTATGTAAATCATGAAAATTGAGGAAAATAATGTTCAAGAAATGAGCTTTTTAAAGGAATTTTGACATTTAAAACACCATCTTACCCAGCAACATTCAAGCTATTTCCATTGGGTACCAGGAAAAGTGGGTGCACTTTGAAGGTTTTACCCCCGTTAATAAAAGAATTTAAGAATTGACTCAAAAGAACCTCAAGCACAATTTTATTAGAGTTTAGAAGCAAAACACCATGGCAAGGAAATTGCAAGTCTCAGCAGCTGTCTGAAGGAGGAGAATGAGAAGAAAAGGACGAGAACCATGCTGCTTGCATTAAGTCTTGTGATGCTCAGCTACATGGCAGCCACACAGCCATGTACAGAAATAATCAAGTCCAGTGTGTTAGGCAAAGCACATTTAGAAAAGGGAAGGGAAGGGGCAAAACTGTTCTTTCCTGTGTAATCCAAAAATCCAAGTGAACTTAGGAAGCTGAACTTCTACAACTCTGCAAGTAACTATGACCAGGGTAAAAAGGAAAAGTACACAATCTCCTTAAAGGGACAATTATTCCTCCTAGCTCTTTAGTATCATTTAAGGTGGACCCATCTTCCTAAAGAGTGGTCCCTTGGCCTAGCTTGATTAACTCCCACGGAAGAGACGATGGCATACCCCTACTCAGAGATAAATTTTGTTCATTTGTTGAGGAGGGTCTTTAATGATACTCTAACCCATCATTGTCAGCTCCACCTTGGACTGGCATAATCTTGCAATATGATAATCACCACTATCCTAAGATAAAAAGGCAGGAGCTGAATAGAGACTCTCTCAAAATAAGCACATTCCTTCTAGAACATGGCAAATCCAACCCTTGAGAAATCAATATAAGTGGTTAAATTTGCTCATTTCTAAATTTCATATATTATCCTGCATACCCTCGGGGATTCAATTTTTTAATTGGCAAATTGTAGAATAGAATACCTGTTTGTAAAGGACAGTTATAATTTAAATTTGATGCCCTATGGCTTCCATAAATAAATTTCACACTCTATGCTGTATATAGCTTGGGGTTAATAAAATCTTATGTGAATTCTAACCAGATCCTATAGAATGTGATAGCAAGCATAGGCAAAATATTAAGTGAAAATAAAATTTAATTTGATAGTCTTATAGCACAGCAAGTACTGATATTTATGCCAGAATGATCTTGGGAAACTGCTGCATCCTACTGTGAGATAATGAGCTTCCATTTCTAGCATTTCAATCATTTAATTTCTCAGTTACAAGACACTTCAGAAATCATTCTCCTCATTATCTATCTCCTTAAAATACAGGAAGTAAGTTCAGAGAGGGAGTATAATTTGCCTGAGCTCACAAAGCTTGTCAGAACCAAACTAAGGTTCTCTGAGGCTGCAACCAGGGTTGACTCAGGCCAGATGCATTTGAAAGAATTCCAACAAAAATGGAAATGCCAAGGGCTAGGAAGATAACTCAATGTGTAAAGTATTGGCTGTGCCAGTGACTACCTGAATGTGAATGCTAAGAACTCATAGAAAACTAGATACTGTGGATTCTGTCTTTAATTCCAGGATGGAATAGAAGGTGAAGTAGAGAAAGGAGAGACTCTGGGAGCTCACAGATCAGCCAGCCTAGCATTCACAGCAGGACAAGAGATGCCCACAACCTGTTCTGTGTTGAGGTTTTATTGGTTTTGAGCTGTACCATCCCTAAGTGTGTAGCTGTTGATAATTGATAACTCTCTAGGGAGAAATAAAGTAAGTTTTCTCTAAGCATATAATCTCCCTGGTAGGAAGAACATGCTCTAGAATCTAAGGTTGAGAGGATGGCCACACACCTAAACTTAAGTAGTATTAATTAGATCCAATGTGTTTTTCAAGACAATTAAATGAGAGCACAAAGGCAAATGGGTTTGGGATGGTGAGTGAACCTAGGAGAAACTGGTGGGAAGAGTGGATATAATCAAAACTTAACATAGAAAATTCTCAAAAGAATTGAGAGAGGGAGGAGAGAATACAACAAGGACAGTCAGCATTCTCTGATTTACACACACACACACACACACAAACACACTCACACACACTGCCAAGCACACAGGACTGCATTCTCACATAGGAACATGTACACAAGCAAACACATATGCACTCAGACATTTTAGTGAGAAGCCCAAGATTGTATCAAGCAGATAAAATCGGGAGTTGTTACTCAGCATTTTAAACCTTTAGCTATTTTGTTAGGAAATGATTATAAGAGCAACCATTTCAAAGGAATATACTATGCTTGATACATTAATGAATCTAAATAAATAGAAGCAATACCCAGAATACTTGGAAGTGTTCAACATAGCAAATTAGTAAAATATTCATTAACAACTTTATATACAAAACCAAATTTGAGGCTATAATGATGACATTGGCTACTATAACTGAGTCAGGAAAAAGGAAAGCCATGGTTTTTTTTTCTTATGTTAACAATACAGAAAAAGGTCACTACAAACTAAGTTATTAATTTCAGCTCTCATGTAATATTGCTTATGCCATGCTGTTGAATCTGTTTTGTGTTGTTAACATGAGTTTGTACATAGGTCAAAGAAATTAGGAGTGTCCAGAGAGGATTCTTTGAGACTTTGACTGCACTGAAATGGCAGGTATTCTGCTTAGTCACATAATATATTATCTAAATAAGTTGTTGCTAGCATTCAGAAATGCATTTACTTCTCACATACATTTATTACCTTTGTATAGCAGAATATATGTTGGGGTGAAGGGGCTCCAGAGAATGAAAAGAAAAAATATTTTTGGACATAAAATTTGCACTTGACCCACCTCTAACTTCAATTGCCTGCATGCGCACATAACTTACTCTGTTTGAATCTCATTTTTCTTATATGTAGTGACATAGGCCTTCCTTGGAGTGTGGTTGACATACCTATGTCACTACATTGAAGAAAACTGATTTTCCCTCTTTCCAGCCACACTGAAACTTTTAGAAGAGAAAGTGGGAGATACTCTTCAATGAGTTGGTACAGGAGACCACTTCCTAAACATAACACCAGTGGCACAGGCACTGAGATCGACAATTAACAAATGGGACCTTCTGAAACTAAAAAGCTTCTGTAAGGCAAAGGACACAGTCAAAAAAACAAAAAGGCAGGCCACAGAATGGGAAAAGATATTCACTAACCCTACATCTGACAGAGGGCTAATCTCCAAAATTTAAAAAGAACTCAAGAAACAAGTCTCCAAAACACCAAAGGATCCACTTGAAAGGTGGGGTACAGAGCTAAATAGAGAATTCTCAGTAGAGGAGGCTAAAATGGCCAAGAGACACTTAAGAAAGTGCTCAACATCCTTAGCCATCAGGGAAATGCAAATCAAAACAACTCTGAGATACCATCTTACTCCTGTCAGAATGGCTAGAATCAAAAACACCGAAGACAATTTATGCTGGAGAGGATGTGGAGAGAGAGGAACACTCCTCCACTGCTGGTAGGAATGCCGACTCATACAGCCTCTTTGGAAATCAGCATGGAGATTCCTCAGGAAAATGGGAATTAATCTACCACTAGACCCAGCAATTCCACTCTTAGGCATTTATCCAAATGAGGCAGGTTCATACAACAAGGGCATCTGCTCCACTATGTTCATAGCAGCATTGTTTGTAATAGCCAGAACCTGGAAGCAACCTAGATGCCCCTCAACTGAAGAGTGGATAGAGAAAATGTGGTACATTTACACAATGGAGTATTACTCAGCAGAAAAAAACAATGGAATCTTGAAATTCGCAGGGAAATGGATAGCACTGGAAGAAACCATCCTGAGTGAGGTAACCCAGTCGCAAAAAGACAAACATGGTATGTACTCACTCATATATGGATTTTAGACATGGATCAGGATAGTACCAGTCTGCACTTCCACAGATAGAGAGTCTGGGAAACAGGAAAGAACCTAAAAGATATGCATATATGCATAGTACCCAAGAGAAGAGGATGGAGACAAGATCCTCTGAATGGATGGGGAACACGGCAAGGGGTGGGGGGGAGTGGGACCTGGGAAGAATAGAGGGGGTAAAGAGGAAGGGAGTTGGTCATGGGGGAACAGGAAGTTGAGGGGCTGGGGGTAGAATAGGGGGAAGAGGGAATCATAGGATTGAAGACAGATCAGGCACCAGAGTGACCTCGAGTGATCTAAAGGTATAACATCAATTGGCAAGCTAAGCAATAGTGGAGGGACCACCTCGAATGCCCATTCCTGATAATGAACTTGATGTCTATAACCATCCGGGAGCCTTCATCCTGTGACTGATGGAAGCAGAGGCAAACACACAACTAATCACTGAACTGAACCCAAGGAACCCAGTGACAGAGAGAGAGGAGTGATGAGCAAATTGGCAAAGAATGGGCTGGCAAAACCAGCAGAGACAGCTGATCTGAACAGGGGAGTGCTCTTGGACCCCAGACCGACAGTGGGGAGGCCAGCATGGGACTGATCTGGACCCCCCCAAATGTGAGTGTCAGTGAGAAGGCCTGGGCAACCTATGGGGCCCTGAGCTGTGGATCAGTGTCTATCCCTGGTATACAAACTGTCTTCATGTGCCTATAGCACAAAGAGAGATGCTCTCTCAGCCTGGACTCTTAGGGGAGTGCCTTGACCCTACCAAGAGTAAAATGACAGACTCTAGATATCCCCTATGTGGAAGGATTTGGCAATAGGGTGGGAGGGAGGGGGGGAAGGGGTGTGCGGGAAGAGGGGAAGGAGAGGGAACTGGGATTGACATGTAAAACAAGCTATTTAAAATTAAAATAAAAAATGATAAAAAAATAACCAACCAAGTAAAAGAATTGTACAATAAAATCTTTAAGGCATTGAACAAAGTGGTTAAAGAAGATATCAGGCAAAGGTAAGACTGCTTGTGGTTATATATTTGTAGGAGACGTTGAAGTCTCAGGTTTCATGTTACATGGCATAGCTACAGTAAATGGAAACAAGAGGCATTGGAATAAAAACAAACATGTTGACTGGTGGGATCAAATTAAACATCTGAATGAACATGACTCTACATACCTTCACACACATGATTTTTCAAAAATAAGGCAAAATACACAATGGGGAAAAGTCAGCATCTTCAGCAAATGGTGCTTTTCCAACTAGAAATAAGAATGTAGAAGAATTAAAATTGATTTAGATCTATCACCCTGCACGAAACTCAAAGTCAATGGGATCAAGGACCTCAACATAAGATGTGATACCTGGAATCTGGTAGAATAGAAAGTGAGAAATAGGCTTTAACTGTTTGTCACAGGAAAGGTAAATTTGAAAATGACTTCAAGAACACAGGAATTAAGACCAACAGCTAATAAATGGGACCTCATGAAGCAGAAAGGCTTCTGTAGAGAAAAAGGCACCATTTTGAATAAAGGGACAGCTTATAGAACCGGTTAAATTTTTTTCAATTGTACATCTAACTGAAGATTGTACCATAATATACAAAGAACTAAAAGAATTGAACGTCGCAAAAACAGCTCAGTTTTTAAAATGGAATGCAGTGGGACAAGCTCTATTGGGCATTTGGGAAAATCAGAGGAGGTGGAGGGAGGTAGAAAAAAGGGGAGGGAAGAAGAGACCTGGGGAGGAGAACATGAGGGATTAAGAATATTGAGTCAGGGGAAGAATAGAGGAGAGCAAGACAAGAGATACCTTAATACAGGGAACCATTATATGTTTAAAGAGAAATGTGGCACTAGGCAAATGTCCAGAGACACACAAGGATGAACCCAACTAAGAATTTAAGAAATAGTGGAGAGGCTGCCTTTAATGCCTTTCTCCTATAATGAATTTGATAACTACCTTAAATGCCATCCTAGCACTTTCATCCAGTGGCTGATGGAAGCAGAAGCAGAGATCCACAGCTAAGCACAAGCTGAACTCTTGGAATCAAGTTGTACAGAGGGTGGAGGCATGAACAAAGGTGTAAAGACCATGCTGGAGAAACCCACAGAAACAGCTAACCTGAGCAAATAGAAGCTCACAGACCCTAGTTGGACAGCTGGGGACCAGCAATGACAGAACCAAGCCTTCTGAATGTGAGTGTCAGTTAGGAGGCTGGATTTCTGACAGTGGAACCAGTATTTATTCCTAGTGCACAAATGGAATTTGGAATCCCATTCCCCATGGAGCAATACTCTCTCAGCCTAGATACACAGGGGAATACCTAAGTCCTGCCACAAATGATGTGACAGACTTTGATGTTCTCCATTTTGCTTGAAAGGCCTCACCCTCCCTGGGGAGTGAATGGGGTTTGGGATGGGGGACTGGTGGGGGGCATGGGAGGATGAGAGGGCGAGGGAACTGAGATTATTATGTAAAATAAAATTACTTCTAAAGTAAATAAAACTATATAATAAAAATTAAAAAATAAAAACAAAATGGAATGTCGAACTAAGCCAAGTTCTCAAAAGATAAAACAGCTGAGAAGCATCTTTGAATTGAAACTATTCTATGATTCCATCTTAACCCAGAAAGGATGGCCAAGATTAATAATAAAAAAGTGACATTTGATTCTGATGAGAAAGTAGAGTAAGGCGGACACCATTGCTGCTGTAAGTGCAAATGTGTATGGCTGCTACGGAAATCAGTGAGGAACTTCCTCAAAAAACTGAAAATAAATCTTCCATGAGATCCATCTACGCATGTACTCAGAAACCACTACATTTTATTGCAAAGATACTTGTTCATGTATATTCAGTGATGTTCTATTAGCAATATCCAGAAATTTGAAGCAAATTAGATGTTCATCAACAAAAGAAAGGATAATAAAAATGTGGTGGATTTACACACTAGAATGGGAAATATTTCCATTTTTCTGGTATCTCGTTTAATTTCCTTCTTTAAAGTTGTAAAGCAACCCCAGAGAAGCTAGGAAAAGGGGAAAGGGACAAGACCCCTCAGTAAATTGGGAGCATGGAGGAGGTGGATGAATGTAGGAAAAGGAGGAGGGGAGAAGGGTGGAGGAGGAGGAGAACATGAGGGATCAGAAAGGCCAACTTGGGGGAAGAACAGAGAAAGGTAGCAAGGAAAGAGATACCTTAAGAGGAGGAGCCATTATGGACTATAAGAGAAATATGACACTTGGAAAGTCTCCAGAGATCCACAAGGATGACCCCAACTAAGAATCTAAGCATTAGTGGAAAGACTACTTCAAATCCCCTTCCTTTATGGAATTGATGACTACCTTAAATGCCATCCTAGAGCCTTCATCTAATATATGATGAAAACAGAAGCAGACATCCACAGTTAAGCACTGAGCCTACCTTCTGCAATCCAGTTATAGAGAGGGAGTGGTGAAGGGTCAAGATCATGCTGGGGAAACCCAGAGAAACAACTGACCTGAGCAAGTGTGAGCTATGAACTCCAGACTGACACCTGGGGAACCAGCAAAAGACTGAACCAGGCCCCGTGAACATGATGGGTGCCAGTTGGGAAACGGGTGTTGGACAGTCTATGCAGCCTCTGGCAATGGAACCAGTAGTTATCCCCAGTGCTCAAATGGGCTTTCGGTGCCCATTTCCTATGAAGGGAACAATCCAGATACATGGGGGTGGGCCTAGATCCTGTCCCAAATGATGTGTCAGACTTGGATGATTCCTCATGGATGGCTTTATCCTCCCTGAGGTATACATGGGGAATGGGATGGGGGTAGTGGCAAGGGGAATGGGAGGATGGGAGGGCAAGGTAACTGGGATTGGTATGTAATATAAAATTGTTTTTAATTTAAATAAAAATTAATTAAAAAGTGTTATCTGTCTCTTTCAATTTCGGGTTAAAATATTTCCACACAGTGTAATATATTGTCTTCCCATGATACTTGAATATTTTAATACCATATAAATACCTCATAAGAAAACATATATTTCAAGTTTTCATAGGTGTTTGATTTTTTTATGAATACAGTTGGGAAAAAGAAATCCAATGCAAAGTTAATCAATTATTAGTTTAGTTCTGTCTTACTGTCATACAAATACTACAGCCTTTGGCAAACTACCTTGAAAGGCTTTAATTTCTTATATATCATGGAAGCAATATATCCTCCACAAACCATAATGGTAATTAAACAAGATAAATTCTGCAGATCAATTACTAACAGTATTGTTTAGAATATAGCAAAATCCAGGAACAGATTATATGGGTCCAATTCTAGGATCTCACATAATCTTTCTGGTTAGTAGAGAGATTTAAAATATTAATTTTTTGCATTTTAAACATATAATTCATATGTTGCTGCCTATATATATACATATATATATACATATAAGACTATATGTAATTATGTATGCACATGAGTAAACCTAAAACACATACATATATTAAACTGACTCCTCCCACTTCCAGGGGTTGGACTTCAGATATATTTGTATACCCACTGAATCCTTCCAATTTACTATCAAGCTGGAAATGTAGTAATATTTTTGTGGCTATATATTGAACATGCAATAAGTATCTCACAACAAACTGGCTATTGCCAATAAAATAATGAGGAAGTCTACTTTATGCTGAAGCCAACACAACAGAGGGAATCAGACCAAGAGTAATAATTAATTTTTACTACCTTGTCTAATCTTCTAAATCTGTCTTTGGACTATATACAAACCACTAACAAGCATTTCAATAAATTGAGCCAATGTACTCTTTCTTGCTTGGGCCAGTGAAGATGGACATTATTCACTGCAAAAATAAATAAATTAATTAATTAATTAAAAATTAACAAAAGAAAATAAAAAACAATTAATTTCTGTGGGTCACTATTCCCTAATGTATGTAATGAAACAAAAATAGAATTATATCATTGATTAAATGAGATGTCTCACCTACAACATGCAGCCAATGAAAATAACCATTATTATTAACACCACCACCTCATCATATTTTAAATATGACTAACTGACCAATGAAGATATTTGTCATTTGACCTCTGTCTATTAGTTGTAGACACAAGAAGGGTTGCATTGCAATCTTCTAAGGAATAGAAGATAGAGGAAATGATTTAAGAAATCAAAAGCAAGTGGTCTCTGATCTCAAACCAAGATCTGCTGGGAAAGTTCAAAGGAATTGTTCTATTTTCTGTTTCCTTCTGATTGCCCAACAAATGTAAAGAGCAGTCAGTCCTTGTTGCTGCCTCACTTCATATTCATTCACTGTTTATTTTCTTGAGACATAATTAAGCATTTGACTAATTAGGAGGAAGGATACTAGGAAGAAGGAACTTGACATGACATTGATTATACTAGAATTTTTTTTCTGCTCACATTTTTAATTAACCTACATTGATTTTGAAAAATAACTCATCAATTAAAAAGAAAATAATCTATTAAAGAATTAGGCTAGCTGTAAAGTTAAATTAATATTAATATCAGCAGAGATTCTAAAGGCATCTGAATAACAACTATATGATAAATGCAGTCTGGATATAAAATCCGAGGAAAGGATCACCCCTTCAGTCTGAGCATTGGTAGAGATGAGAACTCTCAAGTGAAAGGCTGCTTTGTTTCTCTGATCTTCAACTTTAACCCCAGTATCTGTCTCTGAGTTTTTATTGTTAATACCAAATAAAATTCATGTTACATCTGGTGCCCAACTTTTGAGGTATGTATTCACGAAAAGTCATTTGCCTATGGCTCTGTAGTCACCAGCAAAAGCAGGTTCACAGAGTCACTGCTCTACCAGCTAAACTTTCCTTTCTTCTCTCCTGGGAGCCTTTCCCTGGACCCTCTTTTCAGGCTGTTGCCAAACTATGTAACTGCCTTGAAATCCTCAGGCTTTTACTCTTCTACAGAGCAACAGTCAGTCTCACATATACATTGTCTTTGTTGGCCAATTTGGTGAGATGAGTGGGAATTCTTAAAAGGAGGAACTACCACATAAACTCAGTAAGGTCTCTGAGTTAATTCTAAAAGGAACAGTGAGACTTTATAAACTAGCAGGAATAGAACCAGCAGACATTAAAGTACCTATAACAAAGGTGAAATTGATAAATTATGGGCAGAAGATGTACCCTGGAAAAGAGGCAAAGAGCTTGCAGTAATTCTTGGGGGAAGGGAGAGATTAAGAACAAATATTCCAAAAGCAAGAGAATTCAACTTATAAAGAGAACTAACTGGATCCTTCCTCATATTGTATGAGAAACACCAGCAACTGGACCTCCTGCACACTATACTGATTATACTGATGCAAATAAATCAGGAAAGGCAGGCTACGAATCAGAAATTTTAAGTAAAGTGGGTCTAAGTCATTATAATTCTTTGCAAAAGTCAGAATACTGTGCTATTCTTGTGGTGTTAATACATTTTACAGAAACTCTCAACATAGTTACTGATTTGCAATATACTAAAAGAGTTATTTTGCATGTTGAAACTGCTGAATTTATGCCAGATGATAAAGAATTGACTTTATTATTTATTCAGTTACAAGAAATAATCAGGAATAGGAATCATCCCATACATATAACACAACTCTGACCCATATGGGTCTACCATTCCCTCTAGCACAAGGTATTGATTAAACTGATCAAGTAGAGACAGGATATGTTCTAGAGGCCTCAGAATTTCATAAAATACATCATGTCAATAGCAAAGGTTTGAAAAAAAAAGACTTTTCCTAAGGAAATGTCCTACTTGTTCTTTATACCACCAAATACCACTACCTGCAGGAAGCAACCCAAAGGGTATTCAAAGGAAGGAAATCTGGCAGATGGATGTGTTCCATTTTGTAAAATTCGGAAAACTGAATATTTACACCACACCATTTATACTGATCAGGTTTTCAATGGGCAACTGCTTTAAGTTCAGAAAAGACTGATTTGGGAATCACACTTTTGCTAAATGTTATGGCCATTATGGGTATACCTGTACAAATAAGACAGATAATTCTCAATCATATGTATCTAGTAAAATGAAACAGTTTTTTTACTTATTATAAAATAAAGCATATTGCAGGTATACCACACAATCCTACACAGCAGTCAGTTATAGAAAGAATAAATTGAACTCTAAAGGATATGCTAAATAAATAAAAAGGTATAATAAAGATCCCCAGAAATAGATTGCACAATACTTTATTAACTTTGATTTTTCTGAATGCTGATAAGAAAGGAACAACAGTTGCAGAGAGACAATGGATAATAGAAAAAAACCCTACGGAATAAAATCAGCCTGTGTACTATAAAGATGTGCTGACCTCAGAATGGAAACCAGGATATGTGTTACACTGGGGAAGGAATTTTGCTTTTGTTTCCACAGAAGAAAAAAACTATGAATACCATCAAAATTGATAAATATTCAATTTGAACACGAGAGACCTCTTAATTGGAAGTGATGAAAAATTCATCAAGTAGCATGGCCATTTAATCTAAAACAACCTGTAACAATAGGTTCTTTGTCCTGGATGATCCCACTGCCCTTGAGTGCCAAATAAACACATAGATGTTATTTTAGTTATAAAAATGTTGGCTGGTGGCTTGGGCTTCTTATTAGCTAGCTCTGTCTTAATTATTAACCCATTTCTATTAATCTATGTATTTCCATGTGGTCTTATCTTATGGCAGAATACCTTGTATGCATCCTCTCTTCCTGGGCTCCACAAGACAACTCTGTATATGCCTACATTTCCCAGAATTCCCCTCATCTCCTAGCCCCACCTATCTTCCTGCCTGGTCAATCAGTGTTTCATTTATCAACCTATAAGAGAAACATATATACATATATACAGAAGGACAACCTCACTAAGAAATGTTTTTCATTTGATCACATATAACTTTCCAAAAGAGAACCTCCCCCAAATTAGCAGAGATGATTCAGTTATACTTGTTTTTAAATGATTACAGGTTCTGTATTCTAATTTTCATAAAAGCCATTACTTTAAATTTATTCACATAATTGTTTCCAAGATGCTTTTTTTTTCTCCAAGGCTAGCTTTGACCTCACAGATAGCTTCCTACCCCAACCTCCTAAGTTCTTGGATTATTCTTGTGCTCTTAAATCCTCATAGCTTTATGATCTTAGGCAATTGACTCATTTTATACAGCTAAAAATGAACAATTTACAAATAAATTATTTAATGCAAATATTTTCCAAGGGCAAATCCACAGAGAAAGCAATAGGTAATTGACCTTTCTCATGGTAATCAAACTAGCTTAATTTTCATCCATGGTATTATGTGTGCTTAAATTAGTACAACAAAGAAAATAAAAACAGAAACCCAATTTTACTCATGTTCCTGTAGTCACAGAGATGTTAAAAATTACAAAACAACCTTTCTGGGGTGATTTTACCCTATCATATTTTTTCGCTCTTCTATGTAACTAAACCTTATGCATCCTTGTAGTATCTTTTCTTTTTCAGTTTTGTAATATATGCCTCCTGACTTAGTTAGTGTCATCTAGAACATAATTAAATTGTCATTTGCCTCATTATATAACCTAAACTGATAAACGTTAAAAGGGTAATGACTCCTAACTGTAGTTTACTTGACTTTCTCCTCAAGTTTCTTCCTAGGACGACAAAGGCTATAACCACCATGCCCTCTGTGTTTCTGAGACTCTTTTGTAAGATATTATGGCAAAAAATCCCAGAGTAAGAGTCTCCTACAAAACAAAAATATCACTATGGAAGAAGTGAGAGAAGAAGTATCGAATGAGTAATACTCAAAGACTTTCTTAAAAGAGTGTGATCAGATTAACATATTGTCTAATGGGCATATAGAAAAGAAGGAAAGCAGTGTCAACACCTTTTCCTTTGAGTTCCTGTTCTTGAACCCTTCAGAAGGAGGAGAAGGATGAGGAAGCAGAGAAGGAGAACAGAACAAGGTGGAAGAGAAGGAGGAGGATGAGAAGAGGAAGCAGGGAGGAGAATAGGAAAAGTTGAAGGAGGAAGAGTACAAAGACAAGAAGAAGGTGAGAATGGACCTGGTCAAAGTATATTTCAAAGACAAAAATCATTTCAAGATTTAAAAAAGAATAGAAAACTTACTTTGTTTCTCCATTGAGCTTACATTTTATTTCCCTCCTTTAATTTGAACTTCAGATATTTCTTTCTTCTGATCACTGAACAAATTTACTACTTATCTATACTACTCATTTATTCTATCTCTAAACATCTTGCAAATTGCAAAATTTAGCAGGACAGAAAAACTTGGCAATATCTTTTTACTAGTTGTCTTATAATGATATTTAAAATGTAATGAGCATTGAGGGTTATGATACTGATGGTCACTCCCATAATGAGCAAGAATCTCACAGGAGACCATCCTAAATCAGGTCACTTTCAGCATAAAATATAACTCATTTTTCTAATGAAACTTAAATGTGAGGTAGTAAAGTAGTTGCAGAAGAACTCTCATTAGGGTAGAAATATAAGCAAAGGTAAAATAATTCAATGTAGTCCCTCTAGGTTGTACAGAGAGATAACTCTACAATGCCTATATTTCAGAGGAATATGAGAAGAATATACTCAATTACCCTTTTATAAGGTTAAGACTACAGTGAACAAAAAATTCTCAGATAAAAGTAGCCTAATAGTACATGGAGGTGCAAAGATGCATGCATTACACTTTTAGGTTAAAATTTCAAAAGATAATGACTTGGAAGGAGATTTGTACCCAAGAGGATTTTTAAATATAATATTTTATTAGGTTTTTGAGAATTGCATACATGCATTCAACACACTTAATGGCATTTGCTCCTCACTCACCCTCCTAATTATTCTCAAATCCACTCTCCCACTTTCACCCTCTCCTAACTCATATCCTATTTTTTAAATAGGCTATGAAATCTGATTTTTGTTGACCATATAATCATGCATCTGGTGCAATTCATTGGAGCATGCGAAGCTTACTACGTGCCACAATCATGGTGAAATTTGACTCTATAGCAGAAACCATCAACTGCAAATAAATATCTCTTTAGCAAGGGGTGACGTTTCATGAGGTCCTCCTCTCCATATTTTTTCATATTACAATGTTGACTGGCTTAATTTTTTGTAGGTCTTATATAAGTGACCACAGTTGCTGTGAGTTTATGTTTATAGCAGTCCTGTTATATCTAGACTGTACTGTTTCACTGTACTATTTAACTTGTCTGTTAAAATCTTCCCATGCCCTCTTCATCAATGCCCCCAATAATGTAGGAGAGTGGGTATAATGTATATAGTACATTTGTGGCTGAGTATTTCACAGATAGTTATGTTTTGAACTTTGACCAGCTGTGGTATTGCATTACCTGATTACTATGCACTGCACAATGAAACTTGTCTGGTCAGCTGTTTCTGGGGGTTAAACCAGCCCAGTCTTAATCTCTTTGATCGTCAGTCCTCCCTCTCTGTTACTGGCTTTCTTGAGTTCAGCTCATTACTTAACCAAGGGAGTCTGCCTCTTCTTCGATCAGCCACTAAATGAAGTTTCTGTTTCCCAGACTTTCTGGCCATAGGATTGTAGGCTGGCACTCCCCAGATCTATGTCTAAAATCCATATATGAGAGAGTACATGCCATGTTTCTCTTTTTGTGACTGGGTTACCTCACTCAGGATGGTTTCTTCTAGTGTCATCCATTTGCCTGCGAATCTCATGATTCCATTATTTTTTTCTGCTGAATAGTGTGTAGATGTACCACATTTTCTCTATCCACTCTAAGGTTGAGAGACATCTAGGTTGCTTCCAAGTTCTGGCTATTACAATTAAAGCTGCTATGAACATAGTGGAACAGACATCTTTATTGTATGAATGGGCATCTTTTGGATATATGCCTAAGAGTGGAGTTGCTGGGTCTTGTGGTAGGTTTATTCCGATTTTTCTGAGGAATCTCCATACTGATTTCCAAAGTGGCTGAACCAGTTGACACTCCCACCAGCAATGGAGGAGTGTACCCCTTTCACTACATCCTCTCCAGCATAAATTGTCATTGGTGTTTTTTGATTTTAGCCTTTTGACAGGAGTGAGACGGTATCTCAGAGTTGTTTTGATTTGCATTTCCCAGATGGCTAAAGATGTTGAGCAATTTCTCAAGTGCCTCTCAGCCATTTTAGACTCCTCTATTGAAAAGTCTCTATTTCGTTCTGCAGCCCACTTTTAATTGGGTCCTTTGGTGTTTTGGAGACTTGCTTCTTGAGTTCTTTGTAAATTTTGGAGATCAACCCTCTGTCAGATGTGGGATTCATGAATATTTTTTCCCATTCTGTGGGCTGCCTTTTTGTCTTACTGACTGTGACCTTTGCCTTACAGAAGCTTCTCAGTTTCAGTAGGTCCCATTTATTAATTGTTGATCTCACTGCCTGTGCTACTGGTGTTATGTTCAGGAAGCTGTCTCCTGTACCAATTCGTTCAAGGGTATCACCCACTTTCTCTTCTAAGAGGTTCAGTGTGGCTGGATTTATGTTGAGGTCTTTGATCCATTTGGACTTAAGTTTTGTGCATGGCGATAAACATGGATCGATCCGCATTCTTCTACATGCCAGCCTCCAGTTATGCCAGCACCATTTGTTGAAGATGCTTTCTTTATTCCATTGTATATTTTTAGCTTCTTTGTCAAAGATCAGATGTTCGTACGTGTGTGGGTTAATACCCGGGTTTTCAATTCGATTCCATTGGTCTACCTGTCTATTTTTGTGCCAATACCAAGCTGTTTTCAGGACTATAGCTCTATAATAGAGCTTGAGGTCAGGGATGGTGATGCCTCCGGACGTTGCCTTGTTCAACAGGGCTGTTTTGGCTATCCTGGGTCTTTTGTTTTTCCATACAAAATTGATTATTGTTATTTCAAGGGCTGTGAAGAATTGTGCTGGGATTTTAATGGGGATTGCATTGAATCTGTAGATTGCTTTTGGCAGGATTGCCATTTTTACTACATTGATCCTACCTATCCAAGAGCATGGGAGATATTTCCATTTTCTGAGGGCTTCTTTAATTTCTTTCTTTAAAGATTCAAAGTTCTTATGATACAGGTCTTTCACTTGTTTGGTTAGCGTTACCCCTAAGGTATTTTATGTTGTTTGTGGCAATTGTAAAGGGTGATGTTTCTCTGATTTCTTCTTCAGCCCTTTTATCATCTGTATATAGTAGGGCTACTGATTTTATTGAGTTGATCTTGTAGCCTGCCACTTTGCTGAAGGTGTTAATCAGCTGTATGAGTTCCCTGGTAGAGTTCTTTGGGTCATTGATGTAAACAATCATGTTGTCTGCAATCAGTGAAAGTTTGACCTCTTCCTTCCCAATTTGTATCCCCTTGATCCCCCTTTGTTGTCGTATGGCAATAGCTAGAACTTCAAGTACCATGTTGAAAAGGTATGGAGAGAGTGGACAGCCTTGTTTTGTTCCTGATTTTAGAGGAATTGCGTTGAGTTTCTGTCCATTTAGTTTGATGTTGGCTGTTGGTTTACTGTATATAGCTTTTACTATGTTTAAGTATGTCCCTGTTATCCCAGATCTCTCCAAGGCCTTTATCATGAAGGAGTGTTGAATTTTGTCAAAGGCTTTTTCAGGATCTAGTGAGATGATCATGTGATTTTTGTTTTTCAGCTTGTTTATATGGTGGATTACATTGATGGATTTTCGTATGTTGAACCATCCCTGCATCCCTGGGATGAAACCTACTTGATCATGGTGAATGATTGTTTTGATGTGTTCTTGGATCCGATTTGCCAGTATTTTATTGAGTATTTTTGCATCAATGTTCATGAGGGATATTGGTCTGAAGTTCTCTTTCTTAGTTGTATCTTTGTGTGGCTTGGGGATCAAGGTTATTGAAGCCTCATAGAAAGAGTTTGGCAAACACCCTTCTGCTTCTATTGTTTGGAACACTTTGAGAAGAATTGATATAAGTTGTTCTTTGAATTTCTGGTAGAATTCTGCACTGAGGCCATCTCACCTGGACTTTTTTTGGTTGGGAGACTTTTGATGACAGCTTCTATTTCCATAGGGGTTTTAGGTCTATTTAAATTGCTTATCTGTTCTTGATTTAGTTTTGGCAAGTGATAGCTATCCAGGAAGTCATCCATTTCCTTTAAATTTTCGAATTTTGTGGAGTACAGGTTTTCAAAGTATGACCTAATGATTCTCTGGATTTCCTCAGAGTCTGTTGTTATGTCCCCCTTTTCATTTCTGATTTTGTTAATTTGTGTGTTCACTCTCTACTGTTTGGTAAGTTTGGACAAAGGTTTGTCTATCTTGTTGATTTTCTCAAAGAACCAACTCTTCATTGCATTGATTCTTTGTATTGTTTTCCTGGTTTCTACTTTATTGATTTTAGCCCTCAATTTGATTATTTCCTGGCGTCTGCTCCTCCTGGGGGGAGTTTGCTTCTTTGTGTTCTAGAGCTTTCAGCTGTGATGTTAATTCAATGGTATAACTGTTCTCCTGTTTCTTCATGTGAGCACTTAGTGCTATGGACTTCCCCGTAGCACTGCTTTCAAAGTGTCCCATAGGTTTGGGTATGTTGTGTCTTCATTCTCATTGAATTCGAGGAAGTCTTTAACTTCTTTTTTTTTATTTCCTCTTTGACCCAGGGATGGTGCAGTTGAGCATTATTCAATTTCCATGAGTTTGTAGGTTTTCTGCAATTTGTGTTGTTGAATTCTAATTTTAAAGCATAGTGGTCTGATAATATGCATGGAGTTATTCCAAGTTTTTGTAGCTGCTGAGGTTTGATATGTTGCCAAGTATGTGGTCGATTTTTGAGAAGGTTCCATGTGGTGGTGAGAAGAAGGTATATTCTTTTTTATGTGGATGAAATGTTCTATAGATATCTGTTAATCCCAGTTGGGTCATTACTTCTATTAGACCCTTTGCTTCTTTGTTGAGTTTCTGTCTGGTATTCCTGTCTAGTGGAGAGAGTGGTGTGTTGAAATCTCCCACTATAACTGTGTGGGGCTTTAGATGAGATGTAAGTTCTAATAATGTTTCTTTTATTTATGCGGATGCCTTTGTATTTGGGGCATAGATGTTCAGGATAGACACTTCATCTTGGTGGGTTTCACCTGTGATGAGTATGTAATGACCTCCTTCATCTTTTTTGATTGATTTTATTTTAAAGTCTAGTTTGTTAGATATTAGGATTGCTACCCCTGCTTGTTTCTTGGGTCCATTTGATTGAAAAAATTTTCCCAACCTTTAACTCTCAGGTAATGTCTGTCTTTGAGGGTGAGGTGTGTTTCTTGTATGCAGCAGAAGGAAGGGTTCTGTCCTCGAATCCATTCTGCTAGTCTGTGTCTTTTTATGGGTGAGTTAAGGCCATTAATATTGAAGGATATTAATGACCATTGATTGCTCATCAATTGGTGGTGGAATTTTGTGTGGAATTTCACCCCATTGTTCTTTTGGCTGTTGATAGAGAGGGATTCTCTAATGCCTATGTTTTTCTGGTTGTAGTTAGCTTCCTTGGGTTGGAGTTTTTCTTCCAAAAATTTCTGTAGGGCTGGGATAGTGGACACATATTGCTTGAATCTAGTTTTGTCTTGGAATATCCTGTTTTCTCCGTCTATAGTGATTGAGAGCTTTGCCGGGTATAGTAGTCTGTGCTGGCATCCATGTTCTCTTAGTGTATGTAGAATATCTATCCAGGACCTTCTGGCTTTCAGAGTTTCCATGGAGAAATCAGGTATAATTCTGATAGGTCTGCCTTTATATGTTACTTGACTTTTTCCTTAGCTGCTCTTAATATTCTTTCTTTATTCTGTATGTTTGGGGTCTTGATTATTATGTGGCGAGGGGATTTTTTTGTGGTCCACTCTATTTGGTGTTCTGTAGGCTTCTTGTACCTTCATTGGCATGTCTTTCTTAAGGTTGGGAAAGTTTTCTTCTATGATTTTGTTGAATATGCCTTCTGCCCCTTTGAGGTGGGTTTCTTCTCCTTCTTCTATACCTATTATTCTTAGGTTTGGTCTTTTCATGGTGTCCCATATTTCCTGGATGTTTTGTGTTAAGGATTTGTTGGATTTAAGGTTTTCTTTGGTTGATAAATCCATTTCTCCTAGTGTATCTTCAACACTTGAGATTCTCTCTTCCATCTCTTCTATTCTGTTGGTAATGCTTGTATTGGTAGTGCCTGACTGTTTGTCCAGCTTTTCTATTTTCTGCCTTTCTTCAGATTGTGTTTTTTAATGTCTCTATTTCAGTTTTCAACCCTTGCAGTGTTTGCATTGCTTCTTGCAATTTTCTGTTTATCTTTTCGTCCATTTGTTGCCTTTTATGAATTTTTTGGTTTGTTCTTTCTTCCATTTCTTGCATTTTTTGGTTTGCTTTTTGTTCCATTTCTCGCATTTTGTGCTTTGTTTCTTCTTCCATTTCCTGCCTTTTTTGGTTTGTTTCTTCTTCCATTTATTTCATTTTTTGCTTTGTTTTTTCTACCATTTCTTGCATTTTTTGCTTTGTTTCTTCTTCCATTTCCTGCCTTTTTTGGTATGTTTCTTCTTCCAATTCTTGCATTTTTTGCTTTGTTTTTTCTTCCATTTCTTGCATTTTTTGCTTCATTTCTTCTTCCATTTCCTGCCTTTTTTGGTTTGTTTTTTCTTCCAATTCTTGCATTTTTTGGTTTGTTTTTTCTTCCATTTCTTGCAGTTTTTGGTTTGTTTTTTCTTCCATTTCTTTGAGGGATTTTCCTATATCCTCTTTTAGGGCCTCTATCATTTTCATGAAAGTGCTTTTCAGATTGTTCTCTTCTGCTTTGTTCGCATTGGAATGTTGGAGTCTTGCTGGTGTGGAGTCTCTAGAATCTGGTGGTGTCATATTTGTTTTTCTGTTGCTGAGTGTGTTTTTGTATTGTCTCTTTCCCATCTCTTCTTCTAGTGGGTGCAGAAAGAGCCCCTTACTGGTCTGGGGACCAGAGTTCCCTTTTGGTGGGTGCTAGCAAGTCCAATAATCTGGTGGTTCTTCTATTGCTTGTCCAAGTTCTGGTCCCGTGGGTGGAGAAGAAAAACAGGAATCTGGGGCTCTTAGCCTCCTACCTGGTCCCCTGGACCCTATGCTGGGTCCTGTTGTACCTGTTGTACCTAGTCCCCTGGTCTCCCTGGCTCCTCTGGTTTCCTGGTCTCATTGGAGGGAGAGAAGATCTGGAGTCTGGGGTGCTTGGCTCCTGCTGGGATTGGGAGCTCTGTGCAGATCCCAGGCGATCTGCAGGTACTGGAACACAGGCCGGGAAGCCGGCCTGTTTACCTGATGCTGCCGGAGGAACAGCTGCCCACTTACTCATTTCTAATTGGTATTATCCATGTCCCATGACCAAACTTGTGGTATCATCAGCAGTTGTGTTTAGTCACTAAAGTCTGGTGGAAAACCAGAAGACATATCTGTATTTTTGAAGGATCTCTGAAGCAGCACTGATCAGCAGTTTGAAGGAGCTATCACACACTTGATTTAAGGCTTTTTATTTGTCAGCCTATGGCTCCCATGAGGAGCATTATTAGAGTTACCCTTCCCATGAGTTTTAATAGGGGTATTTGAATAATAACAAAGAATCTTCACCATGTAATATTCTCAAAGGAATGCAACCCAGATTTAATTATCAACCAGCAGTGAATAGTTCCCACTATGGTAAGACCCCAGACTGTTACAAGGCAACTTTTCACCTGCCAATCAATTACCAGCTAGTAGAAGTTTTATATAATTTAAATGCAAAGATGATCCTGAAGATAGAAGTAAAAATCTAGGTAAAAGTGGAATACCCTATAAGGCCACAATTTCAGAAGACATCATCTGCAATATATCATTTTTTGGAAAAAAAAAGTTACCACTCAGTTCTGCATGTGTTTCAGTAGAGATGTAAAGATGCATGTATTATTCCTGCTATTTTGTGTTGTGTAAGCACAGAAAATAAATTATACCTCACAAAGCCAATTCTCTCACTACATCCAAAATGACTCTCTTTAACTGCTTCTCCTTGGTTTTGTCAAGAAAGAATCAATGGGGAAGAGTTTTTGAAATCCTTGAACTGTGTTTACATTTTAAAACAGGTATTCTAAATCACAAAGCACTACTTGCAGCTCATCTTGTTGCAAGGGATGTCTCAACCATAGAAAACCTAAGGTCTTTCAGGAAGGATCTTATTTTAATGTGTACCTTTAATCAAATGTTAAATCATGAGCTTTGTTGATGGCTGCTTCAAACTATCACTTACAGCATGCTCCAGGATATGACAGAAATTAAAGACCAAACACTTATTTATCTTAATTATTTTAATGGGATGGAACTTATTGTTTCACAATGCTGTGGGACAGTACTTAATGTTAGCAACTGTGTCAAATGTGTGTTTTGGGAGAGGAAAAAAATGACAAACAAATTATCATTAATTAATTTGTCTATACTTCTCTACATAGAGAATGTATCTACAGATAAATCCATTTTTATCCACTCATACATTTTTCTTTTGGTTTTTTCGAGACAGAATTTCTCCATGTAACAGATCTGGCTATCCTGGAACTAGTTCTGTAGAACAGTCTGGCCTTGAACTCACAAAGATCCTCCTACCTCTACCACCCAAGTGCTGGAATTACAGGTATACACCACTACTGCCCAGCCACTCATACTTATTTTTGTCTGCCTTTGTTGTTACACTTGTGATTTCAATGTTCTGAACAGTATTCCCCAAATTGGCAAATGCTGGTTTGGCTTGGTTTGGTTTGGATTTTGTTTTTCTTATTTGTTAATTGCTTGTTTCATTAACATAGAAAACAATGGTTTTTCACTGTGCTGTTTTCACAGATACATATCATTTATCTTGGCTTTCCTCACATTTACCCCCCCCCCATTAGCCTGTATTTATGGTCACATATATTATAATGCATATATATTTATATCTAGATTTCATAGATGAGAGAAAACATGCCATTTGTCTTCCTGAGTCTGACTTGTTTCATTTAGCATGATGATTTGCTTCTATTTCCTGTCAAATAGTCAAGCTTATTCTTCATTGATAAGAAAAACTATATATATGTCTTCTTTACCCATATATCTGTTGATGGTATATGATTCTAATTTCTGTCTTCAATACTTAATCCATGTCTTGACTGTTTTCAGCAATGTTTTTGATGACCTGAAAACACTATTTATTATGTTTCTCTAAGATTAATCATAATTAATTAATACTATGGCTACAGTTACTTACACATTGAAATTGATGATTTCTTTTTTTTTAACTTTTATTCCTTCCCTGAGTTAAATGTATTTGGAACTTAAATATTGTCTCTCCAAATCTGTGTTATATGTGCTTCATTTAATTTTCCTGCCAGGTTTTAAATCTTAATTAGAATACTTAGAAATTCTTGAATTACCAGCTGACATTTTACCCAACCCATAAAGAAGGATATTATTACTTGGCATGTGTATTAAAGTTAAGATAGATCATTATGAACTAAATTGCCTATAAACTAAAATATAGTATAAATACGGGCTGAAGAAAGGCTGATTCTTCATGTGTTGTACCGAATTATTCTCAGAAGTACATGACATCATCTGGGCAACTCATACATTAAATAACATAGGTTTCAGACATTTTTCATAATAAACAGCCTTGTCAAAACAGCAAAGTTGATTCCACCTACGTAATGTACCATGTTCATAGAGCTGAAAATTCTATAAAGAAGTTTCCATCCAACAAACATACCACATTTGTTAAAAGTAACTTAGAGCGAGGAGTCTCCTACAGAAGAAGCTCCTAAAACACAATAGATTGGGGGAAACAAGCAGGTGTGTTCAAAGATGGCTTGTGTATTTGGATTTAAACTTTCTAGTAGGAAAAAAAGCAAAAACAAAACTTAGCTAATCACAACATCTGCACATTTCCAACAAATGGACAAAACCCAGCCTTTATATACTTGAAATTTTACTGAGATTTAATCGATCAGATTTTTTCTTTGACATCACCTATCTTGTATATATGTGTTTTAACTACAGTTTATATTTTTAATACTGTTCTTACAAATGGTAGATGTGCTCCTATTGTTCTAGTTTATTGGCTAATTCAAAGTCACATATAATGTTAGTGCTAAAACAAATGAATGTTAAGAATACTCTGAATTCTTAGCTCTTTGGTGTCTGGGATAAAATTTCTGGCATCAAAAGTGAAAAATGAGTGAGCATCATAGTGTTTTGGAAATTGCTATTTATATTTGTTCTGAAACAATGTTTGGATAAGATGTAAAACCCATGAAATACCGATGATATGAATGGCCTATGTGAGAAGAGTCTCAGGGGGTCATGGGGTGGGGTGGAAAGTGTCATTTTGCCTAACACTTGTCTAATTTTCTGTGTGTATGTGTGTGAGAGGGAGAGAAAGAGAGAGAGAGAGAGAGAGAGAGAGAGAGAGAATACAGAAAGAGAGAAGAAAGAATATGTCAAATACCCTTAGATCAGAGAACTATAGGCAGTTTTGAGCCACATCCCACTTTCACGTCTTTGCTGTTTAATTTATGAAATAAAATAATTTGAGGTATACTAGAATGGGATTTCCTAGTGACAAGAAAATATACTGACCTTTTTAGCCTAGCGATCTTTTCTAGGCAAGGCTAAAAGTATATATATATATACATATATATATATATATATATATGTATATATATATATATGTAAAATAGAACATGTGCTCAGATGCATTAAAATTAAAGGAAGATTTTAATTGAATATTTATCTTATTACATGCCCACTACTCTGTCTTATGTTGCATAGAAAGAAAGAAATTGATCAGTTCATAACAATTACTTGGCACCTTTATCCGCTGCATCATCTTACCAACCCTCACTTACTTTTTAAGACTGCAAATCCCAGTATGGAGAAAAAAAAATCTGCCTGAATCACACTTGACACGGTCTTATGTACTTTCTGAGGAAAGTAACATGGAGATAAGCATGATGACACAGGGCAAACAGGGCATTGCTGGGGGTCAGTTAGTCCTGGACACCCATTCACTAGGCTACTTTTATCACTATCTCACAGATACATCCGGAAACAGCAACGCAAGCCTAGGGAATAGTCCAGTCTTTCAGGAATGGTAGTGTCTGTCTTACATGCAGTTTAGAAGAGAGTTGGAGGTTCTACAATGATGAAGAGAAGAAATTGTTTTCAAATGTCGTCTGGTAGTTTGCAACAATCACTAGACAATTTTGAGATGTTCTGTGGTATTGAAGCTTTCAGTGTAATATCAGGAGAAAGAAGGGATGTGCAAAGAAAAAATAAGAGAAAAGGTATTAAATAATAAAGTCAATCTGATCTAAGTCCCAACTGTGGCAGCTAAAAGTCAGCTAAGTGCAGGCTTCAGCACTTGTCCCATCTATGTAGCTAAAGACCAAACTCTCTCCAAGAAAGTCTGATGTTTGTTTTGTTTTCATTTTCTTGTTTCAGTACGAGGAATATTTTCCTTTCCCAAATAGAATAAACAAATACAGTATGGAAGGTAATATTTCAACATAGTGGCTTCAGGCCAAGACATATTCACCAATTTACTTGACACTAAAGTTCCCATGTAGAGATTCTCATAAAGAAGGTATTGAACAGAGGTGCATTTGTAATGAACTTAAACTACTTTGCTTTAAATGTAGATGCTGAGAGAGATGACAAGACAGCACTACATAAGAGACCACTTTGTTCCACCTATGTGCTATTCTTCTGTGTTTTAGGACCACTAGATCAACAAGAACAGAGTTTAGTAGAAAATTAGCCATTATTTTCTCACTTCAATAATGTAATTCATATTTTGACAAATCAATCAAAATGGAAATTTTGCTTCTCAGTCCACTGCCTAAGATCAAGTGCAGAAAATAAAAAAGGAACAACTGATTGTAAAGGAAGTAAAGTTTTCATTGGTTCTTTATCTGCTCTTAGGGGAAAATGAGAAGGAGGCTTTTATTTCAATATGAAAGGGATTTCTATGTGAGGAATATATTTAGAGTAGTTAGGGTCAAAATCACCACAAGCCTCCTTGAAGCTAATGACCCTACTAATGAACTTCCAAAGAGTACTACTCTGAACCATTATTAATTTGATCCTTCAGTTATATTGAATCTTTTTATGTAAATTTCACACACAACCCATACTAATTTACTTGGTAAGTGTTGCTTATGTCTTATGTAACTTCATTTCGTTATTCAATTGATGTGTTTTTCTATCTTTAAAAACAGTTTTCCTTAGATTAGAATGCAAGGCACCATAATTTCCCCAATAAAATTAATAGAACCATATTTATGCATTTGTATTTAACAGCTCTTCAGTTAAAGGAAGGGTTATCAGGGATGGATTAAGATCATTAGAAGAATGGCCTTTCAGAAGCCCTCCTTCATTTCAATATCACTGTTACCCTATTACATATTATCTGTATTACTGTTTTTATTACCTTCCTCATCATTGGCATTATCATCATATTGTAAATACTTTCATTTTAGTCATAATTCTCAGGAAACTGAAGCAGAAAGTAGTATGTGGACTTGCCTAAGACTGCATAGCAAGCCAGGTGTTGGTGGTGCACGCCTTTAATCCTAGCACTCAGGAGGCAGACGCAGGCGGATCTCTGTGAATTCGAGATCATCCTGGTCTACAGAGCAAGTTCCAGGACACCCCCTAAAACAATACACAGGAACCCTGTTTCAAAAAACCAAAAAACCAAAACAACAACAACAACAACAACAACAACAAAAGACGGCATAGCAAATAGGTAACAGCTAGTATTATATTTCAAATCTACCTGACTCCAGGGCCCAGTGTCAACAGCATTAGATCTAATGAGAAAAAACCAAATTACACTTTGGGAGAGTTGATTAAGGTTGTATGTGCCATTAATTCCAACACTGAGGAGTCTGGGGTGGGATAGCTGAATTACAGAGCAGGCTGGGCTCTACAGCAAGAGCTTATCTCAAAGAATTAAAATAATTCACTTACAAAACATTAAAATTACACAGAATATAAGGTCAGCAATATTGCTCAATAGGTTATTGCCAAAGAAGCTAGTAACTTAGCTTATTCTCCAGGATTCACATGTTGGAGTGAAAAACAAACATCTATAGGCTATCTCTTTCCTCCAAGCATAAGTCATGACACATTCACACCCACACATACGCATAAACACAGATGATTATACACAAAATGAATAGAGGGATTAATTCTTAAAAATATATAATATAATGCATTGTGAAGCTGATTATAAAGAAAATAAAACTTCAGGTGGCCCTGCATCTGTTCTATGAGGTAGTAAGGAATAGCTCAACCAGGAAAAATGCAAAATCACAAACAAGTTCAATCAGAGTACTTTCTTTTCTGTGTATTTTATATACTTAAGTTTTTGTATGAGACTTTATTTAAGAAAAAATTGCGTTGAGCCAGGCATGATGGTACACACCTTTAATCTCAGCACTTAGGAGAAATGGGCAGGCAGATCTTTATTGGATCCACACAATGAGTTCCAGACCAGCCAGGACTACATCATGAGCCCTATCTCAAATAAAACATTTAATTGTATTTATATTTACAAATATATAACATATGATATATTACAAATATGTAAAATAGAAATTAGGATGTCATTGTTAAAAATAATGTGGGAACCCAACTCTGAAAGTCTCACTTCTTTGACTTTGTGTAGATTATAAAATCATGTTCAACCTTGGTGTCCACATACTGATATTGAACAAACACTGCTGAGATATTTTATTCTAAACAGCATGCTTTCTGAGTATCTAAAATATTTAGGACATCATAGGGGTTTTCTCATTCATTATGTCAGCCATTCAGTTGAGTCGATTTATATTGGTAACAGACATTTGAGAATCTAGCACAAACCACAAATCTTCTCTCTCAAGGAAAAGATCACATCCCCATACGTAATCCCTATACATGACCATATGTAAGCATGAGTGCAAGTACTGGGGCATGCTGTTTAAGTCCTCAGACATGTCAGCAGGAAAAGGTTGGGCTTTCTGTATGCAATGGTAGGCTAACACTGGAATATAAATCTGGTTTGCTCCTGCATCCAATGGTGAAGGAAAAGCTCTTTGTACATGGGTTAGACTTGATCGACCTAACAATCTTCAATGATTCTTTGACCATGTTTTATTGAGGAATCAAGTATTCTCAAAAATTTCTTATTTTTCTGCAAATATTGAATAGGTATAACTTTAGACTCTTCTACTATACAAACCAGGGTGCTATTCTCAGAATGCATAACTAGAAATACAAAGGAGGGTTGTTTTTTCAGTGCTCCTTTATCCTTTAAAAGTATCATGTTACTGTCCTCCCCCCTCCCTACTGCATGTGTGTTACATGTACATATGATGACAAGTGTTTATTCAAGTTCACTTGACTTCATGGGCATGCGGAGAACAGCGGACAGTATAATATCATGTTCTCTATCACTCTCTACCTTAGTTACCTTAATTTTTTTAGTACATGGTCTCTTAATGAACCCAGAGCTCATCATTTTGACTAACATGACCAAACATTGTGACAGGCAGGACTTTCATCATGTGCATGCTGGGGGATGAAACTCAGGTCCTAATGTATGGTGATATTTTGCTTATGATCTAACAAATAAAAGCTTGACTGTAGATCAGAGTGCACACTAGTTAGCCATAGAGGCCTGGCAGTGGTGGTTCACACCTCTAACCCCAGCAGTTATACTAGTTAGCCATAAAGGTCAGACAGTGGTGGCACATACCTTTAACCCCAGCAGCCACACTCGCCATCCACATAGGTCAGGCAGTGGTAGCACACATTTTTAATCCCAGCACTCAGGAGAGATTGGCAGACTGATCTCTGTTACTTCAAGGTCACCCTGGACTACAGTACGTTGACCCAGTCTGAAAGGGAAACAGATCTCACATAAAAGTGACCCCAGCACTTGGGATCCGACATCACTAAGGAAGTGGAGACAGGAAGGCAGATGGCTGGGCAGAGAGAGGAGTACAAGGCAAGATGAGACAGGGCCTCAGGACAGTCTAAGCAGTCTGAAGCAGCGGTATGAGGTGGTAGTCAGAGGCAGCTGTCTGAAGAAGGCAGTCTGAGGCAGTCAGTCTGAGGATACTGTCTGAGAATGCAATCTGAGAACAGGATCCCCCCTTTGTTCTGAGCATTGGTAGAGGGGAGAACTCTCTAGTGACTGGCAGCTTTGATTCTCTGATCTTTCAGCTTCACCCTCTGATAGCTAACTCTGAGTTTTTATTAGTAACACCAGGTAGAATTTGTGCAACCTTATGCTTGTGCAGTGAGAAGTTAACCCACTGAACTATCTTTCCACCCCATTTCCAAATTTGTGATAGGTGAGCCAGGTGGAACTCAGTGTCTTATTTATTGATAGTTTGGTGAGAATGTGGCAATTCACCGTTCAAGTCACCAGTGACAGAAAACACATTGGGAGAAAAACCTCTAGTAAGGAATTCCTGTTCAATAATGATGCCTTGTGAGAACAGGTTAAACATTACAAAGGGACAGGCTCCTTCATAGAAGGGAAAATGATACTGAAAAGAAACATAAAAACCTTGTGCTTTTATTTCTATAATCTAAATTCAGAATGTAATCTCTCACTTTCTGCTGTCATTTGCTTTTGTCTTTGAAGATACATCATTACTCTTTTACCCTTTCTGGATATATTCCTCACACAACCCTTAAAAACAAAGCTACTAATTTCATTTTGTTTTGGCACTGTAATTTTTTTCTAGTTTCCTATGTTCAGTAAGTTTCCTCCAACTGTTTTAAGTTGTGTATTACTTCTCCTTCCAACCCATTAGATCCCCTTTCCACGTCACCAAGCTCAGCACCAAGTCACTTACTGTGTAGGTCTATGCAACATCATCATCATCATGTTTTTCTCCTTTGACTTTCACAGCATTAACATGCTGTTTATTTTCCTTAGTTCCTCTTTTCAAACAAAAGTGTAGAAGTCATATAACTTGTCAGGACTGCTAGAGAATCTCTTCCTGCACAGTTCCTTTATAAGTGATACATTTTTATCTCAAGCTACTAAAATCTTTGTATTGAGATATTTTCATGACATTAATATAATTTAGAATAAAGGTTCTCTACCAGTGGGTGTCGAATGACCCCTTTGTAGGAGTTGCCTAAGATGATCAGAAAACACAAATATTTACATTACAATTTGTTGGGGGAAGTCCTGTGCATTTGTCAATAAAGTACTGTTGAGCCTATAGGAAACCTAGATAGGAGGGACTAGGAGTCCAGGAGAACTCTGGGAAGGGGAAACACAAGAGAGTTCAACATGTGACGCCATTGGGGTAGGAAGCCGGGAACTATTCTCTGGTAAGAAACATACTTAGATTAACAATTAAGGGGTAATTACTTAAAGCAGAGCTAGCCAGTAAGAGACAAGCAAGGCCAACAGCTTCATAATGAATATAGCCTCCTGTGTGTTTATTTGGGACTGATGCGGCGCTAGAACCAGGCTGGCGCGGCAGAGCCCAGGCGACTGGGGGGGGATAAACCAAAGTGGCTAGCAAAAGAAAAAGATTCTCTTAACAACAATTCCTAACAGTAACAAAACCTTCTATTATTGTCACACCAAATGGGTAATTTAATGAGAAGTAACCTTCTTTAGCCATTCCAAACACCAAACATTGCATTGAGTTGATTTACTGAATGTTCAGGAGTAGGTTTGGTGAGGATCTCTGTGTGCAAATTTTAATCTCTAAGTGGAACATGTAGAGAACATATCAAACATTCTTTCTGTTTCCATGGAGCATCCGCACAAGGTGAAAGTCCTTTAGAGGAGAGAGCAGTTATGAGATGGGCCAGATGCTGAATAGTCAGGAAGAAAAGTCAAATGTCTTTCATAAAGACTATAGCATCTGACACATGCCCATTTCAGTTTATCCTTCTCCAACCATTGATAACAGACAAGACTGTGTAAAGCATGAGTATCTGAGAAGGAATTTGTTCAAAACTATGGAGATATCATCTGGTTCATCAAATTCTTTCAAAATCTTCTCAAACTTCACAAGGTAAGCTATATTTCTTTATATGAATATATGTCAAATTCATTATTCAGTTTTTATGTTCTTGTAAGTGGATAAACACTACTCTTTCTGATATTTTAAATTATAAGGTATATAACATTTCCTTAATCGACTGTATTTATTCTTTAAATGATCTCTTAGAGTATAAATCCATAAGCAAAAGTAGATAATTCTTTTTACCTTGATATAATGGATGTAATACTTTGTCATTGTTGATTCCAAGAATGTTATGAGATTTGATGCAGTGTCCATGTAAAATGTCTTGATACGCATCATAGTTAGGGTTCTTGTTGTGAAGGGACACCACTACTATGGCAAGTCTTATAAAGGAAAACATTTAATGGAAACTGGCTTGCAGCTTCAGAGGTTTAGTTCATTACTGTCATGGCAAAAAGCATGGCAGTTTTCAGGCAGCCTCTCTGCTGGAAAAGGACCTAAGAGTTCTATGTCTTGATGCACAGGCAACCGAAAGAGACTGATCCACACTAGGCCTCAAAGTTAGCCACTACAGTAACACAGTTCTTCCTAAAGGCCATACCTACTCCAGCAAGGATACACCTCCTAATAGTATCACTCCCTAAGAGCCAAACATTCAAATACATGAATCTATGGGGGTCATTCCTGTTCAAACCACCACATTCCACTCCCTGGTCTCCCCAGTCTTGTAGACATACATAATGTAGAAATGCATTCAGTCTGACTTCAAAAGTCTCTGTAGTCTGTAATAGTCTCAACCCTGTTTAAAAGTCCAAAGTCCAACTTCTCTTCTGAGACTCATGGCAATCTCTAACTGTAATCTCCTATAAAAATAAAATCAAAAGAGCCGATCATCTTCTTCCAACATGCAATGAAACAGGGTATGTATTAACATTCCAAAGCATAGGGAAGGGAGCATAGTGAGGCAATACTGTACTAAAAACAAGTTGGATAAACTCCAAATTCTCCATCTGCATGTCTCATGTCAAAGCACTCCTCAAATCTCCAACTCATTTGAGCTTTGTTGATTGCTGTTTCATTATCATCTTTCTCCTGGCAAGTATCCCATGACTGTGGCATCTTCAATATTTTGGGGTCTCAAAGGCAATCTAGACTTCACCTTTGCAGGTTCACACAATGGCTTCTCTGGGTCTCCATTCAGCAACACCCCTGAAATATGCCTGGATACAGTGGCCTTTCCAGTCACAAAGGAAGATAATATAACCCCTTTCTTCTGTCCTTAACATTATGTTAGAATCGCATGGCCAGAGGCTCCAAGTTCTGCTGCTTTTGGGGGCTGGAACATGGCCCCTTTGTTCAATTACATCTTCACAAGCTTTCTGTTTTTGATGCTTTCCTTCACTGCCTAAGATTGGCTGTCCTTGAGCATGCTCTGTAACCAAGAGATCTGTTTGCCTCTGTCTCCTGAGTGTTGGACCTAAGCTTTTCTTTAATTCCTTTTTACAATTTGGAAACTTAGCTAGGTGGGATATTGCCCTGAGGTCACCACTTCCTTTATTCCATTTCTTAATCTGTTTATCTCCTTGAACACAGGATTTAACTTCATCACACTTTCTGGTGACTTTTTTGTCATCAATCTGTACATTTCGTATTTTCACTTGCTCAGCTTGCTGGTTTTCATTATAGATCTTCATAAGAGTGCCCACTAATAACCACATAATAGAATTAATATTAGGTAGGCTGTTTGGAAATTTCCTCTGCCAATGGAATAAATCCAAACTTTTTCATTTTAGCCTCAGGCAGACTCTTCAGACAAGGGCTAAAAGCAGCCACATTCTTCACCAAAATATCACAAGAATAATATCTAGGTAACATACTAAAATTCTTCTCTGAAACCTCTTGAGTCATGTACTCAAAGTTCAAATCACCCTCAGCACTACCATCTTCAATGTTCCTACTAGGTTGGCCCATTAAGCCCCACTGCAAGTATTCAAATGATTTTCTAATCTACAGTCTCAAAGTTCACATTCTTCCAAACAATTCCAGTAGTCCCTTTTACCAACTTTTGTCTTAGCTGGGGTTGGTGAAGAGACACCATGACCATGGTAACTATTATAGAGGAAATCATTTAATTGAGGCTGGCTTATAGTTTCAGAAGTGTAATCTATTATTGTCATGACAAGAAACATTGTGTAGGCAGATATGGTGTTGGAGAAGGAGCTGAGAGATCTACAGGCAGCAGAAGGAGACTAAGCCACACTAGGCCTCAAAGCCTGTCCTCACCATGACACACTTCTTCCAACAAGGCCACAGCTACTCCAACAAGACTATACTTCCTAATACAGCCACTCCCTATTGCCAAGCATTAAAGCACAGGAGTCTGTGGAAGCCATTCTTATTCAAACCACCACAGTACCCTAAATTTACTAGGGTCTAGAAACACAGTTAAAAAAAAAGAGATGATATGTTTGGAAAAGTCATAGAAGAATCTCAGAAGTGAAACGAAAACAGTCAAAGATTATCAACAGATAAAAGCTGAATTCTATGGCATCTGTTAAGTGAATTTTCAAAGGAAGAGTAAAATTCCTTTACTGAGCCTACTTCATATGAAATTTATAATCCAGTTGGTCTAGAGGTGATAATCTTGGCTCTTTCAGAACTTAAATATTTCACTTAAAATTTGTTTGTTTATTTTTATATTCTGGTTTGTTTTCATTTTGCTTACTTATTAAAAGCCTGTTTGTTTTCTAAGAGAGATATAAATGGTATGATTGGTGTGGGTGGGGCAGTAGGGAAGATCATGGTAGAAGGAAAATCATTAGCAGAATACATTGTATGAAAAAATCTATTTTCAATTAAAAAATCATGGATAATTTATTAAAGTTATCTTAATTTATAGTAAAAGAGAGAAAAAGGAGACATGATGTCTACACCTTTATAGCTAAGACATGCAGTTCATAGAGTATTTACAATATTTTGATAGATCATTAGTAATAAAGCTATGAGAGATATTGAACCCCATCATATTTCATAATCAGACATATCTACAAATCTTTCCTTGAAGGAATAACTCATTATGCTACAGCCATTCCCTGCACTAATAGTAGGTTCTAGTATCTCTATAATAGAGGTGCTGAGATAATTAAGTGGGTATCACTGTCAGAGGCACACCCAGAACACACTCAACAAGATAGCCTCTCCTCAAATTTGTTGAGACTATAACTCAGTGTATGAATTTTATTTTGCCCTACTATACCCTAATGGACTTAACATTTTATATATGTTTCTAAAAGAGTTTGGCTTATGTTTTCCAGCTCTTGGGGAGACTATCTTTTATTTTCATCTTTAGAATCAGAAATTCATCTCATTACTTCATTTGTCTGAGAGCTTATACAAATTAATTACCTTCATGGGCTTTTTGCTATCTTCTTTTGTCAATTTGTACCATTAAGACGTAAAATATAAGACTGCTCATGGATTTTATACCATAGCATATGCAAAATCCAGGCTACAGAGACTTTCTGAATTTGAAGAAATAATCCAAAATGAGAACAATTGTGATGCCTTGGTGTGTGCTTTCCTTAATTTATTTAACTTTGTTATGAAATCTCCTAATATCCTCATGCCCAGGTAAATTTATTATCCCTGGTATATTCAAGGTATTTATGCAAACCACATAAGGTTCAGTTGACACATATATCCATGTCTAGAGTCTCTTCACCATTCCAATGATAATATATCATATTTACTCAATATATCCAAACATTCTTAGTGGAATTATGGTGAATTGTAGTGGAATTATGATCCTTTGTTCTTTTATATTACCATAAGACAAATAAGATGAACCATCTAACAACAAATGGCATGAGTTATAAAACATTACAACTGGAAAAAACATAAAATAATATTTTGTAATGCTATTTTTAATGTATGAGAGAATTGAGACCTAAACTCATATTTTTTGACTTTATAAGGTAGAGACAAGACCTAAATCAGGAACCCCAGTTTTATGTAACTTTATATATGGCCACAGTCTTTAAACTCTCCCACCATCACCATCAGCTTCCTTCAGTATGCAATATACCATGAAATTAGATATCAGTCAACTTAAAGTGGAATATTTGGAAATGAAAAAAAATCCATGCAAAATGAATGTATTAAGCAATAGGACTTGACCTGTTCTCAGGTGAATTTAATCTTTTCTCCAGGGCTGAGTTGCTTTCCTCCCTCAGTTAGCTTGCCTTTTAAACTAATTTTGTAGCATGTGAGGTGACTATTTTCATTTTCCAATTTGTAAGTCCTTTTCCATTTTCCAGATCATTACCATTTAAGATGTTCTGATCATCCTTCTTGGGAGTTTTTGTAGTAATTAAAAGAAGTCCTTTGAAGGGTCCTTGACCTTAGGTAGTACTTGTGCCATGCTCAGACCATTCCTAGTCTCAAGAGCCAGCTCAGTATCCCACCACCACTGCAGTGCATTAGAGGACATACTTCCATTTACTCATCAACAGAGATTAAATACTCAAAGTGTGCTAAGCACCATGGCCATCACTGGGTCAGTACACTATCTGTGGAAAGGAATAACAATTACAACATGTTCTAATAAAACCTGCAATAAAAACAAAACATTTACCAGATTCTGTGTGAGCTCAATGTGACAGGGTCAGACAAGGAATTCTTAGCAGAAGATGGCTGCATTTATATGGCATATCAAATGTAAATCACTGGAGTGCCTAGGATTTATGTGACTTTTTTGTGTGCCCCAAGGGAGCATGACACCCTTAACCAATAAAACAATAAATTTTCTTTATTCTGAATCCAAATATCTCAAACTCTTTCCTTGTCTCTATTTTAATGCTATCATAGCCATCTAATAACGCTGCCATTATCATCCAAGCTTTCATTATCTCTCACCCAAATTATCCTAAGTATTCTCTCCATGTTTCTATTCTTGCTCTGGAAATTCACTTCCTCCTAGCAACTAAGTTTATGTTTTGAATGATGATGAGGTGGAGGAGGAAGAGGATTGTGTGTATGTGCACTCCTCAGACACAAGCATACAGCAGCAGTATATAGGTCAGAAGGCAGTTACTAGGAGTTTGGTTCTCTCCCTCAACCATGCTTTCCTGAAGTATAACTCAGGCCATCATGACAGGACAAGCACTGTTATCTGTTAAGCTATGTCACTAGCCTCCAGGGTTGTTTCACATAGAACTTAAACCCTTCATTGGCTTTCTACTAAATTTATTAAAAAAATACATTTAATATACCCTACCAAGTCCTATGATCCAGCAATTAAATTCCACCCCTCACTTCTTATTTTCCTCTCATGTTTTTTCTATAACAAGTCATCTAATGTAATGTTGGTTAGTCTCCGCCTCAGATTTAGCTGAATTATTATGCAAATTTACCTCTGGATATATGTATAAGGCTGTTTCTTGACTTAACTGAGCAGGAAGATCTGTCCTGGGTGTGTGTGACACCATCATTCCATGGACTGGAGTCCCCAGAAAAATAGAAGGGAAAGCTTGTTGAGACCAGCATTCATCTTTCTCTGCTTCCTGACTGCAGTCACCATGAAATCAGCTGGATACACCGTCTTCTGCACCATAATAGACTGCACCCTTGAATTGTGAGTCAAAATAAACACCTATTTCCTGAAGTTGCTTTTGTTGGGTATTTTGTCACAACAATGAGAAAAGCAACTAATGCTATTTTATTTTTATTTCCAAAACACAAGTACCTTCTATTTCACCATTGCAGACATACAGGAGAATTAAGGTGTTCTCACAGTGACTAGAAAGCAGTAAGGGTTAGACAGTAAGGACCAAAGAAAAAAATCACACCCTTTAAAGACATATTTCCAGTGACTTACTTCCTCCACCAGGGTCTCATCTCCTAATAGCCACTATTCTCTAAATGCAAGGATGGATTCTTCCTTTGATGGTGTTAGTATCCTCTGATATAGTCATTTTTAATAGCTGCCACCTGAAGTGCAAGGCTTGAAGATATGAGTCTTCAAGATGATTTTCATAATCCAAACATGAGGCTATGTTGCTATAGTGATAAAATGTTTATTTTTAATGACAGCATAGATTATTAGAAATATATTATTAAGAAGATACATACCTGGTAAGATCAACATTATCCTCTATTGTCCTTTTTTGGGGGCATTTGAGGCAGGCTTTCTCTGTGTAGCTTTGTACACCAGGCTGGCCTGGATCTCCCTGGGAAGGGGAAAATAGAATAGATTTTGTGGGTGTACCTGAGGAATGTGGAATGGAGAACAGGAGGGATCAGATGGAAGAGAGAGGGGGAGAATATGGAGAGAGATGACTGGAAATGATGAGCATTTAAGGGAAAATGGGGAAACCTACTGCAGTGGGAACTTCCTGTAACATATGAGGTTGAACCTAGTGAGGACTCCTAGTAATGTAGGATATGGAGCCTGAACCAGCCATCTTCTGTAATCATGCTAGTCTCCTAGTGGTAGAACCTGGACACCAACTCAGTTACAAAATTTAAAACCCATAAATTGTATCCTGCCTGCAATATGTTTTCCAGCAATGGTGGCTCAGATATTGTTGGAGTGGCCATCCAATGACTCCTCTATCCTGAGGCCCATGCCTGACATGCCCGTATTGTACTTTTAAGAAGTCTTTAGAGAGTTTGCATTCTATATTAATACTTTATAGATTAGTATTTTTCAGAAAGGCAATAAAAGCAACAAATATGTATCAAGACAGAAACAAATGATTGGATATATAGAGACACTAAAGCCTATCTTGTTTCCAGTAAGTATGTTTTCAAAAAAATATTTTAACTTCTCTCCAGACCCATTGAATTTTCCCATCTTAAATAGCATGGGCAAATACAGTTACTTATTTTCTTTGCAGTATTTTTTATTCAACTACACAATAACTTGTTTGTATTAGAACATTAATTTCTAAGCATTTCATATCTGAAGATGGATGCTATTGAATGCATTATAGTCTGTATTTTGAGAAATGGCAACTACTAAGAAAAATCTGTTTATTAAAAAGGTACTTTATTATTTATCAAAATTGCATGTGTGAACTCATAATGAGAGTTTCAGATTCAGGGTCCTATTCTTGATACTTTTAAACATAAAAGCTGAAAGTTATTTTTCAAAAAGGAATGCACATAAGCCAAATAACTATGAGTATGTATGCAAATAACAAAGTAACAAAATATAACATCCACACATATTATCCTAGAGAAATTATCACTCTACATAACAGACAAAACAATGGTTATTCTATGACATACAGAATCCTAACAAATTTATCATGATAAAAGTAGAACTGATTAGGGAGATTACAAAAGAAAAGTGTATGAATTTGTAATTCACAGTAGAAAAATTTTTAATTGACAATAAATATGTAAGAAGCTAGTCAATTTGTATAGTAGTTACTATAGTGTATTAAAGCAATGATAAAATGTTATTCTGCATGTAAAAAGCAGTGCACACCTGAGGACATGGGGGGAATTTTTGCAATGTTTTAAAGATATTTGATAATGTCTGTTAAAATTCAATATACTTGTAACATTTGATATGGGGGTATACTTAGTATTTTATCTGATTGAAACAAAAGTATACATAGCAGATTATATAAATGGAAGATATAGGCATTTATGTGCAAAGTTGAAGTAGTGGGAAAAGAGTGAATACATGAATAGTTTCTCGCAAGGATAAATTATACAGAAACTTGAAACAATGCTCTAGAGTCATGATTGCTGACTAGAGGGGATGGCTGCTGCATGATAATAAGAAAATCAAGTTTCAATCTCATATGTAAACTAGTGTTTCATTTTATAGAAACAGTTCTCATGTGTCATTATGCATTTATCCATCTCTCTATGATCAAGGAAAAAGAGGAGATCAGATAAGGACATGTATATTTTTAAATTTATACCTTGATGTTGCATCATTGATTGCAATAAATATGGGTTTATTGTTGATGTTGCAATCAATCATTTTTCATTGGGGAGAAGAAATCAAGTAGCCTAAAACACATGTGAAAATGAAGGGCCTGGGAGATACAATGGTTGCTGGAAAACCCTGGGAACTTGACTTTAGATCCCTAGTACCCCGGTAACCCCAGTAATGCAAGGCAGTGATGGGTTGATCCTGAGGACACTTTAGCCAGACAGCCTAGGTTAAATAGTAAACTCTAGGTTAAGTGTAAACACACTGTGGTGTGTGTGTATGTGTGTGTGTGTGTGTGTGTGTGTGTGTGTGTGTGTGATAGTAAAACAACTGAGGATGTCCTGATGTCTACCTCTGGCCTACACAGACTCCCACTTGGGAAGTTCACTTAAACAAATACATGAATGCATCACTAACTCACTTAAAAATGTTTTTATTGAATTTTCCAATGTGAAAAAGAGCTAAACCTGGTGTGCAGATATGTAATCCCAGCTAATTTACAGGCTGAGGCCGGAAGATGACAAATTTACAGCTTGCTTGGGTGTCAGAATTGTTTGAATTTTAAGTATATCATAAGCATGTGATATATTTCTAAAACTATCAGGACACTTCATTAAAACTTAAACAGATTTGTTTATATAATTCTTACAATGAAACTGTTTTTTCAAATTATTACTTAGAATAGTTTAGGAAACCAACTAAATTGAATGAAACTACTTTCCTTAAGGAATTGTATCTATAGATATAGATGAAGAACAAACAATAAACCTAATTTTCAATGATCATATCATATTTTATTTAAAAGGAAATGATGGGACAGAAAATGGAAAATAAGAGACATCTGGTACAAGGAGGGAAAAGGTTCAATATTAAAGGTTAACTTATTTTTTAAAATGTATATATGTTTATGTATGTCTGTGTAATATTTACAGAAAACAGAGATATTAAGTCTCCCCAGTGTTGCAGTTACAGGCTTGTGAGACACTAACATATGTGCTAGGAAATGAATGCTGTTCTTCACAGAAAGCAGTGTCTCTTAGTCACTCAACCATCTCTCCAGCCCTGAGACGTTCTCATTTTAAGTGAGGTGACTGAACATGGCCTTCTTGAGAAGGTAGGCTTTGAGGAAAGACAACAAATGAACAGACTACTCCAATGTCTAACGCGAAGCTGTTCTAGGAACTATGTCCTCAGAGATGGCTCTTCAGGGAGTTTTTATATGGATGATGATGACCAAAGGTACAGAAGTAAGAACATTCCTAAATGGATATAAATCGATCGCAAGCACTTTGATTTATACTTTGAACATTGAGCACAGGATTGGAAATATTTTATTTATGCTTTTTTAAATCAGGACTTCTATTAAATGTATTTTTTGAATTTCACTTTATGTTCTAGCCAAAGTTCCCTCTCCCACCTCCCATTCCCCTCTCAACTCTCCCCCCAACCCACCTCCATTCACTCCCCGCAACAGATAAGGGCTGCCATGGAGAGTCAACAAAGCCTGGCACATTAAGTTGTGGCAAGACCAACACGGCCCCCCTTCCCCTCATTAAGGGTGAGCATGGCAACCCTTCATGGGGAATGGGAGCCAAACAAGCTCATGCACCAAGGACAGATCCTGGTCCTACTGCCAAGGGCCCTTCAGAAGCCCAAGCTTCACAACTTTCTACTACATATGGAGGGTCTCTTTTGGTCCCATGGAAGCTCTACAACTCTTGGTCCAGAGTTCACAAGTTTCAACAAACTTGGTTCAGCTGTCTCTGTAGATTTCTCCATCATGATCTTGGCCTCCCTTGCTCATGTGTTCCCACCTACTTCTCTTCTACTGCATTCCCAGAGCTCAGCCTGATGCTTGGTTATAGTTTTAAAAGATCTTTGTGCTTGAATATGAACACTGATAAAAAGCATTATAAAGATATATGTAGCTGTAATGATAAATGGCATAATTGTTGAAGGTATAGGTAACTGTTTATTGTAGAAATTAGTTACAAGAGATAACAGGCAATGTTGGGGACGTCCTGTTATTTGCCTGTGCATTTGTCAATAAAGTACTGTCTGGCCAATAGGGAATCTAGATAGGAGGGACTAGGAGTCCAGGAGGATTCTGGGAAGGAAACACAAGAGAGTTCGAGATGTAACGCATGGGGTAGGCGCCCGGAACTATTCTCCGGTAAGAGACATACTTAGATTAACAATTATGGGGTAATTACTTAAGGCAGAGGTAGCCAGTAAGAGACAAGCAAGGCCAACAGCTTCATAACTAATACAGCGTCTTGTGTGTTTATTTGGGACTGATGAGGCTCTGGAACCAGGCGGGCGAAAAGGCTCCTCTCAAAGAAAAAGCTTCTCTTAACATAATGGTTGTCAGGAGTGGGATTGAACTTCCACGCAAAACAACAAAAGCTTTCAAGGAATTTTAGAAACAGAAGAACAGAGAGAAGCACAGATTTTGGTAGCAGCATTTTTCTCAGGTTTGCTCTGTTTTGCTAGCCACAAGCCGAGATTCACGCGGCTCAGTTACTGGAGTCTTCCTGCCTCGGCATAAAAAGAAAAAGAAAAAAAAAACCAACAAGGTTCTTTTAAGAGACTCTGCTAGCGATTTAAAGGTGTGTACGTACAGCTGGAAGTGGCAGCTTTTGCTGGATGTCAGCATGGACTGAGGCGGTAAGCTGGAGTCACGCTTACGCCCGCCATCTTGAGGAAAAACCGGCAGTTTAAAACAGCCGCGGTTTTACAGATAAGACACGTGGCCAGAAAAACGTAAAGCTTTACAGTAAAGTCAGACTTGGATGAACAAAACCTCTAATGGTGTACAGTGTGTTTAAAAATATACGTGAGACTGAGAGAGAAAATGAAACGGCAAAATGGTATATAAATACAAAAGCCGGTGTTGTGGTGGCACACGCCGGTAGGATTTACTCCAGAGGCAGAGGCAGGCAGATTTCCAAAGAAAAACCCTGTCCCAGAGAAAAATAAATAAAAGTAAAATGAATAAAGTAATAATAGATAAATAAATAAGCCATGTAAAGATGGAAAATACACAGAGAGTCTGGATACTGTACGCTATTGTGTTTTTCAGTTTTTTGATTGATAAGGAAGGAACAGCTGCTAAAGTACAATTGATTATAAATGCTGCGGAATTAATTCAACTTCTATCTTTTGAAAATGCCTTGACTTCAAAATTTAAGTATAAGGATATGTTACTTGGAAAAGGAGTTTTTATTTATGTTTCTACAGAAAATGAAAAGCTAAAGATTCCTTCCAGGCTTCTGTGGTTTCACGAACCAAGACCCCCGGAAGCAGTGGACCAGGTGTTCCAACAACTGAAACAGATAAGATGATGGAGCTTTACAGACCACGAAAATAAGGACTTATACAGGTTTCTGAGTTTTGTCATGATCCCCATGGTATAAACAGCGCCCCCTTCCAGCAGGAAGCAGTTTGGAATGAGCGACGTCCCAATTCCCATCTTGTTTATAAATCTTTGTTTTCATTTAAATGGGATTGTTTATAATTGGTTAGTGATCACAGCCAATCTATTTTTTAATGGTAAAAAGGGGAATTATGGTATGGGTATGGTTTTTCATTTATTGATACAAATTCAAGATCAATTTTGTGATGTGTATATTTCTCCTCTTGATTAAGTATTGTGCGTATACTGATCTTTTAAAATGTAAAGCATAATTGAATACAGGCTATAGATAGTTACTTATAAGAGTCAGATCTTATAGTTAGGTAAGTTAGGTTTTCTAGATATATAGAGATGTATTTGAGACAGATAGTCTTCAAACCTCTCAAAGACCATCAGAAAATGGCATTTTAAATGGTTTAGGGTTTGTCTTGACAATGAGAAATGTCTGCTCCTGGCAGCACCAATTACATCTGAGAGGAAGATGGGCATCGAAGAAACTCGTTATAAAGTTTGCTTTCAACATTAGCCATTTGGGCAAGAAACTGCTCTTGCCTAGATTGTTTGACTGTTGTTGTATAATCTGGACATGCAGGACCCACAGGAAAGTGACTACTGAACTCAGTCTTACAGGGTTCCTGCTTGATGAAGAGTCTACGAGACTTTCTGCAGGACAAAGAAAAATGACTGACAGACTGCCAACGCAGATGGACAGTTTGAAATTTCCTGTTTTGCTAAGAAGTGTTCCAGACACATTGTGGCCTATGGGCTGAAGATGGATGCCTCAACATTACAGAGGAACTTCGGGTGACTGTCCAGGCAGTAAGATGTCTCTGTCAATCCTAGTGTTTATATATTATCCTTCTGTGGTCTTTGATGGAGTTGAAGACAGATAGTTATAATTACAGTTTTCCTTAGTTATGATAAAAGATAAGCTACATAGAACTTTGGACTCACAAGGATGGGATGGATGATATTTTCTTTAAATCTTGCTAAAATATTGTAACTATGTTCTTATTTGATAACTGTTCTGTTATATACAATTTGACTGTGTTAAAGTTAAGACCTTTCTTTTTGTTTAAACAGAAAAGAGGAGATGTTGGGGAATTCCTGATATTTGCCTGTGCATTTGTCAATAAAGTACTGTCTGGCCAATAGGGAATCTAGATAGGAGGGACTAGGAGTCCAGGAGGATTCTGGGAAGGAAACACAAGAGAGTTCGAGATGTAACGCATGGGGTAGGCGCCCGGAACTATTCTCCGGTAAGAGACATACTTAGATTAACAATTATGGGGTAATTACTTAAGGCAGAGGTAGCCAGTAAGAGACAAGCAAGGCCAACAGCTTCATAACTAATACAGCGTCTTGTGTGTTTATTTGGGACTGATGCGGCTCTGGAACCAGGAGGGCGAAAAGGCTCCTCTCAAAGAAAAAGCTTCTCTTAACAAGGCAACCCAGATGAATCAAGTAGCTTTTGCCACTGAACCGGAAGCCAAAAAGAGACAGTGTGGCTCTGCCGCACAGTCTTTCATGAGAACCTCCATACATGCCTCTAGCCACACCCAAGAGTGGGCTTGGCTAGTGGCATAGTACACTGTCCTTTCATTACTACATCCATATGCATCTCTAGTCATGCCCAAAGTGGGTGTGGTTAGTGGCGAGGTTCACCGCCCTATCACTACTACATCCATACGCATCTCTAGCATGCCACATGGCTAATGGCACAGTCCTAAGTTTCTTTCTACAATTCCCCTTTTAGTCTAATGAAGATATTTAAACTTAAAACAAAACTAACTTGTGTCAATGAACAAAATGTCTCAAATATCTATTCCATGTAAACCTAAGCTTATCTGAAAGAAATACCCAAGTCTGAACACGTCCTTCCAATCCCAACCTTAACATAATTGAAAACTAACACTAACAGTTGTAAACTATCCTACAATATCAATAGTAGGGAGAGGAGGCCTGGAATTCTCAAAACTACTTCCTGATGAGATGGAACAATGACAATCTCATTGGGATCTGTGAGAAGAAAAATGTTAGTGTAACAAAATCTTAAGTAGATTAGACAGTCTCTGTTTGGCAGGAGATGCTTGATTGAAGCTCCTGACTGAAGTTCTAGTACTGAGTGAAGCTCTCGTCTGAAGCTCTGGCCAGATATTAGAAGGTGCACTGTATCAGTTCCTTGGTCTGGAGATGTGCCGAGTGATGTAGTTCCAAGCCACTTTCAGGATGGTGCTTGTCAGGTGGAGTCGATGATGTGGGGCAGTTCAGATGCATCAAGGCGAATCAGGTGGAGTCAATGAAGTGGAGCCCCATTCTCTTTCTGAAGCAGTTGAAGATTGCTGTCAGGGAATCCCTTGTTCTCTGGAATATTCAAACATTACTGTTAACAAAGAAATTTTTAACTTTCATATGTATGCATACTGGGAAAGGTGAACAACAGGGAATATGGTAAACATGAAGGAAATTAGACTTTTCAGAAAAAGAAATCTGCAGATGACAGTCCCTAATTTTATTTTCTTCTATCTTATATCAATGGCTCTTTGATATAATACAGAAATTCTGAATTTTATTTAAACAATATACTTGAATTTAGAATAGGAGAACAAATCCAACTCCAAAGCCAGCTTCAGTTAAATGAATAGGGTTTAAAGAATATTAAGAAACAAAGAGAAATGGGTATTATAAAGAACAATATAGAGAGATTTAGACTTTGATACCACACAGTGAGTTATTGTTTGATTGCTGGTCCTCAGGGTAGCTATTCATTCTTCTTCAGGTATCCATACATCCAGTATTTTTCACTGAGTTTTCCTGGGAAGACAAAAAGCAAAACACTTCTCTTTCCTTTTATGAGGTCACCTTACCCATGGTAGAATATGACCTTGTAGATAAGCTGTCATCTTTCCTTCTCCTGAGGTGTCTTCTGTTCAGATGGAATCTTGATTAATTTCGATGGAATCCAAAGTTTTTCTTCTTCCGTGCAAACAAAGGCAAACCCCCTTCCCCAACGTAACACATATCCTGGTTTCCAGTCTGAGGTCATAACATACTTATAATACACTGGTTGGTTCAGTTCAGAAGTTTTCTCTGTAGTCCAGTGTCTTTCTGCAGCAGTTTGTCATTTTTCATTAGCATTAAGAAAATTCAATGTTAGTAAAGCATTATGTAACCTGTGTTTAGGGGTCTTTGTTCCCCTTGGGTGTTTATGAAGCATTTCTTTTAAGGTTCAGTTAGATCTTTCAACCACTGCTTGTCCTGTGGGATTGTAATGTATACCAGTTCCATGTTTTATATTATAATGTTTGAAAAGCTGTTCCAATTTACTGGAGACATATGATGGAGCATTATCAGTTTTTATTTGTGCAGGTATACACATAACAGCCATCACCTCTAAAAGGTGTGTAATAACAGAATCAGCTTTTTCAGAGCTAAGGGCAGTAGCCCATTGGAAGCCTGAGAACATGTCTATGGTATGGTGTACATATTTCAAACAGCCAAATTCTGGAAAGTGAAGAGCATCCATCTGCCAAAGTGCATTCCTGCGAATACCTTTGGGATTACAGCCTGCTGGTAACAGAGTTTTATTGTAGAATGAGCAAGTGGGGCAATTTCTTACTGTTTCCTTGGCTTGTTGCCAGGTGATAGAAAAGTCCTTCTTTAAACTTTTGCTGTTAACATAGTGTTTCTTATGAAATTCTGAAGCTTCCAACACACTTCCTATTAATAAACAGTCAATCTCCTCATTGCCTTGTGCTAGAGGACCTGACAGACCCGTATGGGATCTGATGTGTGTTATATATATAGGATGAGTCCTGTTTCAGATGGCTTCCTTAATTGTAAAAACAATGAGGTTAATTCTGTGCCATCAGGAACAAATTCTGCAGTCTTGATGTGCAAGACAACTTTCTCTGCATACTGAGAATCTGTGACCATATTGAGAGGCTCTGCAAAGTCTTTAAGTACCATGAGAATGGCATACAACTCTGTCTTTTGTACAGAGTTGTAAGGGCTTTGAACTACTTTACTTATATTTCCTGATTTATACCCTGCCTTACCTGACTTGTTCACATCCGTGTAGAAGGTAAGAACTGCAGAAATAGGTGTTTTTCTCACGATATGTGGAAGAATCCAAATTGTTTTCTTTATGAATTTGATTCTCTCTGTTTTGGGATAGTTGTTACTGATAGTTTCCAAGAAGTCACTGCAAGCTATTTGCCAGTACTCATTATCCTTCCATAATGATGAAATTTCCTCATTAGTTAAAGGAACAATAATTTCTGCTGGGTCTCTTCCAGTCAGTTGACAAAGCCTCAACTTATCTTTTAATATCAAATCTGAGACCTTTTCTATATACATTTTCAGTTTTTTATTTGGTTTATGTGGCAGAAATACCCATTCTAGTATGATGTCTTCTCTCTGCATTAAAGTTCCTGAGTGGTATTCTCTAGATGGTAAAATAACCAGAATGCAGTCCAGTTTTGGATCTGGACAGTCCACATGTGCTTCTAATATTCTCTTTTCTACCCATTCTACTTCCTTTTCAGCCTCAGCTGATAGTACTCGTGGGCTATTTAGTGCTTTGTCTCCTTCTAAGGACATTTTCAGGGGTTTTAAATCATGCCCTTCTACACGATAATTGTCTGTAATTGAGAGATTTCTCCTAATAGTTTTTGAAGATCATTAAGAGTCTGGTAGTGATCTCTTCTGATCTATACTTTCTGTGTTCTAATTTTCTGTGAGTCTATTTTATAATCTAAATAATTAAGAGCATCTACTCTTTGTATTTTTTTCTGGGGCAATTTGTAATCCCCACCAAAGAAAGTTTCCTTTACTGCTTCAAATATCTTTTCCAAAGTACCTTTATTTGAATCAGACAACAATATGTCATCCATATACTGATATATTAACGATTGTGAAAATTCTTTACAAATTATTTCCAGAGGTTTATGCACAAAATACTGACACAATGTTAGGCTATTTGACATACCTTGTGGTAAAAACGTCCACTGAAATCTCCGTACTAGTTGGGAATTATTATAGGTAGGTACTGTAAAGGCGAACTTTTCTCTGTATTTTTCTTGTAATGGTATTGTGAAGAAGCAATCTTTTAAATCTATAACTATAATTGGCCAATCCTTAGGTATTAGAGAAGGTAGGGGCATCCCATGTTGTAGAGAGCCCATAGGCTGAATTACCTTGTTGATGGCTCTAAGACCAGTAACCATTCTCCATTTCCAGAGCACTGGAATTAAAGGCGTGTATCACCACCGCCCAGCCAGAATGCTGCAGCCTGACTTTTATATTCAAGGTTAGCTGTATATAGGACCGATTCCTCCAATAGCACTGATCTTATTTTTAATGGCCAAAGTACCTGCTTGCACTGCAGATTTGCATTCTCGTATGTCAAAGATTCTATAAGGAGTCACCTAGATTCTGGATTTGTTACTTGTACTTCTATTGCTCTGGACAATCTTTATAAAATTCAGTGAACCTTTCCCTTGGAGCCTATACTACTTTGGTATAGGGTTGCATTGTCTCTCCTGTTTCATAAACCTTATCCAAAGCATTCAAAGTGGCTGTATGGCATAAAGACAACATATGCTCATCATATGTAACCTGAACCTGTGTGTCAGCATAAGCACGCTCTCCAAGAATCTTGTCTTGGGACACTTCATAGTCCTGCAAGGAATTTTCCATTTTCTGAATTCTTTGTACTAGAATTTCATAACCATCTTTTGATGACTGTATGATCTCTATAAGTTTTTCATTTTTCACCCTATTCTCAAACCATTTCTTTAGTAAAATTATATGGATTATCAAACTGGTAACCACTATTGTGGGTAGAAAATACATCCCAAGTAGGTCCTCCACCCTTTCTAATATCCCATCCATACAAAAAAAAAACAAGAAAATTCCTTATGTCCTGCATTGTAATGTTATTTACTATATTATAGAGCAGTTAAGCTTATTACCAGTGGTTTTTAGTCAGGCTGAATTCAGCAGGCCTCCAGTAAAGGAGCATGTGGGTGCGAGGGAAATCTTGGAAGGCCACATAACCTTACTGGCAGGTAGAAGTTGCTGGTTCCCAGTTGTGAGTGGTGGCAGGGGTGGCAGGAATCATGCCTTGCCGAGTGAAGTGGTGTGGAACTTAGTGATAGGAGAGACCACATGTGCCTGTAGCTGGCCCCGTGGTGTTTGGGCCAAGGAGCAGCAGCTCCCAGGATACCTGGATCCGGGTTCAGAAACTTCCAACACCACAATGTAGCTATAATGATAAATGGCACACTTGTTGAAGGTATAGGTAACTGTTTATTGTAGAAATAACTTACAAGAGAAAACAGGCAACCCAGAAGAGTCAAGTAGCTTTTGCCACCGAACCGGAAGCCAAAAAGAGAGAGTGTGGCTCTACCTCACAGTCTTTTTAAGAACCTCCATACATGCCTCTAGCCACACCCAAGAGTGGGCCTGGCTAACGGCATAGTACACTGTGCTTTCATTACTACATCCATATGCATCTCTAGCACGCCACATGGCTAATGGCACAGTCCTAAGTCTCCTCCTACAGATATACAATGAACCTGCTTATAAAGGTAGAAGTAGCAATGACTTGGAATACACAGGAAAAATAAGATAGAAAGAAGGGAAGAGGCAGGCAGAGACAGTTCAACTTCTACTTTGGAAGAGAAATACACAATCAAGTGAATTTTCAAGTCGAGTAGTTTTGGTATACATCTGGATGATCAATGGTTCTGAATGAAAAGGAGACAAGAAAGAGACAAAAGAAAAGCAGCAAAGTCTCATACAGAGTAAGTGGATGAATGGGCTCAAAAAAATTTGAGGTAAGCTTCTTTTCTAATAATGGATAGAAATTCTAGAAGCAGAGTAAAAAAAATACTCTTTGGTCACAGAGAGAAGGAAGAAAAAATAGGAATAGAAGAAATGCACAGCCTCTGGAGAAGCATTCAAAGAGTAAGGATGGTCAGGCTATCTGGAAGTATAATGACTGGGCTGACTGTGTAAAGAACTCAGCCTTAGTGAGTTGGAAAGCAACATAGTAGGAAATCCTATGTAGTACACAACCTAGAGTGCTGATGGTCCCAAGTGTCCTTGATCATTTTTTTAGCAAGAAGGGGAATGGAAATGGCCTTGGTTCCAGCCTGTGTGATTTCAATTCATGGTCAGAGATAATCTCAGAGAATCAATAAGGTGTATGTTGGGCTGAATGCATCAGAATTTAAAAAATGAACCAGTTGTGGGCTGGTAATATAACTCTGTTGTTAAAGTGTTTGGATGTATAATCATGACCTGAATTCAGATCCCTGGCATCCACATAAAATGCCATAATGGTAGCAAGTACTGGTGATCCTAAAACTAGAGAAGTAGAGGCAGGAGAATCCCTGGAGCTTGCTGTACCAAAAGGCTATCCAATCAGTAAGATTCAAATTCGGTGGCATACTGTCTCATAGTATAAGTTGAAGAATAACTAGGACACTCTACAGAACTTCTAACCTCCACAGGTATATGTAAACACACAAACATGCATCTACAATCCAAACATGTGTGTACACATATACACTTAACAAAAGAAAAAAATAATTGTACAACATTCAGTTTGAATTGGGAACATCTGATAGCTCCAAAACCATTAAGAGTTAATACAAACAAGTTTCTTACACACAGATACTTCAGAGTTTCCTACACCAAATTCCACCACAAATAAAATATAAATTAGAACAGCACCTGCCATTGTGAATAAAGAGTCTCAAAAAAGTATCATGAAAGTAGAAGATACGTAGGATCAGTGAAAATTACCACAATCAGTATTCAATGGGATATTAACCATTTTTAAAAGAACTTTCCAGTTCTAGCTACAACAACTGCTGCTGTTGCATAGTCCTGTCGTTAGAGTCACTGTCCTGATTTGCTGCAGTTAATCATCTCTAAGTGAGTTCTCTGTGTAAATTTTCTTACATCTTCAACTATATCTATGGAAGTGCTAGAGATATGGCTCAACAGTTGAGAGAACAGGCTGTTCTTCAAGGGGGCTCTATTTTCAGCATCCATTTGGTGGCTCACAACAATCTCTAACTCTATTTCCAAGGGGCTTACACCCTCTTCTGGTCTCTGTGTAGATCAGTAATAATTATGATACACAGACACATATGCTAGCAGAACATTCATACACACAAAAATTATAATTTTGTTAAAAATTAGAAAGAAAATGTATTCATCAAACATATAAAGAAAAATATAGTAAATATAAAATGAATTGTCTTATATCAGACCTGCATGTCATCTGACCAGAATCCCTTTGTTAATCTTACTGGAGACCTCCTATAGCAATAAGTTGCTTTTTTTTTTTTTTTTTACTCTTTTGACTACATCAAGATTCCCATCCATCTTTAAAGATAAGGAAGATAAGGGTCTGTTTGGTCCTTTGAACTTGGAAATCAGTGAGCTTTTAAAGCACTTTAATTCGGTATTTTATCAAATCTAGGAAAGGTTGAGCCATTCTTCCTTTGACTCTTCCTCACCACCATTGTTAACAGTTAATCACTTGATTGTGACCCACATCCTCAGATTCCTTGTTTCTATTCACTCTTTCTTATTCTTTGATCTTCAGAATGTGGAATCTTAGTTGATCTGTCTTCAAGTTCACTGATTCTTACAGAAGAAGCCAGCTGGTAGAAACCAGCAAAATCTGTTGTTGAAACCCTCTAGTGATTTTATTTCTCACCACTTGTGCTTTTTACCCTAGCAATTCTACTTGCTTCTTTTTCCACGCTCTTTATCCATTTAATGATGCTCTCCTGTTAGGCATTTCCTTTATTCCCCTTTATACCTTTAGGTACAGTTTCCTAGTTCTTTAATAATATTTTAATAACTGATTTGTAGCTGTTGTGATACACCAACCACCTAGTTTTCTTCAGTGTCTGTTTCTATCGAATGCCTCTACCTATCCCCACATGCTGATGTATAAATGATACTTCACTGCTTTGTTTTATATGCTTAAAAATTAATAGTTTAAATAATAGAGTGTAGCAACTATTCTGGACATCAGACCTATTCATACCAATAGAGTATTTTTGTTGTTACTATTACTCTCTGTGTGTGTGTGTGTGTGTGTGTGTGTGTGTGTGTACACATGTGTGCACATAGGTAAGTAGCTATGCTGATGTATTCATGTGAGTGTATGTAATGTGCATGTGGCAGGGGTATGTATATACCCACAGGTAGCAATTTGTCAACTATGCTATCTCCTAAGTCCCTGTCTATGCCTTTCATTGCTGTTCCTCTTTATTTATTAAAATTATGTATTTCTATTATATTTGACCACTGATGAATTCTTGACTAGCACCATCGTTATTTAATGATTATATAGACACATTTTTAAATGTCTGAACCACTAAATATCCCTTCTTAGATTGAAGTTGTTTGTGTGTGTGTGTGTGTGTGTGTGTGTGTGTGTGTGTGTGCATGAAGGCACAGATTCAGTACTGTGAATGCTTAGAAATATTAACCCTCAAAGTTATCCATAGATGAAAGATTATGGCCTTCTCCAAGGCTTTTCCAAACCCAAAAGTTTCAGATATATTGGAAAGTGTGTGAATAGCCCTGCATATCCACAAAATGTTGACAGCTTCATCTCAAAGAATCAGTTTTCCAATGGTCCTAGAAGCACCTCATTTCCTTGATGTTCTTCTAGCTCTTTCACCAGATTCTTGATTGCCTCAACTGGCCACCAGTTGCAATGATAAAAAACTGTCAACAATGATCTCTATGGGCCTAAGACAAGACCTGTAAAAGAGATCAATGAAGGGGGAGGGGTTAGCATGTCAGCTAGTGACACTTCTGAGACACAGAGTTTTCTGAGCCCCACCAAAGTCTTTCTTTCCCTACTCCAGCCCCTCTAAGTTTCTAGATTTATCACTCTCATGGTCACAAGTCTGCAGTTTTCAGAACAACTAGAAACCTGGTACAGGGCAAGCCCCAAAACACTGCAAACTATCCTGCTAATATTTTTTTTCTTTCATAAAGGTATTACTGTGTAGTCCTGGCAGCCCTAGAAATTTAGAACTTTCTGTATAGACCAGGCTGGCCTCAATCTCACAGAAGTCACCTGCCTCTCCTTCTGAGTACTGGTGCTAAAAGCATGTGCACCACATCTGACTCTGGGCATTTTTTGAGAACAAAACCACATTCTAACTTTTGTAAGCCTTTGATTAATTTCCAGAGTTCTGAAAGGTCACTGCTTCTTCTTTTTTGAAGGAGTAGGGTTTTGTCATCCCTTGTTTTATCATTCTGGAAATTCTTCTGCCAAGTGATACCTTCTAAAGTACCAGTCTACATATATTTTAAATTATGCAATACTCTCTTGTCAATTTTCAGATAAAGTTCCCAAAGTGACCTACAAAGCCCTGTGACACCTGGCCCTTACTTACTGCTTTGGCTCTGCCATTAGCATTCTCCCCCAAGCCTCCTGTCGGTATCTGCAAGAAGCCACCATCCTGATGGCCCTTGGCAAAGACATTTTTCCTCTGGCTACAACTGTCTTCCTGTCCACATTCCACTCCCATCCAGCTAGTTCATCATCTCTCAGATCTTATGTAAATGCTAGTTTCTGGCAGAACCATTCTAACTTACAGGCAAGATTCAGTCTCCACATCACTGTTTAACCATCAACCTGAGTTCTTTTTTCATGACACTTACAATGACCATAACGAAATGTAATCTATGTAAGTATTTTCCTGAAAACTGAGTGTTCTGATGGCTGAGATTTAATCTGGCTCAGGGGGAAATGTTCAGTAAGTGTTTGTTGGAATGAATGAATGAATGAATTGAATTGAATGAATGAGAGAGAAAAAATGTGTTGTGCAAAAAATGGTTGGCTACCAAAGCCGCTCTGCATAGAAGAGGAGTGATAAAGAGGGAACAAGCAATAGATACCCAAGAAGCTCTACATACATCTTACCGCCTTGACTAGCATTGCTTCACCAAATGTTCAATTTAGAAATTAACGAGTATTATGCAATTGTCTAAAGGTATTATTTGCCTAATGAAAGTCCTTGATTTTTTTCGGCAAGTGTGCCCACTCCAGGGGAGCCAGGGACTTTTGGAAAAGCAGTGTCATTCAAGTCTGAATTTGCGAGAAAAAAATTAAAACAAAGCCACACTTTTAAGCACTCATGCCCGGGGAACAGATCCAAAAATTCTGTGCTAAATTGCCATTGGCGCAGCTTTCCACATACCCTGTTATCCGTCCATTGGGCATCCGGGATAGGTGGAGCAGCGTATTATCTGGACTTTGTGCTTGTCGGCCTTCTAATCAAAGTGCTGGATCCCTGAGAGCAGATAAGGGCAATAAAATCTGGGAAAGGGCTGATCAGTGATGGTCTCAGGAGAATCGAAGGACAAACCGGTAACTTGGGTGTGTCTCTTCACCAGAAAAACTGAAGAAGTGGGTACTCCTTACATCTGATAAGGCAGGAAAAGCCTGTCTCTGGGGAAGAAACAACCTGTTTTCTGCTAATAAACTCCAGGGTCGCTTTGTGCCTGCCTTGATTAATTGGTGAAGATGAAATAACCAGTGCTCGGGGATACATGAAACAGAAAAGGATTGTAAGTGACAGTTTGCTGTTAAAATTCATCAGCTCCAGCAAAGCGCCTTGATTAATGAAGTCACTGTGCTTGCCTCCATCCTGAGTAGGGGGGCCGTGGTGGGAGGGAAGGGAAAACAAATTTGCAAGGATGCTCTCACTAAAGAGGTTCGGCACCCGAATTACATTTAATCTCTCTCCACTGTTGCATTGCAAGTACCTTCTCCCTCTCAATTGTTCCCTGGTGCTGCAATTAATCACAGACCCCTGTAAAGCGAAGGAATATAAGGAGGAGGGAAGCGCAATAGGGCTTGCTTTCACAGCTTGTATCAGGCTAGAATGATGGGGAAGCAGGGGACCCAGAAGGAGAACTGCTGGGTTATGACCAACCAGAGGAACTTAAAGCAGGATTCTCTGAGTTCTGCCCCAGCAGGCCACAGCTGGACGCCCCAGCTCTCACCAGTGCCTCGGGGAGGAAGTTCTTGATGCAACATCGCCATCTACAGCTCACAGTAAGAACTGCTCGAAGGGCGTCTGAATTCGAGTAACTGTCCAGGTCAGAATTTTGCAGTCAATTCCTTAGGAAGAAAGGTGGTACATCTTTTCCCTCAACACAGGCAACCTTCGCTGATATTGGACGGATAGATATTTGGCCCTATTTTCCGACCATCTCCATACTTTATGAAGTGCAGAATGAAGAGGATCCTGTTATTTGGATAGTCAAATGTCGAATATTCCAGAGGTGGGGGTGGAGTCTCTTACACCACACCATGTATCTACAGTGCCGCTCGCGCTTACAAACACCATCTTGTCGTAGGCACACAAAGATTATAGTGAATATTGACATTCCTCAGTACGATAGATAAGAAAGAATTCAACAATATACACCGTTCCCAGTTTCCCCCAACTACAAATGAAGCTCACACCTTTGTCTTACTGATGAAAATAACTCGGCCCTCCCAACCTTCACGAACCCTACTATTCCTCTACGAAGATGATGGAACCAATTTATCAGCAGAGAAGGCCATCAACTCTCTGAGCCTGGACTGTGTGAAGAGGTCAGTTAACCTTCCTGGGCATTCTTTCTTTCTTTCTTTCTTTCTTTCTTTCTTTCTTTCTTTCTTTCTGTACCAATACACTGAAAAAGGTTGGGTGTCAACGTATGCTATTTGTGATGCCCGGATGGAAGTTGAAAACTGACACCCTTAAGAGATTCAAATCTGGACCACTCTACTGAATACATAACACAAGTTGCTGGCAATATTTGGGCTCCTAACTCTTGTGACTCACCTCCTCATTTGGGAAAATAGTCAACAGGTTAAAGTGTTTACATGCAAAGCTTGGGTTTGAGTTTGTTCAGTAAAAGCCTCCCTATGCCCCTGAAGTTTACAAAATGCTACCCTCACAGGTGCATGACATCAGCACCTAGCACACTTCCTCCAGTGGGGTGCCCATCATATGGGAAACAGCTCCTGGGAGGATTTAAAAAAGGTTTAAGGAATCTTAAATGAGAGGGTTTTTTTAAATCTCTTTATTAAAGCCACCTTGGAATAGGACATGCTTGACAGCATTTCCCCAGACAGAGTGTTAAATATAGCATTCAAACCAGAAAATTACTCATTGATTTGCCCTGTGAAAAGATAAATGTCTATTCAGCTCCATTCTATCCCAGTGCAGACCTTATTGTTTCCAGGAAGTGATCTGAGTGTATGTTCCTAATGAAGCAGTTCAGCATGTAAATGTTTCAGGAACATGGCACAGGACAGGAACAGATCTTTCCAGCCAAATGCAGCAGCCCAGAAGGCCTCCTATGGCTCCCTAAAGCAGAGTGTACTGACCAAGTGGACAAATAACAGTACCCCAGACAACAAGAGCACAGCAGCCAGTGCTCCAGGAGGAAAAACACACAGAGAACATAATCCTGAGCCAAAGAGGACACAGAAGCAATAACTGATAATTCACTGCCCCAGGAGCCTCTAGGTCCATTATAGTTTCAGCTTTGGCTTAAAGACGGCTTTCATAACAGCAGGTGACTGCCATCTGTAAGACACTATCAGACCACATATGCCTAATAATGCACTCTCATTTTGATCCAGTGTTTTACAGCTCACACAGGGGCACTGCATGCCCAGTCTCATTTGATTCTCTTAACAATCCTATTAAGCAGGTGGTATAGTACAGGTACCCACTGTACAGACTGCATCTTGTTCTTCAGAGAGATGTTGTCTCAGACCCCTATATCTGTCTGCTCACTCTGCAAGCATGCATGGAGGTCTCTCTGCCTCAAGCCCTGAGAGGAAGCAGATAAAAGGGAGTAAGAAGGAAGAAGAGGATGAGGGGAGAAAGCAGAGGTGGCTCAAATATATATATATATATATATGTATATATATGTGTGTATGTGTGTATGTATGTATGTATGTATGTATCCATGATTTCAGAGGATTCCTAAGTTCAAAGGGGGGTGTTTGGCAGACCCCTCTCCAGGCCAGAGCTAACAGAAATTAGAGGGAGGAATTCATAATCCTTAGGGGAAACGCAAAGTGATACTGACTCTGAGGAGATTTGTGAATTAAAAGAAGCATGCTTTCATCTGACCCTTAGGGAAAAGGGGTGCTAGGGAAGAATGCCTCCTGGGCAGGCTCTAAGTCCTGCATTTGGTCCCCAGTAGAATCTAAAACCAGGCCTTGTGGTAGGCACATTGTAATCCTAGGTAGAAGCAACAAGATCAGACGTTCTCTTATCCCAGGTTGACCTCAAACCCTGTGTGTAGCTGATGGCTTTGGGCTTTTGATCTGCCTGTCTAAAGGGGGAAAAAAGAAAAAATCACTCTATCATAGCTAGGAAAAGATATATACACTTTTGAATTATAAACCAGCTGATCATTTTTAATGTTATTTTGGTACTTTTTGTTAAACGTATTTTGAGCATGAGCACTGATGCACTGAAAGGACACAGAGTGACCATTCAGTTAACCAGGTGACCAGTGTTTCTATCCCCGTAATCATGTGTAACTTATGGGGAGACGGAATTTTGGGCTCTTCTCTCCCACTTCTTGGTATGCTTACTAATTAATACAGCTGTGAACTCGACACAGTTCAGAGTTATCTGAGGGAGTCCCAGCTGCCTCAATTGTCTTGATTGCTAATTTCAGTAAGAGGGCTCAGTCACTGTGGCCAGCACAATCCCCTGGAAGGTGATCCTGGAGATGAAGCAGATGGAGAAAGCCAATAAACCACATTCTCCCGGGGTTTCTACCTCAAGCTCATACCTTGAATTCCTGCTTGACATTTTCCTTGATGATGGACTGTGGACTGTAAAATACACGGAGTCATTTCCTGACCAAGTTGCTTTTGGTCATGTTGTTTAACAAAGCAACAGAAGGCAAGCTGATTCTTTTTATGAGACTAACAGGTTGGACCTTGAGGTTGTACAGCAGGTACTTTTGTCCTTGGGCATGGATGCGGTGTTTGCAAGACTTGCTCATGAAAATCCACCAGGCATGAGCAGTCACTACAACACTGTTTTCCATTGAATTCCATTTTTGGAATGTAATCTGGTGCTTCTCAATTTCATGTCTGAACAGAATACTTTGGAATCTTGCTATAGTGTTTATTTGGGTTCTGAATTCCCATAGCTGAGATCCAGCATTCATAAGGAGATACCTGATAACAAGACATCGGTCCTTAGACCTCATTTTGAGTGGCAGGATTTTGAATGACTCTCTTGTTTATTCTCAAGAAAGAGTGTGAAATCACAGGGCATAAACACGAGCAAAAGTGATTTTTGTAAGAAAATAAAAGAAAAATAGAAAATTAGGAGAAAGTACTTTCAATGTTTGAGGGCAGCTTGGGAATTTGATCTAATTTGATAAATTCCAGCTCATTGGTGCCAAGCTCTGTAGTTCTCAGATCTCCAGGAATTCCAGAAACATTCAGTGAGAGTTCTTGAGTTATTTTTAAATATTCTAAATCTAACAACTGAAAATTAAACATATCCATGTAGCCAGGCTTCATTTGTTCATAAAAATGTAGACTTATTAATAAAATTTACTATGGTTTTGTGTCTGTTTATTCCTCTCCTTGCTAGCTTAGCACTTAGTAGCTGTGCTTCATTTTAAGATATATATGTCTGTGACTAATAAAAACAAGACAATGAAGTAAGTATTCGTAAATGCAGTTCAAGCATTAGAGATGGAAAAAAGAGTACCTGGTAGTAAAATAAATTGTTGCGAAGTAATTCAAATTTCTTATTTTATGGTATTTTTTTATTATTTAGTTTTATCTCTAGCACTTTTGTTTGTCTGTTTATGTGGTACATTGTTTTGTGTTCTCTTAGGTCTGTAAATAGTAACTAAGCAAAAGTTTAAGAGCAAATTAAAAGAACCAGGAAGAAATTTCTAGTATGCTCACCCCAAGATAATGATAATTCTACTTTGTAAACAAGCTATCATGTGTCAAGAACTAACATTAATTAACATATTAATTCATTAGAATTGCTTCACAGAAAATTTAACTTTAAAAATTGGTCTAAAGATATTGCTCAGTGGTTCTGAACTTTCACAGCTCCCACAGGGAACCCGGTTATGGATCCCTAGACCCACATAGTGGCTCACAAACATCTGTCATCTGTCACTCCAGTTCTAGAAGTATCCATGCCTCTTATCTCCCTGAGTTCCAGCATGTGTATGATACACACACATACACTCAGGTGCACACACATATACATAAAAAATAAAAGTAATATTGTATGTGTTATGTGTCTATGTCCTTATGTTTGTGTGCACACGTATGTATGTGTAGTCATAGACTGATGTCAAGTGTATTTCTCTATTGTTTCCAGCTAAGAGTTTAAGAGAGGGTATCTCACCAGCTCAACAAGACTGTCTATCCAGCAAACCTGAAGACCTACCTGTCTGCTTCCCCAGTGCTTGTATTACAAGGGTACCCTGCCATGATTGGCTTTTTCTAAGGATGCTGATTATATAAAATCAGGTCCTTATACAGCAAAAATTTTACTCTAAAAAATGGAAATTTTATGGACAAAATACCTGAGCCTTAGAAGCACACAGTAGCTAGCCCAGAAACACACAAGTAAAAAGACTGTCTAGCAATGAAGCCCAAGTCTATGTCCCAAACCATAAAATCCTAATTCAAATCTAAGATTTCACAATCTAAAGATGCTGTTAGAGTGTAGCCTCTCCATATCATATGTCTTAACATGGAAGGGAAATTACTGGCTTACTTATTTATTCACTTGAACCAAAGCTCTTTGCAAAAGTGGTTATGAAGCTGAGAGAAATGTAAGTGGACCCCAATGTTCTGAGCAGCTACCAGCACGCTGCTGTTTCTCCTAAAGACCCTAGCCCCTCCCTACAGCAGGAACACAAAGGAAAAGACAGCCATATCACAAAAGCCCTGGTGAGAATGCAAGCTGAATTCTCTGCATTTGCCCTAAGGGTGCCATAGAACAAACACAAGTTGAGAATGAAATAAATCTAGTTCTAAACCTGATCCCCTCTAAGTGCCTTCTGACCACTGACAGTTCACGGACTTTGCTGAACCATTTTATTGTCTGATCAAAGAGGGATAATACAGGATTTTTCACTGGATGGTTGTGAGAACTAAATCACTCTTTGTAGGCAGAGCCCATGGCACATGTGAAGCACCAAACAAATACATCAATAGCCCTGTGCTGACCAGCTGCATTTGGCTTGTTTCTGCAAGATCATAGCCTTCCAATGTTAATATCCACTTGACCTGGATAATCCACAACGCAAAACCTAAGAATTTGGTTACCTGGCCTAGTTCGGGTATACTCAGAACTGTTAAGTCTGATTAACTACAGATGAATGATAAAATAAACGATGATGCTAAAACAAAAGTTGTGCTGTGAAGACCCCAAATATATGCAGAGTTAATTTGTTGTGACCAACCAGAAGGAAATGGTCTTTCCTCAGTGGGAGGAAGTGGGTCTGGCACACCCTGCTTGCCCCCACATTCTCATTACTCCTACTGGAAAGCTAAGATTTACAAGATACAAATGCACATAAATTCAATTGCCTCTGCCAGCTGTTAATCCACATTAAGAAAGCATGAAAATGGAGTGAGCCTAGTGTCAAGCTGGTCAAACCGTGGCATCTCAAAGAGTAGTAAAGAATAGGCAATGAGAAGCAGCAATGTGCTTGTATCTTTAATAATAGAGAACAGTGGTTTTGCTCATGGAATTATAAAATAGAAAAGGAAACTTAGGAGGAGAAAAAAAGTCCGTGCCTTTAATTCTTCATGCTTTTCAGTGCTCTGAGAAGCACATGGTATGGCTGATTCTTACATTCTATTCAGATTCTCCTTGCACAGCGAGCACCAGACCTCCCATGTTCACATAGACTGACAAACAGTGATTTTTAGCATCACCAGTGAGGGACGTTTTATTCTGCTCCCAAAGAACACATGTGTGTGATGAGTTCTATAAGTTGACACAAGTCTGTCCCAGTTGGGTCCTTTCTCCTGCTGCAAAGGCAAGCCCATAGAGACAGCCTGGCCCTCAGCAAATCAACTGCCACCATGCAGTCGTTACTCTCTGGGAAGCCTGCAGAGTTCTGGTGGCATCTATTACTTTCAATGACAGAAAAAGAACTAGAGTTGGTATTAATAATGGCATTTGAGGTTGAAGAGGACGAACCACAGGGAAAGTCTGTTTTCTCAAAATTGTGAAACACTGGCAAATTTTCAGGATGTGACTTAGTTCCCTACCTCAGCCTCATGGCAGCAGAATATCTTGTACTTGAAATATCAGTCAAGCAAAATTCTTGGTTCTCAACTAGAATGATCCCTCTTATCTCACAGGTGGAAAGATGGAATTGTCAAACTACCATCCCTTGACTGTGATTTCGCATTATGCTTCTAAAGTTTGTGAACTTTCTAAACTCTTCTGTGTTGCAGTAAGTTCCTTAGTTGAGATGTTTTATACATTTTTGATCTTTGGGACTTCAATAAGTAATACTGATCATGTATTAATACTGTTGATTGAGCAGGAAATATATAAAAGGATAAACAAAGGAGCAAGAAAAAAAGGAAACCATTTCCTGCCTGGTCTGTCATTAAGAGACTTGTGTAAACTTATTAGGTTATACTATTTAATGAGTTCACACTTCATGCTAGCAACAAGTTAAGTGCTCTGTATACAATCTTCCTTTTTCATCTTCACACTACCACTGTGAGATAGCAAGAATTATTAGTCTCATATCAGCAGGAAAGAAAAATAATTAGAAACTCAGCAAATAGAAAATCTTGCACAAGGCTACACATCCAGAAAGTCACAGAAAGATTGGCATCATCTCCTTGTGGTGTTCAACATTTGAGTAAAGTCTTGGGATGCTCAGATTGTGTATTTTGCATTCTTCTATCAGCATCCTGATGTTATTAATTCATTCACTCATCCATACAATGACATTTATATCTACCCAATAAGTATTTATTTAGAATATACTTTTAAACTCAGATCTATGTTAGACTCTAGAGGATACAAAAACTAAAATAAAAAATGAATGGCATTCCACATTTTCAAAGAGTTTAGAGTTTAATAAGAAAGATAATAATAACATAGAACACTAGATATAAGTTTAGCCCCTCCAGAACTATGAAATGTAATAAAAATTAAGCAAGAAAATGATCACTACCACCACTTTTTTCCAAAGCAATCCTTTTGTCTCGTTCCATCTTTCAAATAACATAGCCCTACCCCTCCACCCACTCAATACTGAGAATCAGTCCATCTCTTATTGCTTAAAACTGCATTTTGTTCCTAGTACTGCCAACCCAAAACCCTTCAGTACATTCTCATTGTAAAGTTAAAACTTATAATTTTTTATTATTATCATGCTATAATCATCCCATTCCTTTAGCTCCAGGTTTCTCTTCTGGTTATTCTGTGACTTCTGCTTGTGTGCACACACCACTTTGTAAATTGATTTACCTTTCCACAGTTCCCAGTGTGGTCACTGGATAAAGTAAAAATTAACCAAAATGATTGATAATAATGAGAAAAATGTGATTTCATGATAGAAATGATATATCTTCTCTATTAATTACTTCAATCTTTTAATCTGAAGTTGGTAGAAATTCACCAGCTTCAGCGTGTGGTTGTTCTTTCCTTTTCTGGCTCTTCTTGTACTTTCCACATGGAAGTCACAGAAGTAGACAAATTGCTCCCTACTGACGTATGCAAGAGAAAATTCCTCCAATCAAACACTGGCCAGGGTTGTCTCTAGCAATGCTTGAGCTAAGTTGATAAACTAAAGAAATGAGATATAAAATTGATGGTAAAGAAACAACTACATGTCCATGATGCCTGTGGGTAGGGCTTTTCCTCAGGTGCAGTTGCTCTCTTGTCTGTTCTATAGTTTAGTTGTACTGTGTGACACTGGAGTAAACTCCCAATTCATCCTTTTTTGTTGTTGTTCTGTTTCTTTTTTCCTAGACAGATTTTTGCCACTTGCTTCCAAAGAGGTCTTAATGGTTGCAGAGACTATTATGATAACAGATATAGGTGGATACAGATAAAGAGTATTAAATTTCGTAAGAGGACTGTAGACATTTATTTACATCATGCTATAGAGATTCAAAAACAGAAAACAGAAGCCAATTGTTCAGAGGTTATCTGACTGCTTAACCAATTCATAAAAATTCCAAAAGAGAAGGGAAGAAAACTATTAATCATGTGATATAATATTATCAAATGAATAATAAGGAGTGGCCCTACAGAATTTATAGAATTTACAGAAGATGGTGGACCATAACACAGAAACTTAGACCAGATTCCACAGTGTCTCCATGAAAAATCGTCCTTGCTCCCATCCACCCACTTCCCTTTCTTCCTTCTTTCATTTCTTCCTTCCTTTTCCTCAGCAGCCTCTATTTATTCCTGTTTTCAACTCCTCTCTCTCTCTCTCTCTTTCTCTTTCTCTCTCTCTCTCTCTCTCTCTCATACACACACACACACACACATAGACACACGCATTCACCAAATGCCTATATATATAATCTATCATATATGTATACATATATTCTATCATGTCCAAGGCCTACTACTTAATGTCAAAATTATGGAGAATAAAGACTTTTTATTCATTCAAGAGTCATCTGATAGCAAAGGTTTAGAGAACAGAGACACAACAAATTCATAGAAGCAATCACTGAAAAGGCAAAGGCTGAAAAGACACAAAACACAGATAGCATTTGCCAGTGGCCAAGGAGAGTATTCCAGGCAGGAAACAGAATTCCAAAGAGAGGAATCCACAGGTGCAAAGTCATAGTGACCTAATAAAGCATGATGTATCCAAAGGAGGTGAAATTCTCCCCAGCATATATTTTAGTGGATTAAGGACACAAATAAGTTAACTATGACAGTAAGTTATCTGATGTAAGCAGACTGTGTTAGATTTTTGTCACCATGTCAAAATACCTGATTAAAGGAAGAAGAATTTGTTTTGGTTCATGGTTTCAGAGACTTCATCCTGTCACTCTAAGGAAAATATTATAGACTAGAGCAGCTTACATCACAGCACCCAGAAAGCAGAGACAGACACAGGGAACTCACCAGCAGCTGACTTTCTCCTTTTTTGTCATTACTACTGTTGTTGTGCATTTTCCATTTTGTTTGCTTGGTTTTGCATTTTTGGTTTCTTGAGACAGAATCTTACTCTGTAGCTCAGACTAGACACATACTCATAACAATTCTCCTACCTCATCCTCACAGATGCTACAACTATAATGAAATCATGACCTGTAGTTTGGCCTTTTTCTCCCATGTTTATTCCATTTATTCCTCAACCTGAGTTCAGAATAGGCAGGTTTTATACATTTAGTTTATTAGCTGGTAATGCTCTCACAGACATACCCACAGGTAGTTCTTAAAGCAATCAATCAGACAGTAAGTATTAACTATCACATGGACACAGAATGCTGTGAAAACATCAACGAAAACCAACTCAGGTTCCTGATGGGGTTGAGATTCTGAAGACTCCCAGAAGGAAGTGATATCTAAGCAAGTCTTCATCCATAGGGGATATTGAAGAAAAGAAAAAGTAACAAAGGAGACTTGTGTGCAAGATGAGCAGAGCATGGACAGACATGGGAAAATCACACAAAGAGAAGGGATGCAATTCTCTTCCCAGTACTCTACTGTCTTTCTAGCATAGCTCTACTCCACAGAAGAGGGATCAGAATTGGAGCCAGAACACCTGAGTTAAAGGAGATAAAGGAGCCTTCAATGTAGGCAGGCTTTCCTAGTGTCATTTCTACTACTATGATAAAATACCGTGACAAAAGCAACTTTGGGTATAAATGGTTTATTTGAATTCACAACTCCAGGTTTACAGCCCATCACATGGCAAAGCCAAGGAAGCAGAAATTTGGAAGAGCTGGTCCTAACTAGTCAAGAGTAGAGAAACATTAACACACAAATGCTCCTTTGCTTTCTTGTGCCCAGCTGGGCTCCTCGGCTCTTAGACAGTTCAGGACCCTTGCCGAGAGAGTAATACCATCCAAAGTTATCTCAAAGGCAAAAGGTAACAGTGAAGATCATAGAAAAATGGAGAGTGCAGAGCTTGTCTCCATACGCATCTCTTTCCAGTCCAAGTAATTATCATACAGAAGTTGAACAGAGTCTCTAAAGGCAAAGGTGGTTTCAAATATTTGATTTACCTCATATTTACTGTGGAACAAGTGTCAATTAAATTCAGCCCACTGACTGTTTTTGAAACCAAAAGTTTATTGGGAAATTACCATGCCTACACACACACATACAGTGTAAGGGCAGAGCAACAGAAACCTTACATAATCTGAAAAGTCAGGAACTCCTTATGATCTGATATTTTACAGAAAGTAGTATATATGTCATTTTCCATCTGTTAAATACAAACAAACATCAATGACTAACACAAAATTATAGTTTAAAAATTAAATAACCTTATGTATTAAGGCACTGGGATAATTTCCCACAAAGTATCGCAGGGCAGAAGAGCTTTCTTTCTCTGTTTATTTTGTGGGGTATATTGGGGTATGGAGTACAGGGGTTCAGCAATGTCAGCATACTTATACAAAAGTGCAAGTCTCTTTAAAGGCCACCTTCGTCATGTGCATTTCCAACAAAGATGATTTTCTTATCCTTCTGATCATAGAAACAAAGCAATGTTCCCTGTACTACTGCAGAAGTTGGAGGTAGCAAGAACTGAGTTTTCTTCGACTTTTGATCATTGTTACAAAACATACTAGCTCATTCTGGTAATGGTTATTTTACTTAGTTAACTGAAAGTTCATCCTTTCCAAGACGCTTTTTTAAAACTTCATATAGACAGCTTGTCTCACTTGAAAGATACTATTGGCATCTCCAGAAAATCATCCACAGAAAATCACATACCTTCTATAATTTGGGGAATGTTTAGTGTTCTTACTGATACAGACAATTATGTTAGTAGACTAAATAGATGTGCCTCTAAATTAAGTAATTTGCTAGTATTATAAAGTCTCATCTTCTCTGCAAGCTATCCCAGCTAGCTGTGATTATTTAGAATTTTCTGATTTAAAATATGTATGCATCCTGAAAGACAAACAACTTACTCCAGGTATGCAGCAAGGAACATGTAATGCCTATAGGTGTTCAGTTATGATGATGACAATATCCAGTTTTTTTCCTTTGGGTCTGTGTACTTTGTAAGAAAGGTGACAGAGTCAAGAAATAATAGGACCAGCTTTTTAATTAAATTAAAGCATCATTTTTAGAGATTCTGAAAATTTGGCAAGAAGAGAAGAGAGAAGCAATAAATTATAGAACTGTACTGTGAATAACAACCTTAATATTTAAAAATTCTTCCTACAGGAATTTCGCCTCTCTCAGGGTCTCAATGGGCAGGCTAATGGGACCTGATTTACATAGTTCTGTGCCTTATTCCCCAACACCCACATCCTATCTATGGATTTTTCAACTTGCAAATGTGAACTTCATATGGTCTTTCAGGTCACCATGTGTGAATCTTCATATTACCAGATAGAAAGTCTTGGTCACTGGAAACCAATACTGAAATATGCTGTACTGAACAATGAACATAGTCTCTGATGCTTGCACACACACACACACACACACACACACACACATACACATACAAGCACACGCACACACACATTTCTTTAGTGTTTGTTTTAAAAATCAAACTTAAAAGAAGTTGTGACAAAAATAAGGCTTATAAAATCCAGAGCTAAGTCAAGAAAAAAGATATGAACAAACAAGATATTTGCATAAGGTTTTGACATTGATTGGAAATAAATTATACATAAAATGCAGTAAAGATGAAAGGGTAATAACTGATGAAAGCAAATAAATGCTTTCAGAAAGTACATAGATAGCACGCTGCATAATTACATATACACAAGTGAATATACAGATCTATCTTCCCATAACTTTCTGTCTCCCTCTACCCTCTCTTTTCTCTCCCCCTTTATTTCCCTTTGAGGAAGTAGTTTGGAAAGCAGTGCAGATATTCTAGATTATGTCTCAGTCTAAGTACATACATAAAACTGAGGGTAGGCCTCGGTGTCAACAATCAAGCAACTACAGTGTACAAGACACAGGGCCCAGTTGATATTTGTGACAGAATGTAAATGACACCAGTTCATTTATTCCCCTCACCATTGTGAAGATGCACTGCTCTTCCCGTTTGACAGAAGCCAACACTGCTCCAAAGTGAACTATTCACCTGAAGCTACACTGATAGTTAGTGGTTATAGATGTTAAGCCAACATCTACAGCAGAGCTCATCTCTGTAATCCTTCATAATTATAAAGCAACCCCATTTCATATTGTTCTCTTCTCATTTTTAACAAGTATTAGTCACAGAAATTAGTTCCAGATATTAATTTACATGTATTTATAAAAGGAAAATCTAATCCTTAGCAAAATTAAACAACTTGCCTAAATTCTCACAGCATATGCAAAAGGGGGTAATAATTCAAATATGCTGACCAGTAAATCAGTCATGTATGAAGAATATCTTGATTCTTAACATCAGCCTTGTGCATCACATGCGTCTGTGAACAGGTGTCAGGATCACATGGCTCTTCTTCAGTTTAGAGCTATAGCATGTAACAGATACTTGGGGAACTGAATCATTTTTTCTGTAGAGCAATTTGTTTTCTGTTACTGGCTACAAGGTTGCTTTGAGAACCAGATCACTGAATGTGATTGGGCTGTAGGATAGGCCGCGAAAAAAATTGAGTATATGAAAAGTGTTCAGGGGGCCTCAGAAGACAACAGTGAAACACAGTAATGTGCTTCCAAGAGGAAAACAAAGGGGAGAAGAAAGAGGATTGGGGGGGCCTGTCAATCCTCAGGTCTCCAGAACAAGTTCCAGCTTCTGGATGATCCCCCTAAAATGACTGCAGTACAAATTCCACTCATTCACCCTTTTCTCTACTTACTTACTCTGAAGTGAAAGAAGAAAAATGAACTTTCCTATTTATGCCCCACTCATGCATTAATTAAAACCCAGTGCATGGGTGGAAAGCAAAAAAGGATTGTGAACTCACAGGCTCTTCAGCTTCCATGGACTCGCAGGCAAAGCAACACAAGCACAGAGCATCTAAGGACGCATAACAGGGACAAAGAGCGCGGGACAGGAAGTAGGTGTTGGGTGACAGTTGGGACAAGACCTTAGGGCATCTAGGTGCAATCACTTCATTATTACTGCTTTGTATTAGAAAGGAAGCAGCAAGTGCCTTCAAGTGGTTCATTTCCAGATGCTCTGCAGACGACACACATTTTGTCTGTAAGTCCAAGGTAGAATTCACCATTGGAGCAGAACCAGCAGAACACTTTAAGGTCACAGGGAGCTTATACATGAGATACCATGAGCAACAAGGGAAGTTCTAGGCGGAGAGCTTTATGAGGTCACCTACAACGGTTTCAGGCATTGTTCTTAGTCTAGCAGACACATCCAGCTGCTATGATTTATGGCAGATGAGAAGCTCTCAAGCAATGTTGCAAATGGAGACCCAGAGACGAGGATCTTTCATCACAGTAATAAATCTACGCTCCCAGATTCATTTAAGCCTATGTTTTTAATTCTCCACCCCTTACCTAATACAATTAAGACCTGAATTAATTACAAAAGAGTAAACAAAGAGATGTATTGCTTCACAGAGATGCAAAATCTAGCTCACCGCCCTACATTAATACTACTTAACAAACAGATCTCCAGCTCAGGCGTAGAAAATTAATCTCCCCTAATTTTCTAGTTCCAGCTGGTCTCCTTCAATAATTCTTGCAAAAAAACTGTCCATTTACTTGTTGTGCACTTTTTCTTTGTATATATCATATCTTAAAGGCATGAAAATAGATGGACACATGGAGAGATTTTGTTTTTCTTGTTTCTTTTTCTTTCTATTTTTTCACTGAAATGAAAATGGAGAATCTCAGTACATACTAATGAAAATGCATTCATCCTTGACTTTAGGGAACACAAGTTCCATAGCTTTTATTTTTGCAGTTTTTGTCATGATAATAGATAGTCTCCAATGTGGGAAGCTTAGGTTTATTACAGATATACTAGTTCTGAAAATTACATAAAATCAAAAGGCATATTGTAAAGTAGGAAAGTTGAAGTGCCTTTGGAAGATGTAAGTTGGTAAAATTATCCCACAGGACAGAAATCCTGTTTGAAGTAAGTGTTCATCAAATCTCAAGGTTCAGGCCTGAACTTTACTGCCTAGGTTCTTTCTCACAAATTACTCCAAGTCTGTAAATCCTTCTTTCCTACATTATTCATTGTATGAAATTACCGTATTATATGACGTTACTTAGGTAAAGTACTCTGGCAAGCACTGACCAAAAACAAAACAAAACAAAAATCTTTCCCAACAGCTGTGGGTCATTCTTAACCTTCTAATCCAGAGACAATTTTCAGTCTTGATGTTTTTGGGAAAACTTTTAAAATACTGTAACATTCTAGCCTACCTCAGAAGTAGAGAAACTGGGTGACTCTTTTTTCTTTGTATTTATTCTTTGAGAATTTCATACATACATATAACAAATTATGATCATATCTACTCTTTAGTTTTCTCCCCCCAACTTCCCCATGAATACTTCTCCCAACTTCATGTTCTCTTTATTCATTTTATATCCCACTGTACTGGATCCAAACAGTAGTGCCTATATGTGCGTGGGTATGAGGCTGTCCACTGGAACATGCACAACCCACTAGTGGTTTCACCCCTAGAGAAAAATGACAGTACCTTTCCCCATTGCCATCAAGTGCCAACAGCTTCTCAGGGATGGACAGGACCTCGTTTGCTCCTAGCTCTAAATGATATTGATATCACACTGTCTCTGCTAAGGCTCATGGAATATCACAAAGATGAGATAGAATGTAAAAGCAAACAGTTAGGGAGGAGTGCTATGAAATGCTGCCTTCTGGGTTTTTGCATTCATTAATCTAGAGCAGAGCATCTACTGTTAAAGGAAGATCATGTCAGTTAAATTCCCAGCAAAATTCTTGAAAGTAACTATATAGAAGGGACCCATGGGGGTAGTACAGTATCAATGGAAATGTAATTGTGGGAAAACTGGTGGCAGGAAGATTGTCTAGTGGTAATGAATATTAGTTTTCTATTATTGCATAATAGACTACCACAAAGTTTGGAATAGCTTCACACAAAAAAATGTATTACCTCACACTACTCAGTGTCACATGTTAAATGCTTTAAGTCTGGGAGTAGCTAAGGTTCATATCCTTAAGGATGTTTCCAGATATTGGGAGGACTGGATTACCCAGAGCTTCTATTGCAATAGATTCTACTTTCACAATGATTCTTGATCTTTGCAATTTCATTGTAGATATGAGAGAGGCCCTGCATTCCTTTTATCTTTGGAAGGATATGGCCATCACTGTTGGGTACTACCTGCAATTGTTAGAAGCCACCATCAGTTCACCATTTGGGCTTATCCAACATGCCCATTTACTTCATCAGACATCTAGCTGTGATGTGCTGAGATGGAATCTTATGGATATAACACAAGCATGGTAGAGGTTTTAACACAGTCTGTGATGGTTAATATTGATGGTCAGTTTTATAGAGTCTAGTATCACTGAGGACCCAAAACTCTGATCATGTCTGAAAGGGAGATTATAAACTCAGTAAATTTAGATGTGAATATGCAGCCTAAATGTGAATTCTCTCATTCCATGGGATGGAGTCCTGGACTGAATAAAGAAGAGATCATGAGCGGAGTACCAGATTTCATGTGTCTGTGCTTCCTGTCTGTGGATGTGCTGCAAGCAGCTGCTTCACACTCCTGTACCCCAAGCTGAAATGAATCTTCTCTCCCTTATGTTATTTGTGTCAGGTATTTTGTCACAGTAACAAAGAAAATAATTAAGACAGAGACCTTTGTCATAATACATTGGTTGCAAATTCACAGAGCCCACATACCCAAGGAGATCACATCATTCAAGAGTCCAGTCTGTGCCATTAGACTAGTGAAAACAGAACACCTTTGCAAACTGATAAAAAGCATGGGCTCACCCTCATTTGACACAAGCAGGATATTCAGTCTACACAAGGCTCTGGTCATGCATGACAATATTACCACAACTCTACTTCCTATGCATTACAAAAGATCAAGTCTACTTATTTTCCTGGATCCAAATTCATTTCAAACTTTTAGAGAGGTACTCTTCTTTCTTTCTTTCTTCTCACAGAACGTCTCATTGTTCAAATGATAATTCGTGCTATGCATTCTTGATAACTTGGTTGCCACCCTCAACATTCAAACAGAATCTTGAGAAGCTGGCTCTCTTTCTTTCTGGGTGGTGTGTATAACTGTGTGACTTCATTGAAAAGTGGTATGGTGGAGTACCTTAAGTTAAGCCACAAAGTAATAGTGGTAATATGAACAAGGATTACTCTAAGGGTCCTCAAACTCAGCTGAATGCAATGAAAGCATATTGAAGGATTTAAAATTGAACTCTAACTGCTTGAGTGATTAGTTCACGTACAGCGTTCATTCACTGATACTTTCATCCTGCCTTTCATTCTTGAAGGGTGTGTTGAGCAAGTCCCATTAGATAATAGAAATATTGTAGTCCATGTGACAAACAAAATTCCTGTCTTCAAATAACTCCCAACTGAGTAAAAAAAAAATAGAGATGAGCCAAGAGTTACAATAGGCCACATAGAGAGAGGAGGGAACAAAGAACAGAAGCATCGTAAGTGTACTTGCCAGAATTGATGAAAGAGGGAGTGAGACAAACAAACTCTATAAGCAGAAATATGGAGGAGCAACTGCCAATAATCTAGAAATGCTCTGTGATGATGGAAAGCCTGTGAGAATTCCAACAGCATAGACACAGCTAGAATATTCAGAGAATGGAAAGTGTTGTGATAATTTAGTATGATGACAGAATATTTCAGTCATTTTAGTCTTTGATGGAGCCCTCTAAATAGCATGGAAAGCAGAGTTATACAGTGTTAGGATTAGGGGTCATTACACTTGATTTCAGAGAGTTGTAGGTTGATTTCTTTTGGGGGTGCATCAATGTGTTAATATAGTGTAGACTTATAAATCCTGAATTAGAAATTTCAGTTGTGAGGAGTGGCAACACACACTTGTAGGAACTGACTGATAGCATATAATATAAGTTGGAACCCCTAGTATTTTCTAGTGCCACCCAGTATGACTGAGAACCACTACACATGGACAACTCTCCCCCTTGTCCTCTGTCTCAGATTCATAGTTCAGCTTCAACACTTAAAAGTTGTGTCATTTCAGGTTTCTTTTAGCATTGGTATCTTTATTTGCAGAGAGGCAATAACAATGTTTGTAAAGTTATCTCTTATGAGAACATGGGATTTCTGGAATTACATGAATTATTTCCCTGTGCTACACACAAAAGCTGTCATTAAAACCACTTCATGGTTAGAAAGAAGCCACAGGTCTCCTCAGAGATAGATGTGGCTTCACAGTGAAGACTCCTTCGGTCTCATCAGATCTGGGCTGCCAGTTGCAATTCATTTTGTGTTAGTGCCTGAGAAACATAGTGACTTGTGTTTATATTTATGCTGGCATGTGGAGTCTTAGGAAGAGTGATTGAGATACAAAGAAAGACAAGAAAAAGAACTTTTGAAAAGGCAGGGCAACTGAAGGAATTTGTCTCTTCAGATTGACTTATAAATAATATTCCAAGGCCTCTTTCTGCATAACATCACTAAGGAACAAGATCATGACTAAAACACCAGATAGTGTATGGGTGAGGGGAGAGAGAAAGAGAGAGAATACAATCACAAAACATAGAGATCACATTCTTAATTAATTTTAGTTGATATCCAGTAGATATTCATAAAGACCTCCTTAAAATATCATTCAATTCCCTATTTTATCAAATAATCAAAAGTACAATTCATCCTAGTTAAAAAGAAATATAGAAACAGGAGATAGGGCCTAAATGTTTTCATAAATCTGCATTTCTGTGGGAAATTCGTTTGGCCAGCATGCATCCTCTGAGATGACTGAGAGGGGAAGGCTAGCTCAGCAAGGTTCGCATGTTCAGAGCTAATCAATGCACCACTCTGGTGTCGCACTCAGGATTCCAGGCAGACAGCAGTAAGATCCTTCCATGCTAGAATTCAAACACCTAGGAATGCAAGCATGATGTGTACTGACATGACCTTTATGTACTTTCTTCCACTTAAAGGAGTTTAATCAACAGCACAGTCATCATGTCTGTTACTTCATTTTCTGATCAGTTTGGAGAAGACTCTTGAGGGTAAAGCAGTCACTGGGTTAAATGAGGCTGAAGTTATGAATTCTGTCCTTCCATTTAACGGCATCAATTTCCAGCTTTGAGAAAAAAATAAAAATAAGAATATTATTCCCTGTGTTATATTTACCTTTATTCCATATGTTGTTTCTTGCTGCTTAAAATGGTAATTGTATATATTATACCCATTTGCAAAACAAGCTTGCATATTATTGATGAATCTGCCATTAAGAACCCACAGAACTGGGCCCATTTTGCCATTTTATAAAAGAGTATAACAGAGATGCCTCAAAGATGACTCAGTAGGTACTAAAAATCCAGTAAAACTCATTGATAAGGTAAGGACTGTCAACAGGGCTCTTTTATAACAATGCAATTGTAAAATCAATCTAATTGTCTAAAAGCAGGGGATCAATTAAACAGAGTATGCTGTAATCTTAAAATGAAGCTCCATACAGCCACTGCAATCACATAATAAAATGGTGATGGCAATAGCTGACTCTGAGTTTTTATTATTAAGAACTATTAGAATTTGTGCTACAGGCTTGGGAATGCTCCTGCATTCCCTATGAAGTTGCAGGACATGGTGTGCAGAAACATGATTCTGCTCCAGTAAGATAATAGCATGAACATGCCTGGAATATCTTCTCCATCCCCATGTATGTGGAGGGGTCTTATATGTTTCCTTCAAATTTCACTGAAAACCCAGTTTCTAACTGAATCCTCAGAGAGCATTCTCACTAAAATTCCAAGTCTCTCCCCAACCTTTTGTTATCTTTTCCTTCTCTATATTTAAAAACTTTGCAGCACACTAAATATATCTGCTAAGGTCCTGGATAGAAACAGATGATACACAGAGTGCAGTGACTTAAAAATATTTAATAGAAAGACCATTTATAAAAGTGTAGGCAGACTCAAGGACACCAGCAACAATTTGCATAGCATCCAAGATGAACAGCAGTGGGCAAACCAGTATTACAATTGGGAATGAGGGAGTAAAGGAAAAAGAAAGACCCTGGAGAGACTAGTTTCCAGACTATGTCTATAGCCCAATAAATTCTAAGCACAAGAATCAATTCTCTGGCTTCTCTTCCCTTCTGCTTTCCATAAGTGCCTCCTATTCTTTGACTCCAGAGGTCAGAGATAAAGGGGCTGACCCTTAGGATTCCTTCTCCCAGAATGCAAGCAAGGCAGCACAGAAATTTATCAGAGGTTAGTGCCCTGAACCAGTACTTTATTATTTATCCACTTACTGGCTCACTGAAACTAAAATAAAGTCTCCAATAAGATAAAGCAATTTTGTTACTAATGCATTGCCAGTACCTAGAAGAGTGACTATGTACAGTAGATGCTCCATAAATATTTGATAAATTAATGAATAGCAAATGGCAGTTATAAAATATTTGTGTTAGGGATATGAGTTTATGATAATTTTAAATTCTTCATATGAGTTTCCAGATTTTCCAAGTTTTATCAATAAACTTTTGTTGACATTCAGAAATATATGTGTCTTATATGTATTGCAGACACACACACACACACACACACACACACACTGAGAAATAAAAAGAAAGAGTCCAGTTACTTTCTTGGAATTCATTAAGTAGGTAATAAAAGCTTGCACTGATTTCCCCAGCTCTGGTTGGTGTGGTGTAGTCACGTCCAGAAAGCTCTGATCAATATTTCCTTTCCAGACTGTACAAATGCCCCAGACCAATTGCCTATATATTATTTATGCTGTCAAGATAATATTTAGGCAATACATAATTAAACAGCAACTCACTCTGGAGACATGGGAGAACATTGATCATGAAAGAATCTAGCCTTATTTTGACAAAAGAAAAGAAAGGTGTCCTTTAGGGTTTGACAAATAATTTTTAATAAAACCAGACAAGAAGTTTGTCAGTTCCTTTTCCTGCCAGGGCTCCTCACCCTTTAGCGATTCATACCCCAGCTGAATATCATTGCTTACAACTTTATCTAGTTACCTCTAAATTATAGTTAGCTCTATCATGTGCCAATTCAATCATTAGTCCCTAAACACAAGGATGCCAGTGGCTTCTAGGAAGTATTTCCCAAGGCAGAAGTTATTCTGTCAGTAGCCAGAAGGATGATTGGATGATATGAAATTGTATTTTATTACTTGACTCAAAACACATATAGTAATATCATGTCAAAATGCCCTGGTGTACCTTGTTTTACCTGCCCTAGATACCAGGTGCTCCATCATACAGCTGTCATTATAACATCAAAAGCACACAGCAGAGATGTTAACTTATACACCCACAACAGCCTCATGATAGGGGCTACCAGCATTTTAGATGGAAAGTAATAGATACTGATCTGTACACCCAGGTGTAAATGCTGTACTTTCCTTTTACCACCTTCCAGCTTGTAAATAAATGAACTTCTATTTCTGTTCACTGTTGCTCCTTTCCTCCTTCCAGATGTTGTTCCCTGTTTTTGCAATATGGTAATTGTGCTTCTAAAAGCTGAACACTTTTGAATTTTGTAAAAAAATAACACCAGATTGTAAGAAAGTGTCTTGCTAGTCATAGGGATAAAATAAAGTGAAATGCAACTTATAATTATCATCAAATTAATGCAGGGTCTACATTATTTTTAATCAGTGTTATACACTTGTTTGATCAAATGTTATATATTTATAAACTTATGTTATCCAGATGTACATTATGTATCTCCCCTCTAAAAGGAAGTTCAGAAAAACTGTGTTCTAATGCAACAGCAAACTGCAGCCTGGTCAATAACAATGAAATAGTAATTAAAATATGGTATGAGCAGAGGAGATGAGATACAATACCTATTTTCAACCAGCGATTCTTCAGATAATGGCAATTTACTGAGGGTGACTCATTAATTTGTTAACTATATTTCAACATACTATGGAGCTCTGGTCAGGACTTTGCTGGCTCACCAAGTATGGAAGGAGGAGGAGAGAGGAAGTGCTGGTGCCACCCCCAAAAGATGGAGTACTGAAAGTCAGTCAGACTCAGTAGTGTGATGACCAATGTGACACATACTTATCAGGGATATGTCTTTTTGTTGTGTCACCAATGGAGGTTTTATAGAAAGAAAATATGTAGCTTGAGAAGGAAATAGCAGTTATGAGAGTCTGAAAGCTGATTTTGTTAACATTGGACTGGATAATGAAAAATATTTCTTTAGGAAACACTTCTTTCTATGATCACAAGATCACTAATAACCATATTGACCATATCTGAATTGTGTATTCATCTTATTCCCTTACATGAAATTAGCAAAACTTTATAGAAATATCAAGATAGCTAGAAAATGGCTGGGAATGTAGCTCAATGGTAGAGCGTTTGCTTACCTCATCACTAGGTGGGATATTTATATCATAAGTCTTGCAGATTATCATGAAAGGGGGAGAGAATGATTTTAAGAGCCACAAGTAGGAGATTATGTAAAACTATGTTTTTTGGGCATGTCAGGGCTAACATGACTCATAACAAACATGAATTCAAAGGTGTTGTGACTGCTTTCCCAGGACCTACACAAGACCACGTCCAGTAAAATCCCAGCCCTTAAGTAGTTCCTTCCCTAGCTGAGATGTTACTGACAACAATGACTGCTGGGAGGGAGCGAGACAATTTTCTTTAGGGATGAATCCCCTGAGAAAGTACCCACACTTCAAATGGTGGCCCTATGCCTAAACACATACTGGCAATAGTGGGTGGGTTCACGAGTCTTTTTTTAAAAAGCACGTTAAATTGGGAAGGAAAATTGATAAGGAAGAGGAGAGGGATTGTAGGGAAGTAAATAAGGAGGGGACCTGAAACACATTACATGCAGGCATGAAATTCTCAAACAATAAAAATGATATTTTATGTTCAAGGAAGTGATCATAAAAATTGCCAGTAGCACTGAGACTGAAAATTAGAAAATGGGGCCTCCTGAAACTGAGAAGCTTCTGTAAAGCAAAAGAAACAGTCAACAAGACTAAATGGCAGCCCACAAAATGGGAAAAGATCTTCAACAACACCACATCAGACTGAGGGCTGATTTCCAAAATATACAAAGAGTTCAAGATGCTAGTCACCAAAACACAAAATAATTAAACTAAAAATGGGATACAGAACTAAACAGAGAATTCTCAATAGAGGAATCTAAAATGGCTGAAAGACACTTAAGAAAGTGCTCAAATTCCTTAGCCATCAGGGAAATGCAAATCAAAAGAACTCTGAGATATCATTTTACACCTGTAAGAATGGCTAAAATAAAAAAAAAAAAAAACACCAAGGCCGTTTACGCTGGAGAGGATGTGAAGAGAGGGGAACACTTTTCCATTGCTGCTAGGAGTGCAAGCTTATACAACCACTTTAGAAATCAGTATGGTAGTTTCTACAGAAAATGGGAACCAGTCTACCTCAAGATTCAGCAATTCCACTCTTAGGCATATACCCTAAGGATACACATTCATACAACAAGGATATCTATTCAACTATGTTGGTAGCAGCATTATTTGTAACAGAACCTGGAAGCAACCTATATGCCCCTCAAGCAAAGAAAATGTGGTACATTTACACAATGGATCACTACTCAGCAGAAAAAAAACAATGGAAACTTGAAACTTTCAGGTAAATGGATAGAACTAGAGGAAAACATCCTAAGTGTGGTAACTCAATCACAGAAAGACAAACATGGTATGTACTTACTCATACATGGATTCTAGACATAGTGAAAATGATTACCAGCCTACAATCCACACATCCATAGAAGTTAGGAAACAAGTAGGACCATAAGAGAGACATATACAGTTCCCCAGTGAAGCAGAAAGGGACAAGAGTCCCTGAAGAAATAGAGAGTATGGGGGGAGGGAAGGAGGAGAAAGAGAAGGAAAGAAGAGTTGGAGGAGGGGAACATGAGAGATCAGGAAGACTGAGTGAAGAAAGGAATAGAGGAGATCAAGAAAGCAGACACATCAATAGAAGGATCCTCTATAGGTTTAAAGAGAAATCCGGCACTAGGGAATTATACAGAGATCTAAAAGAATGACCCCCAATTGGGACCCTAAGCAATAGTGGAGAGGCTACTTTAAATGCCTATCCCCTATAATGAGAATTATGACTACCTTATATGCCATCCTAGAGCCTTCATCCAGTAACTGATGGAAACAGAAGCAGAGATCCACAGCCAAGCACTGAGATAAACTCCTGGAACCCAGTTTCAGAGAGGGAGGAGTGACGAACAAAGGGAAAACCCACAGAAACACCTGACCTGAGCAAGTAGGAACTCATGGACCCCAGTCTGACAACTGGGATGTTTAAACACTGAGGGTCCAGTAATCCTTCCCCATTTACCTTTCTGTTAGAATTTTAACCACAGTGCCATGGCTCAGCCATCACTAGCCAGATCAACACTGTTTCCATTATGACGGAGCGACATTAAATGCCTCCAAACTTCACAGAAAAGAAAGCAAAGGAAAAGCACAGTTTTTCTTTTTTTTTTTTTTTCAGGTGCTGCTGTGAGAATTGATGATTGAAAGCTAATAAGGCTATTATTGACTTAGAGTACAAGGGAGTTTGATTTATTTCAGAGCTTGGCAGAAAAAAAAATAATAATGCAGGTGTGTCCTTTGCCATAAATAATGCAGATTTACTTTGAAAATTTCATAACTTCAGTGAAGCAGGAACAGACTGACTCAAGTGTATCAGGAAAAGCACTGTGGTGGCAATCAATTGCTCTCACAGTTGACATTTTCTAACATCTGTTTTAAGAGTTTGAAGTTTAAAGCCGCTATTTTTCATGGTCTGGACTGACATCTTCACCAACTCTCAGTGAAGCTGGTGACTTTACTGATTAAATCCCAAATCACGGCTGTGTATCCAGTGTTTCTGAGAAAAGAGTGAATTAGAGTTATGGGCAACAATCTCTTTCTCACTGTCTCTTGAAGAAGAACAAAAGCTCTCCCTGATGTGGGATGGCTGACTCTCAAGAGTTAAAAATATTTTTCATAATTTATTTTCATGAGTGCAACTAAATCAGCACATTGTTTATTTGAAAAAAAAAACCGAGGTATGTCAGTGTAGGCAAAATAGCTTGATATCTGGTTGATTCACAATTAGAAAACAATTGAAGCCAAGGCTTCCTTAGTGTCCTTTGAGGTCAAGTGCATGGAAATACTATAGTTAAGAGCACTGGTCTTTCTATAAGGCATTTAACAAATATGTTTTATGATTTTGTGAATAAAATGGGAAAATGTGAGCCTTGATAGGTTCATAAATCCACGCCTGTCTTAGCTGAATCGTCATAGCAAAAGGTTGCAAGAATCAAATTGATGAAGTTCAACACTGACAAAAAGGTTATCACTGAACTCATCATCATCACCTTACAATATAATTCAGGGACTATGCTTAAAATTAAATTGTCAAATGTGCTTCCAATCTTAGATCTAAGTTAACATCAGAGTAATGTTTAAGACCTAATAGAGGTAATTTATAAACATATAGGACAATTCTGAAATTCTGTACTTAATTTAATTATTAGGTCAGTAAACATGTTGGTGGCTGTAAAAACAATGGACCTTTATTCCAACTAAGGACTCATTAATAATTATCATTGCAAAACAATATTATTAAAATTTGAAAGCCAGCATGAGAACCAATGGAATCTACTAGGGTATTCTCAAAGATCTAAGACATAAGGCTTTGTCCTTATTCTTCTCCCCTTTTCTTCCTCAAATTTTGCTCATTCCCGCCCCCACTTCTGTTAAGAGCTCTTACTTTTCTTCCATGGTCCATTTTCTACTTATGCAATTCCACTCACACATATTTCCATGTGTATATATTTAAGTACAGACCTCATATGCGAGGGAAACATTTACCATGTCTTTCTGAATCTGGCTTAATTTGTTCAATATGATGATGTCCATCCAGTACCATCCATTTTCTTGGACCATCAAAAGTTCTGTTACGTATGTGTGCCACATTTTAATTCATTCATCTACTGATGAATATCTAGATTGTTCAATTTTGCATCATTGTGATATGGCTGCATTTCAGTGATATATTGACTTACTCATTTGGGTATATATTCAAGAGTGGAATGTCCAGTCATATAGTATTTCTCTTCTCAGTGTTTGAGAAACATCCATGCTGATTTTCATAGTGACTGTACAAGTTTACATCCCACAAGCAGTGAATAAGGGGCCCTCTGTCCCCAAATCCTCAGATGCATTTTTTTATCATTGGTTTTCTTGATCATAGACACTCTCTCTGGTCAGGCTGAAATGGAATCCCAAAGCAGTTTTAATTTTCATTTCCCTGATAGTGAAGGATGTTGATAGCATTTTCAAATATTTATATGCTATTTCTATTTTCATGAATTTAATTTTTCCCTTGATTTCTTCTGTGGCCCACTAGTCATCTAAGATGTTTACCGAGTTTTTGTGGTAGCTCTTGATAGTATTCATTTTTATCTCATAATTATATAATGAAAAACATAAGATGGTTTTCATCTTTTTGCATGTATTAAGACATGTTTTGTTTGTTCCTTTTTTGAACACTTCCCTTAATTTTAGGTAGGGTCCCACAATCAGCTGAGAAGAATCTGAATTGCTTTCTGTTGGATTGAAAATTCTACAGATATTTGTACAATCTTTTTGAAGAGTTCTATTTTGAAGGTTCTTGCTTGCTTTAAGTGTAGATGGTTTTTCTAAAGATATGAATGGAATATTGAAGTCATCTGCTAGTATTGTATCATTTCATTGATAGCTCCTGCTGGTTCTCTGTCTCCAGACAGATTCCTGACTCATGCTGCTACATATTCAGCTGATGAGTTCAGTTTTATATATCTTGCAAAGAAAACATTGTATGTGAGAAAAACATAAAGATTACTGTAAATGTGGATGTGATATTCCTCAGTGACCATGTTGCAATCTACTATCATCTTCTCTGTAATGATCTTCTTAATATTTTGCACTTCTTTACTCAATTTATTCTAAAATCCACCAGACACAGATACAGACACACACACACACACAAAACTAATGTCTATCACAATTAAAACTTCTGATTATTATTTAACAACTTGGTCTGTTTCACTTATTTTAGTAAACTATTACAACATGGTATAAAAGAGATATGCATTTAGGTAAGAAAGTTTAAAACAGCTTCAGAATTCAAAATTGTCAGAAAGGATTTCAAGCAGAGTATTTTGGTAAGAAGAGTCATAGAAATACGTTGTCTTTCTTGCTAATGGCAGTGCCAAGTTTTGTCACATATATAGATTACATAAGAGGCCTGTGTAATAAGGCTCTCTAGAAAAAGAGAATGAATACAATGAATATGCATTAAAAGGGGATCTATTAGAGTGGTTTACATGAAATGGTATGGGTAGTCCATCAGTGGTGATCTCCAAATAGGAGAAGATGAGACCCTTAATCTACGAGGCTAGATGCCTCAACAGTTCCAGTCAGCTACTGTAGGCCTAGAGGATTTCTGGAGAGCTACTGGCCTTCAGTCTTCACTGGAAAGCCAACAGTCTGTATTCTTATGTCACTGGTGGCTGGCGACAGCAGTGGAAATAGTAGATGCTAAAACAAAAATGTACATGAATTATTGAGCAGGGTGGATGAATTCATCGTTGCAACATGATGAAAAGACATGAACCATAAGCAAAATACTTTTCTCTCAGACTCCCTTATATCTGGACCTCTACTAAATGTTTCCAATCACTTTCAAGGTAGGTCTTCATACTGTAGTAAATATATTGGAGAAAATTCCTCACAGGTTTGCCGGGAGGTTTCTTTTAACTGTTTTTAGACTCAGTCATGTTAATAACCAAAGTCAACAATCACGATGTCCTAAGACAAACCTATCCTCTCTATGACTTCGAATCAATGTTTTATCTTCAAAAGGCCAGCAGAAGGGGGAAAATATCTTACAATCATTACTTTTGCAAGGAGCTAGGTTCTTCTCTTAAATTTCTTTTCTTTCATTTGTTCATCTCCCTTCAGGAAAGAGGAGATAGTTTTTTCTTCTGTTATTATGCCAGTGAGAGTTCAACACTAGTATTGTCCATTTCTCCTGCATTCTAAAACTCAGCATTTCTTGGTTTTACCTCATTGCTGTCTAAAATTACATTCTAGCTCCTGTTGACATGTTTTATTTCTACCTGGTGCTTTGCTTTTAGTTCATGGAATCCTGATATTCCCAATAGGCCATCTTTCTTTCTTCAGTACTGTGAATATCAGTGGCTTTCATCCCTCCACACAAAATTATAGTTGCAGTCACCACCTCAAAACACTTTGGAGTCAAATAGAACTATGTGGTTGCAGACAGATGCCTGGCTGGCAAGGAGCACCAAGCATTTGGCAAGAATTTCCATCCTAAAACCTTCATCCAGTGACTGATGGAAGCAGAGACAGATGCCCACAGCTAAACACTGAACTGAACTCCTGGAACCTAGTGACAGAGATGGAGGAGTGATGAGCAAAGGGGTCAAGACCATGATGGTGAAACCCACAAAGACAGCTGACCAGATAAGAGGGAGCTCTTGAATCCCAGACTGATGCCTGAGAGGCCAACAGGGGACTGATCCAGACTCCATGAATGTAGTCTCAGTGAGGAGGCCACAGAAATCACTGGGGCCTTGGGTAGTAGATCAGTGTTTATCATGGTTTAGGAATGATCTTTGGGAGCCCATTCCAAATAGAGGGATGCTCTCTCAGCCTGGACACATGGGGAATTGCCTAGGTCCTGCCCTGGATGAAATGACAGACTTTAGAGATCCCCCAAGAACGGCCTCACCCTCCCTGGGGAATGATGTGGGGATTGGGTAGGGGGCTGGTGGAAGGACAAGGGAGGAGGTGTGGGAGAGGGAGCTGGGATTGACATGTGAAGCATTCATGTTTCTAATTTAAATAAAAACAATCCAAAAATAAAAATAAAAGTCAAAGATTCAATATGTTTAAAAAAAACTGACAAAAACTTAAAAAGGGACTCTAAACCCAAAAGAACAGAGCAAGCACAGTTTCTTGGTAGCAGCATTTTCTTAGGTAGGCTCTATTTGCTAGAGGCAAGCAGAGGCTCGTCGCTCTTTTAAGAGAGGTTTACTGATTCAGCATTACCAGCTAAAACCGCATGGCTCTTTTAAGAGGCCCTGCTACCAAACAATTACATGGTGTTTATGAGCAGCCAGCAGTATGCTTCCTGGTGGTAACATGGAGCTAGAAACTTCACAGAGTTGTGACAATAAGCATAGCTCATACCAGTACTCTACCATGAAGCTACTCTCAGAAAGCCAAGGAACAGGGTGGGGCCAGCCGCAACTTTAATCCTAGCCATGCCGTTTAGCAGTTTAAAGACTTGTGTGGTCAGAAAAAGGTAGAGATGTACAGTACAGACTGATTCAGATGAAGAAAAATCTCCAAAAAGTTTACAGTGTGTTTGGACATTTATGTAAGCGTGGAAGAGAAAAGAAAATGGATACAGGAATGTAGGGGTGAGCCCACAATACTGTCCACACCCAAAGGGGTGGGGACAGGGGATGGGCACAGGTGAGATATTTAAGGAAAGGAAAAGGAAAACCTTGATCTCTCTTGGAAGCCTGCCATGCTTCTGATCTTCCAGCTTGTGTTTAAGCTCTTTCTCTGGTAAATAAATATATTAATTTCCATATTGCATTGACCTCCCTCATCACAGGAATTCCTTTAAAATTAAATACAGTAGCTAGGTGTGGTGGCACATGACTTTAATTCCAGCACTCCAGAGGCAGAGCCAGGCAGATCTCTGTGATTTCAAGGCCAGTCTGATCTGCAAAGTGAATTCTAGGACAGCCAAAAATACACAAAGAAACCCTGTCTCAAAAATGAAAAATGAAAAAATTAAAGTAAAAGATATAGAGTATTAAAAAAAAGTAAAAATGGAAAATACACAGAGAGTCTGAATATTGTATGTTATTGTGTTGTCCTTGAATTGTTGGAGCAATAGCTTCTAAAAGACATTTGATTGTAAATGCTGCTGGATTAATCCAACCTATATATTTTGAAAATGCCTTGATTTCAAAGTCTATAGATATGTTACTTTGGGGAAAGTTCTGTTTTTGTTTCCACAGAAGTTAAAAAGCTGTGGATTCCTTCCAGACTAACATGATTTGATCAATAAAGACTCCATGAAGCAGTGACCCATGTGATCCAACATCCAAAACAGCTGAGAGGATGTAACCTCAGACTACTACAGACAGTATTTGGACAGGTTTCTGGGGTTTCTGAGGATCCCCTTGGGACTGACAGCATCTTCAAACAGCAGGAAGCAGTTCAGAGAGAACGATGCCCACATTCCCAAATATTGCTTATAAATATTTGTTTTCATTTAAACGGGGTTGATCATAAATGGTTAATGATCACAGTCAATCACCTTCTAAAGAAACAAAGGGGAATATGTTATAGAAATGAATACTTGTATTGGTATAGATTTTGGTTTACTGATACAAATTTAAGGTCAATTTTGTTATATGCATATTTCTATACTTGTTTAGGTTTTGTGTTTACGCAAATCTCTTAAAAGTGTAATATATAATTAAATACAGATTATAGTTAATTACCTATAATAGTCAAAACTTGCAGTTATATTGTTTTCTAAATATACAGAGATAGATTTCAAATGGATAGTTATTCTTCACATCTTTCAAAGATCTACAAAATACAGCATTTAAAATGGTTTGTTATGTTTTTTTCATGACAAAGAGACACAAATACTCATGGAAACACCAATTATGTCAGAGACAAAGATGGGCATTGAAGAAACTCATTATGGAGTTTACCTTCAACATGGCAATACTAGACATTTGGGCAAGAAACTGCTCTTGCCTGGACTGTTTGACTGTATGTTGCATAAACTGGACATGTAAGACCCACAGGAAAGTGACTTCTGAACTTGCCAAATCAAGATGGGACAGCTCTTCAGTGTTCCTGCTTCATGGAAGAGTCTGGAAGACATTCAGAAGGACAGAGAAAAATGACTGACAAACTGCCAATACAGGTAGAACAGTTTCAAATTTCCTGATATGCTGAGAAGTCTGCCAGACACTCTAGGCCTATAGGCTGAACATAGATGCCCCATCATTACAAAGAATTTTAGGTAGCTATCCAGGTGGTGAGATGTCTCTTTCAATTCTAGAGTTTATATATTATCCTTCTGAGTTCTTTGATGGAGATGAAGACAGATAGTTATGGTTATGGTTTCCCTTAGTTAAGATAAAAGATATGCTACATATAAAACTTTACATTCACAAAGAAAGGATAGATGATAGAATATTTTTTAATTTAGTCAAGAGTTAATGGACCAAATATTGTAAAATATAGTTCTTGCTTTATAGCTGTTTTGTTATATTAATTTTACTATTTTAATGTTAAAACATTCCTTTTTAATTAGATAGAAAAGAGGAGATGATGAGGGATATCCTGTATGCTGTGAATATATGTTTCTTTTATTGGTTGCTGATAAATGCTGATTGGACAGTAGTCAGGCAGGAAGTATAGATGGAATGCTGGGAAGAGGAGCCAGAGAGAGAGTTGCCAGGAAGATACCATGTAGCCACCAAAGGAGTAACATGCCAGAACATTACAGGTAAACTACAGCCTCATGGCAATACATGGTTTCATAGAAATGGATTAGTAATTAAGAGAGAGCTATCCAATAAGTCTGATCCACCAGCCAAACAGTTTGCAATTATTACAAGCCTCTCTGTGTTTATTTGGGTCCAAATGGTGTAAGACCGGGCAGTGCAGAAACTCTGTCTTCACCTGCCTCTGGATATCCAAGAGTAAAGCAAACTACAGTCCCAAGTAAATTCAATGAAAATCAGTTGTATGAGTAACACAAGTAATGAAGCATTTTAATGGATAATTCCAAATCCAACAGAGTCCTTTAAATAAAAATGTATTGTGTGACACATACAGATCATTTTTAAATGGACCCTTATGTAAGAAGCAGTCATGAAGACTACTGTGTAGGCATAATTCCTTCTCTGCCATGTCTCTAAAATTCATCACTGTTGAATCTTTCACATGTTCTCTGTTTAATAAGAGTTTGTTCTATGACACCATAAATCCACTAACAGTATTTTAGTTATTTACTGTGATTAAATTGTAGTAATTTATTCCACTCTTATACCTACAGTTTCCCCCCAGGATCCTAAAAGACTTTATTGCCATCCATAAAACATTTTCACTCTAAATAACCAATATTGATTTAACTACATCCTATTTTTTTAGATTTATTTTCTTATTTAGCATGAAGTTCTAACCTCTGTGCTATGTATAAAAGTGCAAAGTATCTCACTTCTCATGCCACTTTCAAAGATGCATCTTCCACATCTGTTCCCTGACTGCCAGTCCTGGGGAGTTTCATTTGACAGCAGGTGCTAATTGTGAATTTACTCAGTGTTCCTCACAGACATTTTTAAAGAGGGAAGAGATAAGATGGATGTATTACATTAAAAGTAAAACTACATTGAAAATGTAAAATTCCTGGCCCCTGACTAATATTTCAGGCAATTGAGCTAGCCAGTCAGAATTCCTGATAGGACAACTTCTCTCATCACTCATTCCTTTTACCTGAAAGCAGTCGAAGATATGAATCTAGGGAAGAAGCAACAATAAAGCAGAAGAAATGAATCGGTAAAGTTAGCAAATTTCATGAGCAATCTTTTTTTTTCCTCCAGCTCTTTAGGAGTATTTTGTGTGAAATCTATATGAGTCATTTTAATGTAAATACTAATACATTTTACATTCATGTGTTACTGACATTACATTCTAAGATTGTGTGCTATGTTGTATCATTTAGCAATTTGTACTAACGTTAGGGAAAGAGAGCTTGGATTGACATGTGAAGCAATCTTGTTTCTAATTTAAATAAAAATATTTTTTGCATAGTGTACATGTCATTCTTTTTCTTTCTTTCTTTCTTTTTAAAATTTAAATTAGAAACATGAATGCTTCACATGTCAATCCCACCTCAGCTCCCTCTCCCACCCCTCCTCCTTTGTTCCTCCACCAGCCCCGCCAACGCCCCCCCAATCCCCACATCATTCCACAGGGATGGTGAGGCCCTCCTTGGGGGGGTGTAGAGAGAAGCTTTTTCCTTTTCAGCCGCTTTGGTTCTTCCCCACCAGTCACCTGGGCTCTGCCGTGTTGTAGTCCCCAAATAACACACAAGACTCTGTATTAATTATGAAGCTGTTGGCCTTGCTTGTTTCTTACTGGCTAGCTCTGACTTAATTATTTACCTCATAAATATTAATCTAAGTATTTCTCTTACCGGAGAAAAGTTTCCGGGCTTCTTACCCCTATGGTGGTTACATCTTGACTCCCTGTTTCTTCTACCCAGAATCCTCCTGGACTCCTAGTCCTACCTATCTTGCTTCCCTATTGGCCCAACAGTGCTTTATTGACATATAAACAGGATTTCCCCATCATCTCCTCTTTTCTGTCATTTCGTCCAGGGCGGGACCTAGGCATTACAGTGTGTGAAGATACATAGGTTATATGTAAGAACTGTATCATTTTATTTAAAAAATTTAAAAATTTTTGTGTGTCATTCTTGTAGATCTCTGAAAATCTTGCTAGTGCCAGATCCCTCCTCCAACCTATAATGACTCTCTCTATTATGGTATCTCTCATCGATTGATGACTACCTTGCATGCCATCCTAGAACTCTCATTTATTGGCTGACAGAAACAGAGACAAACACCCACAGCTGAAAACTGATCTGAACAACTGGAACCCAGTTGCAAAGAGGAGTGATGAGCAAAGGAATCAAGACCTGGCTGGTGAAACCCACAGAAGCAGCTGACCTAAACAAAGGGGAATGCATGTACCCCAGACCGATTACTGAGAGACCAGCATGGGACTAATCCAGACCCCCCCATCCTGAACCTGGGTGTCAGAGAGGATGCCTTGACAATCTGTGGGACCTTGGAGAGTAGATCAGTACTTATTCCTGGCATACAAATGGACTCTAGGAGCCCATTCCGAATGGAAAGATGCTCTCTCCGCCTGGACACATGTGGGAGGACCTAGCCCTGCCCTGGATGATATGACAGACTCTGAAAATCCCTCATGGAAGCCCTTACCCTCCCTGGGGAGTGGATGGGAGATTGAGTGGGGCTGGGGTTTGGGGGGGCCGGGGATGAGTGGAGGGAGAGGGAACTGGGAGAAATGTATAAAAGTTTAAAAAATGATATTTAAAAAAATAAAATGGTGATGAAATCTAAACAAAAAAATGTGTATCCTCAGATTTGGTGCCTGAGAGTATCTCTGGGAAGCAGTCCTTGGTAGGTACTGAGGGACAGCAGTGCTTTGCAGCCAGTGTCTGAATGAGACAGGTCTTTATGGAAGGGAACATAAAGGGACATAGAAAACTAAAATGAAGTGGTTCAGCCTGTTGAGTGCCAGGGGTAGGTCAAGGAGACTTGTCAGAGATAATCTGGCATGTAATTAACCCATTTTCTCCTTCTTGTCATGAAAATGTTTATGGCAGAGCAGGCTTTTCTTTTTCAGGGTAATATTTTAAGCCACCCATACTACTTTAAAGACAAGTTAACAACTTACCTGTCATTTGTGCCTTTTGGAAGAAGGAATATCAGTTGGTTTGTTTTTTCCAGTAGAGTGTAATACTGGGCATATCAACCACTCCAGGACAGGCCTCATGCTCAAGAGTAGTTGACCAAGGTATAATGGACTTCCCAGTTTTGTTTTTGTTGTTGTTGTTTTTCTTTCATTGTAAGTGTGTGTGTGTGTGTGTGTGTGTGATGTGTGTATGCAAGCACACTTGCACACTCATGCACATGCATGTGTGCACACATGCATCCTTTTATTTGGTTACAGTTTGGTGGTTTCTTTATTTTCATTTTCTTTTTACCTGTGATTTTATTTTATTTTCTAATTTAGGAGACACTGCTGTTTTTGTTGGGATTTTCTTTGTTTTCTGAGAAAGAACCTAAAGCTGGGTGAGTAGGAAGGAGGAGAGAATATGAAAGGACTTGGGGAAGAGAAGAAGATTATAACCAAAACATATTTATATTCAAAAATACTTTTAAATAATAAAACTATAATGAAAAATGTCTTATTTGATCAATAGCATATCAAGTAGCATGCAATGTAGGCCACTGACTTCTGAGAAGTTCTGTTTTCATAGCATTGAAACACTTGTTTCAACTATTTCACTAATTCTTCCACTTACTAAAGCAAAGTACTTGAGTCACAGACATTTAATTAAGAGAAAATGTTCTCTGTTTCTAAAATCAAATTTTAAATTACATTTATAGATCTATTTTATAGACCTTTATATACCTTTTCTTCAAAATCATGGCAGTTGTATGTGAAACAAGTGACACCATTTACCATGGTCACTAGAGTTAAATAATTGGCATTATTATATGACTTAAAATTCTGCCTGATGAATTAATATCATTGAAATATTTGTAAAGAATTACTTTTAAATACTGTTGACTGAGTTTAAAACACTACATTGTAAATCAAGGTGTAAGATTTAAGAATACCTTTAGATAGTTATATCACAACTTTGTTTTGTTTATTGGATTTATGTTTGATACACATACTAATTAAATATGTCTTAGTCCGTATGGAACAACTATTAGAACTGATTCGAAATGATTTTCATTTCTCAGATCTCTGTCCTCCATCCATAATTTATGTTTATAATCCTAGTCCAATACGATGTGAATGACCACAATTCACAATTCATAGTATGCAAAATTCTTCTCCTTATATGTATCACAAACATGCCTTACACTAGAACTCTGTTTATGAAATTACCAGCCAATTTTAGCACAGTGAATCATAGATATTGATATGGATACATATTTATTGGCTGTTAGTTTCACTCCAATGTTCAAATCAGGTACTAAACTGTTTTTAGTAAACAAAATAAAACTCTGTACACCTCACTTTTCAACACTAAGGTTTCTTAGAATTTTACATAAAAGATATTTGGATTTCTCAGTTTTTAAACCAAAGAGTATTGCACATATATAAATAACCACTCCTTATTCTGAGTGTATATAATTCACTCACATATGCATGTATGTGTGCACATGCACACACACAGTCTTCTTCATTATAACATCATTGGTTAGCAGCCCTGTATTCACAGACATCACTAACTTACTTTATGATTTAGAAGCAACAAAACAAATTCAGTTCATGTAGTCCCATATAATGTGATTTCATTTATATAAAAGTGTCTGGAGTAAATACATTGATCTAGATAGACTACAGACTTATGATTTTCTAAAGTTTAATGGGAAGATGAAAAAGAAATGATGACATGCAAAATATTTGACTCTGCTATCATTAAATTGTCCTAAAATTAGAATGCAGTGGTGGTTGTGTGATACTTTAAATATACTAACAACAAATAAGAGGATAAATGTTATGGTAATGCAAATTATATTTCAATGATGTTCTTTAAAAGGGAAAGATAATTTACTACATATTAATGATGTATCACTAAAAGACATTAAAAGACTACTTACAGCAAAATAGCAGCAATACATAATAAATTAAATGAGCAAATAAGAAAACCCAACATAAGGTTTTTACCAAAATCATCAGTTAAAATCTGAGTCTGAGGTTCAGTGCACATTTTGTCTAATTTGAATTGGTTCTGCTATTTCAAGTCTTTAGTTAAGGTTACTTGAGAAGAGAATCTAAAACCACAAAAGGAAATCAATACAGTAGTTGGCCAAGGCCAGGTTCAATAACACTGCCTACATTTGAGTGCACTGAGGGAAAACAGCATTCATTAGTCATATAATAACTACAAGGCCTCCCGTTTATCTCAGAAATTCCTCCAAGGAACACAACCATTTTCCACCTATTATTTCCTATTGATTTTGTCCACTTGCCAAAAGGCAGTTCAGGAAGTTCTAAAGAAGCTAGGACCAGAGATCAGGCAGTAGGGAGCCTCACTCTCTCCCCATATGAGGGCACATGGTGTTAACTGGTTTTCAAAATTCTCTCATTTCTCTGAGTGCTCAGTCCTCTGTCTTAACTGCCAGGTAAGATCCAGAATTCAATTTATTGCCTGATTCATGTGTTCAAGGAATCTGTAGGATAGATTCTAGCTTGAGATGAGAGGTTATAAGATTTTCATGTAAGATTTTCATTATCATTCTCCCATTATTATTATTTGCATGTTTACTAATATCATTGTAGTCCTAGCTCACTGATTTTCACTATCAATGATTATGCTGTTTATCATACCTCCATCATTGAGGATCCCAGGGGTACTCTAGACAGCAAGAACTAATTTCTTTTAATATTTGGAGACACTTGCCATGCACAGTATTTTGTGATTCCTAAGCTCTGTGTAAGTACTTTCCATATTTTATCTCACATACAATGTGTGAAACAATCCCATGGGGAAGATACATTCACTTTCATCTACATTTACAATTAAGAAACTGGAAAATTAAGAATCTTGGGAGACTGTGTAAGGTCACACAGCTACAGAGTGATTATGGAAGTATGAACTGAGGTAGTATGGTTTTTAAATACTTACTGATAACTACCATTCAAGCTGCTTCCTTAAGAGAGTAATGTTTTTCCAAAGACAAACATGTTGACCTACATTTGTATTGTTCACAGATGCTCTTTATATACCAAGTGCATTTGGAGAGGGGTTTCTGGTGATTATCATTTCTGAGTCATATTTGTTTTTATTCCACAAATCTCAAGTGCCATCAACTTAGATTGCTTCATGCATAATGTTAAACAGCACTTCAATAAAAACCAAGGATTCTTGATCATAGTAAGGCCTTAATCTTTGATCACATATCTATTTACTTTGTGATCACTGATGTCATAGTATGCCTGGTACTGGTCTAGGCACTGGGAGTAGAATAAGAATAGGACAGACATGGTCCTTGCTCTCACATTTTTTTTTATTCTGACAGTTTCTCAGGCACTATGGACATTTGAGTCAGATAACCTCTGTTGTAGGAACTGATCAATCCTGTGTAGCATATTTAGCATCCCTTCCATTATAAAACTGAAAATCACTCTGATCATTGCTAAATGTTACCTGAGGATATAAAACCACAAATAGAATTGCTTTTCCAGTGTGAAACAGATTAAAAATGAATGAAGCAATAAACCAACAAATGAGAAAAAGTATCAGATGGTGAAGAGTATTCAGTAAAGTAGTAAAAGATAATTATATTTTAGGAAATATAGTAACTGTAGCTACTGTAGGTTGGGCAGCCAGAACAGCCTCTGAGAAGAGCTTGCATTTAACTGAGCTCTGACTATCAAGGTTATGGGAAACAGATTTCTAAGCATGAGTTGAATACAGTACAAGGACTGAGAAAATTGCAGTTTTAATTTGTGCCAAGGTCAGAAAGAAGGGCCACATGTACCTAACAGAAAGAAACACATTCCAGCAGTCCCTGTTCTCATAGTTCCACTCCTTTCCATGGAACCTCTGCCTTAATTCCCTAAACACTTCCCAAAAGTTTCAGCTGCTAATATTTGTTGATTTGAGAATAAAGTTCAGAGTCCACTGCACAATGTATGGTCTTGATCTTGAAAATAGATATCAAGTCTCTTCCCTATTTCTTAAGGAAGAGTTCCTAGCATTCTCATGTCTCTGTTTTGTTGCTGTTTTGTTTCCTTTGTATATCAGAACTCTAAATGTAGCACTCAGGTCCTATCTGAAGTAAAGTTGGGTTCTTAGTATTTTTAGCAGCAAAAGCCTGCTATACTAGGGAAAACACCTCATTTTTGGAAGCACCCATTCTCTATTCCTTTACCCCCCTTCTCTTTGGGAACAGTTGATTTATCCCTAAATCACAACATAAAATTTCAGCCCATTTAGCCAGGTGGTGGCGGCACATGCCTTTAATCCCAGCACTCAGGAGGCAGAGGCAGGCCGATCTCTGAGTTCAAGGCCGGGGTGGACCGACAGCCTCCAAAACAACACAGCGAAACCCTGTCTCGTAAAACCAAAAAAAAAATTCATCCCATTCATTAAAAGCTAATATTTTCTCAAAGAGCATCACTTGATCCATAAATAAGTAATGTGAGAGTCATGTGTCTCAAATTGGCAACCTCTACAAATACTCATAACTGGAACACAGTGACTAAACACTTTTTATTAGACCACTTTTATCATTGGAGCCTACAAATGAAATAACTCAGAGGGAAGTTTTTCCTAGAGTGCTGGTTATTTTTGAGGCCCTATGTCTGCATCTCCATAAACTTGAACTCTGTCCTCTTCAATTATAGATGCAAATGAATTCCCATTCCTACTTTTACCTGATTTGAGAAGCTTTTAATCACACAGTTGAAGTGTGTTAATTATAACATCTACAAATCAGAGTAGCCAAACTTGTGTTTTGAGTCCCAGTCTCTCTACTTGAAAAGAAATTCATTTTTAGTATAAACCAACAGGTATTAAAAAATGCACAGTAAGACCTGGGGCAGGCAAGGACACATGGCCCATCAGAACAAATCATGCCACCTGTCTCCTGTTGGAAAGGTTTCTTTCCACAGATTTCAAACATACTCTCTGGAAGGGTCTTAAAATGCCATGCATGATAACTCCTCAATTTCTATAAGGAAATCAAAACTATAACATTTTTATGATCATCATTCAGCAAAGAATATCTTACATCTGGATTATAAAAGTTCCCTCATGAGGTAGTTGGATTTGAAAGAGATTTGTAGTTCAATATTCCAAAAAGTGATTTCCCCATTGTTCTCATCAAATATAACTAATACCTTACACAAAAAACAATAGCTTTGTTAATGTGTGTCATGTCCTGGCAAAGCATAGAGTATCCCAGCACATTAAAATGGTATTTTTCCAGGTAGCACACAATAATTTCTCACCATTATTGGCCTTAAGTTAGTTAATCTGGAAAAGACTTTCTCAAATGCACAACAAACTTTAATCACATAAAGGCATCAACAGAGCTTCTTGGAAATCTAAAACCAAAAAAAAAAAAAAAGAATAAGGTAGTCTCATATATTCAAGAGACATACTGAACAGATACTTTTTTGTATTTACCTTTTTTAAGGAAACAACTTATATCTATTTTAAAACCTTGTTATGTCCTGTAATCTCCTTAGCCTTTCACACTCATAACAATTTATCTGCACCTCTCTAACAAAATTTATCATTTGTTGCTTTTATTATCTTTCTATGTGGACAAGTCTTATCTTTTCTATAAGAGCGTGGGCTGCTTGAGGGAAGGGATTTTGTTTATCCTTGTATCTCAGGCATGCCAGTGCACAGCGGTTTTTACTATTGGATGTTCCATAAATATTAGAGCAGGAAAAATGTTTAAGAGTGTTTTTGCAAGCAGGATAAACCTGCATGGAAACAGAAATATTTGTCACCTGCAGAAAGAGATTGGATTTGATTAAGACTTAAAAAGTTGATAAATTCTAAGCACCAACTTCAGAAATTTGTTCTCCATGTAAATTAAATACTCATTTCCACAAATTAACCCATTTATTACTTAAGTGAACAATAAAACACTTCCTGGAAATTAATGGCAGAAGTAAAATTAAAGTTACGTTCTAGAATTTTCTTTTTTTTCCCCAGAGCTAAGTATATTATGAACCCATTTCATCATTTTCCTTTTATCTTGCTCAGTTGGTTTATAAGACAAAGGTGATACAGTAAGATTAGAAGACTTTTAAATAGAAGTGTCTTTAAGACCAAGAAAGACAAACTTGAACCTACATCCAGTAACTGATGGAAGTAGATGTAGTGAACCACAGCCAAGCACTGGACTGGTCTCATATAGTTTAGTTAAAGAGAAGGAAGAGGTATCATGTAAACTAGGGGAATCAAGGTTATGATGGTGAAAACCCCAGAGACAGCTGGCCTGAGCTAGTGGGAGGTCATGCAATATGGACTGACAGCTGGGAAACCTGCAATGGACTGAACTAGACTGTCTGAATGTGTGTAACAGTTATGTGACATGATCTGTTGGGGGAGAGGGTGCTGGCAGTGGCACGAAGACCCAATCTAGGGGCATGAACTAGCTTTTTGTAACCCACTCCGTATGGTGGGATACATTGCTCAGTCTTGATACAGAGGGGAGGGCTTGGTCCTGACTCAATTTGGTATGCCAGACTTTGAACTCCCTAAGGAAGGCTTTACCCCCTCTGAGAAGTGGATGGGAGTGGGAAGTGGGGAAGCAGGGAAGGTGGGAGAAGGGGGAGGGAACAGGAACTGAAGTTGGTATGTAAAATGAAAAAATAAATTTAAAAATAAACAAATCCAATTCCTAACCAGAAAGAAAGAAAGGAAGGAAGGAAGAAAGAAAGAAGGGAGAAAGAAACAAAGAAAGAGAGAGAGAAAAAAGGATAAAACTAAAAGGAGTTTGGAGGAAGGTAGAGAAACTGTAATGTAGAAATGAAAAGGAGAGTGAGTAACAGAAAGAAATCAGCCATTCCTGGAAAGGTATCTAGGATGAGATAAAAAGGCATCATGTTAAGCCTTTGATCTAATCCTAAGTACATGAAACGTTAAAATATTAATGATGGACGAATAGCCAAAGTGTATATTTTTCTTGTGTTTCAAAATGTGTAAATCAATTTTTTTGGCTTCAAAGTCTACTTTTTTCTCCTTGAAAATGTGATATGGCACTATTTATTTGTTATTTTATCTTTTCCCTTTTAGGAAGAAATTATTCAATGCATATTTAGCAGAATTATTAAAACAAAGTAGAAAACAAGAACCTAATAATGGTAATAACAATAGAGACCCTGAAGCTAGTGATTATTGATCATCTTTGTCATAAAGGCCATTTGATGTGTTCCAATTCATAAAAGTATGATAGAATTACTTGTTCCTCTGGTAAAATATGAATAAGAGATAAACCATATTTATAATTATCCACATAGTCTTCAGTTCTATAAATGACATGTAGATATATTTGTGTTGCTTTCCATAGAAGCATATCTTTCAAGGCTTCATTCAATCTTGAATTCTCACCATATTTGTTATCTCCCATCTCTTCTCTCTAGGGACACTTCTAAGTTGTAGATTGGACTTGTCTAGGACTATAGAGTCAAGGTGGGGGCTCTTGTCCTTGATATCATTTTAGAGCAGATTATTTGGTCTCTGGCCTTGTTCCTGGACCAGGAAAGATGAGGGACAGGGCTTTTAGAAGTGAAAAGAAGAAAATTGCTACATAAAAGAAAATATTCTCAGAAATTAAGAGGGATGCTAAAATGATCTTCCAAAAAGGGGACAGTATCAGTGCATTTTATATGTTGCAGAGCAAAAAAAAAGTAGTGTTGATTGGTGGGAGAGAGGGCCTGCTGATCTTGATAGGACACTCAATCAGGTCTTGGGTTTTTACCCTTTCCTCCTTTGAAAACTCACAATGAAAGGAAGGGGGAAATCTTGTTGCTTAAAATAACTTGTTTTCTATGGGTTTTAATATTAGAGGCTTGCAGTTGGGATCCCCTAGTCTGAGTATTAACCTTTAGATGTCCCTGCCAGGACCATCTCACTGGATGCTCACATGGGATGCTGTCACACAATATCCTCACTGGGTACCCTGGACTTTGATCTGTGTCACATAAAGGGAACATTCCTTATTAGTGGTAGACCTGTGTCTCTATCTATCTCATCTGAAGATTCTATACCTCTCTCCATGCATTTCCCCACATAAAAATCTAATAGTAAACCTTTAATCCTATTAAGGATTTTGTTCATTGGACTGAACAGGTAGCCCTAGTGACTCTCTTATATTTCTCCATGTGACTCTTTTACAGACTGTCTTTGCTTCTTGAGTATAATGCTTGGCATTAGAGAAATCTTTTAGTTTCTCATATCCTAGGTACCTTCTTCAAAGCTTTGGAAAGAACCATTGGGCTTGATGAGCAACAATTTAGTGAATATGTATTTTTCCTAGTTTGACTTGGTGAACCTATTTGAGGGAAGATGGTCATGGACTCTGAGTGGGGCTGCACAATGAGCAAGGACCAGAGAGGAGGTGAAGCACATTCCTCTGTGTTAGTACATTACTGAAAAAAATTTTAATGCTCGGTGCTATCTCAGCTACTTTAGTGCTTCTGGCATTAAACTAAAGCTAGGAAGAGATTGGCACTAACTAACATGTCCTCACTGTGTGGATAAGAAAGTTCAAGAGGATAGAATTATCAGGAGAGGTGGAAAAAAATACATTGTTTAATATTTTAAAACTTTCTCAAGAAATAGGAAAAAATGTCTGTGAGGTTATATGGAAGCAAATTAGCATAAAATTGAAGTTAGCAGAAGAAATTAGCATAAATTAGAATAAAGTCCTCTGATTTTGCTGATCTCTTTGCCTCCAAGCAATTCTACACTACTGAACTGGAAATCTCTTTCAAATTTTGAAACTTGCAACAAGGGCTTTCTTTCCTGTTGCACATTTCTCAACAGACTTCGAGGTATACCCTAAACTATCTCTAGAGAGAAATCTTTGTTTGCCTGAATAGAATTGTTCCATTTATAAAATATACCTGTTACCAATAATTGGTCATTCTGATTTTACCCTTTGGTGTCTAGTTATGTTATATATCTAACATTAATTTCAATTTTTTAAATAAATATTTTTCCAAACCAATGGAACATATTCAGTACTTTTCCCCATTATAGTTTAAAAGATCTTTCACAAAGAAACTGTCACTAAAACCAGAATAGGTCTATATGTGTTTCTGGCATCATGCAATCCAGAAATTCCTTATACATTACATCATTTTGTACCCTCTTCCTTACAAGAATCAAAATTTGTTCTCACATAGAAGGACTGTGAATAACTTGGTGAAACTAGTTTATAAATTAGTGGCCACTGCATTTTATTTCAAAATATTTTAAACAGTCCAGAACATATAAGCCTCTAATGTTCTATAAAAAGGTCTGTGTGTACTGCCACATCTGAGCTGTGGACACACATGAGCAATGTCTGTGTCCCAGTTGTTTTCTGCTTTTAACTCTACTCTTCCAAAGTAGGACCATGAAACATGCCCCCTCTTTCACTCATGTGAAGAGAGTACAGAAATTTGATACTGACTCTGCCACTCATATGTATATGCATGATCACACAGGTTATAAAGAAGACACATATTTTTGGCTCATTGATATTCTGTGACCATTGATATTCCAGAATGTGAGGTGGAGAAAATACTCCTTACTTTCAATAGTAGTAGCAGTCCTTCTAGCATCAAGAAGAGTCAGCAGTGGGGGATGCCTTTTTCTCGTTAGAAGACCCACTAAATGGTATTAACTATTCATTGATTCCTAGAGAAATATAATTTACAAGTAACCTTTCAAAAATTCTTGTACTGATTAAACTAAATGTTTGCAAAGCTAGATAATTATGTTTACTCAAGAAACAATTATTCATATAATATTATATTTATATACAAGATTAACTAATTTCATCCCAATTAACATGTTAACACCGTCCCTGAGACTCAGGAGAAATACAATTCCTAGGTTTCTGTTACATATCCCAAAATACATGGTGGTCCAATCTTACTGTGTTAATAAACTTTCATGTGTTTATACTTTTGCCATTTTCACTTTTAGTCATTAAAAGACATGCATGTCTGCATATGTAGTTTTATTATTGGTATTTTAGTCTAATAACATTCTTGGAAATCTTCAGCTGGTCTGCCTGATATAATTAACCTAAAAATCCAGGCATTCACTCTGTGAACAGTTATTGAGCACCTTGAAAACTAACAAGGAAAGGTACAAAGTAAATAGTAGCTGATCCCTACAGTTTTCCATGAGCTTTAACTATCACAATTTCCTTGAAATGAGACTGCATTCAAACTGGGAAATTTTCATTTTACCTCCATCAATTTTTATTCATTTCTTAATCAATTATTCTTCCCAGGGAAGTATTTATTGCTAAGACAATCAAAAGGAAAATACTTGTTTTGTTACTGTAGACTTTATTGGTAACAATGAGAAACATTTTGAATATTTCAGAATAAAATTATTAAATTTCACCCATAGACAATATAAAAATGTCTTTTTTTTTTAGACACAATCAGAAAAGACACATATATATCTCCATCTGTGACTGCGTGTCTTGGGAGAATCCAAGAGTGAGCTACCCATCCTTCTTTCATTCTAACAAAAACCTGCTTTGCAGTATCAATAACTAATTACATCAAGGTTCTGCCTCAGCAACATAGATTGATAGTTTCATTATCACATTTAATTAGAGCTGTTTTTAATTTATCAGGAAGAAATGGTGTAATTGTTGAAAGAACAGCTGTTACAGGTCATGGGAAGAGAATATGATTGAGTAACAGAAAATGGCAAACTTCTTGAGGAAAGCTAACTTGCACAAATGTCTTCAGGAAGGCATCCAGTGGATGAAAGTCAGCCAGCCATCTGTCACATTTGATTGAACCAAGAAGGCTGAATTTTATCATTGCTAACCTGTACAGAATGCACATGCAAGAGAGAAAACATGGTAGAACCAGGCTCTTCTCTAACTCAGTACAGTTTTTCACCCATATCAGGACATCATCTCAACTTCTAGGACTAAGAAATAGGCCTTTATTTTCTAAATTTAGCTCCTTTCTGGATAGTGCATACTAACTTTCATGTGTCACACAACTTTGTGGCAAACATTACTATTTACTAAAGGGATAATAGGAGTTAAACTAGTGTAGTCTAATATTTAGCTAATTTCTTTTTATGGGTGGGCCACTGTTGAATCATTTAAGGTTCCCCAGAAATATAGACCAAACGTTCACATGTACAACTACACACACACACACACACACACACACACACACACACACACGAACCCACTAACTAGTTGGTCTCCATATTTCATACTAAGACTTCAATGGTAATAATACTGAGGAATTGGAACATTCAGTTGTGTTGACTGGCAAGTTTGAAAGGTGAAGTGTGTTCTGAGAGGCTGGAGTTTTCTGAGACTGCTACCAACAGAACCAGTAACAATGGAGTAAGTCTGGATGCCAAGGGAAGCAAGGATGAGCCAGGATTCCCATGAACATTCTCTGTGTACCTATTACCATCTGTCCATCGTAACCTAAAGACAACTATTTCTGTATTTCTTCTACCTTTTATGTGACCCCTACCTTCTAAGTCATACTCAAATTCTTCTTTGGGCAAGTTCTTATTTTGTCTGTTTATAACAAAGGGTTGCTTTTCCTGTTTGTTGACTACTTTCACAGAAACGTTTGAAGATTCCAAGCAACAGCTAACCTGAGACAGCACATTCCATTGGTCTATAAAATATACAAAAAGAACCTCAATGGAGGGCCTCACCCTCCCTGGGGAAATGAGGGGATAATGGGAGGGGTTGGGGGAGGGCACGGGAGGAGGGGAGGGAAAGGGAGAGGGACCTGGAACTGACTTGTGAAGCAACCTTGTTTCTAATCTAAATTTAAACTGAAAAATAAATAAAACAAGAAAAAGAAAAAGAAACAGGTGCTCTATGAAGCCAGGAGTGGTGACGGGCTTCTTGGGGGCTCGGGTTGGATCATGTGTTCAGTGAAGCATGCCAAGATTATTTGAGTGGGGGACCCAGAATGCCCTTTTTTCTTTTTCCATAATTTTATGTCCATTTCTCCTTTTTAGTAATGAAATAAACCCACAATAAAATGAAAGAACATCAAAAAAAAAAAGAACCTCAAATCTAGATTCACATGCAAATTCTTTAAGTGGTTTTAGTTGGGGGTTAGAAACAAAGCTGAATTCACCTTGGGTAACAGAGAAAACAAAACATCTCCAAGGGCATCCACAGGTCATAGGACACTAAAGAATTTCACTTGTCTTTTGATGAACAAAGAGGCTTGCATTTGACACATCTCATGATAGTTTACCAATACCCTAAGTTTGGGTTCTGAATACTAAACTAAAGACAAGTCTAAATACTCTCGACATTCAAATTTCTGGAGGGGCTATCTAAGTGGGTAAAGTGCTTTCTGTGTCAATAGGAGGACATGACCTCATGTTTTTACAATTCTCATAAAAGTTATGTGTGGCATCAAACACACATAACCCTAGCATTAGACGATGAGGAAGAGGCAGGGCAGGAAACAAGTAGGTGCTAGAATCTGGCCAGTCAGTATAGGCAAAATGTCAAACTCCAGGATTGTGGGGACACCAGACCTTGAGCAGAAACCCACTTCCCCTTCGGCCTGGGAGCAGGCAGCTGTGTAATGTTTACTGAAAACAATTCAGTGCTTTAAAGCTCTTGATAGGGCTCAGATAAGGGCTCGCTCACTGAGATACCATGACTTTCACACCCCCTACGGCTAGATGCCTCTTCCTGTTTCCCTGTGGTGTCTCCCCGATTCTGGGGCCGGAGATTAAACCACCAGCCAGGAGGGTGAGAAGTCTGGAAAGAATGGTATGTAGATGAATGGCAGAAGTCCTTAAAAAGGGAAGCTCCTTTTTCTTAGAGGGACTTTGGGGTCTCCTCCTAAGCTGACTTGGGAAGATAAAGTTTTCTTAAAGCAACCGACCGGTCTCTGTGTCATCTATCTCGACCGCCTCGCTACATTCTCGGATGCAGGCCGCACAGCAGGTACGACACAGGATCAGTGAGAAATTGTCTCAAATTAACATGGAGAGAATAGTAGAAGACACCTAACACCTATCTCCGGTCTACACATGTGTACACACAGGTATGTATACTCCTAGTCCATACATGTATACAAAACATAATGCACACAAACACACATGCAAAAAAACCCTCTGAGAATACTCCATTAAATACTCTCACTTCTATTGAATTTACTTCCTTTTTGATCAACATGATGCAAAAATAAGTAAGGTTATTTCTTTTTTCTTTTACTAAAATTGTTTTTTTCATCCAATATATCCTGACCACTGTTTTTCCTCTCTATTCCTCTCATTCCTTCCACTTTCTCTGGATCCATGTCCATGCTGTCTCTTGTTAGAAAATTGACAGGCAACTAGGGAAATAAGAAAATAAAATTTAAGAAAAGAAAAGAAAATATAATAAGATAAATCAAAACAAACACATCAGAATAGGGAAAAACAAGCAGCAGGAAAGGAGCCCCCAAAATGGAACAAGAAATAGATATAGACATAGAGACACACTTGTTCACACACTTAAGAATCCCATTAAAAACACAAAACTGGAGTCAAAATATATATGCAAAGGCCCTGTAAGGAATAAATAAATAAATATGACCATAAAAAATAATTTTGTGTGTGTGTGTGTGTGTGTGTGTGAGAGAGAGAGAGAGAGAGAGAGAGAGAGAGAGAGAGAGAGAGAGAGAGAGAGAGAGAGAGAGAGAGAGAACCCAGAAATGATATTATGAGACAAGGAACTTCCTAAGATACTATTGGCTTTGTTTTCTTTTGGCCATCTACTGTTCAGTATGCAACCTACCCTTAAGAGTAGTTTGTTTCCCTATTGAAACTCGATTAGAGAAAACCAAATCTTCTTTTCCAAGTAGTTATCATTTGGAGAAAGCGTCTGGGTTAGGGATGGGGGCGTATTTCTTCTTCTTTCAGCTTCAGGATGCTGTCTGTTGCAGACCATCCTGTGCATGCTGCCTCAATCTCTGTCAGTACATCAGTGCATGCATCAGTACCACTGTGCTTAGAAAGCCTTGTTTCCTTGGTGTCCTCCACCTACTGTGGCTCTTACACTCTTTCTGCTTCCTTTTTCAGAGGAAGGAATTTGAGAGACATCTTGTTTAGGGCTAATTGTTCTGAGGTGTCTCTCTACATATCGTCTGTCTGTGGTCGCTGTATTTTTTCCCATTTGCTGTGAAACAAAGTTTCTCTGGTGATTGCTGAGTAAGGCACAGATCTATGAATATAGCAGAATGTCATTAGTAGTCATTGTATTACTATGTTTCTTTAGTATAACGATAGTATTTGGTTTTCCTGTGGGTCCCTGGTCCATCTAGTCTTACTTATTTTTGTCACCCAAGCAACATCAGACATAGGTTCCATCTCATGGAGTAGTCCTTCAATCAAATAATTGCTTTTCCCCACAAGCTTCATGCCACTGTACTATTATATCTCACAAACAGGAAACCATTGTAGATCAAAAAGTTTGTAGATGGGTTGCTGTTAAAGTTTTTCCTTTGTATATGAAAGAGAGGAAGGAAAATGAAGATATGAAGCTTGTCTACTTGCTTGATGGCAGACTTGTCTGGAAGGTTCCAGGAAATGTCTGCTCTAGTGAGGGGCTGGGATGAGTGGAGAGAAATGTTAGGGGAGAGGGTTTTAAAGAACTGCTGAAGCTCAGGGCAGAGAAGAGGGAGAAGCTACAGCAGATGGCATGCTACAGAGTTAGGACCGAGATTGTAGAAATGGATTTAGAAGAGAGGAGGGAGGAGTCAAGATCCACAGCTAGGCTACCTTTTTCACTGGCTGTTAGGGCCTATGGGTTACCAGGGAATGCCTGGTAGTGATGGGGACTAGATAAAGTGCTGGGTGAAAGTTGGAGGGAAAGATTTATTTATTCTGCTAGCTATGGGGGCAGGGGAAGAGCAGAGGCTGCAGCAGGTTGTCTGCTCCAGAGCTTAGGCTGAGACAGAGACTAGATTTGGAGGAGGAGAGGTGGAGGCAAAGATCTGCAGATAGCCTTCCTGCTATCCATGTTTGGAGTGTTATGTAAATATTTCCATTATCCATCATCATTGATGGACGTCTAGGCTTCTTCTGTTCCTTAGCTGTTGTAAACAGAACAGCAATGAGCATAGATGTGCTGTTATCTCTGTAGTAATACAGAGTCCTTTTTCATGGCCCCATAGTAGAATACCTATATCAAGTGGCAGTTTTATCTCTAGATTTTTGAAAATGTTCCACAATTTCCAAAGTAACTGCACTAGTTTATATCCTAGCCAACAATGTATAAATGTTCACTTTTCCCCTCATTCATGCTAGAATTTATTGGCATTTTTATTCTTTTTAATTTTTTATTTTACATACCAAGCCTTCCTCCCCTCCTCCCTGTCTCTCTTCCCACCTCCTTTCTATACACGAACCTCTCCTCAGAAAGAGTAAGGCCTCCTATGGGGAGTACACAATGCCTGGCATACCAAGTTGAGGTAGGACCAAGCTCCTCCTCCCTACCTCAAGGCTGAGCAAGGCATCCCACCTTAAAGAATATGTTCCAAAAAGCCAGCTCATGCACCAAGGACAGATCCTAGTCCCATTGCTAGGGCCCCCCCCAACAGACCAAGCTTCACAATTTTCACCAACATGCAGGGGACCTGGGTCAGTCCCATGTAGGCTTCCTAGCTGTTGGTCTACAGTCCATGAGTTCCCATGAGCTCTGGTCAGCTGTCTCTGTGGGTTTCCCATCATGAATGATCTTGACCTCCCCATTGCTTGTACAATCTCTCCTCCCTATCCTTGACTGGACTCCTGGATCTTCAGTGCATGGCTGTGGATCTCTACATCTGCTTCCTTCAGTTACTAGATGAAGGTTCTATGATGAAGGTTCTCCTGTTATGCTTCCATTTATGCCTAATTTTATTAATTTGTGTTTTCTCTATATTTTAGTTAATTTGTCTAAGGATTTGCCAATCTTGTTTACCTCTTCAAAGAACAAATTCCTTGATTCTTGATATTTTATTCCATTTCATTAATTTCTTTTTCCATATATTTTTTTATTTAACTATTTAGGCATGTCACTTTCAGTTCCCTCATCCTCCGCTCCTCCCTCACTCCCTAATCCTCCCAACCCGTCACCCCCATTCCACCCACCTCCACTCCCCAAGTAGAGCAAGGGCTGTTCATACATATATTTTTCTTCCACCATGGCCTGATAAAATAGAGTTAATAATTTCAATTTTCCCATATTTGTAGAAATTTCCTTAATGCCCTATCATATGTTCTATTTTGGAGAAAGTTCCTTGAGCTGTTGACAAGAAGGTATGCTATTTAGTGTTTGTATAGAATGTTCTGAAGGTATTAGTTAGGTCTAAATATTTGGGTATTGTATCATTTAACTCTAATATTTTCTTTTTTGTTTGCTTGATCTGTGCTGTAGGATCATCTTTTATGTACTGATCCCCTTGATTAATAATAAAAGCTGTTTGACCTTTGATAAGACAGGACAAGATTAGTCAGAACAATCAAACTGAGGACTTGGATGAAGAGAGGTAGATTTTGGGGAGATGCCAGCCAATCACCAGAGGAACAAAATGTATCAGAGAACACGTAAAACCACAAGACACATGGCAAAACATAGATTAAAATAAATTGGTTCATTTAAATGTAAGAGTTATTAGTAATAGCCATAACTATAGGCCAAATATTCTGCAGTTAATATTAAACCTCTGAGTGATTATTTGGATGCAGCTATGGGACAGGGTGGGAAAGAGAAACCTCCATTTACAATAGGTACTCCAATATGATACACCTTATATACACATAAAGCCTGAAAAGCCTTTTAAAAAGGATTCTAGATACACAAAAGCAGAGTCAGATAAGGTTTCTTGGTAGCAATTTTCAGACATGCTCTGCTGGTGGTAAGCAGATGTCTGACTCCTTTAAGAGATACATTACTGTATCGGCACTGGCCACAATAGTGATTATTTTGGAAGGTCCTGCTATGGGCCACTTGATTGGGGTTCGTGGGCTATGGGATGATTGCTTCTTGGAAGCAGTATGGATACATTGCTTCCCATAGTAGGGATGGTGAGTATGACTCACTGGTACCTCTGCCATGATACTAGGTGCTCAGAGAACTGAGCAGGTGGAGCCAAACACCATGTACTATTGCCATTCATTAAGTTGAGTAGTACAGGCAGCCTAATAGCAGTTTTAGGACCCATCGCATGTGACCAAAAATACAACACAGACACACAATAAGGACAGACTCAGTCAAAAAGACCTCTGAATGGGTCACAGTGTATTACAAAAAAAATGTGTGTAGGCTTGAAAAAGAGAAAAAAAAAGATAGAGACAGTCATAGGTTAAAAGAGTAATTTAAAAATAATAAAGTGAAGTCCTTAAAAAAGGAATAGAGTAATAAAAATTATAGTAAGCCACATAAAGATGAAAAATACATAGAGTCTGGATTAGCCGGGTGTTGATGGTGCATACCTTTAAACCCAGCACTCAGGAGGCAGAGGCAGGTGGATCTCTGTGAGCTCGAGGCCAACCTGGTCTACAGAGCTAGTTCCAGGACAGTCTCCAAAACAATACAGAGAAACCCTGTCTTGAAAAACCAAAAAAAAAAAAAAAAGAGTCTGGATTATGCATATTACTATCTTTTCTTTGGATTTTTGAGTACTAATGAACTAACTTCTGAGAGACATTTGATTGTGGGGCCTGCTAAGTTAAACATATATTTTAAGGGCATTTTGATTTTGACATTTGGGTCTAAGGATATATTACTTTGGAAAAGAAAATATATTTTTGATTCCACAGAACATGAAATGATGTGGACTCTTTCCAGGATAATATGGTTTGATTGAAGAAGACATCCTAAAAGGCCTCTGATTGGAATGATGGCCCAGGGGATCCAACATTCACAACAGCTTCAAGGCTTCTGGCTGAGATAGACCAGTCTCACAAAAAAACCTAGTAAGGATTTGATCATAATTCCAAATTTCCTCAGGGTCCTCATAAGATTACCAGTGCCCCCAATCATCAGGAAGTAGTCTAAAGAACTATGCCCAAATTCCCAAGATATTGTTTATGAATGTTTGTTTTCATTTAAGACGGAGTGGTTATAAATTTTTTTTTTTTGGTTTTTCGAGACAGGGTTTCTCTGTATTGTTTTGGAGGCTATTGGTCCAGCCCAGCCTTGAACTCACAGAGATCTGCCTGCCTCTGCCTCCCGAGTGCTGGGATTAAAGGCGTGCGCCACCACCGCCCGGCTTGGTTATAAATTTTTATTGGTCATAGTCAGTTTCTTTCTAAAAGAAGAAATGGGGATATAATATAAAAGTAAGATAAATGAAAAGGATAGATTATTGAATCTAGTTTTTTCCAAAAAACAAATGTTAATCTCAAAATATTTTACATTGTTATAGATTTTTAATTTATGGATATAAATATAAGGTTAATTTTGTTATACTTTATGTATATTTCTACTCTTATTTAAGGAATTGTGATTGTACAGTTCAATTGAAAATGTTATGATTAGTTAAGAAAAACAAATTTACAAAACTACAGTTACTCATCTGGAATAGGCAAACTTACAGTCAGGTTGGTTAGGTTTTCTAGATATGCAATGATACATTTCAGATATAGGTATTCATCAAATACCACAAGATTTAGAGAATATGGCATTTAATATATTTTAATAACCTGCATTTTTCATGACAGAGAGACATGTCAGCTCCTGGAAGCACCAATGTACTCCATAGAAAATTATGGGCATCAAAGAAAGTCTATATGTTGTTTATTTCCCTTATGGCAAAAGCTAGGCATGTGGGCAAAGAAACTGCCCTTGCTTCAAGAGCTGATGGTTACTGTCAGTACACAAGAAAGGTGACTGCCAAATTTTCCAAGACAGGGTAGGACAGTCCTTCACATTTTCCTACTCCTAAAAAATGGTCTGTCAGATATTCTAGATTGATAAGCCAAAGTTCCATTCCCCAGTGTTGCAGAGGAAACTTTGGGTGACTGTACAGGCTGACAGTAGTTTCTGTCATTTCTTACATTTTTTTTTTGGAAGTCGCTTGCCTACAATTCCTACTTATTCAGGTAATATTATTCCCTCTCACGTCTCTGATGGAATTGAAAACTAGATAGTTACATTTTTCTTAATTATAATAAAGAATAAATTAGATATAAAACTTTAAACTCACCAAAATAGGATAATTAAATATTTTCTCTAATTATGTCAAATAAAAATAGACAAAATTACTTAACAACTGTTTTGTTATATGTAATTTTACTATGTTAAGTTAAAAACTTATATTTTGATTAGACAGAAAGGGGGAAATGCTGTGGGATGATCTTTCTTCATGCTGTGAATATTTATGGCTTCTATTGGTTAATTTAAAAAGCTGTTTGGCCAAACACATGGCAAAACATACATTAATAAAAATGGGTTCATTTCAATGTAAGAGCTAGTTAGTTATGCTGGAACTATAGGCCAAACATTCTGTAATTAATATTAAGCCTCTGAGTGATTGTTTAGAAGTGACTATGGGATGGTCCATGACAAAGAAATCTCCATTTACTGTTCTGGATGATATATCTATTGGCAAAAGTGAAGTGCTAAAGCTACCTACTATTGCTGATTTGAAATTAATTTATGGATTCCTACTTCCTATTATTTACAAAACTGGGCACATCTACATTCATTTCATATATGTTTATAACTGTAATAGCCTCCTGGTGGATTATTGCCTTAAGTATGAAGTGGTCTTCATTATCTCTTCTGACTAGTTGTAGTTGGACACCCAGTTAGTCTGATATTAGAAAAGCTATGATTGATTATTTCCTTATTGTTTTCTCATGATAGTCATTTCCATCTTGCCCTAATGTGCTGTTTATCTTTGAAGGTGAGGTGTGTATCTTGGAGGCAGCAAAAAACTGATTCTTTTTGTTAATCTAGTCAACTAGTTAATGCCTTTTCACTAGGGAATTGAAAACATCAATATTCGGAACTGTGATTGCAAAAGGTGTATTACTTCTTGGCATTTTGTTAGTTTTATATCTTCTTAGACTTCCTTGATTAATTCTCCTGGTATTTTTTGTCATCTAGATTATATTTATTCTTCTCTTCAGACTCAGTGTGGCTTCTAACATCCTCTGTAGTTTGGGTTTAGTTAAAATAAATTCCTTTAGTATGTTCTATTGTGGAAAGGCTTTATTTCCCCAACTGTAATTGACAGTTTTCCTATATATTATTGTTTAGCTTTGTAGTGTTGATCTTTTGAAACTTCACATGCAACTTTCTAGACATTTCTGGCTTTAAATATTTCTACTAAATATTCATGTGTTGTTATTCTGATTTGCCTGCCTGTATAGATAATATTACAAGTTTCTCTCTCTCCCTCCTCTCTCTCTTCCTCTCTCTGTACTTTTGTCTGTCCTATATATCTCTGTCTCTCTCTGTCTCTGTATCTATACATCTCTGTCTCTATGTATCTATGTCTGTTGCTCTCTGTTTTTAATAACCTTTCTTTTGCCTGTGGCTTGAGTCTTTTAAGTATACTGTGCTGTGGGTAGTTTCTTTCATTATATTGTCTACTTGGTATCCTAAAGGACACTTGGTATTCTGCAGGACTCTTGTAAGAATGAGCATCTCTTTCTCAAATATTTGGTAATATTCTTCTACTATTTATTGAAGATATTTCTGCATCCTTCCCATCATATTCTCTTTCATCTATGTCCATGATTTAATAGATGTAGTCTTTTCATGGTGTTCCAAAAATATGCTGTGTTCCATCTATGCTTTAAAATTTTATCACAGATTTTGTTTGAATGACCCAGTGGTTTCACCTGAGATTCTTTCTCACATTCTCTTGGTGAGGCTTTCACCTGAACCTTTTATTTGACTTATTTAGTTTTTCATTTATAGCAAACTTTCGGTTTGGCTTTTCTTAAGCAATAATCTTTGTTGGATAATCTTTTCAAATCTTGAGTCGACTTACTTAGTTTATTTAGGCTTTGGTTTTATGTTCTCTTAGAGTATACTCATATCTTCCTTGAGTTGTTTGTTCATATATGTAATCATTCTTTTGCCAGAAGTTCTATGTTTTTCCCATTGGGGGCATTAATACAGTTATGGTAATTTTTGGAGAAGACATGTCACCTTTGTTTGTATGTTACTTTATTAATGTACTTCAGCCTGTGTTTAGTAGTTTATTGGTTAGTTCTTTCTTTCCTTTTCTTTATTCAAGCCATCTTTGCTCTTTCAGTGAAGGCATCTGCAGAATCCAGGAGATTATTAAGTCATAGTAGGGTTGAAGTCTTGTTTTATCCTGCAGTGTTGTATTAGGGCCACAAGTTCCTTTCTTAGTCTTTTTAATTACTTACTTAGTCTTTTTAATAACAGTCACTATCCAGGAGTCAACACAGTTCTGCTTGTTTTATGCCTGTGCTGTCATCTAGTGTTCATCTCTTAGTCTGTGCACACTCAATTCGAATGCCTTTCCCACTTCTGCAGCCCCTACTAGGTACTGTAGGACCCCATGGACCTGAAAACAAAACCTTGAGTTAGCACCAGGACCCTCCCATCTTTTGCAAAATCCATTGCATGTTGTGAGAATCTACACATCTTAATTCCAGTCCTCTGTCAGCACTGTCCCATCTCCTTCTTCTATAGGCTTTCTTGCATGTGTTGTGGGATTTCTCCCCTTTTATCTTCTATTTATAAAAAGATGGTCAGTATATAAACAGACTGAATAGGTTGCATTTATATATTTAGGCATGTGTATATGCACACAAACATAGCATACATGTTCTTTATTGAATTCTTTTTTAAGTCTTAAATTGTCTTCCTTATTTCATTCAGACTTTTGTTTTATGTACACACACACACACACACACACACACATATAATTCAAGAGGGAGGAATGAGTTGGTGGGTAAATGAGAAGGGTTAGAAGGAGAAATTTCATATTTTAATTTACACTTAAAAGGAGAAGACTATATTATTAGTATGGAGCTCTGTTATACATGGGCAAGCCATCATCTTAGAGCCATATTCTAATCTATGAGCTGACCCTTTTCATTGCACTCATAGCCCTACTAACTGAATAATGAAGTGGTTCCAAATCATGTGATACACTGACCACTCCTGGGTAACAGTGCTAGTAATAGAATTTGGAAATATATCTGAGAGCCTTTGAAGTATCATTTCCACATGTGTTCAAGAGATGCTACGACATTTAGTGAAAGGAACCAGGAACCTAAAGTAGATGCATGAACCTATACTACAACATATTAAGAAACTCATTCCTCAGTTGAAAATCCAGGCCATGAGTCATGCATTTGTCTAGAAAGTATGCCAAATTTCCAAAGTTCTTCCATCAAGCATGTTACCATATGCTACCAACTCAGCATTTCCCCAGATATTAAAATTAAGCCTACTTTGATAGTCTCTAGAAATTTACTAAATACAATAAATATGGGGGAAGGCAGGATTGAATGGGGAGGGGGATAACAACAAGAATCCTTAAAATCAAAGTTACAAATATGTGTCAACCTTTACTTGATTATCATATACTGTTCTCTCTCCTGCATACTAAAATAATTTTACATTTTAATTCAATGCCAAATTTAATCCTTAATAGTTTAAGTTGTTAAACAGCTTCTGCTTATTTATTTTGTCCTGCACCAACTAGAGATTTTAGGGATGAGTGTATTAGTATATAAAACAGTGTAAATTGAATACAGTATAGTCAGCCACCCAAATGCAATCAAGGCCTGATTTTATATAATCCAGTAGCTAAAAGTATAATTTAGATTTTGAGAGGATTTTATAGTTTTATAAAGCAATAAAAGAAAGGGGATGAGGACAAAGAGATAGAAAAAAAGGAGGAGATAGAAAATGAAAGGAAGTAAGAAAAGATTTGACAGTGGTTATTTGTGGCCTCACAGAGCCAACATTCTTACTATCCGGTTGTTTACAGAAAAAAAATCTGGTTTTCTGTAAACAATTTATATTTCAAAAGCTTTGAAACCAGATGTAGAAGTCAGAACTCTCCTTCAGTAACAATAAATACTTGCAAAATTATGCAATGCTATCTCCAACTCAGGGTATATGTTTTAATGATGCAGACTTAGAAAAGACATCTCCTAACCCGCCACTTTTGTGCGGTCTGGGCTCAGTCAGCTCTTAAAAGTCAATCCCCATGCACATTGGCAAAGGTCTGTATCTTGCTGCATAGTCAAAGAAAGGCTTCCATTTTTGACAGAAGGTTAGTAGAAGTGCTAGCATCTTTCTCTTCTGGGTTCTTATCTTCATGTTAGAGACCCAGGGGCTCACACAATTGCTCTTGGTTCTCTATTATTCCTGCCTCACTTTCTATTAATACTGCATTATAGAGTGGCAATAAATTAGGCAAATATTGCCAGAGAGAGGATTATGAATATCATAATTAACAAAGGAGACAGTTGGAGGATTCATAATGAAGGCTGATCCCAGTCTAGTTTCACTGGGAAAGAGTATTGTTTCACTGTCGTTTGTCAGTAATTAGCTCTGCCTTTATTGCATTGTAAATACTGCTTTAATTACCGCACTCTTTAGTTCACAAGACAAAACTCTGTGTCCTTATTGGATTTCATGTGCTGGCAATCCTTTCTTGTCACTCTTAAAGCCTTTGCGGTTCACAATACATATATGCAAATGCAACTTGCAGTGGGAAAGAACTGAAAAGAATAGAGATAAACAATGTGAGAGCAACTGGAGAAGGCACCACCTTGTTCCTTCTGATTTTCTTACTCTGGACTCTCAAAAGCAAGCCATTCACAGGGATAAGACAACCTTGTAGGGATAGTTTTTCAAAGGCTCAGCTAAGCTACTGCAGATAACATCTTCAGGACTTCCATTCCATGAGAAGGATATTGATTATGCATGCTATAAATAAAGTGGACTCTGATGGATAAAGACACCTGGCATCATTTTCTAGCCTCCACACACTTTTAAACACAAACAACCTACACACACACACACACCCATCACACACAAATGTCATTGCAAAAAGAAAGCAGCATATGTTATGATTCTGTGGGGCCAGTCTGGCTAGTTCTGCATCATATTCTGTAAAGCCACCTCTGCTTTTAGCTGATGGTATCACAGGCAGCTTTGTGGCAGCATAAGCTTCTATCAACTCTCATGGGTTTTGTTTTCCACATTTGGCTCTAGGGTCAGCTCCTTTAAAATGATGCAAATGGAGTTCCCAGGTAAACCCCCAACAGAAAGATGGGCAAATGAGCTGGTCTCCCATATTTCATGTTAATAAGTATGCGGTATGCTAATCATGGTGCTAAGAACTGAATCTTACTACCTAGAGAAATACCCTCCACAGTCCACCCTGATACTAGCCTACTTTTCCCTTTTATTTACTTCATTTAAAACTTTCTTTCTGAGCTGAGTGGAGGTAGGGCTTGCCTTTAATCCCAGCACTGGGGAGGCAGAGGCAGGCAGATCTCTGTGAGTTAGAGACCAGCCTGGTCTAAAGAACTTGTTCCAGGACAGCTTCCAAAGCAACAGAAAAACCCTGTCTCCAACCACCACCCCCAAAAGTTCTTCCTGCAGGTGAAATGGCAAACCTAAATTTCCAGCACTTGGTAGTTAGGCTGCATACAAGTTCAGTCTGTGATACACAACACAGCAAGACTACATGCAGAAAAAGGACTTTCCTATGCAAGTAATTGCTGTCAGGAAACACACATTAATACAAAAGAAAGAGTGTGACGGGAACAAGGTCAATGCTGAATACAGTGTTGTTTCTACTCTATTGATGGACAGTTTATATATTTGTAAATAAGCCTAGAAAGGCCTCCACTTTCTTCCTTTTCATCATATCATAAAGAAACATTCAACAATGGAGACACTGCTAAAATATTTATAATATAAACAATACCATCAATTTGGAAATATCAGCAATAGTATAAAATAAATAAAATTAAAAAATGTGTTCTCTCTGACACCAAATAGGCTGTATTTGAACAGTAACTATGCTTCTTGGGAGATGTGTGGCCCTGCTACAGACACTTTCTGCATCTCACTCTGCTCAATGACAAGAGGTCAAAGATAATAACACCTAAAATACAGCAATCTTCTGACAATTGTCATAATTTTTTATCACTATCATTACTATGGCCACTCAAAACAGGATACCAAGGAATTTGCTGGTCTTATGAGACAGTATCAAGTGTTTCTTCATTTTTATTATTGTGACACTGATACAAGAAAACATGTGTGAAAATAGCACCACACACCATGTATTCCTTTGTGCCATCCCAGCGATGGCATTTGTAAGTAATGGTCTTGTATCTCTTGTGGTAGAGACTGACACTCCCAGAGTTGATGAAGACTGAAGCAGAAACCCACTCTTGCTGGATGGCTGCACTTTTCTAAGCTACCTGTGCCAACTGCTAGGGAACACAGCCCGGATATGAAGAATGAGCAGGCATTCATCCAGGATGGATACACAGCAATGCCAGGCCCTGTCAGAAAATCGAGATTCAAAGACCTTAAATGTCATCAAATCTTGGCAATCATGACCCTGCCAAGTGGTCTCCAGGCTTCTTTTGAGCATTCTCACATTCTAAGATGACCTAGATTTAGACAGATGGAACTTTTAGAAAAGTTCCCTATGTACTCTTCCAAAATATTTTCCTGTGGCTTACATTCATCATGTGTCATAATTCTAATTTAACAAGTCATTTTGAACAAAAGTTAATTCCATCTCCATATGGAAACCCTTGAAACAAAATTGGAACTTAAGGCACATCTTCTGTTGGGCACCATTCCCTCTGCTTAGGCAGCCCTATACTCTTCTTTAGTTCTCACTAATACTCTACTACTCAAGGAGAACAGATTTTCACAGAAGATGAGGAGCAAATCTGACCCTTTGGGATCAAACAGCATTGCAAAAGCAGCATGGCATGTACTCTGCCTTCTTTACTTACCAGTAGTTTTGTAAAAAGAAAAGATATAAGAGTATATCATATGGGTAGTTCTGGGATCTGGGGCTTAAAATACTAGTGAAGGATTCACCAGGGTGAAAAGAGATAACAAGTGCTTGGACTACAGGGTGAAGTCAGTTGCTCTAGATATTGTAAAAGAAATACAGAATGAGTATCTGAAGGCATTTGCAAATAGTGAGGATCTGCTCAGCAGAGGTAACTGTGAGAGACCTACAGTAGACTCACTCACTGCCAGTCTTTCTCTTCCAGTGAAAACATACTCCCCAAAGATAAAATACACATCATCCCAAGAAGTACTTTCTGGGCCTAGGAATATGGGTTAGGAGTTAAAATGCTCTCCTTGTAAACACAGGGACCTGAATATGATCCAGAGAATCCAAGTGAAATAAGCTGGGCATAAGCAAGTCTCAGGCCAATAAAAGATCTGGTATCAAAAATCAAGATAGATGGCATTTGGGGAATGACAGTAGAAGCTGTCTTCTTGCCAGTACAAACACATACACACACACACACACACACACACACACACACACACACACACACACACACACACACAGTCACAAACACACATTTACGCATAGACTATCAGAAAACGTTAAGGGCCATGCAAAGCAGTGCTAGACTATAGGCTGTTTGCATTAAAACTTCTAAGCATAAAGCCAAGAGCGACTTTGTGACTATATCTTGAAAAATGAATCTGAAGTCTTTACCCCTGGTCTGTTCTCCACTCTGTGTTATAATGTGGAAAGATTACTTCACTTTGTCTCAACATCTCAACTTTACCTCATGGAGAAAAGGGGTGTATTGGGTAGTTTCTGAGACCTGTTTCAGCATCAAAAACATGTCAAAAAATACAAGATTGTTTTGTTCTAATAAGTCAGAAAGCTACTGGACAGTGCCTTGGCACAGACTCTGGACCAATAGAAGAAGATCAGAAACTATGCCAGAAAAATACATCTTCAAGTCTTTAAGGAAGGTAAATTCCTAGTTGATGCTCAAATTGATGGTTTTCTCTTTATTAAAACATACAATCACTTTGGATTTTACTACAATGTCGAAAGCACAGACAGAAATCCAGCTATACACACTATTGCATTAAGGTATAACTTTTTCAAGAACAAAAGTGGAGTTTTCTGCTGCCTTCTTCAAAGGCTTGAAGTGGTGATGTAAATTTCTCTTTGTGTCGAATTGAATGAAAATGGCTCAAAGGAGTGGCACTATTTGAAAGAATTATGACATGTGGCCTTGTTGGAAGAGTTGTGGCCTTATTGGAGGAAATATGTCGTTGGGGGTTGGATTTAAAGTTTTAGAAGGCCAAGGCAGACTGAGCGGTCCTCCGTTGTGGCTATTTACTTTTCCAGATGAAGAACTCCCGGGTCCTGTTCTAGCACCCTGTCTTCCTGCATGCCATCATGTTTCCTACCTTGATGATAATGACCTAAACATCTGAACCGCTAAGCCAGCCACAGTTAAATGTTTTCCTTTGTAAGAGTTGCTGTGTTAATGATGTCTCTTCACAGCAATAGAGACCCTAACTAAGGTAATCTTTAGTACTGTGAAGAAAATATCAGATCCCCTCTCTGGTGTTTGTATCAAATCATCTTCCCCCACAGCCCAGTCTAGCACCTCTCTCTCATATGATGAGGATAAATACGTTGAAGTAGATGTCTTTTAGCAAAAACAAATCTTAAGGGAGGCAGGTTATATGTGAGCATGTCTGGACTTGAACATAAAGTTATTCCATTACCTACCTATAGTTAAGAAACAAAGAGATGAATATAGCAAGAAAAATAAAATGAGGAGAAAGGGAAGGAACAGGGGAGGAAGGGGCAACAGAAACATGAGTACCTAAATGCAATTCTCTTTAAAGTACTCCCCTCCAGTACATGCAGTCTCAATGTTTGATATTAATTATAATTCCATGATAGTATTATAATCAGAGGTAGTAATATGATCATTGAGGGTACTTATTTGAAATATATGCACTCTATCACACTGTTATCATGAAGCTTGTAAGCTGGCTCTTCATGGGTATATTCTCACAGAAACAAGGACACTGTGACACTTTGACATCCCAGCCATCTTGAAGGAACATGGATTTCCCAATGAGCTTCACGACCCTCTAGCATGGAGGAAAGATAGTATCCATTCTGGGCGGCCCACTCTCTGCCTTATTTGTTATCGTCTTCATTAAGTGTCTTTGCCATTCTATCCCCACAACAGAAGGCTGGGGAGGGCCAGCCGGATGGCATGATGCTGAAATCATTCCCCATAAAAACGTGCCTGCAATGTTACAGCAGCTTTGATGTCGTTGTAATGCACCTATAAAATCAAGGAACATATGTAGACGCATCTGCTGGTGGCAGCAAAGGAATGTAAAAAATATGGGGCTGTTGAAAAACTTTGATAGATTTTACTGCTAGCCAAGTATATGTTTTTTTATGGTCTGCTATATGGGCCTACAAAAAACAACCACACTTTTCTTTAGTGTGCTTATTCATTGCATCTTTTATAGCAAATTGCAAAGAAAAGGTAGGAGAGCAGGTGATTAGTCTTCAAGAAGTAGTCTCTGCTTAGTCTTTTAAAAGCACAAGAGACAAAAACAGTCTTTTAATAACTGACCCTATGAAGGCTAGGTATGATTAACAGGTTAATCCACAAACTATTTCCCTGAATCACCCGCTGAAGTGCATCTACATTCTCAATGGATGGCTATCCAACTACATTGGGGAAACATGGGCTTCTCTGTCACAGAGGGATTCAAGCCTATGATTGTTATGATAATCTTTCCAGGGAAAAATACAACAAAGCCTAGGTAGAAGATTATTGTACAAACACAGTAAGGGTACAGGAGATAGATCAAGATGATGTGGGAGAAAACATTAGACTTTCCACTATATTTATTTGTAGGTACTTTTAATTAAAGAAAATGAAATTTATGAATATTGAGAATATGTTTAATGAGCATGCCCCTATCCCAGGTAGAGCAGTACAGACTCAATCAAGATGTGTATTAAGTGACTAATAGTGGAATGATGAATTGCTGTAATTATCTATTATATTGAACATTCACATTTTAGGATAAATATTCCCAAATTCTCTGTTGCTGCTATTTTGGAAATTTCTCACACAAGAGAACAAAACATTTTTACCAAGCTCTACAAGAAAAGTTTAATTATTCAAGTAAAAGGTTATTATATAATGTAGTGAATTTATATCATAGAAAATACAGTATACTTCTACACCATTTTATTTGACTGGTACATGTGATCTGTATTAAATCAGTTGGCCTGGGTTTCCCTTTAAGCACTGTGCTTTGGTGGTTCCTTGTTTTCATTACATTTTCAGTCCATTGGCATATCATTCTGTCCTGATCTTTTTTTTTTTGTTGTAAAACACACGGGTTAAAAAAACTAATAAAATATCAATTCTTATATGCATGGTTCGAGCAACTTTGAGTTTTGGCAACAGAACTTGTCTTAGTTTTTAAAATCATAAGCTTGATAATGGAAAAAAGATCATACTCTATGTCTCCAGATAGTCTGGGAGGGGCATAGGATGTGTGTTACTACACAGTTTTGTTATTGCATGAGCATCATCAAGTATAATTACATAAATTGGGATGTAACAGCTCACCATGAACAGGAGATACATTTTACAATAGGTATATATATATATATACATATATATATGTATATATATATAAGTAAAATAGTATATTTATCGAAGCAGTACCAAAGATAAAACTGAGTTGGCTCAATTGGCATAGTAACTGATAGCCAGATATTGGGATCTGAGTTTGGATTGCTGGCATCCCATGGAAGTGCTCTGAGAGGTAGCGCAGAGACAAGTGAATACTTGGGGCTCACTGACCCATCAGTCTAGCCAATTCAATGAGCTCTATCTAATTTGATTATTGTCCCTGTCTCAAAAAATAATATGAAGAATGATCAAGAAAGGCATCTGACATCAACCTCTGGTTTCTAAATTCCTGCATATATGTGCAAACACATCCATATGTACATATGGATGCACACACAAAGACACACACACACACACACACACACACTCAAGTACAAAAGCAAATGCTGCAATCAAAAGATTGTAGCAGGAGACATATAATTCCGCTGCCAAAATGTGACATACTGCTACATAGTAAAAATTTTATAAGTAGAAGTTTTCTCTTAAGTAACTATAAAAATATAGTGAAGTAAATACATAAACCAATAAGTTACTGTTATCATCATCAGGTGCAGTGCACTATACACTGTTACAAACTATAGTTTTTATGTCTGGCATCACATTACCTTTGGCTCCATCAGCAGCAACACAATCATATGAGTAATGCTGGCACTTCAGTGATACAGCAGCCACTATATCCCTGGCAGGAATGTTCTGGCTTCATTGTCATCTTATGAAATTGATGTTATAGATGTGGCCTGTTGGAGAAAATGCTATGTAAGACATGGCTGTGCATACACATGTTCCTCATTCAGTGGGCAAGTCATTTTCTCTCCCTTAATTAACTGTAAACTGGAGAAACTCTAATGTTGTTTATTTTAACATCTGTCCACTCAAAAGGAAATACAGACTCTTCTCAACTCTTGAAGGGGTTGCATTCTGATAGGCTCATTGTAAACTGAGCAGGTCATATACAGAAATTCATCCAAAACACCTAACATCCAGGGCTCCAGTGTTAGTGACCACCATGAGTGCCCTGTGTCAAAACTGATTTGAACATATTGATATCTTTCCACATTATCAGGATGTATTGAAAATCAGTAAAGTCACAAGTTTCGGTGGTGTTTTTGGCAGAACTTTGCCAAGTAATTCCACTTTCCTTGATAGTCTAATAAAATCAAATACAGGTTCATTTAGTCACATCACAGTATTAACTCTGAGATTGCACAAAAATAAAGGCTAGGGCCTGTGAAACAGGATAACTGATAATCATGCAAATAGAGTCACTGCGGGGTTAAGATGAAGAAGCCATTTGGAGGGGAGCTTTCTGGAGGTGGACTCCTGCTACTATTGTAGTGTTAGGAGGTAGGGTCACAGTTAAGCTACATAAGCAAGGAAAGAGTAAGGAAAGGATTGGGGCAGAGGTAGACCTAACAAGAGATGGAAGGTCCAGACGAACAGGAGGACTGGAAAGACAGGTAGATGGCAATTCCAGTGGGTCACCAAGTGGGGCTGAAACCTTAAGGACACTCTTCCTGTCGGTGACTCACATAGGGGTTGGATGACAGATTGGACACTAGGTGTTCATGTGTTGTACATATACATATGTAGGCAAACCTCTCATAGATATAAAATAAAAGTGAAAAATATAAATATTAAATAATAACCACATAGCATTATATGTGACACAAAAAGTATCTCATTGTTATAGTACTGAGGGGGTCTTGCTTTTTCTATGCCAAAAGCTCATAGGGAAAGTGCGTCATATCTATCAAAAACAAATTATGAGGACACTCTCTTAGAAAACCTTCTGAACCAAGCCTTCTGTTGCTCAGCATGGAAACAGGGTCTTAGATAGTGAGGCTGGTGTGGTGGCTGTAATCCTAGCATTCATGAGGCTGAGACAGAAGGACTGCCGAGACTTTGAGGCCAGCCTGAGATGCAGAGTAAAACTTGCAACCAAAACCAAAAGAACATCCCTGTAGATTGTTCAAAAAATTGTATTGGGGAAATTAGAAATGTGTACCAGGATATATCCTAAATTTTCTAACTATGTTCTTAATTATTCAGATGTATCTAATTGGCTTTTGAAATTTTTTTTAAAAAGGAACAAAAGAAATAGCCAGTAACTTTTCTCCTTCTCCAAACCATCATTGTTCTTGAGCAATAGTCTGGCAGAGTCAGCAAGCCCCCAGCAACACTCTAATTGGTTGTTTTGTTTTCTGAGCTCTCATTGGCTCTTTTCACTATGGCATAAGAACAAGTTCCAGATGGTTCCTCTAAAAGTAACCGATGTGCTCCAGGCATTGGCCAGTCCATCTGGCCTTCTATGAATATTAATGGATATTTCACCTGAGCCCTTGAAGTCAACAATGGCAATGTACTTGGTTCTCCGATTCCTGGAGTTGCCAAGAAATAAATCAGAGAAGATGAAGCAGTGTGTTTCCCCAGATAATATCCCTCTCTCCTTAAAATTGTGCTACCCTCTTGTCTTTCAATGCTTATCAGGCATCTGAGAGATTTAAGACATGGATTTATAACCCACTCAGTTTCCATCTTTACTTTTCTTAGCCTTTTTTTAAAAATCATGTGGCAATTTTCTCCTGGATTATAGACTGTCATTGTTTTAGTATGGATTGACTTAAGATTTTTCTTCTAACTTTATTATGGTGCATATTATGTATTTAGTAGAAACCATGTTTTGAATTTTGATCTGACTCTGTGCTAGAAGTATGAGCCAATACTCGCCCTTAATGCTGAGCAGAGTAAGACAGCTGTAGTCCTATATGATCTGATCAAGAGGATGAACAACTGATGCTGCAGAGTAGACAAAGCCATTGTGAAAATGAGGCTGTACCTTGTACTGAGTTACTCCACCTTATGTAAAACGGTGTGTTTTCAGGCTGCTCCTTTCTCTAAGAGACTCCACATTACAATGAGCTTTTGCTTCTATTAGTAGAAACATCTGCCTTGTACCAAGTGTACAGCACTGACTCATCTATGGCATAGTCCTGGAAGTAAAAAGGAGCTACTTCATAAATTGGTGGGACTGAAATGGACATATTAATATCCTTTCTAGGAAATTGAGCCCAAAAACTAATTGAATATAAATTAATGAGGACCTCAGAAGAAGGGCTTAGAGATGAAAAGTATAAAGAAGTGAAAAAGCAAAGGAGAGAGAAACAAAGAGAAGGTCAGAGAGCAAAAGGGTGAGATAATGAGAGGACCAGAGTGAGACCCAGAGTGAGAGAGAACAAAAGGATGTGAGAGAGAGCTACTAAGTGAGAGACAGAGAGAGAGAGAGAGAGAGAGAGAGAGAGAGAGAGAGAGAGAGAGAGAGAGAGAGAGAGAGAGAGAGGGAAATAAAGAGAGACAGAAAGGGGGACCTATGTTCAGAGAATATACTTTCCCAAGGGTCTCTTGGTATATCATGACCTTGGATAAGATCTCATTCACATACCCTCACATTCCTAATAGGAAAAATAATAATTAAAACATACTTCCACATGTTCTGCTAAAAATCATTATGTTACTAAAGTGTAAAACTCAATGATTGGGTTTCCATTCATTATTGTTTATTATTAACAGCATTAACCTGTACCTATACAGGAAGAATAGCTGGAAAGCTGAGATGGCTCAACAGTAAAGACAGTAATTATTCTGCCCAAGCCTGACAATGTGAGTTTAATCCATCAGTCCCACAGTGCAAAGAGAGGATTGATCACACAAAGTCGTCCTGTAGTTTTCATGAACATGCCCTGGCACACACATGCCTGCAACCCCAAAACATGCACATATAACCATGATAGTAATAAAATAAAAATAAAAAATAACAGTAACTGACTAATCAGTGCTGGATGAATTTATCTCTGAGATAGTGCTGTGACTTTAAAATTCAGGTAATAAATCTATGTGAGTTCCCAGTTTTCTGTACGGACTAATAGTTAATGACAAATTTTCATAACACTAATCATTACTTAACAGTTAAAATTGCATTAACAATTACATACTCAATATATTTAGTCAAAATTCACCAAATACCTTAAGTTCATGGAGTCTACCACTTCCCAGGCACTGACTCCTGGGGCTATTATTAGAACAACAACAATCTTCCAAGGTATTTATTTCTAGATTACAGATAAGGAATGAGATTTTGTTTTAGATTCAAAGGGAGTTAGCGTCCACCTAAAGGTAATTTTACCAAAAGGTACATGGGGGCCCTGAGCTGTGGATCAGTGTCTATCCCTGGAATACAAACACTCATCATGTGACCATAGCACAAAGGGGAATGCTCTCTCAGCCTGGACTCTTAGGGGAGTGCCTGGACCCTACCCAGAGTGAAATGACAGACTCTAGATATCCCCTATGTGGAAGGATTTGGCAATAGGGTGGGAGGCTGGGGGTAAGGGGAGTGCGGGAGGAGGGGAGGGAGAGGGAACTGGGATTGACATATAAAACAAGCTATTTAAAATTAAAATAAAAAATGATAAAAAAAAAAAAGAAAGATTTCAGATCCAGGTCTTCCAGACCCCCAGGGGATTAGTATCATTCCCTACATCACTATTTCCCAGACTCACCTGACTACCAGGATACCTGTACCTCCTTCTTCATTCTAACTTAACTCATCTACATACTCTGAATGCACTGCACCTCCAAGTCATATTTACAAAGAAGAAGAACAAGGATGGAGTGACTCGTGGCAAAAAAAATGTGCTAGGAGGCCAGGCGTTGGTGGTGCACTCCTTTAATCCCAGCACTCGGGAGGCAGAGGCAGGCGGATCTCTGTGAGTTCGAGATCAGCCTGGACTACCAGGTGAGTTCCAGGACATCCTCCAAAGCCACAGAGAAACCCTGTCTCAAAAAACCAAAAAAAAAAAAAAAGTGCTAGGAAACAGTTAACTTCAAATTTCTTCCAAAGAACCATTAACAAATCATTAGATTTTTTTCCTATAAGCTCAATTAGCATGCAATTTCAGAGGGACCACCTGTTGTACAAAGAGAGGCCACCTGTGCCAATCAAGGAGCTGTTGTTATTTCGCCAGCACCTCCTGGGGGCTTGTTTTCGATTAGTTTAATTCCTAATATGGTTTGATTTCCTGGGTATGATCCCAGTGCTCAGAGTGCTAACCACTTTTCTGAAAAAGATTCTACCAATTTCTGCTTCCAATAGAGAGGCAAGAGTAGGAGATGGAAAAATTGAGAGTAAAGATATTAAATGCCTGAGTTCTTAGACCCACAACAGACAAGTCGCTGTCAGTAATAGCAACAGGTTTGGGGACCCTACCTGTCTTTGTCTAGGATACCATGTTGTCTGTGAGGACATATTTTATACCAGAGTTAATATCCTTTCAATAGATATGTACAGTCAGTTCATTTTGTGTTCTGAGATACAAAGAGCTAATCTTCAAATCCAGCTGAGGTGAAAATATTTGCTGCAATGCGACACCAACAATAATACAACAATTTTCTGGTAAATGGAACAGACACCAAAGACAGAACGGAGATCAGAAAAATTTAATGTATTGATGGGACCAGAGGAATTATCCCATAACTCTTCACCCTGGCTTAAACGTTTTTATTGTGTTTGTAGGCTTTTTGGCACTATTTTTAATTATTACACCATTGATCAGTTTAAGTTTCTATCAGCACTAGAATGTCTATGAGACTAAGATCAAAATGAGAAATTACTTTCTTAGGGTCCGACATTGTATTAGTTAATTTTCAATTGCTATAAAAAAACACAACTAAGGCAACTTATAGAAAGAAGAGTTTGTTGGAGGATTACAGAGTCAGAGAGTGAGTCCATGAACATCATAGCTAGAAGCATGATATCAGGCAGACGGGCATGAGTCTGGAATAGTCTGAGAGCTTATATCTTGACCCACAAGCACAAGGCAGAAACAGCTAACTGAGACTGGCAAGGGCTTTTAAAACTTCAAACCCTATCCCCAGTGTCACACCTCCTGCAAAATGACCATACCCCCTAATCCTTCCCAAACAGTTCCACCAGCTAGGGACCAAACGTTTACACATATGAGTCTATGGAGGCCAGTCCCACTTAAACCACCACAGGCACGCTTGCAGAAGCACATTAGGAACACAAAGGTTAGGACTCGTTTCTTTTTGTAGAACAAGATAATTGGAGGTTGTTTTATTAGGTAATTATAAGTAACTATTTCCTCCAGGTGGTTTCTGCAGTTCTGTTTCCTTTTTGTTTTTGTTCTGAATTTATTTCCCCCTTCAAAAGTATCTCTGTCTTTTAATGGGTTTAGATTCTGAGACTCAATTCCGGGGTTCACTTCCCTATCTCCCCAGTGTAACCTGACTAATCAATCCATATATATATATATATATATATATATATATATATATATATATATATGCTTTAGGAACAGAGTCAAGAGGGGATCCAAGACAGGAAAGGAGGTGCTAAGTTAAATGTCCCTTAAGCAATGTATTATCAGAACAGCAGGCAGCACAGTAGACCCTGATGGAATTTCTGTCTTACAAACTAAGCAAAGTATCTACTTTTAAAGGTTTGTGGAGGGAAGGTTTACCTTGTCAGAAAACATTCTTAGCTGAAATATGTGACATGTGACGGGGTAGAGGAGTGGGGCTCACTTAACAGGTGGCCTATGCAATGTGAAAGTAGTCAGACTGCTTTTGACCCCTACTGGGGGAAGGGAGTGTTCCCATTTGAATAATAACACACCCTGTGTAGACTCATGCTCAATAATCAGTTGTTCAAATCAGGGTCCACATGTTTGAAGGGCTAATAAGTTCCTTAAAGCACTTGAAACCTGAAGTTTCCTTACTTCTTACCTTTTGATTTTTCACCAATGAAACTTTTAATCTAAAAATTTATATCATAACAAGTGAGAAAAGATTAATAAAATTGATTTATCTTGATACATTAAACCTTTGAATTTTTTTTCAATTCTAGCTTAACTTACCTTCCACTGCCATGGTTTCTAGTACTTAACCTGTACACATGGCATTGATAAAATCCTTCCTTGCTCCTCAGTAGTAGAGAAAGTTACTCCTGTGCAGTCTGAATGATTATTTTAAAACTTTACATTTACCCTTCAGTGGACAAAATGCAGGTAACATTTCCATCTTCCCATCCCCAAATAAGGATTACCTATCTACCCTTTGGGATAGAGACATAATGACTCATTTTTCCCCATTTTACTTTTTGATTTTTTAGATGTGTGTTGGTATACTAGACATTCTGTCAAAATATTTCATACATCATAGGAATAAATTATCTTCCAAAGATATTTAAATTGTCCTCCCTTATCAATAAAAATCAATAAAAATCTATGATCTTTGCCTATATTCACTATTTTATCCAGGATTGTAAAATGACCCTATTCTACTCCTGTAATCTCTTCATTTACTAACTAATGATCTGTAAGTAGTATATGGTTAGTTTCCTGAAAAGATTATCACTTCTTTAATGTTTGTCTAAGAGCTTATGGATAGATGCCTTGGTTCATTTGACCCAACCTTTTAGATTGCCAAATAGTTACTTTACTTCTAGATTCTTTCAAAATTTATCAGTAATATTTCACTTGTAGTATTATAAAATCTTGTATTTGCATTTGGGGGGAAATGTGAGTGTCAGTGAGAAGGCCTGGGCAACCTATGGGGCCCTGAGCTGTGGATCAGTGTCTATCCCTGGTATACAAACTGTCTTGGTGTGCCTATAGCACAAAGAGAGATGCTCTCTCAGCCTGGACTCTTAGGGGAGTGCCTGGACCCTAACAACAGTAAAATGACAGACTCTAGATATCCCCTATGGGGAAGGATTTGGCAATAGGGTGGGAGGGAGGGGGGAAGGGGAGTGCGGGAGGAGGGGAGGGAGAGGGAACTGGGATTGACATGTAAAACAAGCTATTTAAAATCAAAATAAAAAATTTAAATATGAAAAAAGAAAAAAAAAGATGTCATATAGTTAGTTGACAAATGGCTCTCAATTCTGTTTAAGACCTGGAACAGTTGTCTCAAGAGGGCCACATTTGGTGTTGGCAGTTGCTCTAAAAGACTGAACAGAAACAAATTCTTTTGAAATGGGGAATTTTGCTAATGAAGTTCTAAATATGGAGAAGAGGCACAGAAAAAATTTTGTATGTCATATATAGTTAATTGAGGTTAAAAGGAAACAGTAACATGTCCTAAATTATTGCTTTATTTTACCAAGAGTTCTATATTTTCATTTGAATAAAATTTATCCAAATATAAAATAATAAAATAAAATAAAATAAAATCTTGTATTTAGTTTACCTTTACCCACTTTGATTATTTAGTTGGTTGGCTGCTCTATTGTTGTTGTTGTTGTTTCGTTGTTTTTGTTTTTCTTTCTCTCTATCCTAGACCTGGTCTATCCAGGCAGTATTAGGCAAGGACTCCCTTTGTGGTGTGGCCTCCAATTAGACCAGTCATTGGTTGGCTACCCCCACAATTCTGTGCCTCTATTTTCCAGCACATCTTGAAGGCAGTATAGATTGTAGGTCTTTGTGGCTGGGTTTTGTGGCTGGGTTAGTGTCCTATTTCCTCCACTGATAGCCTTTCTAGTTACAAAAGATGGCCAGATCAGACTTTGTATCCTCCATTACTAACAGCTCTAGCTAGGTTCACTTTTGTAGAATCCTTTGAGTAGACACTGCACAAAGTTTCCTCATGATTACCCAAATGCCCTCCAGTTTCAGCTTCTCTCTCCTTCCATCCCTCCCCTCCACTTGAACCCTCCTGTTCCTATACCGACCCACCCCCAAGACTGCTTGCAAAATCTAGTGTATTTCCCCTTCCCAGGGAGATCCATGCACCCCCCCTTTAAACTGTCGCTAATTACTTAGCCTTTCTGGATCTGTGGATTGTACCATGATTATCATTTATTTACTAGGTAATATTCATTTATAAATGAGTATATTCCATGTTTAGCCTTCTAGGTCTGGGCTACTTTTCTCAGGACTATTTTTTTCTAGTTCCATATATAGTTTGTGAAATATATTTCTGTGGCTCTTACTAATGTAAAATTATCCTAAACTAAGCCAATGGGATATTTGTAAGACCAATTACTGAGTTCTTTGGAATACAAAGAATGAAGGAATTGTTGTCAGTAACCTGACTCTGCTAGCAGATCTGTTACATAAACTAGTGAGTGCTCCAAGATCAAGTAATACTGTCTTAATGTATCACTTGCAATGCAAGTCTAACTTTAAGATAAGATTTTATTTTGTGGGAAATATAGATTATATGAGTCTACTACTTACAATAGGATTGAGAGTAAATAAAATATTTTATGGGCAAGCCATGCCATTTATTAAAACTCTTACTGAGTACAAGGCATTAAAAATTCACCATACTGGAGCTGTCAATTGTGTTTTAAAATTATGTAAGCTGAGTCTCTGAGTGGGCAAACAACTGGCATAGAGTCATGGGGTTCGAAACAATAAAAAAACTCACAAAACACATCATGAGGTTACTCTTCCTTAGTCATGTAATTGCTTCTGAAAGGTGAAGCAGGAAAGGCGTGAATAAGGAAAGCACATGGCAATGTCATTATAGATAACAAGGTAGCAGCCTACATAGAAGTGCAAAGAGTGTTGACTGAAGGCAGAGAAAGTGACATAACTGTTTACCAAACTTCTTATGAGCCTGGATATTGTCATAAGGAACATTTTGCTGCTCTGCTAATATAACTACATCCATCTGTCCAGTGTCTGAGCTCAGCAAAAGCCTCACAGGTAACCCAAATCCAGAGAACACACAAGGTGAAATGCTAGCACCAGTTTCAGTAATAATGAAAGCTATACATCATAAATGCAAATTGCCAGGGACCCTGGGGTAGGCTGAGGGAGGTATCTTAATGACTGTAGGTAATTACCAAGCACAGACAGTTGCCAAAATCAGAAATGGAACAAGTTATATCTCAGATATAATCCAGACATCAGAAGAACTGACCCTTACTTGCTAAAGGTTTCACCCAATAATTTATACAGAAACTAAAATGCATTAGAAAGAGGAACAAATAAACATGACTGAAAAATCCCATGTTAAAAGGGTAAATGAAATTGCACACACTAAGTTAATGGAAGGTGCGGATTTTCCCAGAGGAAATGACTAGGTCTCACTTGGCCACTAATCATTTACTAAGCAGAATTACTAACATTAGTATTTGGATATTATGCGGTCTTAAACAAACTACCTTGAGAATATAAAGGGAGAAATTGTCCCTCATTCAATGGTACTTACAGCATCCTATGAGATTACTCTTACAGGCAGTTCTTTGGTTTAAGAGCATTAGAATGTAAATATAAAAAAATCACTTAGTTTCAAATGAGAAGTGACCACATTGTTAGTTGCCATTAGTGCTCAGTTCAAATTGTGTTATGAACTAAATATACTGTAGCTGTATTGGTTCCTGTTCATCACTGGCCCAACTGATTATTCCTTGGGCTAACTTAGTACTTTACAAATACATCTGAGTATTTCTGGTACTATGCCCTGCTTCTACATATGTCTAAACATATAGTTCAAACTGTCCATTTAGAGTTCTATAACAGAAAAAGGGCAAGGTCAGATTAACTTCTCAATCAAAGAAACTTCCAATTCATTAAGTGCTGAATACACCTCAAGACTTCATCTTTTAAAACTCATCAGGGCAGTATTGATGCTTAAACTTGTTCTTCATTTGATTTTCATCATTCCAGTACATAGCTTTTTATTTCTAACTGTCTGTTCCTCAGAGCTTTTTACTGATTCCTCTCCATCAAGATGCCCTTCAACTTTCAACTGCTGAATTCTATGGTTTCTTGCTGACTAGCTCTGACTTAATTATTAACTCATGACATACAAGGTCTTATCTTACCAAGAACACCAGATTTGTGTCCTTGCCTCCTGAGATCACATGGTGACTCCTTCTTCTGTACTACATTTCCTAGAACCCTCCTCAACTCCTATTTCTGCCTATATTGCTTCCCTATTGGCCAACAGTGCTTTATTTATCAACCAACAGGAAAAACATATACACAGAAGGACTTTCCCCATCACTCATGAATTCATGAACAATTACAGCCATTTTTACTGTTTATAGATATAAAAATTGCTCTACTACCCAAACATCCTTGAAGTATCAATCATCTGAGCTTTCCTTTAATGCCAAATTTTAATTATTGTGGCCTTCTTCAGACAGGAGATTCTGTCTTCATAATGGGATAGGTTCAATAGAGACAGAAACTTCAAGAAGGCCATACAGCATAGAAAAAATAGCTTGGATACTTTAGTTACTTATCAGACAAAAGAAATCTGTTACTAATTGTCTATGCTTCATCACTATATAATATAGTGCCTTGTGTGTTATTTGATGACTGAGAGAGTGGCAGGACCCGGGCAGCTGGCAGAAAAGTGTACACATTACACACGAGTATCTACTTAAGTGTAACAGAATGAAATGAATGAACTGATTAGACAGAATTCTATAAAGGAAGAAAATAAATAAATTGTATATGGAAAAATGTGCTAAGTAGAGCAGGTTGATTTACATGCTGGAGACTCTGAAATCTAGCTGATAACTACTCAGTCCTTAAACCTGGATGTCACAATGGTATCAAGATCTCAATCCTGTGCTGTAGTACTGATGCTCCCTGGAGAGATGATTCACTCTAGTCTTCACTGTAAGGCCATGTAAGATGTATTTATATTCATGGAGGACAGCAGGAACAATAAGAGGCAAACTCTCTGAAGAAGAGTTAAATCTAGGCACTGCCTTTCCCTTGGACCTCTTTATGTCCATGTCATGTAAGTGAAAGTGCATTTCACTTTGGGGGCAGGTTTCCACCATCGTTTTATCTTCTCCGGAAATTCCCGCAAAGTCATACCCAGAAGCAAGTCTCCGAGGTGATCCTAAATCCATGAGGTTGCCAGTTAACCAACCATAACAATATTTTTATAGTGATCTCTAATTTAGGTTCAAATATTGGTCAAAGTATAAAAAAGTACATTTGAATTCACTGAAACTGTTGATGCAAATGGTTCATAAACAGAAAGTAACTCCATGCAATTCTTTAAAAGCTACCATCAGTTATAATGGGACAAACTAATTAAGTCAAAGCAATTTAGAAAAATGCCTAATAAATTTCTTCTCCATTCAAAAGTTCATCCATTTATTCATAGGTGTGAAACATGAACTCACACTGTATGAAGCAAAATACGATAGACTTAGTTTCTACTCTGACTCCAAAATGTATTCAATGTAGATAAATCTAGATATTCAGGATGGTTTTTCAGCCTTGGCAGCTCTTGCTTTATCTGTTTTCAAAGAGATTAATGCCACCTGTTGCTCATCGTTTTAAACACTGAGTAATGATTACACACACACACACACACACACACACACACAGACACATAGTGGCTGGCATAAATTCTCAGCAGAGCCTATTTTACCATTGAGGTCTATTAATAAATTATTTCACAAAGTAGCATTATGCTTTATTATCATCTGCTAAAGAGGATTAGAATGGATTTTTTAAAAGGTATTTTATTAACCCTGCCATTTCAAAGAAGCAAATCTCTCTATAGATCTTTTGGGTTTTGTAACTACAAAGCATAGAAGTAAAACTGTGAAATACTTGACTCTGAAGTTTGCTGCCCATCATTATTATAATCTGAAAATGATTCTTTGCATTTTGACCTAGGAAAGAGAGAGAGAAAGGGGGGGGTCTACTACCTTAGCAAGTGGTCTAGGAGCAAATGCTTGAATTAAATGGCATCCTGCTCCTGTCACCATGTCTTCCCTTCCATAATGGATTATAATCCTCTGGAACCATAAATGAAAGCAAGCCCATGCTCTCTTAAATTACTTTTGTAAGGGTATTTATCACAGATACAAAGAGGTAAAACTATGATGTTCCTCAATGTGCTATGATTTACAGTTCCTCTAATTCAATCACCACAACCCAATTCAAAGTATCCATTGACACTATCCCCAGTGAACATGCATTTGTCATACATCCTAGTGATCAAGAGCTGGTTCTGAGTCAGAAAGGTACTGAAACAGAAACAGGCATTTTTAGCTCATATGTATTTTTGGAGATCTGATGACTTTCCTCATTGAATCTACCTGCCCTGAATATTCCTTCATTTTCTTTGCTTCCTGGACACCTGTGTATTTTATTTCATGACCAAAGTACAGCTTTCACAAGATACACACCTCTAAAAAGAACCTCAAGAATTACATGAATTTTGAATTGTCTTCATTGTCTCCACTTGACATCATCTTTCCCTCAAGGCTGCCTAGAGTATGGATTTCAAATTCCAGAATGCAAATTCACACCGTAATGTTACTCAATATGATCAATTTGCTTCTACAATTTCACCAGATCTAATCTTGTCATGGTTTTATACTCATATAAAAATAGACATATATATGTGTATATAATACATATATATATTGTTATTACAAACTACATAAACCTGGGTAATTCAAAAGAGAGATTCATTTCTAATCCTCCTGGAGAATGAGAAGTCAAGGTTAATGAAACTATGTATCACATGGTTTCATGGTACATCATCCCTTGAGAGAATTTGGGAGGGTGAGAGAAAGGAAGACAGAAATAGAAGAAGAAAAAGGAAGTAGAAGTAGTAGAAGTGAAAGAAAGGAAGGGAGAAAAGAAGAAAGAAGTATGCTAGAAGAAAACATACTTTTTCTATCACAAGGAACTCACTCTTAGAAAAATGATTCACTTCCGATGATAACTCCATAATAATAGCATAAGTCCACAGATGAAGAGTTTTACACACACACACACACACACACACACACACACACACACACACACACACACGGCATGTGTGTATATTTCCCTACCCGTTTTATATTCTAAATGATACTCAACAGACCAATATTACTTCACGCTCTGTAGTCTTAGCAATGGAAAACACTGATGAAAACCAATTCTGTCCTTATTTGTTTGTACGTTTGTTCACTTATTTATTTATTTTTGGGAGGCCACCCAAAACTTCAAAGATCACACAAAACCATTCAAATCTGATTCATTTGTCAATAACTAATATCTTTAAATATGTTCATACATGTCAAAGCCATTATATTTTGATACTGATCATTGTAGGAGTGAGGAAGTTTGAAATACTAGTCCTGGATATAATTATCTCTCAAAGCAATAAAAATATTAATGAGTTATAGATATCCATAACTCTATTGGGAAGGTAATCTTGTCAAAATATGCAAAAACATTGTGATTAGTGATATGGAACATAATTCAACTACATTTTATATCATAGAAATTCAATAGATCATATTCAAATTTGTAAAATCAATAGACACCAATATCACCACATGAATTAAAAGTGGGAAAGTAAACCTTTCGAAGAAGTTATGATAATAATTGACAGTGGCTCCTTCTAGAAGAAATACTTAACAGCATTTTTATAGCTAGGGCAAACAGAATGCTCTGCTTCATTTCTTTAGTATATCTGAATGAGTATTTGACTCTTTAAAAGTATGTACATGTGTGGGCGGGCAGTGGTGGCGCACGCCTTTAATTCCAGCACTCGGGAGACAGCGGCAGGCAGATCTCTGTGAGTTCGTGGCCGGGCTAGACCGACAGCCTCCAAAACAATACAGAGAAACCCTGTCTCGTAAAACCAAAAAGAAAAAAAAAGAAGTATGTACATGTGCGATTTGGTAAAAATAATTTTGTAGATGTATGCCCAAATTTCTTGTGATGGTTGTTCAAAATTCAGGAAATCTAACTATTCATAATCACAGAAAGATCAGCTAAATTAACTGTGGCATACTGTATAATGGGATGTGTGGTTGATGGGATAATCTTTAGGAAGAGATTTATCAGAAAATACTTATGATAAGTTAACAAGGGATAGCCAACTTCATCCAAAATATAGAGTAAGAGCAAAATGAGCTGAATGGTAGAACTCTCTGAAAGTATGAATGGAAATGATTCATGCCACTTTTCTTAATTTGTGGCAATGAATCACCATAACCAACAAACAATTTAGAAGGGTAGGGATTTATTTGTCTTACACTTTCACAGTGTTTGTATCATTGAAGGAAGCTGGAATGGAATTCAAACTGGGAAGGAACATGGAGGCAGGGGCTGATACATAGTCCATGAAAGCGTGTTGCTTACTGACTTGCTCATCATGAATTGCTCACCCTTCTTTCTTATAGAAAGAAAGGCCACCAGCCCAGTGATGGAACCACCTACAATGTGCTGAGTGCTCCAATTAAGAAATTACCCTACAGATTTGCCAACAGCCTGATCTGATGGAGTTACTTTCTTAATTTTCTGGTTCTCTGCTATCAGATGATTTTAAGTTTGTGTCAAGCTGACAAAAAACTATCCAAAATATTGACCCCTTGGAAACTTGACATATAAACACATTACTGTTAAGTTACAACCTTTCCTTTCTCATTCATACTTAAGATTTCACTTTAAAAACATAAATAGCTGTAAAAGCCCCATAGTCTTTACAAATTCAAACACAATAAAAACTCAATCTTTTAAAATATAAAATCTCTTTAAAAATACAAAATCTCTTTGAAAAGTTCAAAATCTCTATACTGTGGGATCTACTAAAAAACAAAATTAGGTTACATACTTTCTAAATCAAAGTTATAATCAAATCAAAGTGAAACCTGACTGCCAACATTGTAAACAACACAATGGCCAATGTCTGGAATAAACTCACAATCTTCTGGGCTCCTCTGAAGGTTACTTCCCCAGCTCTGCACTCTATAGCACACACAATATTTCTGCTTAGCATAGACTAGCTGCTGCTACTATTCTTGATTGCCTTTCCATGGTACTGGCATCTCAAAAGGCTTGGGTCTTCTACTAGCAACTGAGTTGCACTTTCACCAATAAATTATCTTAAGTTCTCTTCATGGTTCCAAGCTTCATCTTCTCTGCATGACCCCTTCAATCATTGACCTTCAATTGCCACTGAGGCTGCCCCTTCACCAATGACCTCTCCTGGCCTCTCACAGTGCCAAGCCTCTGCTGCTTTCCATGACCCTTTCATGCCTACAAAGCAAGTCACCATTTAGGTGACTCTTACACTACCAGTTTTGGCTGCCAGCACAAGATACAACCTTGGAAGCCTCTGGACAACAGTTTCTGTATGCTAACTCTCAGGAAATACTCCCAGAAGATTTCATCTTAAAGATAGAAGTCTCTTCTTAATAACCACTAATTTCTCAGCTCCCGTCGCCACCACTGTGTATACCAACAAAGCAAAACTTTCACTTTATTAGTTCTGGTGTCTTTTTAATCACATCTGACTCTTCAACTTCAGCTAACCACAGAATCTTCATACAAAATAGCAACTGGTCCTAGTACAGTCTTTAAATTCCCCTCTGAAACTTCACAAGCCAGACCTCCATGTTCAGCACTTCTCTTAGCATATTTACCTTTAAAGCTCCTACAAAACAGCTCACCATGAATTGAAAAGCCAAAGGCTTTTCTGGTACAAAGTTTCAATGTCCGTCCACAATTCTCCCCGAAACGAAGTAGTCAGGTCTGACACATCAATAACTTAATCCTGGTCCTAACTTAGGGTTTCTATTGCTGTGATGCAACATCACAACCTGGGAATGAAAGTATTTGTTTGGCTCATGCTTCAACATTGTCGTCCATCATTGAAAGAAGTCAAGATAGGAACCCAAACAGGGCAGAAACATGGTGGTGACAGAGGCCATGGAGGGGTGCTACTTACTGGCTTACTCAGCATTTCTTGCTCAGTCTGTTTTCTGATAGAACCCAGAACCCAAGGTTAGTGATGGTATAACCCATAATGGGCTTGGCCCACCCAATCAATCACTAATTAAGAAAATTCCCTACAGACTTGCCTATTGCCTGATATTATGGAGACATTTTCTCAATTGAGAGTCTCTGCTCTTAGATGACTCTAGCTGGTGTCAAGGTGACATGAAATTATCCAGGACAATATGTTTTCAAACATTGTTTAAATTGAAATAAATGAAAGGAAGGGAAGAGTGACAATAAAAGTCCAAAGAGAAAGTAAAAATAAGAGGAATGGAGGAGTGAATGAAAATGATAAGGTAAGTGAAGAGAAACTCATGGAAAGCACTATACTACAAACAAGAAAAGGGCTCTGGTTGGTACTAGCTATAAACCAATCACCCTATAATCATTTAACAAGTATATAGATCCTTGACTAATAATATATGATATCTATGATAAATATATCAGAAGAGGCAATTTAATTGAGTAAGGAATGGTAGTGGTGTCAGAGGTTATAATCATTAAGACAAAGGAGACATGGCAGAATTCATGTCAGCTTGCAGTTGTGTCAGTATATGGTTGTCTTTTACATCTCAGAAGATCAGGAAAGAGAGCTATCAATTTTGAACAAAGTCAGGATGTAACTTTTAAGTCAACTTTCCCTGATGAATCATTTCCCACCTATGTTCCATAGTAAAGAGATGGCTTCAGGACCACCCCAAATACCTTAGGACTAAGGATTGAAAGTCATGTGTCTACAAAGGACATTTTACATTCATAATATTTTGGGTCTGGCAGCCATGAGCTTTTGGTTATATCATAATGAAAAAAGCATACATCAAAAGTTAGTTTTAAAGTTCTCCTACAATTTGAAAACCTAAAGCTTGAAGTCTCTTCAGAGACCAAAGACTTTAAATAGCTGAATACTTTCAATACAGAATGAGCAAACATCCCCATTACGAATGAAAGGGTCAGAGGAATTGTAAGGATCAAGTAAACCAAGGTAGGACCAAGGCAAACATGACTTTGTGCTTTTCTCTTCATGTCCAGCATCAGGGGATTGTGGTAGCATGTTGTGAGTTCACACTGCCCATACCTGTAGCACTGATCATGCCCAAATGGATGAGGTAAGGACATGATGGAGAGTGAGTTTAGGTCTGGGGTATTGGCAAGTGACTCTCTCTTAAGTCCAGTCTGGTCACAGGGAGAAGCCTGTGGAGATCCTTAGAGAGGGACCCTGAGGTAGTCATCTGCTTCTTGTATAAGTGACTTCTACCCAAAATAAATTATATTTAACTTATATTTGAACCTAGTATGATGAATCATTATCCACGCCTCTACAGTAGCATCTAGGCCTCATCTCATGGGTTTCAATTGACTTAGGGCACCCCAGTACTCAGTTATGCTACTTGCATCAAGGAATCTGTTTCTTTTGGACTTCCTCTACTCTGATGCCTGGAGCTTTATTTAGTATACTTTAACATTTCCAACATCATGTGACTTCAATGGCAACTTAATAGTGTTCTGGAACCATAGTACACAAGCCTCCAAAATGCTTGTATTCTTGATACCTGAAAAACAGCACTAGGTTGATGATGATTCTAAATTCTTCTACAGGATCAACATACAAAGTAATCCTCTTCATTGCTTACACAGGGAAATAATTTTCCTTTGTGGGTATTTTTTTGAGCAAGGAATCCTTGTAGAGGTGCTCTCTGTTCAAGCACTCTTTACTTCAGTGTGTTTCATACAAATGAATGTTTTGAAATGGTGAATCAGTTGCTTTCTCTCACTGTATTGAAAATATTCTGACAAAACAACTCAAAAATCAAAGGGTTTATTTTGATTCATGTGTTCTATACAATCATGGCAGGGGACTCATGGCAGCGGACATTTAAAGGAACTGGTCATGCTGTGCCCAATTATAAAACATAGTATGATGAAAATCTATGCTGAGTTCATGTTCCCTGTTTTATATAGTCCATGCCCCTAAGCCAGAAAAGACTCACCAATGAGTCTGATTATAGATCTCACCAAGTTACCTGTCATAAGGGATTTTCCGTTTTACATCTTAATCTTTAATGGTTGGATTTTACCCTTGAGGTACCATTTCTGCTGTTTGAGTGAAAACATAGTGTTTCTCCTTAACTAAAGTGACTTGATTGACAATGACATCCTCTTTGCCTACACACATATTTGCTTCTCTCCAAAATTTTAACTATGTACATGTGACTTTTTTTTTACAAACTCTTCACCTATCTTCACTCCACTTTCTATTATCCCCCCCCTCTCATTATAAACCTGGACAAAAGCAATATGCTATAATCATGCCTCACCCAGAATTCTATGCAGTCTTTTAATTTTCTTCAACAAACACAGTAGTCACCCTCTTTTTTATTCAGTTTTGCTCATACATTCATGATACATGAAAACATAGTCATAATCTTTTGTGGGAACACCAGACCTTGAGCAGAGACCCACTTCCCCTTCTGCCTGGGAGTAGGCAGCTGTAAGACAATGTTTACTAAAAACATGTTTACTAAAAACAATACAATGCCCGGGGGCAATAAGTTCCTGGAAAAGGCCTGCCCACAGAAACCGCCCTGACCTCGACCTTGTCCAAAGACTAACCGCCTCTTCTGACACGCCCAGATCAGTTTTTGGTGTCAGAGCAGAACCAGCCAGGGGAGAGGAGAGAGCAGAAGTTTCTCTGGTGGGAGCCTTTCTTAGGAAGTTTTCTTGAACCTTTTTGGGGCCTGCTTAAAGTTTTCTTTACATCGTTGAACAAGTGTCTGTGTTGTCAATCCCCGACACCCTCCGCATATGTTCTCGGACACAGGCCGCGCAGCAGACGCGACAATCTTTATCACATGAAATCCAATTTTATTAGCAAAATGAGTACTATATTCATACCTGGTAGCATTTTGGTCTTCCTTACTCATGACATGACCTTTCAGTATTTTGTGGGTCTCCAAGTAACATCTTAAAGCTCTTCCATATCAATCCTGTGTAACACAATAAAATAAAAGACCCAGAAACTGATATTGGGATTCAAACTTTAAGTTGAAGATTAGAAAAGCAAAGCAGCTGGTCACTAGCTCTTACTCTACCTCAGACTTAAAGGCAATCCTGGTTCCCCCAAACCTCAGACTGCTGCCTCTCCTCAGTGTGGCTGGAGAATCCTGAGACTTCAACGTCTTCCTATTCTCAGTGTGGCTGGCAAATGAATGCCAGCTCTGAGACCTTGTTCCTGTCTTATATACTTCCTTAATGCTGTAATTAAAGGCATGTTATCCCAGTTTCTGGGATAACATGAGCTCTGTTACTCTTCACTCTTGTGTAGGCCATTGTGACGTTGAACTAATAGAGATCCCTCTACCTCATAATTCCGAGTCCTGGGATTAAAGATGTGTGTCTGCAAAGGGATGAAATTCCACACATAATTCCACCACCAACAACCATTCCAAATCAAAGAAGAATGAGTAATCAATGGTCATTAATATCCCTCAACATTAATGGCCTTAACTCACCCATAAAAAGACACAGGCTAGCAGAATTGATTCAAAGACAGAACCCATCCTTCAGCTGCATACAATACATTACCTGAGAGTTAAAGTTTGGGAAAAACGTTTCCAATCAAATGTACCCAAGAAACAAGCAGGGGTAGCAATCCTAATATCTAACAAATAAGACTTTAAAATAAAATCAATCAAAAGAGATGAAGGAGGTCATTACATACTCATCACAGGTGAAATCCACGAAGAGGAAGTGTCTATCCTGAACATCTATGCCCCAAATACAAAGGCATCCACATTCGTAAAAGAAACATTACTAAAACTTAAAACACATATAAAGCCCCATACACTTATAGTGGGAGATTTCAACACACCACTCTCACCACTATACAGGAACACCAGACAGAAACTCAACAAAGAAGCAAAGGGTCTAATAGAAGTAATAACCCAACTGGGATTAACAGACATCTTAGGAACATTTCATCCACATAAAAAAGAATATACCTTCTTCTTACCACCACATGGAACCTTCTCAAAAATCGACCACATACTTGGCAACATATCCAACCTCAGCAGCATTAAAAAAAATTGGAATAACTCCATGCATCTTATCAGACCAACATGCTTTAAAGTTAGAATTCAACAACAACACAAATTACAAAAAACCTACAAACTCATGGAAATTGAATAATGCACAACTGCACCATTCCTGGGTCAAAGAAGAAATAAAAAAAATTAAATACTTCCTAGAATTCAATGAGAATCAAGACACAACATACCCAAACCTATGGGACACTTTGAAAGCAGTGCTACGGGGGAAGTTCATAGCACTAAGTGCCCACATGAAGAAACTGGAGAATAGTTATACTAGAGAATTAACAGCACAGCTGAAAGCTCTAGAACACAAAGAAGTAAACTCCCCCATATATGGATTTTAGACATAGATCTGGGGAGTGCCAGCCTATAATCCCATGGCCAGAGAGTCTGGGAAACAGAACTTTCATTCAGTGGCTGATGGAAAAAGAGGTAGACTCCCATGGCTAAGCATTGAGCTGAACTCAAGAAAGCCAGTAACAGAAAGGGAGAACTGATGACCAAAGGGATTAAGACCGGGCTGGTTTAACCCCCAGAAACAGCTGACCTGACAAGAATCCAGCATGGGACTGATCAAGACCCCCAAATGGGGTTGTCAGTCAGGAGGCCTAGGTAATCTATTGAGCCTTGGGCAGTAGATCAGTATATATCCCGAGTATACACATGGACTTTGGACTCCCATCCAACAATGTGAGATGCACTCTCACCCTGAACTCTTGGGGGAGGGTCTAGGCCCTGCCCTGGATTAAATGACAGACTATGGACACCCCCATGGAGGGCCTCACCCTCCCTGGGGAAATGAGGGGATATTGGGGGGGTTGGTGGGAGGGCACGGGAGGAGGGGAGGGAAACGGAGAGGGACCTGGAACTGACTTGTGAAGCAAGCTTGTTTATAATTTAAATTTAAAAATAAATAATAAAAAGGAAAAAAAGGATGTGTGTCTGTTTTCTATGGCTTATTTTGACTTTGCTTTCTGAATCCTCAGGCAAGTTTTAATAAATCGTAAATATCACCACACTCCTCGAAATCAGTTCCAAGGGCTTAGACTCTCTTGGACAAGTTTACTGTTTTCTTTTCTCATCACTAAAATATAATATCTGAAAAAGAACACAATGTCTACCACATTGGGGTAACCAAGAAGGGATTAATGAAAGTTTGCATGTATCTCAACTTATACCTTATGTCTCAGTAGCTCAAAAAGTAAAATGATTGGGCCAAAATCAGGACTTCACTGTAACCCAGAATGCCCATTCACTAGTGACCCACTTCTCCACAAAGGCTTCCCTTCTTAAAGTTGCTGCCGCCTTCCACAACATACTGTCAGCTGGGAATCAATATTCAAAAAATTTGTACCTTTTCATTTCAACCATAACAATAAACTTTATACTACTTAAAAGTTCAGACTGCTTAAAAGGTTATTCCAGACCATTCCCATAACATTTATATTATGATCATGAAAGTCTATTTATTGCTCTGATTTTTAAAAAAACTTATGCATTTTTCTATACTGAATTTTCTCTTTTAAAGTACAATTTACAAAAAAGTGTATAAATTAGCGCATTGACAGATTTTGACAGATTTATGCACTTGTGTATGCAGTGAATGAAGCAATTTAGCATTTTTATCATTCTTAGAAAGTCTCCTTGTGCCACTTTAAGGCAACACAATAATTTCCCAGGAAGTCATTGTAATTAGCATCTGTCTGTTATCTTAGTCTATTTCTGTTATTCAATCTCATACAAGTGGAAATGCATAAAAGTGAACCAACAGAAATGAACACTTCTATGTTTATGTTTTGGCAGGACAGATCAATATGCACCACAAACACTACTTCAGTTAATGTCACTGCTCAAGCTGTAAAGCAATTTTTTTATTTCCTCACATGGAAAGAAAATGCATTGTTCTTCTTGGTTTTATATCACCTTGACACAATCTAAGCTCATATGGGAAGAGCAGATCTTAAACTGTGACTATGCGTTCTTAAGACTGCCTTGTAGGAAAGTCTTTGGGAGCATTTCCTTGATTACATGTGTTTGGGGAAGGCCTGGCTCACTGTGAAAAATGCCAGGTGGCCCTAGCTAGAAATCACAGCAGTTTCTTAGTTTGGGTAGCAATTTGCAGGAGATTCCAGTAAGATAAGACCACATGGAAATACTTAGATTGGTAGAAATGGGTTAATAATTAAGTCAGAGCTAGCCAATAAGAAATTATAGCCAACAGCCAGCAGTTTCATAATTGATATAGTGTCTGAGTGTTCATTTGGGACAGAGAAGGGTGGTGGGACCAGAGGGGCCAGAAACATTCATGTTACAAGCTCTCTCTCATTTGGGTGATCATGTTGGTGAGACTTTATGGGTGTAGTTTCTGATATTACTAGAAGACACAATATCACAGCAAACTCCCTGACCCCCTGGTGGAGAGTGAAAATTACATTTCAAAGGATAAATGTTTATAGATTGCTGTGAGGGATTGTGCTAGTTTGGTAAATTTGCCTCCAGTAACTATGGCTTCCATAGCATTGGGAATAGTTGGCTGGGTTTCCAATACCAGGAATGGTCTCCTTCTTGCTGATCATGTTTTATGTCCGATTAGAGAGCTGTTGTTTACCACCAACATGTGGGAACCATTGCTGCACCCTCGGGATTAGTACACCATGTTGGTTGTTGATGTAGTTCATAGGCATGATATCTGGTTAGGACTGTTGGTTGCCTCCCTCCTTTGGAAGCTTGCATGAACCTTTCTGCTACCATAAATCTAGTCCTCAGGGAAAGAGCTTTCAGGTCAGTTCCAGCTCATGGGTTTCTGGGTCTTGTTTCTGATACCCATTATCTTCAGAAATAGGGACTTAACAGTCCCCCACTGGGTGGGGACAGTAACCAAGGACGATAGCAATCTATTAGATAATGGACTCTGTATCAATCAAGAACCATAGTTTTATTCATTTTTTCTAATTTAACCAATTCATTATTTTTTTGGTGTGTTAGGTTATTTATTTATTTATTTTTAAATTTAAATTTAAATTATAAACAAGCTTGCTTCACATGTCAATTCCAGGTACCTCGCCGTTTCTCTCCCCTCCTCCCGTTCCCTCCCACCAACCTCCCCAATATCCCCTCATTTCCTCAGGGAGGGTGACGCCTTCCATGGGGGTGTCCATAGTCTGTCATTTCATCCAGGGCAGGGCCTAGACCCTCCCCCAAGAGTTCAGGGTGAGAGTGCATCTCTCATTGTTTAATCAACTCATCATTTTTGCTTGAGGCAAGTTTAAAATAATAAAATGTGATAAATTTAAGTCTGTTTTAAATATGTTCTATGAATATTCCCCACGACACGTGTTAGTAAATTCTATTATGAGCGAAAACAAAGCTTTGATGTATTTCCAATGGGATTTTAAAATAAATGTTTAGCCTACAACAAGCATATTGGATGACAACCTGTAAATTTGGTTTTAATTACTTCATTTCACATTATGTTCACATACACCTTTACAACTAATTATTACAGGATTCCCTTGACAGCATTCTATTTTCCCATGAAGTAAATAATTGTTGTCAGTTGTAAATAACAATAAAAGGCAACCAGCCAGTTTTACCTTGAATGACAGAATAAAAGTGGCTTGTTGTTATGGAAAAGAGGTCCAAATATTCACAGGAGTAGGCTCAAGAGATGGCTTAGGGGTTAAGAGCGCTTGCTGCTCTTGCAGTCAAGCTGAGTTTAGTTCTTACCACCTATGGCAAGAGGCTCACAGTTGTCTGCATCAACAGTTCCAAGAGATCTAAAACCTTCTTCTGGTTTCCTGCAAATATGAGCACATATCCACAAACACACACACACATACATGCACATATTTTATAAATAGACAGGTAGACAGATAAAAAAAATCATAGGAATTTAGAGTGTTCCAGTATATTTCTCTTCCAATAACCTAAGAATTACCATTCTTAATTTGGTTACAGCACTGGCAGATATATTTGGGGACTATTATGTAAACCCATATGAACATATTAAAATGCCATTTTCTTTTCAAACCAGCTAAAATCACCCAGCAAGGAAATCAATTATATATTTAGGGATTTATATCCCAGAAGAACAAGATTGAAGGACTATGTATTGGTTTCTACCAGCACAGTTTCTCTTTGGATTTCTGAAGCCCTCCAACTCCAGAATTATTATAAAACCCTTACCTACATCATAATTGCTGATTACAACTGTGTATCTATCTTCTTTCTTAGGGTATTTGCTCAAAGGGTAAATAAAATGACCATACTCTTTTTAAAACAATGCTGATACAGCTTCCTAAAATACACACATATAAAGTCAGGCACATGCCTTTAATTGCAGCAATCAGGAGGCAGTGACAAGTAGATCTCTGAGTTCAAGGCAAGCCTGGTTTACAGAGATACTTCCAGGACACCTGGGGCTACACAGGGAAACAATGTCTCAAAAAACACATACATATACTTTCATAAGAGTAGCCCAAAGCTTGGAAATCAGGATTCATCTCAGATGAGGAGTCAGAAAGATTCTCAGTACCAGAGACACTAGACTTCTATAGAGGAATCATTTTTGCTGGGCATGATGGGACCATTGTACCAATGAACTCAAAGGAATTGTGACTACATACATAATATGTACCCAAGATCAAGCCAGACAAAAATCCCTGCATGCCTGTTTATAGAATTGTGGTATTTGACCACCTGCTAAGGAACTATTGCTATTGATGACTGCTCAGGAAAGAGGCTCAGTGTTCTTTATGGATGGAGCCCTGAGAAGACAACCATGCTCTAGTAGATTGCCTTGCACCCACACTCACTTAGTGGACTCAGTTCATAAAAGAGCACATGAATTTGAGAAGGAATGATGATGGAGAACATAGGGAAAAACTGGATGGGAGGGAAAGAGGTTGACTTGATCAAAACAGATTATATAAATGTATAAAATTCTCAAAGAAAGAGAAGAAAAAATACTAAAGCCTGCTTATCTGTTTTCAAGGAGAATAGGTAACAAAAAGGCAGTTCCTGAATTGAATAACGATTTTCACGATGTTTAATCAGACTCCTATGCACCATATTATAATAATTTTCAAATCTTCACTGTATTCAGAAATGCACACTTTCCTCCAAAACAATTTTTGAAAGGCAAGGGTGGCATTGCACTGAGCCCTGTTTGTTCAAAGTGGCAAAATTTTGCAATGCTTGGAACCACTGAAGGGAAAGTTGTGTTGGAAGACAGACAGGGTGAATGCTGATAGAATTTAAAGCCTGTGTTGATTCACACTTAAGTCAGATTAGGCTTATGAGTCTCGCAACAAAAACTTCCCTGATATTCAAGGCAAATATGTGTGACAAAATAGTGAGGAACCTGCCAGCAGGAATTGATGCACAGACATCAGAAACCTGAAACACACAGGCAAATAGGCTTGAGGAATCAGACAAAAAGGAACATGGATCCAGCCCAAGTTTACACAGTGTTTCTGAAGATAGTTGTCCTGCCATTGCACCCAACGCAAAAAAAAAAAATAAGCACATGAGGCAAAAAATCTGTTCTCCCTGGTTGTAGGGAACATCGAGTAGAGGAGACACATTCATATTCTGCTACCTGTAGGCCTACTTAGTTGATGTTTCATTGAATGGTGTCTGATGCTCTGGTATGTCACACACAGTCTTACTATTGGATAGCATTTGTGCGACTTTTCTCTGAGTCTCTTAACATATTTTATGCTCTTAGAGAAAGTGTTGACAATGTGTGATACTTTTTAAAATTTGTGTTTAAAATTTGTGAGCATGCTTTAAACAGTACTTCATACGTAGTAAGTTCTCAAAATGTATATTGAGTAAATGAACAATTAAAAAACTTAAAAAGCTATATACTGATGGGGATGATATTTAGGTATCTACTCCTCTTTGATTAGAAAACCAGCAGATGGGTTTATAATAATAATTACTTACTTTGCTGTAGCCAGCAACATTTTTACTCTGCTGGGTGACACTTAGGAAAAAAATCTTACATGGGTCTGGAGATCCATAAGAACATCATGTAATTTTCACTTTTCCCAAGCATCTGTGTGTTAGATAACTGTGGTTTTAATATTTTCCTCATACAATCCGTAATGATCTACTTATTAACCAAATGTAAAATAAAACCCTTGTCACAGAAATGTTTTTATTAAAGTTTCCTAGCTCTACATTCAGAAGCCATATGTATCTGTCTTGTACACTTCTGTAGAAAGGCTAGAAAAATAAATTGCTCTATGATATTTCAAGTAAGACAGATTTATGGAGATTAGTATAGATAATGGACTATGATTACTGTCTTGAGAAGGAAGATGAAAAAGTGTCAGAAGGCCTCCCTTCTCATGGTCTCTGGGGTCAAAGCTTCTTCCTCACTGTACTTTTCCTAGTCTACTGGTTAACAACAAGGCTGGCATGAGCACCACTGGGAAGGAAAGTGTGAGTTGATCAAGTTTCCCAATGCCCATTCGCATCTGCTTCCTTTCTCCAGTTCCCTAACTGATATATATGTACCCTTCAGTGTTGCTCAAGTCGGTCTAAACAGTGCCTTCACCTAAAGCTCTCTTTCCACTTTCCCAGGAAGCCATGCTCTGTCCCCGTCCACTATTTGCTTCTTTATTCAATCTTTTTGAAAGAGATAGCAACAGACAAACTTGTGAGGAGAGAGAGAAGAGAGAGAGAGAGAGAGAGAGAGAGAGAGAGAGAGAGAGAGAGAGAGAGAGAGAGAGAGAGAGAGAGAAAGGGGGAGAGAGGGAGCGAAAGAAAGAAAAACTTAGCTAAGGCTAAAAATTATTCAAGGTCACATGCAAAATGCCCTGAGGTATGGAAAGAGAATTGGAACTGTGATTAATTTTTTTCAAGAGTCTGAAGCTATTTGAGGGCAAACAGGGACAGAATAAGAAAGGGGAGACAGGAGAAAAATGAAAGTAGTAACTTCGGAAGACTCAGAGAAAAGACCTTGAAGACACAAAATGCACAAGGTCTTACACAAAAGCAACTTACCCTTTGTCCCATGACTTCCTCTCTATCCTTTATTTAGCTAGGAGATAGCAAGTGTGGGCACACAGATCCAAGGTACAGGCTTTGAAGGCAGCCAGGCATAGACTTGTTACATCACCGCTATGTTGTTAACTAATAATCCACCCCACTTATTTACCCATAATCTTCTCCGATGTAAGAATGAGTACCTGTTTATATTAGCATGGCCCGCCAGATTCATTATGGGTTGCATAGCTGCAGTCCCAGAAGCTCTGCCAAAACTGTGAGTTTATTGCTTAGTCTTCATGCACCATGACATTTGGCAGAAGGACTGCTGTCCAACCACCTCAGGGTAGTCCTTGTCATTGATACAGGTGAACAGGGGACATGGAGCACTGCACAGTTTCATGCAGTCTCAGCCTTGAAGGGATGTGTCATTGTCCAGAACTGCCTTGTGAGCCTGCAGCCTCTTTCCACCATGGCCTAAGAGATACACTCTTTATAATGTTGTGGAAAGGTAAATAAGATGCTGACCCATATAGCAATACCTAACACATGCAGACAGAGGACTGTATAAAAATTGACAACATGCCTGTTTCAGTGCAGTGATGTTCTGGTTTGAAGGATGCACATTTAAAATTAGCAGTTTTTTTTGTAGAGGAAAATATAACAGTACATGGGATAAGGATGTTGTTGGTTATTTATTGTGGGAAATTACATGAGAAACTGAAAACCCAGATTAGTTTTTGCAGCCTTTAAGTACTGACCATAACTCCAAGAGAGAGAGAGTGTGTCCCTCTCCTCAGCCCTTGATTTTACACTCCCATATGCACCTGTGGTCATGCCCAAAACGGGCATGGGCAATGTCATAGGTACCTAGATCTCTCCCTACAGTTGTTCCTACACAGTTGTCGTGATATTGGTGCTGTCCCTCGCCTTTGGAGTTATTCAAGTGTGATTCTCCTAACACTCATGAAATGCTTTATTCAGAGGTAGAATGTTTACCCAAGCACATAATATTCCTAGATGACTTGTTTTATGGAAGAAGAAATACTGGACATTTCTAGACCAGGAAACAAGAATCCTGAGTCCTAGAGTCCTGTGACCCTTGGCAAGATACTGAATTCAGAGTAAGTCACTTGTCACCTAAGGGAAGTAAACATGACGAATTGTACAAGAAGCTGTTAGAATCACAGTTCAAACTCTACAAGATACTGGATGCAAACCCTTATAAAAATCTTTTCATCTTTTTCAAATTTGTCTGTGGAAAAAAAGTAGTTTAAGATAGATTCTTTAATATTCCATAAGCTAAGAAATTTCAGTGGTTGCCAACAAAACTTGCTTACGAATAGCCTATGTTCACTGAAACTCAAGGTTTTCTATTACATTCCCAACATTGTAGCCCCAGGCTCTGGGATCTAAGTTAAGGGCCTCCAAGACCCATGGATGACTTAAGCCCTGTAACACTAAATGGGGAATAGTGAAGCAGAAACAAGAAATGATTCCTGTCACTCCAGCAGAGAGGAAGATGTATTAGGGTTGTCCAGTGTGCTGGCTAATTTTATGTCAATTTGACACAAGCTAGAGTCATCTGAGGAGGGAACCTCAACTGAGAATATGCCCCCAAAAGTTCAGGCTGTAGGCTAGCTCATAGGACACTTTGTAAATTAGTGATTGATGGGAGAGATCCCAGTCCACTGTGAGTGGAGCTATCCCTGGGCCAATGCTTCTAGGTCTATAAGAAAGTCAGTTGAGCAAGCCAGAAGTAGCAAGTCAGTAAGCAGCACCCCTCCAGGCATGGAGGAGCCTCTGTATCAGTTCTTCCCACAGGGTTCCTGCCCAGTTTGAGTTACTGCCTTGGCTTCGCTCCACAAACTGTGCTTCTGGATAAATACACCCTTTCCTCTCCAAGTAGCTTTTTGTCATGTGTTTATCATAGCAATAAAAACCATAACCAATTTGTGAAGGAAGTGTAATTATCTCTAAGACAGACTCAAATTTACCTTACCTTTATTCAGAAAACTATTTCTTCCCCTGAGTAATGACAAATACCTATTCAATACTGGCAGTGAGTGTAGAAGACTGGAGAGTACCAGAAAGGTTTTTCTTTTGCTTTTAATATTTTACTATTGTATATTGATTATTTGGCCAAGAATGACATTTCATATGTTATTTCCATGTATACATAGTGTGTGTTTTGGTATAGTTAACCCATTGCTTTTTATTATCACCCTTCCTTGACATATTTTTCACTTTTTTCTACTAACTCTCTACTATTGCCCCTTTTGCTTCTGTGGTATCCCACCACCACTTTTTCTAGCTTCCACACATGAGAGACATCCGAGTCCAGCTTATTTCACTTAACGTGATCATCTCCAGCTCCATTTATTTTTCTGAAAATTATATGATTTCATTTTTCTTCATGGTTGAATCATGTTCATTTATTGATGAGCACCTAGGCTGATACCATAATTTAAAATTCACAAGTAATACTTTAATGAGCACAGGTGAAGATAGCTCTGCAGTGAACAAATTTGATCCTTTAGATGCAGAAGTACAAATCAAAAGCAGGATTTGGGAGAGTTTATGGCAGAGGCCATTGCTAAGCAGGAAGAAACAATGGAGAGAAGTCATCTTTTATGTGTGGTAAACAGAATAGCAGACCCCTTTTCCTTGATTCCAAGTATCTCCAAAAGCAATGTTTTGTTACCAATTAAAGGTGTAGATGGAACTGACTTGATAGTTATATAAATAAAGATATTGAAGAAGAAACAAGTATTCCAGAAAATTGTCACCAGTATTGAACTTGCATGGAAGTACCCATGAGCTCAGGAATGTGGGCAGACTTGAGAAATTGGAAAGAAAAATTAGGGCCTCTAGAGAAAACATTGCCTTGTTGATAGTTTGATTCTATCTCTGTGTGAATGACTTAGACTTCTGAACAGCAGGATTCTGAGTTAATAGACATGCCACTTTAAGCTATAAAGCTTTTGGTGGCTTTTTAGAATACCAATAAAAAATGAATGGGCATGTGATAAATAATAAGCAACAGGCATTTTGTAGAGGAGGTGACTGATGTTTGTAGAGATCTTGGATAGGATAATACAGATATATTCTTTGGAGCCATGTTGTACAGTAACAAAGTTTTATGTTTCACTGAAGAGTACCTCTGAAAGAGGTAACACTGATTCTGGTGTCAATAATGTAAACAAAGAAATGGCAGAGATGCTCTTCTCTAGGAAGGCAACTGATGCTTTAAATCAGAATTGTACTGAATATAATTTAAGGTTTCGTGCACATTGGAGGGCAGGATGATTACATGTTTAAAGGCATGGGTGCTGGGACCAGAACATATGTTTCCATCACTCATCCAATCTGTTGATCTTTGGATCAAGTATCCAAAGCATGGGCTTACTTTACTTACAAATAAAGTGAAAGGTAACAGTACCTACATTATGGGGTGATGAAAAGCAAATGGGTACATTCAACAAAGAAATAGATCTGGTGGACTACTGACTTCAACCAAATCATTTGTTTATAGTATACATATATTCTCACATATACAAAATTCTCATTTCAATCTTTTTGGGAATAAATTCATGGCAAGGAGGAAAAAGTTGGCAATTCAAACACATTATTTGTACTTAAAAGAATACCCAATTAAATAACTACTCCTGAGGTGTTATATTGTTAGGATTGGGTGGCCCCAATGGAAGAATTATAGTTGAGATTTAAATATCACACACTAGGAAAAGCCAGGTAAGCATCACTGATGGCAGAATTTTGTCTTAATAAGGAGTATTTCTGCCTGGGTGAACTAGACATTATAGCAGCATCTGGAGCTAGTCTCTGCACCCAGCGGGTGCCTGTGGACACCAATGATTCCCATTTGTGCTATAGAAGAGTAAAGGATTGTAATCAACTGAAAAAAAAGATATGAGAAATACCCACTGCTCTTGGCATCACTGAGCCTAAAGAATGACTAAATTGCTTCTCTATGCAACATCACAGATGGTACACATTTGCACCTGTGTTTATGTGTGTGTTAGTGTATAAAAGGGATGCAGTAACATCAAGGAGAAAGGTGTGACCCCTTTTAAAAGTAGAGTCACTCTTAGACTATCATTTAAATCTGTGGAATATGACCATGAAGAGGATTCCATCCCTTACTTACCAAATGATAAATTTGTTTGTTGTAGAAAGTGTCTTCCTCATTATTGTATTTAACATATTAGACATGCAGTAAATATATATCCAATGGATGTGAAAGATTTAACTGTCACATCGTAGAATATTATGAAATTTATAGAACAACTTATTCATGTATGATGTGTTTTCACTTCTACAGAAGAATAAGGAAGAGACAGACATATGACTCTCATCTCCAGAAAGAACCCATGAAGCATTAGAACCTATATCATGAGCTTCAGAGAGCTCCACAAGGGAGCTATATTTCATTGTTGTTTAAAGCCAAGGATTATATAGGCAAGAATCTGGGATCTATCACAGGCTGCAGCATAGCCTAAGAAAGGTGAAGTCAAGGAGAATTAAGAAAGATTCCTGAACCAAATGAAGTGAGTTGGAAACACGGATGTGCAGTAACTAGAGGACACTCAAGAGCAGGCCTTCTAGCCAGTTAGTTCATAGATATGGGAAATTCTCAACATTAACAGTCACACTGTTAGGAGCTGTGGTAGAGTACCTTAGATAAAGCTTCTGGTACCACAGAGAATAAATAAGAAGAAAGGTCAACCAGTGAGTATCTCAGTAGTTTGCTAAGATGGACCAAAATCAACGACCTTTCTATGTGGGAACCAAGTAAACCTTCAGGTTTCTATAGTATTGAAGAAAGAGAAGATGAGAATAGGGATTCAAAGAAAAGAATACAAAAACTTCAATGACTCGATTCAGAAAATCAAAAAAGATGCCAAAACTCTTGTGAATATTGTTTGGGGTAGAATTATGACATGCTAAACAAATATGACAAGAGATGGAAGGACTATGTTGAAATACTAAAATATTTATCTTTCTGTGGTATTTTATAAATAACATTCACCTAATTTCATTTATAATCACACATACACATACTTTTTAAATGTAAGTATAAAATATCATCTTCCTATCCATGAAGTATGAGCTGAAACAATGAGTTTTTGTAGATAAAATGGGCTGCAGTTCACCTCTAAACAGACACGAAATGGTTACTTGATTCTGTTCCCTGAGAAACCTGAGATGCTAGGATGTACAGAAGAGCTCTAAAGCTCTCAAAGAGCTGTCCTCTTAAAACCCCTCCTTGGTGGCCAATCTGCTCCAATATGCATGATGTATATATTTGATATTTTAAGAATGTAACAGTCTCCAGGAAATAAATAAACAAACAACAAATAAAACAAACTCTTCCATTGTCAACATCAAAACCTGAGGATACTGAAGTTTAGTCATCTCTGTTAGGGGATATGAAAATGATTATCGCCATTTCTAGGACTCTATTTCCTTACACAGATACAGTGTGTGTGATACATTGTCCTCCCTTTCCAACAAATTTTTCTGTATTGAATATAAGTGGTGTCACTTTAGAGGCACAGATACTGAAGGATAGGTTTCCACTAAGTATCTGTCATAGGTAAATAGGTAAGGGGATAATATCAAGGCTCATCTCATCAGTGAATTAATGTGTAGATGGATTTAGAAGGGAGTGGACTATGAGGAGGTGGTGGAATCTAAAGAAGATTGGGTTCAATTGAAGGAAATAGGACATTGGGAGCACATAATTTGTCTCCCCCCCCCCTGTGTGTGTGTGTGTGTGTGACTCTTTGTCTCTGTTGCACTCTCTCTTCTCTCTCTCTCTCATCTCTCACGCACACACTGTGTGTGTGTGTGTGAGTGCGTGTGTGTGTGTGTGTGTGTGTTTCTCTCTCCTCCCCAGACCATAGGTAAGGAGTCCTTCTTCCCAGATGTTCTTTCTTCCTGCAAGCCTGAAAGAGATGGAGTTACCTAACCATGCAAGGAAAACCTCTGAAACAATGAAACAAAAAAATTTCTTCCATGAAGTTCTTTGTGTGAGGTATTTTGTCACAATGATGTAACTCTTAACACTGATTCCCATAAGAAATTTCTAGATAATCACCTTAAAATCATGAAAATCAAGAAATTAACATTAACATTACCATAATCTAACCCTCTGAATGTAATTCTTAAACATTTTACAATAAGTTCTTTTGTAACAGAAAGAAACAGTTGGGGATTTAGGCAATGATTTTTGTTGTCACTTTTAATTTTCTTCTCTCACAAATAGTTCCTCATCCTTTTCTGATCTTTGTTATTTTAGAATATAGAATGTCAATTATTGTTTGCAACTATAGTTTTAATTACAGTGTGAAATTGGCCATCTCAGATAACACTTTTGATATATCCATCATTTTCTTAAACTTAGATCTCTTTACTGGAAGTGCCTATCCTATCTTCTTGTATCACACATGCCTAACCAGATGCTTAGCATGGATTGCATTTTCAGTAAGGCCTCTTGAATAAATGCATGCATGCGTGAATGAACAAATGGTGCAAAATCCATTTCATAAGAGGAAGTGACAGTAAGTGGTGGGTGTCCAGTTAAGGTAAAAGTTCCATCCCTTTATTCATCTTCAGAAAATATCCTTGGCCATATGCTTCTTTGCTGCCTTTTTCAATCAAGACATGGCTCTTAATCTAAGAAGTCAGCTGCCAGCAACTCATACCAGTGTGAAGACTGACAATGGTGAGAGTTAGAACTACATAACCTGTGTCTCCCCAAATGACCCATCTTAACTAATGGAATCAGGAAGACTGACCCAGAGGCAGTGGCAACTGTCATGATTCTTAAGGGATGAGTAGGATTTTTAAAGGCAGAAGAACTGAAATTTTGAAAAGAAATTCTTTCCACATTTGTAGCACATTCCTTTGCCTCATATTGTAACATCATTGAGGAAGTGATGAGACTGGAAAAAAATGAATCCCAATTCCTGCCCATGCCACTGGTATTTCATTCATTTCCAGGTTTCTGTGGCTCTCCTTCTGCATAAGAACATATGAAATGTGGGCTCCTTGCAGAGCTTAGAAGCTGCTCTTCTTTGTTTGATTACTGACATAGTGGTTTTGTTTAGTTCTAATTTTGCAAACTGAGGTACCTACATAATGATCAGCAAATCTGGAACAATGTGTGAATAGACTGCTCTCCTCAAGAGCAGGTTTGATTTTATTGATTTTCTTATAATGCTTGTTATTTTTCCCTGTTTATTGGAGCCTCTTTTTCTTTTCTTTCCTTTGTATTCCCTAATTGCTTTATCTCTCACAGAAAGATGTTTGTGGCTTGTTGCGTTTTTTCCTTCATCAAGAATGTATGTTGTAAGATAGCTTTGGCATAAAAAGGCAAAACTCTATTATCAAAAATTCTATTATGTTCTATGATATATGCTTTTCTTTCATGGAAATGCTACAAAATGTTTTTGTCCTTCATTTCATGAAAAATTGTACTCTCAAGAGGACAGGAAAATCATCTGCTATGTTCAGTGCTTTCATTTCAATGTTGTGTTATTAGGGTTTGGAAAACCATATTTTAACTTGGTTGTTTGATCTCCTTTGTCCTTCTGAATACCTCTGCATTATTGTATCTGTTTTAACAAATGAAATGAAAAGCCATTCAAGGTCAGTGCATAAACCCCCAAGGAGAAGCATCCTTTCTGATATGTGAATTCACTCGCTAACATTTGTAGAACACAAACTAAATGCCAAGTAGATTTTCAATTACTGGAAATACAGAGAGAACAAAATTCAGGTTTCCATGTGCTGATGCTAAATGAAACTGCAGAGGGGAGTTGGAGCCATAGATGCTCTCAGCCGTGATACTTCATGATGTTCAGGTTCTGATGGAGACTTTCGAATCTCGGAAGTGTGGGCTGGAGTTCAAATTTTGTGGTAAGGTTAATAGCCTGTGCTATTTGAACCTCCATGCTCTTAGCAGTCAGTTTTAGGCAATAGCAAGGTAAGCTTTGATATTTTATAAGATTAAAAGAAATGCTTCACACAGATTGCTACTCAAGAGTGCTAGATACATAGTAAGTGCTCACTAACCTTGAATTCTAGATCTACACTGATTTTGCCTTATTCACATTTAATCCCCAAGACTAAACTCATAGAAGTTCATTGTTTTGACACTCTCTCTCTCTCTCTCTCTCTCTCTCTCTCTCTCTCTCTCTCTCTCTCTCTCTGTGTGTGTGTGTGTGTGTGTGTGTGTGTGTGTGTCTATGTGTCTGTGTATACACCACAGTGATCATGTGAAGTCAAGAGACAGCTTTGCAGAGCCAATTCTTACCTTCCATGTTGGGCTCTTGAGAAAAAATTGAGTCACTGGGATTACATGGAAGCATGGCAAGTGATTTCACCCACTAAGCCAATCTCCCTGGTCCCATAAATACATATTTTGACTGTCAATCTAAATATTTTATCCCTCATACAATAAAATGATGTATCATTATGTGTGGACCCATAGAAATGGCTCTGCTTATTCTTGACTTAATTTAAGGGAGTTCAAAACTATCCTTTGTCTTTCAAGGTTAAAGTTCTAGGACCTAAATGAGTGGCTACTGAAGGATTTGATCTAAGGTGTAGACGTCTAACCTAGATAACAAGAGATTTGTCTGAGGTGTGGTTATTCTTAATACTCAAGGCCAGATAACAAAGGATTTGATCTAAAGTATGGTTACTAATATTTGGAGAATTAAGAAAAAAGTGTCTCTTTGTTCCTTGTATCATGGTAAAGAAATCTTGTGCCCTTTCTCCCCTTTTAGTTGGAGAATATAAGATTTTTGAGCAATAAACTTAACATAGATCCTAGTATTGACTGGAGATGCCCTCCAGATTTTTCTGTGTCTCTGTCTTTCTTCAGTACCAACAACTTTTCTATTTGCTGTTTCTCAATCCACACTCCCAATATTAGGTATGCACCGGCAAGTCAGCTAAATCCTACTAAAGCCCCGCAAATACTCGGGTAGCTACACCATTGGACATGGAATTGAGTATTTGCAATTTTAATCAAGGAATTCAAAAGAGGACTTGATGGTTGGTAGGTGAAGCATAAGTGTAAGCAAATCACTTAATCTTCGTGCTTCGACACTATCCATTTTATCCTAACCTCAAAGCATTTCTATTTATTAAAAGTTAGCAATCTAAAAATTCACTATTACTCCTATTACATTTTCTTTTCTAAATTTTTTTTTAGTTTTTTTGTCTTTTTATTTTTAAATTTAAATTAGAAACAAGGTTGCTTCACAAGTCAAACCCAGCTCCCTCTCCCTCCCCTCCTCCCACATCCTTCTACCAGCCCTTCCACCCTCCCTCACCCAGTCTCCACTCCTTTCCCCAGGGATGGTAATGCCTTCTATGGGAGCTGTCCACAGTCTGTCATTTCATCCAGGGCAGGGTCTAGGCCCTTTCCCCAGAGTGCAAGCTGAAAGAGCATCTCTCATACTGGGTTGGGCACCCAAAGTACATTTGTATGCCAGGGATAAATACTGATCTACTACACATGGCCCCACAATTTGCCTAGGCCTCCTCACTGACACCCACATTCAGAGGGTCTGGATCAGTCCCATGCTGGATTCCCAGCCAGCAGTCTGGGATTCAAGAGCTCCACCTTGGTCAGGTCAGCTGTTTGTGTGTGTTAAACAAGCCCAGTCTTGCCCCCTATGCTCATCAGTCCTCCCTCTCTGTCACTGGGATCCTTGAGTTCAGTCAGTGTTTAGCTGTGGGTGTCTGCCTCTGCTTCCATCAGTTATTGGTTGAAGATTCTGTTTCCCAGACTCTCTGGCAGTTGGATTGTAGACTGGCAAACCTCTATTCCATGTCTAAAATCCATATATTAGTGAGTATATACCATGTTTGTCCTTTTGTGACTGGGTTACCTTACTCAGGATGGTTTCTTCTAGTGCTATCCATTTGCCTGCAAATTTCAAGATTCCATTGTTTGGTTTTTTTTTGATGAGTAGTACTCCATTGTGTAAATGTACCACATTTTCTCTATCCACTCTTCAGTTGTGGGGTATCTAGGTTTCTTCCAGGTTCTGGCTATTACAAATAATGCTGATATGAATATAGTGGAACAGGCGTCCTTGTTGTATGAATATGCATCTTTTGGGTAAATGCCTAAGAGTGTAATTGCTGGATCTTCTGGTAGGCTGATTCCCATTTTCCTGAGGAATCTCCACACTGAATTCCAAAGTGATTGTACGAGTTGGCACTCCCACCAGCAGTGGAGGAGTGTTCCCCTTTGTCCACATCCTCTCCAGGATAAGCTGTCATTGGTGTTTTTGATTTTAGTCATTCTGACAGGAGTAAGATGGTATCTCAGAGTTGTTTTGGTTTGCATTTCCCTGAAGGCTAGGCATATTGAGCACTTTCTTAGATGCCTCTCAGCCATTTAAGACTCCTCTATTGAGAATTCTCTATTTAGTTCTGTACCTTGCTTTTTAATTGTATCCTCTAGTGTTCTGGAGACTTGCTTCATGAGTTCTTTTTAAATTTTAGAGATCAGCCCTCTGTCAGATGTGGGGCTAGTGAATATCTTTTCCCATTCTGTGGGCTGCCTTTTTGTCTTGATAACTGTGTACTTTGCCTTACAGAAGCTTCTCAGTTTCAGGAGGTCCCATGCATTGATTGTCGACCTCGGTACCTGTGCTACCGATTTTATGTTCAGCAAGCAGTCTCCTGTACCAATTTGTTCAAGGGTACCTCTCACTTTCTCTTCTAAGACATATACTGTGGCTGGATTTATGTTGAGGTCTTTGATTCACTTGAACTTAGGTTTTGTGCATGGTGATAGACGTGGATCTATCTGCAGTCTTCTACATGCCAGCATTCAGTTATGCCAGCACCATTTGTTGAAGATGCTTTCTTTTTTCCATTGTATATTTTTAGCCTCTTTGTCAAAGATCAAATGTTCATTTGTGTATGGGTTAATATCAGGGTGATCAATTCGATTCCATTGGTCTACCTGTCTATTTTTGTGCCAATACCAAGCTGTTTTCAGGACTACAGCTCTACAATAGAGCTTGAAGTCAAGGATGGTGATGCCTCCAGACATTGCTTTGTTGAATAGGGTTGTTTTGGCTATCATGTGTCTTTTATTTTTCCATATAAAGTTGAGGTCTGTGAAGAATTGTGCTAGGATTTTAATGGGAATTGCATTGAATTTGCTTTTGGCTAGATTGCCATTTTTACTAGGTTGATCCAGCCTATCCAAGAGAAGAGGAGATCTTTCCATTTCTTGGTACCATCTTTAATTTTGTTCTTTAAACACTCAAAGTTCTTGCAATGCAGCTCTTTCACTTGTTTGGTTAGTGTTACCTCAAGGTATTTTATGTTGTTTGTGACAATTGTAAAGGGTGATATTTCTCTGATAGCTCACCCAGGAGGAGTTTATGCCAGGAAATAGTCTAACTGAGGGCTGAAATCAATAAAATAGAATCTAGGAAAACAATTCAAAGAATCAATGTAACAAAGAGTTGGTTCTTTGTGAAAATCCACAAGATAAGCAAACCTTTATTCAAACATACAAAACGACAGTGTTAGTATGCAAATTAACAAAATCAGAAATGAAAAGGGGCAGATAACAACTGTCACTGAGGAAATCCAGAGAAACATCAGGTCATACTTTGAAAATTTGTACTCCACAAAATTCAAAAATTTAAAGGAAATGGACAATTTTCTGGATAGCTATCACTTGCCAAAATTAAATCAAGAACAGATAAGCAATTTAAATAAACCTATATTATGTTGATCCTACCAATCCAAGAGCATGGGAGAGCTTTCCATTTTTTGGTATCCTCTTTGATTTCTTTCTTTAAAGACTCAAAGTTCTTGATATACAGGTCATTCACTTCCTTAGTTAACATTATCCCCAGATATTTGATGCTGTTCATGGCTATTGTAAAGGGTGAGGTTTCTCTGATTTCTTTCTCAGTCACTTCATCGTCTATATATAATAGGGCGACTGATTTTTTTTTTGAGTTTACCTTGTATCCTGCCACTTTGCTGAAGGTGTTTATCAGCTATAGGAGTTCCCTTGCAGAGTTTTTTGGGTCACTTATATAAACTATCATATCATCTGCAAATAGTGAAAGCTTGACTTCTTCTTTTCCTATTTTTATCCCCTTGATCTCCCTTTGTTGTCTTATTGCTGTAGCTAGAACTTCAAGTACAATATTGAAGAGATATGGAGAGAGTGGAGAGCCTTGTCTTGTTCCTGATTTTAGAGGAATTGTGTTGAGTTTCTCTCCATTTAGTTTGATGTTAGCTGTGGTTTACTGTATATTGCTTTTATTATATTCAGGTTTGTCCCTATTATCCCAGTTCTCTCTAGGACCTTTATCATGAAGGAGTGCTGGATTTTGTCAAAGGCTTTTTCAGCATCTAGGGAGATGATCAAGTGGTTTTTCTTTCACAGTTTGTTTATGCGGTGGATTACATTGATAGATTTTCTAGTGTTGAACCATTCCTGCATTCCTGGGATGAAGCCTACTTGATCATGGTGGATGATTTTTCTGATGTGTTCTTGAATCCGGTTTGCTAGTATTTTATTGAGTATTTTTACATCGATGTTCATGAGGGAAATTGGTCTATAGGTCTCTTTTTTAGTTGTGTCTTTGTGTGGCTTGGGTACCAAGGTAATTTTAACCTCATAAAGAGTTTGGCAGTGAGCCTTCCTCTACCATTGTGCGGAACACTTTGAGGAGTATTGGAGTTAGCTCTTCTTAGAATTTCTGGTACAGAAACAATTTTAAGACACCATCTTACTCCTGTCAGAATGGCTAAAATCAAAAACACCAAAGACAATTTATGCTGGAGAGGATGTGGAGAGAGGGGAACACTCCTCCACTGCTGGTGGGAGTGCCAACTTGTACAGCCACATTGGAAATCAGTATGGAGATTCCTCAGGAAAAGGGGAATCAATCTACCACAAGACCCAGCAATTCCACTCTTAGGCATATTCAAAAGAGGAAACTTCATACAACAAGGGCATCTGCTCCACTATGTTCACTGCAGCATTATTTGTAATAGCCAGAATGTGGAAGCAACCTAGATGCCCCTCAACTGAACAGTGGATAGAGAAAATGTGGTACATTTACACAATGGAGTATTACTCAGCAGAAAAAAACAATGGAATCTTGAAATTTGCAGGTAAATGGATAGCACTGGAAGAAACCATACTGAGTAAGGTAACCCAGTCACAAAAAGACAAACATGGTCTGTACTCACTCATATATGGATTTTAGACATGGATCACGAGAGTGTCAGTCTGTACTTCCAATAACAGAGAGTCTGGGAAACAGGAAAGAAGATAAAAGATATGCATGGTACCCAAGAGAAGAGAAATGAGGCAAGATCCTCTGATCAGATGGGGAACACGGCAAGGAGTAGGGGGGGAGGGGGAGCTGGGAAATAGAGAGGGGGAGAAGAGGAAAAGAGAGTAGGTCATGGGGGAACAGGAAAGTTGACTGGGGGGGGTACGATAAGGGGAAGAGAGAATCATAGGTTAGAAGACAGATCAGGCACAATTGTGACCTCTAGTGATCTAAAGGGAAGACACCAATTGGCAAGCTAAGCAATAGTGTAGAGACCACCCCGAATGCCCATTCCTGATAATGAACTTGATGTCTATAACCATCCTGGAGCCTTCATCCAGTGACTGATGGAAGCAGAGGCAATCACCGACAGTTAAACACTGAACTGAACCCAAGGAACCCAGTGACAGAGAGAGAGGAGTGATGAGCAAATTGGCAAAGAATGGGCTGGCAAAACCAGCAGAGACAGCTGATCCAAACAGGGGAGAGCTCTTGGACCCCAGACCGACAGCTGGGAGGCCAGCATGGGACTGATCCAGACCCCCTGAATGTGAGAGTCAGTGAGGAGGCCTGAGCAACCTATGGGGTCCTGAGCAGTGGATCAGTGTTTATCCCTCAAATACTAACAGACATCATGTGTCAATAACACAAAGAGGGATGCTCTCTCAGCCTGGACTCTTAAGGGAATGCCTGGACCCTACCCTGAGTAAAATGACAGACTCTAGATATCCCCTATGTGGAAGGAATTGGCAATAGGGTGGGAGGATTGGGAGGGGAATGGTGGGGAGTTGCAGGAGGAAGGGACGGAGAGGGAACTGGGATTGACATGTAAAACAAGCTATTTAAAATTAAAATAATAAGAAATATATAAAAAAGAAGAGAAAGGCAAGAAAAAAAATAAATAGGCATATAACCACTATGGCAATTGAAGCATTCATCAAAAGTCTCCCAATCAAAAAAAGCCCAGGTCCAGATGGCATCAGTGCAGAATTCTACCAGAAATTCAAAGAACAGCTTATACCAATTCTTCTCAAAGTATTATATGCAATAAAAGCAGAAGGTCTTTGCCAATGTCTTTTTACAAGGCTTCAATAACCTAGATACCCAAGCCACACGAAGACACATCTAAGAAAGAGAACTTCAGACCAATATCCCTCATGAACACTGATGCAAGAATACTCAATAAAATACTGGCAAATCGTATCCAAGAACACATAAAACAATCATCTACCATGATCAAGTAGGTTTCATCCCAGGGATGCAGGGATGGTTCAACATAGAAAAATCCATCAATGTAATCCACCATATAAACAATTTGAGAAACAAAAATCACATTATCATCTCACTAGATGCTTAAAAAGTCTTTGACAAAATCCAATACTCCTTCATGATAAAGGTCTTGGAGAGATCTGGCATAACAGGAACATAACTAAACATAATAAAAGCTATGTAAAGCAAACCAATAGCCAATATCAAAGTAAATGGACAGAAACTCAACGGGATTATGCTAAAATCAGGAACAAGACAAAGCTGTCCACTCTCTCGATACCTCTTCAATATTGTACTTGAAATTCTAGCTAGAGCAATATGACAACAAAAGGAGATCAAGGGGATACAAATTGGAAAGGAAGAAGTCAAAGTTCACTATTTGCAGATGATATTATAGTTTACATACGTGACCCAAAAAATTCTACCAGGGAACTCTTCCAGCTGATAAACACTTTCAGAAAAGTGGCAAGATACAAGACCAACTCAAGAAAATCAGTAGCCCTTCTATATACATATGATAAAAGGGATGAGAAAGAAAGAAACATCATCCTGTTACATTTTCTAAATATAACTAAAATTTATTTCAAAAATAATATATAACTAAAATATTTCTAAAATGAAATACATTATAAAGAGGGTAAATCATTGAGTGAAATAATTTCATCTTCCACTCTTTAGGTCTGATTTTGATCCTAACCTTCTCAGAAAACAGAACAAACCTTTAAAGAAAAATTAGACATCTACCCAGGTTCTTCCATATCAACCAGGGTTATCTTCTATAACTCTCCAGACAAATATCTTCATTGAGGCAAAATATTTTAAAAACCCAGTCATATTCCAGAGAAGGTAGAATTACATAAGTTTCCAATAAAGAGTTCAAAGAAAGTAATATCTTAAAAGAAACCATTTCAAGTTTCTTTCAGTAATAAAACAGCTAGTCCCAGGAATCAAGCAGCAATTAATCCTGATCCTTCTGTTCATTAACCATTTTTCAAATGATCATATAGAAGTAACTGTAGGTATTCTCTAACCATGTGGCTATTAGACCTGCCATGTACCTGGTGTAAAGCAATGAAATGTGTTGACCACTGAAAAATTAATAAAATGAACCAAAATACACAGAGACTTGGATATTTAATAGAAACATGTCATCCATGTATAATACAGTCAAGTATTTTGGGCTAAATCTCTTATGGAATTTAGAGATATATTTGTTTAAGAAGATGAGCAGGTCACATTCAAAGGAACATACACACAATTTAAAGACTGACTGGACTTTATATAATTCTCCTTGTTTTTGAGGTTGATATTTAACTGCTGTCCTGGTAAATACCTATTTGTACTCAATTCACTCCTTGTTGGCCTGTTTCTTCCTCCTCTAGTATTTATTGCATAAAAGAATGTTTCTCAGACGACTCACTGATAAATCTCTTCCTTGATGGAGGGCTTTCCTGCTGCCTATTATGTGCCTATTGAGGCCCAGCCAACAATTTATTACCAGCTGAAAAAGGAGGCAATGAAGTAAAAGACTGAATTGTTTTTATGACTGTGTCCATATTTCTTAAAGAGTAAGAGCCTTTATGGAAAGAATTTGTCCTGGAACTATATGAGACACCATTCATTTGGACTAAAGCGAACTTGTTATAAAATATTGAAAACAGAATCAAATTCTATGAGGCTGTCATTCTGTTTTACTATCAAGAGCTATTTCAATCCCCACCCACTTGCTTTCTACCTTTTCCCAAATACAGAAATGCTATGAGCCTGAAAATGTGGTTTCTTCTGAACACCACAAATAATGATTAGAACCAACATACAACATTGGAATATAGGACCCTCATCTGACTTTCATTCAGGGAATAAAAATCTCTCCATTCAGTACATGACAAATTCACTGATGGCAATATATTTATTAGACTTCAAGTAGTGGGGTGATGCAGTGGTGAAAATATTAGCAAAAGATCCAATGAAACCTCAAAGTTTAATCCCCACACTTACAAGGTAGCATGCTTGATTACCTTGGACAACTTAATTTAATCTCTCTGTGCTTCATTCCCTGATGATATGGCGAGAGTTTAGAGTCTACTTATGAAAACCAGTAAGTGTGGGTCATTTCAGTTAATACTATTCTTCCCCTAGCAATCCATTTTCCACAATTTTCTTTATAACTAAATAAAATTCCATTGTGCATTTATGCCGCATTTTCTTTTTCCTTCCACCTGGTTTCATTTCCTTTTCACTGTGAGTAAAGCAGCATCAAACATAGACATACACACATTTCTATGGTTGTTTATGGAGCCCTTTGTACAAATGTCCAACAATTTCAGACTTAGTCTTTTGGGGGTAGGAGGTCTGATTACAGTTTTACCAAATCTAGAGCTTGTTTTATTTTTTTTCATTTCCTATTTTTTCCTTTCACTATCTTTGATGGTGTACGCATATGTGAATATCCATGTGGACCTGCACATGCCACAGGTTGTTACTGACTATCTTCCTCAATTGTTCTTCACCTTATTTTTGAGGTAAAGGCTCAATAACTCAACAAGACTAGACATCCAGCAAACTCCAAGAATCACCCTGTCTTTGACAGCCCCAACACTAGCCTTACACACATGTACCATCATACCTTTTCTACAGGTGCAGATAATCTAAATCCAAGTCCTCATCTTTGTATGGCAAATTATTTATACATTACCTCTGCTCTTTCACTTACATAACTAAATCTTTCAATGTGCAAACCCCTTTAATTTTGATGTCTGTCTCTTGTCTTATTTACTTATTTGAAACCATCAATATTGCTAATTCCAGAAAGCCAATCTATATCATCTAACTAACTTTGAGCTTCTGAGAAACCTATGTAATAGTGATATGCAGTCAAATTTCAGTGAACAAATGACATGTGTATTGGATATCTACCTCTGTCTCCTCTAGCCAATCAGTGTATTTTTTCTGCAAGTTAATAATGTTGGCATATTCCACTGGAAAAATATGTTTATCTTTAATTAGATATGTTGATATGTGTGTATGTTCATGTGTGTGCATATATAAAATATAATGAAATTACTCCCACCTTGTCTCATCTCCCACTACTGTAAACCCTTAATCCTACCTACATATCTCATCTCAGTGTCAAACCTAAAAAAGTTTTCTCCAGCTCTGAGTAACACAGATTTTTATCTGACATTTTTCAGAGGATGTTGATGGGTTTGAATACTACATTTATCTGCAATCCATTATTTATTAATTTATTCCACAAATACAAATTGTTTATATTCTTCATGTATATGTAACATATTTGAAATATGTATGCACTTTGGAATATTGGATTTTTCATAGTGAAATACATAAAATTAACATATTAAGAAATTTTCAAGACCTTAATCGATTGCAATTATCTATGGCCATCATCTTGTAGCATAGAGTATTTTTCTTTAACTTGGTTGGGGTATCAGAAAGTTTTTACAGGATCCATTTTTCATTAGTTTATAAGTAAGATAGAAAAAAGTGGTTAAGGCTTATCCAGTTATTCCACCATTATTATTAAAATTATTGTCCTTTCTTACTGGATTACCTCTACATATGTAGATAATTTGACTCCTGGTCCTTGATTCTTGTGTTTTCTCTTAGGCTCGTTTCCTATTGTTGGTTTGTCTCATCCAACTTAAATGTGATAGTTTTGCTTTATCTTACTATATTATCTCTTGTTATGATTTTATTTAAAAAATTAATGAACAAATGAATGAAAACATAGCCACTAGGATAAAGGTAACTTAGACCTGCTGAGAGAAGGAAAATCAGAGTTTCCAGTGGTAAATCAACACTTCAGGAAAGACCTCATGTTCAAAAGCAGTTGGCCAAATGACCAATATGGAATCCATAATTTAGGTGTGTGTATGTGTGCTTTTATTTGGTTATAGTCTGGTATTTATTTTAATGGTGTGGTTTTACTTTGTTTTCTTGAGCTTTTTTTGGAAAGTTTGCTGTATTGGGCTTTTGTTTGTTTTTTGAGAAAGAACTTATAGTTGGGTGGGTAGGGAAGGGAAAAGGAACTGGAAGGACTTAGAAGAGGGGAAAATATGATCAAAATACATTTAGATTTAAAAATTGTTTTAAATAATAAAAAATAGCCACAAAAATAATTTGACTCAGCTGAGTGGTGGTGCCCCATGCCTTTAAGGCCAGCACTTGGGAGGCAGAGGCAAGTGGACCTTTGTGCGTTTGATGCCAGCCTGGTCTACAAAGCTACAAAGAGAAACCCTGTCTCAAAAAACAAAAAAAATAATAATTTGACTCAAATTTTGGTATCCTAGTGATGACAATTTTCATGCACGCTTTCACTTTTTGACCCATAACTACACAGATAACACTGAAACTTTGGGCCCTTCGAAGTCCCAGTCAGTGTATTAAATGGTGTTTGTGGACAGGAATTTTCCTGGGAAGGCACAATACACATTTCTACTCACCCCCAGATCAACAGCCCACAACAGTCATAAGTACAGACACCACAAAAGTCCAACTTGGTAATCCAGTGAGTTATACTCTAAATAGGTGATCAGTTTCTTACAGGAAAAGACATGACTAAAAGACATCTGCATTACCAGAGCCCCCATCAACACAGATGATATATCACAAAAGTTTCGAACTCAGGGCACACTGCACAACCTGCAGGCAACTTAACAGGTTGGAGAATTACCTTTCCCAATGAATCTGGTCTAAACCTCTTCCAGGCAGGTCAACAGGTTTCTGCTTCCGGGAAGTTGATCTGATCTCACATTCTTCTATGCCACTTGCCTGAGCTGAGAGTCTTCTTTGCAGCTTTGTTTGTCTGTCTACCCTTGTGAGGGAGGGGTCTAATGAATCTTGTCAATTTCAGAGACTTCCTGAAGCTATTTTGAGTTGTTTGATTTCTATATTAAAGAACTTCTCTATAGGATGAATATTTCAGTGACTGGAGGAAACTGCTATACAACAAGTGGTCTTCCTGATGGTACCCACTAAGAAGTCCCACCAGAGTCTCTCAGCTTTATTCAAGCACTGTACAATGGCTAAGGGTTAGAACTGGAGTAAAGAAGAGTATCTGGCCTGTTCTTCCCTAGATTTTCTTATATAACTAAGGATTTTACCCTCAGTGTTTGTTAGTGTGAAGAATATCATCATCCTACTAATTTAATTAATTAATTGATAATCAGTCCCATTAAATGATAGGATGTCTAAATGCCTCCAAACAGAGACCACAAACCGTCTTTGTAGGAAATCAGTTGATAATATGAGTAGCGGTGTAGTGTTTTATTTTTTATTGCTATCATTTAGTAATTTAATGGATTTATGTAGATAGAGTTTCTGTCCTACCTTGTCCCACAGCTGATTAGCCCCAAATAAACACACAGAGACTTATATTAATTATAAACTGTTTAGCCAATGACTTCTTACTGCCTAGCTCTCTCTTGGTTACTAACCTATAACTAATAATCTATGTATTTCTACATGGTCTTATCTTACCAGAGAATGTCCAGCATCCTATCTTCCCAACAGCTATATGGTATCTCTGACAGCTTCCCCTGTGTCCTTTCCCCAGAATTCTCTTTGTCTGGTAGCCCTGTCTATACTTTCTGCCTGGATACTGGGCAATCAGTGTTTTATTCTTCAACCAATAAGAAAAACATATATACAGAAGAACATCCCTCATCAGATTTAATTATGAAATTTCATTCATACATGTATATAATGTATTATTTTCATCATCTTCAATCCCCTGAATCATATCCTGTTCCCTACCATTGTTTCCCTTCATCTATCTCAACACCTCATTTTACTTTCTACTTTCATGCATTATCTTAATTTTTTATTTAAATATCATTATTACTATATATATATATATGTACACATATAAATATTCAAATATAACCTGAGTGTTCCTCATATGTATTTAGGAATGATGGTTGGTATTGGATAACCAATTAAGGGCTAATCTCTAGGAAGAGTGATTCTCTATCTCTTGGAAGTGATTACTAGTTTGTAAGTCTTTAACAAGGGGTGGATTTTTGGCATCCACATTGGCATGTTAATTTGCATTGCCATTATGAATTTCTTAGCTTAAGTGACCATTTTGTTGAGAATTCATTGCTTCAGCTTCCCTGACATGTATAGAAGATACAATTTTTCAGCATAATTCCAGTACTTCATCTCTTCAAATCTATTTTTATGCTCTTACTTCTACAATATTCTCTTAGTCTTAAGCATAGAGTTTGTGTTTTATATGTATTACATGAGTCTCTGCATTTTTCACTGCTGTAGATTTCTGTAATTGTCTCCATTTACTTCAAAAAGAAGGTTTTTTGTTAAGCAATGAGAGCTATGCTTATCAATGGATATAAGTATTTAGAATTGAATTAGAAATATCTACCACTCATGTGTTTAGTCTTCTATAAAAACCATACACTAAAAAAGAAATATGATTTGAATTGCAGCATGTGAAAACATAAACAATTACTATATTTTGATCTTGGATATTACGACTTTGCTAAGTATGTTAACCAAATTAATATCACTAATGCCTTCGAGGCCTCTATGTATTTGATTTCATTGTCTGTGAAAAAAAATTGCTAGTTTTTAAAGACACATTTTCCTCTTAAGATATCTTTCTTGCCTTATTACATGAGCACAATTCTCTAAAACATTGCAGAATTAACATTATTAGAGTGACTATCCTGCTTTGTCTTTGATATTGTGTAGAAAGCATTTATTCCTTCATTCTTAGGTATGGTAGATTTGAGTATTTGTTTCCCCAATTCTTCCTTCTATCTACTTCCATCCCTCTGTGATTTTATGATACTCTCTCAGGCTCTGGATATTGCCATGCTTCTAATTTTGGTAAAGCCTTTAGACAATCATGAATCAATAAGAAAGTGTCTGTGTTTTTCCATATACTCTCTTAACCTCTTCTATATCCATAATAACTATCTGTGCTAACCAGTTAAAATATTAATGGAATGTGGAATAGGGTCAAGTTTCCTTACTAATTGCCATAGTGATCTCTTCCCTAGATGTATGAGCAAACCCTGCCAAAACCAGTGAAACCACCCACAAGCTGCAGCTGACTCTCTGTAGGTAGTTTAGCAAGTTCAGCTGAAATTACCTGAGGCAGGTCAGCAGCTGGAAGGCACAAACACATTTATTACTCTACACCCATAAAATTTTGTGATAGTTGTATGCAGCATTACTGTGGCACTAGATGCTGAAGGAGTAGATTAGAAGAATATAGAAACAAATCCCCTGTTGTTCAATCCAAGAATGACAATTAGCTATATGGAATCTTTCCATACTTCCAAAACATCACATACTACTTGCTCTTTAGGTAGCCATTATAAAGAGAAGATGATGAGCTCCTAACATTTCATTTGAAGTAACTTTTCATGTTTAAAGGCTCCATGGAACAGTATTTACAGTAACCATGAAAACATTCCTTTTATGTGTATATTGGGTTGTTGTTCAGAGTAAGAGAAAAGCCAGGATTTTATAATCCCAAATAAATTCAGCCTGTTGCTGCCTGACATGAGTATGTGTCATCAGCCATGTCCCCTTCTCCACCTCCAAAAGCAGTCTCCATTCACTGTACTCCATCACAGGAGGAGTGTCAGTGGTGGAAGGGCAACATTCCACTCCCAATTCCAATTTCACAGTTCAGTACGGAACAAGTGTGAGCAGACAGTATCTTGAGAAAAGAACAACAATCAGAACCAATGAGGGAGCGCAGTCATCTATTCTGCACCTTCCCAAAGTTCTTTCTATTTGTACAAGAAAAAAAATCAGAGTGTGCATCAAGCCCTGAAAAGGTACCAGATAGAACCCTTAACTTCTTCAAATCAGTAGAGTCCCATCAGGCAGAGACAAGGGCTGCGGTCTTTCCATTAATCTCTAGTTGTTTCTGCTTTAACGTTTATTTTAAAAAGAAAAAAATAAGCTTCTCCTCAAAGTCTGAGCAGCTGAAGGAGAGGGGACGCAGGACAATGAAAGTGACATCTGTCAACTAACAGTAATTAAACAGAGATATGTTGAGTTCCATGACTCAAAGTGGTCCTGTTAAAGTCTTGATGAGCAGTGAAACGTCTGATTAAATTTTAAACGTGGATAAATTGGTCAGTCCCTCCATAGAAAAGATAATGGAGGAGTAGACTAAAAAATTAAATGAATACTGCACCAGGGCTAGTTAAGAGATAAGCTGGCACAAGCAGCCTCATTTACTGCCGAAGCATCATTTCTTCAATGTGATCACAAAGAATATGCCTCTTACAAGTAGTCCTGAGTTTCAAAGTAGGCTATTGCATTAACTAGAAAAGCAATCAACTTAGACAATAAGAGACTCAAATTCAAGTCCAGCTAGGACACTGTGTAAGTAAGCTGAGGTGGCATGCCATGTGACCACCTCAGACACCAGTTTTCTCAAGTGTGAAATTAGGAGGTTGTTCACAGAAAATTTCAAATACCTAGAATACTGAATTTTACTTTTTAAAATAAAGAACCAAAGTTTCATGTTTCTATGACAGACAGAAAAGGCATATATATAAAGTGTGCACTTCAAATTCCTAAATATCATGGTAGTAGCTGGAAAGATAAGTAGCCAGCTGGGTAGGTTTTGGGTGCCCATTTTATCCTTGAACAGTAGCAGCTCATTTACATTTTTCTAAGTGTAAAATCACATGCACAGTTTTATAACAGGCAAAGTTGTATTGATAAACAAATTTAAAGTCAATAGATTAATTTTCCACAACTGTCTTTTTAGCACACACAGAGGAACAGGAATTTTGGAGAAGTACATGAGTCATCAGAGAAGATTGTAACAGTAGCTTATGCTCTAATGGAATCTTGTAGCATTGTTCATCTCGCAGCAGGTTTAGAGAGACCAGAGAGTGAATGACTCCTAATGAAAAGACTTTCAAATTTGCAAAGATACATGGGATAAAATTACGGAGTAGAGGAAATCTGAAGATCATTACTTCAACTTTACTGACTAGAAACTGTTTTTCCCATGTACCAAAGAATAACACAAACTAGAATTTATGGGGATTATAAAGATCACCAAATTCAGAAATTGAATTTGATGTTTCTTGTACTCTCTTAACAGCTGTAATTACTATTTAATATAGTTTCATTCTCTTCTACTTTCTCCTTCTAACTGTTCTTTCACATTGATAACCTTATCACGTTTCATGATCACATTGAAGAAGCTATGTTTAAGAAGTAGAAGAGGCATGTGTGTGCCAGACTTTCTCTTTTATTTGCTCAATCACTAGATGGTGGTTTTTCTTTCGATCTTATTCCCTCAAAGGAAAGAATTCACCCAAGTGGAACAGATATTTCTTCAACTATCTGTTTATTCAGCAAATAAAGAACAGATCACTCCCCAGAGAAAAAGACTGGAGAAGCCTAACCCACAGAAGAGGTTAGCAGCATGATGGACTTTGATTTATGGATTTTTAAGATTCTTAAGACCATTAGGAGGTGACTAGCACATCCTTGAGTCTAGAAAACATTTTTCTCTCCCAAATAATGGTATAACAGACCTTCCCCACCTTCTACGAATATCTTCTGATACTTTCTGGAAAGCCCATGATGGAAGTGTGTGTGTGTGTGGGGGGGTGTTATGTATGTAACAATAAAATGGTATTACAATGAAGCCAGGGTCTTTTAAGGGTTGAAGAAACTTCATTGGTGTTCACTATGACAACTGGCCAACTTTTTCGGATACAGCAGATAAAAAGCCTAACTATAGCTTCAAGGGCACTTGAAACTCCCACAAAATGTCATCAGGGGATACATCTATCACAACATAGTTACAGTTTCCTTGTTTGTTTCAGGTCTAACTCACTGTTCAAGTCAGAGACCTAGATATGAAGCTGTGGCATTAGTTTTCCTTGATTATGTTATATCTAAGTACTTATCCAGACAGAGTAGGTGCTATAAATATAAATCATGAATTCTCATAGATCTGAGCCATCTACAGTGCTGTAGCAACTTCACCATTTCTCCGGATTTTAACAGAAGAAGAGATCTTCTACCCTCTTGTTGAAAGTCATCAGTTCCATCATCTTGCATCTCCAATCATCTTAGATATTACATTTGTTTTCATCATAGATTAGTCCTTTCTCTCTGAGTAAATAACCAGCAATCAAGCATAAACTTACATATTTTTAAAAATTTTTATTAGTGCAATACATACACATACACACTGCCACACATGCTTAACACCCACTATTTTAACTTCCATTTAAATACAACGGGAATAGAGATGATATACAATTCAAATAGATACAGTCCTCTATTTATCTCCTACATCTTTACATTTTACTCAATATTTAAGAGTTTAGCTGCTTTGAGAATGGTTTATATTGTTAAGACAACAAATATACAAGAAATAAATAGACTTTGGTTTTAATAAATTCTCATAGCTGACATTTTTAGTGTAAACAAACATACATTAGTTTTGAAGGATAAAATGGTCAAAAGAGAAATTGAATTTTCAAATTCCAGCTACTTTTACATAACAAAACACTCATGGCTTAAAAATAGAATCAGACTAGAAACCATGGATTGGGGATATTGAGGTTATAACATGAGCCACTTTTTTCTCTGCCTGATTGGTAGAAGGTAGGAGATGGAAGCTATTACAGCAGGTGCTGGATAGAAAAGAGACAGCACTGAAGGATGCTGGAGAACAGTCAAACAATCCTAGTTCTTTGTCATAGGACAAAACCATGAGGGAAAAGGCTACTTAAAATTGCCATGAAATTTGAAATGATATCTGAAAAACAGAAAGTATTTCTTATTTCTATGCCTGCCAACTTAGAAAATTGTTCATTTCCAGTGAAGAAATACCATACTCATGAAGTATCCCTATAGCAGAAGGTGAAGTATGTTTCATCCCAGGAATGCAGGGATGGTTCAACATACAAACATTCATCAATGTAATCCACTATATAAATAATCTAAAAACGAAAAACAACATGATCATCTCCCTAGATGCTGAAAAAGGATTTGACATTATCTAACACCCCTTCATGATAATGGTTTTGGAGAGATCAGGGACAACAAGAACATACCTAAACATAAAAAAGGCAATACACAGAAAACAAAGACCAACATCAAACTAAATGGAGAGAAACTCAAGGCGATTCCTCTAAAGTCAGGAACAAGACGAGGTTGTCCACTCTCTCCATATCTCTTCAATATTGGACTCGGAGTTCTTTCTAGAGCAATAAGACAACAAAGGAGATCAAGGGGATACAAATTGGAAAGGAAGAAGTCAAATTTTCACTATTTGTTGTTGATATGATAGTCTCCATAAGTAACCCAAAGAATTCTACCAGGGAACTCCTAAAGCTGATAAATACCTTCAGCTGAGTTGCAGGATACAAGATTAACTCAAAAAAAATCAGTAGCCTTACCATGTGTAGACAATAAATGTTCTGAGAAAGAAATCAGAGAAACATCACCCTTTACAATTGCCACAAACAACATAAAATAACTTGGGGTAACTCTAACCAAATAGGTGAAAGACTTATATGAAAAGAACTTTGAGTCTTTAAAGAAAGAAATTAAAGAAGATACCAAAAAAATGGAAAGATCTCCCATCCTCATAGATAGGCAGAATCAACATAATAAAAATGGCAATCTTACCAAAAGAAATATACAGATTCAATGCAATCCCTAGCAAAATACCAGCACAATTCTTCACAGACCTTGGAAGGACAATCCTCAACCTTATATGAAAAAAAAGACACAGAATAGACAAAACAACCTTGTACAATAAAGGAACTTCAGGAGGCATCACCATTCTTGACTTCAAGCTCTAATATAGAGATATAGTAGTGAAAAAAGCTTGGTATTGGCACAAAAATAAACAGGTAGACATTTGGAATCAAATTGAAGACCCTGATATTAACGCACACACCTATGAACACCTGATCATTGACAAAGAAGCTGAAAGTGTACAATGGAAAAAAAGAAAGCATCTTCAATAAATAGTGCTGGCATAACTGGATAGCATGTAGAAGACTGCAGATAGATCTATATCTATCACCATGCACAAAGATTAAGTCCAAATGGATCAAAACCTCAACATAAATCCAGCCACACAAAAGCTCTTAGAAGAGAAAGTGGGAAGTACCCTTGAACGAATTGGTACAGGAGACTGCTTCCTGAACATAACACCAGTAGCACAGACACTAAGATCAACAATTAATAAATGGGACCTCCTGAGACTGAGAAGTTTCTGTAAGGCAAAGGACACAGTCAACATGACAAAATGGCAGCCCATAGAATGGGAAAATATGTTCACCAACCCCACAATTCACAAAGGGCTGATCTCCAAAATTTGTAATGAACTTTCTTGAGGGCAAATCTCCAAAACACCACAGGGTAAAATTAAAAAGTGTGGTATAGAAATAAATAGTGAATTATCAATAGAGAAGTCTAAAATTGCTGAGAGACACTTAAGAATGTGCTCAACATCCATAGCCATCAGGGAAACGCAAATCAAAACAAGTCTGAGATTCCATCTTCCTCCTGTCAGAATGGCTAAAATTAAAAACACCAATGACAATTTATACAGGAGAAGATGTGGAGAAATTGGAATACTCCTTCACTGTTGGTGGGAGTGCCAAATTGTACAGCCACCTTGAAGATCAGTATGGAGATTCCTCAGGAAAATGGGAATCAGTTTACCACAATACCCAGAAATTCCACTCCGGCATATTCCCAAAAGATGCACATTCATACAATAAGCATATCTGTTCAACTTTGTTCATAGATTCAATATTTTAATAGCCATAACCTGGAAGCAACCCAGATTCCCCTCAACTGAAGAGTGGATAGAGAAAATGTGGTGCATTTACACAATGGAGTACTACTCAGTGGGAATAAAAACCAATGACATCTTGAAATTCGCAGGCAAATAGATGACACTGGAAGAAACTGTCCTAAGTGAGGTAAACCAGTCACAAAAAGACAAGCATAGTATGTACTCACTCATATATGGATTTTAGACATGGATCAGAGGATTTCCAGCCTACAATCCCATTGCCAGAGAGTCTGGGAAACAGGGAGGACCATAAGGGAGATATGTATGGTACCCCAGAGAAGGGGAATGTTATGGGACCTCCTGAGGAGATTTGGAACATGTGGTGAGAGGAGGGGAGAGGAAGCTTGGAGAAAGAGAGGGAGACAAGAGGAGAGGAGAAGAGAGGAAGACATCGGGGAGCAGGAAGGGTGAATCAAGGAGTCACAATAGGTTTGAAAAGAGATCTGGCATGAGGGAGATTTTCAGAGATCTTCAAGGATGACACCAACTGGCAAACTAACCAATAGTTGAAAGGCTACCTTAAATGCCCTCCCCAGATAATGAGATTGATAACTAATTTATATGCCATCCTAGAACCTTCATCCAGTGGCTGATGGAAGCAGAGGCAGACACCTACAGCTAATCTCTGAACTGTACTCCTGAAACCCAGTTGTAGAGAGGGAGGAGTGATGAGCAAAGGAGTTACGATCTAGATAGTGAAACCCACAGAGACAGCTGACCTGAACAAAGGGGAGACCTTGGACCCCAGACTTGTGACTGAGAGGCCAGCATGGGACTTATCCAGACCCCCTGGAAGTGGGCGTCAGTGAGGAGGCCTCAGAAATCTATGAGGCATTGGATAGTAGACCAGTATTTAGCCCTGCTGTACAAATGGACTTTGGGAGCCCATTCCACATGGGAGGATGCTGTCTCAGCCTGAACACATGGGAGGCGGCCTAGGCCCTGCCCAGAATGATACGATAGACTTTGAAGATTCCCCATCGAGAGCCTCAACCTCCCTGGAGAGCAGAGGGGGAATGGGATGGGGGGGGTTGGGGTGGTGATGGGAGGCAGATGAATAGGGGAGGGTGAGAGAGCTGGGATTGACATGTCAAGCCAGCTTGTTTCTAATTTAAATAAAATTAAAAGGAAATACTACCAAAAACATAGATCACCACAGACCCATCAGTTCAGACACTTGGAAGACATTCTTGAAACGTCCTCCATTTTTCATAATAACTCAGAAGTCAATCTATTTTATTTCACTTTTACTGTCACCCCTTGTAGTCTGACCTAAGCTAACATCAACAAATAGACTGGGATAGCTACCCTCAACAACAAACTCAGCACGACTTCTTCTGTCATATTTGGAAGATGGAAAGCCGGATGTGTATAACATCACTTTAAAATATGTGAATTAGATTCCTCTCTTCAAATTTTTCTTAATTGGGGAATAAGAAGAGGAATAACAAATAACCAGTTTTACAAATTAAGCCAATCAGAGGAGTGCAATCACCTGTCCAGCTGAGAAAACTACTGATGAGAGACATATCTGTTCAGCAGCTTGCATCATTAGTGCCTCTTACAAATGCATTGGTGATCATCATGGGGTAAGAAGCCTGTCATCCCAGCACTAAAGAATCTGAGACATATGAACTGGGTATCAACTTGCAATCTTTTAATCCAGATACTTGGAAAATAGAGGCAGGAAAAATCAGAAGTTCAAGGCTATCCCTGGCTATATAGTATGTTGGAGGCCAGAAAAGGCTACCTTAGACCTAACCACAAAAAGTAGAGAGAGAAAAAGAGAGGAAGGGAAATAGGGTTGTTAAGTCATCTAGCCAGCTCAGTGACTCAAAATAATGAGAAAACCCACAAAAGTAGCATCATGGGTATACTGGTAATCATTTAGCAACTTGTCTAGAAAAATGCACAAAAACACTGGTTTGTGGTGTCTAGTGATTTCTGTGTTGCCCATATGCTATAGTATGTTTTGACTTAATTATAGAATGGAATGTCATGGAAGGCATGTACCCCATCTATTTATCAGTGAAAAAGCCCCAGCAGGATGCCATGGCACTCTAAACCTATACTTCATGCACTTTGGCCTAGGATGGTTCTTATGTAAGCATTCTGAAGACATGGGGGAACAAGGTGCAAAGGAAGGATCAGAACACAGAGACTCCAAGCCTGACAAGCAGAGGTGGAGAAGCCAGGACAGGAGCTGTGCAGCAAATCTGAAGATCAGGCACAGGATGAATCATGAAAAACAAAGGCAGAAAATAGCCCAAAACCATACAGATGCGGCCCCTGTTTAATTACTACTTGAATACACCACCAATTTAGGGGAAATGTGATTTCTCAGAGAGGAAATAGTGGGCTGGAGAGGTGGTTCAACTGCTAAGAATGTGTACTTCTCTTAAAGGAACCTAAGTTTGGTTCATATCCAGGTGTAATTCTAGTTCCAGGGGACTCAACACCTTTGGCTTCCCTAGGCACCCGCACTCACATGCACAGACATACACACATATACATAATTAGAATAATAAAAATAAATTTTAAGAAAAGATCTATTAGTGATGGAAACCAAATATTTGGAGAATGAATAAATATGGGACTTAGTAACTCTAGTTAACATCAATATATATGTGCAAAAGTAAATGTAGTGGGTTAAAAATACCTTTGTAGTAATAAAACTAGTGTGTGTGTATGTGTGTGCACATGTGTGCGCCCACGCACGTGCGCATCTGTATCTGTGTATTTGCACATGCCCATGTACATGCCTGTGTGTGTGTATATACTTCTGTCTACCACATGTGTCATGCATGCTAGAAGGAAAACAGTGGGCAGAGGGTCGCAGTGACAGTATCAGCTCCAGAGTTCAAATACAATACACTGTCTCTAAACCTGAAAACTGAAGAGCAGCATTTAGAATAAGAAGGTAGGTGCCAGGGGAGCAATTGAGGAAACCCTGTGTGCCTCTCAAGGATGAAATGAAAATGGTAGGAAATTGCTGTGTTGCTTTCACTGAGCTCTTATAGCCAATGTGATGGTGGGATTAGAGCATGTGGTACACTATCAGACAATTTATGTTTAGGGTATCACTCTGAGTCCCAGTACCTGTGTAATCTGGGCAAAATACTTAGCTATTTTGAGCCTCAGTTTCCTCTTCTACACAGTGGTAAAGATGAGCATCCCCATAGTCCTGAAATGGCTTTTTTTTCATGCGTATCTGATGACAAATCACTTACTCTACTAGGGAGAATTTACTGCTTTTTAAATGATTTCATAATTCTCCTTTTATTGTCAGTATTACATGGATTATACCGGGAAGTTTTCTTTTAACAAATCTTAAAATAAAGAATATTTTATTTAAAATTCTGTATTTGGGTACTTTCTTCTGGATACATTTGAATTGGGGTGTTTGTTATTGTGGGTCTTCTTCTGTAGTTAAGATGGCCTTGAACTCATGCTAATCATCCTGCCTCAGCTTTTTGAAGGCTGGCATTACAGGCATGAACTGCCATACACAGCTGACTTTAAATTACTTCTTTGGTGAGTTAAATACCCTTAACTTGTTACAGTGTAAAATTGTATTGTTTTGCCCACAGAGTGTTCAGTTTCTCACCAGGATTTAAAAATACTTTCATATTTCAGCAATCAGTATCTATATAATAATTACCTTTATCCACAGTGTCAGGGAACAAATTTACATACTGTCAAGCTCCATTCTACGAGCAGTAAAACACACTGCCTGTCTTCTGTCTACAGTCTTATTTTACTGATATCCTATGAGCAAATATTCCAAGCTTTCCCCCAATCACAAATTACCCTGAAAGCCATTCAAAACAGGATGTGAACTGAAAAAACATGACTTTGGAGCTTGCTGTCTGGTGTTCTCTACCTCCCTTCAGTTTAACGAGACACTAAGCACCTGGGCTAATACCTATATCCGTGTCTTTAGCAAAACACCCCCTAGGAACTTTGATGTGTGTCCTATGAATAGATCAATTTCTAGGTCGTGTCTTCACATCTCCATTTTGAGCTCTTTCGTGGAGGATCCTGGGAAAGTGTGCTGGAAGCTGTGTTAGCCCTATCATGTGGTGACAAGCAGTGCCACAAGTCACAAATGAGCCCATTACGACTTTACAGTGGAGGAGACAGGTTAATCCTTTGTCAAATCACTGTGTGCAGTGTCCTCTGCCTTGTTCCAATTACCCAGGAAGTGATGGCACTTTCTCATCCAACAGCCCTCCAACACCTGCTGACATGTACTTGGGACATTGCCAGATGTCTGGGTCTTACCACCCTGTTCTCAGAATGCATCACAGAATAAAAACAGAACAAAGATGTGGAAGGGGAGACGGGGATACCACACTTTCTGGATGCACAGAACCCCATTTAAAAACCAGAGGAAACAGCAAAATAAGCAGGAAGATTATTTTCCCAAATAAAAATATGTATTTAAACCCAGAAGTAAAACTTTCCATAAAACCTAGAAAGCCAACACTAAATAGCATGTTGGTTTTATTCGTGAAGAAAGCAATTCCACAGAGAATGCAGTGTGATTCCTCAGCTAGTTTACGTCATAACTCCTCAGGAAATTATTCCTGGCAACAGTATTTGCTGTTGGTTTTTCAGCATTAGCAATTCAGATTCTCTCTTTTTATTTCAGCGGGATTTTTTTTCACGTTCAACAAATAGTCTGTGAGTGACTTCCATAAAGTCAATACTATAAATGTTCGGACTTTAGGTAAGGTTGACACATGGTATGCTGGGAAAGTAAAGTCACACATTGCTGTGGGGGTGCACCTGCAGACACACATCAGAGTTCAGGGGGACAAGCAGAATCAAACCTAAATAAATCGTGAAAATGCATACCCTAAAGTCTGCCCCTGGACCTGGGGATCCCCTCCTCAGAAAGGTGTCTCCTGAAACGATTTGAAAAACAGTGTATTTTTGCAAAGGATGAAGTGAGGAAGAGCAGAAGGCACGAGAAAAGATCATCCTGTAGTCATACAGAGGCTTGTCCAGCGTTATGAGTTCCTAGTCATTCTTAACCTCGATGATGTATTTCCTTGCTGATTTTGTCCTCATTTTTAGTTTTTCGTTTCTTTTCTAAGTTTGGTATAAAAGCAGTTATCAGAGAAGCAATTATTATGTAACTCCTCATTTCTAAAGAGGGATTTCTCCATCTTAGTGGGGCCAACAGGAAGAATCTGAGGTTCTCTCTCCCTATATTAAATGTTCCTCACAGAAGGACCTCTGTGTTCATTTACCTGTGTGTTTTTCAATTCGTTTTTAGTTTCTAAAGCCTTTTAGTTCTTCCCATTTTCCTATTGGGTATGTTAGAACTGAGATGTTATGGACATATAATAATTGAAAATTTTTATATCTTCTAGTGAATTTAGTCTTTTATATTGTATACTTATTTATCTTATAATACCGTTTAATCTCTACTTCTTTTAGTTAGTGGGTCTGTGCCAGCTTTCTGTTGCTTTCTTTCTTGCCAATTTTTTGCAAGGAAATTCTCTGGATGGGATGGACAGATATATAGGTATATAAAGACACAGATACATTCATAAAATAGTTAAATATAAATATAGATCAAGTGGGTTTGTCTTAGGGAACTATTACTTAGTTTCAAATATTAGATCCAAGTTGAAAATGTACATGTTCCAGACTGTAGTTTTCATTTTTAGTTTGCACCTCATATACACTAGTAGGTGTGCAATATGTTAGGCTATTCCAAGAACAATAACAGAAAAACTAGAGGTATTATTGTTTTATTTACTTTTTATTCTATAAGCTTTTATTAGATATACAACACCACTCACTAGACCAATTATACAATTGATATAAGAGAGATAAACTCTTATTTTCAAACATCTATATCTGAAGACATAACTACCCAAAGAAAGAATCATAAAATGCATTCTTTACAACACAGTTCAATAAAAGGAGAGATAAAATATGAGACTTATTTTTTTAGTGTGCTTCAATATTGACTACTTTGAAATCTGTCACTGAGCATTTACCTTTGTCCCTCTGTGAGCCTTATTTTTTAATTATACAACTTTTTACACGTATTACTCACAATTCCCTCTCCCTTCTCTCCTCCCCCAGACCCCCAATTCTACCAACCCCACACCACACTCCATTACCCCTCCATTCCCCAGGGTGGGTAAGGGCTTCCATGAACGATTTTCAGAGTCTGTCATGTCATCCCGGGCAGGGCCTAGGTCCTCCTGTGCCCAGGCTGAGAGAGCGTCCCTCCATGTTAAATAGGCTCCCAGAGTCTATTTGTATGCCAGGAATAAATAATGATATACTCTTCAAGGTCCCACAAATTGCTGAGGCCTCTTCTCTGACACCCAGGTTGGGAGGGGGTATCTGGATCAGTCCCACACTGGCCTCTCAGTCATCAGTCTGGAGTCCATGCATTCCCCATTGTTTAGGCCAGTTGCCTTAATGGGTTTCGCCAGCCTGGTCCTTGATTCCTTTGCTCATCAGTCCTCTTTGCAACTGGGTTCCAGGTGTTCAGCTTGGTTTTTAGCTGTGGGTGTCTGCCTCTGCTTCTGCCAGTAGATGTGGGTTCTAGGATGGCATATAAGGTAGTCATCAATCTCATTATCAGAGAAGAGGATTTAAGGTAGTCTTAATGCCAGTTGGTGTCATTCTTGTAGATCTGTGAAGATCTCACTAGTGCCAGATCTCTCCTCCAACTTGTAATGGCTGCTTCTATTATGTTATGGCTCATCCTTCCCTCCTCTATTCTTACCCTGGCTCAACCTCCCCCCCATGTCCTCCTCTCCCCTCCTCTTTCTCCCATCTCCTTCTCCCCTCACCCCTCCCAATCCAATTAGGAGATCTTGTCCTATAACCCTTCTCCAGGTTACCATGCATATCTCTGTTAGGGTCCTCCCTGCATCCCAGACTCTCTGGATGTGGGATTGTTTGTCTTTTTGTGACTGGGTTACCTCACTCAGGATGGTTTCTTCTAGTGGCATCCATTTGCCTGCAAATTTAAAGATTCCATTTTTTTTCTGCTCAGTAGTATTCCATTGTGTAGATGTACCACATTTTCTCTATCGACTCTTCAGTTAAGGGGCATCTGGGTTGCTTCCATGTTCTGGCTATTACAAGTAATGCTGCTATGAACATAGTGGAGCAGATGTCCTTATTGTATGAGTGTACATCTTTTGGGTATATGCCTAAGAGTGGAATTGCTGGATCTTTTGGTAGGCTGATTATATGAGACTTATAATAACCTTCTACATCCTCACCAGACATATGTTCTATTGCTCTGAGGAAGGTTCACAGTGATCCAACACTGTCTGGCACTTGTGATGAAGTTTAAACCAAAGAAAAGTCACAGAAAGTATAATTGTGGTATGCCTATCTCTATCTCTAGATATAGCTTTATAATTACATATATATACATATTTATTACATGCTACATTACATATACTTGGTAATAAATATCGCATTTTATTGTATTTTGGATAAAAGCATATGGTCTGATGATAATAAACTGGTGGGGGGGCACTTACCAAGGTCTGAACAGATTGTTTTCTGTGTTCTTGCATCCTCTGCTTTGGACAATAAAACAGCACAAAATTGACACTATTGTGATTTTACAAAGGCAGTATAAGAGGATACCTGCTTCCTTATCAGTCCTTTCTGTACGTGTTTTCTGTTATAGATGGTGTTGTTATTTCAAGGTTTCATTTGTTTCTCAGAATACTCTAGAAAACTGCTACAAGTGGCAACATTGAATGCTTGCTAAGGAAATAACGCTTGCAGTTGCACACAGTACTGATGGCCTCTGACCCTCTCCTGGGCTCAGTGTGTGAATTTCAGATTCGCTAAGAGTCGTTTTCTGTCTCCAAGAATGAGCATGAGGATGCATTGAACACATAGAAGCAAGCTGTATGGACAGTGTTCATAGTCTGGGAACCCTCTTCTGCACACTGTGTCCTGAGCATTGCTCTCTTGCTCGTTCAAAGTTTGAAGAACTAAAGTTTGGCAGAGTTTTATGTGTTATTATTTCAAATTTGTAAATATGAAAAAGGGAAAGAATTCTACCAGCTCTTGAAGGTGATCATTTCTGAAACTGCCCTTAGTGAATGTCTAAGCCTAGGATGCGAACAAAGGTCCTGTTGAGTGTGAGGCACACGTGATAATGATAACCACTCCACTATGGGAACAACATATTAGCATGCTATTGCCATTTCCCAACCTAAGCCAGGGCATTCACACTTTATTCTTGAAAACTTAATACAACTATTCAAGGTACCAAATTATTAGAGGGAAGTACAAGGATAAAAACCAAGCATAAACTTTTTATACTATTATCTATTAATAGCATCCTTCATTTGTTCATGACTTGTACTGCAGAGCCAGTGCTGAAAGACATACACATACCACACACACACACACACAGAAAGAGAAAGAGAGACAGAGAGAGAGAGAGAGAGAGAGAGAGAGAGAGAGAGAGAGAGAGAGAGAGAGACTTAATCCTTTTAAAGATACCAGTAACTCTATTTTGCAGGCGGACATCAGACACTCAAGTGGTAATAGTCACCTCACTCAAGGCCAACTCAAGGCCATATCCTGCATGAAATGCTGCAATTTATTCCCGCAGAGATATCTGAAGCCTGAATTGTACCATAGAGAAGTCCCACTTCAAAGGAAGGAGGGATGTTATTTACAGTAGCATTAAAAGCCCAGTAAAGTAAGGATTTTTACTGTTGGTCAAGGAAATGAAAACTCTGGCCTGAATAAAGACCTTATGATCCAAGCTACCCAAACCATATGAGTCAATCCAGCTAGGATGGTCAATTAATCAGCTAAGGTATGACCCCTCAGAACTTACTTTATGCATCACTAAAGAGATGAGAGAAATAATTATACTACTAGGGATCACTGTAATTTTCCTTCCTAGGAAGCTATACAGCTGGAGTAAGTCTGACCTTTTCTAATAACTCAGAAATTTATGGCTTTTCCTTCCTTTTGTTTGCTTTGGATGCTTAATCAGTCTGTGAGATTCTTTCCTGGACACACTGGACTTTCTAGCTCTGTTTCTATAAAGTTATTTCCACTACCACCACCCCTTCCCATTCCACCATGTAGCTGCTAAAAAATGGTGTGCTTTTCTCTCTTCCCGTCATCTCCTTCTGCCAGGAGGTACTGATATTTACAGTTTGCCTGCCCTGAAGGTTTTCTCTTAAACACTAATAAAATTGTCCCCAAGATTTCTTCTGAGTCTGCTCTTAAATTCCGTTATTAATGAGACTAGGAAGTTGAAAGAATGAATTCCAATTTCCCTAGTAACATGTGTGGAGCTCCTTATGACTACTTTCTTATATGCCATCCTATAACCTTCAGCAAGTAACTGATGGAAGCAGAGGCAGACACCCACAGCTAACCACTGTGCTCAACTCCTGGAACCCACTGACAGAGAGGGAGGACTGATGATCATAGGGGTCAAGACTGGACTTGTTTAACACACACAAACAGCTGACCTGAATAAGGGAGAGCTCTTGGACACCAGACTGATGGCTTAGAGGCCAACATGAGACTAATCCAGACCCCCTGAATGCTGATGTCAGTGAGGAGGCCTAGGCAATATATAGGGCCTTGGGTAGTAGATCAGCATTTATCCCTGGCATACAAATGGGCTTTGGGTGTGCATCCCACAATGAGGGATGCTCTCTCAGCCTGGACTCTTGGGGAGGGCCTAGGCCCTGCCATGAACGATCCTCCATGGAGGGCCTCCCCCCTCCTTGGGGAACGAAGTGAGTATTGGGTGGGGGTCTAGGGGCTTGGTGGGGGGGGCATGAGAGGAGGGGAGGGAGAGGGAGATGGGATTGGTATGTGAAGCAACCTTGTTTTTAATTTAAATTTTAAAAAGTCTAATGGCTGTACCCTTCAGTAAAAAGACAGATTTACAGTATGTCTCCCCAGAGGAAGATACAATCAAAATAAGGACTAGAAGATGGCAAGCACGTGGACAGAAAGCAAAATGTGAAACATCTCACCCCAAGAATAGGCACATCATTAGCGAGAGCTGGTAAGAAAGAACATAAGCAGTATCCTGCATAATCTCAGACTCCACCATTGTGACTTTGCCTTTTATGAGCCCATTGTACAATACTTGAAAAGGGTTTGTTGATATCATTTAGCCATGTTATCTTGTGTAGTTTCTTACAAGCGACTATTCTGCAATAAAGATGGTGTGGCAAGTAATCAAAATACAACCCAAGGATTTCCACACTTCATACCTGCTTTCTTAGGCACAACTGTGTCTCTTAGATCTATTATTGCTTTTTTAAATCTCTGAATTAACCAGCAAAGCAGTTCATCACATCACCTAAGTCTATTAGCATAGTATACTTCTTTGTTCACATAATTTGACAGCCAAGGAAAAGCTAGAATTCTTTCAGTCTGCACTGGGAATATTTTTACTATTTTATTGCTCTAGAAGGTTATTCATAAAGGGAGTGATAGGGTAGCCATATCCCATTTTTTAGCTTGCACCACTATATCTGAAGTGGGTACTGCTTAACCCAGCCACATTAACTGATCATAAGAACTGTCTATAAGACTACAATTATAAACCATAGAATATCACCAAAGCAATAACAGTAAGTGATGTAGGACACAGAACCACCTGTTCATGCAGCTAACTGTGATCTCTAGCATGTTCATATGTAGTTCTGTAAGTATGAATAGCATCCTGCAACAGTTGCTGCTGTATGCTCTCAACAGTCATAACTGAAGGGCATAATGGCATATAGCTCACAATGAGCACTGATGTCTACCCACTCAACTAATGCCCCTTAGTTACATAACCAGTTTCCATAAGGACCCAGAAACACACCAGAAGCTGCTTTTTGAATTGTGTATACTTCTTTTTCCAGATGGCATAGTCATAGTCAGCATCTTAGGGAAATGTGCTGTGGCTCTTCTACTGGATCTTTCCAGAGGTACCACATGGAGTCTTTGCTTACTATAAATACCTCTAGTAACATGAGATCAGAAGAATTGTGTGGTTGGAATGGAGAAGCAGGACCCTGGTTCTGTAAAGAGGCAATTATTGCTCTAATCCATATTCAGAGTAAGAAGCTTTTTATGTACTAAAGAATACACAAGCAAAAGTGGTATTTGTGATTGAAATATACTATAACCAAACCCAAAGTACTCTAGTGATCCCTTCAGACTACCATGCACTTTCAGAAATTGGTATATCTTTAAATGCTTCTATGATGGACTTCTAAATGTTGGCAATTGTTTCAAGTTGGTAATCAATAGACTACACTTGTAGTTCTCCCTCTTGCTGCTCTGTGCTACTACTCACTCCTGTATTATCTACAGCTATTACTCTAGCCATAACTAATGATGGGTTTATCTTTGCCATTCAGTCAGAAAATATCTAAATATGTTAGTAGTCATGTCAGCCAAAGAAACTTCCCCAAAGGTTATGAGCCTTTATCGACCAGTGCTTCCAGCAACCAGGAATGGGGACTTGAGTGTAGTAAAGAAGATATCTAACTTGACCTACCAAAAGTCTACCATAGTAGATGAATCTGAAACCCATCTTTGTAATCTACCTATGAGCTAAATCATTAACTGCCTTGTTTGGTACCTATCTAGATCCCACATGTCATAGTCATGATACTTTCTACACAAACAGTATCTCTCTGTGTTAGATGCTGCCTGTTATGGAGCAGCAGAAGCACCTGCCACAATTAGAAAGAATCTCATCAGCCAGAGTACTGCACAACTATGACTCATAGGAGATTATCACCAAAAGTATTTTAAGGTGTAGCCTTTCCAGTTGAAGTGTGTACAACACGAACAGCTTCTCAGATATTCCTCAGTGCAAATCTTGAGTACCTCTGCTCCTGCTTGAGTTCTTGACCTCAGGTCAGTCAAAGATGAACTGTGACCATGATGTGTAAGCCACATAAATCCTTTCCTCTCCTAGTGGCCTTTTGGCTACTGTGTTTATCACAGAAAGAAAAATTTAAAAAGGACAGGCCATGTATGTTTATGACTATTTGGAATTATGGTACATCAAAGCTGAATCAGAGTCACTAGTATTTCTCCTGGGTCTATAGCCAGGAGTGAAGTAAATAAGCATGTTTCTTTCATAACAAATGAGATGGAACCTCCTGATCTTTTGTTCACTGGGGTTGGTCAGGACCAAACCATACTGGAGCTGAGATCATGAGGGCTTGGTACTTGTTCTGGTTTGCAGCCAATACCTCAATCAGTATCAAGTCACAGGAGGGACAGGCCTTAGCTAATTCTGAACCATTGAAAGCAGTCTTAAGGCCTGAGAGTAAGACAGGAACCAACCCTAACTCACTTGTGGTGAGGAATGTGATTCATAGCACAGTAAAATCCCTCCCCACAACTTCTCCTTATAAATATTCACTCTGTATTCTTCCACAACTTCTGATATGGGTAAGAGGTTCAGGAGATTTTACAGTAAGACTTGTGACACCATCTCTAAAACGTTCATCTGTATCCTGCACTGAATGCTGTATTCACTGTTACTTCTTGGTGCTTCCTCTCTGTCTCTCCAGTATATTTTCAGTTACCTATACCAGTTTACTACTAGTCATTTTGCTTTCCTCCATCCCAATCTCACTAAGAAAAGTGATGTATCTGTCTATATTTAAAGGCAATGTGATTGAAGTTCAATCCTTAGCTTTTGTATTTATTGGTAATGTAGTCACAGGTAAGTTCATTTGTCTCCCTGAGCTGTGTATATAATATCTGTCTGGGATAATTATTGATGTGGTTAAACAGAATGAAGGCGACAAGCACAAAACAGTGAGGTACCTGGTATTAGGTCTTGTGGTCTTTCTCTACCCACAAATTTCCCACACATTATTGATTGCAAAGTTTGCTTTCTGTAGTCTAGAAAAATCACAGCATCTAATGACAGATGGCAATTGAAAACCAACATTTTCTTTAAATGAGAATGTAGCATCAGTTGGCGTGAAACTATATGCAAAAATCTCTGCGCCATGCACATACCAAGGGTTCAAGATTATCAAAGCAAGAACAAGAACATATTCAAAGAGCTTACTGTGAACTGAAATTATGGATTCGTTGTTCAGACACTGCTAAAAATCATAAGACTTCCATGTCAGCCTCTGAAACACAACATGGGACCTTTCAGAAACTCTTGTGACAATGCTAACCCTGCCCAAAGAGCTGAACTCTGGAACTGGATGCTTGCCTCCTTTTTCTTTTCTCCTTCTTCTATTCTCTGCTGTACAATGTAAGTTACACAGTCAAATAAAATAAGCTTGATCCAGCTTCAAGTTAATTGAAGCTAATCAGGCAAAAACCACAATGAATGAGCTACTGACCCTCCCTCACCTTCAGTGCAAGACAAAAGGGAGTTTTACACTGTTACCAGGGAGCCCTATTCTGCTGACAGACAAGCTGGAGAGAAATCATTTTAAGTCCTTGTATCTGTTTAAAGGTCTCCATTACTTCTAGCACCTTCCAAATATTGAGATATTTGTTGTAAAACAGACAAATAAGTAAAATAATAATAATAGTAATAATAATAATAATAATAAGAAGAAGAAGAAGAAGAAGAAGAAGAAGAAGAAGAAGAAGAAGAAAAGGAAGAAGAAGGAGGAGGAGGAGGAGAATGATAAGGGATAAGGACAGGGGAAGAGAGGAGAAAGAGTAGTCAGGAAGACATAGGCCTCATCAAAACCCAAGCTGATTACCCCAAAGCAGTGTGCCCTAAAAATTCATGTAGAAAATCTGGTACTTCCAGCAAAACCACCAGATCTCAATGACTCTTGATCCTTCTAAACTGGTTGCCATCCATAGGTCAATTAATGGTTAATGATAATTCAGAGCTTGCTTTTTGTAACAAAGGTATGACAAAGAGCAAATTTCCAGGATCTCAATTTGCCCTTCAGTCTTAGCACTTTTATTCAACTATGTTTAGGAGTAAGTATTTTAAAGCTATAAAAAAGGAGAAACAATGCTTTTGAAAATACCAGTACATGTAAAGGGAGGCTTTTTCCTTGCTAACCGCTTTGGTTTATCACCCGCCAGCCGCCTGGGCTCTACCACATTGTAGTCCCCAAATAACACACAAGACGCTGTATTAATTATGAAGCTGTTGGCCTTGCTTGTTTCTTACTGGCTAGCTCTGACTTAAGTAATTACCCTATAATTGTTAATCTAAGTATTTCTCTTACCGGAGAATAGTTCCGGGCTTCCTACTCCATGGCGGTTACATCTCCAACTCTCCTGTATTTCTCCTTCCCAGAATCCTCCTGGATTCCTAGCCCCACCTATCTAGATTCCTATTGGCCAGACAGTGCTTTATTAATATATACACAGGACTTCCCCAACATCTCTTTTCTGTCTAAACAAAAAGAAAGGTCTTAACTTTAACATAGTCAAATTGTATATGACAGAACAGTTATCAAGTAAGAACACAGTTACAACATTTTGTCTATTAATATTTAGCAAGATCTAAAGAAAATATCATTCATCCCATCCTTGTGAGTCCAAAGTCCTATATGTAGCTTATCTTTTATCATAACTAAGGAAAACTATAATTATAACTATCTGTCTTCAACTCCATCAAAGACCACAGAAGGATAATATATAAACACTAGGATTGACAGAGGTATCTTACTGCCTGGACAGTCACCCGAAGTTCCTCTGTAACGCTGGGGCATCCATCTTCAGCCCATAGGCCACAATGTGTCTGGAACACTTCTCAGCAAAGCAGGAAATTTCAAACTGTCCATCTGCACTGGCAGTCTGTCAGTCATTTTTCTTTGTCCTGTAGAAAGTCTCTTAGACTCTTTCATGAAGCAGGAACCCTGTAAGACTGAGTTCAGCAGTCACTTTCCTGTGGGTCCTGCATGTCCAGTTTATACAGCAACAGTCAAGCAGTACAGGCAAGAGCAGTTTCTTGCCCAAATGGCTAATCTTGCCATGTTGAAAGCAAACTCCATAACAAGTTTCTTGGATGCCCATCTTCCTCTCAGACATAATTGGTTCTGCCAGGAGCAGACATTTCTCATTGTCAAGAAAAACCCTAAACCATTTTAAATGCCATTTTCTGAATGTCTTTGAAAGGTTTGAAGACTATCTATCCCAAATACATCTCTCCAACTTACCTAACTATAAATTCTATTATAAGTAACTATCTATAGCCTGTATTCAATTATGTATTATGTTTTAAAAGAACAGTATAAGCACAATACTTAATCAAGAGGAGAAATATAAGCATCACAAAATTGACCTTGATTTTGTCTCAATAAATGAAAAACAATACCTATACCATAATTCCCCTTTTTACCATTAAAAAAGAGATCGGCTGTTATCATTAGCCAATTATAAACAAACCCATTTAAATGAAAACAAAGATTTATAAACAAATGGGAATCAGGACGTCGCTCATTCCAAACTGCTTCCTGCTGGAAGGGGGAGCTGTTCACACCATGGGGATCATGACAAAACTCAGAAACCTGTATAAGTCCTTATTTTCATGGCTGTAAAGCTCCATCATCTTAGCTGTCTCAATTGTTGAAACGCCTGGCCCACTGCTTCCGGGGGCCTTGGTTCATCAAACCACAGAAGCCTGGAAGGAATCCTCAGCTTTTCATTTTCTGTGGAAACATAAACTAAAACTCCTTTTCCGAGTAACATATCCTTATACTTAAATTTTAAGTCAAGGCATTTTCAAAAGATATAAGTTGAATTAATTCAGCAGCATTCATAATCAAGTGTACTTCAGTAGCTGTTCCTTAGCAATGAAAAAACTGAAAAACATAATAGCGTACAGTATCCAGACTCTCTGTGTATTTTCCATCTTTATGTGGCTTATTTATTTATATATTATTACTTTATTTATTTTAATTTATTTTTCTCTGAGACAGGGTTTCTCTTTGGAAATCTGCCTGCCTCTGCCTCTGGAGTAAATCCTACCGGCGTGCGCCACCACTACGCCGGCTTTTGTATTTATTTACCACTTTGCCGTTTCATTTTCTCTCTCAATCTCACATATATTTTTAAACACACTGTAAACCTTTAGAGGTTTGTTCATCCAAGTCTGACTTTACTGTAAATCTTTACGTTTTTCTTTACGTGTCTTATCTGTTAAAACCGCGGCTGTTTTAAACTGCTGCCTTCCAAGATGGCGGGCGAAAGCATGATTCCAGCTTACTGCCTCAGTCCATGCTGACATCCAGCAAAAGCTGCCACTTCCAGCTGTACGTACACACCTTTTAATCATTTGCAGAGACTCTTAAAACAACCTTGTTTTTTTTTTCTTTTTTCTTTTTATGCTGAGTCAGGAAGACGCCGGTAAGCAAGCCACGTGAATCTCGGCTTGTCGATAGCAAAACAGAGCCCACCTGAGAAAATGCTGCTACCAAAAATCTGTGCTTCTCTCTGTTCTTCTGTTTCTAAAATTCCTTTAAATCTTTTGTTATTTTGCGTGGAAATTCAATCCCGCTCCTGACAACCATTCTGTTAAGAGAAGCTTTATCTTGCTAGCCGCTTTGGTATATCACCCGCCAGCCGCCTGGGCTCTGCCACATTGTAGTCCCCAAATAACACACAAGACGCTGTATTAATTATGAAGCTGTTGGCCTTGCTTGTTTCTTACTGGCTAGCTCTGACTTAAGTAATTACCCCATAATTGTTAATCTAAGTATTCTCTTACCGGAGAATAGTTCCGGGCTTCCTACTCCATGGCGGTTACATCTCCAACTCTCCTGTGTTTCTCCTTCCCAGAATCCTCCTGGATTCCTAGCCCCACCTATCTAGATTCCTATTGGCCAGACAGTGCTTTATTGACATATACACAGGACTTCCCCAACAAGTACGGATCTATGGAATAGACTAGAAGAAATCTCTGCCACTGTGTCTCTTATGGTAGAATGGCAAACAAGGAAAATAAGGGGACAGAGAGGGCAAGATGAGAGGATGGAGAGGAAGATGTGGCAAGAAAGAGTCAGAGGCACAGAGAGGGGGGAGAGAGAACAACAGAGAGACAAAAGAGCAGAGATACTTGTTTATACACGCACACACCTTGCTTTATTTAATTCGTGTATAAACCCATAATGAAGCATCAATGTGAGCAGCACTGTGTTATAAACATAGAACTGGTGTTTTAGATGTTTGTTAACATGCATCACCAGCTGCTTGGTTTCTTATTTGAAATGATGCTTCCTGGAACATGTAGCCGACACTCCCCTTATGAATAGACCCAGGAGCCCTACGTGGATACATTTGGCTCTGTAGTTTCATGAGCTGAGATCCATTTCAAGTGTTCAGTCTGCTCAGTTTGTTGGAGCAAAACTGACCCAGACCAGTAATGAAGACTCATTGCTTCACAGTCCAAGAATGGGCCCTAACGGCCTCATGACTTTGGCATAATTCAAATCTGATAGAGGTAAAGAGAGGAATGGAGGGGAGTGAGGAAGGGGAGAGAGAGATAGCCCTACAGATGACCTTGGAGCAGTGAGAACGATGCCTAATGTTCAGCAGTTATAGGCTATCAGACACTAATGTACTCTCTGGGCTGAACCAAATAGGCCCATTACTCTCAACTGCAATTCACCATCTGTGAAGTGAGCTGGTGGCTTCAGACAAGACTACAAATTGCACTTGATACCAAAAGAGACAGAGGGGGATGACTATGTAAAATGAACCATTGAGCAGACAGAGACCAAAGGCCATACAAAGATAGGAAGAAAGGTTCTTAACCTTTACAACACCCTCCAAAGGAACCAAGGCATTCATGAGACTGAATTACAGCAGCCTAACAGATGCTGAAAGTTCATGGGATCAAAGGTTTATTGTCATTAGGATTGATGTATGCAAGTGGAACTCACAGACCCTCCCACTCTAGGGCAGCTTCGTTGTCACAATTCATTAGCTTCTTCTGACAGCCATTTGACATCATTTCAGAAAAGGAATGTAACTATAGCCACCACCCCCAAATATGGAGCCTTAAAAAGATGATGGCTGCAGATACAGCGCCCTGATCAAGTTTGAAAAGATGATGGTGGGAATAGGAATGACAACCTATGATGTCTACTGAAGACACTATCCTAAACATTCATGAAATTCATTTAATTTCCCTCTAATGTGCAGGGTTTATTACCAATGGAGCTGTATATCTGTAAAATTCACATGCTGAAACCTTAATAACTTTCAATGTGGCTCTAACTTAAAGCAAATATTGTACATTGAAGCATTTACAATTGGAGTCCTGGTATGTTAAGACTAGTATTTACTATATGAAATATATATATATATATATATATGACACCAAAATGCCCCACTTTCTCTCATTGTCTTACATTCTCTTACCTCCTGTTTTTCTCTCTGAACACATGCACAGGAAGGCCATCTGAGGACACAGAAAATGGGTCTCACTGGTACTTTGATCTTTTAAGTCCAGTCCCAAGGACTATGAGGGAATTAAATTTCCACTCAGTCTGTAGAATCTTACAATGACCATGCAAGCTGACTAGAGAGAGGCCAAGTATAGTGAGTGATGCTTTCAGCAGTTTCAAGACACAGTCAATATTTATCAAAGGCTAAGGACTTGGTGTGGTGGACAGCAAATTTCTCCACAGCTACCCATGGATAATTCAAACAAAGGAGTCACGTTGAAGATGCGCATTCTCTGGGCTGACTCTGAAATCAGTCACCAGGTGTCATGGTCCCACTGAAACAGGGATCCCTGAGAAACAGAAACAGCCCTTCCCATCTACATAAAGAAGAATTCTTATCTACTGGCACCTATGTAGGAAATATAAGAATTCCAAAGTTTGACACATCAGTCACATAGTTTCTGCTTGTTATGACTCAGAAAAGGGAAGTACCTTGCATAAGAGTACATAGTTCAGCAATGGGAAGAAAACCCTGATCCCATAAGCCAGAAAATCTTCTAGTACAATCTGGCTATTCCCTCCAAAGTAACCTAATAGCAGAGAACTTGCTTGGTGTAGGGAACCTACTCACATACAGGCTACCAAACCACAAAGTATGATCAATTGAGTACTGTGGAGCTCTTTGGACTGTCTTGTCTATGTATATCTAAAGACAAGGAAAAATTTATGATGTGTAAATGAAAGGGCAGCCTATGCAGGTTTTGGAACTTTGAAACAATTCTACTTGTCTATAATAGAAAATGCAGAAGTAATTGTAGTCATAGAATTTGTATGATGTTCACTTAACTTGATTCCTTAAAAATGGTGTACTTCATGCTATTTATTTACATAAATAGATATGTATTCATAGACAGCAAGCTGAAGAATGAAATATATAAAAGTGTTTAATTCCTAAGACAGTTTAATATTCATCATATTTAGAGTTTCACACAATTTTAAAATAAACACTTACTATTTCCACTCATCACAGTAATGAACACATTGGTCAGATTTCTCTAATTTGTCATCGTGATCCCAGGATGTCACCCAGGACACCCCATGGGAATTAGTCTGTGACAGTTTTTCAGACTTTCCTTGGTTTTGAAGAGCTTATTGGATAATTATTGCACAATCACAGTAGAGTATGTCTTTCTAGTGATTGGAGTGGGAGAAGCCCACTAAGGAAAGTGGCCATTTTTAATATATTGTGCTTACTGGTGATGTTAAAGCAAGGACTTTCAGCTTGATCTACTGGAAGGTGACTCTTTTTTCACTTCCCATACTTTACACTTATAAGGCAGTCAAAATGGAAACAGCACTACGGAGTGAGAGATCAGTATATAAGTGGTTTACTACTCTGTATTCTCCCTGTTTTTGTGCAAGTCAGAATCCACTCATTGGTTTTATTTACACTCCGGGATATAGTGCATTGCTGCTTTATTTTGTTGCTGAAATTCTTCCAGCTTTGGTCACTAGGAACTCTGTGGTGGGTACCTATGTCTTCTTAACTTATTGCCTCAGCATGTGTATTTTACTTATTTTTTTTTAGCAATTCTTAACACCCAGTAACTAAAATTTGCTGCAAATTTAACTTGTACATCTTTCCCTAGTGTTGGAGTCAGTCATTTTGCCTAATATTACAGTCTATGATCTTTGTGACAATTGTTATATTTGGTTTTATATTCAATATATTTCTAGCTGTTTTCTATTTATTATATTTATCATGTATTTCTCTCATGCCTTCTCTTTCTGCATGCTTTAGCTAAATAAAAGCATTTTAAGTCACTTTATTTCATCTCTTTGCCTATCATACTAGTTATACCCCCTAAAACTTTTAGAAGTGTTATTTTCAATGTGTGTGTGTATAAATGTTATGTGAGTATGTATGTATATTTATGTGTGCTCAGGTACACATACATTAGGTGAGTATGAAATCCAGAAGTTGATGCCAGGAGTCTTCCTCAATTGCTTTCTATATAATGAGGCAAGGTTTCTCACTTCAACCCAGAGCTGGATAATTTGAGTAGAATACCTAGCCAGCTTGCTGGAGAGAGTATACAATTTGAATGTAAAGCAGGCAATGTAAAAATGTGCTGTAGAAATCTAATAGAAAGCTAACACAATTCCACCAATGTAAAAGAAACTAAGTTAAAGAATGGATATATATTTAGGAAGCAGTCTCTTGTACCTTAAATGGGACCTTCTGAAACTGGGAAGCTTCTATATGGCAAAAGACACAGTCAACAAGACTAAAACGGCAGCCCACAGAATGGGAAAAGATATTCACAAACCTCACATCTGACAGAGGCCTGATCTTCAAAATTTACAAACAACTCAAGAAGCTAGTCACAAAACCACCAAATCATCCAATTAAAACGTGGGGTACAAAACTAAACAGAGAATTCTCAATAGAGGAGACTAAAATTACCGATAGACTGATAGAGACTTAAAGCGTTCAACATCCTTAGTCATCAGGAAAATGTAGGTGAAAACAACTGTGAGATACCATCTTGCTCCCATCAGAATGGCTAAAATCAAACACCAGTGACAATTTATGCTGAAGAGGATGTGGAGAAAAGGGAACACTCCTTCTCTGCTGGTGGGGGTGCAAAATTGTACAGCCACTTTGGAAATCAGTATGGTAATTCCTTGTGAAAATGGGAATCGGTCTACCATAAGACTCAGCAATTCTATTCTTAGGCATATACCTAAAGGATGCACATTTATACAACAAGGACATCTGTTCAACTATGTTCATAGCAGCATTATTTGTAATAGCCAGAACCTGTAAGAAACCTAGATGCCCCTCAACTGAAGGATGGATGGAGAAAATGTGGTACATTTACACAATGGAGTACTACTCAGAGGGGGAAAAAAACGGAATCTTGAAATTCACAGGCAAATGAATGGAACTAGAAGAAACCATCCTGAGTGTGGTAACCCAGTCACAAAAGGACACACATGGTATGTACTCACTCATATATGGATTTTAGACATAGAGCAAAAGATTACCAGCCTACAGTCCACACCACCAGAGAAGTGGGGAAGCAAAGAAGACCCTAAGAGAGGTATACATGTTTCCCCACATGAGGTAAAAGGGACAATATCTCCTGAGCAAATTGGGAGCATAGGGGGAGGGAAGAGGAAATTAAGAGGACAAGAAGGGGAGAAGAGGTGGGGAAAGGAGAACATGAGGGAGCAGGATGATTGAGTCGGTGGAAAATACAGAAGAGCAAGAAAAGAGGTACCATTATAGAGGGAGCCAATAGCTCTAAAGAGAAAACTAGCACCAGGGAAATGTCCAGAGATCTACAAGGATGACCCCAACTAACAATCTAAGCAGTAGTGGAGAGGCTACCTTAAATACCTATTGTGGAAATATTAAGCTACATAAAGTAGGGACATCCTATGATATTTTATTGAGGGAAGAGTCACTTACATGAGAAGACAAGAAAGCCAAGAACCAGATCTACACACTGCTCTCAGGGATGCAACTGGAACCCAAAGAGAGACTGTCACCTTCCCCCCAGCTTTTTTATCCCCAACATGTTCTATGTACACATGACCATGACCAAATGGGTGTAATCAGTGGTATGGGTACATAATATCTTTTCCTATAAATGCCCTACCCCTATAATTGATGGGGAAGATTGATGACTACCTTATATGCCATCCTAGAGCTTTCATCCAGGAGCTGACAGAAGCAGAAGCAGACACCCACAGCTAAACACTGAACTGAACTGGAATCTAGTTGCAGAGAGGAATCCAGTTGCAGAGAGGGAGGAGTTATGAGCAAAGGGGTCAAGAGTATCTGGAGAAACCCACTGAATCAGCTGACCTGAACAATGGGGAGTTCATGGTCCTCATACTGACAGCTGGGAAACCAGCATAGGACAGACCCATACTCTCTGAACATGAATGTCAGGAGGATTGGATAGTCTATGGGGCCTCTGGTATGATCCTTGTGAGCCCATTCCACATAGAGGGATACTCTCTCAGTCTAGACACATGGGGGGAGGGCCTAGGTCCTGTTCGAAATGATATGACAGACTTTGAAGATCCTCCAAGGAAGGCCTCATGCTCCCTGTGGAGCAGAAAGGGGATAAGATAGGGGGGTCAGGGGGGGAGCAGGGGAGGAGGGGAGGGAGAGGAAACTTGGACTGACATGTAAAACAAGATTGTTTCTAATTTAAATTAAAAATATAAAAGAAATCAAAAGAGAATATATATATATGAAATAGTAAACCTACTAGAAAAATAACAATTCTTAGTGCATGTGCTCCAAAGCACTGGGATGGCCTGTAGGCTACCATGTCCATCAGCATTTATGTGGGTACTGGTATTCTAAACTCTGGTTCTCACATTTTTCTTACATTTTCAGATCAGGTGACTTACCCAATGAGCAATCTCCACACCCTCTCAATATATATTTCTTAGCCAATTAAAGACCACCTTAAAGGAGTAGCTCTTCTTGTTTCAGGAAGACACCCGGGAGGGCTAGTCTTTGTTGTTGACTTGGCATGTCAGTAAAGAAGGAACTTTAATCTAGGACTTGCCTCATTGTATTGGCCTATAGGTATGTGTGTTGGACATTTATTGACTTCTAGTTGATGTAGGAGGACACAACCCACTGTGGGGGTCTCATCCCTATACAAGTTCACATGGGCTGTACAAGAAAGGTAGCTGAACAAGCCAGAGAAACCAAGCCAGTAAGCAGCATTCATCCAGAGTCTCTGCTTCAGTTCCTGCCTCCAGGTTCCTAACTTGGCTTTCTTTGATTATGGATTCCAAACCATGTAAGGTCTTCCCTCCCCAAGCTGCTCGTGATCAGCAACAGAAAGCAAAATGAGGGCATCATCTTATAAATCATGTCTTATTGCTTCTACTCATTTCATTTACACCTACGTTGTGACTACTAACAACATTTTTAGTGTTTTCTTTAAACAACTATATCTTAAAAAAATTAATGAGAAAGAAAATACTTTCTTTTACCTTCTGCCATTATTTCAGGTGCTCTTTTCCCACGTGTATGCATTTTTCTGATTGCATCATTTTAATTCTTTATAAGTGACATCTTTTTTTCCCCAGAGCAGGTCTGTTGGTGGTGAATTCCCTCACTTTCCATTAATCTAAAAAAAGCCAAATTCCCTTTAATTTTTTAACTAAAAATCTATTTCATGCATATTAATAGGATTTCACATAATGTTTGACATACGTATGCATATAAAATGTTCAAGTCAACATATTCATCTCCTCATTCACTAATCATTATGATAAAATTTATGATGAAATTTTGAATAATTCATTGTTCCATCCTTTCTCAAGGTACAGGATATTCTTCATTCTCATCTATCCTCACCCCTGAAACAGCGTACCAATGTTGTATTCATATCTAATGGTAACTTAATACACATTGATCAAACGCTACCTATTTTTTTCTCTTACTCTCCTCTACCCTCTATATTTACCGCTTTTCTCTCAAATTCTACAATATCAACTGTTTGGCATTGCACATGTGAAGGAGATGAGGCACCACTTGCTTGTCCATGCCTGGCTGATTTTACTGAAGAATCTTCAGTTCCTCTCAACTGCTGCATGATTTCATTCAGTGTGTGGCTTGGTAGTACTTCATTATGAATGTGTACCACATTTTATCCATTCATCAACTGATGAATACTTAGACACTTTCTATTTCTTGGCTATTGTGAAGAATATAACACAGAAGAGCAGATGTCTCATAAGCAAGCTGATTTCATTTCCTACAGATATTATATACCTGGTAGTGGGAATTCTGAATTTTTTTTTTGGTTTTTTGTTTTTTTTCGAGATAGTCTCTGTGGCTTTGGATGCTGTCCTGGAACTAGCTCTTCTAGACCAGGCTGGCCTCAAACTCACAGAGATTCGCCTGCTTCTGCTTCACAAGTGCTGGGATTAAAGGTGTGCCTCACCACCAACCTACATATTGTTTTTCATAATATATGCAACAAATTACATTTCTTCCAGCAGTGGTTGCTTCTTTTCAAGTCTGTGAAACATTTTTTTTCAGTATTTCTTGTAATAGACATTTTACGTGAATGAATTGGACTCCCATCTAACAATGTGAGGTACACTCACACCCCTGAACTCTTGGGGAAGGGTCTAGGCCCTGCCCTATATGAAATAACAGACTATGGACACCCCCATGGAGGGCCTCACCCTCCCTGGGGAAATGAGGGGATAATGGGGGGGGGATTGAGGGGAGGGCACGGGAGGAGGGGAGGGAAAGGGAGAGGGACCTGGAACTGACTTGTGAAGCAACCTTGTTTCTTATCTAAATTTAAACTGAAAAATAAAAAAAAGATAAAAAAAGAATATTTCATGAAAGTCATGTGCTAATGTGCGTATCTGTGTCCTTGCTGCTGAGAATATGAACTTTAGACTACCTGTGTGTCACCCGGGGTCTGCTTGGAAATGCCCACCATCACTTACAGAATCTGGTCCCAGCTCAGATGAACTAAATCAGAATTTGCATGTTAATAGGACACCAGGTGGTTTGTATGCACATTAGAACTTGAGAAACTTTGATAAATGTGATTTCTTTAGAGGTAAGGTATAAACAATGTAATAAACATAGCATCCATTGGTTTATTCAAAAAAAAGAATTGGTATCTCATTGTGCTTTTGATTTGCATTTACCTGGTGAGACATGACTGTTTAGATAGATTCTCTACATTCTTGTCAGATGTAAAGTTTGTACATAGTTCCCCATTTTTAAGGCTGCATCACTGCACTTGGGAGTGTTTCTTTGCTGTTCAGAAGCTTTTCTGCTTGAGGTAATCACATTTGTCTATTTTTACTTTTGTCTCCTAGTTGAGGTCTTATAAAAAATCTGTGCTAGGTTTCCTATCAATTTTTAAGGTTTATATAATAGATTTTATTTTTTATGACTTAAACAGCCCACACCAGTCTCTTTTTGCCTTCATATATTCTGACAAGAAGTTTGTTGTACTTTTGATCTCCATTACTCTATAAATAACATTTTCTTCCATTTCTTTCAAGAAAATTACTTTAAAAATTTTGAAATTGTGACTACAATGTGAATCTAACTAGATCTGCTTTCATAGCAGTCTAAACTGTTCAGCACTTGTTTTCTGCTTCAGCCTCTCTCTCTTATCCATTTGGAACATGAATCTTTGTAATTGTTCCATGTTCTTGTCTGGTCACAGTCTGCTGGGTTTCTTATCTGTTGTTGCTGTTTAAAGATTTTATTGTTTAGCTGTTGCTTGCCTTTGTGTTTCAGTTTAAGGCTTTCTTATTTCATTTTCAAATACCAACTCACATCTCATCTCTAATTAAGATCCTGGTGAGATTACCAAAGTCTTACTCATTTTTCAAATTTTTGAGTTATTTTTAATTAAAAAATAAATGTATTATAAAATACTAGTTTATATATCCACTGTCACTTATTTTAAAAAAATAGTTCTATGTTTTCTCTCTACATTTGATTCTTTCTTAGGATTTCCACCCATGGTTATCTGTCCACTAATATGTCACCTACTTTGTCCAGCACAGCTTTTGTCATATGTAAGCACAATTCTGCTTATTTCCTGCCTATTGTTCTCACCACTAAGTTATATCTGTGACTGATTCTGAAACAGAGCTTCCTAGACAGGATCTTGTTTCCTGGTCACATTGAGGAAGCATTCAGAGAGATGGCAGGTGGACTGGCTTGGATAAGAATAGTCCTTGTTTTACATGTCAATCCCAGTTCCCTCTCCCTCCCCTCCTCCAGCACTCCCCTTCCCCCCCACCCTCCCACCCTATTGCCAAATCCTTCCACATAGGGGATATCTAGAGTCTGTCATTTCACTCTGGGTAGGGTCCAGGCACTCCCCCAAGAGTCCAGGCTGAGAGAGCATCCCTCTTTGTGCTATAGGCACATGATGACTGTTTGTATTCGAGGGATAGACACTGATCCACCGCTCAGGGTCCCATAGGTTGCCCAGGCCTTCTCGCTGACACTCAAATGATAATAAAAAAATAGGATTATTCCCGATCTAACTATTCCACTTGTGAGTATATACTTAAAATAAATTGAAGAAGAGTAGTGAGTAGTGGCCCCTCGGAGCAGTAGGAAGAAACCCAGGAGCTAGAACAACCATGATCTTGTCAAGGTCTGCCTTGTCCTGGCAAGGCAAGCAGTGTTTCTACTCCAGCTGCAGTTCTAGGCATCCGCATTCCACCCAGAGCTTACTTTTATCCTTCTAGGAAAGAACATCAGGTTCAGCTCCTGAATTTGAACCTCAGACCTGTCCATGCCCAGGTCACTCACAATTCTGATAGTTGAGTCTTGCTGGCTGTTAGAATTTAAGATGATCTGTTGTCTGGACAACTCAGTTTCTGCAGATACATGCCTGGTATTCATCAGATCATGGTATGTAGGTTCTAAAACTGAACTACAACAAGACAGGAGCACTTGGTATTCCCAGAGTTTGTCATCTTCATGATTTCAATTTTGAAGCAGTTATACTGTAAGAAAAGTATGTGACATGTCATGATGGTCATTGACTGATAATTCCTCCTCTACTGTCCTTAATTCCTTCTCATGAAGTGTTGGAAGAAGATAGAGAGTAAAGAGTTTTCCTATGTTTCAAGGTGTCCCAGTCTTTCCACATGCCATGACCTTAATTTAAGAAAATCAAACCGCTCGTTTCAAAAGAAAGCAATCCAGACTTTGTGACTTCCTCAAAAAAGAAACAAAACAACAAACAAACAACAAAACAGTACATCAAACACAAGCCCTAGGTTCTGGTAAATGTGTGCATCTTAAAAAAAAAAAAAGAATAGTCCTTCGATGCTCACATATTTGAATGCTTAGTCATCAGGGTGAGGCACTACTTAGAGGGATTAGGAGGTGTAGCCTTGTAGAGGTGGATGTGCTACAGGGGAGGGTTTTGAGGATTCAGAAACACACTGGGGGCCTAGTGGCTCTCTATCTTCCTGCTGCCTGAAATGTAGAACAATCAGCTACTTCTTCAGCACCATGTCTGCCTGCATGCCATCATGCTCCTCAGCATGATAATGGACTTAAACCTCTAAAGCTGTAATCAAACCCCAATGAAATTCTTTTCTTTTTAAGAGTCCCTATGGTGCTGGTGGCTCCTCACAGAAATAAAAAATAAGAGAGCAAGCATATCTAGATACATTTATACAATGCAGTCAAACAAGAAAGGTATACAAGGGGTAAATAACAAGGAGACAAAATTTCTTCTTGTTCCTTTCTGCCTATTCAAAACTTGATTCAAAATCACCCCCTCCAGGCACTTTCTGAAGAATAACCTACTTGACCCAGACAGACCACCTTTTCAGCCTTTCGTTAGAGCAAGCAGGTATTGACAAATCACTTTAAAAATGTCACTTCAGTAAGCTGTCATTTAGTGCATGTGGTGTCACCTAGAAGTAGAAGGAACTTCTCTGCAGAGTACACTCAACTCTCAGTTTAGTTCAACAAGTTATGCCACCAAGTGACACTCATTTTTATAGACTCATATATAAAGAGACAAGACAACAGGTATAAATGTTTATTATCAAGCAGTTTTTAAATTCATACATTGTGGCAGAAATTTGGCCATGAAATATATATATATCCTAATCTGCATGAGTAAAAACTTTGAAGAAACTAAAATAAATCTAGAAGTTCTAGAAGAATTCTCTGGCATGTCTTCAATGAAAGGATGCATGTGGTTACATTTTAAATTTTTACTGTTTGGATCTCTCTTTTAAAACTGTGTAAATATTTCTGAAACAGATCTGTTCAGCCTTTGTACTGGTATGAAGGAGAGATTAAAATAGCATGCCTCCTAAATGTTCTTCAACAGATGAATGAATAATGAAAAATGGTACATATGCACAATGGAAAGCTATTTGGCTCTAAAGAAAAATTAAATCCTGAAATTTGCTAGTAAATGGATGGAACCACAGAAGATTAAACTGAATGAGATCTGATACTCTTTCTCATCTGCAGTTCTTAACTACAAATCCTCTGATATAAATGTGCAACATTGCGTAACCACAAAAACCAGGAACGTATAGAAAGGGCCAGGGAGGCTTCAGAGGGAAATAACAGAATACAGGTGACACGAGCTGAGAAATAGAAAAAACAGAGTGTGGACCTCAACTGGGACAGAGGAAGTGAGATCAATACGGAAGGAAGGGAGAGGGAAAAATAATACCAGGGTTGTCTAATAAGGTCTCAAAAAGTCATATTAATTCATATTTACCAAAATTATACACAGTATATGTAAGTGTATGTACACACACACGCACACACACACACACACACACACACACACACACACACACACACAAGTTAAGCTGCTGACAATGCTCCCCATAAGAACCATAGACAAAAGACAAAGCAAACTCCAGTAGCAGACAAAAGAAACCTCTGTTTCAAGGGTTGGTCAAGGTAGTCTAAATGACTCCCCAAACAATATAGACTATCTAAGTTGCCCTAGGTTGTCTCCCATAGATGGGGTCCCTATATCTAAAGATATTTCACATTTAGGGCACAGGATGATTTGAACTAGATCTGACCTGAAGCCTTCTTCCTGTATGCTAGCTTCCATGGTTTCAGAACACAAGCTAGCAAGGGAAGGAAGCAATGAAACAGTCCTACCCAGCCATAGCACCTGCAAATCACAACGACCAGAATATAAAAGTATCCCTAAAGGTATTGTAAGTGGTACTCACCTGCTGCTGGTAACCAACAGTTGCCTCGTTCAACTAAAGGCTCATTCACCAAGAGAAAAATTATACCTGTTCCTGGAAAACCAGCCAGCTTCCCAGAGCTAGTGACATCATGAGCCATAGGAAGCATCTACTACTATCACTTTGCTAGAATAGCATAATTCATTTCCATACTCTAAATCTTATTCTTTTTTCTTCAATATATTTTTATTTAAATAAGAAATATGCTTGCTTCACATGTTGACCCCAGCTCCCTCTCCCACCCCTCCTCCCTTACCCTTCTACCAAGCCACCAATGCCCCACCCAATCCCCATACCATTCCCCAGGAGGGTGAGGTTTCATTCCCCTTCTCTGGGGTAGCTTGCATATCTCTCTTGGGAACTTCCCTGTTTCCCAGACTCACTGGCAATGGGATTACAGGGTGGCACTCCCCTGATCCACGTCTAGAATCCATATATGACTGAGTACATATCATGTTTGTCTTTTTGTGACTGGGTTACCTCACTCCGGATGGTTTCTTCTAGTGCCATCCATTTGCCTGTGAATTTCAAGATTCCATTGCTTTTTTTTCTACTCAGTAGTACTCCACTGTGTAGATGTACCATATTTTCTCTATCCACTCTTCAGTTGTGGGTCATCTAGGTTGTTTCCAGGATCTGCCTATTACAAATAGTGCTTCTATGAGCATTGCTGTATGAATGGGCGTCTTTTCGGTATATGCCTAAGAGTGGAATTGCTGGGTCTTGCGGTAGACTGAGTCCCATTTTCCTGAGGAATCTCCATATTGATTTCCAAGGTAAGTGTAGCTACCACCTATCATCAAAGAAGTTTCTGTTTATAGCAAATTGAGACCACCACTCAAAACCACAACTGAACACAATGCAGAGGGATCCCTTTCACAAAACACACATCTATGTCACATGTTTTTGCATCTATGGGCCAGAAAACATCACAGGAGAAATGACAGAAAGATTGTAAGAGTCAAAGTACTAGGAAGTCTGTCATGATACAGTGCCTCCTAAAAGTAGTGGTATAAAGACCAGAATAATAGCAATATCAATGGAAATGTTAACCTGGAAAGGTGTCAATTTCATGGGGCCCACCCCTAGAGAAAGAACTACCCATAATTAATGGCTACTGCCAGAAGAATTATCTATATTGAATAACCAGTAAGGGGCCACATCTACTATGGAGGCCTTTTATTGGTAATCTAATATAGAATGCTCAACCCTAGAATCATATACACACAAACAACAAAAATTAACTCTACAGTTTGTATTTATATATTTGTGTGTACATAAATGCCTTTATATGTAACAATAACAATCAAAGAAAAACAGGCTCCCAAGGGAGGGTACCTGGAAGAGGCTAGAGGGGAGAAAAAGATGTGTGTGTGTGTTTCCCATAATACAAAGATTGTTCTTCAAGAAAAGATGAAGAAAATATTTTAAAATGCATCTGAAACTGAGAAGCTTCTCTATGCAGAGTTTTGATTGAAGAGTCTCTGGCTGTGATAATGGGGAATCTCTGGTGCCATGGATGAGCTTTAATCCTCTTGGCAGGTGTATGCAAGAGCCTGTATTTGCCGATTTTGTATGTACATCATCTCACTGTTTGCATTTTTTAGAAAGACTTCAAATATGTTATTTTGTGGTTGAGATGACCTGAAACTGGAAAGATAATATTGTCTGAATGGATTTTCTGTTTATGTGTTAATTTTAATTCTAATATATTAATTTGACAAAGAAAGATTTTCATTATAAAATTCCCATACAAAGTATAAAGTACTTTGTTCATATCTACCCTCACTATTATTCCTTCATATACCACCCATTCTGTATTCCCTTGTAGTATCCTTTTTATTTTCATGTCCTTTTTTTCCCCTGCTATAGTTTACCCTTTACTGGTAGTTACGGAGACTATTTAGCTGCTGAGAATCTGAAATCACATTTCAAGAGTAGATTTGTCTTTACAGATTTGGTATGTGTTGAGTTTCTTCAGTTTTTACCTAAGACTTGGCTATAGCTATCAGATGAAGAAAAACTCAATTAGGGAAAAGCCATTTCGTCCTCATAAGCCATGAGGTTGAATATTGTCAAGTTCATTTAGAAATACAAATTACAGGCCTCACACTAGCACCCTTCAAATCACATCCAAAGATCAGGAGGGGAATTCCTGCAACGGAGTGCTCCCATGATGGGAGGCCTTGCCTTACAAGATCCACAAGGTCCCAACTCCACTCTTTAATAGCACATGTCAAAGAAGGAAAATTCAAAACCATACATATGCAAACAAGAGGCTAGAGATATAGCTAAGTTTGTGGAGTGCTTGCTAAAAATGTACAATGCCTTGGTTCACATCAACACATAAGGATAAACTAAGTGTAACCCAACACTTGGAAAGTGGAAGCAGGAGGATCAGAAGCCCAAGGTTAGCTCAACTACACAGCAAAAAGCTGGGGTGGAAGCATCAGTACAGGAGACTTTGACTCAATAACAGCAACAAAAAGAATATTCAAATAAGATCTCATTTCCCTTAGCCATTTTGGTGTGATTTGTGATTTTGCACTCTTCCAACTTAAAGATAGAGTAGTCTCATCTTTTATCTTCATGATTCTTCCTTTACTTTGGGTCAATGGAATGTACTTGTTGACCTAGGCATTCACTCTCGTATTCTACCATCCCCTTGAAAGGAGTACATTGCAAATTCCTTGGACCCAGTAGGATGTGTAATGCAGCCAGTATAAGCTAAACTGGAGACATGGAGTAGCATGAAGCCAAGGCCAGTGGGAATCAGCAGAAAACATCTGGCTAACTACTAGGATGTGCATCAGAGATACTGATGGCAATTTAGACCACTGAATTTTGGAGTGGTGGTTACGTAGAATATTGTAGGATAATAAGACAATGGAAGCTTTTACCCTTGTTCAAAGACATCTTCGAGCACATGACGAAGGCTATGAACTTCCTTTACAGCAAAGCGTAGGGATAAATTCTAAATTTTATGAAATTAAGAAGATTCATTGACCTCCTGAAATGTCTTGAAGGTCTGGTTATTAATACTGCTTTTTTATGTATAGCTATATAAAGATAGAGTTTCAGTTGTCTTAGCAAACTGGTAATTCAACCTGAAATACAATGCAGATAAAATATGTATCTTATTTTGAAAATTATTTTAAAGTGTTTCTATAAGTCTCCATCTTCCTCCCTCCCTCCCTCCATTTCCCCCCACCTCTCTCTCTCTCTTTCTCTATGTCCCTCCCTCCCTGTCCTCTCTCTGCATTCCTTTCATGAAACAAGCTCTTCTGGTGACACCTGAAAAATATGCTTAGAAATTGTCCATCCCTCTCCAACCAAGCATTACTTCTGAAAAATCCGCATTTCAAAACGATTGTCATGACCTCTAATTCCCTCTACTGCCCTTCTGCAATGCATTTTTCAACCAACAGCAAAGTTTCTTTCAAAACATTCCCTTGACAGTGTTTTGTAATTATAATTTTAAAAATAGTTGTTTATGTCAGGAACACTTTGCAATACAGTTAAGAAATAGAGTTGCATTCTTCCCATCCTGAACTTAGGGGAAAACACCCAATGGTTTTAAAATTGATTATTCATCTATGAAACCAAAGATAGTAAAGAATATTATGTGATTGTACACAGAACACTCTATGAATACACATTTGGGCATATGCAAAAACATATGAAAAATATGAATTAGGTATATGGTTATATTGGTAAGGCACTTCCTCAGCTAAACAAAGACCTGAGTTCAGCTCTCAACACCATATAGAGTAAGCAGAAATTCCCAGGGCCTATTTTGTAATATTTTCTGGTAAATAGGCACTGGAAATTTGTAGATGTATGTTGTTTTAGTAGTTTAGAAGCTGTCTAACTCACAACTCATTAGTAGATTTGTTTAGTTATTATTAACCAAATAATATTAAGTTCTAAATATCAATCTTAGCAAATCATTCTAAATTTCTATTAGTTTATGTTTGTATGCCTTTATATATAACATATCTTATATTCTTCACATCAGGGTTTATGAAGCCCAAAGTGTCCTCAAATTCATGATATAACAAGAAGGAGCTAGAATTTCTGATGTCCTTACACACGCTGGGTGCTGGGATTACATATGTATAACATCAGGCCAAGTTTTACAGGTTACCATATTTGCATGTGTATTATTATTTACAGTACTGTAATTATTGTGCTTTAATTATCTTATCTGTTACAATATATCATGCTTTATTCCTGAGTTTTTAAATCTCTGCTCTACTTTCTTCTAGCTACAGAATTACCAACTTTATTTGACCTTTTCACCAAACAATCTTCTTGTCAACTTATCTTAGTTTTGCTGATCCTTTCTGTCTTTTTTCCCTTGTATCAATCATATTTATTTATTCTATGATTCATCTCTTTCTTCTGCTAACTTTCTGCTTCATTTCTTTTGTTTTGTGTATTCTTGGAATGAGAAGGGAAGAAGTTAAGCTGAGATCTTTTCTTCCTAACATGGGCACTTCCTGTTTAGTTTGCCATTTGCTGTACCCTGCAAGTTTTACTGTTTTTATTTCAATGTTCATTTGTTCAAAATTGTTTTTTTTTGCCTTCTATGTCTTCATTTTTACTGGTTGTTCTGCAGTACATTATCTCATTTCCACATACTATGCACCTTTTATTATTGATTTACAATTCATACTTTTGCAGACAGAAAATAAAGTCATCATGATTTCAATCTTCTTAAAATTACTCAGGTTTGTCTTGCTGCCTAATATATGGTCTAGCCAGCAGCATACAGATCTACTTTGCAAACACATGAGAAGAATGTATATTCTGCTGCTTTCAGCTCTGCTGGTGTCTCTGGGTCCTATTTGGTTTAAAGTATAGTTCCCATCTATAATTTCTAATTAATTTTCTTGTCAGATGACCTGTCTTATTCTGAGAATAAGATGTTGAAGTCATCAACTGAAACTATACCCAAACTATGAACAAAAGTCATCTAAAATTGATTAAAGACTAAACATAAAAACTGGAAACTTAAGAATTCCTAGAAGAAAATACAGGGGAAAGGCCCCTTGACACTAATCTGAGCAGTGAATTTTTGGATCAGACTCTAAAGCACAAGCAACAAAAAGAAAAACAAACAAGCAGGACCACATCAAATTGAAAAGGTTTTCAAGAAATCTAACAAAATGAAAATGCAAGCTACAGAATGAGAAATATTGATAAACCACTAAGGGGATCTTATTTCTAACATATAAGGAATTCACACAACTTAATAGAAAAGTGAAAAGAAAACAATAAAAAAATGTGCCAGGGATACAAATGGACATTCCTCAACATGGAAGAATCAGTAATATACCATACTATATAGGAGATTAGCTAGTTAATTGTTATTATCACAGGAGTTGAAATGATAGGTATATTAATTAGCCTTGTTATTATAATCATGTTATAATATGCACATATCAAATAATAAAATACACTATATATAGTTTTCATTATATAGAGATATATTTCTTATGGAAATCATAACATCAGCAAGATTAGTAAAAACCATTATTAGAATAGCTTGGGAAATATTAATAAAGTCTTTGTATGGAGGTAGTAGGTTTCACATTGACTTTCTATGTTTGATAATCCCATTAAAGTTATATAAGACAATGACTCTGTTATCAAGATACACACTGTCTATTGGAAGACACTTCCAGGATAGGAAAGCTTGTAAGCTCTTCTTGGAACCTTATGAAAGTTTGAAGACATTCTAAAAGAAAATATAAAACACCTGAATTACTATCATTCCAGACTTCCTTTCAGTGTTTGGTTGTTCATTATTGCTCCATTCTTATAAGAATAATGCTATATATACCAAATTGAGAATTAAAGGCTACAAATAAACGGTCGATATATGAAGAGTCTCTGAGACAGAATGAGTTAGAACATCAACTACAGAGTTATTGTCCACAACTTCTCAAAACAGAAATTAAAGACATAGCAGGTGATTAAAGTGGAGCAATCTTCCTTTCAGACAATTAAATTTGGAAACTACACATCTTTACATGTGGTAAGTGTCTCAAGTAATGTCAGTAAGGGTACAATTTGTGGCAATGAGAAGTGAGTGTATAGAGCCATGTGAATCAACTGGAAAGATGTCAGACTTCACTCTTCTCTTTTCCATCCTCATAGATTTGGCTAATAGGTTGTGATATCAAAGATTGGAGTTCTAAGGGATAGAGAAGTCAAAAGTCATTAAAAAGGAGTAGAGAGGGATACAAGGACAGAGCAAAGAACAAAACAGAGAAAGGAGGAAAATAGGGAAGGAAGGAGAGAAATAGAGAAGGAGAGGAGGAAAGGGTCATTTTTGAGGGAAAAAAAGAAAGGAGATCATATATATGGAGTTTAAAAATAACTTATTAGTTCCTAGCTGAAGCAATAAATGACAAAAATCATACTAAAATATTCTTTTTCTGAAATAACCGCCAGAGCTAGCCATTTATTTCAAGGTCTTCCTGCCAATCCTCTATCTTCTCCCTACTATATTCTTTATCAAATCCTCTGAGAGAAAAATTTACCACTCATGTTTAACTGCAACTCTGCTAGTAATTTTTTTTATCATGAGCGTCTCCCTTGGCTCTGTCTTTCTCCAAGGCTTGTCCTTCATTGGACACCAGTGATACTACTTTCTAAATGCGAATGCAGTCCAAGTACCCTGTTTCATAAAAAAGGGAATCTCATTGGAAGTTTTTGTTGTGCATGTATCAAATTTAAGGTAGATTTCTTAAAACATAGAACTTGCTATCAACAGCATTTATGCCAGTTCCTGAACTCAGGGTGATTTAGCTTTTCAAGGAAATTTTCAAATACTTTCTGCATGTGGCAGATGATTTAAGAGAGTCTGAAAATGGAAAAATAAGAGAAGAGGAGATAAAGATATATGAAATAATGAGGATGATATAAAAAATCTAATGGTGTGATCAGATTAACCTTGTCCTATAATACTTGCGTATGACAGCATTTAGATAAAAAAGTGATCCTTACATAATGTAAAATTAATCTATGTAACTCTGAATCAAGGAATATTATTGAGGTAAATTGCTCAGCTAGCTTAAAGGTGGAAGTGAGTAACCTTTTAAATGAAGAGAAATTGCAGAGTCCATTCCAGAGGCTATTTTTATCAGTTCCCATGATGGAAAGTAGAAATAATCAGCATTCAAATCCTTTGTATGTTGCAATAATAGCTCTCAATGTACAAAATCAATTATTTTGTATTTAAATGGGACTTATTAGTTTTACACCTCTGTACTAATATGCACATATACAATCACAAACAAAACACATAAGAGACCTGTAAGAAACAAAAACATGGACTGAAAAGATGGCTCAGCCAAGTAAAGGATTTGTCGTGAAAGTGTGAGGATGAATATCCAGGCTTCTGAACACACATAATCACCAGTGTTTTTGGCAGCATGTCCCAGAATCTCAGCATGCCTGAGACAGATGTGGGTAATCCCCAAATATAGCTGGTTATCTGAACTAGCTGAGATGGGGAGTTCTGAACTCTGGAAGAGATCCTACCTAAATAAAAAATAGAGAATGATGGAGGAAGAGGTTCAAAATAAACCTTTGGTCTTACACTTAGGCACACAAGGTTGCATACCACACACACAAAAGAAGTAGATAAGAGCAAAGATTAATGACTAAATTCCCTTATAGAGACCTTTACTGAAGTACAGAACCTGAAGCCTGGTGTGGTGGCACGTGCCTTTAATCCCAGAACTTGGGAGATAGAGACAGATAGATCCCACTAGGAGGACAGCCTGGTCTACAGAGCAAATCCCATGTCATCCAGGGCTACACATTCTCAAAAACTTGAAATAGAAAGAAAAAGAAGCAACAAACCTGATGAGAATGTTGGATGACAGGCACTCTTACTACAAAAATGTTAAATAGAACGCCAAAATTGCACAATACTAATTATTTTGTATGGACCAATGTCATAGTAGTCACTGAAACTATAGTTATTTGGGTACGGAAATACTTTATTGTCCAGATTATCAGTTTAGAGAGGATTCGAGAGTCCAAACCCTCCATAGAAGTTGTGCTCTCAGTTAACTATGAAATTTCAGAATATAGCTATCCTGAAAATAGTAATAGCTTTCACACTATACAGCTCTAAGTTTGAATTGGAATTTAGCACCTTAGCCAACTTCAGAGCTATTGTTTTTTTATATAAATTTTAATTCTCTGGTTTGTAACTATAAAAGAAAGAAATATGATTCTAACGATATTCGATGCTATATAAGGAAAAGATATATTTATTTACCAGAGAGAGAGAGTCGCACAGACCAGGATTTAGAAGCGTGGCTAGCTTCCAGGAGCAAAAGGAAGCCCCTTTTCCTTTCACTTCCTTTTATATCTACCTTGACCACGCCCTGTTGGGTGGATAGCTTTGTGGGTTCACTCCTACAATTCCCCTTTTAGTCTAAATAGAAGATTTAAATTTGATACAAACTCAAACACATACAACATATATACGTAGAGGGTGATAATTAAGTTATAATCTACTTATCCTAAACTAAACATATCCATTCCACCTAAATTCTAAACTTATCTGAAAGGGATGCCTAAGTCTGAACACCTTCCAATCCCAACCCTAAAATAATTGCAAAGTAACACTAACAGGTGTAAACTATCCTCTAATATCAATAGTAGGGAGATGGGACGTGGAATTCTCAAATTTACTTCCTGCTGAAGTGGGACGATGACAAATGTTGAAGGTTTCCCAAATTTTAACACCTGATAAATACAATTTCTCCTTCAGTCAAAAATTAGCTTTTATGCCAGGCGGTGGTGGTACACGCCCCTTAATCCCAGCACTCTGGAGGCAGAGGCAAGCGGATCTCTGTGAGTTCAAGGCCAGGCTGGACCGACAGCCTCCAAAACAATACAGAGAACCCCTGTCTCGTAAAACCAAAATATATTAGCTTTTGTTGGATTTTACAGGCATCTTAAGAAAACTGAAAATCACAAAAAAGAGAGGTGCTTCTAACCTTAAGCAGGCAGGACAATGTTTATTGATTGCAGAGCAAGGAGACATAATATCACCCATGGTATAGTATATTGAGCCATATATCCCACATCATGTGGGCGGATGAGAGATCATCTATGAAAGAAGAATGTTGCAATCTTTTATTGGTATGGGGGGAAATGATTGAAACACATTTTCTCCATAGTCCCTCTCTTCCAGCTCCGAGGGAAGCTGTGAAATGTAGTCTTTAAACAAAAACCATCATTTTAAAAATCATTTTTCTGATCCATAAATGAATGTAACAATTAATTGCAAGGATGTTTGAAAGAAATGTTGAAAAAATAAAATGAGATTGCATATATATAAATACTTTTTGAATTAAACACAATGATTTAGGTTGTATGTTCTTCTTGCTGTTCTTGAGTGTTTGTATAGAGTTGTCAGTGATCAAAACATAACAAGAAAATATGAGAATGCAAAAGCTAAACAAACTTCTATAATTTTATTTCTTAATTATATATTTGTAAATATCTTACTAATAAACATTGTATAATATTAACAATGTTTATCTTTCAAAATATCTGCATGATGAACACAATGTTGACTCTCTACATTTCCATTTATTAGTCATAGACATCACTGGAAGTGACCTGTGGGAAGACCTGTCTTGGGCAATATGCTAGATTGCTGCAAATATCTCATTTAAATCCCATAGCAAGCCAAGGTTCCATCACTACTTCTGTTCCTGCTTGTCCCTTGGCATGGGACAGAGTTCAAGCACATACTTAACTAGGCATGACACATGATAAACAGCCCATAAACAAACAATCTAGTTATGATGACCAATATGGCACCACAGACAGGGGCAAGGGATTACATTTCTTCTGCAAATAGGAAATCTCCTGAATAATTATTGCATTTTTCCATGCAGCTATGAAACCAATGAGATTCATACATTGCTTAGGGTCCAAGTTAGACCCAGACCACATGGATGTTATTTGCCGGACTGAGAAAAAAATCGTAAAAATTAGAACACCCATTTTTATATTAAGATCAAGTAATTTCTGTTGCAATTCTCTGTCATTTATAATCACAGACTTCAAGGGTTAAAGGGCACATTGCAGAATGGGTTCTAGGACTCAATTTTCCTTGTGTAGCTCTGGTCCTAAAATCGAACCAATTAATACCCCCTTTGTGCTCCAAGTTCTGTTGTCCACCCCAACACCATTATCATTCTGGTTTGCTACCTGGGTCAGAATCAGAATTTGCCTGTAAAGGGCCTTTACTAGAGGCTTGGGAACCAAGAAGAAGAATTCCTTCATATCAAGAGGTCTGAGTTGCTTATGACACTTGCCCTTGATCTAAAATATTTATTGACTTCCACAATACTGTTTGCTCTATGCCCCAAAAGTTTAGTAGAATGTATGGTAGGCTACTTCCTTCAACTATCTAGATTCCACTTGCTTCTCAGAATTTTACAAGACTCTCCTGGTTCTATTCACATTGAAACTTTGAGCTGAGGTGATTACTGACCATTTCTCCTGTCTTCTGAGTAGAGCCTTCAGTCCTCAATACCTATCATATTGTATATGTAATAAAGCCTAAATAAATATTGGAGATTTTCAAAGTAAGTTTTTCTAATTGAATAAAACTAACACAAGATATATTTGAAATTTAATATTTTTGATTAGTACTTTTTCCATATTTTTATTTAACTTTTTATGCATGTCACTTTCAGTTCCCTCTTCCTCCCCTCCTCCCCAAGCCCCCAATCCTCCCAAACCCTCACCCCACTCCATCCCCCCTCCACTCCCCAGGGAAGGCAAGGGCCTCCAAGAGGGATTTCCAGAGTCCTTCACATCATCGCAGGAATGGCCCAGGTTCTTCCCCATGTGTCAAGGCTGAGAGAACATCCCTCCACATGGCATGGGCTCCCAGAGTACCTCTGTATGCCAGGAATAAATACTGCTACACTCTCCAAAGTCCGACAGATTGCCAAGACCTCCTTTCTGTCGCCAAGATTCGTTTGGAGGATGTCTGGATCAGTCCCATGCTGGCCCCCCAATCATCAGTCTGGGGTCCATATGGTGCCCCTTGTTTAGGTCAGCTGCCCCTGTGGGCCTCGCCAGCCAGATCCCGATTCCCTTGGTCATCACTCCTCTTTGCAAGTGGGTTCCTGGATTTCATTTTGGTTCATAGATGTGGGTGTCTGCCTCTGCCTCCATCAGCCACTGGATGAGAGTTCTAGGATGGCATATAAGGCAGTCATCATTCTCACCATCATGGGAGGGCATTTAAGGCAGCCTTAATGCCAGTTGGTGTCATTCCTGTAGATTTGTGAAGATCTCACTAGTGCCAGATCTCTCCTCCAAATTATACTGGCTTCCTCTTTTATGGTAGCTCCCATCCGTTTCTCCTCTATTTTTACCCTGGCTCAACCTTCCTGCTTTTCCGTGTTGTCCTTTCTCCTCCTCTTCTCTCCCTCTTTTACTCCCATCTCCTTCTGCCTTCCCTTTCTCTCCCTCCCCAATCTAATTAGGAGATCACATCCCATAATCCTTCTCTGGGTTATCATGCGTATCTCTCTTAGGGTCCTCCCTGCACCCCAGACTCTATGGCAGTGGGATTGTAGATTGAAAATGCCCTACTCCATGTCTAAAATCCATATATGAGTGAGTACATACCATGTTTGTCTTTTGTTACTGGGTTACCTCACTCAGAATGGTTTCTTCTAGTGCCATCCATTTGCCTGCAAATTTCAAGATTCCATTTTTTTTTTTGCTGAGTAATACTCCATTGTGTAAATGAATCACATTTTCTCTATCCACTCTTCAGTTGAGGGACATCTAGGTTCTTTCCAGGTTCTGGCTATTACAAATAATGCTGCTATCAAACTTTCACTATTTGCAGATGATATGATAGTCTATGTAAATGAACCAAAGAATTCTTCCAGGAAACTCCAACAGCTGATAAACACCTTCAACAAAGTGGCAGGATACAAAATTAAATAAAAAAATCAGTAGCCCTACTATATATAGACAATAAAGGGGATGACAAAGAATTCAGAGAAATATCACCCTTTACAATAGCCACAAACACCATAAAATATCTTGGGGTAACTCTAACCAAACAGGTGAAAGACTTGTATAACAAGAACTTTGAGTCTTTAAAGAAAGAAATTAAAGAAGATACCAGAAAACGGAAAGATCTCCCATGCTCTTGGATAGGTAGGATCAATGTAGTAAAAATGGCAATTTTTACTAGGGAGCCCAGCTTCAGGTGAGATTGGGTCCCCGGCTGGGACCACCCGCCCATCACCCATCCCCCCCATCTTCGGGGCCGCTCCAGGCTTCTAGAAGAGCCGCCCACACAGGAAAGAGATCAGCCCCTCCAAGACCCCAACCCAGCGAGCCCAGCTTCAGGTGAGATTGGGTCCCCGGCTGGGACCACCCGCCCATCACCCATCCCCCTCCATCTTCGGGGCCGCTCCCGGCTTCCAGAAGAGCCGCCCACACAGGAAAGAGATCAGCCCCTCCAAGACTCCAACCCAGCGAGCCCAGCTTCAGAAGAGCCGCCCACACAGGAAAGAGATCAGCCCCTCCAAGACCCCAACCCAGCGAGCCCAGCTTCAGGAAAGAGATCAGCCCCTCCAAGACCCCAACCCCAGCGAGGCCAGCTTCAGCTTCAGCTGCAGTAAGGAAGGAGACCAGTGGAAACAGAAAGCCCCCACCAGCACCCACTGGAAGAAGAGATGGGAAGAAGACAGACTAAGAGATCACTCAGCAATAGAAACACCAACACGACCCCACCAGAATCCAGGGATCCAACACCAGCAAGACCTGAAAAGCACTACATAGATGAAGAAGAGGAGACAGACCTTAAAAATTATTTCATGAAGATGATGGAGAGCCTCAAAAGAAGAAACGAGGAAATCCCTTAAAGAAATAGAAGAAAAAACAAACAAAAAAATCCATGAAAAGGGGGAAAAATTCAAGAAATAAACAAATCTCTCAAAGAATCTAAAGAGCACCAAGAAAAAACAACCAAGAAAATTAAGGAAACAGCTCAAACAGTTGAAGGATTGAAAGCTGAAATAGAAACGATAAAGAAAACACAGAATGAAGGGATGCTGGAAATAGAAAAGCTCGGTAAACGGTCTGGAATTACAGATGCAAGCATCACCAATAGAATACAAGAGATAGAAGAGAGAATCTCAGGTGTTGAAGACTCATTAGAGGACATAGCATCGTCAACCAAAGAAAATCTCAAAACCAACAAATCCTTAACACAAAATATTCAGGAAATATGGGACACCGTGAAGAAGCCAAACCTGAGAATAATAGGTATAGAAGAAGGTGAAGAACTTCAACTTAAAGGTAGAGAAAACATATTCAACAAAATCATAGAAGAAAACTTCCCTAACCTAAAGAAAGATATGCCTATGAAAGTACAAGAATCTTACAGAACACCAAATAGGCTTGACCAGAAAAAGAAGTCACCTCGCCATATAATAATCAAAACATCAAACCTACAGAGCAAAGAGAAAATATTAAGAGCAGCTAAAGAAAAAGGCCAAGTAACATATAAAGGCAGACCTATCCGAATTACACCTGACTTCTCAATGGAAACGATGAAAGCCAGAAGATCCTGGTCAGATGTCCTACAAACGCTAAGGGAACAAGGATGCCAGCCCAGACTACTATATCCAGCAAAGCTCTCAATTACCATAGATGGAGAAAACAAAATATTCCATGACAAAGCCAGATTTAAACAATACGTATCCATGAATCCAGCTCTACAGAAAATGCTAGAAGGAAAACCTAGAGCCAAGGAAGATAACTACATTCACAAAGACACAGGCAATATAGAATCATACTTTACAAAACACTAAAAGAAAAAGGGAGGAGAAACTACACAAAATAACTTCACTAACAATAAATCAAGCGCAAACAAGGATCACCAATCAATGGTCATTAATATCCCTCAATGTCAATGGCCTCAACTTACCTATAAAAAGACACAGATTATCAGAATGGATACGAAGACAGAACCCTTCCTTCTGCTGCATACAAGAAACACATCTCAACACCAAAGACAGACGTTATCTCAGAGTAAAGGGCTGGGAAAAGATCTTCCAATCAAACGGCCCCAAGAAACAAGCGGGCGTAGCAATCCTAATATCTAACAAATTAGACTTCAAATTAAAATCAATCAAAAGAGATGAAGAAGGGCACTTCATATTCATCAAAGGAAAAATACATCAAGACGAAGTCTCGATTTTAAATATCTACGCCCCAAATACAAAGGCACCTACATTCGTGAAAGAAACATTACTAAAGCTCAAAATGCACATAAAATCTCACACACTAATAGTAGGAGACTTCAACACTCCGCTCTCACCGCTAGATAGGACCTCCAGACAGAAACTTAACAAAGAAACAAAAGAATTAATAGAAGTTATGACCCAACTGGGTTTAACAGACATCTATAGAACATTCCACCCAAATACAAAGGGATATACCTTCTTCTCGGCACCACATGGAACCTTCTCTAAAATTGACCACATAATAGGAAACATAGCAAATCTCCACAGATACAAAAAAATTGGAATAACCCCCTGCATCTTATCAGACCACCATGCATTAACATTAGAATTCAACAATAACACAAATCGCAGAAACCCTACAAACTCATGGAGATTGAACAATGCACAATTGCACCATCCCTGGGTAAAGGAACAAATAAAAAAGAAATTAAAGACTTCCTCGATTTCAATGAGAATGAAGACACAACATACACAAACTTATGGGACACTTTGAAAGCAGTGCTGAGAGGAAAGTTTATAGCACTAAGTGCCCACATGAAAAAACTGGAGAACAGTCATACTAGAGAATTAATAGCACAGCTGAATGTTCTAGAACAAAAGAAGCAAACTCCCCCAGGAGGAGCAGACGCCAGGAAATAATCAAATTGAGGGCTGAAATCAATCAAGTAGAAACCAGGAAAACATTGAGAAGAATCAATGAAGCAAAGAGTTGGTTCTTTGAGAAAATCAACAAAATAGACAAACCTCTGTCCAAACTAACCAAAAGACAGAGAGAGAACATGCTAATTAACAAAATGAGGGATGAGAAAGGGGACATAACAACGGACTCTGAGGAAATCAAGAGAATCATCAGGGCATACTTTGAAAATCTGTACTCCACAAAATTTGAAAATTTAAAGGAAATGGACAATTTCCTGGATAGATATCACTTGCCAAAACTAAATCAAGAACAGATAAATAATCTAAACAGACCTATAACCCCTAATGAAATAGAAGCAGTCATCAAAAGTCTCCCAAACAAAAAAGCCCAGGCCCAGATGGCTTCAGTGCAGAATTCTACCAGAAATTCAAAGAAGAGCTCATTCCAATACTCGTCAAAGTATTCCACACTATAGAAGCAGGAGGCTCACTGCCAAACTCTTTCTACGAGGCTACAATTACCTTGATACCCAAGCCACACAAAGACACAACTAAGAAAGAGAACTATAGACCAATTTCCCTCATGAACATTGATGCAAAAATACTCAATAAAATACTTGCAAACCGGATTCAAGAACACATCAGAAAAATCATCCACCATGATCAAGTAGGCTTCATTCCAGGAATGCAGGGATGGTTCAACATTAGAAAATCTATCAATGTAATCCACCATATTAACAATCTGCGAAAGAAAAACCACATGATCATCTCACTAGATGCTGAAAAAGCCTTTGACAAAATCCAGCACCCCTTCATGATAAAGGTCCTAGAGAGATCAGGGATAACAGGAACGTACCTGAATATAATAAAAGCAATATACAGTAAACCAACAGCTAACATCAAACTAAATGGAGAGAAACTCAAAGCAATTCCTCTAAAATCAGGAACAAGACAAGGCTGTCCACTCTCTCCATATCTCTTCAATATTGTACTTGAAGTTCTAGCTACAGCAATAAGACAACAAAAGGAGATAAAGGGGATGCAAATAGGAAAAGAAGAAGTCAAACTTTCATTATTTGCAGATGATATGATAGTTTACATAAGTGACCCAAAAAACTCCGCAAGGTTACTCCTAGAGCTGATAAACACCTTCAGCAATGTGGCAGGATACAAGGTAAACTCAAAAAAATCAGTGGCCCTATTATATACAGATGATGAAGTGACTGAGAAAGAAATCAGAGAAACATCACCTTTTACAATAGCCAAAAACAGCATCAAATATCTGGGGATAATGTTAACCAAGGAAGGGAAAGACCTGTATATCAAGAACTTTGTGTCTTTGAAGAAAGAAATCAAAGAAGATACCAGAAAATGGAAAGATCTCCCATGCTCTTGGATTGGTAGGATCAACATAATAAAAATGGCAATCTTGCCAAAAGCAGTCTATAGATTCAATGCAATTCCTATCAAAATTCCATCACAATTTTTCAAGGACCTGGAAAGAACATTAAGCAACTTTATATGGAAAAACAAAAGGCCCAGGATAGCCAAAACATCCCTATACAATAAAGGAACTTCAGGAGGCATCACCATACCTGACTTCAAGCTCTATTATAGAGCTATAGTTCTGAAAACAGCTTGGTATTGGCACAAAAATAGGCAGGTAGACAATGGAACCGAATCGAAAGCCCTAATTTTAACCCACACACCTATGAACACCTGATTTTTGACAAAGAAGCTAAAACTGTACAGTGGAAAAAGAAAGCATCTTCAACAAATGGTGCTGGCATAACTGGGTAGTGGTATGCAGAAGACTGCAGATAGATCCATGTTTATCGCTTTGTACAAAACTTAAGTCCAAATGGATCAAAGATCTCAACATACATCCAGCCACACTGAAACTTTTAGAAGAGAAAGTGGGAGATACTCTTCAACGAGTTGGTACAGGAGACCACTTCCTAAACATAACACCAGTGGCACAGGCACTGAGATCAACAATTAACAAATGGGACCTTCTGAAACTAAAAAGCTTCTGTAAGGCAAAGGACACAATCAAAAAGACAAAAAGGCAGGCCACAGAATGGGAAAAGATATTCACTAACCCTACATCTGACAGAGGGCTAATCTCCAAAATTTACAAAGAACTCAAGAAACAAGTCTCCAAAACACCAAAGGATCCACTTGAAAGGTGGGGTACAGAGCTAAATAGAGAATTCTCAGTAGAGGAGGCTAAAATGGCCAAGAGACACTTAAGAAAGTGCTCAACATCCTTAGCCATCAGGGAAATGCAAATCAAAACAACTCTGAGATACCATCTTACTCCTGTCAGAATGGCTAGAATCAAAAACACCTAAGACAATTTATGCTGGAGGGGATGTGGAGAGAGAGGAACACTCCTCCACTGCTGGTGGGAATGCCAACTCATACAGCCTCTTTGGAAATCAGTATGGAGATTCCTCAGGAAAATGGGAATTAATCTACCACTAGACCCAGCAATTCCACTCTTAGGCATTTATCCAAATGAGGCAGGTTCATACAACAAGGGCATCTGCTCCACTATGTTCATAGCAGCATTGTTTGTAATAGCCAGAACCTGGAAGCAACCTAGATGCCCCTCAACTGAAGAGTGGATAGAGAAAATGTGGTACATTTACACAATGGAGTATTACTCAGCAGAAAAAAACAATGGAATCTTGAAATTCGCAGGGAAATGGATAGCACTGGAAGAAACCATCCTGAGTGAGGTAACCCAGTCGCAAAAAGACAAACATGGTATGTACTCACTCATATATGGATTTTAGATATGGATCAGGATAGTGCCAGTCTGCACTTCCACAGATAGAGAGTCTGGGAAACAGGAAAGAACCTAAAAGATATGCATATATGCATAATACCCAAGAGAAGAGGATGGAGACAAGATCCTCTGAATGGATGGGGAACAGGGCGAGGGGGGTAGTGGGACCTGGGAAGAAAAGAGGGGGTAAAGAGGAAGGGAGTTGGTCATGGGGGAACAGGAAGTTGAGGGGGTGGGGGTAGAATAGGGGGAAGAGGGAATCATAGGATCGAAGACAGATCAGGCACCAGAGTGACCTCGAGTGATCTAAAGGTATAACATCAATTGGCAAGCTAAGCAATAGTGGAAGGACCACCTCGAATGCCCATTCCTGATAATGAACTTGATGTCTATAACTATCCGGGAGCCTTCATCCTGGGACTGATGGAAGCAGAGGCAAACACACAACTAAGCACTGAACTGAACCCAAGGAACCCAGTGACAGAGAGAGAGGAATGATGAGCAAATTGGCAAAGAATGGGCTGGCAAAACCAGCAGAGACAGCTGATCTGAACAGGGGAGTGCTCTTGGACCCCAGACCGACATTGGGGAGGCCAGAATGGGACTGATCTGGACCCCCCAAATGTGAGTGTCAGTGAGAAGGCCTGGACAACCTATGGGGCTCTGAGCTGTGGATCAGTGTCTATCCCTGGTATACAATCTGTCTTCATGTGCCTATAGCACAAAGAGAGATGCTCTCTCAGCCTGGACTCTTAGGGGAGTGCCTTGACCCTACCAAGAGTAAAATGATAGACTCTAGACATCCCCTATGTGGAAGGATTTGGCAATAGGGTGGGAGGGAGGGTGGAAGGGGAGTGCGGGAGGAGGGGAGGGAGAGGGAACTGGGATTGACATGTAAAACAAGCTATTTAAAAATTAAAAAAAAATGGCAATTTTACCAAAAGCAATCTACAGATTCAATGCAATCCCTATCAAAATACCAGCACAATTTTCCACCGACCTCAAAAGGACAATCCTCAACTTTATATGGAAAAACAAAAGATCCAGTATAGACAAGGCAACCCTATGCAATAAAGGAACTTCTGGAGGCATCACCATTCCTGACTTCAAGCTCAATTATAGAGCTATAGTATTGAAAACAGCTTGGTATTGGCACAAAAGCAGACAGTTAGACCAATGGAATCTAATCAAAGACCCTGATAACAACCCACACACCTTTGACAAAGAAGCTAAAACTATACAATGGAAAAAAGAAGCATCTTCTACAAATGGTGCTGTAGTAACTGGATGCTGGAATGTAAAAGACAACAGATAGATCCATATCTATCACCATGCACAAAACTTAAGTCCAAATGGATCTAAGACCTCAACATCATTCCTGCCACACTGAATCTCTTAGAGGGTAAAGTGGGAAGTACCCTTGAATGAATTGGTACAGGAGACCACTTCCTGAACGTAACACCAGTAGCATAGACACTGAGATCGACAATTAATAAATGGGACCTCCAGAAACTGAGGAGCTTCTGCAGGGCAAAGGACACAGTCAACAAGACAAAAGACAGCCCATAGAATGGGTAAAGGTATTCACAAACCCCACATCTGACAGAAGGCTGATCTCCAAAATTTACAAAGAACTCAAGAAGCAAGACTCCAGAAGACCAAAGGATCCAATTAAAAATGGGGTACAGAACTAAATAGAGAATTCTTAATAGAGGAGTCCAAAATGGTCAAGAGACACTTGAGAAAGTGCTCAACATCTTTAGCCATTAGGGAAATGCAAATCAAAACAACTCTGAGATACCATCTCACTCCTGTCAGATTGGCTAAAATCAAAAACACTCATGACAGTTTATGCTGGAGAGGATGTGGAGAAAGAGGTATACTCCTCCACTGCTGGTGGGAATGCCAAATTGTGCAGCCACTTTGGAGATCAGTATGGAGATTCCTCAGAAAAATTGAAATCAGTCTACCGCAAGATCCAGCAATTCCACTCTTTGGCATATACCCAAAAGATGTACCCTCATACAACAAAACTTAATTTTTAAATATTCCAATTTAGTTCCTTTCTCTCCTTACTCCCATCACTTTATACCATTGTATCCTTTTAAAATATTCAGAGATCTTACTGTGCTTCAGAGTTGGTTCCATGAGAGTCAGATGCAAGTAAAACACTTTCATTCATTTATTCATTTACATTAAACAAATACTTAGCAATCATCTATGCTGTACCAAGCTGTGAGAAAACAATTATGAGAAACGATGCAATTCTCACAGAACTTCTATATCATCAGGAACTCTGGTTACTAGGTAATCTGATTTACAACTCTGAAGAGTGTTGTGCTTTGCCATTCCCTGAAATGTTGTCCTACTTAGTGACTTCAGAATCTCCCCAAGTGAACAATGAAATGAAAGGTACAGAAACACTCATTCCGTAAAGAAGAAAGGAAACTGCATGAAGAGTGTATAGTGTGATTTGTCTAGACAGAGGACCAAGGAGTAAAGAATGGAAACCATGTTACTGCAGCAAATTGTGGCAAAAGGCAGAATGAATGTGCTCCATGCTGTGAAGGAGGGGATCCAGATCATTCTAGTTGATGCAAACCATGTCATAATTTTTAATATTAAAAGTTATACAAAGTCACAGTCATTTGAACAAAAGATACTTGTTTAATCATATTTATACATTTTTTAAAATTTATTTTTCAGTTTAAATTTAGATAAGAAACAAGGTTGCTTCACAAATCAGTTCCAGGTCCCTCTCCCTTTCCCTCCCCTACTCCCGTGCCCTACCCCCAACCCCCCCCATTATCCCCTCATTTAAATGGTGCTGGCATAACTGGAGGCTGGCATGTAGAAGAATGCGGATCAATCCATGTTTATCGCCATGCACAAAACTTAAGTCCAAATGGATCAAAGACCTCAACATAAATCCAGCCACACTGAAACTCTTAGAAGAGAAAGTGGGTGGTACCCTTGAACGAATTGGTACAGGAGACAGCTTCCTGAACATATTTATACATTTTAAAGATTATTCTGACTGACTAAGTAGTGAATGAATTAGAGAAGACGTGTTCAGGGAGGGGATATAAAATTATAGCATCAGCTAAAGAGAAAGAGAATGTTTGCTTTTACACTGGAAAGCCTAAGACATGATAAGTAGCTAGAATTGTAATCAATATCAAGAGAGGATGGTGAAATAAAGGCACAATTAGGAAGAGAATCAACATAGTGTGGTGTTGTTGCAGGTTTCAGAAGTAAGAGAGAGGGAAGACCCAGTGACTCATGCCAAGTTTCTAGCCTATATAAATGGGTACATGGTGAAGTCAGTCACTGAATATAATGGTTCCTCTTGATTGTCAACTTGACAGAATCTAAACTAACTATGCAAACAACTCTCTGGGTAAGTCTATGAAAGCTTATCAGGGTTAGCTCATAAAGGTGGGTGACAACATTACATGGGCTGGTATCTAAGGCTATATAAAAAGTAAAAGGTTTGTTAAATATCATGATTCAGCTCTATGTCTTTTCTGATTAGAGATGCAATATGATCAGCTGTATCATACTCCTGCTGCAACGGCATGTTCACTATGATGGACTATAATCTCCAGACTATATTGTGAGGCAAAAATAAACCTTTACATTGTCTTTCTCTAGTTCTTTGTCACAACAATGAAACAAGTAGCCAGAATCTTAGCAACAGAAACAGAGGAGCAGATTGGGAGAGGGAGATCATTGACCAGTTGAAGATATTTGATGTTTCAGATATCCAAGAAAAGAGAAATAAATACAAGATTTGTGTTTAAAAGGGTTGAGGTTGGATATTCTATAGATCAGAGGTATGAAAACTAGTTTCCCTTTTTAAAGACTTGTCACAATGAATGCTGAGCCTCAGTTCTGGTTGTGTAGGTGACAGGTTACCTGGTAGTATTGATCTTTTGAAAAATATTGAAGAGAGAATTCAGTGAAGATGAGAAGTATCGTGGTAGTTTCACATAAGAAGGTATATTCCAGGGGGAAATATGGAGTCACTGGAAATTTATTAAATTTCAAATTTTTCAGAATTAGTAAGGGATAGTCAAGAACCACCCAAATGTCAGTAAACTCCAATGGTTAGACAAGCTATGGCATCATGAGATTTTGCCTAGTTTTTCAGGTCATGAAATAAGATCAAGTCCTAAGAATTAGACCCTGAGTGTGGGGATAAGAAAAGTTCAGGAGATCTGTCAGAGGAGGTGTTGTGAATCTAGTCTCAAAGACAGTAACATTACTATACACATGAAACTGTTAGGATATGCTGATCATATTCACTAAAATAAAAATAAAAGTCTTAAAAATCACTTGCTATCAAAAAGTTCTCTAAATATCTGTTTATTTGGGGGATGAAATAAAAATATTATTTTATCCTCACTATCAAATTTTTCTCAAAGAGATATTTTTGTATGTAAATTTAAGAATGATTTAAAATAGTTTTTGGCATAAAAGGCTTTTTAAAAAGAAATCTATTTTAAATGACTGCAATAGACATGCATTTTTCTCCAGAAAATTAGTCTATAATCTCACAAGGTTAGAAAATATGTCATGCTGTGTATAATGTCATTTATGAACTGTTTTGCATAGGCCTTCCTTAATATTAAATTTTAAATTGGAGCTATGTTTGATTGGGTAAGAAATGACACCATAGGCTCACATATTTGAACTCTTTGTCCCTTGCTGGTAGTTTTGCTTAGAGAGTTTTAGGAAGCAGAACCTTGCTGGAGAAAGTATGTAACATGACAGCAAGCTTTGGGCTTCATACCCTCTCCCCATTTCCAGTTCATTCTCTCTGCTTTCTGCATGTGTCAAAGATGTGAACTCCCAGCTTCCTGCTCCCACCTCTTCTGCCTTCCGATCTTTACTTTATGGACTATCTCCATGGAACCATAGGCCTAAATGAACTCTTTCTTCTATCAGTGCCATCTAGTCATAGTGTTTCATCACAACCGAAAATCTACTAACATTGTGGTCGAACTTACTGATATAAATTGCATCCTAGTGTTTGCCAAAGTTTGTGTGATAAGGACTTGCTTCCCTGGGGCAAGGCTTTTAACAGGTGTGGGAATTTCAAAAGGCAGAGGCTAGTGAAATTGCTTTAGGTTGTTGGGGGATGTGCCTTTGAAGTAGATTGTTGGATTCTAGTCTTTTTGGCTTTATTTTGTTTCTTGGCCATTATAAAAGGCTCAGCTCCATCATATACTCCCTGTAAGACATACATTATTAGTCAAGAAACAGCAACAACTGATCACGAAATAATAACTCATAAACTGTGGGTCACCTTACACTTTTTCATACATTAATGGTCTCATGTGTTAGATATGGTAGTATAAAGCTAACAACTATATAATGGAAAATAATAATAACCATGAATTCCTTCACTTCATGTATCTAATTATCCATAATATCTCCCCTCTTTGTCTCTATGACAAGATAAAATGCGTGCCATATGTCCCTTCATTGTCATTAAATCAACATTAAGTATGTTTAATCATTATCCTAACAGGCAATGCCTTGTTTCTGTCTACATATTTAAAAAGTAAATTTATTAGTAGACTGTGACTTCATTATATCTATAAGAACCAAATTTAAGACCTAAAAATACTACATTTCCCAGGATTTTTTCTCATGTTACTGGAACAAGAAATCTAATAAAATATTTTAGTTGATTTATCTTATAATTCATTTAAATATTCATTCAATACTTATTGATAGTGCATTATACTCCTGGTCTTGGAGGAAGAATTAGGATCTATTGGGAAGATGGGGGAGGTATCTTTTTTCAAATGTACTCGATCCTATCAATTCCAAGAACAAGCTCAGTAAGAGAAAGAGGAACCACTGAATGTACTTAAAGACTTATGATAAAGCCTTTAACCTAGAAGTTACTTTAAAATGTATGCAAGAAGAGTTTAGATTAAAAGGTGAAGGTTCATTAGAAATAGTGATCATGAAATATAGATATAAATTTCCTGAGAGGATATTCAGAGACAGGTAGAGTGGGAGGAGATACATTACCAACAAAAGTGAGAAATTTAGAAAAAGCAATGAGGTAAAGGGAGCATGTAGACGATAGTTTTTCCAACTGTGGAGGCATTGAAAGACATAAGTATATCAGATAATGAGGTATACAGAGATGACACACTTACATCAGGTGAGGAGACATCCAGAGAAGGCCATAGGTGTATTATCTAAAGAGGCAAACAGGGATGACATAGGTTTGTCAGCTAAGTAAGCATACAGAAAAGACATAGACATATCATCCAAGGAGATATACAGAGATGACATAGGCATATCAGCTGAGGAGACATACAGAGAGGACCATGGTTATCAGCTTTAATTTCACCAATAACATTTTACCAACATAGGACTCAGCTACACCTTTCGTATCATCTCATCCACTAGATTAAATTTTTCTAGTTTGCACTGTACTGCCCTAGTCCTGACATTCATCACTGTATTGCCATTTTTCTTCTTGATGTTTTCCCCAGTAGGCTCTGTGTGGTTTAAGAACAAGGATGTCAGGATAGACGGAAACACCCACCCAGCCTCACTATCTCCTCTATCTTTCATGCAAAAGATCTCCAAGCCACACTGGAAAGACCTACCAACCAACAGGCAGTAGTTGGACCTTATTATATGTTATTTCCTAACCATGAACTATGCTAGTTCTATAACATTAACATCTATAATAGCAGCCAGTTTTGCAAGCTCCATTAATAGGTCCCAAAAGTTGGCCACCTGCATAAGCTTCAGGTTGTAACAGCTAAAATTCAAACCCATAAAATTCAAACCATGAAATTAATTTCTAACTAGGTAATATGAAATTCCCCATGGAAGGATACTCTCTCAGCATATATATATATATATATATATATGGGGAGGGTCTAGGACCTGCCCCAAATTACATGACAGACTTTGATAATTCCCCATGGAAGGCCTCACCCTCCCTGGGGAGTGAATGGGGGGTGGAATGGGAGCATCGATGGGGACCATGAGTGGATGCCAGGGAGAGAGAACTGGAAGTATATGTAAAATAAGATTGTTTAGAATTAAAATAAAAAATTATATAAAAAAGAAATACCTTTACATTCATGCCTCAACGTCATTACTATGAATTTGTAGTGGTAAGAGGAGTTTCAGAGCAAGGGTGATCTCTGATTTATTTTGACATCCCTCCCACTTCACACAGAGGCAAACATTTCCAAGGTGCCAATTATACTAAGAACTATTTCAAGAATGTCACTTGAATTAACTCATCCCGTGTTCTCAGCAAGTGAAATTCAAAGCTTCTGGATCATGTCACAAGGGAGTGGCAGTCACATCTGTCCCTTTAAACTGTGCATTAGACTGTCTTTGAAAACAATACTAAATATCTACACTTTAAGTATTTAAGCATTTTGGGTCATCAGTATTTCAAAGCTCTGATTGCCCCCAAGCAAGCATATAGAGTTCAGACACATCTGAACCAATGGACAGGACAAAATAAAAACCCCAACCTGGAAGTCTATACATCATCCCAACCCCCATCAACCCTGCAGCATTTATATCTGTTATAAAGTTTTAGGATTTCTCAGTCAATGTTCATACATTTCTGCAGGAAAGGAGCTCACTTCAATTACTCAGAATACCTTTTGCCCCCTAGAAGTCAAGGGACCAGAAAACTACCCAAGAGCCTGAGAGACTTCTTGAATAAACAACAGATTTAATGAAAGCAAGATCTGGTTGATCCCTAGTTATCTGGCATATGTGGTGATAGTCTCATGATTATATATATATATATGTGTGTGTGTGTGTGTGTGTATGCATATGTGTACATATGTATATACATATATATATTGCTATGTAACAAGGACACAAATTGCATTATCTAAAGACTGGGTCTGCAGTCAATGTGATAGTTATTAATCTGACATTAGAAATTCTCTGGCCTTATGAGTGTGAAAAATATTGAGTTAAATAGCTAAGCCAGATATATTGAGGGTGACATGCAGAAAACAGCTTTTCACAAGCTGATCAGAAAGACAGGGACACTCAGCAACAAGACTTCTAGGCATGGTCTCATCTAGCATAGAGAAATTGCTATTGCATTTGATGAAATACAATAATGTTGACTGAATATTTGGAACAGGAGTTATTTTAAACTCAGAGATCTAATCAACACATAGAGTGAATGATCAGTCCTGAGCTGCAGAAAAAAATTACACTGGTTAAGGTCAAGTTAAAGACACTGGATTTTAGATCTACATTCAATCACCTGATATGAGATTGTGTCACAGGACTTTATCTTCAGAAGAAAGGGAATTATTTATCCAAGTTCAATATCATATTTAACAGCAAACAGAAAACAGCTTGAGAAAAAGCCACTTTGTTCTTGCTGGAGACTACTACCCCATTTGAAGCATTAGACTGACATCACATCTGCCCCTGTACTATACTCAGTGAAGTGGGACCTACTTAAGAATCAACCTGGGGTTCCAGTATAACTGTCTGTCCACCAACATGCTTCTCTTTGCCTGTGGTGATATTTTGTTTGTGCTCTAACGAATAAAGCTTGCATGAACGTCAGAGGAGGAGCTAACCACTAGTTAACCATAAAGGCCAGTCGATGGTGGCATACACCTTTAATCCCAGAACTTGGGAGGTGGAAGAAGGAATATCAGGAGTTCAAGGCCACACTAAGCTACATGAGAAATAGAGTTCACAACTTTGATCCCATCATGTGGGAGAGGAGACAGGAAGTGATATGGCTAGATGGAGAGAGGAATATAAGGTGGGAAGAGACAGGGGTTCAGGCATATTCAGTCTGAGGATTCCTAGAGACAAGATTGCATATTCATCCTGAGGTTTCATAAAGATAGCATTCAATCTGGGCATTCACAGGGACAGGATTGCCCCTTTGGTCTGAAGATTCAGTAGAGGTAAGAACTAGTGGCCGTCTGTTCTGCTTCTCTCATCTTTCAGCATTAGCCCCTATATCTAACCCTGGGTTTTTATTATGAAGACCGATTAGAATTCATGCTACATTTGTCCATCTTCAGAGCACAGATCTATCACAGCCAAGTGTTTGAATACAGAGAAGAGCTGTTTTGTTAAAGACTACCTTACCCCTGCCTTGACCCTTTCCACATATTCAATCTGCTTAGAAACCTTATTTACTTGCTCTTTCCTCTTGCCTGGTGGTTTTATAGCACAAGCCTACCCATGCTACCCATACCTATACCCAGGGATTCGGTCAAAATTAGTCCAATTTATCACAATAACTTCCAGAAGCTTCAAAAATACAGCAACATGTTTGAAGTTGACTATCACTGTTGGTTGGAAAGACAGTGCAGCCAAGAATAAGCACATTCGTCCAAAGTGTTGCCTCAGAAGATTTAGCATCTCCTTCCATCCTTCCAGAGTCCCATTTTCTAAACAGCACTCACTCACCATGTACCAGTAGTTTTCATGTCTCAGAATGTTCATACGCATATAATTTGTGAGAAGCAGATATCCAATAGACACAAACAGCAAATTCTACAGAAAAACGTATCAGATTTCCAGAAAGAACTAATGTCCCTGAATATCTTCCCATCCACTAACAGCCTGTACAGTGAACATATTGAAGACTTCTTTGCTCTATCATCAGACTTTTGGGGGAGGCTGGAGGCTCCTCAGTGCCCTGCCAAGCCCAGTCCAGCCCAGCCTGTTCAGGCAGAAACAAGGCTAAATTAATCCTGCTGGGTCACAGCAGCCTTTTTATTGTTTCGCTTTAGTGACTCATTGACATTTCTATTTCTAATTAATCAGTTTTAATATATTTTACAAGTTGTCCTGGTAGCAGAATCTCTGGGCTTCTAAATTTATAGAAGTCACCTCACTTCCCAAATATCGCATTTGGCAGAACATGTGTCATTTTCTATAAATATTGAAAAATCAATAATTGCTGCCAGAAATCCTATATTTGTTCAAATCCCAGGCAAGATAAATGATGAATAGAAATGCCACTCTCTTTAAAATTCAGAAAGAAGGCAGATGTGATTGTTTATTCATTTGATGTTTTCACAGTGTGTCTGGCTTCAATAATCAACCTGACTCCCTTCTCCTCCTGCAGCATTTAATTCTTTAACAGCATCCTTTAAATGAGCATTTAGATGCAGCATGCCATCTTTCCAAGGAGAGGACCAGGTTTACATGGGAGCAGGTACACATAGCAAAGGGCTGGGAAAGAGATTTGGTTCAAGAGTAAACACATTTTCCCCAAGGTGATAACAGTATGACAGCTGCTTTCATGATTGTCTCTCAGGGGCTTTTGTTTGGTTGATTTGGTTTGGTTTGGCTTTTTTTTTTTTTGGCCATGCGCTAAAATCATTTAAATTTTTTGAGGCCTCTTTTTCTTCCCTCTCACTCTTTCTCATCCATCAGTACAAAGATAGATGATAGCTATATAGATAGATGATGATGATGATGAACATAGATAGATAGATAGATAGATGATAGTTATATACATGATAGGTAGATAGACAGACAGACAGATAGATGACAGAACTGCCAGCAGCACAGAATGCTAAGTATCAGTTACCTTGAATCCAAATGAAACTGCAGCATTCTCATCACTACTGCCTAGCAGCAGGGTACAGTACTGAATATGTAGTGGTAGTTCTAGAAAATTCAGGATTCAAAGTATCATTTCCATACTGGGAAAAGTCTGGGGACCTGATCTTTAATCCCAAGAACCCAAGTGAAGCTGAATGCAATAGTTAGTTCATCTCTAATCCTACTTCTCCCATGGTGAGATGAGAAATGAAGACAGGAGAGTGACTAGAAGCTTGTGAACCAGTTGACCTGCCATACACAGTGTGACAGCAAACAACACAGACACCCTACCTAAAACAAGTTCTACTGGAAGGACTATCACAAAAGGTTGACCTCTGACCTCTACACACAAGTTGTGAAACATGTAGACCTATAAACATGTGCCATGTGCATGTCATACCACATGTTGTACATATACAAATGCAAACAGACATACACATACCACACACACAAATGTGGCTTCTGCTGGGATTGCATCAATTTTTAAATATCATAAAATAAAAAAACCTGTGAAGTTAAATTATTGTACATTGAAAATTATCTGTATCTATGCATGCACTATACACAAACATAAATCTGCATATTTCAAACATTCACTAAATATTGTTAGAATAAGCTTTATAAATTCAGGGATTATTATTTAGATATTCTTGAAAACAGAAAGAAATAATACAAGCCAAAACATATTTTTCTTTTCCCAATGGGTTATCTTGCCGCCACCTGGTAAACAAACCATTTTAAAGACAATTATTTTCAATCTTAGTTTGTAAAAGACAAAAACCTTTTCTGTAAATGGCCAAATGCAAAGCACTTCATCTTTGGTGGGTCACAAAGTCTCCATTTCCACAAATCAACTCTGCAATTTCAGTTTAGACACAACGCTAGTTAACAGCTAAGCCCGCATGTGCAGTTAACTATGCTCTGATAAAACTCCATTTACAAAAACAGGTAGGAAGCCAGAAAGAGCCCCTGGGAAGCAGGAAGTTGCCAATGTCTGTATGATGAAAAGATCTTCAAGACAGCGGTGGGAAGGAGAACCCGTGAGAGCTAGTGCAAACATAGTTAAATCCACTTGTTTGCATGCGCTTGTTTTTTCTGTATTCATTCTCACCCATGTATGAAATTTTTATTTATTTGTATATGTGAGTATACATGCACAGGTACATGCCTGTGTGTTAATCAAAGGACTACCTTGGTTGTCCTTCCTCGCATACTCTCCTCCTGTTTTGAGTTGTTTTTTTTTTTTGTTTAACTTTGTTTTGTTTTAAATAACATCTCTCACTAAATGGGAACTCACCAAGTCAGCCAGACTTGCTGACCAGTACGTCAAGGGATCCTCCTGTCTCTCTGTCCAGTACTGGGATTATATGCAGCCATGAACCACCATGCTTGGATTTTGGTATGTGGGTTCTGGGGATGGGTGCAGCTCTTCATACTTACAAGGTAAACATTTACTAAGGGAGTCATATCACCATCCCTATGCTATGCATTGCATGGCTACACATTTGATATTACTTTAGAACATATATCTAAAATCAAGAGAATCTAGGCAAGCAGCCTAGACCCATTATTTGATGGCCAAAATTCAGATATGACTAAAATCAATACAGCTACAATGCAGCATGTTCAGTAGCCTCTTAATTCCTTCATACATTTAGTTTTTGTTGAGTTTTTCACTTATAGCCAATGGTGTGTTGTATAAGTTGATTTGTAATTCTTTATTTCATTTAATACGACTGCAACCTAATGGAAGAATTTTTCTCTCATTTTAAGAGAGGGAATTACCATGTAAAGATGTAAAGCACCCCATTGAATTCTTTCATCAGGCAGTAGTGACAAGCTGTGAGTTCTTACTGGGTAGTAAGTTCTGGTGGCCATGACACAAGACTGTCTCCTGAAAGACCATAAATCTGGGTGCAGTTTCACAAAATAATAAACAAACAGAATGAGTTCCAGAAGTCACCACTTGTGTCCCTGAGTTAAATTCCTATTTCACTAAGAAAATAGGTATCGACCACAGTTGGCTTGATTACAAATGCCAGGCTCTTTGAATTATTAGGAACTGCAATGAAAAATTGATTACATTTAAAACATCCTGTGAAATGTTTTACAATCACACATTAAGAAATGGTGTTAAGTAAATAAGAACTAATTGTTCTCAGCTACACTGGTAATAACCTTGTCTGCCTTCCTAGTATGATGCATATTCATTTCATTTGAAGAGCAAAAGTAAATAAAAGTAAAAGTCCCAGATCTCATTTACATTCAATCACTATAACTCTAACCTGCAGGTCATCCTACCAAGGAAGGAGAGCAGTGCAACTACTAATGCTTTCACTGAGAAACATCTGCCTATCCCTGACTGTACTGAAACCATCAGGAAACCTACAGGGAACTAATACCATACATCATTTAGTAGGTGTGCATCAAAAATATTACAATGTAAATTTGAGAGACCAAGTAAGCTATTTTAAGTGCCCCAATGTAGTTCAAATCAAAACAAACATCAAGGTCAAGTGCATTTTCTATCTTCATTTATGGCCAGCCATCAACTGGCTACAGTGTAACCCAGAGAACAAAACTCCCACCTCATCACATTGACATCATCAGTTCATGAATCATGAGGAGTGAGAAAAAAGTAGTCCAATCAAATCTACACTGCACTCATGGAGTCTTCTTTCTATTCTATGATTTCTCTCCTGAATTAGTCAGAGTGGGCAAGGTTCTGCTGCAGCAGCCAACCATGCCAAAATGTTCAGTTGCTTATAGTTGTTTCCTTTCTCATAAGGGCAAAAGTGGACCTCTTGGGACCTCTTGGGACCCACATGTAAGTCTCAGCCAACTGGATATCCAATCACCCTTTCTACATGAGAACTCACAACCATTTTGTACCACATCAGAGCCTCAAGACATTTTCAATTGAGTGGGGACTCTTAATTGGATGATTGCTCTAATGCTGATCTGGAATTATGCTTTTCTGCTCCAAAGTTTTGAAAGATACTTAATCTCAACAACACAACAATGACTAATACATTACCTATATATGTCACTGTCATTTATATGCTGATAAACTCTACATATCATCACATCTTTGCAAATTTGAAACATTTTATAATATGCTCTACCTCTGAGGGCTTGAATGTGAAGATACTGTTTTCTGGTCCCAACTTACCATCCTTCCCTAACTGATAAAAATGCAGTAGGATCATTTGTATCATTCACAGTCCCTTCTCCACTGAGTTTAGAGAAATGGTGCAAATATCAACTATGTCTCTTAAAGAGCTTACCTAAAAATCGAAAAGCCTCTTGCAGTGTGGTGACTTTAAAACACAGCCATGCATCACAGTCACTGTCTAAAAAAATCCTAATACCAGACAATATCACGTGTCAATTAAATAAAGGGTTTTCATGTCATGTAGCAGTATCTTTTTAAAAGTTCCTGATGTTATTACAATGTTCAGAGAAGTTTGTAGCCATTGACTCCGAGTAATAAGTCTGGCTATGACAAGTGAAGTACTTCAAGAGAGGCATCAGTTCCCAGCACCCACAAAAAGAGTACACAACTGTCTCTAACTTCAGTTCCAGATGATACCATGCACTCCCGGCCTCTGCTGAGGTTCTTGATCAATTGATAGCATTTCTCACTGAGGCATCCTCTCATGAGTTAAAGTAGCAATCCTTCTGAGCACACCCCTCCCCGCCAAACAAGCATGTGTAACTCCTTCTGGCAGAGAAATGACATCTCAACCTATGCCAATGTGAAATTCTTTTTGCTCTCAAAATAGAACTCTTCCACAAGCCAACAAATTTCCAGAAGCATCACAAAATTCACCTGTGTAAGCTGAAATCCCTCCCCCCACCCAGTAGTATCTTGAAGCCAGCTCACAGAAGCCACTTGTTAAATAATCAGAAACTCAAAACCCAGAAACTGAAAATGAAGGCTGCTTCCCAGTCTTTATGGTAGCTTGAAGTCAGACATGATGAAACTATTTCTATCATAAAGGCTGGAAAATCTTGCAAATCGAGGCTTCAAAACAATAAAGCCAGTTAACTACTAAAAATTATTATTTATAAAGTTTACAGAGTTTTTCAATTTTTATATTTGAATTCAAATTCGATTATAATATTATGAACTCCTGTTTTCCTCATTCTGCATTTAAAATCCAGAAGCTCAAAATGCTTGAACACCTTGTCTGTTACAACTAAGATTCAACCACAGAGCTGACTCCTGGTTTATAACCTTTACCCAAAGCAGCACTTCTTTTACAAGGTTAACCACTTCTAAACCAAAGGCAAAAGTTGCAATGGGTTTTTCTTTTTGCTTACTTGCTTTTGTTGATTCATTCATTCCTTTCCTTCATTCATCAACACTTACTGACTCTTTTGTGCTGGGGATTAGGATTACCAAAATCAATAAAATATAGTTCCTGTTCTGGAGACCTCCACCTTAGCTGGGAGTGGTGGCACAAGCCTTTGATCCCAGCACTCAGGAGACAGAGGTGGGTTTATCTCTGTGAGTTCCAGGCCAGTTTGGTCTACAGATCGAGTTCTAATACAGGCTTCAAAGCTACACATAGAAACCGTATCTCAAAAAACAAACAGAAAGAAAGAAAGAAAGAAAGAAAGAAAGAAAGAAAGAAAGAAAGAAAGAAAGAAAGAAAATCATTTTAACAGGTAAATCATAGAAGAATGTGATGTGTGTGTAGCCCTGGTCCCTCATTTATCCTTTCCACTGGATGGAATTCATGCATGTGCCTACAAATTGAGATCCTAAAGTTAATGAAGATTTTCATGCAATCTGGAATAACACTTTCAAAACCCTGAAACTTCATTCATCTCCATATGCATAGCTGGTGACATGACATTCCTGCACAGTATATCCTTATTTACATCATGTGCTCAAAGATCAAGGACAGGCATTTTTTCCTCACAGTTGCACATCAAGCCATGCAAATATATTGTCATTGGTTTACTTGCATCTGCCAACAGGCAATATGTCAAATAAATAATTTAAACCAGCTGAGGCACTACAAGAAAACAAAGCCATCAGTCATCTTAGCTGCATTATTGATTGCCAATAACAAGATAGTTGCTAAGACAAATGACTTAACTATTACACTAGTGAGGTTTTAGCCCGTCCCAACTACATAAATCATGTAGAACTGCTTGTTGTTTTAAGGTGTGCAAACATATTCATAATACCCCTTATTTTGCTATTTATCTTGACTGGCCGTTCATATGCAAAATCTCAAATACTTCATTTACTCACACACACACACACACACACACACACACACATTCTTTTTATCTCTTTAGGTAATATACCACATGATTGCTGTTTACACCCAATGGAAGATAACTTCTATTTATGCCTGTTCCCAAAAGATTTAGCTATTGGCTTAGAGATAAAAGAGAAGACACGAAATACAATGACTTTAAACAATTTATCCAATTCAGATAAACCAAGTTTAATTCATCGAATAGGCACATGGCTACTGAAGTTGGAGAGTCTGAAGGCATAGGCTCAGGAGCAGTTATTGGTTGGGTGAACTTGAACTTTGTATTGTTATCTCATTTGGGGTTTTCTTTACAAAGTGGAGATATTACTTGACTTGTTGATACCATGTTGTTGCTGGGAATAAAAAGAATTACTATAAAAGGTAGTATGACTGAGCTCCAAGATACCCATCAGCTTGGTTTCTCAATGCTCTGTGACTCTGGGATGAAGTGATTTTGGGTGAGAAGGAGGAGCATAAAAACTATAAGAGTCAAAGGTGATAGGTAACTTCAAAGAAGTCATATTTTCTACATACAACAGGTCATTTGCACATATAAATCCAAACAGATTAGGATGTAGAAAAATTGTCTAAATCCAAGGCAGGCAAAAATCCCAGTATGGAAGGGAGGGACACAGGAAAAACTGTTCATATTTCAGAGATTTTGGAATAAGGAGATCAAATTGCTTTAGTGTTGTGATGATCCAGGTAGGTCAACCACACTTCAGAGAAAGCCCAGCTCCCAAGAGTAGTTGCACGGGACAAAATAAACTCAATGGGAAGAAAGAAAAAGGCTAAAACTTAAAGGTGGGTGGATGGGGGGGTTAGATAGAGAATGGACATTGGAGAAGATAGAAAAACAAGGGTAAATATAATCAAAATATATTATATGAAAACACCCATTATATGAACACACCCATCTACACATTACCAAGTAGATGAGGTTCTTTCATATTCTGGACAGAAACTGGATAATTCTAAGGGTATATGCTTGCCAAAGTACTAACTAAAAGGATATGGGAGAGAGCAGAGGAATGTTGGTGCATAGTACAGGAACATGTCTGTGATTCCCCTGATCAGAGAGAGTACAGTACAAGAAAGACAGCCTAAAAAACATTCCCAATAACAAACCCATGAAGATCAGGCTACTTTGGGAAAAGCAATGACTCTTTCATAGACACATTCAGTTCTGGGGGCCTTCATAGTAAGGAATCACATACATTCTAGTATCTCCTATTCATCACACCACGACAGCAGCAAGGAGGCAAAGGAGGTAGTACCTGTACCTCAGGTAAATTGATATCTTGGAACAAAAACCATGTTGTAGGAAAATGAATATGGAGAGACAAAGGAAGGAATGCAGCACAACAGGACAGTGGGAAACACTGTCCTACTGCCGGGGGATATTAACCACAAAATCATACTATACTTTCTCTCCCCAAGTACCTAACTGACTCCTGAAGTCAGGTCCACTCTGTCTCTACCATTTCTCTTACATAAGCCTCCTAATATTCACACCTTAGACATTCTTCTATGGTAAAATCTTTTGAAGGCTTATGTCAGAAAACAACTCAATTTGGCTAAATAAATGAGTAATTTTTGTTGTTGTTGTTCTTTCACTGAAGTCTCTGTGAAAATTGTGCTTCAACTTTGTTCTGATTCCAGATTTTACTTATTTCATTAGTCTTTCTTTCTATATTTCCTGGTTCATCTGCTTCTCAAGCTGTAGACATCCTTGCCATATGAGTGTTCTTCCCATTGGGACTTTGAGTTACTGTAATCCACTTAAAACAGTTAAAGTTAGTAAAACAACAGAAGTGTCTCTCCTATCAAGTAGAATTCCCCAAACCGAGTCTTGGTGCCCTCTATAACTTCAACCATACTTCACTTCTTTGCAATGACTGTGACCAACATAAATAGACTAGTTCTCAGTCCTGGGCTAAGTACCTTTCCCAGAGACAAGTGGTATCAGGTATGTAAACACACACACACACACACACACACACACACACACACACACATACAGACACACACATTGAAAACTTTAATTATAATATGGTGATTTCATTTTTAGTTATTGAACAGTGATTATCATAGAGATTTATATTGTTCATAAATTTTGACAAAGGTTTCTTAAATTGTCCCAAATATCCATCTCACATGAGCCCTTGAAGTTTCCACAAATAATCCAACTGTTCTTGATATTTCTTCAAATTTTAAATGGTCTTCTTTCTTCACACCAGCTTCTAGTTTCCAGCAGCATAAGATGCTACCTCTTTCCTGAACCGTTTTGACCCTGACAAACTCAGGTGCTTTGGTTCCCACTACAAAATCTCAGTGCCCCACCTCACATTAATGGAAAATTTGACTTATTGTTTTTAATGTACACTACCAGAAGAGAAAATCAGTCATGAACATTACCCAGCTACAGATCCTGTGACCTACAACAGCAACCTGCTTGCAAAAGTACTAGTGCAAAAGTGGGACAAATACTGTGGGAGCAACCAAAAGTTTTTGATTACATGAAATGGAATCCATACCTGACACTGCTAAAGGAGCTAAAAATCTGAGACTAGATAGGCCATGGGCCTAGGGGAAAACATAAAAGTATTATTGAGCAAAAGGAACAAAACAATAATGATTCCTAACTATGTATTGCTATGCCCAAAGACCAGTGCATTATCCAGTCCTCATCATAGATGTTTCTTCTTATAGTGTGTGGTAATTAGCATGGAGACTCAGAACTGGACAATATGCTGAGAGTGATGGACATTAGGACACTCAGCCCTCACTACTCTTCATCAAAACCCTCTTCTTAAGTCTATTTTATTCATCAGAAAGAGGAGGCAGAAAGACTGAAACAGTCAGAGATGATGGATAGCTCCATGAAAGTGGTGTCTTCCAGACACAACAGGGCTAAAACTACCTGCATAAGGCCTACGTAAGCCCAGATAAAAGCCCAGCACTGAGAAGGGGAAGTGGTCATAAAGTCTCAACCCTTACCAAGAAACTGTTTCCAAATGATACCTGGTGAGAAAGAGAAAATTTGTGTTCCTAAATGGGGTGAGACTGATGTATTCACCACACTCTGGGACAGGTCCCATGCCCCCATAGCCCAATAGTAGCTAGCAAATATCACTCAAATTCAGAAATTTAAAACTCCAAGCTCAGAAAACAGGTATAAAAGAGTTCAGTTCTTCATTTTTGACATTATTTTCTTTAATTTTTATAATAAAGATGAAATGGAATAATGTTAAGTGTTGGACCATTCTGACTTCAAACCCTACTCATTAATACTATTATACAGAATAAGTCCCTTTCCACCTTAGGATCACAACACACACACACACACACACACACACACGCACGCACGCACGCACGCACGCACATACACACACACGTGTTATTTCAAGACAGGGTTTCTCGGTGTAGCTTTGGAGTCTGTCTTGGAACTAGATCTGTAGAACAAACTGGCCTCAAACTCACAGAGATTCATCTGCCTCTACCTCCTGAGTGCTGGGATTAAAAGCACTTGTATTTACATATCAATCCCACCATTTCCTCACACTCCCATCCTCTCATGCTCCCCACAATCCCCCAATATACACCCCATCCACTCCCCAAGGATAATGAGGCTCTCCAGAGGGGACCATCAAAGCCCCTCACATCATTTGGGCTAGGGCCTATGTCCTCTTTCCTGTATTTGGACTGCAATAGTATCCCTCCATAGGGAATAGGCTCCCAAAAGCCATTTGTGGTCTAGGGATAAACACTGGCTCCACTGTTAGAGGTCCCATAGACTTTTCTGGCTTCCTAGCTGGCACCCACATTCAGAGGGCTTGGTTGGGTCCAAGGTTTTTTTCCCAGTTTTATGACTAGGGTCCCAGTGCTCTCACTAGGTCAGATCAACTGGTTCTGTGGGTGCCTCCAGCACAGTCTTGGCTGCTTTGCTCATCTCTCCTCCCTCTATATAACTGGATTCCAGGAGCATGGCTCGGTGTTTAGCCGTGGGTGCCAGTTTCTGCTTCAGTCAGCTACTGGATGGAGGCTCTAGGAATGGTAACCAAGGTAGTCATCAATCTCACTATAGGGGAAGGGCATCAAAGGCAGCCTCTCTACCACTGCCTAGGTTCCTAGTTGGGATCATCTCTGTGAATCCCCAAACTTTTCCCCTGTGCCAGACCTCTCTCCAAACCTATACTTGCAGCGCCCGCACCACAAACAACTCTGAGGTATCAGGAAAAGAAAGACCAGACGTCCAGCTGTTTGTACTAAGAAGTGTCTTTATTTTGCAAATGCTAAGAGGTCTCTCTCTTGTAGGAGGGAGCAGTCTTATATATAGTCTTACAACACAGTAGAAAAATCCCCAGGTGGAAGAGAGCATCTTTTCCTAGTGCTAAATGTTGATGTCAGTGGGGCAATGTGGGGGCAGTAAGCCAGGACTAGAAAACAGGATGCACCTGTGGCTATCAGCTGACAAACAACTAGCCCCCTGAGGGGGCTAGGCCCAACATATACTGGCTCCCTCTATCAAGGCATCTCCTTTCTTTTCCTCTTCTATTCCTCCCCTTCCCAGTCCTCCTGTTCTCCTCCCCATTCCCTCTCTCCCCCTCTCCCCTTCCCACCTCCCTCCTCTCTCCTCCCATGCTCCCAATTTGCTCAGGGGTTCTTTTCACCTTCCCCTTCTTTGGAGGATCATGCATTCTTCTCTTTGGGTCCTCCTTGTTTCCTAGTTTATCTGGTGGTGTGGATTGTAGGCTGGTAGTCTTTTGTTCTATGTCTAATATCCATATATGTGGGAGTGCATACCCTGCTTGTCCTTCTGTGATTGGGTTACCTCACTCAGGATGTTTTCTTCCAGTTCTATCCATTTGCCTGTGAATTTTGAAATTTCATTGTTTTTTTTTTCCCTCTGAGTCACTGTGTAAATGTACCACATTTTCTCCATCCCTGTGAGAGGCATCTAGGTTGCTTCCAGGTTCTGGCTATTACAAACAACACTGCTATGAACATACCCGAACATATGTCCTTGTGGTCCTATATTTTTAAAATATGCATGGAAAGCAGAAACTGACAATTACCTCTGAGTTTTCATGAAATATATGGCATCTGTGGCATCAAGTCAATGAACCTGTCTTTCCATGGTCCTCCTGAGAAAACCTGTAGGAACTTTGCATTCCAGTCTCAAGGAGTTGTAGATGTGCTAGAGTAGAATGAGAAAATACATGCAATTATGGGTAATTGTTCCATATAGAGGGAATACATAAAGAGAGAGAACAAGATTGTTCATAAAACAGCAAAATGTTCAGAATGTGTACAAATTACAACACAAAGCAGGAGGATGGGAGACTGCACAGGTAAGCAAGGCCAGACAGAACAGGCTTAGGACATTGGATACAAAATGGATAGCTGATTAATAAACAAAGGAGACCTCCCACAATATCATCTTTCATCAAATCACATAGGATATGCCAATACCAATGTACATCACAAGTCCAAACCAGAAGGAAATACAATTTATACAAACCCCAAATATTCAGAATGGCTTCACTATAACAGTGTTGTCTCTAGAGTATCTGAGAAATAACTATACATAAGTCTGATATATTTTTTCTCAGATCATCCTGTGTTCAAAGATAACACTCTTACAAATGAGATATATGTTTATGTTGCACATTAACTCTAAGGACTGAAGAATAGATGCTGTGATTTCCGCAAGCTGTAAACAGGAATTGTGGTAGAATATGTCAGATGATTTGGTATTCTAGATAATTGAAAATTTTTCCTTCATCTATAAGGTATTGTCATAGCACATTATATATTTTCCAATATAATTTCCAATACATTGCATTTGATTCTTGCAAACACACATATATGGGTTCTTTCAAACAATTTTTTCCTACACTAGCCAATACACTAGCTTATGAGGATGCATAGATCAGAATGACACATCTAGAATATACAACTGTAATAATTCCTTTTATTTGCATAATGATTTTATTTATAATTTATACAAATCTGCTCCAAGTAAGGATGTGAGAGAGCAATAGCACTTTATAATTTATAAGACAGTTCATCTTATGACAACCCTGGGAGGAAGAAAGAGTAAAGCTTGGTAATCTTTTAAAAAGAAAACAATGGAAACTGAGTCTCTGAACAGTAAAGAGACTCCTGAACCCACCTCTAGATCACTGAAAGTCTCACACTATGCTCTTTCAAATGAGTTAAGTTGTCTGCTCTAACAGACTGTACACTTAGCAGTTGTACTAAAGGTACACTGAGAAGTGAATAAGAAAGCACTATGGATATGAGGCAATTTACAAATCTCTTCACATGGTCCCATGACCATATCCTCAGTCACTCAAGTGTTAAAACAGTTGCTAGTAACATGGGTGCCTATTGTGTTCACATCTGTGTTATATGTGGTTTCCCTTTGTGGACTCAGGAAAGACCTATGATGCAGCTAACACTAATTTGATAAAGTGCCAGGAGATGGACAGCTATGAGGTTAAGAACCTAATGGGAGTGGTGAGAAAATGAAGAGAGGACAGACACACAGACACATGTACAGAGAAAATGGGATGGGGTAGACTGTTGACTATGGTAAAGATGCACCAGCAGCAGCTGGGAAATTCAGCATGTTTACTATATTCCAAAGGAGGAGACTAGTTTGTTGTGTGCAGCTGAAGGGGGAGGAGGCAGGTTTAGCCAATCTTGATGGGAGATCTTTATAGGGAAGATATTAATCTCAAGCTGTAAAATTCCTGGGGGGAAAGCTGTGGTGAATATTTTCTGTACAAACTAACAACATCCACACATGCACCAGGAGAAGGTTTTACAATTTCCACTGGCCTGAGAAATTGGAGTCCTTAATATGGCCACACTCATGTCAATAAACACATTTGCTAAGGACTTAAGCTGATTCTTATACGAAAGTAGTAAAGACAGCAAGAATATTGGGTAAATAATTTCCCTGGAGAGCAGATTTTAGAGTTGTTTTTCAAATCCTGCCAGTCTTCAATCAAGAACCTATACTTGGAATAACCACTATGCTGTTGTTATTCTTTTCCCCAGAAAATTTTTTACAGTACATATCACAAACAATAGATTTTTTGGTAAGAAACATGCTTATAAACACACACACACACACACACACACACACACACACACAAAGTCATATAGTGTATAATTCATTTCCTGGATGATTCAATGGAAGAATTAATTTTCAATATTCTCAGTATGTCATGAACCTTTTGGTACCATATACAGGGGGAATTGCCAATAGCATCTCTTCCATCTAAATGCAAGCTGATTTCTCCACTATAACTTCTGCAACTGGTATCAGTACCTAATGGGGACAACTTGACTGGCCCATTGATTATTTTGCAAGATAGCAAAATATCTGAAGACATTGTGTGCATGTACAAAGACTATATAAATAGTAATTACAAAATTTACTATATTTTTCTAGTATAATAAAGACTTAGGAGCCAAAATTTGAGATAAAGACCTGATAAATTCAAGGAACAGCAAAGAGTCAAATGGCTGACTCTCTGTCTGTGTTTTTCTCCATCCACTAGCCTTGTAAATCCCCTCAAAAATTCTCTCTTCTCTCTTCCTGTCTCTCTGTATCAGACCTCCTCAGTTCTCCAACACTTGTATGGCTAACCCCAGTTAGTCAATCACTGATTACATCCTTTGGTTTACTTTATTGGAACAGTGGAATGACCATATGAACAATTCTCCCACAACATCTCCTCTTTTTGTCTAAATAAAAAGGAAAGGTTTTAAATCTAACATAGTAAAATTATACACAATAAGAACAAGTATTGAGTAAGAAATGCATTCACAATATCCAGTCCATTATTGTTTGGCAAATTCTGAGAAAATGCTCTATTATCTATCCCATCGTGGTGAGTCCAAAGTTTGGTGCTGAATTTACTTTCTATAATAGATAAGGAAAACTAACTATAACTATATAATCTTTAACCCCATAAGAGAATAAACAGGAAATATAGAGCAAGCAAATTCCAAAACTATAAAAACTACAGAGGTATTCATCTGCCTGGACAAATTACAAGTTTTGTCTGCAACATTGGGGTATTCATCTTTGGCCTACAAGCCTAGAATAGCTGGCAGATGTTTTAAGAGCAGGAATTTTTGAAGGATTTTACTACCTTGTCTTGGGAAAAGTCTGGAAGTTGCCTTTTTTGTGTTCTGCTTTTCCGGTTGAATAGCATATTGTCAGCAGTTGAGGCAAGGGCAGCCACTTTCCCAAATGGACAGCCTTGCCACACTGAAAGCAAACTCCATCTGGAGGTTCTTGGTTGTCCATCATCCTCTCAAAGTAAAATGGTGCAGCCATAAGCAGACATGTCTCACTATCAAGAAATGCCCTATGGTATCAAAACATCCTAAAGGCCATATTGTGTAGGTTTCTGAAAGTTTGAAGACCATCTATCGATTTATATATATATATATATATATATATATATATATATATGTATATATATATTTGACCTAGAAAACATACCTAACATGACTATAAGTTAGATTGTTATAAAGCACTATTAACCTGTATTTCTTTATTATCCTAACTAGCTATCAAAGACTGGAACTTTACATTAAGTTTTCAAATGAGCTGCCCTAATACCTAAACAAGAATAGAAACATATACAATATAACAAAAAATAGCTTTAAATTTGTATCAATATAAAAATATCTTAAACAAGAGTAGAAACATATATACAACACAACAGAAATAACCTTAAATTTGTATCAATATAAAAAATATCTTATGCAAGAATAGAAACATATACACAGCAGAAAAATAAATTTAAATTTATATAATATACAAAAATCCATACCAATGTAAAATATTTGAGACTAGTAGTTACTTTTTTAGTTGAAAAGTAGATTTAATTATCTGTCCTTTTATCCTATCATTTATATATCCCCCTTTTCTTTTCAGAATAAGATCCTAGAATCTAATCTCATTTGCTGAGCTTCCTCTCTTGCCATGACCAATAACAACATGTAACTAATCCTCTTAAATGATGATAAATACACACTTAATGACCAAAAACTGCCCACCCCACCTCTTGGAGATATGGGTACCATATTCTTAAAATTCCTTCCTGCTGCCTGGGGGCAATGACATCTTTAGGAGATCCTGAAAAAAACTGAGATAAAGATCATGTACTGGGAAACCTAGCTGTTGTCCAGTCTCAGTGTGATGGGACAGTACCAGGCTTATCTCAAGTTCTGGATGGAGTTGTTCATGATGTTAGACCATCTGAGATGACCTGACTTAAAATTCGCCTGAGTGGTTTGCAGTCTGAAGCTGATCTTTGAGTGGTATTTGTCAGCTTAGTAATTGTTATTGCAATCCAGGTGTAATCATCGTTGTGAGGCCCTATCATCTTTTTAAAGACTTCAAAGGTCATTGATAGGAATGATCATAGTTCACTGTAAAAAAATAAACATTTTAAGTGTCATATACAACAGATCATGGAAAGGATAAAGGACCATAATCTATTAAGTACATTTGGAGTACATAATATTAATTCCTGATTACCTGCTTCAGACTCAAAGTCACATACAGAAAGATACATGAGGCCTATTTCTAGAATTATTTATTACACTATATGGCCATTAATATCATGACAAAAGGTTTAAAGATATACATAGTTAAGAAAAATTTTAGAGTCAAAATAAAACCAAAAAATTATGAAATTAGTGGCAATACAATAGTTCCCTACTTTTGGTTTTTCCTTCTGTCCCACACCAGGTTGCTTTTCTGACATGGGACAAAGATTTTGGACTTTCCTTTAACAAGCATGTTTGAGTTTAGAGAAGATAAATACCATGCTCCAATTCCAAAGGCAGTTTTATCTTTTTAATTGAATTGGAACTACAAAAAGACCATTTGTCTTACATGTCTGTAGAGAACAGCAGAAACAAATATCTGGGAAGATTTGTAAGATTTTATGCTATTGGAATTATACTAAACCAATTTAATCTTTTCCTTGGGCCATTTTCTCTATATGAGTCTCCCTTTTTAGATGTTTTATTTGTCCAGGGGCATTCAGATTCCTTAGTTGCGTGCTTTTATTCTCCTGAAAAGACAAAATAAAAGCCCTGCCCCATCTCTAACTTTGGGGAATTTTCCTTTCTGAAAGAGTATATCAGATAAAATAAAAGCATCTGTTAGTCTTATAAGTTAGTTTGGATTGAAAGACCAAGCTGTCTGATAAACTATTGCCTCTCCTAATCAAAAGGTCTCTCCTGTTTGAATCTAATCTTTATCAATTGTGATGCTATCTATAGCTTTTTCTTCTTCTGTCAAAACAAAATCAAAACCTCTTCTCCAACATAACACATATCTTGTTTTCCATTCTGAAGTCAACACTGAAGTATATAGGCTGATTCAATTCAGAAAATTTTTCCATTATCCAATGTATCTCCACAGCTGTCATTTCTTTTTCAATAGCACTTAAAAATTTTAATGTTTATGAAGTAATATATAATTGATTTCTGGGTATCTTTATTATTCCTTTCTGTTTATTAAGCATATCTTTTAAAGTGTGATTAGATTTTTCTGTAACTGATTGTCCTGTAAGATTGTGTGATATACCTGTAACATGCTTTATATTATAATATGCAAAAAAACTTTCATTTTACTAGAGACATATATTGGAACATTGTAAGTCTTAATTTGTACAAGTATCCCCATGATGGCCATAATTTCTAATAAATCTGTAATTACAGCATCGGTCATTTCAGAACTTTAAGCAATTGTCCATTGTAATCCTGAATCGATGGTATGGTGCACATACATTAATTTTTCAAGCTCTGCAAAATGAAATAAATTTATTTGCCATATGTCATTTCTTTGAGTAGACTTTGGGTTACTTCCTGCAGGTAGTGGAGTTTGGTCATAAAAAATGGGAATAAAATTTCCTTATAATTTCCTGGGCTGGTTGTCAAATTAAAAAAAAATTAAAAACAACCCACCCGGGCAGTGGTGACAATCACCTTTGATTCCAGCACTTGGGAGGCAGAGGTAGATGATCTCTGTGAATTCAAGGCCAGCCTGGTCTCCAGAGTGAGTTCCAGGACAGCCAGAGCTGTTACACAGAAAAACCCTATCTCAAAAAAGTAAGCCAAACAAAACCAAAACAAAACAAAAACCTTTCTTCAAACATTTGCTGCTAACATGATGTTTCTTATGAAATTATAAGACTTGTAGCACATTTCCTACCAATAGCTGATCAATTTCATCATTACCTTGTGCTAGAGAGCCTGATAGACCTGTGCTATATGCAAGGGATGATTTCTAATTGCTTGCTATAGTTGAATAAATAAGAAAGCTAACTCTGGAATAATTTCAGCAGTTTCAATATAAATAACAACTCTTTCTGCATATTGAAAGTCAGTAACTATATTAAGAGAACTGAAAAAACTATTAATAAAACTAATACAGTCTAGCATATAATTCTGATTTTTAAACTTCATCATAAGGCCCGGGCCATTTTGCTTGGGTTTTTTGTGACTTATACCTTGCCTTTCATGATTTATTTGCATCAATATAGAATATAAAGGCTCCAGAAAATGATGGTCATGTAAAATATGAGAAAGGATTTAATTAGTTCTGTTCATAACGTGAAGTCTCTTGCTTTGGGATATTTATTGCTAATGTACCTCCCAAAAATTACTGCAAACTCTTTTCCAATGTTCATTTTATATCATAATGAAACAATAATGAAACAATTTCAGTGTTAACAAAAAGCACCACAATTTCATTTGGGTTTATTCCTGATAAGTGACAAAGATTCAGTTTTCCTTTCAGAATCAATTCAGAAAACTTTTCTACATAGGTCTGTAATTTTTTTACTGTTTGTGTGGTGAAATATCCATTCTAAGATATTATCTTCTATTTGCATAAGAATTCCTGTGGGAGAATGTGTAGAGGGTAAAATAAGCAGGATATAATCAAGCTCTGGATCTAAGTGATCCACACAAGCACCCTGTAGTTTCTTTTCTATCAAACTCAATTATCTCTCAGCTTCAGCTGATAATTTTCTTGTACTATTTATGTCTGTATCACCTTGTAAAGTTTTAAATAAATTACTTAGCTTTTGAGTTGTCAATCCAATTTTCCACTGGAGCTAGTTAATATCACCCAGAAACTTTTCAAAATCATTAAGAGTTCATAATTGATGTATGCTGATTTGTACTTTCTGTGGTTGAATCTTTTATAAACCTATCTTATATCCTAGGTAATCAATAGTATCTCCTTTCTGTAATTTTTCAGAAGCAATTTTGTAACCCCCAACAAGGAAATTTTTTCTTTACCTATTCAAACATGTTTTCTACGGTATCTGCATCTGAATCATCTAGTAAAATATCATCCACATAATGGTAAATTGTAGATTGAGAAACTGATGATGAATTATTTCCAATGGATGTTGTACAAATATTTACACAAGATAGGGCTGTTAAACATTCCTTGCAGAAGAATTTTCCACTGATGCTTTTTAACAGACTGGGAATTATTATAACTAGGCACTGTAAGGACAATTTTTTTTCTCTATCCTGTTCTTGTAAAGGTGTAGTAAAAAGCAGTCTTTTAAATCAATCACTATTCTTTAGGTAATAGAGACAGCAAGGAAACTCAGTCTGTGAAGAGTCTATTGGCTGAATCACTTTATTTATGGCTCTTAAACCTGCTAATGTTATCCATTCTCCAGATTTCTTTTCTTCTTTTTTTTTTGTTTTTGTTTTTACGAGACAGGGTTTCTCTATATTGTTTTGGAGGCTATCGGTCCAGCCCGGCTTCGAACTCACAGAGATCCGCCTGCCTCTGCCGAGTGCTGGGATTAAAGGCGTGAGCCACCACCGCCCGGCTCCAGATTTCTTTTTTTTCTTTCTTTCTTTCTTTCTTTCTTTCTTTCTTTCTTTCTTTCTTTTTCAGTTTAAATTTAGATAAGAAACAAGGTTGTTTCACAAGTCAGTTCCAGGGCCCTCTCCCTTTCCCTCCCCTCCTCCGGTGCCCTCCCCCAACCCCCCATTATCCCTTCATTTCCCCAGGGAGGGTGAGGCCCTCCATGGGGGTGTCCATAGTCTGTCATTTAATCCAGGGCAGAGCCTAGACCCTCCCCCAAGAGTTCAGGGTGAGAGTGCACCTCACATTGTTGGATGGGAGTCCAAAGTCCGTGTGTATACTCGGGATGGGTACTGATCTGCTGCCCAAGGCTCAATAGATTACCTAGGCCTCCTCACTGACACTCACATTCAGGGGGTCTTTTTAATGACAAATATAGGAGAATTACGAGGACTGGCCAATTCTTCAATATGTTGAGCATTTAGCTGCTCCTGTACCAGAAGGCTAAATATATAATGCTTACCTAAATTGTTCTAGTATAATAAAAACTTGGGAGTAAGAAATTGAAATAAAGGCCTGATAAATCCAAGGGACAGTGGAGAGTTGATTATCTAAGCATTTTTCTCAATCCATCAACACTGTAAAGTCCCTCTTCTCTCTTCCTATCCTGCTCTATTAGATTTCCTCAGCCCTCCAACTCTATGGCTAATCCCAGTCAGCCAATCACTAACTGTCATTTGATTCAAAGTGGTTTTATTGGAACAGTGAAATGGCTATTCAAACAATTCTCTGGCAATAAGTTTTTCCCAGATATATTTAAGAGAAATAACACAATACCACAATGACTTTTTGTATTAGTGTATCTAAACTGTACTTGCCAGTACCCCAAATTATTATAAGAGTGTCCTCTTACTCCTCCCCTTTCTGTCTTCACACTGTGAGGAACAAATGCTGTTATCTCTGACTCTGGGTTATCAAAGTACATTGTAACCTGGACTTCTGGAGATCTCACCCAGGAGACCTTAACCAGATGAGGAAAATAACAGTCACTGGAAACACCGTGAAGAGGAACTCTTAAGACTTCCATATACAAAAAACTGGAACTATGTTCTAGAAAACTAATCATATATTACTTGAATTTTTATTCAACTGCATAATTGAGTTGGATGCTACATGAGATCTTTTAATCTAAGAAATCTACTAGTCTTTGCATTCTTAGTCGTGAAACTACAAACCTGTGCCATTGCATGCAGTTTTTTATTAAATGTTAGTTCTGGAGAGAAAAAAAATCAGGTTCTTGTATTTTTTAAATAAGCACTTTACTGACAAACTATCATGCCAGCTTCACAGTATCTCTTTTAAGCCTAAGATATTTTCAAATGATACATACTACACCATTCATAGTTTAAAATACATGCAGAGAAACTAGACTTCCTTTTTCACTTTTACAAATTTTATGCCATATATATTGTACATTTTACTTCTATGTGTTACAAAACCATTACATTGTTACTGTTTTCTTTAATGAGATATTTTTTACTGAGATTCTTAAAATTGAAGTAAAGGTATTTAATGTTTGTTCTAGCTGTTACTGTTTCCAGTGCTTCAAACTTTCATGTTGATGTAGATTCCTGCTATAATGTTCTTTCTGTTTCAGAAGCTTTTGAAATCACGTTTATAATCTATGGTTCTGCTAATTCTCAGTTGTTTGGGCTTTTATATAAAAATGTTTCTTTTTTGTTGTTTATGACAGATTTTGGGGTGAGGGCAGGAATAGAATTAGCATTTAACAGTTTTGTTTTTCTCTCACTAATTTCAAAGTGCTATTTTGCTGTCTAATTATGGGCTGGTTTTTCCTGCATCTTTGTATGCCTGTTCATTTCTTTTTATTGGATACTAATCATGGTGAATTTTATATGGCGAAATGATAGGTGGTTTCATGTCGTGGCAAATATTTTTAATTTTTATTCTGAGGTGTATTTGTCCCCTTGCACATTCCTTATTAACATTTGATTCCTGATAAAGGGACTTAATGGAGACATTTAAGTCGTTTAACACATTCCATTTGAATTTATACTTTTGAAACTAATGGCAAAAATAATGAAGGAAGTTTTATTATTTCAAACAGCAAGCAAACTCACTAAGAAGTATTCAAGATCCTGGATGACTCTGTCTCAGAATCATCAACCTCATAGCATGCCACCTACCATCTGTAGAGTGATCCAGACAAAGGCCTTTCAAGTTCTACAAACTTTTCAAGATTGTTCTTTAAAAGATGACAAATATCCATTAATGAGCGAATACATACCATTTTTGTCTTTATGGGTCTGGGTTACCTCACTCAGGATAATTTTTTCGAGTTCCATCCATTTGCCTATAAATTTCACAATATCATTTTTTTTAACCACTGAGTAATACTCTATTGTAGAAATGTACCACACTTTCTTTATCCATTCTTTGGCTGATTGGCATCTAGGTTGTTTCCAGGTTCTGACTATTACAAATAATAGTATTGTAAACATAGTTGAGCAAATGTCTTTGTGGTATGATTGCACATCCTTTGGGGATATGCCCATGAGTGCTATTGCTGGGTCTTGGAAGCAGATTGATTCCCAATTTTCTGAGAAACCACCATACTGATTTCCAAAGTGGCTGTACAAGTTTGTACTCCCACCAGCAGTAGAGGAGTGTTCCCCTTACTTATCACTGTTTTTGATCTTAGCTATTCTGACAGGTTTAAGATGGTATCTCAGAGTCATTTTGACTTGCATTTCCCTGATGACTAAAGATGTTGAATACTTCCTTAAATGTCTTTTGGCTATTTGAGTTTATTCTGCTGAGAATTTTCTTTTTAGATATTTACCCCATTTTTAATTGGATTATTTGGTATTTTGGTGTCTAGTTTCTTGCATTCTTTATATATTTTGGAGTTCAACCCTCTGTCAGATGAAAAACAAACATGGTATGTATTCATTCATAAGTGGATATTAGATATCAAGCAAAGGATAACTAGGCTACAGTCCATAACCCCAGAGAAGCTAGGTAAAAAGGGGGACCCTAAGAGGGACACAGATGGAGAGCCCCAGGAAGGGAAAATAGTTGAGATCTTTTGGGTAAACTGGGAGGTGGTAAAAGGGAGAGGATGGGGGACTGGAACATGTGTGATCATGAAGACCGAGTTGGGTGAGGGATAGAGGGGGAAACCAATGAAAGAGAAATCTTGACAGAAGGAGATATTAGGGAGTTAGGGAGAAGCCTGGGGATAGAGAAATTCTCAGGAATCCACAGGAATGACCCCAGCTAAGACTCTTAGTAATAATGCAGAGGGTCTGTGAATGATTCATCCCCTTTAATCAGATTAATGACTGCCCTAATTGTCATCATAGAACTTTCATCCAGTAACTGATGGAAGCAGATGCGGAGATGCACAGCTAAACACTAGGCTGAACTCCTGGAGCTCAGCTGAACAGAGGAAGAAAAGATCATATGAACAAGGAGGGTCAAGACCATGACAGGGAAAACCACAGAAATAGTTGACCTGAGCTAGTGGGAGCTCAAGGACTATGGACTGACAGTCTGGGAAACTGTGTGGGACTGAACTAGACCCTCTGAATGTGTGTGACAGTTATATGACTTGATCTGTTGGGGGAAACCCCAGGCACTGCCACCAGGACCTAACCCAGGGGTATGAACTGGCTTTCTGGGGCCCATTCCTTATGCTGGGATACCTTGTTCAATCTTGATACAGAAAGAGGCTTGGTCCTATCTCAAATTGGGAAGCCAGACTTTGGACCCTCCAAGGAAGGCCTTATCCCCACTGAGGAGTCAATTGGGAGTGAGAAGAGAGAAGCAGGGGATGGGAGACAGGGGCGGGAGGAGGAACTGGGGTTGGTATGTAAAAAAAATTAATATAAAAACAAAAATATAGTTTATGTGTACAAGTGTTTACCCACCATGTATGTACACCATGTTCATGTAGTGTACATAGAGGCCAGATGATGTCATCAGAACTCCGATAACAGACATCACAAATGATTGTGAGCTGCCATGCGGATGCTGAGAACCAATACCAACCCCTCCCCAAAATCAAATCAAGAACAAGGAATGCAAACATATATAAAATGTTATTTTGTGTTGTAAAAGGGATTAATCCATCCTGAGATCACTATCCTACATGTTTATTTCCATAATAACAGAGTGTTAAAGTACATGAAACAAAAACTAGCAGTACTATAAGAAATAGACGTAAGTTAGAGGTGTAATTCAGAGACAGAGGGATTGCCTAGTAAGCACAAGACTTTGGGGCTTAAACCTCAACACTTAAGAAAAAAAATAGAAATCCACATACAAATAATTTTGTAGGGGATTTGAGTAAATGTTTATAGGCGAAATATCAATTACTAATAAATTCCTCATTAAACAAATCTAACAAGAAGGAATGCCAATCAGCTTTTTAGTGAAGGCATTTTTCAGACTGATACAAAACCAGGCTAATGTATTAATAAGAAAAAATAACTCACCCCAGCCAACTGTAAGAAAATTCCATAGCTTTTTATGTACTAAGTCTAAGAACATAAAGCATATCAAAATTACATCTCAGAAATATGAAGTTGATTCAATAGTTGAAAGTCAATGTAATGTATGTTATTAAAAAGTATATTTTAGATTTAAAAATTGAAGATGACAATAGTAATGATGAAGAAAAGATATTTAATAAAATCTGGTATTCTTGCTAACAAATATTCTTAGAAATAAGGAATAAAACGTATTTCCTAAATATGAAATACAGAACACAAATAAAAATTTTTCAACTTTTTTCCAGTAAGATTAGAAACAAGGAATCTCACCATTTAATAACATTGTTATTATGTAACAATAACACATTGATATGTATTAGAGGTTCACAACAGTACAATGAGTCAAGGAGAAGAAGGAAAAGCAAAATTAAGGGCTGGATAGATGGCTCAGAAGAGTACTCGCTGCTCTTCAGGAGGTCGTGAGTTCAATTCCCAGCAACCACATGGTGGCTCACAACCATCTATAATGATATTTGGTGCCCTCTTCTGTCCTACAGGGATACATGCAAACAGAACACTGTATACATAACAAATAAATAAACCTTTAAAAAAGTAAAATTGAAAATGTCATTACTCATAGATGACATAATCAACTTAGAAAATTCTAGGAAATCCACATCAAAGCTGCTAGAATCAACTAAGTTAGTAAAATTGAAAGAAGAATCAGTATTTTTAGAAGTCTATATTGTTGCATTTATCAATAGCACATTTTTGAGTATCTGTTTTAACTATACACTTTTTTAAAAGAATTCCTTATGTGCTTGTAAATGTTTAGGCCAAGTTTAATCTGAGACCATTTTAAATAACATGTTATGAAGGTATGTATATATCTTGTGCTCTCCTGTTGACCTATGGTCTAGCTTTAATTATATAAAGCACTAAGAATGACACATCTGAGTCTTACAGTACACAAGCTATTTAAAATTAAAGTAATAAAAAAACCAAACAAACAAAAAAGAAAATACAAAATCATTTCCCAAATCTTTCACACAATCTGAAATACCCACCAGCAGTGTGTGACACCTTTAATTGTTCCACATCATTACATTACCAACATTAGATACAACCAAACCTTTTAATGCCAGGTATTCTAAAGTACAGTAGTGTATGACTGTGTATTTATTTGGCATTTCCCAACCATCTGATGCTTTTCACAGCTTTCTTGTAGGCTTGTTTGCTACATACTTAACTTCTTTGGCAAATTTTAAATGTGTGCCTTTAATCGAAATTATATTTGTAGATTATTAAAGACTTACTCTTCCAGACATACTGTTCTAAAATATAGGACAGACCTTTCTAGAATATATGAAACTCTGTAAGGAGAAAAAGGAATAGGCAATTTTTAGAATAAATTATGTCACTACAGTGAAAATAGAAGAAAGATCATTACCAGCAAGGTGATCATCATGTGTGAACACCCAAAATTAAGAAAAGTCTTACGGTGGAGAATTGACTTAGCAGTTAAGACCACATGCCACTCCTGCAGGGAACTGGAATTTAGTTCTCAGTACCCATGTGACAGCTCACGATAATTTGTGATGCCAGTTACAGAAGTTCTGATGCTGTCTTCTGGCCTGTAGGAGCATTGCACACATAAGGTGTACATACATGTAGAGAAATTGCTCCTATCCACACAAAAATATTTTGTTGTTTTTTTTGAAAGAACAATCTTGAAACACTTCTAGAACTGGAAAGGCCTGTCGCTGGAACACTCTGCAGATGGTAAGTGGCATGATATTAGGTTGAACTGAGACAGAATCATCCAGGACCTTGAGGCCTTCTTAGTGAGTTTGCTACCTGTTCAAAATTATAAAACTTTCTTCAATATTTTTGTCATTAGTTTCGAAAGTATGAGTTCAAATTGAATGTGTTAAAACTCTTAGATATCTCTGTAAATTCCTCTAACAGTAATCAAATATTAATAAGGAAATAATGACAAAAACATAAGCAAGGCATTCATTGTGTCACTTTCCTCACTCTAGATAGTCTTGTCTCTGTCTTGGTGCATTGCAAATAATGTAATAAGTTATTCTGTAACTACTGTTTCAAGAATCTTACTTTGAATACACTAAATAGAAAGGAAGCTAATCATACTCTCCATTTAGTTGTTCACATAATTTGCTTCATCTATTGTTGTAAGTGAAGAAGTACTTTTATACACATCTGTAACATTTACTTTTCCATTAAAACAGTATTTCCCAAATTTTTGTAATTCAGTACATTGCTTCCTAACTTAATTATCTTTGCTATACTACCCTCAGTATATCAACAGTGTAGTGCCATTTCAAAATAAATCAGGATACTGAAAAATAGTTGATATAAATATGTAATACATAGTAAATGTATACTACATAATACAGTATGTGGTAAATATAATACAGTATAATATATAATAAATATCAATGTAATCAGATCTAGATTTAGAGTAATAAAAATTTATAAAGTGAAGACACCTGAGTCCTACTTTTTCTTTGCTTCATCCCTTGTGGTCAACCAATATCCTGGATTTGACCTTTCGTGTGTGTGTGTGTGTGTGTGTGTGTGTGTGTGTGTGTGTGTGTGTGTGTTTGTGTGTGTGTGTGTGTGTGTTGTGTGTTTTGCTGGTGGATAACATCAGAACCTTGTTCATGCATTCAAGTGTTCGCCTGCTGAACTACATATTCCATCTCTTGAAGCTGAGATTTATTGCAAAGAATATTCCCACACCCCACAGTTTTCCTGTAAATGTATTCACCCGCAAACAATACATAGAACTATATTGCAAGTTTTATTTTATATAAACAGAGTCATTCTGTTTATGGTAGCCATGAAAATGTGCATTTAGTAGTTATAATGGTTGACATAATTGGTACCCTATACCACACTTCCTACAAGCTGCTGCTGCTATACTGTGTCTGAGAAGGGGGTGGTACTGGTGAACTCCATTCTGCATGAGACAAGACTTCTGGATTAGATGACTTTGGCTATTGACTTCTGGCAGGAGGAAGATATGCACTGTGGTTTGGATGCATACATACTCCTTTTCCATCAGAGACACCCATACCCTCTCCATACATGTATTGTACGTCTAACTTGATATTAATGTCTTAATTTTACAGTACACAAACTTCTTTTCCAATTTACTTTTTTACTTAGCATTTACATTTTGAGATTTATTTGATATGGATACATTTATGTGTAGTTCATTAATTTTAATCATTGTGAAGATTCTGTTACATGAGTATTCTAGAAGTGATTTATCATTTTTCCTTTTAATGGGCATTTATGTTGTCTCCTGATTTGTCATCATTACAATTGATGCTTCAATGAACATTTTATATATAGCTCATAGTCTATGATTCCTTTACCAGCTTTTGTCAATTATATTAAGTTTACATCTCCAGACAGCCTTCAGGAATGCCAATGGTTTCACTCACTTACACCCTTGAAATCATTGTTTTCATATTTTAGTGTTGATGACATTAAATTATAGCATCTTTTATCAGTTATATAAAGATTTACGTTTCCAGACAGCCTCCAGGAATGTCCATGATTTCCTTAACTTACAACTCTTGATATCATAGATTGTTTTCATTTGATTGGTTACATTACCTCTGCCATCTTGCAGGTCTTAAAACATACTGTCTGGATACACGATTCCTAGTCTAGTCTACATTCTATCTGCGTGTTAAAACTCATTGTTCAAATTAGTAAAATATTATAATAATTATTGATATCTGAACTTCTAGATATGAGCTTAATGTTATACTTTAATCTTCATTAAAATTTCCCTGAACATTCTTGCTCTGTTCTATATCGATTTTAGAATCAACTTGTAAAGGTCCATGAAAAATCACCTTGGGACTTTAAATGGAAATTATATAAATTAGTTGTTAAGAGAAGCTTTCCTTGAGAGGAGCCTTCCCGCCCGCCTGGTTTCAGATCCGCATCAGCCCCAAATAAACACACAGGAGGCTATATTAATTATGAAGCTGTTGGCCTTGTTTGTCTCTTACTGGCTAGCTCTGCTTTAAGTAATTACCCCATAATTGTTAATCTAAGTATGTCTCTTACCGGAGAATAGTTCTGGACTCCTACCCTCATGGCGGTTACATGTTGATTCTCCTCTGTTTTTCCTTCCCAGAATCCTCCTGGACTCCTAGCCCCACCTATCTAGATTCCTATAGGCTCAACAGTACTTTATTGACAAATAACAGGACTTCCCCCAACATCTAGTGGATTGAATTTCAGAAACTGAAGATCTAAGTGATTTGATAATTTAAGGTCACAATTACATAATAAATCTTTATTTTAATCTTTTCATAAGGATTCATATTTTTTCATACTATGTGTTTTATTTTGATATTACTGTAATTTTTATTCTCATGTAAATGTATTATAAAATATGGGTGTTATGTATGCATACATGTGGAAGAAGTGGCATGTCCTAGTATGTGCACATGAAGGCAAGACAGCATGTCAAGTTTCCTGACCCATCCTTGAGAAGTCTCTTACTGAACCTAGGTTGTGTTGGGTTAACATCTAAAACTAACCAGCATGAGTAATAAATTACACTTGTAAATTCTTTAATATACTTTGGAAATGCACCCAGATACTTCATAGAATTTTTTCATAAATATTTATTGTTTTTGAAATTTTAATAGGGCTCATCTATAAAATTCCAAAATATTTTTATTTCATTTTAGCTGTTTATTTTACTTTTTAATGCCCCTATATACTTTCCTTTTTTTCTTAAGTATTGGAAAGATAATACTTTCCTGGAAACAGCTAATTTCCCCATAGTCAAATTGATCCTTCCGGAATTCCTAATAGATATTATCTTGAGAGTTTTGCATTTTATCTGTAGCATATAGTATTCTTAAGATTTTTAAGATTTTATATGACCCTTCCCCTTTTTATTCATCAGTCTTTCCATTTTTATAACTTTTATTCTCTCCAAAAACTACATTTCAGCCTTGAATTTTTCTACTTTTGTTGTTTCATGTTTCATTAGCACCTGCTACTGAGGACTTACCTTTACTTTTTCTAATAATAACATTTTCTACCTAATAAACTTTATAGAAGAATTTTGTCTTTTTATTTTCCAATACAATTATTGAAAACTCGCTAAGTTGATATAACTGTTTGATGCACACTATTTGTACCCATAATAAAATTTAAATATTTCTGATATTCATTATTTTTATTCCATGATTCATTAATAGTTACAATAATTTTGATTGTTAAATAATTAATCTTTATTTTTAAGTTTTTAATATTTTAATTTTAAATCCATGCCTGAAATATATTTGAAATATAAATTAAAAATAAACCATATATTTATGTTTCTCTTTCTAATTTAAACTCTGTGGTTTTTTATTTTGATCTTTTTATTGTATAAACTCTATTATAAAAAACTTGTGAATAATGGGCAGTGGGGGCTCATACCTTTAATTCCAGCAATCAGGAGGCAGAGGCAGGTGGATCTCTGTGAGTTCAAGGCTAGCCTGGGCTACAGAGCTAGTTCCAAGACAGCCAGAGCGACACCAAGGAACCTTGTCTTGAAAAAAAAAACCCACAAAAAATTCAAATAAATAAACAACATACACAAAAGTGTATTTTGACTATTCTTTAACTTCTAAACATTTCCCATTTTAAAACCAGTACTTTAAATCTGCCTGTTTTACTGAGGAGTACTCAGATTACATGAGACACCTCTATTGCATCCTTTCTTCCCAAAGCTCAGCGTTCATCATGTAGGAAAAAGTGGAAAGACTGTAAGAGACAGAGGGGTGACTGACTACAGTGAAACAGTATTTTCCAAAGTGACAGGGCATTTGCAAAAATAAGTTTATGGCATCTGTGAAATTATGCACAAGACCTGCTCAAGGCCAAGACAGACAAAATTTCCTCTTGAATAGGGGATGAGGTCACAAACTGCCACCCCTGGCTGAGGAACTACCTACCAGCAACCAACATCTGCTGGGGTAGGGAAAGTAAGTTTTCTTCCAGGTTGCACATACCCCAGTAGATGACCCTACATCCTCTCATATACTGGCAACAAAATAAGATCAGCGTTTTGTTTAATTCTATTAAATCACATGAAGTTGGGAAAGAAAAGCTCAGGTAGGGAGGGAAGGCGAGGGGAGGAACTAGAGGGGAGGCAATAGAGGTAGAACTGACAAAAAAATATATTATTTGCATGTGTGAAATTCTCTAACAGGTTTTTCATTAAATAATGAATAAATACATAAATAATATATCTGACTCTTGGTTCTCCAATCTCTACAACACTTATACATGCCCTGTATACTTATGCCCTAGAAGTTCTTCTTAATTTAAAATGACAAATGTTATTAAGTGCAATTTCATGCCACTCATAATGATCCTCTTTATATTTTAATCAATTCTCATACCTTACTTTCTGTGATTTGTTTTCTGAAATCATTTTCCCTTCTTGTCATCTTGGATTTTTTATGTAACTTCTGGGTACCTTCAAACTGGTGCTGGGACTGGGAGGGTGTTTTTGTGCAATGGATACAAAGCTTTAAATAAGCAAGGTGAACAACTTCTAGAGACCTGCTATGCCCACAGTTGACAACAATGTGCTGTTCACTTAATTGTTTGTAAGCGAAGATCACATGCCAATTATTCTTACCACATACACAAAAAAGTAGTCCTAAGAAAACTTTGGGGCCTGATGATTTATTACCTTGTCTGTGATGGGAGTCCTGTTACCATATACACATATTCAAAGGCATCAAATTTAACACACTATATATGTGTTATTACACCAGGTGCAGCAATTGTACCCAATAAAGCTGAGGTTTATTCTAAAATTAAGATGTCATTTTATTTATTTTAAATAATAGGAATTTTAGAAATGCTTAACACTATATTATAGCCCTTCGTTCTATAGATTCTGATGGCCCAAGGGAGTGCTTTCTCTCTTAAAGTTCATATTTTTTAGATTTAAGAATCACATCTGGAAATGTTTTTATTTATAATCATATTTTCTTTTTCAGCACCAAGTATACCCAACACTTGTATAATGACTCCTATGGGCCAGAATATAATGTATAATCTACATTAGCCCTACATCAAGAGAGCTAGCTTAACCACATTCAAGCATCTGGTATGGCTAGAGCTGGGGTGTGAAGTCACATCTGTCTACTTCTAATTTACTAATTTACTCTTAGGTATTCGTGCTCTCCTGTGACTGAGAATCAAATGTGTACAGAGTAACTCCTGCTATGAATTCCTGTCAGTGTGCATAGCATTACTGAAAGCTCTATACACAGGCAGAGAATAGAAAAGAACAATCATAAAAACTAACAAGGTATTATTATTTAAGCTTTATACAAAGCCCAAAGTTTGGAAAGAGCATTTGAAACTGCTTATTTCCCCTTTTCCTAGATTTAAGCAGGATTAGGGAAGAGAGACTAAGACTGTTGAAAACCAATAATGAAGTAGAAATGAAGATTCACACAGAAGAGCCTAGAAGCTGAGCAGCTGTTCCCACTAACCAGGGTGTTATTTTTCATGTGCTTTGCCAGTGTCACCTCATTTGTAAGCTTCCAGATGCATTTGACGCTCTCTTAGACCAGTTGTTTTGTATGCAGCATGCTGCTCTACATATGCTGCATTGTATTTCATTTCCTTTTCCCTTGGCTGTGAAACTTAACTAAGCCTATACATTATTGTAAGGTATAACTTCCAGTTAATGTTTTAAATTAGGTATAGCATCCACTCCCAAATTATTTTCATTGCTCCCTATCAAGTTTACCAACTTGCTCCATCCTACAGAAGACACCTCCTTAAGCTATACAAGGTCTGTATTCTTACTACCAAACCTTGGAGACATTCATAGCAACTCTTTCCTGGGTGCTTGTAATTTTGCTGAATGTATGCTTCTGATACCATTATCATGAACAGTCAACAGCTTTTAAAAAAATATATACAGACTAAGCTTTCCCTGCTCCCACTTGTCATTAAACGCTAGAAGAAGGCTCGGTGGACTTATACAACATGTTTTAAAAAAAATAAAAAGAGGAAATATAAGATACAGGTGTCACTCTGCTCAGGGAAAAAAATCACAGAATAGAAAATTATGCACAACAAGAGAAGAAAGAAAAATCAGGAAGAAGAAAACTAAAGTCAGTTAAAGGCCTTGCCCACTTTCCCGGAGAGAAGTAATTTCCAAAGCTACAAACAGACATTACAGAATGACAGAATGAGGAGTCCTGCACCCAATGGATTCTTATTCCAGTTTATCAACACTAGTTGAAACTTGAACTGAATCCTGGATTTCCCAGTTCTTATGAACATAAAGAAAAGAATTTAAAAGTCTGGCAGATGACCCAATATCCAATTTCAAAGGCACGAGTAGCTTCCATGCTATTCCATTCTGCTTATTACTAATCAAGTTTTGTGCAATAAACACTTGTAGAAGGTTGAGTGTGCTAAATAAAACAAATTAGGTGAAACAAATTCATCTTGAAATTTATGGTGGTTACATACACACAGCTACTAGGGACCCAGTGTCGTGTTTTCAAGGCAATAAAAATTATGGACAGAAAACACAGAACAAGGCTTTAGAGATCAACATTACTATATCCATGTCTCTTTATAAGTTTTTGGCATCTATTTTATTGTGAAATATAATTTAAAATAAACTCACCTCTCAGTCAGAAATGCTCTTCACAAAGTAAGGCAAAGAAAGTAGTTTAGTACTGAATAAGCTTAAACAAGAATTCCATTCCATCACAAGCCACCCTTGAAGAGACCCGAAGAACAGAAAGAAATCTCAACCTTTTATACATTTGAGTAGATACAATCATTTAACACTTGTTTTCAAGATAATGCCTAGCCCTCATGTCAGAGGACTTGCCTCATCATTTCTTACATCCAGTTCTTCCTCAATTCACACAGTAGGGAGGTGGCCACCTGCACTATCAACTGGCTTTATGCTAAGGAAATATAAACTTCTGACAGGTTGATAACAGGTAGTGTGGGAAAGTACATGCACAAGTTAAGCTCCTATTTTTTTCCATGGAAACTGGGATGTAAGCGTGCTATTTGCCTTAATTACATTTCAAAGAGATGGGTCCAGAGTCCTTGAGAGAGATATTCCTGGATTGTAAAGCTGACAAGAGGCTTAAGTTTTTAGAAATTTACATATATTTCAAAGAAATGGAAAAAGAACTTACCATTACAAATTTTCTAAAGTAACTACTCTAAGGAAAGACTGGTGGGACATGAGTCTCTCTCCCCCTCATTTCAAGAGGGAGAATTTTAAATTTGCATTTGTTCTCATAAGGTATGAATCCAGTACTTATGCTTGAACACCCTAAGGGGGAATCCAGATAAGTTCTCAATGGAGCAGGGTATCAAGTTGTAATCAAGCCAAGGTTCTTAGTGCCTATCTGCAGTCCTGGAGATCTAGGTTCCTCTCACATCAAAGCTCGCTATGTTAATCCAAAATTCAGTCTACCTGGGAAAGGTGGACAGATGCAACTCTTACACACCAGGATGTTTTGGCTGCTTTGTGATGAGTGACAGCCTTTCACAGTATAGCAATGGCTGCTACAGAGACCCGAAAGCTGCATCTGAATCAGAGAAGTTTGTATTTTATCAGCGCAGTGATAAATCTCATATCAGTCTATGTGTTTAGTTAACAATCCTGATGCAGTATAATGCTGAACATACTTTTCATTATTAAAGTGCATAGTTTCATGCTTATTATAAAAGGAAAAAGAAACTTGAGATAAGAATTTTTATCTATATGTATGCATGAGTGTAAGGAAGGTATTTGGAACTGATTATATTTATATATTTAAATTTACAAGGCACAGTAAGCCCTGAGAAAATAGGGAGAATCCAGCATAGGGAGAGATTAAAAGAACAAAGCCTGCATTTGAGTCTACAGTTGACCTTAGATTAGATAGTTCCTTTTCATTTTCATGACTCATGTATACATGTGTTGATGAGGGATAAGTTTCTACTTTTCAAGGAGAAATAAAAATAATAACCTTACTTGTTTGATGTGTTAATGAAAAGACAAAATAAAACCATAGATACAGAAGAACTTTGAGATAAGTCTTCCCCACTACTCTATAATGATCCATTATGAACAATGCTAAATTGTATAGAATTTCAGAGATGAAACTCACCTGTAATATAACAGAGGGAATTATCAGACATGCCTATGAGTAAAATGCATCATATTTATTAGTGAGAATAAAATGTTGATTAAGTATTCATACATAGATGACTTTGACTGAACTTTGAAAGATGTTTTGCCTCCGTGTAAAAAGCACCCATGAATTTGGGAGCTTTTGGAAGAAGGAAAGGGAAGAGAGATTATATAATTTCATTATAATATCAAAAATAATAAGTTTTAAAAGTCAATATTTCACTACATTCTTCCATATGACTTTAAACAATCAAATTTGTCCTACATAGGACAGCATTTTCCTTGTGAACAGATTAATTTACATTAGAATGGAGAAGCATGGCCTCAAAGAGGGGAAAAAGGGTAAATTTTACATCATTACAAGTTGACACAAAGGATAGCTTTGCCTCCCACTTAATTAAACTTCTAAATTAATCTTCTAACCAGATACTTAAATATTTAGATCAGCAATTATCATGTCTTTGAATTCCACTATCAGATGTTGTATTTTCCTAGCTGCCCTCCTGACTAAGCTTTAATACAGAATGAAGATTTTAAGTGAAGTCTTATCTTTTCATGTTTTCCTTTAAAAGTACATAGTCCTCTTCGCCAGCCTGTTATTTGTTAAGCTCCCAAGCCTACCTTGTCATAAATTAATGCTTAAACATCTGAAAAAAGACAAGGTGTTCTTAAAATGTGAGGCCATTGTACAGAGTGATGTGGTGGAAAGGCTAGGCAGGTTGCTGGGGAGGTTCCATGATAACAAAGAACTAGAAGTCAATTTGGACAAAATAGGAAAGAGCAGCATCTGAGCCTGCGACCTGATCCCAGGTTTGATGTATGAGTTCTCAGGGGCTGTTTGCTCCATTCTGTCAGCTTTCTCATTTCCCTCAAACACCCCCAGTTCCCTTCATAACCACCTTACCATTACAATAGCATTTCCATCTGCCCATGAGCAGACAGAAGCTCAGAAAATAGTTTTACCAAGATAGTATAGTCATTGGGGGCATACACCAGGGTTTGAGCTCCAGACCACATCAATGACTGACCCCCACATTAAGATGAAAAGAGAAACATTACCTTAAGCAATGGAATACACCCTCAACATCGAAACTTTGTTTCAGAAAAGATAACATTTCTGAAGGCCACCTGCTAAACCACCAAGATTGGAAATCTCACCGATCTGGATCAGTCTGGATTGTCTCACTCCATATTCACTGGGCCTTTTGTTTGGGATATAGATATAAATATAAACAAGGATATAAATTTGATATAGCCATAGGCATATTTATGTACATGCATAAATATAGGTATAATATAGATGCAGATGATTAAGCAGAGACATAAGTATGAATGTAGGCATGTGCATAAGATTATATCTAGATGTTAGTTAGATGGACTATTCAATATATGAAGGAATATCAAACTTTAGCTCTAATTTTTCCAGTGTTAAGAGAATTTAGTGATTCTTTGTTCTCAAGGAAAAAGGCTAATCTGACATGACACCCATCTGTGGTTTGGAAATGAGCAATGATGAGGAACAAACAGCGCTTTTTACAAAGAACAGAGGGTGTGCCTTGACTCCTATCCTTCTGAACCTAAACTACTAAAGTCCTACCTACATTTCTTACCTGACTGATTCCAAGCAAAGAATGTGTCAGAATCCTTGTGATTAGAATGACTTTTAGCCGGGTGGTGGTGGCACACATCTTTAGTCCCAGCACTCAGGAGACAGAGACAGGTAGATCTCTCTGAGTTCGAGACCTGCCTGGTCTACAAGAACTAGTTCCAGGACAGCCTGCAAAGCCACAGAGAAACCCTGTCTCGAAAAACCAAAAAAAAAAAAAAAAATAGAATGATTTTTGCACAGGCAGTTGCTGGGGACTTCAGAGCTTCCAATCTCTTCTCTTCTTGATTCTGCACATCACAATGCCTTGAAATTTTTTAGTGTTCACGTGTCATTGTGACCTTTGAAACCAGCATATTTCCTTTGTAAAAATCAAGGTCAGAGGCATCTGAAATAGACAAGGCTGTAGCTGTGTGTGGCCTCAAACTGTAGATATTATTTGATGCTGCTTCTGCAGCCTTGTTCTTCTATAGAAAGGGGAGGTTTTAGACTAGACATGAAGAATCCTCCTCCCCACCAAATAAGTTATCTTCTACAGCCCATTAATGTGTATATAACAAATCACACATTTTCAAGCTCTTTCTCCCATACACAGAATTAATCATAGTTATTTCGGTAGTAAGGAGAAAACGTTGTGATGAGCCTCAGACCCCAGGTTTGAAAAAAAAAAACAACCTAAACCAAATTAGACTATAATAATGTTTTTTTTTTGTTGGTGGTGTTTAAATCACTGCTAGCTGTTCCTAAAATAGTCCACATATCTGGATGTGATGTTTGAATCCCTCCTGTCTCATCCTAAGACCAGCTATGAGAGGAAAGCCCACACACTAGGAGAGATTGCTCTTGTGATGAACCATGTTAGGTTGTATGGGAACAAAAAGAAATTAGGGACAATTGATAAGGATCATATACTTTAAATCCAAACTTTCCTCATTTTTAATTATATTTTAATTTTTGTTTAGAGTTTCCTATATGTGTATGGTACATTCTGGTTACTCTCACCACTCCCCCTTTTCATGTCCCACTCCCACCCCTGTTAACTTCCTCTCCTCCCTGTAAGTCCACTTTACATGTTCATAACTTTTAGTTTGCCTAGTGACACACTGAGTTTAACCAGGGCCATCTATGTGGCCACATATTTGAAAGCATCCACTGAAGCACTTGTCAGTGGATACAGAACTGAGGATGATAACAGTCCATTCACCAGAGTCCTCCAGAGTTAATAGTTCAGCAGAGACACATAGGGCCCAGTGAGCCCCTCTATGATCCATGATTGACTTATAACAGGCCCAATAGTATGCAGTGCTAGGGCAGGCAAATTTACCTGCGGTGGAATAATGATTTCAATGGCTTTCTCATGCCCAATTGGTGGCATTTTGCAGTCTTTCTCCTTCTATTCTGCTTCTAACATTCTGTCTATCTTCTCTTCTATAACTTTTAAAAACTACACTGAGCCTGAGAAACTCTATGATGGTTCATTTTCAACATCAGGTATTATATTAAGAAACACTTAATGGAATTAATGAAACAACCTCTGAATGTATCTGTTGTATATACTCATACACACACATATGTATATAAATATATATATATTTTGCTTTCTTTTTTATTTTATTTTCCAGTTTAAATTTAGATAAGAAACGAGGTTGCTTCACAAGTCAGTTCCAGGTCCCTCTCCCATTCCCTCCCCTCCTCCCGTGCCCTCCTCCCAACCCCCCCCCCGTTATCCCTCATTTCCCCAGGGAGGGTGAGGCCCTCCATGGGGGTGTACATAGTCTGTCATTTCATATAGGGCAGGGCCTAGACCCTTCCCCAAGAGTTCAGGGTGAGAGTGCACCTCACATTGTTCTATGGGAGTCCAAAGTCTGTGTGTATACTTGGGATGGGTACTGATCTGCTGCCCAAGGCTCAATAGATTACCTAGGCCTCCTCACTGACACCCACATTCAGGGGGTCTTGATCAGTCCCATGCTGGATTCCCAGGCTGATGCCAGGGATTCAAGAGTTAACCTTTGTCTGGTCAGCTGTTTCTGGGGGTTAAACCAGCCCAGTCTTAATCCCATTGATCATCAGTCCTCCCTCTCTGTTACTGGCTTTCTTGATTTCAGCTCAGTACTTAACCAAGGGAGTCTGCCTCTTCTTCGATCAGCCACTAAATGAAGTTTCTGTTTCCCAGACTCTCTGGCCATAGGATTGTAGGCTGGCACTCCCCAGATCTATGTCTAAAATCCATATATGAGAGAGTACATGCCATGTTTCTCTTTTTGTGACCAACTCAGGATGGTTTCTTCTAGTGTCATCCATTTGCCTGCAAATCTCATGATTCCATTATTTTTTTCTGCTGAATAGTACTCCATTGTGTAGATGTACCACATTTTCTCTATCCACTCTTCGGGTGAGGGACATCTAGGTTGCTTCCAAGTTCTGGCTATTACAAATAAAGCTGCTATGAACATAGTGGAACAGACATCTTTGTTGTATGAATGGGCATCTTTTGGATATATGCCTAAGAGTGGAGTTGCTGGGTCTTGTGGTAGGTTTATTTCCATTTTTCTGAGGAATCTCCATACTGATTTCCAAAGTGGCTGAACCAGTTGGCACTCCCACCAGCAATGGAGGAGTATCCCCCTTTCACCACATCCTCTCCAGCATAAATTGTCATTGGTGTTTTTGATTTTAGCCATTCTGACAGGAGTGAGATGGTATCTCAGAGTTGTTTTGATTTGCCTTTCCTGGATAGCTAAGGATGCTGAGCACTTTCTCAAGTGCCTCTCAGCCATTTTAGACTCCTCTATTGAAAACTCTCTATTTAGTTCTGCAGCCCACTTTTTAATTGGGTCCTTTGCTGTTTTGGAGACTTGCTTCTTGCGTTCTTTGTAAATTTTGGAGATCAACCCTCTGTCAGATGTGGGATTCGTGAATATTTTTTCCCATTCTGTGGGCTGCCTTTTTGTCTTGCTGACTGTGTCCTTTGCCTTACAGAAGCTTCTCAGTTTCAGTAGGTCCCATTTATTAATTGTTGATCTCACTGTCTGTGCTACTGGTGTTATGTTCAGGAAGCTGTCTCCTGTACCAATTCATTCAAGGGTACCACCCACTTTCTCTTCTAAGAGGTTCAGTGTGGCTGGATTTATGTTGAGGTCTTTGATCCATTTGGACTTAAGTTTTGTGCATGGCGATAAACATGGATCTATCTGCATTCTTCTACATGCCAGTCTCCAATTATGCCAGCACCATTTGTTGAAGATGCTTTCTTTATTCCATTGTATATTTTTAGCTTCTTTGTCAAAGATCAGATGTTCGTATGTGTGTGGGTTAATACCCGGATTTTCAATTCGATTCCATTGGTCTACCTGTCTATTTTTGTGCCAATACCAAGCTGTTTTCAGGACTATAGCTCTATAATAGAGCTTGAGGTCAGGGATGGTGATGCCTCCAGACGTTGCCTTGTTGAACAGGGTTGTTTTGGCTATCCTGGGTCTTTTGTTTTTCCATATAAAATTGATTATTGTTCTTTCAAGGTCTGTGAAGAATTGTGCTGGGATTTTAATGGGGATTGCATTGAATCTGTAGATTGCTTTTGGCAGGATTGCCATTTTTACTACATTGATCCTACCTATCCAAGAGCATGGGAGATCATATATTTTTAATTCAGGTTTTTTATGCCTCCTAAGTCTTTAGAACTATTAGCCCTATCTCTAATCAGCAGTGCCTTCTCTCAAAAACTAGAGAAAAGAGTAGTAAACCAAAATTATATGTAAAAATGTGCAAAAGTTATGTAAAGCAAAATAATACAAAGACTCAGTAGTTTTTCTTAAGAAAGATGCAAGAAAGGCAGCTAGAAAGAAAATTTACATTGAGAGGCACATTCTATTGTCCAGACTGAATAGACAAGGTCACCAGTGCTTCCCTAAGCCGGTGCCTTACTGAGCCTGTTCTGTGTTCAATGCCTACTCTGTCTTCAGAATTCAGCAGAATACTGATGCCTGAGATGCACGAGATGCTCAGTTCATATTCACAGCTTGAAGTAAAAATAGCTTATTTTATCTTCCTGACCTCAATTTTCCCAACTTAAAAATGAGGTATAACTAAAAGTTTTGTAGGCTTCATAACATCTGGCTTAGCAATTAACTTCAATTGGCTTTTTAAAAACATTTATGCTAAATCTCAATAAAAAAAGACAGAAAACACAGAAGATGTCAAGAAAAAAGCTGAGAATCCACACTCTTAGCCACTGTGTGTTCTTACACAGCATACCCACAGAATACTTTGATTCCAGGGATGCTTATTCTAAATGTCCTCTATCTCAGGCTCCTATTTCCTGACATGACTATGTCCTGCCCTGGAGAATGTCCTGTTCACCTTTACAGGAAAGACAGACTTTGCCTCAGAGCATAGTATATATGCTCAGGAATAAAAATATATCTTTAACATTAAGACACACTCTTCTTCCCACCTACAGAAAGGGCCTGAAGAATAAGAGCCTTGTCTGTCTACCATTGGCCATGTGCTAAACTTCCACAGGATCAAAAACAATCAGTAGGGTTCCTGGGTATATAATTGCTCAAAGATGATTTAAGGCCTGGATATTGTTAATGGGTACAATCAAATTTTCATTTCAGATGAAGTCTCAAAACCACCAAAGGCTAATGTCAAAGAGTAAAATTTACCTTATTAAGGTAAGGTCAAAGCAGAGAACTTGGGGCTAAGACACTTCTGACCGTACAGGCAGACAGTGTAGGAATAGACAGGGAGGAATAAAGCCTTTATGGTTTGAGGACTGGGGTCTGTTGTCTAGAAAAGATGTACAGCATGGGCTTCTAAAGCATCACAATTCTTATTGTTTTTCTGTATACTCATTAATAATAGCTCACACCTATTGCCTCCTTCTAAATTCTACTCACAGATTTGAGCATCTAATTCCATTACCACATACAATCCACTCAACAATTCTGTGGGCTTGACATACTTTTCCTAAATCTCTGTTGTATGAGAAAAATAAAGTTTAGCTGGTTAAAGAAAACAAGGAGTCCCACAAGTAAACAGTAGTAAAAGAAGGATTCAGACTCAGACCTGTCTGACACAGAGGCTCATTCATGCAAGTCCTCTACTGTGACTCCCACTGAGATCTAATTTGAACAGCACAGATACTGCTGAGATGTTCATATCTATCTTCCTGATACTAAGGCCCCTGATACTAGGAAAACTCTCACACTTATGCCCTCTTCCTGTCACCCTGTCACCATCAACAGAGCCTTTTTCCTGTTCCTTCATTTCTGTCTAAGTCAGGTACAACAACTTCTTTAAAATGGAGAGGTGCTAGGGAGATTAATCAATTATGTCACCAAGCATACTTGAGGACCCGAGTTTAATCCTTAGAACCCACATGCAAGGGTTGGATATTGTAGAATATGCTTGCAATTCCTGCTCTGGGGGATACCAAAGATAGGTGGATCCCTGGGACTTGCTAGCCAGTCAGCAAATCCTACTTCACAAACTCCAACCAATGAAAAGCCCAAAAATCAAGGTAGATGGTAGCTACAGGAAGACAGATAAAATTTACCTCTATTTTCCACATGCAGACAAGCATATCTACACCCACATAAACACACACACTAAATACACACACACACATAAACACACACACACACACACACAAAGGTAGGGAATCTAATCATGTTCTATGATTTTGTATTGGTTTCTCACTTGTTTAGTTTTATCAAACAGATAGCAATCAAATACACACCCACCTGAACTCATCTGTAATACTGATAAAAATGTTATAAGTGGTGTGAGATAATGATATCAGCTTAGAATAAGATAGCACAGTTGAGGATAGAAAAAAACAGATAACCAAACTCTCAGCTCTGTCTGTCATACAGCACTGAATAGCTTGGGAAAACTGCCTAAGTGCTTTGAAATTCAGCCTTCTTATCTTAATAGTTCGATTCTACCAGCCTGTGTACATTAGGATAGTCAAATGAGATTAAGTGAACCTGTTTCTAATGCACAGTGAATATCAATGTGCAAATCTGTCATTCTTGAGGTTAGTGGTACATTGACACTAGGTGTTCAGCTGTGAAAATAGATTATCTCAATTTAAAACTCAGCCTTGTGGGCTGAAGAGGTACCTGAACCAGTGAATAAGAGCATTTAGTACTGCTCAACACAGAGTTTATATCCCCAGCATCCACGTAAAATCAGGGCATGGTTGCCTGTACCCAGTGCTGTGGGACACAGTAGGGAGTAAACACAGGAATATGAGTAGGGTTTGCTGGCCACCAACCTAGCTCCAAAATTCAGTGGAAGACCCTGTCTCATGGCAGTAAGGCAGAGACACTCTACAGTCATTTTTGCATGTACCACACATACAAACAAAATTACTGGAAACATAATTAATTGAACTTACTTTCTAAAATGTTTTGTTACCTTCTTAATTTTGACCATGGAAAAGTTTATTAATGTCACTGTACTTTTACATCTAAACTATAAAATATTATGTACCATTGTTGGAAAAATTAACATCATCCTTACAATGTCCATCATACAAAATGAATGACAACAATTAAATTTGTGTGTATATGAGATCTTATAGTTACTTTTAAAACATATTGATATACAACATATTTTACTACATGTCATATATTTATATATCATATGTTAAGATGTTGTCATTATTTTCACCTTTGGATTTTTGTTTCATGAATCTATCATCTCACAAGTCATTCAGAAAAACTAATTCAAATCTGTTGTATATATACAGACACTTAGGTAAAAATCACAGATGAGTCACACAAAGAACTGTCTGAAAAATCATCAGATGCAACAGTTTCCTCTTTGTCTCTTTCCTGGATTGTGCCCTTTATCTGCCTATAGTTATTCCTGTTAGCATGTGTCTGTTTGCTTCATCTCTCTGGAAACTAATTATTCTTTTTTTTTTTTTGGTTTTATGAGACAGGGTTTCTCTGTATTGTTTTGGAGGCTAATGGTCCAGCCTGGCCTCAAACTCACAAAGATCCGCCTGCCTCTGCCTCCTGAGTGCTAGGATTAAAGGCATGCACCACCACTGCCCAGCGAAACTCATTATTCTTAACTTTATGGCTCTGATATGATAGACACAATATGTTATGTTAGTCCAAGGGCCTTGTACTCTTCCCAGCTCACCTTCCATAATGTCTTGTTTAGTTGTTTTGTACCCTCATTCCATAGTCTAATAGAGAGAGGTTACCTCATGAACTCCTCTGGCAAGAAGATATTACAAAGGCTCTAGACTAGATTTTAAGGCACTGAAAGACCAGAGGCAATAACAGGAGAGCAGTATGGGTTACTCGGGCTTAAACCACAAATATGGGACAAGGGTAGCATATACTCCAATCTGGGCCGGTCAATACTGGCATCTATGCTCTAGCCAGAACCTTTATAGCAAAGGCATATTCCCTTTGGCTGAAATGGACCCTGAGAGGCCACAGTATTAAGGCTCCTGAAAATAATTATGCAGAATATAAAAATGAAATAATCATAGTGGAGGAAATTCTAAACCATCAAAACCCTGACTGATGCAAGAACTGCCCTAAGCCTTTCAATGTTGTGAATCAGTAAACACCTAGACCAGTTTTATTTGTGCACACTCTTTTTAAATCCAAGATTATAAACCGAGAGAGCTGAATGCTTCAAAAGAGCAGTTGCTCTCCAATTGTGCAAAATTAATTAACAGAAATCACAATCCAACCACATTTTTCCTTTCAGCTGGCTTTGAAATATGGTCCCTGTCACCAGCACTCAGCAGCTGAAGAGACCTCTGGAACAAAATGTATGTGATAAATGAAGCCAGGTTCCATGTTAATTATCTGGTCTGAGGCCAGAGAAGATGTTAAGGAAATAAGAATGCTATAAGGCACACAGATTAAAGGAACAAGAAAGTATAATTCCTAAGAGGCTTACATATTAGGAGACAAATGTGAAAATAGAGGTTGTTCTAAGGGACTTTGTCATTTCACTTCAATAATAAGAAAAGAACACATACTTGGTCTCCCCGGTCAAACAACACACAATGCAAGCAATGGTCTCTGCTCACTCTTGAAATCCAATTGAGACAGCAATAAAGGGATATTTTGAAGGCATAAAATTACAAGGACAAGCAAAATAGAAGATGCAATAGCCATGTTACTGTGTGGCTATGGAAACCAGGATGCCAACAGAGGAGAGGAGACTGGTTTAGCACAACAGTGGGGATTCAGCCAACAGCATGGAAACAAGGGAAGCAAGTCCTTTCATGTCTCAGAATTCTCCAGAAGTCTCAGAAACAAGCAGCACTGAGATCTTTGAAGACAGAGGTGAGGGTGGGATTAAAAATCAGTAATTGGGAAAATATGTGTAAACAGCAGTTAGAGCCTAAGATCATCTCTCTTATTGTAAAAGTAAAGTATATTCTAAGTCATTAAGTGTTTCAACAGAATTTCCCAGCATTATAGGACTACCATGGCAAAAGTAGTATGAGATAAATGAAAATTATCCAAATCAAATTTTCAAGCCCTGGTCTTTTTCTTTATCTGTTTGTACTACATGGAGAGGAGACACACATGTCTCCAGTGGAAAAACTTTAAATGTATGAACATAAGGGTTTCTCCCAAGGAATTACTACAGGCAGGTCATCCTATATTAGAACTTAGAGTTGAAGAGGCTACCTGATTTCCAGGCTGCTTCTGAATGCCACATATAGACAGACAAGCATCACTAGGTGTTGATGGTGTACCTCCATCAAAGCAAATGTGAAGAAGCAAGTACTTGGATGACAACTAAGAAATGATGGGAAGGGAGACTAGCCTAACTCCTGAACAAAGACGTAGCCTCTTTAAATCATGTGTTAAAAAGAGAAGATGTTTGTTTTTATTTTATTAACCCTTTGTTTTTGTACCTGCTTATCATAATCGTGGTTGTCTGTGTTGACCATGGTCCTGATGAGTTCACATTGGGTACATGACTGAAGACAATGCTTATCCCCCTCCCAGAATCTATTCATAGTAATCATTACACAAGTATTGGGGGGTTGGGCATAAGCTCATCCCTGATCCACACTCGACTATTGTCTCAGTCTCTGAATACTGTGTCTGATGCATGTCTGAAACATGAGTTTTAGAAAGTAGTATGGCACCATTTCAGTTTTGTTAAGCAATAGTATTAAATTCTTTCCTAAGACTTATATACTCTCCAGTGATAGATTTCTAGCTGGATTTATAGTAACATACACTCATTCCCTCCTATGAGATAATCATCAAATCCAACCAGCAAGTTGTTGGTTACCCCTGCATCAGTTGTCCCATTATTGTACTAGTAAATACATCTTCGTTTGAATGTTGGCATTGCAGTTCATAAGGTTCACAAACGGGTTATACCTTTGATGGCTTTTGTCCATGGGCAGCCTGCATTATAACTTCTGGAACTACGAAATCTGGCCAGAGCAGGGAGGATGGCTCAAGTTCAGATCCAGTTTGACTTTTCTATATTTTACAGCCAAAGTGTGTGGTATCTTTAATCAGACAGTGGTAATCAAGATAAATGGGAAGAGCCTATGTTGTGTGGGGAGTGGGCAGCTCCTTGTGTGTGTGTGTGTGTGTGTGTGTGTGTGTGTGTGTGTGTGTGTGTGTGTGTTAGATGTATGTACAAGAGTGGAGGAGAGATAATATTTGGAAGTTAGCAGATAGCTTTATGGAGTCAGATCTCTCCTTCCTACTTTGTGAGGCAAGTTCTTCAGAACTGAAACATCTCTTCCAGGAGTGAGGCTTATAAGGCATATGAAATAAACTTCATGTGTCTGTGAAAGTTGAAATGTAAAAGATTCATGGGGCCTCTCCCCAGGGCTACAGAAGCAGCAAATAACTACGGAGGGAGGAGACTGGCCAGAGGAGCTACCCTGAGGAAACTCGGTGACCTGTGGAGCTGCCTCCAAGTCATGCAAACAGCACAATTCCAAGACATAGCTGTCACACTTCAGACCACTGAAAATAAAGAAAACATTCCCAGATCTTCCAAAAGAGGTAAAACAAGGAAGCTTTCCTAGGACAATTCCAGAGAGAGAGAGTGGCAGAAACTTCTCAGAAACACTGGAAACCAAAGGAAAGAATTGGCAATGCTTCAGACTGTGAAATAAAAATAATTATCACTTAGAACTGCACATTTACCAACTCAAGAACTGAGTGTGGGTATTTTGGAGACAGTCTAGACAAATCTCCAAACCCAGTATGTGAGTGTGGATATTATGAAGACACTTCTAGACACATCTACCAACCTCAGAAGCAGGTATGGATAATGTGGAGATACACCTATATGTGTAAGTTATCCCAGTTTTTATCCAGTAATTCTCTGCTCAGAAAGTTGCTGTTGGCCACAGATCAACAAAATGAGAAAGGAAAGCAAGCCAAGGAATCAGCTTAGCAGTGAGAATGTCTCAGAGAGACAACTGAGAGCAGAGCAATGGATACCTCAAAAGGTCTTTCAGGACAGAAGATGAAAACTGCTTACCAAAAACATATTTTAAGAAATACAATAACAAGGACATCTGTTCTACTATGTTTGTAGCAACACTATTTGTAATAGCCAGAACCTGGAAGCAACCTAGATGTCCCTCAACTGAAGAGTGGATAGAGAAAATGTGGTACATTTACACAATGGAGTATTACTCAGCAGAAAAAAAAAAGGAATCTTGAAATTTGTAGGCAAATGGATGGTACTAGAAGAAAACATCCTGAGTGAGGTAACCCAGTCACAAAAAGACAAACATGGTATATACTCACTCATATATGGATTTTAGACGTGAATCAGGGGAGTGCCAGCCTACAATCCCACTGCCAGAGTCTGGGAAACAGGAGGGACCCTAAGAGAGATATGCATGGAACCCCAGAGAAGGGGAATGAGGCAAGATCTCCTGAGCAGATTGGGAGCATGGGGTGGGGGAGAGGGAGCCAGGAAAAAGAGATGGAGAGAAGAGGAGGGGAGAGGAGGACATGGAGGAGCAGGAAGGTTGAGTTGGGGAATAATAGAGGAGAGCAGGATGAGAGATACCATAATAGAGGGAGTCATTCTGGGTTTGAATCGAGATCTGGCCCTAGTGAGATTTCCAGAGATCTACAAGAATGACACCAACTGGCAAACTAAGCAATAGTGGAGAGATTACCTTAAATACCCCTCCCTGATAATGGTTTTGAAGACTATCTTATATACCATCCTAGAACCTCCATCCAGTGACAGACGGAAGCAGAAGCAGACACCCACAGCTAAACACTGAACTGAACTGGAACCCAGTGACAGAGAGGGAGGGCTGATGAGCAAAGGGATCAAGCCTGGTGAAACCCAGAGTAACAGCTGACCTGAACAAGGGTGAGATCTTGGACCCCAAACTGATAGCTGGGGGGGCCAGCATGGAACTGATCCAGACCCCTGAATTTGGGTGTTAGTGAGGAGATCTAGGCAATCTATGGGGTTTTGGGTAGTAGATCAGTATATATCCCTGACCCACAAATGAACTTTGGGTGCCCATCCTACAATGAGGGATCCTCTCTAAATCTGGACACTTGGCGGAGGGCCTAGGCCCTCCCCGGAACGAAATGGAAGACTCTAGAGTTCCCCCATGGAGAGCCTTACCCTACCCAGGGAACGGAGTGGGGATTGGATGGGGGGGGGGGCTGGTGGGGAGAAGCAGGCATGAAGGGGAGGGAGAGGGAGCTGGGACTGACATGGGAAGCAAACTTGTTTCTAATTTAAATATATAATTTAAAAAGTGTTTTAAAAAAAGAAATACAAAAGCTAGTTCTCTATGTGACTTGACTCATTCAGAAAAAGTATACTCAATGTGTATGTGACCTGAAATGAATAAATTTACATAGCCTTGGAAAATGACTAAGACAAACACAAAGTGCATGGTAGCTGAGTAAGAGAATGAATTATGTGTGTTATATGACTCAGATGTAGATATGTTCACATAACCATAATACTAAATACCCACAGGTTAGTGTAAACATTACATAATGATAGTAAATCCTATTCTTACTAATAATATGGGGAGATCGGAGATCTTAGGTAAAGAGTATGCAGGTTCCTGGGAATGGAGGTGATCAAAGAGACTTTAACCTTCATAGTCCATTGTGAGAAATCATTACAATACACTGAAAAGTGGCATAAAGAGAAAACTTCCCTGCTGTCCTTGCTTATGCCTATGATTCCTATGCTTGGAATCTCAGACTAAAGGGTATTTATGAGTTTAAAGCAATCATAGACACATGGATATAAATATACACAGACATACACACATCTACACACATGTACACACTCATACATATACACACATACACATGGACACACATATACACAGGCACATACATACACACAGAGACATACATACATATACATACACACATGTACACAGAAACACACATATGTACATATTAACACAAACATACACACTGTGCCAGATACAGCATGAAGAGCTCAACAAAGATAATGCCCTTTGCTCTTCATCATGACTTTATAGTAATATTTTTTAATATTTTGTCTAATTATTTCATTTATTTCTTGACCATGGTTCCCCTCCCTCCCCTCCCCTCCATTCTTCACCCCAATCCACTCCTCCACTGTTTCTGCTGAAAAAGCAGTGGGCCTCCCATGGGCATTAAAACATGGCATATCAAGTTGCAATAAGGCTAAGCACCTCCCCTTGTATTAAGATTGGGCAAGAAAATCCAGTATGAGAAATGGGTTCCCAAGAGTCAGTCAAAGTGTTAGGGACAGTCCCTGCTACCATTGTTTAAAGTCCCACAAGTAGACCAAGCTACCCAATTGTCACATAAAAGTAGAGGGCTTAAGTCAGTCCCATGCAGGCTTCTGGCTGTGCATTCCTTTAAGCCATGTTAGTTGTTTCTGTGGGTTTTCTTGTGATGTCCTTGATGCCTCTGGCTTGGACAATCCTTCCTCCCTCTCTCCCTCTCTTCACCAGGATTTCCTGGACTTGGACTCATGTTTGACTGTGGGTCTCTGCATCTGTTTCCATCAGTTGCTTGATGAAGGCTCTCTGATGATAATTGGAATAGTCACCAATGTGATCACAGGAGACAGTCAGTTCAGGCTACTTATCCACTATTGCTAAAAGTCTTAACTTCGGTCATCCTTGTAGATTCTGGGAGTTGCTGAAACATAATGCAATGGAAACTGCCAGTAAAAAGTCTTTTGTTTTATCTATTCTACAGATGAGAAAACAGAGGCACAGAGAAGCTATCCTGATGAGTGGTACACATCCAGTAAGTATCGGCCAGCAATCCATGCCAAGCAACCATAAAAGGAATCAATTCCAGATTTGAACTGTTAACTATCAGCCCAAACACCAAGTCCAAACAGAATATACAGTTAAACCCTTCTGCAATCAGGTTACTACATATGAGAGATAGAAATTAGAAATATTTGTGAGAGAGTGAAATGTAGTCACTTAGAGGCTAACCCCAGTGCTTACAAAGCAGAGCTCTGAGGCAAAGCTTGTTACACATGAAATTGGCTCTGGCAAGTTGCATTTAGTTGCCTTGGCAGGTCTTGCTCTCTGGTGGGTGCCCTGTGTCTGTTTGCAGCCATAGAATTCACGATTTGTGCCCTATTAGAGAGCGAATATATTTTTCCATTTTTCCAATAAGAAAATTGAGGCCCAGTGGATTTTATTCTTTCATCAAGGTAAGACACAGGAGTCAGCATAAGTAAAAACTTAGTGACTTACATTTACCTGGCTAGTATCCAGAGAGCTGAGAAGACCATAATTAGCTACTATCCATGAAGAGTTACTATACAAGAGCAGAGGAATGGATTTGAGCAGGTGACATTCCAAGGACATTTTTAAATAAATGATGAACCTTTAAAGTAATGGAGCTCATATTTATCCTGCTGCTCAAATAGATTGCTAGGGTATGGTTTATGATATTAAAATAGTGATAAATATATATTTAATTTCCATCTATCTCTACTAGGAACGATAATGTAAAGTTTAATCAGCATTTTTCCTAACATTTGAAAGGCAATTATAAGATGATATTAGCATCCATCTTACATGGCTCCTTAAAAGTCTCATTGTTTAGTGTGGCTTTTAGATTGTTGAGCAACTGCACTGTGTGATGCCATAAATAGATCTGGTTTGAATTCACTATTTGCTTACCTAAAACATCATTTCAGATGCAGGGAGGAGAAATCAGCTAATTATCACGCAAGTCTCTCATTATCTGTCTTCTTGGGGAGAGTACAATATCACTACAATGGTAAAGTCAGCCATCAGACACCTTAAATGAAAGCAAATTATCTTCAACAAAAACATTTTTATTTAAACTATCTAGCCACTTCAACAACTTAGAGAAGCAACATGATCTGAGGGGGTAGTCAACTAACTTTAACCACAAGAAATGATAGTCAAGATAATATTGTATCAGGAAAATTGCATTGCAGCCTAACCTGAACTTTAAGAAAAAAATTTCAAGAAAAAAATTCTATTACATTTTTTAAAAGAAGAGCTTGCTTTACATGTCAATCCCAGCTCCCTCTCCCTCCCCTCCACCTGCACCCTCCCACCATCCCCCCCAAGCCTCCCACCCCTTTCCCACCTCCCTCCACACAGGGGATATCAAAAGTCTGTTACCTCGCTCAGGGTCCAGGCCCTCCCCCCAAGAGTCCAGACTGAGAGAGCTTCCCTCCCCATGCCATGGACACACATGTCCATCTGTATGCCAGGGACAAACACTGATCCACTGCCCAGGGCCCCACAGGTTGCCCAGGGCCCCCCACTGACTCTGAGACTCAGGGGGCCTGGATCAGTCCCATGCTAGCCTCCCAGCTGTCGGTCCGGGAATCAAGAGCTCCCCCTTGTTCAGGCCAGCTGTCCCTGCTGACTTTGCCAGCCCATTCTTTGCCCATTTGCTCATCACTCCTCTCTCTCTGTGTCACAGGGTTCCAGGAGTTCAGTTCAGTGTTTAGCTGTGGGTGTTTGCCTCTGCTTCCATCAGTCACTGGATGAAGGTTCTAGGATGGCATATAAGGTAATCGTCTGTAGGAGGAAGCCTGTATGCTGCCATTAACCATGTGACTTACTAGAGGCACATACAGATGAGGTAATAAAAGAGCAGTTTACCACACTGCCAACCACACCACTTTAAGCATGACTAAAGACACATATGGACAGACGTAAAGACGTATACATACATAGGCGGTAAACTACGTCACTAGCAGGCCCACTTTTGGGCATGGCTAGGGGGCGTTATGGGGGAAGGCATAAAAGCACAAAGGACGTCTTGGTCTTTTTTTCCCGGATTTCGGCTTCCAGTTCGGCAGCAGAAAACTACTGGGCTCATCAGGGTTACTTGTTTGGTATCTTGTGAGTAATTTCTACAATAAATACTTAGTTTTGCTTTCAGTAAGTGTGCCGTTTATCGTTACAGCGTCACTTGGAGCATCAATCGTCATGTTTATTATCATCCTTGCAGATCGCTAGAGGTCTCACTGGTGCCAGATCTCTCTTCAAATCTATGACTTCCTCTATTATGGTGTTTCTCATCCTGTTCTCCCCCTATTCTACCCCCAACTGAAACTTCCTGTTCCCCCATGACCTACTCTCTCCTCCTCTTCTCCCCCTCTTTCTTTGCTAATATTGCATATCCTTGAGACTTATTTCAGGAGCTTATTGATGTTCCATAGATGTAACTGTGTCATCTGGTTATATTCCTAATTCTTTCCAAATGTCTATGCTAAAGAGATGGGATTTGTTTTCCTCTGTAACCTCCCACTTGTAAACCTTTCATATTCCCAGTTAGTTGCATCTGTCATGTCCCTTCTTTGTCCCCCACTTTCCATTCCATCTTCTCTTAACTTTCTCTTATCTGGCAGATAAGTATTTCAGAGTACAGATACAAGTGGAACCTCAATGTTTCTCTAGAGTCTAAGTTCTTCAGGCTTCCATCCAAAGCTATCCTCCATGGAGATAGAGTCCTTACCCTAAGCTTACTTCCTATTAAAAAGAACACAAGTCGTGTGACAGGGATTTTTCATTTCCTACAAGATCCCCAGTGTTTAAAATAATGTCTTGATATTTAGTAGATGTTAGAAAATACTGATTGGATATTGGAATATATATATGTGTGTGTGTGTGTGTGTGTGTGTGTGAACAGCTTTAATTTGACTCACTTAACAAGCCCTTGCACAATTACATTCAGCTTTGAAAGCTCAGGTTTCCAATGAGAGTATTTACAAACCCCTTGGGGCCTTGGGAGTTCACTCAGTGGTTAAAGGTGCTTGCTGCACAAACGTAATAACTTTGAGAACTTTGAGACCATATGCGCAGCACCTTCAAGAAAAACTTGGAATGTGTGCATATATGATTGCAATACCATTGCTGTGGGGAGAAGAGGCAGAAGATCTCTGGAATATCATACATGTAAGCCTGGTTTCAGATTCAATAGAAGACCCTGCTTCAAGGGAGTAAGATGAGAGTCATGCTTTCCTTTCAAGTCTGTGCATTCTCACAGGTATGCATACACATGCACATTTAGTACACACACACACACACACGACAAACTTCCAGCAACATTTCAAAATTCTGTCCTAAGAATGCCTCCTGTAAGAAGTATTGTTGATATCCTTATGTTAAATTCAAGTCTTGTTAGTGTATATAGGACTCGTGTGACTTTTCCTATGGAGAAATTAGCAAGCATCTATTCACTCCATATAAAACAATAATGAGAGACCTAATACATGATTCTACTAAAGTATAGTTAGGTGAATCAATGAGCTTATTGGTGTAACATCCAGGAGGTTGGGTGAGGAGTCACTTGAGGGAGCAAAGGGACTTAGCTGTAACCGCATGGCTGATGCCTGCTGAAGGTGCATCTCGGGAGCCTCCTCTACAACTTGCATAAGGCTCCACAGGAGTCTCTATATTCACAAATTATGTACTACTTATGTAACCTCTTGTGGGAGCAGGGAATGTTGTAAGTCTAGTAAATTTCTGAGTGTCCTGTCTTGTAAATGTTTGAGCTTCCTGATTCTGATATATTTCATTAGCTTCCTGAATCTTAAGAGTCATATTCCCTCCTCTAGAAGGGAAAAATGTCAATTTCAGGAAACAGTTAAATAACAAGGACTTTATCTTTTTAAGTATAGACTTTCATTGGGGTAAAACATACCAAGTTTGAAATTTTCCTTGTAACCATTTCTTTTTATTTATTTATTATTTTATTGCATTTATGTGTATGTCTGCATAGGTGAGTGGGGGGAGGAGACCCTCTACATGCCAGTGATCATATAGAGGTCAGAGGACAACTTACATCACTTGACCTCACCTACCATGTGGGTCCTGGGTATCAAACTTATGCCATCAGACCCTTCAGCAATTGATTTTACCTGCTGAGTCATCTCACTGGCCCCATTATAACCATTTCTAAATGTACATTGTACTGGTATTTAGTAAATTAATATTGTTGTACAACCATAGCCAACACCTGTCCCTGGAAATTTGTCATCTTCCTTGACTGACATTGGTCCCTGAAAATCACCGTGCTGCTTTCTGTCTCTTCCTCACATAAGTGGAATAAAGCTGTATTTGTCTTTTGTGTCTGGATTATTGTGTTTAATTGAATGTTGGCCGTGTTCATTAATGCTGTGTAGCACATGACAGAATGTCAACTTCATGAGGCTGAGTCACATTCTTAGTGTGTACTGCATTTTATTTACCATTCATTCTTTAATAGACATTTCATCATTCCTTAATGAGATGATGGAACTTGGGAAACATTCATATAGAGAAGCCAAAGTTTTATGGAGAAAGCATGAGGTAAGGAAAATCTTTGGGTGCTGAATTCACAGGAGGTAAAGATGGCAAAACCTGGTCTCCTACGTTCCTAACCAAGTTTGAAAATGTCTGACTCTGAGCAAGAAACACACTCTAAGACACCTTTAGGGAGTCTGATACTACAAACCAACTTTTCTGCTGTGTCATGCTAGGTGTGGCATAAAAAATATATGGGCAAAGCTAAGGGTCTGTCATCCTGTGCATTGGAGCAGAGCTGAGGAGAGGCCCTGATGTCTCTGCCAGGCTAAATAGTGGAGAAAACTTGCTCAAAACTTCTGCTCTATCAAGAACTCAGGCACTCTGCTCTTGAGGAGCCCTGAAAATTGAGTCAATACATCCAAGTCTCCAGTGCATCTGCTTTGAAGGCCCCATTTTACTTTATCATACAAATTTAACACTCATTACCTTCTAGGATTGGGCCCCTCTCACCGAGATGTGTTATCCTCCAGACATTTCCACCACAGTCAGAGTCAGGTGTATTGAGTCTTGGATTATTGAACCTCACAAAACTATTTCAGCATACTCCCAAATGTACTCCCCTTTTCTCCTTCTCTTTTGCTCACTTCACAACAACTTCAGAGAAATGGAACAAAACAAAAGCATTAGTTCTCTAACACCATGCTACTCATGGTGTTTAATATGTACTAAATATTGCACTTATAATTACTAAAGATGGATAATAGCTGCTTGTGGAATGAGGGGGCCTTATACTTGAAAATATTCCATGAATGTATTTGTTTAATTGCATGATGGGGTAGCTTTTTTATGTTTTAAAATGAATAATCATAGAAGAAAATTATCAGTAGCCACACAGATTCTAAGTAACATTGTTGATTGCCTTGTCTTCATTTTTGTCTAGTTTGAATATTTCAATGTATAGTTATGTGTGTTTTCTTTTTCATTCACTTTAGAGGTTCTATTTTTCTTCAGACACTTGTGTGGTATGTATATGTGTGTGTGGAGTATATGTAGCCATAGTCTTGTGGAGTCAAAGAATAAATAGCAATTAAATAGTTAATCTATTTCCAAATGTACTCTGAAAAGCCACTGTTGCTTGTGATTCAAATGTATGGATACAATGAGCTTCAGCAAATGCATGCCCCAACCTGTTTGTCATTGACAGGAGTTTCTCCCATTCAAACTCAGTGTCTCAGCAGCAAGACTCTGGGAAACAAAAGTCCACCTTGCAATAAAACTCCTTCAGGATCCTGCCTGCTTTGTAAGTTTACAGTTTCTCCTGACTTCAAACTACTTGCTTATCTTTGATATTTTTAAGCCCCTGACATTTAAAAGATAGCTTTGTACAATACTTTACTCACATTCCTTACAAAAAAAAAAAAAGACGTTTTCTTGTCAAGAAAATTGCCAGGGGAGAAATTACAAAGGAACTTTACATACAAAGCAAGAGTTCCTGATGCTCCAGAGGGAAAGTGGTTTTCCTGTTCCATGTCAGTCCTGCAGTTCAGCAATTCCATCAGCGCTGAGTGGCCTGTGCTGCCTTTCATATCAATGAAAGATTCATTAGCTACATTTGAATACAGAAGTACAGATGACTGATGAGAGCAAGAGAAAACTCCTGAGGTCAGAGATCTCCTGAGACTACCTTGGAAGCCAGGTGATATGTACAACGAAGGAAGTATAGCAGAAATTCACCTCTCAGTGGCTTCCTGGACTCAGTTCTACAGGACAGCACTCACTTCAAATAATGACAGAGGGGCTGATGCTCCTGGGAAGGGGCTCATCAGGACCACATTTGATACTTTCTTTAGAGTCTGGCTTCAGAGGTAGCCCAGCAGTTCCCTCTGGTTAGGAACTTTGTTTCACAGTCCCAGTGTCCACAGGGAAGCAGATAAGGGATGTGAGGACCATATCCACAAAGGACAGGGGTTGCTGATCTGCAGTGCATGCTGGCCATGAAGGGAGCCTTCAACAGAGCGGTAAGTTAGCACTCAGCAGCCTCGCCTCTTATCTCAGGATCAAGAACTCACAGCACCAGGGACATGGATCTGTTCTGATCTCTTAGGGTCTGTAGATCCCTTCTCCTTCCATTCTTCTTGGCTGACAACCACAACCTAGGGATGGTGCTCCCACTGATAATGAAAGAGGAAGATAAATAGCAATCTTATTATTGTTGGGAATTTTAGCCAAATCAGAAGTTAAGTTTTTTTCCAAAGCAATGTGAAATTCTAAGAAGACAAGGTATAATCCTAGACTGATAGAGATCCCTCCCATTCTAGAATTCCCATCTTGTTGGGACATTTGGAATTGTTATAATGCAAGAAATTCAATGTGAAGAATGCACCTATCTGCAGTGGTATTGGATTCTCAGTTCTTACTGTCCTTCATGTAGTTACAAGTGAGTTATTGACTATGGATTTCTGCAAACAAAAGGAAGACAAAGATTTTTTTCTCCCACCCAAGAACGTAAATCACACTTTCACCTCTAACCTCCCTGCTTTCATCTGCCAGTGGCCCAGTAGCTCTCTCTTTTCTAGGCCCTATGTTTTCCCCAAACAAAATGATGTTTGCAAAATAGGATAACATATACCCCATTGGACATGTTCTGGTACAAAATGGAAAACACCTAATGAATAACTAGACTTGGTCTTATCTAGTGAGGAGAAAGAAGCAAAATCACAGTTGTAAATTTTTCTTTTTTGACCTGCTCTGTGAGGCTCAAATTGCTATTTTGCTGTATGCACCTTCAGTGCCAGTTGACATATACCATGGGAAAGAAAATATGGATTGGAGTTGGTTTATCTGCTGAGGTACTTTACACATGTATATTTCATAGTCACCAAAATCAAGGAATAAAAAAGAAAGAGGAAAAATATGTTTTGAATTTTCCATGAGTGGCAAATAGATAACCAGTCTCTCAGTTTTAACTATTATTTAATTTTCTCTGGGTTAAATAATAAAGAATTCTGGGAATTAGAGTGGAGCTTTATGTTCTAATTTTAAGATTAGAGTCATCAGTATTTCCTATAGTAATTTGAAAGGAATCTGATTGGACTATCAAAAATGATACTTTAACTTAACAGAGAGGATGTAAAGCATAGTGATATGTTTACAAATAACTGCAATGGCTTCCTGAGACTTTAAATAGTATCTACCCACCGGATCTCTCAACTCCTACTTTTCAGTATCTCATGTGTATGTAAACAGTGGGTTTGGGCATGCTGTCAGGGAAAAGTAATTGAAAAGCACAGAAAGTTCAGGAATGAATCGGACAAGGAGTTGCCTTGCTATGCCTTCTGTGAGATGTGAAGGTGCTAAATGTCTCAGGTTGCTTGCAAGAAAAGATAGGGTACACTGTTGATCAAGCTAGTGGTTGTAAAGGCTTTTACGAAGAGAAATGGTGTTCTACAACAAGTGCATTATCAAATGACTATCAACATGTTGTAATGGATCAGGTTCAATAATGAAAATTTGTAATAATAAATGGTTAGCCTTGCATGTGGCTTCCAAATGTTTTGAGTTTGAATACTACTTTCCTATCTATGATGTAGCTACAAAGGGACACTATCACAAGCATTGTGGTCAAGAATGGTACAGAACTAAGTAGAGAATTTTCATTAGAGGAGTCTACAATGGCTGGTAAACACTTAAGAAAGTGCTCAACATTCTTAGCCATCAGCGAAATGCAAATCAAAACAACTCTGAGATACCATCTTACTCCCGTAATAATGGCTAAAATAAAAAACACCAAAGACAGTTTATTCTGGAGAGGATGTGGAGAAAGGAGAACACTCCTCCACTGCTAGTGGGAGTGCCAACTTGTACAGCCACTCTGGAAATCAGTATAGAGGTTCCTAAGGAAAACGGAAATCAGTCTAGCACAAGATCTAACAATTCCATTCTTAGGCATATACCCAAAGATGCACATACATACAATAAGAACATCTATTCAACTATGTTCATAGCAACATTATTTGTAATAGCCAGAACCAGGAAGAAACCTAAATGTCCCTCAACTAAAGAGTGGATAGAGAAAATGTGGTACATTTACACAGAAAAAAAAATGGAATCTTGAAATTTTCAGGCAAATGGATGGTACTACAAGAAACGATCATGAGTGAGGTAACCCAGTCACAAAAAGACAAACATGGTATGTAATCACTCATATATGGATTTTATAGGAGCAAGGGGTTGCCATCCTACAATCCCACCAACAGAGAGTCTGAGAAATAGGGAGGACCCTAAGAGAGATACAGATGGTATACCCTGGAGAAGGGGAATGGGATGGGATCTCCTGAGGGGATTGAGAACATGAGGGGAGGGGAGAGGAAGCTGAGAGAAAGACAGGGGAAAAGGGGAGATGGGGACATGGGGGAGCAGGAAGTTTGAGTCAAGGAAAGAATAGAGGAGAGCAGTGTGAGAGATACCATAATAGAGAGAGCCACTATAGGTTTGAGAAGAGATCTGGCACGAGGGGGATTTCAGAGATCTACAAGAATGGCACCAACTGACAATCTAAGCAATAGTGGAGAGGATACTTTAAATGCCCTCCCCCAATAATGAGACTTATGACTACCTTGTATGCCATGCTAGAGCCTTTATTCAATGGCTGAGGAAAGCAGAAGTAGAAACCCACAGCTAAACACTGAACTGAACTCCTGGAACCTAGTTGCAGAGAGGAAGGAGTGATGAGCAAAGGTGTCAAGACATGGCTGGTGAAACCCACAGAGGCAGCTGACATGAACAAGGGGGATCTCATGAACCTCAGACTGATGCCTGAGAGGCAATCATGGGACTGATCCAGACCCCCTGAACATGGGTGTTAGTGAGGAGGTCTCAGCAATATTGGATAGTAGATCAGTATTTAACCCTGGTGTGCAAATGGACATTAGAAGTCCATTCCACATGGAGGGATGCTCTCAGCCTGGACACATGGGGGAGGGCCTAAGCCCTGTCAGGGATGATATGACAGACTTTGAAGATTCCCCATTGAAGGCACCCTCCCTGGGGAGTGGTGAGGGCATGGGCTGGGGGTTGGGAAGGTTAGGGGTGGTGAGGGAGTTGGGATTGACATGTGAAGCGAGATTGTTTCTAATTAAAAAGAAAAAAAATGGTAAACACCATGCTCCTTATTTATTTATTCGGTGTGTATGTTTATGTGAGTGTGTAGTGTATGTACAAGTGAATGTATTTGTGCATTGTCAGAGGCCATTATGTATCGTGCTGTCACTCTCTGCCTTATCCTTTTAAGATAGTGTCTCTAACTGAACCTGAAGCCAGGCTGACAGTCAGTAAACTCAAGTAATCCTCCTGGCTCTCCTCCCACACAATTGGGGTTACTGGAGATTGTGACCATGCCCTGTTTTATAAGTGAGTGCTGAGTATTTGAACTTAGGCCCTCATGTTTTCAGCAAGCACTCTTAACCCAGTGACCCATCTCCCCAGCCCATTGCTCTTTAGACTCTGGCCTAATCATGTCCTTCTCATCTTGATGTGTTTTTTGTATCTACTTATTTCTGAAGTTAACTTAAGACATAGAGCAAGGTCAGAGAAAAGTGACCAATATCAAGGTCACCCTGAGATGATGACAGAAACCGAAATGAAATCTGTTGGTGGTGGTGTCACACCCTGTGTCACAGACCCTGCCTCAGCTAAGTATGTCCTTATGCCATGTATGCTGTTTACCAGCATGAACAGTAATATTCTTTGACTGAATGATGACTGTAGTCAGTTGATTATAACTCAACTTTGACAAGAGTGGTGTGACACTACCACTAAGACTATAGGCAAATGCAGCCAAAAAATCAATTAGCAATGACTGCTACAGCGTCATTCAATAGATGGAGTAGCACTTTCCCTAGGCATTGGTCCTTCCAGTTCCGTCAGCTTCATTCTTCAACTACTAGAAATCCTGTTGTTGACCTTGAGCTCACCTTCACCTCAACCTCACAGTGACCTTTCCAGAAACACTGGAGTAAATTCTTCTGGAAAGTAGCCAGACCGAAATGAGATCATAAAGCCCCCTTAACAGACAGGAGGACAGTGAAGGAATATTAAAGGCTGGGAGTCCCCTTCAGTGCCCTTCAAATGAATTAGAAGAAGCATGCCTGAGCTGGTGCCACATGTAAATTGTCTCTCTGCGGACAGTAGGGTCTGAATTCTAATAAGCTTTACCCATCCCTATGAGTACATTCAGAGAAATCTAGCTTTAGAAGATAAAGAGGTAGAGATGAGGAGATTGCTCGGTGAGGAAAGTGCTTGCTGCATAGGCATGAAGACCTGAGTTTTGCTGGCCATCACCCAAGTAAAACAACAGGAAGAGCAGCCTGTACCTACAATCCCTAGGGAAGCAGAGACAAGGGATCCCAGAGCCCACTGGCCAGCCAGGTTATCTAAATAAGGTGGAGATTAATAAAGAAAGACATCCAGAATCAGAGTCTCACCTTTGCACACATGCACATGGGTACACATCTGCATACCCAGTTGCACACACATGGATGTATATATAAGTACATACAATGTACATGTATGTACACACAAAAAATAAAGGAACTTTTGAATAAATAGAGATGAGGTTATGTTTTCAGTATTTCTAGGATGTCTGAACCACCTTCTCTTGGGACCTTTACTTCCCATTTTTGATTCATAGGACTTCGAATAGTCCCAGTGAATGGATCCTGATAAGGGATCAGTGGGAAATGGCACAGGGAGCTTCTGTGCTCTGTTAGAATTATGAATGAGGCAGAAAAGAAAAATTAAAGTCAATGTTAACAGGTGATGTCTTAGAGGGATTGCTTAATCTTATTAGAAAGCAGAACACAGAGAGATTAATACCCTCACAGTTATAGTTGTTTTGGAAAGTAAATGACAGATCCCCTCAATATATATTTATTTCATTTGATAGTAGTAGATGATCATTGCAAAGAATAATCAAAAAGCAGATGTATGTGTATGTGAGTATGAGGATTATATAAATCACTCCTGATCCTATTAACTAAAAACAAACCACTGCTATTCAGTTCATATCATTTATTGATAGATTGATAAGAATAGAACCACATAGTACACACACACACACAAACACACACACCACAGGATGAGAGTAGAGAGAAAGAGAGAAACAATAAGACTTTGCTTTACCTAAGATTCCAGCATGACAAAAACCCAAAGTAACTGAAGGAAAACAAATATCATTACACATTTCAGCTTCCAAAATTTTACCCTGTGAGTATAAACATAATCCATATACTCACATATGTATGTCTTTTAAATGGATTTAAACAACTTTTCAATAAGCAAATGCATCATATAGCCACGAGGTGCTATTTGACTGAGTGAACACTACCTTTGTCCAGACATTGGAAAAAGTCATTAACTACATACAGAACATCTATCATACCGTCAGCAGCCACAAAGGCTTCACAACAGGCTCATGCAGGTGAATGCTTCTGTCACTGAGTGGCCCCACAGCACCAGCTTATTTTACCTGGTTTATAGTCATGCTACACGTTATGCACATTGGACATTCTGGGTGAATCAATTACCTTCTTTTTGGTCTTGTTCCTTTACAGTTACATACTGATTGGCCTCTCTGGATTGCAGAACTTGGGTAGTGAAAGAAATGTACACAAATGAAATTAGATAAGTCCAGGCAAGTCCCACAAGACATCTCTTCCTTCATGCCCCAACTGCATCATGTTTAGGAAGGAAGAAGCTTGCACTGATGTTAGGTAAAGCTGTCTAGTTTCTCTCCATAAAACTGGTTTGAGCTTTGTGTTCAGTCACATGTTCCTGAAGCCCTTTACTGATTGAGTTCTTGCTCATCTTTGAAAGGCCTGGGAAAGGAGGGAAGAGATTATGTGTGCTCTTGCACATCATGTCTAACCTGCAGCCCACAAGATACATGTGGCCCCAGATAGCCATGGATGTGGCCCAACACAAAATTGTAAAAACTCACAACACTAAGAGACCTTTTTTCTGTAACTCAGTTACATGGTTCTCAAGAGTCAAACTTTGTAGATGATAATGCCTTGTCACAATGTCAAGTGGCTGGACACACTAGCTAGAGGTTAGTTTGGAGGAAAAAAAACTTGTCTCTACCCTTTCCCAATCTGATTTTTTGACTATTGCTATGTGTTACTTCAACATGTAGACAACTTCCTTGAAAGGAGAGTCACACTGCCAGGCTGTCAAATGGGATCAATTAACCAATAAAGTTATAATCATCCACAGGGGTTACCTAATTAGGAACAAGAAATTAAGTCCAGCACAGTTCCTTGGCATTGACCCTGACACAAGTCCAAGAATAATAAAGTCTTAGAAATCAAACATAAGGGTAACTACTTAAGTGATGTGAACATTTGCCCAATTAAGATCAACTTGAATACACAGCTGTCATCAATTTTGGAAAACGTGTTTGAAATGACAAATGAGGGAGGGGAGAATCCCAGCAGAGTTGCTTCTGATGTGGACATGAGGCACTGGATTCACTACAATACATAGAAAATAGCCATAGGCAGAAGCCCTCTTGAAATTCCCAGATGTGGGCTGTAGAATACAGGAAATGTGTTGATATTTAGTTTCCATAAATGGATTTTTACCACATTTTAACTCCCCCAACACCTTTCTTTTGTTTCTTCATATACTGAGCTTTAAAATAATAATGTCTGATCATATGAATAATAGTTTTCATATTCTCAACTGGTCAAAATATTTTGTAATTAAGTCTTTCAGTTCTTTACTCTCTTCATGTGAACACTGAGTAAGATGACTTATAAAAACACCAATCATATTTAACATGACGTTAAATAGATGAATATTTTAAGATTTAATTGTATGGATTTGAGTGACAAACTTAAAACGACAGGAAATGACAGTTGGAGATTTATACTGGAAACAATGATGGCTTATATCATCCCATTTAGCACCCTAAAGCAAGCAGATGTGAAGGCAGCCACTTTTTGAGATATGACGTAAATTTTTACTTTTAAAATTCACTTTCTACTTTAAGCCAACCACTACATGAAGCCTTAACAGTCTTTCAGGTTTAGAAATTAATATAACGCCTTTAATCCCAGCACTCGGGAGGCAGAGGCAGGTGGATCTCTGTGAGTTCGAGGCCAGCCTGGACTACCAAGTGAGTTCCAGGACAGCCTCCAAAGCCACAGAGAAACCCTGTCTCGAAAAACCAAAAAAAAATAGAAATTAATATATTTGTCTATAAGGGAGTGTAGAGAAATTAGTATGTTTTAAACATTACATAAGAGAGGAAAGAGAGGGTGATAGAGGAAGAAAAGAAAAGGGAAAATGTGAGAGAATTAGAGAACTCTGGGGATAATGAGATGGAAAGAGGGGGAAATAAAGAGTTTGGAGGATAGGAGAAGAGAGAAGAGGAAGGGAGGGGAGAGGACAGGAGAGGATGGGAGAGGACAGGAAAAGGTGGGAGATTGGGATTATCCCTATATGCTCCAGGTCAGTTTGGAAATCATTAAAAAACCTAGATTAGCCTTGAACTCTTAACACTTCTGCCTCTATAATCTGAGTTATTTTCAAAATACTTTCTATTTTAGATTTATTTATTTTTATGTGTATAAGTGTTCTGCCTGCACCTGTCTGTATGCTATATGCAAATAGTGCCTGAGATGGCCAGAAGAGGATTACAGATCCCCTAAAACTGGAGTCAGAGACAGATGTTAGCCTCCAGGTAAGTGCTGAGAACCTAACCCTAACCATCTACAAAAACAACATGTGTCCTTAACTGCTTAGTCATCTGTATAGCCCCTCTAAGTATCTCCTTAAAGAGGTAAAAGAACATGCCATTTAATCATTCAGTTTCACTAAAATGGGGTGTATTTCTCATAAACTTTATTTTCTTCCTCATTCACCTGTTAATTGGAACATCTCCCTCTCCCAAACTCACAAATACAAGAGACATAAAAGTAAGAATGGAAATGCAGGTTGCAGAAGAGTACAAGCTGAGGAAACAGATAGGGCAGAGGTTCAGGGGAGGAGGATGAGCGAAAATAGAGTATGTAAAAGATGCCATAATGAAACTGATCTTTTCTAATAAAAGCTAATGAAATGTTAATTTTAATGAGTTGTTTTCTATCACGTTATAGCTGGACAAACAGCATCCACATCAAAAATTATTCCTACTTGACAACTTAGAAAATGAGAGGAGTAAGAAGGAAACACTGTTTAAAGGCACACAGCTAATATTTAAGGCAGACAAGATTGTACTTGAAGTTAAATAACTGTATAACCACTGTCCTATACCGTCTAGAAAAGCAAGAATAAGTTCTGGAGTTCAAGTTCAAGTGACTTAAAACACTGCAATAAGAATTAATCTTTGTATAGGTTTCCAAGATTCAGAATCAAGGCATAACAGTACATGAAAAGAGAGGCTCAGTGTCTTTGAAAAATGCTTATTTTTTTCTGCCTTCTTCCTTATTGCCCAATATCCTGACATCATCCAATGAGTATGCACTTGGATATCAATTCTGAAAGTTAAAACACACACAGGCATACACACACATACAGAGAGGGGGAGAGAGAGATTGAGAGAGAGAGAGAGAGAGAGAGAGAGAGAGAGAGAGATTGAGAGAGAGAGATTGAGAGAGAGAGATTGAGAGAGAGACTCTGCAACTGAACTGGATGTTACAATTGCTTTTAGTAAACATAAGTTGTCAAAAAGGGTACCTGGGGAGCAGAGTCCTCTTTATTTCCTAGAGTCACTACAAAAATATAGCAATCCAGTTTCTCGCAGCTATTCAACTGATGACTACTAGGAGGTTGCAGACTGAGATCTCCTCATCCAATGTTTTTATATACCATGCAAAACAATGTTCTCATTTTCTGATATCCATAAGTAATAAAAGAATATACGAGTTGGAAATCGGTTCTTCCATCAGATGAGACTCAATATTATGTTATGTGCTGTGTATCTTTCATCTGGTTTATCTAGAAGTTGATGAGGTAGGGTTTGGGATGTGTCAGTCATGGGAACAAAATGGTGACAGTGTTGAAACAGCACGCTGTATGATATAAGATGCTGGGGCTGTCAGCAAGATGAGGAGAAAAGAGGAAGCAGAAGACAGGGAAGAGAGCTGGGATTCATGCAAGGAAAGATAGGTTGTCTGATACTGATGTATTTGGTTCAACGGGAGCCAGTGCCTTCTATATTTTTAAAAATCGCCTAGGGTAGTTCTATACTGCTAGCGCGGAGAACCGCTAAAGTAACAAAAGTAGAATATGAGGAAGTAAGAAAATGTGAAAGCGCAACTTGGGTTCAATATTTATCAGTAACTTAGCTTTTCTAGTCTGTTGTCCAATTCTCAAATGATACATTTATAATACATAAGTAACCACCGCACACCATGAGAACTGATAAGCACCACTAAAAGAATGAATTGAATCTTGAAGGGTCTCTGAGTGTTGAGGAAATTGCACCACTACCCTGAGGCAAAGAGAGAACTTGGGAAGGCTTTTAATGGGGTGTACCTATTTCAGCCATAAATAAGAAAATTCACATGACTATTAAATCGAATTCAAGTGATTGTAAATTTCCAAGGCTATAAACACAAATATTAAAAAAAAATCCTATTTTCTTCTTCCAACTGCTTTTACTTTCTGACTCAAAGATCTACCTCCTTTCCTGGTAATACAAATTTTATCTAGTGCATTTCCAGTTTCATTCAGCCCATTATAGGGAAAAGCAGTTAATTTAGGTTTGAAATTAGGCAATTCAGGCCTTTCAACCCTTTCAACTGTGGCTTGGACCATGAAGCAATGGTCTAGTGATGTCACAGATCTGCAGGCATCCTTGAAGCTTCATGGCATCCTGTGAGACATCGCTCAGGGTCTTCCTCTTCTCATCTCCTCTTCTGGTCTCTCTCAATGCTCCACCCTGGGGCATGAAACAAGTTCAGGATGCTGCCTTCATTACTCTGGCTCCTAGAGACAAGAACTAGATACACTTTGCCCACATGACTGTGCTCACTCTGTCAAAGCCATGAAAGATATGGCTCATCTTCCTACCTCAATATTCTTCAGATTTTCCCAAGTTTCTTTCAGTTGCCTCTTTGTAATTAGAAACTGTTAGCAGGGGAGGGAAAACAGGGTTCTCTGGAGCCAAAGCTGTGGCTACTTCCTTGTGGGTGTCTTACCATAAGGCCCAGCTCCTCTGGAGTTCCAGAAATAAGTTCTTACTTCTGCCCAACTGCCTCAAACTTTACCATTTATTGCACAGGCTTCAGCTTTTGATGTTGAACAAAATAAAACACAAAAACACAAAAAGTCAACACTAGCATGCCCCCACACACTTATACCCTGTCATGTCTCTGAGCTTCACAAATCAGGTCTTAAACTCTAAGGCAGAAATTAACTTAGCTCCTTCCTTAGCTTTAGCATTATCAGTAGACACAGGGCAAAAAGTAAATGCTAAATATTCCAAGTTACACCCTCATTTAAAAGAAGATGGGTTTTGTTTGCAAGTACTTTATAATAAAGTCCATAGCATTAAAATTGTTCAAGAAATACAAACATGTGTAGCTTCTGTAGTTACCGAACACACAAAAGCTATTTTAAAAACTTTAAAAAGGGGAAGGAAGGGGATTGATATTGTGTGGAAATGTTGGGAACTCTACAACAAAAACAAGCAGGCTATTCTTTTTTCTTTCTTTTTCTTTGCTTTTTTTTTTGTAAGAAAGCAAAATATTCTGATATTTGGAACTTTCATCTGGTCCACACTTCTAGTTCAAGCTGAGTAATACCAACTCATGGCCCACAATGTGATGCTGTGACAAAGAACAGGCCTCCTTATAAATGTAGCTTTTGCATGTGCCCCTATCCTTAGCTACATCATTTCACTATAGCTGGTGTTTAGAGCATTGAGCAGGGCTGAGTTATGTAAAGCACTCTCCAAAGACTGTTCCTGAAGACATTTTTATCTCTCTTATTTAAGCCCTTGTCTTTCATGATTAAATAATTGACTCATTGGTAGCCATGGGGTGCCTTTCCCCTGGGATGTTGTAAAATAGTCGCATGCCTTGGCTGGAAGGCCAGGGTAATTTTGTTGAGGGGAGGAACAGAACACCACATGCTTGAGATGTGACAGAACAAATGTTTGCTAATTTTCTGTTTAGGGATTTTCAGTTTTCCACTTGAGCTGCTGCTGCTGAGATGGGAATTTTCACATTTTGAATACGCCATAATTTATGCAGGAGACGTTCAGTAATGACTACAGCTAATGCCAACTGTAAAATTAGCCAAATATCCTTGGGTCCAAAAAAATGAACGCTCAAAACAATTGCTAATTGAGCTGTTTCAGTTCCTTTTTTTCCAGAGACAGAAAACTTCATAAAATAGATCCACAGGAAACTGCAGACATTTGTCATGTGTACAGTCTAATGTAAGAGTTTCCATGCTGTCTTGCTTCAGGCCCAGTACTAAATGCCAACATGGATGACTTAAGAGTTGTGGCATACAAAAAGGAAGAAGAAAGATATATCAGGAATAGGAAATGAATTCACATCCATCCATGCTGAGCCTGTTTTACTCCAAATGCCCTTGTGAGAGGCATCCATTTATCTACTTAAAACTAGAAAAGCAGGAGACAGTATACAGAAGAGAATCCCAAGACACTTGAAGTCAAGACTTCCCACTTCAGTCTCAGCACTCTAATGGCTAATTTTAAAAAAAATGTTTACTAAAGTGTCCAGACTATAAACCATTGGGCAGTGATACCTGCTTCCTATGATTAAGGCTGAACAGGGGAGAGCTCTTGGACCCCAGACTGGCAGTGGGGAGGCCAGCATGGGACTGATCTGGACCCCCCCAAATGTGAGTGTCAGTGAGAAGGCCTGGGCAACCTATGGGGCCCTGAGCTGTGGATCAGTGTCTATCCCTGATATACAAACAGTCTTCGTGTGCCTATAGCACAAAGAGGGATGCTCTCTCAGCCTGGACTCTTAGGGGAGTGCCTGGACCTTACCCAGAGTAAAATGACAGACTCTGTTATCCCCTATGTGGATGGATTTGGCAATAGGGTGGGAGGGTGGGGGGGAAGGGGAGTGCGGGAGGAGGGGAGGGAGAGGGAACTGGGATTGCCATGTAAAACAAGCTATTTAAAATAAAAAAATTGAAAAAAATCTAGAAATGTTCTACTTTACCATCACACTCCAACTCAGCATGCATTTTATGAAATATTCTTTAAAAAAATGCCAGAACCTGGAAGCAACCTAGATGCCCCTCAAATTCAGAGTGGATAGAGAAAATGTGGTACATTTACACAATGGAGTACTATTCAGCAGAACAAAACAATGAAATCTTGAAATTTGCAGGCAAATAGATGGAACTACAAGAAACCATCCTGAGTGAGGTAATCCAGTCACAAAAAGACAAACATGGTATGTATTCACTCATATATGGATTTTAGACATAGATCAGGGGAGTGGCAGCTACAATCCGACTGCCACAGAGTCTGGGAAACAGGGAGGACCCTAAGAGAGATATGCTTGGTACTCCAGAAAAGGAGAAAGGGACAGGATCTCCTAAGTGGATTGGGAGCATGGGGGAGGGGAGAAGGAGCTGGGAAAAAGAGAGGGGGAGAAGAGGAAGGGACAAGAGAACATGGGGGAGGAGGAAGGTTGAGTCTGGGAAGAATAGAGGAGAGCAGGATGAGAGATACTATAATAGAGGGAATCATTATAGGTTTGAGGAGAGAACTGGCACTAGTCAGATTTCCAGAGATCTACAAGGATGACACTAACTGGCAAACTAAGCAATAGTGGAGAGGTTACCGTAAAAGTCCTTCCCCAATAATGAGATTGAGGACTACCTTATATGCCATCCTAGAGCCTTCATCCAGTGGCTGATGGAAGCAGAGGCAGACACCCACAGCTAAACACTGAACTGAAACCCTGGAACCCAGTCCAGAGACGGGGCAGTGATAAGAAAGGGGTCAAGACAGGGCTGGTGAAACTCACAAAAACTGCTGACCTGAAAAGGGGGGAGCTTAGGGACCCCAGACTTCGGTAATCTATGGGGCCTTGGGTAGTAGATCAGTATTTATCCCTGGCACACAAATGGACTTTGGTAGTCCATTCTACATCAAGGGATGCTCTCTCAGCCTGGACACATGAGGGAGGACCTAGACCCTGCCCTGGATGAAATGGCAGACTCTGGAAATCCCCCATGGAGGGACTTACCCTCCCAGGGGAGCAGAGTGGGGATTGGGTGGGGGACTGGGGGGGCTGGTAGAGGGCAGGGAGGAGGAAAGGGAGAGGGAGCTAGGACTGACATGTGAAGCGAGCTTATTTCCAATTTAAAAAAAAATATTTTTAAAAAATGCAACCCAGACAGATGCCTAAGAGGCAGGAAAAGAAAATAGGAATTTGGTCCAAATGATATTTATAATAGTTCTTAAGTCAGAGGTTCACAACCTTAGGTATACTGAATGCAATAATGAATAGTGAGTTATCTGAACTCAAAGTGTGACCTGTAGAAGCTCCTTTGGACTTTCCACCTACATCATGATCATAAAAACTCAACCTAAGAGCTAGGAAGTAGCTCAATGCAGAGAGCTAACCGTGTATTCATAGAGTTCTAGGTTCAATCTCCAGTTCCAGTTCCATTACACACACACACACACACACACACACACACACACACACAAAGAAAAAATAAAATACAATAAAAATTATTTTAAAACAATGTAGACATGGATATTCATTCATAGATGTTACAGTGTGACTGGTTTATGACTTGTCTTTCCATCAAAATAGTTGTCAAACTGAAGTTGCTGAGATGGCAAGCAAAGGCACTTGGGGCCAAGTGTGATGACTAGAAGGAGATAATTGACTCCTTCACCTTCTCCTCTTATCTCCATGTGTATTCTGTGGGACACATATAGGCACACACAAACAAAATTAAGTAAGTAATAAATGTGTTTTATTTAAGCTATTAAACTGTAAATTTTTCTCTTGAGACACAAGGATTCAGGAGTTTCACAGTAGATAAAGTAGATTTGAACTCACTGAAAAGAAGACACAGGAAACAAGTCCACGCTCCATCAGTTGCTGTTTGGAGCAGATTCAGAATGAGTAGAGCAGGCACTCTTCACTGAGATGAGGAATCAGGAAGAACAAGGCTTACAACACATCATACACTTATAACCTGTAAGGAAAGCTCCAGAGAACAGGAAGCTGATAAAACAGAAGCCTCGGGTCCACAGGGGAATTCTCTTCAACGTCTTACCCCAGCTATGATTTTAACATACAAGCCAGCTATTGTCAGCTTATACACAAACATCCTACCCACATGGAAAACTTGAAGCTTTCAAGTGGTCTTATGAAATCTCCACTGCATATTGATTCTTTGTCATTTAGTGCTGAGAGTAGAACATGCAGTTTTACCTACCTTCAGATAATGCTCCACCACTGGTCTGGAATCTCCATCAAGATGCTATTCTTTATAAGACATTTAATTTTTCTTCTTCCACTTTTTTTAGTGCATATTAATTGGAACAAATGATAGGTTGCATCATGACAAACCAAAAATACTTTTATCATATCTGAGCATTTAATTCCTGGCTGAGAAAGTTAGTACCTTTCTTATCTCTCCTGGTGGTCCACCTATAGTATGTTTCCCCAGAAGGCTTGCCAAAATTTGCATTGAATATTTCCTTATTGGTGACATTTTCAAAACCACACAGTTTTTTCTGAATCATTTGACCAAAAAAAGAATGGTTCCTTAGACTTCAGCCTGGTTCTGCTGTAGAGCTTTCTGTTGGTTCAGGTACTCTTAAATTTTGAAGGTTTCCATACAGCCCACTACAAAAGCTAGAGAGGAATTCCTGCATGAGTTTTAATGGGTCTGTGGTAAGGAATTGAATAGCAAATTTTTCTTCATATTGAAAAAGAAATCCCATCAAGCATTGAAATGCTAATAAGTTTTATTGCTATGGCAGATTCCTGAATTGTCATAATGTTTGTTGCACACTCTGGAAAACATGAGTCTTCCTGAGGCATTCAATGCCATGAGCCAGTAAGATATTGTGTGTAACAGAGAGAATGGGAAAAACTGACATAGCATGTGTGGACATTAGAGGATAACTCATGGGAATCCATTCACTCTTTCTTCCCGGTGAGTACTGAATATCCATTCAAGTTGTCAGGTGTGGCATGGCAAGTGCCTTTACCCACTGAATCATCTCAGCAGCTGAGATCTTTTCACCTTATTGGGTCATTAGCCATTGTTTTTTTATCATTTTAGGTGCCAGCATCAGTGTAAGTTTGCCCATTCCATGAAGATATTATCCAGGTGTTAAAATCCATCCCCCAAAAGCAAGCCCCAAGTCAGCAAATTCCAACATATCTGATCTCACTTTTCATATTTTGTTTATCGAAAGTCTAGAGCAGGGGTGCTCTGCTGACTCCTGACAGCACAAACCAGAACCTTCTAGCACATTCTCACAGTTGTTGCTATGTTTACTTGTTATTCCTTTAGAAAGCACAGACGATTTCATCATTTAAGAAAACATATTGCAAGATCTCCGTGCTTCCAAAAAGAAGAACTCACTTTATTCCTTCTTTCTCTAGACTTGAAAGGCACAAGTGCCTTGAGAATCTGCCAGGCAGCAGGAACCAGCTCAGCCGTATACTATGTTAGCTTACACAGATGCACAGTAGACAGGAAATGAGGAGATTGGAGTCTAATCTTGTTTCTGGCTAGTTTCAATTTTCTCATAAAAAATCCAAACTTTGTGGTTTATAATCCCCTCAGATATACCTAAACCTAACATAGTATAACTTGACAATACTGTAAAGTAACTTGTCCAAAATTCTTCAGCCGGTGGAACTGGCTTTTTTAATAGTTACAAAGAGCTGCCCCCTTTAAGTTTGTTGTATCATAATATCTGACTGCAAATTTACACCAATTAATGTATAATCAAATAAAGAAACATCTTAGTATGAAGTGCAAAAAATTTAAATTGACTTAATAAAATTACATTAATATGAAAAAATTTTTATATCACAACATAAAATTATGCACCCCTTGTTAAGAGAAGCTTTTTCCTTGCTAGCCGCTTTGGTTTATCCCCCGCCAGTCGCCTGGGCTCTGCCGCGCCAGCCTGTTTCGAGATCCGCATGAGTCCCAAATAAACACACAGGAGGCTATATTCATTATGAAGCTGTTGGCCTTGCTTGTCTCTTACTGGCTAGCTCTGCTTTAAGTAATTACCCCATAATTGTTAATCTAAGTATGTCTCTTACCGGAGAATAGTTCTGGGCTCCTACCCCCATGGCGGTTACATGTTGACTCTCCTGTGTTTCTCCTACCCAGAATCCTCCTGGATTCCTAGCCCCACCTATCTAGATTCCTATTGGCCAGACAGTGCTTTATTAGCATAAGACTTCCCCAACATCTCCTCTTTTCTGTTTAAACAAAAAGAAAGGTCTTAACTTTAACATAGTCAAATTGTATATGACAGAACAGTTATCAAGTAAGAACACAGTTACAACATTTTGTCTATTAACATTTAGCAAGATCTAAAGAAAATATCATCCATCCCATCCTTGTGAGTCTAAAGTTCTATATGTAGCTTATCTCTTATCATAACTAAGGAAAACTATAATTATAACTATCTGTCTTCAACTCCATCAAAGACCACAGAAGGATAATATATAAACACTAGGATTGACAGAGACATCTTGCTATCTGGACAGTCACCCGAAGTTCCTCTGGGCATCCATCTCAGCCCATAGGCCACAGTGTGTCTGGAACACTTCTCAGCAAAGCAGGAAATTTCAAACTGTCCATCTGCATTGGCAGTCTGTTATTCACTTTTCTTTGTCCTGTAGAAAGTCTCGTAGACTCTTTCATGAAGCAGGAACCCTGTAAGACTGAGTTCAGTAGTCACTTTCCTGTGGGTCCTGCCTGTCCAGTTTATACAGCAACAGTCAAACAGTCTAGGCAAGAGCAGTTTCTTGCCCAAATGCCTAATCTTGCCATGTTGAAAGCAAACTCCATAACAAGTTTCTTCGATGCCCATCTTCCTCTCAGACGTAATTGGTGCTGCCAGGAGCAGACATTTCTCATTGTCAAGAAAAACCCTAAACCATATTAAATGCCATGTTCTGAAGGTCTTTGAGAGGTTTGAAGACTGTCCATCTCAAATATATTTCTGTATATCTAGAAACCCTAACTAACCTAACTATAAATTCTGACTATTATAAGTAACTATCTATAATCTGTATTTAATTACGCATTACATTTTAAAAGATCAGTATAAGCACAATACTTAATCAGGAGGAGAAATATACTTATCCAAAATTGACTTTGAATTTGTATCAATAAATGAAAAGTAATACCCATACGATAATTCCCCTTTTTACCATTAAAAAAATATTGGCTGTGATCATTAGCCAATTATAAACAACCCCATTTAAATGAAAACAAAGATTTATAAACAAGATGGGAATTGGGACGTCGTTCATTCCAAACTGCTTCCTGCTGGAAGGGGGCACTGTTCATACCATGGGGATCATGACAAAACTCAGAAACCTGTATAAGTCCGTATTTTCGGGGTCTGTAAAACTGCATCATCTTAGCTGTTTCAATTGTTGGAACACCTGGTCCACTGCTTCCGGGGGTCTTGGTTGGTCAAACCACAGAAGACTGGGAGGAATTCTCAGCTTTTCATTTTCTGTAGAAACATAAATAAAAACTCCTTTTCCGAGTAACATATCCTTATGCTTAAATTTTGAAGTCAAGGCATTTTTAAAAGATAGAAGTTGGATTAATTCAGCAGCATTTATAATCAAGTGTACTTTAGCAGCAGTTCCTTCCTGAGCAAGCAAAAAACTGAAAAACACAATAGTGTACAGTATCCAGACTCTCTGTGTATTTTCCATCTTTGTGTGGCTTATTTATTTATTATTACTTTATTTCTTTCACTTTTATTTCTTTTTCTCTGAGACAGGGTTTCTCTTTGGAAACCTGCCTGCCTCTGCCTCTGGAGCAATTCCTACCGGCGTGCGCCACCACAGCCAGCTTTTGTATTTATTTACCACTTTGTCATTTCATTTTCTCTCTCAATCTCACATATATGTTTAAACACACTGTAAACCGTTAAAGGTTTGTCTTTATCCGAGTCTGACTTTACTGTAAATCTTTATGTTTTTCTGGCCACGTGTCTTATCTGTAAAACTGCGGCTGTTTTAAACTGCCAGTTTTTTTTTTTTCGTCAAGATGGCGGGCGTAAGCATGACTCCAGCTTACCGCCTCAGTCCTTGCTGACATCCAGCAAAAGCTGCCACTTCCAGCTGTACGTACACACCTTTCAATCGTTAGCAGAGTCTCTTAAAAGGACCTTGTTGGTTTTTTTTTTTTTTCTTTTTCTTTTTATGCCAAGTCAGGAAGACTCCAGTAAATGAGCCGCGTGAATCTCGGCTTGTTGTTAGCAAAACAGAGCACACCTGAGAAAAATGCTGCTACCAAAATCTGTGCTTCTCTCTGTTCTTCTGTTTTTAAAATTCCTTTAAATCTTCTGTTATTTTTCGTGGAAATTTATGATCCCACTCCTGATCACCATTATGTTAAGAGAAGCTTTTTCCTTGCTAGCCGCTTTGGTTTATCCCCCGCCAGTCGCCTGGGCTCTGCCGCGCCAGCCTGTTTCGAGATCCGCATGAGTCCCAAATAAACACACAGGAGGCTATATTCATTATGAAGCTGTTGGCCTTGCTTGTCTCTTACTGGCTAGCTCTGCTTTAAGTAATTACCCCATAATTGTTAATCTAAGTATGTCTCTTACCCGAGAATAGTTCTGGGCTCCTACCCCCATGGCGGTTACATGTTGACTCTCCTGTGTTTCTCCTACCCAGAATCCTCCTGGATTCCTAGCCCCACCTATCTAGATTCCTATTGGCCAGACAGTGCTTTATTAGCATAAGACTTCCCCAACACCCCTTAAAAAGGCATGCATGGTCTTTATGACCTCATCAAGATGCCTTCACTACTCGTACTTATTGTCACAGAAATAAACAGCAACTCCTTCCTTTCTCACTCTCTTTAGACACAAGCAGCCTTGTCCTTCTCTTGATAGATGGTTCCCTATCAAAATTCACAAGTCATTTGAGCCAGTTACTAGCAATTGGTGTTTCTGTTTCTCCTACTAGAGACAAGTTATTCCACAGCAGAACTCTGCAGTGCTTGGGAGGGATGTAGTAGCTGTTACCACAGGAGAAAGGAAAGAAGAGGAACTCAAAAGCATATTTAGGGTAAGTTGGAAATGTTTTGTAAAAACATGAATCATGGAGAAGGACCACACAAAGATGACTGTGGCGTGGTGAACAGCCCAAAAAGGCTCATAGTGAAAGGAAGGAAGCAGCTTTGTAATCAAACAATTGCAGGAGAGTGCTATACTGTGTTAAGTGCTTAACCGCCTCACTGAAGCCTGCAACTTCAATTAAGGAAGCTGGTGGGCTAAGGACTCTTACTGTTGAGAATGGTTGTGACAAGACATGATCTACAACCCACTCAGTACTGATATCCCACCAGCTCCTGCCAGGCCTAGAGAGAATTTCCTTGTCCTTAGTTGACCCGCCTCGTGTACCTGTGAAGAGAAAAGCTTTTGTTGAGAATATCCATCAAGCTTCTCAGGATATTGGGTTTGTTTGGTTTCAGTAGAGTTGTTACTGCGTCATTCCAAAGACAGGAAATAATAGATTCATTTCTTCTAATGGAGAGACAGTGTACAGTTTAAAGATGGTTTATTAGCATCCAGTTTATGATTCTCGGGAGTTATTTGGGTGCATAACTCACCTCCTGGGTCCAGAGGCAGTCTCGTAAACCTCAGCAGCACTTTCTCCCCCACCTTTTTTACTAAATAGAAAGCTACGGTACAGTTTCAGCCTGGTTATATATGATGTTAATAAATGTGCCACACACACTGTCTGCTCCTTTAAGTAACTCTGCTAACCTGGACATATTATCAGAGATTTATGCCACTGCAGTGTCTGAGGGGGATTCGGGAAATGGTTTTGGAGATGGAATTAGACCTGTTCACTCTCTATATTTCAGATATGCCATGAGGAAGACTGTACAGCAGTGCTTGTAAAGAATTAAAGGGTGAAATAACAAGAGAACCACAGTGGAGGAAATGGTGTACAACTTTGTCAATATGGATGATTTCCTATCAAACACTGGCTATATTTTCTGTCATGAGTTTTAAAACCCTCTAATGAAACTTAGTATGTAACATGCTTTTCACACTCAGCAACCTGGTTTGGAATTCTGATTAGTTAAATAAAACATGTTATTTAGTTGTTTAATAACTATTTGTTAAATGTATAATACTAATCTATAAAGTACCCTGGGTCAGAGATTCTCTCTCTCTCTCTCTGTCTCTCTCTCTCTGTCTCTCTCTCTCTGTCTCTCTCTCTCTGTCTCTCTGTCTCTCTCTCTCTCTCTCTCTCTCTCTCTCTGTCTCTCTCTCTCTCTCTGTCTGGAATCCAAAAGAGATATCTGTGCCCAGTATAAAATAGGTGTTCTGTATTCATTATTACCTGAATGGATGATATAAATAATGTCTTACTATTCATAGATGCTATTTAGATATTTTTAGCTATTTCTACAGGAAAGAACTCATGGTATAAACATGGGCATTTATCCGGGTGGCTCTAAATATTGAATCATCAAAACAGAAGGAAACAGAAAATCTGAAGGTCTGCAATGTGGTTGAACAAGACGGCAGCCAGCCAGTCAACTCCCAGCTTTATATCTCTAAAGAACCTTCGTTACAAAAGACAGTAAGGTATTATTGAACTACTGAGCTTAAAGTAGATAAATATTAAAATAAATTTGTTACTATTAATTAGATCTTGGACTAGAAAAAATTCAAAGGATGATACTGCACTTTATGTTAAAATATTTATTTATTATGTGTATGTGTGTCCCTGAGTGTATTATGTGTGCCACATGCATGCAGGAGTCCAGAGAGGACAGTTAGAGGCTTTGGGTCCCCTGGAACTGAAGCTGGAGCTACAGATAGTAGTTATCTGCCATGAGGATGCTGGAAACTGAACCTAGATCCTCCATAAGAGCCACAAGTGCTCTTAATCACTGAGCCATAGCTTCAGCCTTCCATACTAAAAATTTAATATGTGTTTGAGAAATAGGTTTGCATCACTGGTGAAACTCCTGGGTGCTATCACTATACAAAGAATGCCTTTGTTGTTAGGACACACTGAAGTGTTTGCCAAGCTAAGCTAACCAGTCTTACTATCTAATGGTTCAACACACACACACACATACACACACACGTGCACACAAACACACACACACACACACACACACAGAGACAGAGACAGAGACAGAGAGATAGAGAGAGAGAGAGAGAGAGAGAGAGAGAGAGAGAGAGAGAGAGCCTTGGCCTAGAGATATGGTTCAGTGGGTAAATCTTTCTGTACAAGTGTGAGGACCCATCTATAATCCAAACACTCATATAAGGAAACGGGAGAAAGAGACAGGAAAATTCCTAAATATTTCCAGACCAGCTAGCTTTCTCCTTGTTTGTACACAGTGATGGACAAGAAGAAACTGCTTCAAACAAAGTAAGAGACAAGAACAAACACCAAGGCTGTCTGCTGACCTCCGGAACACACATGTCTGCATTCACATACACACACACACACACACACTGTGTATATTCACACATGTACGCAAAAATTTTAAAATACTAATAATCAAGTGTGTGTGTGTGTGTGTATGTAATTTCAGTCTTTATTTTCCCTCAAAAGTTTGTGAATTAAAGGCTTTGTTCCCAGTCTAATGCAGTATGAGGTGGCGATAGAGTCATTGGGAGGTACATCCTAGGGAGAGGTTTTAGGGTGTTCTCAAAGGGGACTATTGGACGCTGGTGTCCTTTTCTTTCCATGTCCCAGCTCTAAGTTGAGGGGTTATTCCATACACATATACCTTAACATACTGCCTCCCACAGGCTCAAAGGCAATAGGGCCAACCAATCAGAGACTGAAACCTCAAATATCCTGGTGTCTTTATGAGTTGCTTATTTGGGTGTTTTCAGTTGCTGGGAACTAATTAGCACATGTACACTCTGTATGGATGGAGAGAGTAAGTGAAAAGGGAAATAGGGGAGAAGGGAATGGGAGAAACCATGGCCAGAAAGGGATCTAGATTAAGGGTCTGGATGTAAGGATCATACAGTTGTTCTGTTCCCGCAGCTTTGCCCATACCATTTATGCTTAAATTTTAAAAAAGCTTTGTCTAGTTTCCTCACTCCGTGCAGGGGGCCCTGCTTCTCCAAAACACAAACACAGGTTTTGTATACTCTTGTACCTAACAGGATGTAAGTTTGGACATCAAATGACCAGGCAGTTGTCAAAGGACTTCAGTTCATGCCCTACAGGAAACTTTGAGGTTAAAGTCTCCATTCAACTTGTCACACTGAGATATTTTGAAGCCTTTAAATACAATGACCTCTCTTTCCACAGGCAATTTCCTAAAGGCCTCTGTGTTGGAACACACATGGACAGGCTGCTTTAAGTGCCCATTAGTCTTCAAATCTGAAATAGAATCCACCCTACACTGAAGAAGAAGGATAAAAAAGCATGAACTACCTCAAATGAAAAACAGCAAAATACATCACGGAGTTCAAATGGCAGAGTTGAGCAAGATGGTCCCACTTCGTGCTACATCAATACATCTCTATAATTTTATATGTGAATGGGGCTCCCGAATCCAGAAATACATAGGTACCCAAGCAAGTAAATCTCTTTCATTCATGGGGAGCAGAAGCCTTTGTCTGATATTCAGGAGCTTGTCTAGAGATTTAGGCTAGAGAGAGAGGGAGGACACTGAGGAGGAGGGTGAGGGGAGGGAGAGAGAAGGAGAGGGGAGAAAAAGAGAGGGAGGAAGGAAGGGAGGGAGGGAGGGAGAGAGAGACAGAGAGAGACAGAGAGAGAGAGAGAGAGAGAGAGAGAGAGAGAGAGAGAGAGAGAGAGAGAGAGAGAGAGAGAGAGAGAGAGAATAACTTAAATATCATAATATCACAGCTGGAAGACCTGGTTAAACATGATTCAATTTCATTTTGCCATTGCAGGCAAATCTTGGCCAATGTTTAAATCACCTAGTCCTTCACACGAGCAAGAAAATCAATTATTCGTGCATTGATTTCTACCATTATCTCCTGGAGAACTCAGGATCTGACTTTTAATAACAATCATAGAGGCAGCAATATGATCATGGGCCAGCAGCCCTGGTACTCTCCCGTTTGGTAGATTTAATGAAACAGTCGTGCATATTGATGCTGCTCTCCAGCATCAATTTTTTCAGCTATTGAATTTCACCCTTTCTGTGCCCTCCCACTTCTTCAAATTTTGAAGGTCATTTTCAATTTCAATCCCGTTTCCAAGGCATTAGCCACCACATCCAACTCTCTGTCAATGGGATATTTAATAAACGCCCTGATTCCACTATCCAAGAAATTAATGAAATTTCTGAGACCCACAATAAAAGTTTTCAAAGCATCTTTCCTCCCAACTCGAAATCACAATGAGCCGTTAACAAATACTCTCAATATGAGCCAGCTGTGTACTTAACAGTAAAATGAGCTAAACCCCATTTTTGTCATTTTTTGATAAATATGACAAGGGAGAGTGGATTTTAAATGCTCCAGGAGGTATAAGGAAGGGTTGAGATGCATTCATTCGCCCTTATCTGACAAAATGAAGAATAGTAACCATGTCAGGTAGTGTCAGGTAGCATGCTTAGCCTTTCAGGGTTGCTTTGAATTGTTATTTCTAAAATCCTTGAATTCTAACGTTTTCTCTGGGTCACCTTTCTTAACCATTTGGAAGAAACATAAGTTTGGAATCAAACTCACTGGAGGCTAAATCCTATCTGTCTATCATATAAGAATAGGAAAAAAAGAGCAGGTGTTTTCCATTTGTTTTCAACCTGCTGGGCACCAAGGCCCTTGTTTGTAACAGGAGCTTAATTCTTACAAGTTTTAAGACTGGGTGCAAGGACTAACAATGTAGCTTTACTTGAATACAAACAGTATAAGACACTGCTTATCTCCTGTTTTGTGCCATTTGCAAGGTTGTTTCTATACTATAAAATCTCTGTGGTCAAGTGGTACGTTTGGGCACTTGCATAATAAATGAGTTGTGAGCTGCAGCTGTCGTTCCCCCTCCCCCCGATTTCATATATCTACACCCTTTCTTATTGATTTCTTACACCCTGGGGTTGGTATAACCCAGGGCAATAGTTCAGGCTTGTCCTGTAATCAATTAGGAAATGCTTGAATATGCTACATGTTAATTATGGGTCTCAGAAAAATTATCAAGCTTGTTTACACTTCCAAAGGAGTACACTGTAATAGCACCCAGGTCCCAGCTTCTAGGACTCCTTTTTGGGGTTCCCCAAGATTGGGGTCCTTGCAGCATTGAACAAAGGATTGTTGTGTTGTGGTTATACAAGTTGAGTATCTGTAATCCAAAAAGCTTGAGACAAAAAAATGTTTCACATTTTGAATTACTATGGATTTTAAATATTTTCATGTAGATTTTATAGATGCTGAGAAACACTGAAATTGGGGCCAAAGCACGAAATTCACTTATTTCTCACATGCACTTTGTACACTTACTCCCAAGGTAATTGTGTGTGCTTTAAATGTTTTTAAATCATATTTGTGTTAGTTCATTTTGTTACATGTATAGATGTGACTATGTACAAACACACATGCCCTAGCATGTGTGTGGTGATCTCTCTGTACACTATTTTTCTCTCTCTCTCTCTTCTCTCTCTCTCTCTTTCTCTCTTTTCTCTCTCTCTCTCTCTCTGTCTGTCTGTCTCTTTGTCTCTCTGTCTCTCTATCTCTGACTCTGTGTGTGTCTGTGTGTGTGTGTGTGCGCACAATGGGCTAAGCCCTCCTTCATTAATCCCTAATTACAAAGATAACCTACTAATGGATTTTATGGCAGCATTTCCTCAGCTGAGATGTCTTCCTGTCAGATGACTATACCTGGGTACCTGTGTCACACTGACATAGAAATAGCTAGTACAAATGATCTTAAGATATTTTTATTTAGAAATTTCCATATAATACATTTTTATTACTTTCCCCTCTCCCAACTCCCCACAGAACCTCCTTACTCTCTCCTCTACCTACCCAACTTTATGTTTATATATGCAATATAATATATATCCATCTCTATCTCACTTTTCTCTCTCTTTCAAAAACCAAACAAACAACAAACAAAAAACAACCTTAAGATTCGCTTCTGTTCTGCTGGTTACTAGCCCACAGTCAATGAATTCTTATTATCTACACTTCCCTTCCTCTTTCTGTTTATATGGCACTCTCCTGAAAATGTGGACCAGGATAGTTTTATTCAGTTTTAAAGACAAGTCCTACAACAGTGTGTATCACATAATAAATACACAATAAAATATGTTGGCTATGTGAGGGATGAGTGGAAGAAGATGCGTCTCTTTGATACATGTTATAGTTTGGGGCAGATCTAGGGCAGCTCTTCACTAATCCTACCCACATTTTCCACAGCAGCACTCTCGCTTCCTTTAGAAAGCCGTCTGATTCTCTAACAGTTTCACATGAGCAGACTTGGGGATACCTCTATAAATTTCAGCAGAATGGTTTATTTCCTGAAATCCTGTGAATTCTCACATGAAAAAGAGTCACAATGGTAAAACTCTCATCCAAGATCTACTGAAGAAAAGAATGAAAAGCCAACCCTAGGGGAATCCAAGAGTGTGGATGTGATTGCCTATGTCTCCAATAGAATAGATGCCTTTGAAGAGCCATATCATACTCTAAGGACATCATTTGACACACAAAGACACAGACAATGAACACTGCATTGTTTGTCATGACTGTGGGAACAGACCTAAGTACAAATAAAAATATAGAAGTACATGAATTATGTGCATGAATTATGTCAATAATGAAATAGTCGTTGTAAGTTTTAGTGCCTATGACATGATAAGATTCTCAGTGAGTAAACACTCCATGTACAAGCCTGACAACCAAGTCCAGTCCTCAGAACCACAGGTCTTAGTTAGGGTATCTATTGCTTTGAAGAGACAACATGACCATGACAACTCTTACAAAGGAAAAATTTGGGTGGCTTACAGTTCCAGGGGTTTAGTCTATTATCAAGGCAGACATAGTGTTGGCAAAGGAGATGAGAGTAGAGAAGGATCTACATCTTGATCTTGCAGGCAACAGGAAGGGATCTGTGTCAATGAACATGGCTTGAGCATATATGATACCTCAATGTCTTCCTCCACAGTGACACACTTCCTCCAACAAGACCATACCTACTTCAACAAAGCCACAATTATTAATGGTACCACTCCCCTTTGAGGGCTTTTTTCTTTCAAACCACCATACCATATAAAGGTAGAACGAAAGAACCAACTCCACAATGCTGTTCTCTGACATCCATAGGTACATTATGACACAAGTATTCATACACAAAATTAATTAAAATCTATAACATCTTACAGTAAAATATATGAAGATATTTTTAGATATGTGATTAAATGTGGAAATCCAGAAACAAGTTCTAGTTAATGAACACTAAAGTGATCCTAAAATTAGTTTTAAAACAGTTCTATGGACAGAGGTAGCAGCAAAGAACACAGAATTGTAGAAGATGTGGAGTATGACTGTGTATGTTCCAAAGGTCTTGTAATCTGAAGGCTCTACCATTTAAGGTGGCCCTGGAGAAGCCTGAAGGTAAATGATGCTTACTATAAAACTCAGAAATGCTCAAGCAACTACCTAACTCTGAAAAAGAACGTCCATATATTCAGAAAAAAATATTTAAATAAAAAATAAAAAGTATTCTATACAGAATATCTCTAATACCACTGCCAAATGAATAAGGTAATACTCTGAAAGCCAGGAACTTACTCTGTGAAGAAACCAACTCAGAAATACTCTAGACATTAATAAGCTTAGGTAATATCCTAACACCATGTGAGTTAAGTTCTGAACTCCCTGACTCACTTCATTTATTCCCTACAATGCTCAAGGCTCCAGTTCTTTCCAGCTTAGTCCTAGGGCTTCTCTCTGCTTATCTCCTTTAATCTTCTTTTGGTTGGAAAATTTCAGTTTTAAACAAGATTATCTGAGGGAGCGTTTAACCTATTCAAGAAAAAGAAGTTGTAATCACATCATAAAATTCTTTACAAACAATTGTTAAAATCTCTTCTGGGACTGAGTTTTCAGACTCTCTACCCAAAGATACTATTCTTGGCTTTTTGTTGTTGTTGTTTTTGTTATAAGCCCAGCTTTTAATGACTTATCCATCACACCAGCCCCTGAAAATTCTATTCTTGATATTAATTCTTTCATTACATGCTTCAGCGGCAAAACAACACTTCTTAGAATAAAGTCCATAATTCATACTTCTCAATAAACCTCATCTGTCTTTTCCCAGTTGGGCTGCATTAATATCACCATGTGGGGAGACTTTACTGTAAAGATTCTCACTGTGAGACGAGTGAGGCTGGAGGATTCAATTTCTCCATCATCCCCTCCCCAATTCCAGCAATATGGGAATCAGGAACTTAACAGGCCTTTCAAATTAAACACCTACAGCACTGCCACAAACACTCTATGGACCTACCACCTTCTAGTAGTACCACCCTGGAGACTGAGTCTTTAGCTCATAGGTCTTTGTAGAACATCTAAGATCCAGAATACTGTGGTACTCATGATGCAGGCACTTTAATTTCATTTCCACTGTTATAACTGAGAAAATCCAGGTTTATAGGGAATGTGGTCGGTCACATGACCAGGTTCTTAAGCCCACTCTCTAACTCACCACAACCCCCCTCTCTGTCATGATCTGCCTGTTAGCTTGCATTCTAAACTACAGAGACCAAGATTGCTCTCAATGTTCAGAGGGTTTGACCTTCTAAACATTTCAGCTGTTTTGACATGTTAGATCTTAGTGAAATGAGCCCAACTTCACTACTGGAATTTACATGTAGATTTCTTAGAAAACACCCCAGGGAAACAGCTCCATCTGTAAGTAGGTTGAACATGATAAATGATGACAGTCTAATGGGAAGTGCCTGACAGGGCTGAAAACCCTCAGCTGATTCTACTTGACTTATGGTTTGACCTGAAGCTAGGCATTTTACCTTTGACCTGACTGGTCAATGCTCTGCCTATTTCTGGTTTAATAAATAGTCATTTTCTCTGTTTCCTCAAAATACAAAGAGGACATTTCAAGGACAATGTTTACAGTTCTTCATGATTCTTAGATTTTAACTAAACAAAATTAGAAGAGGTTTGACTCTCTCTCTTTCTCTCTCTTCCTCTCTCAAACACACACACACAGTGGGCTTCCTGTCACCCCATTCTGTGATGCACACATCCTTACCATCATATAGGGTCCATATAATCACTCCCAAGTCACAGAAGCTGCCTCTATCTGGACATCATTTTCAGTTTGTACTCGTGTGTGTGTGTGTGTGTGTGTGTGTGTGTGTGTGTGTGTGTGTGTGTGTGTAAGTGAGGGGGCGCTTTTCTGGGCCCCAGAAGGCTAGTGATTCTAGGAATCATATTGTCTCAGTTTCTTTAGTTTCATTTCTCTTGTTATGATAAAACATACCCTGACACAAAAGAAACTCAGGGAAAATGGGACTTACTTTAAATTTACAGTTGCAGGTTATAGTTCCTCATTGCAGGGAAGTCAGGGTGGTAGGAATTCTTCACATCCACAGTCAAGAGGAGCTGTGAAGGCACACCTGCTCACTAGCTTGCTAAGTTCAGTTTGATTGCTCCACTGGTACACATTCAGGAACCCTTGCCTAAGGAATAGTGCTTCTCATATTGGGCTGGGTCTTCTCACATCAATTAAGAGGGTCCAAATAGACATACCCAGAGGCCAACCTGAGCTAGACAGTCCCTCATGAGCATCTCTTTCCTGGTGATTCCAGATTGCAACAAATTAACAGTTAAAGTTAACACTCAAACTTTCCCAGTACTATGTGTTTTCATCAGGTTTCTCCAGAGAAGAGAACCAATGGTGTGTGTGTGTGTGTGTGTGTGAGAGAGAGAGAGAGAGAGAGAGAGAGAGAGAGAGAGAGAGAGAGAGAGAGAGAGAGAGAGAGAGAGAGAGAGAGAGAGAGAGAGAGAGAGAGTGCCCTGGTGCATGTGATATGAAGGAGGAAGGGAGGAGAGTGAAATCAAGAGAGAGAAACAGATTAAAGTATTTTTGTGATTGTGATTGTGGGAAGCGCTGATTCTGACTCTCATAGAGCAAGTTAACCAGAAGGCTGTTGCTGCTAGAATCCAAAGGCAGTCTGAACATAGATTTTTGTTTTTGTTTTTGTTTTTATTCCTCCTAGGGACCTTAATTTTTGCCCCTTCAGATGTCCAACTGACTGGATGAGTTCTACACACATTATAAAGATGATCTTTTAATCTTCTGATTTAAATGTAGGTGTCATCTAGACAATAATCATCTCTGCTACAACATCTAGACTGGTATATGTATTCATGTCTGGTGCCACTGACTAGCTAGCCATAAATTTATGATCACACTATATAAATGCTCACAAATAACATCAACATCCTGATCTTGTTTTTAAAGGAGGCTAGATAGCAATAGAGGCTTCACTGCCTATGAGGCTTACCTAAGCTGAGCCTGTCACCTGGAAAGTACTGGATGGTACACAAATCTTTTTCTCAACTGTCAAACTATCTTTATTCTGCCACATCACTGAGCTACCAGACTTAGCAGCCAATTCAGTATTTTATTTGTAAAACAGTAACATTAAGCAAATACACAATCTGTTTAGGAGAAATACCAGCAACTACATGAAACATGTATAGTTTGAACATATGAAATATTTAGGTGAAGCTGTTGGTTGGAATGGTAGAATCAGAGAAGTCTTCCTGAAGAATCAGAGAAGGATTTGGGCTTTCAGGGTGTTTCTGGTATTACAAAGAACAAATGGGTAGAACAGAGTGATAAGGACAGCACAAGAAAATGGAGAAGACACAGCTTTGTCCAACAATAACATTGAATCCAGAATGGGCTGGGAGCTAAAAGGGAAATGACACAGGACAGTAAAGGTAAAAACACATAGGATACAACCTTGAAAAAGCCACTGTGAAATCATGAAGAAAGAGCTTGGGCTGAATTCCCAGGACAGCAATAACCAATGAGAACACAGCTCAGCTGACAGCCTATTTAGAATTCTACATGGCACTAACATTGGTCTGTTTCTATAACACTCTGCATCTTAATGAGCATCATTTGTAAAGCATTTAAATGAATCTGTTCCTCAGCTCAGAAATTCATGGAAAGGTGAAAACGAACATATTCACACTGGGGTCTCCCAAAGGACTTTGTACACAATCTTATTCAAGGAGCAAATCATGCTTCCTTGTAACTGTCTCTGTTTACATGATCACATTCCCCATGAGAAACAACTTCTCTAGAGTATCTGAATCAGGTGGTTTTAGTTCTAGGAGGACAAATTGTAGAAGCTCGTTCAGCTAAGTTAGAGAGACATTTTTCTTAAGGCTATAGCTGTACATCGACTCTAATGGGAGGAAGTCCAGAATTTCTCACCAGAACTGTTATGCCCTCGTGTTTTCCCCAGGGCCCCTACACTGTCATATCTGCCAAGTTCTTGGCCTACATTCCTCCTGTCCTATAAGTTCAAAAACACACCACCTAAAGTTGGAAAAGCTGTCACTACAGGAGGCTAAATTTTGGAAGAACACAAGGGAATATTTTTCTTACAGAAATATTACATCATTAAGTAATTTCAAAGAACTCAAGTTTGAAGGGTTTGGGGGTGGGGTATTTTGTTTGTTTTTGTTTTTTGCATTCTACAGAGTCAAGTCCTCAAAATTTGGTTTGGTCTACAAGGTGTGACTCAACAGTAGAAAACTTGTCGAGTATGTGCAAGGCCCTTAGTTTGATCCCAAGCACTGGAGAGAGGAATAGACAGACAGAAAGGGGAAGGGGAAAGGGAGAGTGAGGGACTGAGGGAAAAGAGAGAGAGAGAGGAGAAATATTACAAGATTCAGTGTGTTTTCTTTTAACAAAATTCTTGAGCCAGATGTCATGGTGCATGCCTTTAATTCTAACACTCAGGAGGCAGAGGCAGGCAGACATCTATGACTTAGGGGATATATTGGTCTACATAGAGTCCAAGACAGTAAGGGATACATAGGAAGATCCTGTCAAAGATGAGAAGAGGAGGAGGAGGAGGAGGACAAAGAGGAGGGGGGGTATGGGGGAGGAGATGAGGGAAGGAGGAAGAAATCTTCAGTGAAAAGACAATTTATACAATCTGAAGAGAGATCAGAAAATTGAACATAAAGCTTTAAAAATAACTTAAGAGAAACTGTAAAGGCATGAAACTTTAGAAAAGGATCATGATCGAAGTTGTCTATTAGAGCTCATTCTAAAACAAAATATTTTAAGCAGTTAAGACAATATCAAGGCATGGACAGATAGCAGACTGTGTCTTCCTGAGTGGTAAATTTATAACTGATAATGTCTTTTGCTTCCTAGTGATTCCAGGTTACAGAGATCTTTGGTCTGTCAGATCTTCAAGCCACAGCTCTACTTGATGTTGAAGTACAAGCTGAATTCTGTCTCAATGCATCAGCATCCCTGTTTTCTTTTACAGCCCCAGGAGAGAAACCAAATGCCCCCTATTTTAGTCAGATTTCTACTCCAATTGAATCAGCTGGAGGGAAGTGCTTCAAAGAGTGCATAATGCATTTAGTCTAAGGTAGGGAATGTGATGCTTGGTTACCCATCTCCATAAAACAACTAGTCACAGAACTCGGAGCTGGTTGAATGAATGCTACTGCAATGAGCAAAGGCAAATCAGTGGGGGCCAAGTTGGCACTACAACACAAGAGAATGAAAATAACTAGCTAGCAGGAAAAGCTGAGTTGCAGAGTAGAGAAGGCTGCCCTCAACTTAGAGTGTATAGCTTTCACACCTAAAGAGATGAGTTTCATAAATTCGGGTCTACTATAATCACAGAAAACATTTAACATTTGGGGAAGTTTTCTTAGCATTTCCTGGTATATACACTTCCTGGTATATCCACAACTATAGATGGTATCTTCAGATCAACAAATAAGAGTGTATCCAAATCACCTGTAGAGCTGGTTAAAATAGCTATAGAAACCCACTCCTTCCATGAATTAGTTTCCGTAGATTTATCAAAGTAATTGTATATTTTTAAAATTCCCTATAGCAATTTTAATTTGCTGGCTTGGCTAACATCCAATGAGGAGAGCTGTCAATGTGTGACTACAACTTACATTTTCATGGTTGGACATCTCTGTAGCATGCAGACACATATTCTATGATTGCATGCCAACCCTGTGTCCTTTGAACAGGCAGTTCCTTTGCTATCACACTGGGCCCTAGAGTATTAAAATATAAGTGTTCTTTTTTCAATGGTGACAATCATGCATTTATCCAAAGACTTTTAATCACTTTCAGTCCCATTCCCCCTTTTCATCCACTCCCTCTTCCTGATACCCTTCTTCCCAACCAGTTTCCATCCTACCCTCCTGTCTTAATTTTCGGTGTAGCCCAGAGTTTAATTGGTGTGTCCTGCCTTGTGTGGGTAGGAAGTTATTTACCAGAGCTAGAATAACATATCAGTGGCTACACTGATGAAAAAAATTACTTCCCAATATTTTCAGGACATGGTGGAAATATCGCTGGAAACCCAAAGAAAAGGAAAGAAGTGAATCTGGGTCAGAAGCAGCATCCCACATCATAGGGAGGGTAAATACCAGAACCAACCTCTTCTATTATTATCATAAGGTAATTATTAATATATTAAAAATCATCTTCACAGTAAGTATCGTATGTGCATGCCAGAAGGATGAATGCAGAGACCAGAGGAAGACCATGAATGCCCTGCTCAACCACTCTCCAACTTATTCCCTTGGGAAAGGTCACTCAGTGAGACTGGGAATTGCCACTTTTCAGCTAGGCAACTAACCAGAAAGTCCCAGCAGTTGTCAGATCTGCATCCCACCCAACCCAATGCAGGAGTTAAGATGTATGTATGACTACACTTAACTTTGTACATAGGTGCTGGAGACCCCAGCTCAGGTCTTCCTGCTTGTACAAAAAGCATTATTACCCACTTAGGGATCTCCCAGCCCATGCAAACTGTCTTTCAACAGACCACCTGTACATATTCTCGCAGACTCATTTCTTAAGTCATTGTCAAGTTGTGATTGATAAAGTCCTAAGTTTAAACATGGGGATACTACTTATAATTCTCCAAATCCTTTCACCTTCATAGAGAACGGAGGCTTGGGAAGCACATGCCCAAATGCCTACTAAACAGTTTCAGTAAGATTCAGGAAGTAAATGGTATTCACACAAAAATCAGAAGAAAAGAGAGAAGGTGGAGCCAGGAAGATGCAGGCAGTCTCAGCATCTGTTATATGTAACAGCTTCACTGGAGACTTCCAGGGTTCCTCACAAGCAATGTCAACTGAAATCACTGTCAGCAACTTGTTTGCAAATTTTACACATTAGTGTTCCTGAAAGCCTGGAATAGTCTTGCTGTTCTTTGCTCCACAGCCTCATGAATAGAAGTCGTATCTTCTGATTTCCTTCATTAAATCATCTTTCAGTCAAAATCCCTACTGTAAGATCTGTTACCCTGACCAAAGTCGCATGGGTTGAAACATCAGTGTACCTAATGATAACTTGCAGGTATCCCATCACAAATCAGATTCAAGAGTTCTACAATAACCCCAGAGAGAAGCTGCATTCTTACTAAACATTCCTTATGACTCAGATGCAGCAAGCCTGGGTCTATACTGAGAAGTAAGCACAGCCTTCATGCACAAAAGAAGACCTTTTAGTCCTAGGGGACGGGTCATTCTCAGTGAAGAACATTCTAACCCTTATCTCCATCATCCCAGGTAAGTCAGGAAACTCTTGCAACCTAATAACAAAAATAAAGTTTACTACTACACAGAAGTGTGCTTCTTCAAGTTGCTCATTTGCAGAAAATATGGTCTCTGAGAAATCATTTGTCTATAAAGTGCAATAAAATTTAAAGGTGATGACTGCAAGATTGACCCTAGCATGAAGTCCTGGCTTTGCCATTTCCTGATGCATAGCATGAAACTAGCACAGACTTTCTGATACTGTTATCCTCTACACCTATGCCAGTTGTGGTCTTGTGCAAATTGAAGCTTCTCAGATGAGGCTTGAGAGATATATTGGTTTATAGGTATGATGGTAAATCATCTGAAGTTGGTTTAATACTATGTTCATTTAAAAAATCATAGTAGTTAAGTTCTGCCTTAGGGTTGAGGACCTATCTAGCAACAGGGTTTTGGCCCAATAATGGTGACAGGAGGATGTCAATCCAATCAGAAAGTTGTCCGTTATACTCCTGATGTTCTTTCCACTATTGCACCACTAGACCTTTGTTTCTAGGCCTACATTATTGTAGCTTTCAGAGTGCACAACGGGGTATGATTAATGATTATTTCTTCCTATGGCAGTAGTATACATAGTACCTTCCAGACCTATGAAAGTGAACCAGTAGGGATGAAGCTTCCCGGCCTGTACCAGCTTGATTTCTCTGTGTTCTATGACTCAAGTAGGTGGTGTCTTCAGGAGTGGGAACTTACCATCAGTTTTTGGAGGGGAATAAGGGTGATTCTAGAGTAATGGCATAGGCTGTAATGGGGTCTATGAGGCCTGCCTAGTCAACAATTCCAAAATAACTAACACATTCCTGACACGGTTTTTTAATGTCTATTTTCCTGCCTGTAAATGTCTATTTCACAGTAACCATTATATACAGAATAAAACTGAATTCACTCTTTCTTTCTATATCCCAAGTCTATAAAGACAGCAGTTGTATCTGGTTTTTGTTGTTTTATTATCACTCAGACTTAGTTCATGTGTGCTGGCCTCTGATATAACTCGACCCATGGACAGACACAGGAGCTTAACCCAGTGCTTAGAAGAGTCAATGCTCGTAAAAATGTTGTTCAATGACAGTGGTGCTGCAACTAAGGTAAGTGGCTGGCTGATAAAGAGTGTGTATATAAGCAAGCAATAAAGGACGCACTTTGTGAAATAACAGTGGCAGCCTATTATATAAAAAAGAATACAAATCTAGTGGGGAAGAGGTGGCTAAATCTTCCCAAATGAGTTAGATAACCAACCTGGCCTGGTTCTTCTCAGGGAATATGACTCCTGGAGCAGGACTTATATAAGTGTTTTCTTTCCTATTTAGTGGGAGGAGTTGATTCTTAGAGTTTACATTTCTCATTTTTCATCCTGTGAAGTGCTTCCCAGATAAGACCAGTATCACATATAGGGACAAATATGGGCATCTATTAACCTACCCACAGTGAAACACAATGGCAGTTAAGGCCCCTCCAGGATACCTCCCTGAGCAGCTGAGGAGAGAATAACAGCTGCTAATCCTGGCCACTTGGTCTGGACTAAACCCCACAGATGCAGGACAAGAGGGTGCCCAGAGTGACTGAGAAAAACCCTGGGGCCTGAGCTTCCTACACAGGAAGACATGATGGAAGAAGAGGATGCTGTGCCTTAGCATAGTAGTAAAAGTAAAAACAAACTGGAAACTACTTGAGTATAATTTGCCTCTCATAACCAAGCCTCCCAGCCATTCTCATGTAATTAATTGCAGCCTGCTTTTCCAACACAAATGGTCTCTTAAAATACTGTCACCCTAGCATTCCAATTCTCATTTCAAGTTGTTTATCAATCATTTGGCTTTTATAAATAAATGTCAAATCTTTCCTAAATTTCAGGAATTATTAAGCACTTTGTGTTGTGAGACATTTGATGTCACTGTGTAAAGATATGTCACTGTGATTAGTTTTTAAAAAATCTGAATGGCCAATAGCTAGGCAGGGTTTCTAGCCACAGAGGATGCTGAGAAGAAGGGTACAGTTGCCAGGAGACAAGGAGGAAGCAGGTTATATAGAAGATGAGGTACCAAGTCAGGAGTCATGTGGCAGCACATAAATTAAAAGAAATGCATTAATTTAACTTACAAGAGCTACCTAAAAACAAGTCTAAGCTATTATCTGAGCTTTCATAATTCATAAGAAGTCCCCATGTGGTTATTTGGGAGCTGATAGATGGAACAGAAAAGTCTGCCTACAATCGTGCATACATTATCACAGTCTGTCCCCTTTAATATATCACAATGTAAATAGAATCCTTATACTGCTTGACAGGCGCAGAAAGAGGGACCTAACATCATTCAATAAGATCTGTGGGCTTTGGTCTCAGTGTGACTTCAGAGAACATAGTCCACATTTCCTGGAACTATCACGACATTCATCTGTAGAAAGAAAAGTAGTACACTAGAGTAATTATTGGTAAAATATTTCCACAAGGGCCAAGATACTGAACCTTGTAGACATTTGCCCACTCTAAGTACTCAGTTTTACTGTAGTTGAGTGAAAGCAGCCACATGGTTAATAGGTAAACAACTGGGTGTGGTCATGTTTCAAATAAAAGTCACTTACAATTCAATACCAAGGCTGACATATTTACTTAACACTTCTGTAACTCTAGGGTGTGTGATTATAATGCACAGGGTAATATATACATACAAATAACATATGGACTGAGCAGATTGTATTTGCATATTAAAGAATACACACACATTTATGTGATATATGCACACGTTGGTGTGTGTACATATGTACATATGAAGGCTAGTGGTGGACATCTGTGCCTTCTTCTATTGCCGTCCATCTTACTATTGAAACAGAGTCTCCCACTGGACTTGAACCTCATATAGTCTGCTAAACTGACTCTCCAACGAGATTCAGGAATCTTCCTATATCCAACCCCCTACCTCAAGCATCAGAGTCATAGCTCCTGACTTGTATAGAAGCTCTGGGGATCTGAACTCAGAGTTTCTGCTGATACTACAGGCACATCACTGCCTGAGTTACTTTCCTGCCTCCAAGTCTCTCTTTGTACAGGCTGACATTCATTGCATTAGTTGAAACCTGACTAAGACATCTGAACAGTACATGAACTGTCTGTAAACCAATACTGCATGCACCTAACTTAGAAGCCTCTTCATTCCCTGCATCCTTTCCCTCGTGTGGATGAAAGCTAGTAACATTAGAAACAGAAAACAATACAGCAAGAACAACTGGAGAGTTAAAACACAGTCTGTTGTGAGTATTTAGGATGCACATTTACCATTTATGCATAATGACCATGTGACACAATAACTACTTGAATATCGATCCAGAGATAAGAACTTGTGAGTTGTATTTGATTACAATAAGCTGTGTTCATGCCCTCAGCTGTCACAGTCTGTTGCACATGAAGCATGCATGTGTCTACTCACAGTTAAGTACTGTGACACAGAGCATCGGTCCTCATCCCTAGATTTCTAATGCATTCTCAGAGAATCCATATCATATCCACGTTAATAAAAGAGCAAATCTTCTTAGTGAAGAACAGAACACTGGGGTGTTAGTGAACACTTGGCTTGGAGTTAAACTATTAATTACAAGTCATTCATCAATGTGTCAGGCACCAGTAGTAAACGGATTGCATAAATTATCTCCTATTAACCTCCCCAACTTCAAGATGGAAATACTACCATTGCATCCATAGCCCCAATAAAGAAACTGAGGCTGATTCCCACAGCAAAGTTTGCTTTGCTACTGAAACCATGACCATATGATGCTTTGCTGTTACCGCTCTACAAGAAAAATCATCATGCCTTCAGAAACTGACAGTTTTCAGACTTTTTCATGCCTTCTTGTCACAAGATCAGGGCTCTACATAAACCAGAGAGGGAACCCTCTGGGAGCAACATGTCACCACTCCATCACACCATGACAAAGCTGAGAGATCAGAGGGGATCAACAGCACACCAGCCAGCCATCGGGGCTCCCTTACAGCCACAGAAACAAGCAAAGAAGTTAGAAGCAAACAACTGGATACACAGGGGGGCAGCAATGAGATCACAAAAGTTCCGTGGTGTTTAAAAAAACAAACCTGTCACTGAAATATTTACATCAAATGATTTGCATAATTTAAAAGAATATCTGCTGCAGATTTAAGGCCTGATCTCTTAAACTTCTAGTCAAGATGGATGTATTTGTGTATTTGTTAATCCATAAATAATCAAATTTCTCATCATAAATAAAGAGAATTACACAATCACACCACACCAATGTATATTTTAAGATACTTATACAACACACACAGCAAAGAAGTGTTAATTAAATAATTAGGATAATTATTTAATAAGTAGTAAAGGGGATGGAAAAAAAGAATAAGAAAGGAGAGCAAGACAACGCACGATCCTCATAGAATAGCAAGAACCATGAACCATGAGCATGGAAGCAGCATTATTCAATTCTCTTAAAGTTAAGACCAAGAAGTAAACATGATAAAATTAAATTTAGAAAAGAGCAGACATCCAAAGCCAAGGGGTGACTAAACAAGGAAAACGAAGATAGACTCCCGTAGGAGTGCATCTCATCTGAAGCTGCCACATTCCCAAAACAGCACAATCTAGATTTGTAAAAAGTAAAGAATGCCTGCAGTGTAGCCTTGGCAAAACAAGGGCACAGTCATCTGCAATGCAAAATTACTCTCATTGAACAATGGTCTTGGCCCAGCAATATTTTCTCAGGGACAAACAGACAGCTCACTAATAGATTGAAGAGACATCACCATTAATATATCCACTGTACTAATCCATTTCTTAAATTAACATTGTACAAAATTAAATGTCACACAAACAAGATACACTTGTTCATTAAATATAGTTGAAGAGAGGGGAAGGGCAATGACCTCTGAAGCTAATGGGTATCCTTAATCAGGACAGGCACATTGAGAAGCTTTGTGGCATTATCCCACAGGGAATACTGTGTCATATTCCAGCCAGGCATCAAAAAAGGGGGAGGGTAGATCATAGCATAAGAAGGCTATTTACTTCCTCTTGTTTTCTAATGTCACATTTGATCATCTCTAAATTAGTCACATGTTCTTAAAAACCATAAGTAAAAAGAAAGATAGGGAGAGGAGGATAGGAAAGGAGATGCAGAAGAGGGAGAGACAGGGGAGAAGACAAAAGGGGAGGGGAGCTCCTATATCTGCCATCAAAGACAGAGAGATGGGGGAAAGGCAGAGAGCAGTTGGCAAATTCCTTTTCACAATTCAGTAGACTACAGTCCTGAAGTGATTAATCTGTTTACAAATACATGCCCTTTCAAAGTCAATCACACTACAATTTTTATTGCCACCTACAGTTCCTCTCACCCACCTCAAGAATGAGACATTAACAGTAATCTACAAGGACTGATCCAAGAAGTAAGTAGTTTGACAAGTGTTGTGTGAATCACCTGGATGCTAATACAAACAGTTGTTAACAGGAGCAATTATAAGCAGGACATTGGATTTCATGGGCCTAAAATCCCAAGAGCTATGATAACTAGCATTCTAGAAGCAGAAGGAAGGATCTACTTCTGGTTCCCATCATTATCTCACATATCCATGAGTTAAGAGCATTGCATCACTAGGATGTGATCTCAGTAAGGTCACCAGTTCTACTGGAGGAGAAGCCAGAAGTTAAGTTCTAACTTTGCCAGTTCACCTGTTGGTGTGATTCTTCAACAAACTATCTTTCTAGACCTGCATTTCCTCATCTATAAAAATGGAAGAAATGGTGTACCAGAAATCATAGTTAAAAGGGATATTACATGTGCAGGTCTTTCTTAATACATATTGAGATTAGTTCCAGGATTCCATGCAGATATCAAACTCTGTGCTCACTTATACAAAATAACATGATATTTGTATATGCACTCTAGACATCTTACTCTAATGTAAAACATCTATAGATTACCTAAGATTCCTAATACAATAAAACATCTATTGTGTCATTTAAAAAGTAATGCAAAAAACAATGTGTTGTCCAATAATCTATATTCAGCATGGATACTTTTTCCCCAATATATCTTTAACCAGCAGGTGATTGAACCCGGCAATATGGAGGGGCAACTGCAAACACTTAGTTCAGATTGACACAGTTAAGTACTAAGTATTAGTTACTATAAAAATAAGCCTGCCAGGGACTGAAGATTTAGCCATGTGGTGTCTATTGATCATTCTCTATACACCACACAGAGTGATAGATCCTAGAGAATAAAAGCTGAATAAGTCAAAGACCCTAGCTTCAGGCTTTTTGGTTGCTTGAATTACTGCTGTTCAGACCAACCATTAACTTTATTAAATTTTAAATTCTCACTGGTAATAAATCAATGTACTTGAAAGGGGGCCTTTTGTTTCCTGTGCCAGACACCACAATATCAATTTGCTAGTGAGTAAAGTATGTGCACAGAAATTAAAGAAGCAGAGAACAACTGAAAATAAAGAGAGAAGCATATAATCAAAATTTTAAAGACATTATTACCTAGTGAATGATTACTATATATTAGGCACTATGCTAAGCATGGAATATTCCCTTCCACTCAATAACACATTTATTTATGAGAAAATGAGACAATTGAGACTTGACAATATTTTTTGGTTTTGGTTTTTTTGTTTGTTTGCTTCCTTGTTTTTTTATTCTTTTGTCTTTCACATTGTACATCTCCACCCCACTCATTTCTCCATCCTTTTGTATCCACCCTATGCCCTTGCAACTTTACCCCAAGATAAAATAAAATAAAGTAAATTTTAAGAGAAAAAATTAAAAAGACAGAAAGAGAAAGAAGGAAAAAACCAATCTCATCATGGATGTTGTAGCGTGGCACAGTGAGTCATGCAATAAACCCTTTTATCCATATATCTTTACTTACAAGTGTTCATTATAGAGAGTCATTGGTCTGGTTCAAGGCCTTTGATTTCTGCTAGGCTCTCACTGGAACTCCTCTTGATGATCGTGCTGTTGTCCTATGTTGTAGAAATCCTGGAACTTTGGGTCTGTAAGACTGGTCCATTCAAATGTTCCAGCAGATCACAGATGGGATGGATGTTGGGGTGGACGAACTCATAACCCTAGTTCTGGGCTGGACCGACAGCCTCCAAAACAATACAGAGAAACCTTGTCTCATAAAACCAAAAAAAAAAAAAAACAAAAAACAAAAAACAAAACCTGGATACAAGATAATAGGATGTCAGGAAGGGTGTGCCAATGGTCAGTGTGCTTGACCATTGTGTTTATGGGGATACAAAAGCTAGACTTAATAATTTCTAAATAAACATTGTAAATACAAAATCTTACATATTAACTATTTCCAAATATTTAATCAAATTATATGCAAAATCTAGTTTTTGTTATTCAACATGTAGTTTGAGTCTTTACAGCTGTCAAATGCCAGAATTTCTTTGTCCCCTGAAAATGTTTTTTCCTGCATTTTAAAAATATTTCCAATACATTAAACCCATTGTATACAAGCTCATTAAAAAGAGGACTCTTTCCTAGTTCTAAGTTTTTGGTAGATATCAGATGCCACAGTCTATATGTCAACCTTACTTGGTGAGTCTCCCAGATTCTCTCTGACCTTCTTGTGTCATCTCCAACTTCAAACCAAGAACTACTCACATAGTCTAAATACTAGCCTACCTAGCCCCAAATCCCAGCCTTTCTTCTGCATCTCATCCTCCCAGGCATAGCTCAGGTAATGTAGCTTGCATGCCAGCCCAGGAATACCTGCCAGAAGTTCCATTCACAAACATTCTTGGTTACCACTGAATTACAATCACACAGATGCTCAAATCAAAAGACAACTCTGAGCATCTGAAGACTGACCTAGCAACTCTTCATACCTGATTTAAAATCAACCAAGCTTCGGCAACAACAACACCAAAACCAAACTGTCAGACAACAATGACAACCTAGACTCTCCTATCAGGAACACAGCCAAGGGAAGTAGTCAACAAGTCCAGATCACACTGCAAAATCACAAACAAAACGAAAGACAAGGCACTGTGTCCCCAGGCAAAATGCACCAGCCATTTAAAATGCCCTCCAATGGAAATTACCTAGATGAAACCAAGGACACAACTTTTAACAGGGCAATCATAAACATGATTAAAGAATTCAAGAAGTTTAATGAAGACACAAGTAAACACTCTATTTAAAGACGATGGAAATAAACTCCCGATTTAAGTTCAATAAAACACAAATAGATGCTTGGATGATCAATATTTAAAGAAAAAACAAAAGATCTTCCATATTCATTAAGGCAATCAGTAAATTTTCCTTGAATATTTTCCATCATAATCAGTAAATGAGTTAGTTCTCAGACTACAGCAGTGGAAGTGATCATAGGTTATAAAATTCTTCCATTCTGTGAACTCTGGAAATGAATTTTGAGCTTTTCCCAAACTTACTGGTATATTGTTCATTGTCCTCTATTATTTTCTAGTTTAGCAATATAAAGAATTTTAGGGGGAAGCGATTTACCTAAGTTTCAATTCAAAATAGAATACTCTATGCACTAGAAAGTAGGAGAGGAAGATACATTGAGGAAATAATGGGTGGATGGACCTGAGGAAAAGAGGGAAAAAGAATAGCGATAGAAAAAAAGGAGGAGGAGAGGTGAGAAGAAGGATGAAGAAGAAGAAGAAGAAGAAAGAATTTACCCTGTAACCAAGAACTTTGTAAATAATGGAAAGAACTCTTGTTGCTTCAAGCTCAGTAGAACACATGGACTTCTAGCCTGGTAACTCTCAAAACATCATAGGCTTAAGGACATTGGAGGAAGAGAAAAGTGTCCAAGAGTACTGAGAGAATGTGTTCATTGGTCCACATTGGTCATATTGTTCACTCATACTATAAACACCACAGGAAGGAAAAGTTTATTGCCATTTCTGAAAAAAAAGTAAAGTAGAAAATGCCTTTGATTGGCAATAAAGCAAAATGTATTGAGGCAAAGAGCTTGTGCCTCTGATTTGACAATGACATGACTTATTGGTATGTAACAAACCATTTTCTATTTAATTTTTAAGGCCTGCATGGACATTATAAACCCAGGCAAAAGTTTACAGTTAGGGGGGCCATAGGTCCTATGGGGAAATCTACAAACTTTGTTTTATTAAATGCACATGTTATTTAAAAAATACTTCTGAATATCTGTGTTCATGCATGTTACTGCTCTCAACTTTGACCAGAGAAACTTCTTTTTGCTGTTGGTGACTATCCATAGTCAACAGATCTGGACAAGGATCCACATATTGAGTCAAAATTCTTATAGTTACTCACCAAAAAGGAAATAGATATTCATTTGTTTTCAATATGAAATAGTTGTATTTTATTCCAACATAGTAGAATGTTACGTTGTTAATTTCTCCCACTGAATTTTTAAATTTCTGTGGTTAAGTTGGAGTGAGTATCTATAGAGGACAGGAAACAAGAAGCTTCAGAGATTTTCCTGGCTAGACTGGCTAGCCAATGAGCTTCAGAGCTTTTCTTGGCTAGAGTGGCTTGCCAATGGTCTTCAGGGATTTTCCTGGGTAGACTGGCTAGCCAATGAGCTTCAGAGATTTTCCTGGCTAGACTGGCTAGCCAATGAGGCTCAGGGATTTTCCTCTCTCTGACCCATCTGACCCAAGAACTTGGATTAAAGTCATGTACCACACTTTGTTCTTAGGTGGTCACTAAACTTAGGTTCTCAGGATTGTGCAGAAATTACTTTTACCAATTTAGCATTCTCCATAGTCCCATTCTTCATGTGTAAAATGGAATCTTACGACTTGTTAGATAATATGTGTTAGGTGCTAGAACAGTAGCTCCCAGAATCCAGCTACAAATTCACATTTCATTATAAATTGACCTAAACTGACAAAAACTAGTACCACGTAGAATAAACTCCTTCATCAAATCTGCAGGGAACTCCAATAACCCTGATTTTGAAGATCCCATTTCCTTGAAAACAGAGCATTTAGACAACTTTGGTGGAAAAAAACAAAAAGAATGATATCTGTGAGTCACAGTAAATCTTCAACTAAATTATTCATGCTATTTATTTATAAACAGCACAGCAAGTCAGCCATGAAGCTAAAATTGGGAAATCAATTTCCCTCGAAAATAGTTCAGGTTCTGTGGAGTTGTCTTTGAGGAGCTGATGGCTGCCATGATGAATGGTTGTTATAGCTTCAGTCACATAAAAGAATATTACAGAAGACTAACACGGGGACAATTGTGAGTTACAAGGATGAGGATGCATGAAGAAATTGACTTGCACCTCCTGGGAAGGGTTTCTGGGCTTCTTTTATTCTTCTAGTTTCACTTTGCAAATGAAAGGTGTGAGGCACATACAGGATGACTGCAGAAATGTGATCAAAGATATAATTCAAATTCATTCAAGCCTCAAATCCTAACTCTTCTAATAGCTAAGCATTTTCAGAAATGCATCTACCATAAATTTAACATCAAGGAACTTATTACTCAAAAGCTAGCTGAGAAGAGTGAACCAAATTGTGGTATTTTGACAAAAATGATTGTTATTTTGGCACATGTAAATGGTTATTTGTCCAATTTCTTCTCTTTCCCGATCACAGAATCTAAAAATGTTTTCTGCCTTCTTCTGATCGGCTTCAGTTATGTCAATCCTGCTTTCTGTAATGAGGGCAAGTTTTGAGAAGTCCTCTAAAAGGCCTCCAGAAGAGAAGACCTTATTCCTGAAAGTGGATGAAAGGCCTTCTTTTTCCTATAATTATGCTCTCTGTTTGGATCTGATGACTGGAACTGTGATAGCACAATGCTTGCAGCACGAAGAGAAGGCTCTGTGAGGTCAGCAAAAGAGAGATGCGGAGAGTCTAATTCCTGGGGATGTCCTTGAACTGCTGCATTGCTGCTGTAATCGGTCCTACTTCTGGACACCTGGTGTGTGATAAGTGTATTTCCTAATTGTTTATGCCAACTTCCTTTGAGCTTTCTGATTATTGCTGGACACTGCACTTTGATACAAAGGTCTTAATGAGTTGAACCAAAGTATGGGAAGCATGACTCTGGCCTATCTGGTGTTTATTCCCCTTTTTATCCTCCTAACATCACATTTTGTTTAAGGTGGTCCCATTATGGATACACAACGTTTTATAGAGAAAATCTTAAGGAAAATAAACCTGTCCTTGCACTTTGTTTCCCCTGTTTTCTTCCTAACGTGTGAACTAACTTACCAGGGGCACCATATCCAACATGCTCAGGCTAGCAGTGAAGTACACCAGAAGAGACATGAGTTCTTCATGCTTTTGACCAGCTATAGTCTTCCCAAATGCCTCCCTCCAGGTTTCCTCAGTAAGAGAAGTTTCCATTTAGATGCACCCTTATGACTGAGTTTCACTGATACAGCAAATCAACCCCAATAAAAGTATTAAGCCAGTTATTTAGCATTAAATAACCCCCAAATAAAGATTACTTGGAGAATAATGTGAGAATAAAAAACTGTGGGCTCTAGGAATAGACTTCTACGATTTGAAAGCTGGTTCTGCCTTCTGTGAGCAGTAGGAGTTTAGATAAGCTACTTAATTTTTCAAAGTCTCAATTTCCCAAATGGAAAAATTAAGATAATAATAAAACTAAATCCCCTCCAAAGAGTTATTAAGAGAATTTAATGAGCCAAACCACATGGGAAAAAATTGAGCTTGGAACTCAACACATTACTTCATCCAAGAAAAATAAATACATCATGCCAGCTCTGGGTACTAAGACCACAAAAATAGATAAAATTCCCTACCTCCCAGAACAAGCATTCTATAGAGAAGAAATAGATAATAAACAACATGAAGAATGATAATGCAATTTTATTACATACAGATTAAAGCTACTGAAAATGAATATCATGGTTGAGAAATAAATTGGTGAAGTGGTAGAGTGTTATAATTTAGGTAGGGTGAATAAAGAAAGTTACATCTTTATGAAGACCTAACAGACATAAGGGAATGAGACATAAGAGCCCTGGGATAAGGCAATTTTAGGCAAAGGGAAATTCCAGTGAGAAGAACTAAAGCAAGAATGGTCCTCAAGCAGAAACAGCCCTCAGTATCACAAGCCCTAATGCCAGCTTATACTAGTATAGTCACAGTAATTAGTCAGCATGCTAATGGGTCCCCACATGTAGAAGAATGAAACCGTATCCACTTCTTTCTGTCTATACAGGTCAAAATAAATCAAAGACCTAATGTGAAAATCTGAAACAACTAAAAGAAAACATGTCACATAGGGAGATACTTTTGGAAACTTACTCCACAATTGACAAATGAAATTACATATAATTTTAAGACTTCTAACATCAAAGGAAATAAACACCAAAGTAAAGAGGCAGTTTACAAAGTGGGAGGAAAGCTTAGATAAATGAGAATTTATGGAAGATAAATATTGAGACTAATTTAGTGAAGAACTAAAAATTACATATATGACAAAAATCAAACATTACAATAAACAAACAATAAATGATCTGATTAGACACTTTTCAAATAAATAAACACATATGACCAACAAATACAGAAAACAAGTCAAAAATATTTAAGTACCAGCAAAAATGGAAACTAAAACCATGTTGAGATCATTAACTCACTCCAGATGTTCCACTTCTTCAGTTCAGCAAGAATACTTTGGTTACATTGACTTCCAGGTATGTTTTGAAGCTATTGTGAACAAAACATTTTCCTTGATATTTTTCTCAGAAAGTTTGTCATTAACATATATAAAAGTAAAATTTTCACCTTGATTTAAAATACAACTATGATGGGGGAAGTTCTGTGTATATGTCAATAAAGCACTGTTGGCCAATAGGGAAGCAAGATAGGTGGGACTAGGAACCGAGGAGTACTCTGGGTAGGAGAAACACAGGAAGTCGAGATGTAACCATCATGGGGTAGGAAGCCCAGAAATTTCTCCAGTAAGAGAAATACTTAGATTAACAATTATGGAGTAAATACTTAAGTCAGAGCTAGCCAGTAAGAAACAAGCAAGGCCAACAGCTTCATAATTAATATAGCCTCCTGTGTGTTTATTTGGGACTGATGCGGCTCTGGAACCAGGCTAGCTGGAAGGCTTCTCTTTACACAACTACTTTGCTGAAATTGTTTAACAGCCCTTAAGAGTTGTCTGGTGAAGAGTTTAGGATCTCTTATGTATAATATCAGGTCATTTACAAATGGAAAATTTGACTTTTTCCTTTCCAGTTTGATTCATTTCCTTCTCTCCCTTATATAATTATGAAAACAAAGACACTGAACACTATAGTGGTAAGTGTAGAAAATGTATGTATTCTTGTTATATATTTTGGAGGAAAACTTCTGTTTTTCCACATGTAGTTTGTAAGTTTTTTGTGTTTAACCCTTATTAAGTTGAGATATGTCCCTTATCCCTATATTCTCTGAGTGTTTTAACACGATGGAAGTTTAACTTTGTTAAAGGCATTTTTGCATTAATTGAGATGATTATATTTCTATCCTTAAGTCTATTTATATGCAATATTATAATTTGTATATGTTGAACCAAACTTGCATGACTGCAACTAAGCTAACTTGAACATAGCATAAAAGATTCTTAATATATGTTCAACTTGGCTGCAATAACTTCATTACTATGGACTTAGTTTTTGACAAATTGACATGTATACACAATGTACTGTGATCATGTTCACTCTGCATTACCATCTCACATATAGCTCACATTCCTGCAACCTTCTTATATCTAAGATAAAAATTCTAGGTCATCCTGCTAATTTACATTACCATTTGTCATAACTAAAATTATCTAGCTTACATTTTTATTGCATCTACAGGACTACATGATGTCATTTAATATATTGAAATATATTAAATATGCTTAGATCTTTTTAAATGACACAAACCATGAAATTTCTCTACTTGGTTATAAATCTTGAGGCTCTAAAATGATAAAGAAAATCTTTAAACATCCTAGCAGTCACTTGGAAGGCACTTGTCCTATAATTACATTTCAATGCTGTGTGTATATTCTTAGTTATTTTGATAATGTCTCTTATGCTTTACATGATCTATAAACTCAGATTCAACTCATGCTATGTGTCATCATTCCCCTTGGTAAACAGCTTTGGAATATGATGACTGGATTTTTCATGACAGAACACCTATGGAGAATATGTTCAAATTACAATATATATTTTCATGAAACTTAAAGTTACTTAAAATATTTTACAAAACTTTTAAATTAATTATTGTTTTATTTCTTATACAAATGGAATTGTCAATTATTTGGTTAGGTAAATGTCCCTCAGTAAGCTCTCTGTCCAGAAATAGTACACAGGAACCTAAATATGTAGTTCAGCACAATGGTCTCTTTGGCCATTGTCCTTTTAATACAACCCTACAGAATGGGCTGTATTAGAGTGGCTGCTTATTGTAAATAACAGTTTCTACTACAGTGCTTATATCACAACTGGAGTAAGACACAAAGCTGACCTCATCCTCGAAGGAAACTGTGAGACTTCATCACTGCACCCCATCTAGGATCCATATTGCTCATGATCAAGGCATTAATGTTGGTTATCAGCTCTCTACTCCACTAGCGTTGCCAGATGTTCTCCTGTGGTTGGGATTAGGGAAGGATCCACTTGTTTTCCCATAGACTGCAAGTGTTTGGAGGATCCCACTGACAATTAGTTTTTGGGCCAAAAGTTTCATAACTGGGGGTTGGAGAGATGACTCAGCAGTTAAGGATCGTTGCTGCTTGGGTAGAGGACCCAGGCTCAGGCCCAGCACCCATACAGCATCTGCAACTCTAGTTCTAGGAAATCTGACGCTCACTTCTGTCTTCCACAGACACTGTGTATGCGTGTGGTGTACTTCCATGCAGGCAAAGCATAAAAATAAAAAAATCCATTCCAAAGTTTCTAGATTGGATCTATGTGTCTCTAACTGGTTGCTCTTCTAGGCCAATTAAGTGCAGTAGTGATTCAATTCAAGCAGTCTGCTATGGGCTGAATTGTGGAATTTCAAAATTTGTGTATTTAATAGCCAGCTCCTCGGTGAGACTCTATTTAGAAATGGGGCTCTCAGAAGATGTTTTGAGCTTAGGTGAGACAAGAGACTAGAGTTATAATCCAGTAGGAGTTATGGCCTTAAAAATGAGAGAGAGAGGAGGAGGAAGATAAAGATGCAAAAGAGAAGAGACTAAAAAGTTAGTTGGGACAAAGTGTAGGCCCCCATCCTTTCCTAGTTTACCCCAACCCCTAAGAAGAACTCCAGGTCACATTCATCATTTACTGACACTATTTTACCTAAAGAGCTTTCTCTGGAATTGGCTGCTCCTGCCATTGATTCGATAAAGACATAGAAAAAAGCCTACCTTTAGCAGAAACGAGGGAACCTTACTTATGACCCAACATCAGGGGACCGCAGACATGATGTAGAAGAAACTTGAGAACACATTGCTAATAATGTGTGTGCATTTACCCAGGTGTGCCCCTTATAAAGAGAGACCATTAAAGCAAAACAATTCAGATGACTAAGACCTTGACTCTAGATTAAATTATATACATAGCTAGTCACCAGAATTCAAATCAAGGGAACTCCATGCTGATAATGTCATCAATTCCTAATCTCTTCCCCAAGGCCTCATGTTGAAACCTCCTAACCAGATTAAGTTACTCCCATCCCCCAAATTAATACCCCAAAATGAATATTAAATTTTTACATATGAAGTCTTGGGGCATACTCAAACCTTAGCCAAGTCCTAACAATTCACAAGGTATTTTTGTTATTGTTGCTGTTGTCTTTACCATGATGTGTTTTTATTCTCCCCGTCTCTAGAGACTTAGCAAGTAAAAGGCTGGGAGGGGAGAGAGAGGTTAAGTGAAAAGTTCAAGCTCATAGTAAACACAAAAACTGGTTAAAGAATCCAGAAATGCGGACAACATGGACTTCAAAACAAAGGCTTTTGAAGAAAAAAATTTCACAAAAGATTAGCAAGGTAAATTATAGTGAGTTTGAGGTAACCAAGCTAACTGGGTAAGTAGAGTGACAGTGCTCTGGATAAAATAACAGAGCTGTTCTCGGCAGGTGCCCAGGGCTCCCATGCAACCACAAAATCACCTTTACCAGAAGCAGATACAAGGTGCTGCTGTCCTTTCATTTAGCAAACATCTCCTTTTGACTTGTAGTGAGATCCTTATACATAACCCTGCTTCTAACCCATCTAATTATAACAAACCAAATAATGGTAAAGACAACTTCTATGAACACTTCCTCCTATTCCTGGAAGAAACCACCATTGAGGAGACTATCCTAGGCTGTCCCAGGACTGACAAAATGGGGCAGAAATGGTAGACCAAGAGTTTTAAGTCCAGATGCAAGAAACAAACTTTGCTATAGTCACCAGGCACCACATACTCCCCTGACTGGAGGGTATATGCACTGCTCTCACTTTCTAGCCTGCTAAAAATAAACTTTGACTATGAGCTTGCTCCATCTGCACCCTGTGTGAATTCTTCTCCTTCAAAAGCACAAGAACTGAGGTCGTTGCTACGGATGGGATCAGAGAGAATTCAGAAGGAGGCATCTCCCTGTCCATCATCCCTCCATATGAGAACTCAGGATGAAGGAGCCATCAGTGAACCAGCAGGCAGGCTTTTACCAGAAAACAGTCAAATTGACCTTGGAATTCCCAGCATTAAAAAATGTGGGGAAGAAATTTCTGTCTTTGGTATTTTTTTAACAGTTGCCTGAATAGATTAAGACAAAAAAAAGTAGGAAAAGAAGACATTAAAGAGAGGAAGTTAGAGAAAAGGTTGTGTATTTTCAATCATTTTCCTGAAGCATTGTAGTGTTTTCAGAGAAAAGAGATTTCTCTGTTGCAGATTTGAATTCTCTTCATGTTAATAAATGGGCCAAGGAAGCAGCTGGATGCCCCCTTATCACTGCCTTGGGAGCTATTTACGCTAATCCTTTCCCTTGTAGCCCTGCTGGACAAGGATGAAAATCCCCAGCATCAGGTATTAAAAGAGACAGAGGAAGCACACAAACCAATTTACAGGGTTTCGCTTGGATAGTCTTCTTCATTTGAGTCTTATTAGCTCTGATAATGTATCCTCACTATTAATCAGACTGGTAGAAAGCAAGGTAACATCCATGTATCCATGTGTGAATGCGGGTGGGCTGCCAGCTTTGGTGGAGCTGAAGGTGCCAGCTTCCAACCTAGAAACTCAGAAACAGTAACACAATATAGAAACCACCTTTTTAGTTCTCAGGACCTAGTGAGTGAGACAGCAGATGCTCTGAAGAAAAAAACACCAAGGGAGAACAGTATCATAGAAATGCTCTGCAGCTTTCTAGCTAGTTGGTAGTAAGGGATTCAATGACTCAGTCTCTGCTTCTTCAACTTCAAAGCAGAAAATATTGCACACCCAACATAGGAGTTGTGAAGAATTGTGAGGGGTAGACCCAACAGCCAGCATTCAGTGCCTGTCACACATAGAGTGCTTAATAACAAGAGTAATACTATTTCACCATGCCCTGCTTCCTAATGGCCACATGTGACTTTAAAAGGAAGCACAGCATTCAAGAAGCCTCTCAATTCCTTTTCCTGACCTTTCATCTCAAACTCAGTCCAATATTTCTCCTCTCTTGACTCCTTTTCACTGAAGTTTTCCAAGATGAGGCTGGTTCCACCCATGTGTGAAAAACTAAGGCAGTGGTCTATCTACTCACAGGCTCAAAAATATTTTTCCGTGATCCTTATGTTATTCTTAGATTATTACCTCTTATCCCTCTGTCTCCTGATCCCCAGTCAGTTCCCCACCAGTCTAATGACCAGTCTAATGCAATGGAGGAAAATTCCCTGGTTATACCAAAGGCATGAATCTCTCTCTCCTCCTCTTTCTCCTCCTCATCCTCCTCCTCTTCCTAATCCTCATTCTCATCCTCATCCTCCTGCTCCTCCTAGGATATCAGTTTGCTCATGGCTTCCCACTTACCCTCTTGGGGATGAGCCAAGAATCTTTAAAATGGAAAAGCTTGCTCTTTCTAAATTAGATCTGTTCCATTAGTCACTAGTCAGGAAAAAAGGGAGAGATTCAGACAAAAACTCAATGTGAAAACAGGGATGGTAGAGTGAGAAAGGAACAGACAAGTTTTACTGAAGAGAAAATATTGACAATAAGCCTGCCAAATCCATTAACTTCACAAAACACAGAGAGGCAAAATAAATATAATACAGAAGGTGAAGAATGTTTGCTTGAGACGATCTAATCAGAGTTTTAGGACTGTATATGATTCTATATTTTAATGGCTATTTCATCACTAGAACATAGGCAAAGTTTTCTGGGGAGAAAATGTGCCAATGAGTTAAGCTGATCCAGACTAATCCTAAATTAGCTGGAAGAATGCATGATAGGAGATGAGTTCCTCTTCCTGTGATGCACAGATTCATGAGGAACCCAGACAAGTTCTGCATCATGGACCAGATGTAAAGTAGAAGTATTCAGAAGATCCAACATTTGGAAGATAAATCTTCACTCTAATTTAGACACAGCATTTTGGAGTCTCTGAAGATTTCTATCCAGGGATAGATCACTTGAGACAGCATGGAAAAAGACTAGAAGGCCAAGTATCTAATACTATAAATACTAGTATTAAAGAGGTAGGTGAAGAAAAAGCAGTGAAGGATGCCAGAAGGTGTTTCAACAAGAGGAACTAAAGCACCTTTTCATTATCTCTGACTTGTAGATCATTGAGTCATTCAACTTACATTATGTTTTCTATGAGGTAGTTATTGTGCCAAGCAGTAGTGTAGTAATGAATAAAACAATCCAGAACTGACCTTCATGGAGCTTCCTGACCCCATGGAAATGAGTGCATTCAGATACAAACAAAGTCACTGAGAACTCACTAAGAGACCTTTCAAAGAACCAGTTTAGATGTAGTATCTGGGAATGTTAAGACAATGGAAATAAACTCAATCAACAGGTTTAGTCACATGAAAAGCAAATAGAGGGGACATGAGGTTGGTGTTCTGGAAAGTTTTCAAGCATTTGATGGTAGTAGAGAACTTCTGGATTTGAGATTCAGTGATTCATCAGGGCTTAGACACTTCTCTAAATGCAAACAATAGCATGTCTACATAAACTATGATGAAAGGAGCTGTTTCGGCAGATTGACTGTCCTTTTGTGTCTTCAGAGGCCATCAGCAGAGGCACTTCCCCCTATGGTCTCCTACAGCATATGCTGTCATCTGTGCTATGAGAATATCTGCATTAGCCTAAGTACATACAGCAGGCCCTTTAATTAATGCTCAATACGCTTCACACATTAGCAAATATCACTATGTCCCCCATGGAACTATGAGACATCTGGCAGACTTGTGTCTCCCTCAAGATCTTGTTTGTCTCTCTTATAATAAAAAGGCACAAGTTCCACACTCTTTGACAAAGACATAGTCCACCTCATCCCCCAATACCCTTCTGGATTTCAACTTCTCACTCGTTGACTGGTTTTGCTATTAAGACTTCAAAGGTATCACCTCAGCCTACTGTCTCCAACTGTTTCAAAAACTAACTTTGATGTTCTCTCACAAGGATTAAAATATAAATATGAATAGATTTAATAATTGTAACCAAAAATAAAATAATGTATTATTGCTGTTTTATGTAGCTGATTATCTACGGCTATGCTTGTGATTCTACTTAATCCATTTTCTACACTAATCAAGCCCTTGTACTCAAGTCCATGTGACCCCAAGATAGTAGAGGGACAGCTAAGCTTTGGGTTTCCATCATGTCTGAATTGCTATTTCCTCAATTGGGCAATCTACCCATGGAAGTTTGTTAGGTTTCCAAAATGCCAAGATAATCAGGTTAACTGCATTATTTCAGCAAGGAAAAAAATACTGGAAACCAATAATATTCCCTCTTGTGTGTGTGTGAAAGTGAGAGGGGGAGTGGGGGAGAGAGAGAGAGAGAGAGAGAGAGAGAGAGAGAGAGAGAGAGAGAGAGAGAGAGAGAACTCATATAAGCTAGCATAAATCCTAATATTTAGCTATATCCAGCCATCTTCCTTTGCTCCAACTTCCTATTTTGAGACAGGACCCCACAAAGTGCTCACACTAATCTTGAGCTTGTGATCCTTCAGTCTCATAGCCCCATATTTTGACTATAGGCTTATGCCATGTAGCACAAGTATTCAGAACTTTGGCTTCACATTGACAAAATAAATCCAAGTTGTAAAGATTTTTGTGTGACTCTAAAGAATGCATTAAGGTCGAAGGAAGAAAACCCTAGCATTCTTCTAATTATTATCATGGACTTGACGTTGTTTGGAAGGAGCTTTAGGATTACTAGAGGCACCAAATCAAATCCTGTAAGTGAAATGAAACAAATTTATGTGTCCCACTTTGACCATTGTCCATGTTCTGATCACTTAGTGCCCCATCCAACACTAAAGCTCCAACCCCTTACTTACTAAACAGATATCCCATCCATCTGCATGGGAGCCAGAAGGGCAGAGTCCTTGCACTTGCTAGTCATTGTATGGCCAGTTTGGCTTGACATTTTGTATATTTGAATCTTTCTGTTTTAATTCCTCCTTCCAAAAATTACAAAACTGTGCAAATGACTAACTCCCTCAGACACTATCCAGTGGTTTTTGCTGCTGAATCCAGAAACCTTGTGATTCTCTTCACTTTTTTTCTCAGTACCATTTGTCAGCAGCTTTCCAAGCAATTTCTTTTACCAAACCAAGCTCGTTTAAACATATGAGTGTTAAGTGTAAACTTTCACAAGCAGCTGTATAAGATACTTAATAAATGTCCAAAGATACACTTCACTCTCACTATTAATTTTTATTCATTAATGAACTTGATTTTTACAAACTATATTTTAATGTATCTCTCATTTTACCTCCCTTATAGATCTGCTTGTAATTGATCACCTTGCTTGGTATGATCACAGACATGTTTTCCTGCATAAAGTATTAAAAAGTGTATCAATCATCTTGAATGCATCTAAGTGATATAAAAAATACTTGAACTGCCTTCAAGTGTATAAATAAAATGGAATCTCTGCATTCATGTGTCAGTGAGAGGCAGCAGAGCTAAGGGTTAAGAGTTATGAGACTACGCTTTAATGAATGCATTTGGTATTTCAGCAATTTTTGAGAGTGTTCTATGTAATAAGCACTATATTGGACCTGAGGAGCTTGCACAAATTATTCCAAGTCTCTCATTCCATCCCCTTGGGACTACATCATATATAAAAATAAATAGAATTATCCAATCTTGGAATGGACTGAACTACATATCAAGGAACAGCTGTTCAATATGTTGAAACACATAAGAGCTGAATCACCACCTGTCAGGACTACTGTTGGAGAGATTCCTGTATTGGGTGGGCATTTAGTTATTCATCATTTTTCAGCAGGGATTCTCAGCATGGTTTTTTTCCTTATTCCCATGCCATGTGTTTGATGAGTAACAAGGTATTATTTTTAGACCTTCCTTAATCATTAACTCAGCATTTTATCCAGAAGCCCTCTGTCCTTGAAGACCTGGCCAAAGAAGTAAAATAGATATAGGAAAACCAGAAAGTGATCTCCATTAGCCCTCTGAACTGTGGCAAGAAATACAGAGGGAAGGCAATGTTGTCAGAAGCAAAAGTCCTCATTGTCTTCTCTTAGCCTGTGACCATAAGGAAAGAGGAATAAAATTATCATGATAATTGTAGAAGATTCCCAACTTTCAATAGATAGTGGCAGAATTTCCCATATTAGCAAGGAGGAGGTTCTTGGCCTCTAAGAAAGGTCCCAAACATCAAATATGCTGTAAAATGCAATGCATCAGAGATAGTTGCTACGCTAGTCACAGGAGTTGATAGCAGCAGCACTCCTACAATTTCCAGCCTTTACCTAATACTCAGGCAATACAGAAATGCCCAAGTGTCTTACAGAGGAGACATATAAACACTGAAAAGGTAGTTAAACTATGAAGTCTTTAAGCAGACACAAAGATTCCAGTGTGAGCAGATTCCATAAGCATATACCAGCACATCTCAAAACATCAGATAACATCACTGGGGGAGCAGAAAAACCAACACACAGAAAAATCCAGCAGAAAACCACAGACATCTGATAGGTCCCATTCCCTCCACTAGCACAGAGTAACACAAATCTTTCAATTTCCAGTCACTGACATGGAGACATACCCTTTCCAAGCAAGGCAGTGAAAGAAAGTTTGCAAGAGTCACCATGGAGGGAACATATCACAGCTCCAACAGGGACAGTTTAACCTGGAAGAGAAGGAAATACTATCCTAGATTGGTAAACTTCAGACTTCGTCATAGCTATCTAGTGACTATAAAACCTTCCAATCCTCTGTCCACACAAAACATGTATACCTTGCCATCCGTGCAATAGGATTCATAAGAAAGACTTAATTCGTGACCAGAGAAATGGTTCAGTAGGTAAAAGTCTTTGCCTCAAGCCTGACAACCTGGGTTTGACCTTTAGGACTCGCTGTAAGAAATGAGGTTTTTTTCTGATACTGGCTGAATATGACACTGATCTATGAGTATATCAGAATATAATTAGGAGTCATTTTATTGTTACTTTTTTAGAAGAGTAGTATTTGATTTTATCCTAGGTCTCTGGGCTATCAAGTCTCTGTTTTTTGTTTTGTTTTGTTTTGTTTTTTGATCACCCAAGCATTATCAGGTATAGGTTCCATCTCATGGAGTAGACTTTAAGTCAGGTTTGATTGGTTACTCCCACAAGCTTTGTGTCACCATTTCCCTAGAATATTCTGTAGGTAGGACAAATTGTAGAACAAAAGGTTTGTAGCTGGGTTGGTGTTTACATGTCTCTTTGGTAGTTTAGAGTACCTTCCTGTGCCAAAGACATTAGAATGTAAGGGTAAAGATTCTATGTAAGCATCAGCTTGCCTGTTCCATGATCAATGAATTGTATAGGTATTGGCTTCTTCTGCAGCAAATGGGAACAAATACAGACAACCACAACCAAACATTACACAGAGAGTGAAACCTTGGAATGAAAAGCTATAAATGGAATATGTTCATCAAATCCCTCCCTTCAGATCTCAGGAATTCCCAAAGAAGAAGAGGCAGAAAGAGTGTAAGAACCAGGGAAGATGGAGACTACTTAGGAGAACAGGTCCTCTAAACAAACTGAGCAAAACTCAAATGAACTCACTGAGAATGAAGCAACAAGAACAGGGCTGGCACAGGTCTGTACCAGATCGTCTGTTTAAATAATATAAATTTCAGTTTAGCCTTTTCCTGGGACCCTGAATGTGTAAACAAGTAGGTCTCTAATTCTTGTGACTTCTCTTGGGGTTCTTTTCCTTCTGTTGGTTTGTCTAATATGGATGGGATTGCTTTTGTTTAATCTTATTATGTATTATTTGCTAAAAAATATAAAATAACTTTTATTACCACAAAGAGATTTGACTCCTTCAAGTTGTCTGCTGACCTCCATTGCTTGATGCATGCAACATTAATTCATGAATAAACATGTATACACACAAAAACAATAATAACTGAATAAATAAATGTTTAAAATATGATCTCAGAAACTTTTAATCCATTTTATAAAGTCAACAAAATTAAATGTTCTGGTATACCAAAGCACTTATAAGTATATTCCTAACTATGGTGCAATTTTATGGGGCTGTATTCACATATGTGAGACCTACTTGATAACTCACCCAGAAAAACTAGTTGGAAAAAGAAGAGAGCCGGGCTCTTAGTAGGGATATCAAAAGGCCCCAAATTCATTCATGCTGTTAATTTCTATTCTCCACAATGATTACTTTTCCAAATGGGATTATTAGACTTCTTTAATGTTGTGTTTTAATCTCCATCATATACTTGAGTTTTAATGAGTTTCCTCCATACTCTCTATTGTTATTAATTTGCATTGTGAAGAAGTTGGTTGCCCTTCTATTGCTTGTACTCATTGAACCCTAGAAGCTATTTTATGTGAAATATGAATTCCATCAGCACAGTTGCTAGAAGAAAGTGTGTGTCCTTTTTTTCCCATGCAGTATCTTATTCTCCCTTCTGGGGATTTGCAACTTGTTACAAACCTAAATTCCAGCTTCTTTCTGTTTTACAAGATGTATGTGGTTTTCTGTAGAAACCATAGACCCTTCCATTTTCATGTTTGTTTTGGGTTTCTTGGATGCCATATAGAATTATTAATAATAACCAAAATTAATCAACATATCTAATAGATGCATAGATTTGTCTAGTATGATATAGCACAACCATCCATCAAATCCTAATATTTAAAATAGATAAAGTGTAATGCACTATTACCAATATGTGCCATGGGTAACTGGCATTTTCATTTCCAAAGGAGGATAGGAAAGAGAAAAATTAGCTAGCTGCTCTCTCTCAACTTATCCGTTGAGGTTCTGACGTTAAGATGGACATGGAGCTGTTAGTAAGCAAATATGTCAAATCCATAAGAGCTAGAGGGAAGGGCAAACTGACAATGTAGTTAAGTTTAGCCTTCATCAAAAGCCCTGGAGCTCAGCTAAGGAATGAAACTGAAGCTCTGACACTGCTGCACCTTCTGAATTTGCACCCCTATGATTTTCCAGTCCCTCTGAATTCTCTAAGCATTTTCCAAATATCAAAGTTCACAGAAAGAGATACAATGGTCAGAATGAGCTATGGAAATTCTATCAAGTCCCTTTTTCTTTGTAACAGCATGGAACTGGTAATATACGTCAGTTTGATTCCCACTAGGAGGAATGGTATTTTTACTACAAAGAGTTAAACTGCTAAGTAAGGCAGACAGTTCCACAGCCACTTTTGAGTCCTGCCAGTGCACAGCCAATCAATCCTGGCCATGTTCCTTTTCTTACACTGGATACCAAAAAGGCTATTACGTCTCTGAAAAGCTGTATCAAACACCAAACAAAGCCTTGAAAGATGGCAAGATTGAAAGCGGACTCTGAAGGCAGCTAGTCAATGTCTGGAGCCCAAAGTCTTTGTGTGCACAGTTGCTTCTTTTCATCATTGCTCAGATCCTAAGTTGTTTAAAGCCTATGAAAGGTGTCAGGGAACCAGCATACTCCTGAAGTTAGGCCTAGTCTGACATATGAATGCATGAGAATTCTATCAGATTGCTTACTCCCCAGCCAAACTACCTTCAGGGTAGTTTCAAAAAACACATTTAAAGACCTAATACAGGACCATTCACTGAGATCTAAAGTAAAGTCTAAAAGGCATCTTTCTCCTAGGTAAAAAATGGAAAATGCAATCTCAGAATCAATCTTCCCCCATTTTTCTTTTGTTTTTCCCAATTTATCATGGAAGGATCAATGAGACCTTATTTTTTATTGTTGAACCTTTACTGCAGAAACTTTCAGAAACACAATATATTTTCCATCATTCAAAAGAAAACAATAAAAAGGAAAGGATATATTTAAATTGTGGAAAAGGCTATAACCATTATTGTTTCATTTAATGGTCTTTAATTTAGTTGATAAGATTTCAGATAACTAGGATTTAGTTCTTGTTAAGACAATTCTGGTCCATAGGATTCATGAGGAGCAAATAAAATAAAACATAACTATTGACCAAAATGTTAAGGTTTTAATGATTTCATTCTATCCTCTATTGTGGGTGATTTAAGAGTATACATATTTGATACTAACAGAGAGAACACATGGCATTCAACAAAATTTCATAGCAACAGAAGTTCCTAAGTCACTTCTACCAATTTCACTCCTGTCCAATTCAAAAGCACTGTCACTCCTATATCCACCATGGAAGCTGTGGTGCCACAATTTGAGGAAAAAAAAAAACCTACTGACTGATCTAGGAAAGTCACTTTCATGATTCGAATTATTCTCTAACTTCCCAGTAGGGTATTTAAAAGTTCCCTTAGACTTCCAGAAAATCTTTAATCTATATCTCAAATAGGAAGGAAAGTGGAGTTTCTTCAGCACCAACATTTTAATTCAATTACCTAGGATGGAGAGGAAATAAGGAAAAATATGGTACAAGTCAAATCAATAAAAACTAAGGAAAATGCTTCTGTTTGGTGTTTTGGACCTCTTTATACTAAACATTGAGCTTCTGGGAACAGAACTCAACATAAGTTTTTATTATATTCAATTTTCTAAATAAAGTCAAACTGAGTGAAACTTCTGCTTTCCTCTATGAGCAAACAAATGATCGGTAGGATACAATTTTATCTTCCTATCTGAAATTGTTCAATGGAAAATAAGCAAGATAAGCTACTCATATGTGCCCCAGCTTACCACTTAGCAGTAATAAAGGATAAAAACAACCTTTGTGGAGCAAACAGATCATGTTTAAGGAGGAAGATGTGGCCAATAAGAAAAAAAAGAGAGCATGGTAAAAGAGGGAGAGATACAGAGATCTGCATAAAGTTCCTCCAAAGACTTTGAAAAGCCTGAGGGGGGGAACAATCAATAGTGGAATTGTTTTCAAAGCTCACAGAGCCAAGGACAGCTGGCATTCTCACAAGACAAAGATAAAAGACTAATATATGGATTACTGAGTATAACTAATCAGTAATTATCAAGTAAATAACTGTGGACTGTAATGAGGAAAACAAGTAGAACAGTCTTGAAGAGACATAGTTGGTGAATTAATAAACAGTGACTGTCAAGTGACTATTACAACAAGACCTCCAATGTTGATGACAGTTGAGCAAAGTTTAAGTATGCCAAGAACAGAAGTGACATACATTAAAAATCAATCTTCTAGAGATGAGAAATGCAATATCTGACATTACATATGAACAGTTGATAAATTAAGAGCATTTAGACAAAGGAGAAGAATGATTGGTGCCCTTGAAGTCATGACAGGAGAAACTATTCACATGAGACAAATGGGGAAAAAAGGCTAAAGTCAATGAGAGGGGAATTAGGAAGCCATAGGAGAACATGAAAGAATACTGAAATGCTTGTAACTGGAGGCCAGATGAAACAAAAATAAAAGAAAAACAGAAGAAATAACTTTTCAGCATTTGACTTTAACTATGGATCTAAGAAATTAAATGAACTCCAAACAAAGAATCTAAAGAAAATTAGGCCAAAACTTATCCTAAATAACTTGTTCAAAACCAGGGGTGTAGAGAAAACCTTAACAGAAGTCCAGGGGAAGGGGCATAATAGATACACAGAAATGTACCTATATTTGTGTACCATACCATTCACAATATCCAAGTTAAGTAATCAGCTCAGGCACCAACAACAGACGACTGGTCAAAGAAGATGGAGTATCAGCCTGGACACATGGGTGTGGACCTGGGCCCTGCACTGGATGGTATGATACACTTTGGGAATCCCCCATCAAGGGCCTCACCCTCCCTGGGGAACAGAGGGAAGACTAGAGAGGAGCTGGGATTGACATATGAAGTGGGTTTGTTTCTGACTTAAATTAAAAAAGAAAATGGAGTATGAGTATACAGTACAGTTATTCAGGCATGAAGAATTAACTTAATCATTAGCACTAAAATGTGTTGAATGGAAATAACTATAGATCCATTGTGTTAGGCAAAGTAAGTCAGGCTCAGAAAGACAAACAGCACATAGGTTTCCACTCAAATGAAGAATAAGTGTGTGTGTGAGTGTCTATATGTGTGTCTGTGTGTATGCTTGTATGTGAAATTAGGGGGGAGACTTATTTATGAAGGGGATCATCAGGAGTTTGAAATTATGGGGAAATGTGACAAAATACCTTAAAACACTATTGAAAACATCATAATGAAATCTGTTATTTTAAGTTATATTCTAATGAAAATTCTATAAATAAAGCAGTGCAATCCAAAAAGCAAGTAATGATATCTTTAAAAATAACTCAAGGTAAAATAATAGCAATAAATATATCTTCAATAATGACAAAATGAAGCTGTTCTCAAGCTGAAACAATTTATCACTAACAGACAATACCTATAAGAAACATTAAAGGAATCAACAGACTGATAGCAGAAAATACTACTTATAAAGGCCAGGCAGTGGTGGCATACACCTTTAATCCCAACATTCCAGAGGTAGAGGCAGGAGGATCTCTGTGAGTTCGAGGCCAGCCTGGTCTACAGAGTGAGTACCAGGAGAGGCTCCAAACTACACAGAGAAACCCTGTCTCAAAAATCAAAAAAGAAAATAAAAAAGAAAAGACTACATATAAGATATCTAGGCATACATAAAATATGGGAGAAGACGAGAGACACTGCATAAGCAAGTGTATCACCTATGTTTGATTGAAACGAGAACATGTAGATGTTACACTGGTTGACTGGTATGCAAGGTAACTGAATCCGCTGATGGTAACTGATATATCACACAAAAACTTAAAGATTGAAATCAATAATTTATTGTTGCCAGTGGTCATTTTAGCCCTTCTGTTCTAAACCATTCTTGACAGATCCCACTGGGCTCATGCTCTGACCTATTTGGTTCTCTAGTAAGGCATTTTGAAAACTGCTGATCTAGGACTAAGTCCACTCGGATAGCTTACCTCTGATCCATGGAGCATGAGGTCTCTCCATCTCCCGGTAGGTTAACCTATTTATCATTATGAAGTAGCAGAGGTCTATAATGAAGTAAAGTCAGTCAAATAAAAAGGCAAGAGAAAGACACGCCTGCTTTTAAGGGTCTGCTTGTATTAGATTGGTTGATCTCTCATGATCTTAAACAAGTCATCTGGGCAAATTCAAAGCCAGTCTACAAAAAAATACAAATAATTTAAATTATAGAGAAAATGTATGGCAATAAGGAAATTATTGGAGCTATTACTGATACCAATTGCTTCAGTAAAAGAGAATTGATCTATCTACCAGATAACACATTATATAACACACATAAGGTAACCTGAAAGTTTTATCTCCTTATCTCTTATCATATTCATTAATCTCATTAATAAGGATTTGTGAAGGTTGAGGACTAAACAAGGCTATGTTACAGGAGATAGTTACTAGAAGATATATTAATTTGAGAAACACTCTTTTTTTCACCGTTTTTTCACACTTTTTTATTATATATTTAATTAGAAACAAGCTTGCTTCCCATGTGAGTCCAAGCCCCCCCTTCCTCCCCTCCATGCCCACTCTCCTTCTCCACAGCACCCCCAGCACCCCACCCAAATCCCAATCCATTCCCCAGGGAGGGTAAGGCCCTCCACAGGAGATCTCCAGAGTTTGTCATTTCGTTACAGGTAGGGCTCCCCAAAGTGTCCAGATTGAGGAAGCATCCCTCTTTGTGGGATGGGTACCCAAAGTCTATTTGTATGCCAGGGATAAACACTGATCTACTACCCAAAAACCCCATAGATTGCCTGAGTCTCCTCACTGATACCCACATTCAGGGGGTCTCCATCAGTTCCATGCTGGCCTCTCAGGAATCAGTCTGGGGTCCCCAAGATCTCCCCCTTGTTCAGGTCAGCTGTTTCTCTGGGATTCAATAGCCCAGTCTTGACCCCTTTGCTCAACACACATCTTCCTCTGTCACTGGCTTCCAGGAGTTCAATTTAGTGTTTAGCTGTGGGTGTCTGCCTCTGCTTCTGTCTGTAACTGGATGGAGGTTCTATGATGGTATGTAAGATAGTCATTACAATCATTATTAGGGAGGGGGCATTTAAAGTAGTCTCTCCACTACTGCTTAGTTTGCCAGTTGGTGTCATCCTTGTACATCTCTGGAGTTCTCACTAGTGCCAGATCTCCCCTAAAAGATAAAATGGCTTCCTCTATTATGGTATCTCTAATCCTACTCTCCTCTATTCTTCCCCCAACTCAACCTTCCTGCTACCCCATATCCTCCTCTGCCCTCCTCTTCTCTCCCTCTCTTTTTCCTGGCTCCCATTCCCCTCCCTGACCCTGTGCTCCCAATCTTCTTAGGAGGTCTTGCCTTATTCCACCTTCTCTGGAGTACCATGTATATCTCTCTTCCTGGTTCCCTGCCTCTCTGGCAGTGGAATTGCAGACTGTCACTCCCCTGATTCAGGTCTATAATCCATATATGAGTGAGTACATACCATGTTTGTCTTTTTGTGGCTGGGTTACCTCACTCAGGATGATTTCTTCTAGTGCCATCCATTCCCCTGCAAATTTCAAGATTCCATTGATTTTTTTCTGCTGAATACTATTCCATTGTGTAAATGTACCACACTTTCTCTATCCACTCTTCCGTTGAGGGGCATCTAGGTTGCTTACACGTTCTGGTTATTACAAAGAGTGTTGCTATGAACATAGTGGAACAGATGTCCTTGTTGTATGAATGAGCATCTTCTGGGTATATGCCTAAGAGTGGAACTGCTGGGTCTTGTGGTAGACTGATTGCCATTTTCCTGAGGAATCTCCATATGGATTTCCATGGTGGCTGTACGAGTTGGTATTCCCACCAGCAGTGGAGGAGTGTTCCCCTTTCTCCACATCCTCTCCAGCATAAATTGTCATTGATGTTTTTTATTTCAGAAAACAGGAGTAAGATGGTATCTCAGAGTTGTTTTGATTTGCATTTTCCTGATGGCTAGGGATGTTGAGCACTTTCTTAAGTGTCTCACAGCAATTATAGACTGCTCTATTGAGAATTCTCTATTTAGTTTTATAGCAAACTTTTTAATTGGATCCTTTGATGCTTTGGAGACTTGTTTCTTGAGATCTTTGTAGATTTTGTTGATCAGCCTTCTGTCAGATGTGGGGTCAATATCTTTTCTCCCATTCTGTGGACTGCATTTTTGTCTTATTGACTGTGTCCTTTGCCTTGAAGTAGCTTCTCAGCTTCAGCAGGTCCCATTTATTAATTGTCGATCTCAGTGTTTGTGCTACTGGTGTTAAGCTCAGGAAGCAGTCTCCTGTACCAATTTGTTCAAGGGTACCTCCTAATTTCTCTTCTAACAGTTTCAGTGTGACTGGATTTATATTGAGGTCTTCAATCCATTTGGATTTAAGTTTTGTGCATGGCAATAGACATGGATCTATCTGTAGTCTTATAGGTGCCAGCATCCAGTTATGCCAGCACCATTTGTTGAATATGCTTTCTTTTTTACATTGTATAATTTTAGCTTCTTTGTCAAAAACCAAGTGTTCGTATGTGTGTGAATTAATATCAGGGTTTTCTATTCAACTACATTGGTCTACCTGTATATTTTTGTGCCAATACTAAGATGTTTTCAGGACTATAGTTCTATAATGGAGCTTGAAGTCAGGGATCGTGATGCCTCTGGATGTTGCCTTGTTGAACAGGGTGGTTTTGGCTATCCTGTGTATTTTGATTTTCCATATAAAGTTGAGAATTGTTCTTTCAAGATCTGTGAAGAATTGTGCTTGGACTTCAATGGGGATATCATTGAATCAGAAGATTGCTTTTGGCAAGATTGTCATTTTTATTATGTTGATCCTACCTATCCAAAAGCATGGGACTACTCTCCATTTTCTGGTGTCTTCTTTAATTTCTTTCTTTAAAGACTCAAAGTTCTTGTGATACAGGTCTTTCACTTGTTTGGTTAGCGTTACCATAAGGTATTTTATGTTGTTTGTGGCTATTGTAAAGGGCGATGTTTTTCTGATTTCTTGCTCAGCCATTTTATCATCTGTATATAGTAGTGCTATTGATTTTCTTGAGTTGATCTTGTATTGTATCCTGCCAGTTTGCTGAAGGTATTTATCAGCTGGAGGAGTCAATTACATAAATTATCATATCATCTGCAAATAATGAAAGTTTGACCTCTTCCTTTCCAATTTGTATTCCCTTGATCTCCTTTTGTTGTCTTATTGCTCTGACTACAACTTCAAGTACAATATTGAAGAGGTATGGAGAGAGTGGGCAGCCTTGTCTTGTTCCTGATTTTACAGGAATTGCTTTGAGTTTCTCTCCATTTAGTTTGATGTTGGCTATTGGTTTGCTGTATATTGCTTTTATTATGTTTAGGTATGTTCCTGTTATCCCTGATCTCTCCAAGACCTTTATTCTGAAGGAGTGTTGGATTTTATCAAAGGCTTTTTCAGCATCTAGTGAGATAATCATGTGATTATTGTTTCTAAACTTGTTTATATGGTGGATTACATTGATGGATTTTCATATGTTGAACCAACCCTGCAATCCTAGGATGAAACCTACTTGATCATGGTGGATGAGTTTACTGATGTGTTCTTGGATCTGATTTGCCAGTATGTTATCGAGTATTTTTGCATCAATGTTCATGAGGGATGTTGGTCTGAAATTCTCTTTCTTAGTTGTGTCTTTGTGTGGCTTGGGTATCAAGGTTATTCAAGCCTTGTAAAAAGAGTTTGGCAAAGACCCTTCTGCTTTTACTGCATGGAATACTTTGAGGAGAATTGGTATAAGGTGTTCTTTGAATTTCTGATAGAATTCTGCACTGAGGCCATCTGGACCTGGACTTTGTTGGTTGGGAGACTTTTGATGACTGTTTCTATTTCCATAGAGGTTATAGGTCTATTTAAATTGCTTATCTGTTCTTGATTTAATTTTGGCAGGTGATATCTCTCCAGAAAGTTGTCCATTTCCTTTAAATTTTCCAATTTTGTGGAGTACAGGTTTTCAAAGTATGACCTGATGATTCTCTGGATTTTCTCAGTGTCCATTGTTATGTCCCCCATTTCATTTCTGATTTTGTTAATTTGCATGTTCACATTCTGCTGTTTGGTTAGTTTGGATAAAGGTTTGTACATCTTGTTGATTTTCTCAAAGAACCAACTCTGTTACATTAATTCTTTGTATTGTTTCCTTAGTTTCTACTTTATTGATTTCAGCACTTAATTTGATTATTTCCTGGCATCTACTCCTCCTGGGTGAGTTTGCTTCTTTTTGTTCTAGAGCTTTCAGTTGTACTGTTAATTTTCTAGTGTGACTATTCTCCAGTCTTCATGTGGGCACTTAGTACTATGAAGTTCCCTTCTAGCACTGTTTTCAAAGTGTCCCATAAGTCTTGGTATGTTGTGTCCTCATTCTCATTGAATTCTAGAAAGTCATTAATTTCTCTTTTTATTTCTTCTGTGACCAAGGAATGGTGCAATTGTGCATTATTCAAATTCCATGAGTTTGTAGGGTTTCTGCAAGTTGTGTTGTTGTTGAATTCTACTTTTAACGCATGGTGGTCTGATAAGATGCATGGAGATATTCCAATTTTTTTGTACCTGTTGAGGTTTGATATGTTGCCAAGTACATGGTTGATTTATGAGAAGGTTCCATGAGGCGTTGAGAAGAAAGTATATTCTTTTGCGTTTGGATAGAATGTTCTGTAGATGTCAGTCAAACCCAATTGGGTCATAACTTCTATTAGTTCCTTTGTTTCTTTGTTAAGTTTCTGTCTGGTAGTCCTGTCTAAACAGATGTTACCTCAGGGTTAAGGGTTGGGAAAAGATTTTCCAATCAAATGGACCCAAGAAACAGGCAGGGGTAGCCATCCTAATATTTAACAAACTAAACTTTAAACTGAAATCAACAAAAGAGATGAAGAAGGTCATTTCATATTCATCACAGGAGAAATCCACCAAGATAAAGTCTGGAGAAACACTCTTAAGCAGGGTAGATAGGAAATGGTTACCAAAGAAAACTGAGATTCAGTGTCTTAGGGTTTTATTGCTGTGAAGACATGCCATGGCTGCAGCAACTCTTATAAGGGAAAATATTTAACTGGAGCTGACTTACAGTTTCACAGGCTTAATCCATTATCATGATAGAAAGCATGACAGCATACAGGCAGACATGATACTGGAGAAAGAGCTGTGAGTTCTATATCTTTATCCACAGGCAGCAGAAGTGAAGACAGAGACTCCCACTGGGTGTAGCTTGAGCATATGAGACTTCACAGCCTTCCCCAGCAGTGACACAGTTCCGCCAACAAGGCCATACCTACATTAAAAAGTCGTACCTCCTAATATTGCCCCTCCCTATGGGCCAAGTATTCAAACACGTAAGTCTATGGAGGCCATACCTATGCAAACCATCATGGTCAGGAAAGAGATCTAAGATGTAGTAAACAACAGCCTAATAACAAAGGCTCACATTTCCCTGGCAAACTTTCATATTGCCTTTCTTCAGTTTTCAATTCATTAAAAGTGGGTAATGTTATTAATAAACATACAAAGCAGAAATACAAAACTGAATCTGCAAAATTGGCATTAAGCACTAAGTTACAAAAGGTGTTCATTGTAACCTGTATTACCAAAAAAATGAGTTACCTATAGCCCTTATGATTGCCTCTAATTTTCAAATGAAATAAACTAAAATGAAAGGAGAAAGAAAATCTCCATTCCACAAATTAATGTAAAAGCTTCAGAGAAATAGCAACTTTGGTTCCTTCTATAACTCACTTAGCTCAAGCACTGATCTCCTAGTACTCCTCTTCAAGTGAGGTAACAATGGGTTCTACTGTAAACCTTGAGTAAAAATATATTTAATTCTATTAGATACAATTAAACTGTAGTTCTGCTTGAGTGGTACAGACAATGGTGTTCATTATTACATTCAAGAATAATGTATTTAATTTTCTAGTGAACTGATCTCATGCAAATTGAAATTGGCAAATTAAAATATTTTTAAAAATAAATTATATTTTGAATTGTATGTGTTTTATTTTAAGTAGCATGAGCTCCATGGAAAAAATAGCTTTCATATTCTTCTAAATCAAACTCATTTGTTCTTATATTGAATATAGGAAATCTAAGAGAAAATAGAAACATAAGGAAGAAAGGAAGGAAGGAAAAGGAGGGAGGGAGGAAAGAAATGTGCAAGGGAGCAGAGAGAGAAACAGTATGATCTCCTTTGGGACATATGCAAATATTTTTGAACAATTGAAAATTGTTAAGACTTAGTTTGGAAAAGTAACTGATAATATTCCAAAATTGGAATACTATTTTAATACCTAATATAATATTCTGTTCAGTGTCTCCAATTCCATTCAAATCCCAAAGAATAATTAAGAATCCAGTTATGATAATCAGTGCAATTATATTACCTGTAGACTTACTTTTACACACAACACTCATGTCATCAAAGTACAAGAAAGGCTGGTGGAGAAAGGGAGAGTATCGATGGATATGAGAGGGGCATAAGAGAAAGTAATGGATGAATATGGTCAAAGTATATTACATAGGGGCTACAGATATATTGTTCTGCGGGTCATAGCACTTGCTTCTCTTATAGAGGACCAAGGTTTGATTCCCAACACTCACAAGACAGCTCACAACCATCTGTAACTCTAGATCCATGTCTGGTGCCCTCTTCTGGCCCTAGTGGATACTAGGCATACATGTGGTACATAGACATGGAAAAGGAAAGACACTCACACATAAAATAATTGATGCACTACATACACTTTCATACACTACATGTATGAAAATTAAAAGAAAATGCAGCTACTCAATAAAATCATGGCTATATATTAATCATATGTCTATATTTTTGTTAAAAAAACATATATTCAGGGAGCCAAAGAGATACCAAAATGCTACCTGTGAGCCAAATCCAAATCATGCTGTGTATTTCTGTTAGTAAATTCTTCCTGAAATGCAACTATGGCCCATGACCTTCCTTTGTTAGCTACAACTTCACTAGCCAGTAATGGAAGAGATGTGAAAGAAATCAGCTGACCCACAAAACCTAAAAGTACGTGCTATTTACCTCTTTACAGAGAAAGTTTTTTAGTCCTGGTTTAGTGGACAGAACATAGCTTTGAAGTTAGAAAGGCCTGGATACTACACTCATTCTTGCTAATTTTGTCTGTAAGTTTCATCTTTTTATTTATTTGTTGTTGTTTGTTTTGCTGTTAGTGGCAGTTTTGTTTCATTTTGGTTTGCTTTTGTTTGGTTTGGTTTGGATTGGATTAGTTTGAGGCAGGATCTTTCTACATAGCTCTGACTGTCCAGACAGCCTTGAACTCACAGAGCTCCACCTGCCCCTGTCTCCTCAGTGTTGGGATCAAATGCAATGCATGAACCACCATTCCAGACATGTTTTAGCTTTTTTAAAGAATTGATAATCTCCTTGATAAGGGGTGAAGACCACATTTATCTTTGGGTATAAGTGCAAATGTTTATAGATCATTGCTAAGGATTATGCTGACTTAGTAAATTAGCAGTTGTAGATTCTGCAATAGCTATGACTTCACTAGCACTGAGTAATTAGCTAGGTTTCCACTACCAGGCATGATCTCTCTCTTGTTGAACAGGTCTTATGTCTAATTAAAGAATTGTTGGTTATCACCAAGTTATGAGTGCCACTATTGTATCCATAAGGTTGTCTATGTTATCTATGTTCTCCAGAGTCAAAGTAGTAGCAAGTTCATTCATAAGTATGGAGATAAGTAACAACAGAAAGAGAAGTTAAGATGAAAATTTATTCCACTGGGTACTATGAACTAGAAGTTTCTTAGACAATTGTCAAACACATAACTGTTTGGTTTATACTATTTAGTTATTTAAAATTTCATATTTAATGTATTTCTTTAATGTGTGCGTGCGTGTGTGTGTGTATGTGTGCATGTGCATGTGTCATAGGGTATTGTCGATGTCAGAAGTTAACTGTGGGAAATGGTTCTACCATGTGGAACTCAGAGATAAAACTCAGGTTGTCAGACTAGATAGAATAGAATATCGGGCTTGGTAGCAGACAACCTTACCCACTGAGCCAACTCACTAGCCCCTTTATTTAAAATACTTTTATCAATGACACTTGAAGTATTGTGATTACTTTGGAACCAATAAGTACAGTGTTACAAAAACAGATAGAGATCCTCACTACAATAAAAGGTGTCACTGTAAACCTATGAGGAATGTTCCCCTTACCCACATCCTCTCCAATATAAGTTGTCATCAGTTTTGGTTTTTTTTAAGCCATTCTCACAGGTGTAAGATGGTATCTCAGATTCATTCTGATTTGTATTTCCCTGATGACTAAGGGTGTTGAATAATTCTTTAAGTGTATTTCAGCCATTAGAGATTCTTCTGTTGAGAATTCTCTGTTTAGATCTGTACCCCATTTTTAATTGGATTATTTGGTATTTTGATGTCTAGTTTTTGGAGTTCTTTATCTCCTTCACGAACATTGATGCTAAAATACTGGCAAACTGAATCTAAGAACACATTAAAAAATCACTCACAATAATTAAGTAGGCTTCGTCCCAGAGATGCAGAGATGGTTCAATATAAGAAAAATCTGACAACATAATCTACCACATAAACTGGAAAAAACACATAATCATCTCATAAGATGCTGAAAATCCTTTGACTAAATCTAACACGCCTTCATGATAAAGGTCTTGCAGAGAACAAGGATACAAGAAACACACATAAACATAATAAAATGAACATACAGCAAGCCAACAGCTATTATCAAATTAAATGGAGAAAAACCCAAGACAATTCCACTAAATCAGGAACAAAACAAGGCTGTCCACTCTCTCCATATCTGTTAAATATGGTACTCAATAGAGTACTCAATGTCCTCAAATGGAGATCAAGTGGATTCAAATTGGAAAGGAAGAAGTCAAACTTTCACTATTTGAAGATGGTATGACTGTATACATAAATGACCCCAAAAATTCTACCAGGGAACTCCTACATCCGATAAGCACCTTTAGTAATGTGGGTGGATACACCAAAAGAATAGGTAGCCCTCCTATATATAAATAATAAAAGGGCTGAGAAAGAAATTAAAGAAAGAACAACCATTATAATAACCACAAATAACATAAAATATCTTAGGGTATCTCTAACAAAACAAGTGAAAGATCTGTAGGACAAGAACTTTAAGTTTTTGAAGAAAGATATTGAAGAAGGTATCAGAAAACGGAAAGATCCCCCATGTTCATGGACAAGAAGGGTTAACATAGTAAAAGTAGCAATGTTACCAAAACCAATCTACAGATTCAACTTAATTCCCATTAAAAACCCAACATAATTCTTCATAGACCTTGAAAGAACAAAACTCATCTCCATACGGGCAAACAAAAAGCCCAGCTAAAATGACCCTGAACAATAAAGGAATTTCTGGAATTATCGCTATCCCTGATTTCAAGCTGTACTATGGATCTATAGTAATAAAAGCATCTTGGTACTGGCATTAAAAACAGGCACATGGATCAATGGAATCAAATCAAAGACCCTGGCAGAAATCCACACACCTATGATGCCTGATTTTTGACAAGGAAAACAAAATTGTGCAAATGGAAAAAAGAAAGCATCTTCAAGGAGTGGTGCTGCCGTAATGAAATGGTGACGTGTAGAAGAATGTAATTAATCCGTATCTATCGCCCTGCACAAAACTCAAGTCCAAGAGAACCAAAGACCCCAACATAAATTCAGTTACACTGAACCTGATAGAAGAGAAAGTGGGAACTAAACCTTGAACACATTGGCACAGGAGACTGCTTCCTTAATATAATAACAGTAGCACAGACACTGAGATCCACAATTGTTAAATGAGACCTCCTGAAACTGAAAAGCTTCTGTAAGGCAAAGGACACAGTCAACAAGGCAAAATGGCAGCCTATAGAAAGGGAAAAGATCTTTACCAACCCCACAACATATATGAAGGTTTTAATTCTTATAACAACAAAAACTGGGGAAGATGACAAAAAAACTGGAGACTTGTCTGAAAATAAGTAAAAATGTATTAATATGGAAAAATCCCAATATCTTACACATATGTGGGCCTCACAGTAAGAGTGATATGGGGAAGTACAGCATGGAAAACCCCTTACTACCTTTAACTATTTGAGCACTGAAAATGAAAGGCTAATCACATACTGATATGACTCAATTAGAAATTCAGTGTCTTTATAACCCACCTGAAATTATACTTTTTAACTAGTGTGACATTGACTCAGATCCTTATTTTTTATTGACTTTTTGTTTATTTTACCTTATCATTTGTTATGTATCTATTATGTATTGCTTCCTTACAATTTTGTGTTTACTTGGATTTTATTTGTTGGAAGAAAGAACTGATCATTGATTTTTGACATTTCTTCTCATCTACTATAAGCATTTGCAGCTAAATCCCCTCATCCACAGGACTCGGGTTAGTTGCAATGTATTCAATTTGGTTTGCTGTGATTCATTTTCTGTTTTCCTTGTACTTACTTATTTTACTTTTGTGCTCCTTAGAAGTATGTTTTCCAACAATAAACATTTGGAGATTTTCCAGATATCTTTCTTATGTTAATTTCCATGTTCATTCCACTAGTGGTCAAATAACATAGTCCAATTCATGCTGATGACTTATATAAATGTGTTGGGTTTTTTTTTTGGTGGAGGATGTGATCTTTTTAATGAATGTTCCACATAAGGTTCAAAAATAATCTGTATTCTGCAAGCGTTCCTCACTCCTATCCCTCCCACTCCCTTCCTGTTTTTCTCTTTATCAGTTAAGCAATATTTTACAATCTACTTTGCCCTCTGGGTATTCTATTAGGTATAACTTACTTGTTTTGTTTTAATGGTTTCTCAAAAAGTTAAAATAAATGTCTCTAATATATTACATTCTAACTTCAGTTACGATAACTTCCAAAGTGTCTACTCAAAATCTCCATTTTTTTGCAAAAGCATGCATTTTTCTGTAGATAAGATAAATACGTATAAATTCATTTTTATTGTTTCTCTTAGACAAACATCATGCCAATGAATTTAAAGATAGGAGTTTAAAATGTTTTGAGTTTGTGTTACACTTGTGTGTGCAACCATGTGTGCAGATGAGAGGCTGATGTAGGTATGTGTGAGTTTACTAGTACAAGCACATGCAACATGAATATAAGGCCTTGCACTGAACCCACTGATTGTCTAGTCTAGCTAGCTAGGAGGCCTTCCAGGATCTGTATGTTTCTATGAACATACTATCATACCCAGCTTTTACATGATTTCTGGGAATCTGAACTCAGGTCCTCATGTTTGTGCAGCAAGCTTTTAACCCACTGAGCCATCTCCCCAGCCAGAAAAAGATAACATATCCAACTTACTGTTGTTGCTTTACTATTTTTATATAGAACCCCATTTTGACTTGCTTTTTATTGTCACTTTTTTTGTTTCAACTAGTGATGCCTCATGTATGCTAAGCAAATGCTCTACCACTGAGCTCTCTCATAGTTCCACCAACTGGTTATTTACCTTCAGTCTGAAGATAACTAAAATGTATACATTATACACATGTATGAAATAATTCACAAATAAAATGTATTCTGCATCAGAAAGTAATTGATAAAAATTGTAGGTTTTTTCCTTTGTTAAGTATCAAATCTTACTTCATTGTTTTACCATTTGAATTTTTCTTCAAAATGCATAGAAACATCCTGTCAGTATATATTACATGTGACTTTTATCTGGCTACTTGCAATATCTTCATCATTTTTGTGAGCATCATAGTTTGATCATAGTAGACACTGAAATGGTTTTATTCAGGTCCTATATTCTGAGATGTGTAAGCAAGTTCTCCATTTTTTTCCTCATCATCTTTGAAAGTTTGCAGATAGTGTTAAGAATTTTGTGTTCTAATGAATATCACCTACTCCTTGACTCTGTTTGTTGGTTGAATGATTTGTACTAGGGACTAAACCTTTGCATACATACTCAAGTGCTTTACCAGTGAGCTATATGCCCACACTCTGATTCCCTTTGTGATTCCATGTTATACACACTTAGGACCACTTGACTGTTAGGATATTTGTGGAACCCCTTTCATTTGTTTTCAGCTTCCTTTTGCAAAGTTTCTTCTGTCCTTTTCCACTGACTCACTACTATTTTTTCTCTAGAGATCTCTCCTTTTTAAACCTATGCAGTATATTTTCAGGTGAACTATTCTTCATTTCTGGATTAAGTATAACACTAGGATATGTATTAGTTACTTTCCTATTGGTGGGATAAAACAGCATGACCAAGGGAACTGACAAAAGGAAACATTTTATTTGGCTTATAGTTCCAGGAGCAAAAGAGTCTGTCATAGCTGGAAGTATTCCAGCAACCTGCTGTCATGGCAATTGGAACTGGATGCTGAGAGCTCACATCTTGAACTGCAAACACAAAGAAGAGAGAGCAAACAAGAAGTGGTAGGAGTCTTTAAACTCTCAAATCCTGTCTCTGGGAACATACTTCCCTACGCAAATAGCATCACCAACTGGAGACAAAATATTTGAACATCTGAGCCTATGCAGGACATTTTCATTCAAACCACCACATAATCCTTTATATGCTTCCTGTTTTAAATCTGCCAGACTTTTGGACCTTTTACACCTTCCAATTGTCTATTGAAATTCTTTTTACTAATTGTAGGAATGTGTTTTTTATTTTATCTTATACTCCTGTCTTAGGTTACTATTGGTGTCATGTAATGCCAAGTTCAAAAGCAAGCTTGAGGAAGAGTTCATTTCACTCAAACAGTTCATCATGAAAAGCAGTGGGGACAGGAACTCAACACTGCAGGAACCTGAAGGTTGGGGCTGATGCAGAGGCCATGGAGGGGGTGCTGCTTACTGGCTTTCTCCCTATAGCTAGATCAGCCTGCTTCCTTCTAGAACAAAAGACTGCCAGCCCAGGGATAACACCGCCTACAATGGGCTGCACTCTCTCCCATTAATTGCTAATTAAGAAAATGCCTTACAGCCAGATCTTTTGAAGGCATTTTCTCAGTTGAGGGTCACTCCTTTCAGATAACTCTAGCTGTGTCAAGTCAACACAAAAGTAGCCACCACAACCCTTGAACATAATTATAACTGTTTTAAATCCCTTATCTAAGAACTCTATCACGTCTATAATGTAGGGGTCAGTTACAGGACAGATTTCTCTACTTTTTATCTCTTCCATATAGATTGGTTTTGCTCAAAATGTAATGGGTGCTGCATGTTTTGTGTGCCTGAATTTTATTATCTCCCTGAATTGAATATTGAGCTTCATTCTATGCAGCATAGCAATTGCTTGATCCTTTCAGTCTTGATTTTGTGATATGTCTGGTGGTTCAAGAGTCTCATTTCACTCTGGGGCTAATGTGTCCTACTTCTGGAGAAAGGCCTGTGTTAATTAGGTTTTTTATTGCTGTGATAAAACACCAAGTCAAAAGCAAATTTAGGAGGAAAGTGTTTGTTTCACTTATGCTTCCACGAAACAGTCCATCACTGAGAAACAGTTCAGGGCTGATACAGAGGCCATGTACAGGGCCTGCTTACTGGCTTGCTCCTCACAGCAAGTCCAGCCTCCTTTTTAAATTTTGTTTTGTTTTGTTTTGTTTTCTGAGACTGGGTTTCTCTGTGTAGCTTTGGGGCCTGTCCTGGAACTTACTCTGTATACCAGGCTTACCTCAAATTCACAGAGATCTGCCTGCCTCTTCCTCCTGAATGTTGGGATGGATTAAAGGCGTGTGCCACCACCCTTATACTTATACACCACTACTTATACACTTCAAGATCAGGAACTCAGGGTTGGCATCACTCACAATGAGTTGGATATCTTAATTACTTTTCAATTGCCATGACCAAGGCAATTATAAAAGAAATCATTTAATTTGGCTTACAATTTTAGAGGGTTAGAGTCCATGATGGGAGAGCAAAGGAACAGTTCAGAGCTCACACAAGGCACACACAACCACAAGGCAGAGACACAGTAAGCATCACAGGACACTTCTGAAACCTCAAAGCCCACTCCCAGTGATACACCTCCTCCAATGTGCCATCATGCCATACACCCTAATTCTCCCAAACATTCCTACCAACTATGGACCAAGTATTCAAATATATGAGCCTATGGGGGCCAATCTCACTCAAACCACCACATTGGGACTTCATATATAAATCAGTAATTAAGAAAATTCAGTACAGATTTGCCTGTGGGCAAATCTTACAGTGACATTCAGTCAAATAAGAGTCTCCCTTCCAAAATTACTATAGCTTGTCTCAGATGACATAAAACTAGCCAGGATGAGACCTTTCTAAGTTCTCTACTGAATACCGAGGACCATTGCACAGTAACTGCTAAGAACTGAAATATCACCTAGCACAGTGCAAACTGGCAACTCTCGAGTATTGTTCCTTTGTCTGATATTTACTCTTTACTGGGCCACCCAGAAGCCCACACTCACCAGTCAACATTTGCCTGGGAATTAAGTTTTCCCCTGCACAGACTTCTGACGCTATTCCCCATGATAATCTATTGTACTCACTACTTTTTCATCCCCAAATTCTAACTAACATTAACTCCAAATGCTAAATCCTCAACTCACAGACACCACTCAGTTCTCTGTGAGATCATCTTCACTGATAGTGTTGCCAAAAATAGCCCATCACCTTGTATCTGATTATATCTCATTATGGCCAAATAAGCCCATTCTCTGTCCCACTAGAAGCAACACTGAAGGCCAGCTCAGTGCAACCCACTTTCTGTTCTTGATACTTGTGTAAAAGTTCTAGCTGAACATTCTTTAAAATCTGTCCTCCAACTATATAAGGGAGAAAAGTCCAGGATACCATTATCTTTTCACATTTAGAGTTCACACTCAATTTTCCAGGCTGCAGTTGGTTTTAGGCTAAAAAGATGAGTTAGAGATGGGGTAATTAATCACTTGCAATCAGGACTTACAGTTATTAACAGGATGTGAGAGAACCAAAAGAAAGAATAAGTGACTTCGTCATCATTGCGGAGGGGGGGTCATTACAATCCTGCTAAGGTTACACTCATTAAAACAGCTATTAAGACTTTCTTCCCCCATCAGGAGAGTTAATCAATTCTTCGTTATATTTTAAGATTAAAGTCATTATGAGGTAAAAATAAAAAATTAACATGTCCACAGGTAGGGCAATGTGACAATTTTAGGAAGTTGTTTGAAGACCCTCCTCAAAAATTTAAAATTAGATTTTGGTAAATTATTCTGAGTCCGCAAGTTAAAAGGCAAACATTGGCAGTCACTTTACATTTAGCCTATTTCATTAATTTGACCTAGACTATTCTTCTGTTTTGTTTTTATTAATAGTGATTTTTATATTCATTTAGAAGAAATTGGTTCTATAATGCCAGTCTATACAATTTAAGGTAAATTCTTTAAGAAAATGTACAACATTACAAGTCCAAAGTCCCAAGACTTCCCCAGGACCTATTGAAATGGCGAATGAAAAAAAAAACTCATTCTCATTGATAACCTCATAAGAAAATTACATCTCTTTAATTGTACAGAGTATACACAATCACTTCATGTAGTCCACTTTACTGTAAGTGACTGTTTTGCTGTAATTAGTTGGTTCTTCATCTTATGCCTGCTTTTTCTGTAGCATCTGCATAATTTGGTTGAATGCCTAATCTTTGAGAATAAAATAGCTAATATTCCTAGAGCAATGTGCTTGGCACTCTCCTAAGCACTTTATGTGTATTAACTCACTGAATATTGCTAGCATTCTATGAAGTAGATGTTATATTACATATTCTACATTTGTAGACAAAAAACACTGCAATACAGAGAATCACATAACCTATCCAAATAGTAGAACCAGCCAATGAACATAGAACCAGACTCCATCTCCTCTTGACATTACAGTGTTCTGCTTCTTGTCCATTCATGGATGCTGAGGAAAAGCACTTGATAAGTAGCCTGAGCACCAAGTCATCTGGAGTATCTGAGTACAAAAGCATCTCCTCAAATACTGATTGTCTGGCACTTCATGTAGGAGCCAATGAGGTGCTTTGAAACTGTGAGTCTGAGGATAAAATTGACTGTTTTACATCTCTGTCTCAATTCTAATGCTGTTATCGGATATTGGTTGGCATGATGATACAATGAGGATGAACTAAGATGGACAGTGGGAAAAGTTTCATTGAAAGACTGCCTTGAGTATTTGTGAACGCTGACTTTGTAAAGGCCCATTTGAGACGTCCCATTGTCTACTTCTAGGACCTGGAAAATATCATTTATAACATCATAAAAATGGGAGAAGTCAAGTTGATGTCTGTCTTGATGAGAATACCCTAGCAAGCACATCTAAGTAAGAACTACAGAGGAGGGTGAAAAGAGTTCTCAGGAGCAGTAAAAGTAACAGGTGTGAGTAATCATGGCACACACTGCAGCTCACTTTGTTAAGGAGTGACTTTGCCATCATGTACCGAATAACAAATATAAAAATAACCAAGCACATCCCGAGGACTCAAATACAATAGGTCTTTGTGAGGTCTGGCGTTTGTGTGTTTTGAAAGCTTCAGTGGTGCTTCTGGTGTCCAGCCAATGGTGAGACTCAGAGGAGAGAATAGAACAATCCAAGAAGTAAAGGGCTGGAGGGACGCATGAAGGGACACCTGTTCCAGTTTATGGCAAGTGTTCAATTTAAAATGAGACTTGTGAATAAAGAGAGTTAAGTAGCTAAGAGAAATCACATGAAAAAAAAGCAAGTCTGTGGAAATGGGCAAAGCACTTGCCACACAAGTGAAAGAATCTGAACTCAGAAGCCCAGGCCCACATAAAATCTGGGTGTGGGGGTGCAGATCTGGAATCCCAGTATTCGAGTTAGAGACAAGATAATCCCAGGTGCTCCCTCCCATTCCAGTCAGTTAAAATTCCAAACTAGATTTAGTAGTGAAGTGATTAAAGAAACTCTATCCATGAGAATAACAAGTTGTATTTAAATTCCTATTGGGACGTACTCACCCCGTGCTACATATACTCACATAACTCAGATTTGCCCAACTGCTTGTGCTTTGTGGGAAAATAAAAACAAGTTTTCTAAATTATGTCCATAAACTTATTCTGTTTAATTACTTGCTTAATTCAAATTCCTGGTGTCATTCTCATGTCTGCATTTGAAGATAGTTTGTAGGCATAAGTATTCATTTAAAATTAAATTTTAATTACACATATAATACATGGATATATTCTCCATATAAATGATTAAAAGATCAAACATAAAAGGTTATTTAATTTTATTGCCCATTTTGAGTTCTTCTGATATAGGAACTATTGTTAATTTAGTATATTTCTTTCTAGGCTTTCTTTATACATATTTATATACATTATACACCATTATTTTATGTATAAGAGTTATAGAATGTAGATAGCACTATAAAAGTATAAAAAATCACAATGGACTTGAGTTATCTACAGTTTTTCCTAGAGGTTGAATATTACCTTGTACAAAACAGGTTAATGAATAAGTGTGTGCGAATGATGATTTCAAAGATTAGTAATGTTAGGCTCCTAAGTAGAGCTAACCTTTTAACTTAAGGTAAATCAGTGCTTCTTGTGAGTGAATGTGTGTGTATGCACGTGTACATGATTTTGTCTGCGCAGGTGTGTATCTGCATGCAAGTGTGTTTGTGTCATCTGCATATGTAGGCCATATTTCAATCATTTATATATGTGTGAGTACGTATATATGTATATATAATACATATAACACATCACATACACGTGTGTGTGTATGTATGTATGTATGTATGTATGTATGTATGATCCCTTACTGATCTGGAGTTCATTGAGAGCAAGTGCTAAGGCTGGCTCTTCCTCCCCCTCCCTTGCACTACCACTAAGATTACAAATGTGCACCATGGCACCCAGCTTTTTACATATGTTCTGGGCATCACACTCAAGACCTCATGCTTTAATGACTTTCAGTTTACCAGTGGGGTTACCTCCTTGGGCCCAAATCACTACTTCTTTTCACCTATTTCATTACAATTGAAATGGAGTCAATATTAATTTTTTGATAGAATTAAAACACTAAGAACAATGAATGCTCTGAAGTGGGGGGAAGTTAGTTTTATTTCTGCATTCTTTGATTCACTAATAACACATACAAAAGCATTCCTCTCCTTCTAAACAGATGTGAAGTTAATGGTCCATAGCCAAACTTTCCAAATGGCCTCTAAATATTTCCATGTGTGTGCCTTCACTAGTATCTCCAAAACTATAATATTATGTCACAAGCTGATATCTCTTCCTGTGAAAACTGTATCTGCCCACTAGGCATCATGATCATTTCTTTATACCTTTGTGGTTCATTCCACATTCTGACCTTCTAGGTCCATTGCAATTGTTTAGGTCCTTAGTGAAGTGATGTGGTCTAGAGACCTAGACTTGTGGTTCCTCTCCGTGTGACCAGTATCTTGTACTAGCTCCCAATTCTTCCTATGACCTAACTACCACCAAAATTTTCCATCATTGTCCAAGATTAAGAGCTGGCATCCTGGTAGGGTCCTTGTCAGTAGCTTAGTCCAGGACAGCAGCCTGACACTGGGTAGATAGAAGGGCCACTTAGGCGGGATGGTTCTGGAAGCCATGTGGTCACTGGACACCACCAAGGCCTCAGGTTGCCTAGGGCCTCTATGTAACCATTAGTAGTAATGCAGGACCCAGACTTCAGGTCAGGCTCCCAGCCATGGTAGGACTATTTTGCCCTTGAAAGACCCCTGGAGTGGGGAGACCCTCACTCAAGTCTCGGAATAAGCCAATGCCCCAATAATTCAAGAGAGACCGTTCTTGATGCAAGCACATGAGGTTTATTCGGGGAACCAGTGCACTGGGGCTGAGCTCATAACCCTGGCAGGGGCAGAGGAGTTCGACCCCCAGTAGCTGTAGTCAGGGGTTTTTAAAAGGGAAAAACCATAAAGAATGGGGGAGTTAGGTAAACATCATAAACATAAAGGATGAGGAAGTTAAATGATAGCTTATGTCTTAACAGGAAGGTTATAGGTTATCTCAAGCAAGCATTCTTTGGGCATTGTATAGTTAATCATTGAGCAGGAATGTGGTGAGCTAGTTCCTGGATCAGGGAGTGTTATCTTTTAAGTTTATCTTGAGGTCTCCAGTTTCTCAAGAGAGGGCAGAAGGACAAGTTACTCTGTGATGGGCTAGTCTCTAGGGGTCTAAAAATGTTGAGTTGGGATCTCTCACCCTCACATGATCCTTAGCAGCAGCTGGATCTGGATGTCACTACTGACCCCAACGACAGTATGGTCCTGAGACCTTAACCTGAGTCTTGATGTTGGTTGATGTTGGGTCTGCACCACCTTCAGTATTTAACAGGAGCATGTGACAACAGCACAGACCCTGGCTTCAGTGAAGCCACAGACCCTGACACTGCCCTCAGCTGCAGCTCAGGCCCAAACATGGCATGTCACTGAGTAGCAGCGCAGGTCACTCAGATATGGATGTCTCCTAATTCTCAGGCACCAACCCAGAACTCAGGTAGCTGGTTTGACCCCGGGTTCCTTCAAGGTGCTCAGTAGCAATCAGAGCTATGTATGTCAATCCAGACCCTAGCTGGGTCTGTGTTGATGTCTACGGCCAGTGTCACCTCAGTAGGCCTTAGGAACCATGCAAGATGGAATCAGAGGGTGATACTCAGCCAGTCCTGCCCTTCACTGCCCTAAGAAAGCAGGCTTTGTCTTTCACTGGCCACTATAGCAAGAGAGCTGGCCCCTGCACTCAGGAGAAAGGACATCTACCATTTACCATAGGTGAGGATGAACCTACCCTGAGGGCATGCACGTAGAGGAGCTGACTCCGCCTCCACACCCCAAGGCCTGTGGAACCAGCACTGTATTAGACCTGCCTGGTTAACACCCATACCCACAACTGGGCCTTAAGTTGACCCACCCTCGCATCTACCCCATCTAGGACCTAGAGATTGGAGTGCAATATGCCCTTAGGGGCAAGATTCTTAGCAACAAGAACACCTCCCAATAGGCCACACCACTTTAATGTTCTATTTCCTCCTAAGAACATAAAGGGCTGAAGACCAAGCTTTCAAAATATGAGTCTTTGTGGTACATTTATCAAAACCACAACACAAGTTTGCCTCAAATCCTAGTTCTGTCCCAAATGAAGTATATAAAGTATATCTTTAATGTTTCTTTTCTTACTTATTAAACAGGGTTAATTATAGAAACAACTTCATAGGCTTATAATAGAACATTAGGTTTAATGACATATTAGCAGGATACCTATTCGCCTTCACAGACCTCCACATGCACATAGGCACATACATACCCATGAATACACATATGTAGTACACACATATAGAGAGGAGCAGGGACAAACAGACAGAAGGAGGAAGGGAGAAAAAAGGGGGAGGGAAAGAGAGGAATATTTTTGAAAAGAAATTATTTCATATTATAAGAAATCTATTATAAAATGATGAATATAGTTGGAAATAAAGAATTGTACACTTCAAATTCCTAAGAAAATGGATTTCAAAAACAATAATTCCATGCTTACATTCACTTATTCATATTGCTTTCGATCTTTCCTGTAAGCTAAGAAAGAAACATTAGTACCAATAAAAATCCCCAAATTCAACAGTCAATGCAAAGCCATGAAGAGTTACTGCTGAGGAAAAGGAACCTTCCCAATTCATCTTGGTTACTTTTCTAACGCTGTTATAAAACACCATGACCAAGACAACTTAAAGGAAGTATTTATTTGGACTTAGAGTTACAGATGAATAACAGTCCTTCATCATCACGGCATGGTGTGGAGCAGCAGCTAAGGGCTCACATTCTAAATGACAAATACAAGCAGAGAGACTCATCTGAGTAGCACATGACTTTGAAACTGCAGAACCCACACCTCTTGACATACTTCCCCCAGCAAGGCCACACCTCTTACTCATTATTCAAAAAGTGCCTCCAAGTGTGGATCAAGTATTCAAACAGATGAGCCTCTTGGGGGTATCCTCATTCAAACCATGAAATCCTTCTATCTTCTACTTCCTGGGATGCAGAAGGGTTCATGCACAACCAAGAGAATGTGTTTCTAGAGATGAAAAAAGTAAGACTATCCCATCAACTGCCACTGGTTATGTAAAACCTACTTAGAATGATGGTGTTGCATGAACAAGTCCCTGCTCCCGCAAGACACTATTTGTGAGCAATAATAGTACAAATCTGTACCTATTATACTCAATTACAATAGTTCTATACCGCATGGTTACATCTTTGCTTAATCATTATCTTTTGACTTCCAAACTGCAATGACTTGTCTGAAGAATTTTGAACTTAGACGTATAAAGTAGATGTTTCTAAAAACATTTTGATTATATATAGAAATATCACTTAGACACTTAAAAAGAGATCTCTATGACAAACTTCAAGGGTAAGTCAGTGTACACAGGACTGCAGACTCCCTGGGAGTAGGGACTGAGTTCCTTTTGGAGACTCTCAGTGGTGCTCAGCATAAGACAAAATGCGGATGAAGTGTCACTCACAGTACGTGGATGAAACTCTGTAGTGAAGGAATAAAGGAAACAGCAACACCCTAGCAAGTGTGTCTTCAAGTCCTCTATTTAATTGATTAGAAAATTACATTATGTTAAACAATGTTCACAAAAACAGCAGATGAACAAGTATATCACTCCATGAGCTAGAGAGATATTCATTTTCACAACACTTCTCTGGGAATAGAACTGTATGAAATTCAGAGTTCCTGATGATCTTTGTAGTTAAAAGACTGCACACATGGTCCAAAGCCATCTCTATGTGGAATCCTATTTTTTTATCATTTTAATTTTTTGGAAAATAGATTTTCCATACAATATATTCTTATCATTGTTTCTCCATCCCCAAGTCCTCCCAGTTTCTCTCCCAACTCCCAACCTACTGAATTCCACACACTTTCTTCTTTCTCATTAGCAATCAAACAGGCAAATAAAAAAGGAAAAAGGAAGAGAGAGAGAACATGAAAATAATAAACAATAGGAAAAAATAGTCAAAGGAAAATCACAAAGAATACATACAGACACAAAGTTACACACACACTTAACCACACAGAAACCATAAAATATAAGCAAAAGGCCATAATAAGTAGTATGTGTGTATGTATATGTACACACACACACACACACACACACACACACACACACACACACACACTCACACATTGCCCAGATAAAGCATCATGAAATTAAAAATCCTTCAAAAGCATCACTGAGTTCATTTTGTGGTGGCAATCTGTTGCTGGGCATGGGGCCTGCATTTAGTGTGGTTTGCATATCTAATGAGACTCTGTTGAAGAAAACTAATTTTTCTTTTGCAAGCTGTTATTTATTGGAGATGCCTTCTGGCTTGGAGATGGGAGTTGGTGTCCACGTCCCTGTCCTGTCTCAGTACTGGGACCCCATCTGGCTTAGACCTGTGCAGGCTCTGTGCATGCTGCCAGTCTTTGTGATTTCATCTGTGGATCAGCCCTCTTGTTTCCTTGGTGTCTTCAATCCCCTCTAGTACTTCAATTTTTCTGCCTCCTCTTCCACAAATTTCCATGGTCCCTGAGGAGAGAGATTTGATGAAGATATCCCATTTAGGACTGAGTGTTCCAAGGCCTCTCACTCTCTTTACATCACTCAGTTGGTTTCTGTATGTGTTCCCATCTACTGCAGAAGGAAGCTTCTCTGATGAAGGCTGAGCAAGACACTTATGAGTATATGAGTATCTCAGAATATAATTAGGAGTCATTTTATAGCTATGTTTCTTTATCAGAACAGGAGTATTTTCTTTTTCTGTGTGTCCACATCTATGTAGTTTCAAGTTCTTGGCCATCTAAGAAGTTTCAAGCATCTAAGAGTTCTATCTTATGGAGTGGGCTTTAAATACTGCAAGATAATGGTTGGTCACTCCCACACCTTTTATGCCAATACTGTACCAGTATACTATGCAGGCAGACATCTTATTTTTTAATTTAATTTATTCATTGAAAATTTCATACATATTGACAAAGTGTCTTGATCATGTCCATACCTCTCTCCCTGCCCTTGCACCTCCCTTGTGAACCTCACCATACAGCTCCCTCCCAACTTCTGGTTCTCCTTTTAAAATTTACTTTAACCCACTGAGTCCAATCAGTGATTGCTAAGGTCCATCCTGTATCAATCCCACACTACAAGGTCCATCTATTCCAGACTGTTGTTTTTGGGGCTATGATGGGAACCAGCCGAACAGCCCCAGGTCCAACCCTAAGAAGGGGAGTATGAATGAGGGATGGCCTAGCTACCCAAGGAAGCTAAGCATGAGACAGACATCTGGTCATAAGGAGGGCCCCCAGTCAATACTGGAGACCATGGTTTACTGAGGCATCCTCTTAAGTAACTATCCAAATTTGTGGGCAATGGCAATAGACATCTAGTATCATGTACATAGGACTGAATAGGAAGTATTTTCTCTAGCCCTGCAGACACTCCTAAGCAGCACATACTCAAGTCCTCAGGCACTCCATATCACTAGCCTTCAGGGTGGGTGTTGACTTGCCCAGGCCTAGGTCTTTTGTTATACGAAATAGGAGCCATTCCCTACCAAGGCCAGTTGGAGGTAACTAGCCAACATCTAAAAGACAATAGAAGTTCAGAGCTCCTAGTATTTGTGGCTGGGCAGACCATCTTTCTGAAATGTTATACATGGGCCCCACAAGTGATACTCATACACACATGAGTATGGAGTCATCTGTTGGGGCAAAGGAAACTTACCAAGGGCTGCACTCATAAAGAAACATAATTCTCATTCTCCCAGTAGCCATTGATTACTAACAGCTTCTCAGCCAGGACAGGGTCATGGGATTCCCTTCCCACGTCATTCTGGACTTTTAACTGGCTTGATCATGTCCAGGTCTTGTTTAAGTAGCCGTAGTTGTTATGAGTTTATGTGTGTGGCAGCCATGTCATGTTCAGAGGACATCATTTCACAGCAAAACTCTGAACACCATCCTCCACTTCTTATCTGTTTGTACCCGATTCTGAGATCTTTCCAGGGTCTTGGGGAGGCAGAACAGATATAGATGGTCCACCTACAGCTGAACACTCAGTCACTTTTTCCAGTACTTTATATGGTAAGGTAGCTCAGCATTAGTTACTACGCAGTACAAGAAAACAGCTTTTCTGATCAAGGCTTGGAACATCTCAGATCTGTGAATATAAATATACACACTTAGAAAGCAGTTCAGCAACATGACCGTTTAGAAGAAGAATATCAATATGTTTTCCTCTAGAGCATGTGATTTCCCTAACCATGGGTTTTTACATGTTTACAGTACTGGGTGTAAATTCCCTCCTGTGAAGCCGACTTCAAATCCATAGGGAAGGTAGTTAGACCAGTAAACAATATTGCCACTGTTGCACTACAGGGAACTTCTTTCCTGGCAGGTCAGTATTATAGCATGATGGGCCCAGCACTAGACAAAATCATTGATATCTTTTCTCCAACATCAGCTTTCATTGTACCACCCAGCACTATGAAATCAAGCCAGTAGGGGGCATTCCTCAGTCAGTTCAAGGTTAATTTCTCTGTGTCCTTCAACCAAAGTCTATGGTGTCTTCAGCAATATAAGCTTACCTTGTTATGGTGGGAAGAACAATGGCAACAACCTGCATTGGTTTGGATGCCCCTGGGGCCTCTCTGGCCAGAAACTCATAGGGAGATAACCTGTGCCTGAAAGTGATATCTTCATTTAATAATCTATGTTTTTGGGGGGAGGAGCCTTATGAATGTGGGCTATTTTTATTCAGAGCTTTGTTTAAAAATTATATTTTTAATTAGATTACAAATTAGTGGGGTTTCATAAGACATTTTCATAATCCTCAGGTTTTGCTAACATCCCCTAACCATTTTCCCAACCCATTGTCCCTAAACTTCCTTAAATTTTAGCTCCAAGAACTCTCTCCCTGTTCATTCATGTCATATATATCCTACTACCACCTCTTACTACATATTTTAAACTTGAGTTACAATATCAGCAGCTCCAAAGAAACTTTTTCATGCAGACTTCATTTTGGGTAAGCCTACCCCTGGCCCTTCATCACTCTCTTGCCTGCTGGAACCCTTCTGTTCCCAGCATTCCCCGTCTCTATTTTCATTAATGGAATGATTAGTTAAACCTGTTATCATCAAAACAATCAGGCTCTCTCTGTTTGACTAGCTAAAATTTAACTTTTGTAGATTGAAGTGAGTTTTTTTTTTTTTAAGCCAAATCAAAGATCACAAGAGGATCTTAATTTTTACCTTGACTTTATTCTTTGTAGTTTCATTTTGGGAAACATTAAATTTTAAAAAAATGCTTGGAATATTCTGTACAGACAGAAATGTCTTGCAACAGTTTTTTTTTCATGGACTCTAGAGTCATACAGAAAATCGATCTCCTAAAACAGCAGACAGAAAACACAGCCAACATTTTTGTGGTGTCAAAAATACACTGAGCAATTGTATCATGACCTTATCAGAGGACACCGAATGATTGTTACTATTAACAGTAAGTGCATACAAATTTTCTAATTTACATATAGATCTATGTATACTCACATGACTTGAATACGCTTACAACACTATACAATATGTTCTATATTTTTATTATAAATTCACACATCATGACTCAACATGGCATTATATGAGCCAAAACTATATGCTTTCCTGAATAATACAGAAGTATTTGGAAGTACCCATATTTGGCAAATCTGACTATCAGTGGTTGGAAGCTTGGCAGGAAAAGTATCTTAGATGTATAAAAAAGTGAAATAATTCAGCTGGTCGCTGAGGGCAACAACAGAAATGCAGACACTCTGAGAAGTGCAGTGGGTGGGTGCTCGCTCATTACACTTCATTTCTGAAACCTAGGGAAGATAATGCTTGCAGCAGAGCACACAGCCAGTCAGAGACAGCATGCCTTTTGAGAGTCAGTTTATTAAGAAGCTGTAATTCCAGGAAGGTTTCTTAACTAGGGCAGTTAAAACCTTCACTAAAAAAAATTACATTTTAATTCCAGGAACCTCAATTTATAGAAAGCCCAAGGGCTAGAGACTTACACTGTGGATAAAGAAAGAATCACCACTCAATATATAAAGGAGAAACACTGCTGATAGAACAGAAGATTGGTCTGAAAAGTACCAAATTGCACTTACTTTTTAAAAATATTCCCAAGAATAGCATTTTAACCTGTGTATAAATATTTCATATGTTAAGGCTTAGTTCCCTACTCAGTTCCTTTAAAGATGATTGCATTTTCATAGAAGACAGAGATAATGTTGAACTACAAAGAACTGAAGATTTAGTAGACTAAATCTTTCATTTTTAAAAGAAATTAGTTTGTATGCATTTGAATATTTCCTCACTAGAGGAATTATACTCTTTCATATACATATATATATATTGTGTGTGTGAATATATGTATGTAGATATATACACAGAAACAATTGTATATAATTCAGCACAATGTTAAGAATCGGATACTTCCAAACTAACCTCACAATTAAACATGACAAAATTAATATTAAAGTAAAACCCTCAAATACAAAGATCCCTTTTCAACAGAAATACAAAATTCTAGGCAAGAAGCTGGTCAGTGGTGGCACACACGCCTTCTATCCTAGCACTTGGGAGGCAGAGACAGGACGATCTCCATGAGTTTGAGACCAGCCTGATATGCAGAGCTAAGTGCCAGGACAGGCTGCAAAGCTACATAGAGAAACCCTGTCTTGAAAAACCAAAAACCAAAACAAACAACAACAAAAATCCTAGGCAAGCTATTAAATAATAAAATCTAGTAATACACAAAACTGAGAAAAATGAGAATGCATTATGATCAAATCAACATTCACTCCAGGAATGCAGTCATGGAGGATGGTAGTTATTCAGTACTTGTAACTCAGTCCACTGTTGTACTATAGCACTGCCCAACTCTTAAAAACAAACTGAAACTCTCCATAGAAAATGTCAATGAGGATATGGAGAAACTTCAAGCCACTCACTGCTTGAGAGGATGAAAAAATGGTAAAAGCACTCTGAAAAGCATACAGACAATTTCCTAAGATGCTGGGCATGCATTTGTCTGATGATGGAGCCAATCAACTCCCAACTACTCACCAAAAAAAAAAAATCTATGGTTCATACTCCTTATGCAAGGAAGCATAGAAAAGCAGGTAGGGTTTATCAGGAGTGTTTTTTGTTTGTTTGTTTTTTGGTGTGGTTTCATTTTGTTTCTGCTACAACAGTAATGTTCATTATTTTGATTGTAGTAATGGAATCATGAGTGCACACATATGTCAACAAGACTTACCAAATTTAAGTAGGCACAGTTTGTTGTATGCCAATTAATTTCAATAAAGCTGTTTGTTTGTTTCTTTCTGTTATCTGGGAGATTACTCAGAATAAAGAAGCCTTTATATTCTCATTACATAAGCTTAATAAATAGACTACAGAACACAGAATAAAATATGAAAATTAACCTAAAAATAAATCATTTTATAAAATGTCTACATTCATCAGTTAAAAAGCAAAGATAAGCTAAAAGTGAGTTGTGGTAACATTAATGTATAGAGAAGTAAAGACAATATGTCTACCAAATACTCAGCAAAGAGAAAGCTAATATAGGTATGGGAATTGTGAATGCCCCAAGAGCATGCCATAAGGAGAGATCAGTCAAGAAGAAAGACTTATGATAAAATAACAATGATGATGGTGATTATGATGGGGAAAAATTGGGAAATGTGGGACAAGTTATGGCCCCAGTTACTGAGATGGAGCACCATATGTGTGCTCATTGCCAGACTGACCAAGTCGCTAAGTATGCAGTGCCTTTGTATATCAATCATATCTCAGTAATAAAATGCATCTTAGCTTATCGTGTTCCTTTGAACTCACCTCTTGGGGTGATAGAGATGGGGTATTCATGTCTAGATAATAGAAATGACCTATCTGATGACAGGATCATGCCTTGTTCATCCTTGTATGCTTAGCACAGAATCCTATACCTAGCACACAGTGGGTTTCTGATAAGTGCCTGATGGATGAGTGAATAATTGAATTATTGGTTGAGTCGTATACTCACTGACATTAAAAGCTATGATAAAGGCTGTTTCTCTAATTACAATTTAAAATTTTGTTGTTGGAAGTGACTGCCTCTGAATTTAAGAAATGAGAAGGTGTGTGTTGCGGAGGTTGTGTATATCCTGTTGCCCTGGCCCCTTAGGCAGCTTTTGATAAATCTCTTAGCTGCTACTGGGTTTTGCTTTTGCATTTATAACACAGGTCTGAATACACTTCATACACACTGTAATTTCATTCACATCATATTTTTTCCATTTCTTGCAAACCCTTTCTTTGTGTAGCAGGACATAGTCACCAAGAATTATGTTACAGAGACAAGGAGAAGGATTCTTCAAAGCAGTTTGTAAAACATTCACTTCAGAAAATTCATCTCTCTTCCCCAGTTTTCTGAATCAGCCAATAATAATTATCCTATAAATCAAGCCTCCCAAAAGTTTTCCTTTTCTTTACAGTTGCAATAAGCTGCCTGCTTTTCCTTAATTATATTTTATGTCTTCCTTTTCTTTTCTCCAGCCCCTTTCTTCCTGCCATTATAATTATCCTGTGTCATTAGATACCAAATTTATGGTTGGGGAATATTAACATCTAATTTTTTAAGTATCCTAATTATGATATTAAAAAATTAATTCAAAATTAAGCATCCCACTTGTTATAAGGGTTACAAAAGACACATAACAATAAGAACCCTTGAAATGGCAGATTGCCCTGAGGAGGCATCTGTTTCCTATTCCTGGACATCCATTAGTCTATATGCAGCCACTACAAGGTTCTCTATGTGGGAAAGCAGGTATCCTGTACCTATGGCTAGTAACTAAAGGAAGGAAAAAACAAACAATGAACAAAAGAAGGCCAAGACAGGTTAGGCTTCTCAAACACTGATGATCTCTCTGAAGCAAATACTATTAAAAGAATCCACTGCCTGACTAATAGATTTTCATCAAGTTCTTGTGGAGTGAATTACAGATCATAACAGAAAGCATAAAAGTTGGAAGAAACTTGGTAAATCTTTGAGATTTTAATGATGGGGCAGTGATATAAAATGAACTAGAGTCAAGCCTAAACCTCATCTCCAGCTCCCTTTCTTCCCTCCAGCCAGCTATTGTCATCAGTCTGCAAGCTGCTTCCCTAAGAACTATTCTACCTTTGGCTATTTTTTTCCCCATTAATATACTAAAAAATGACAGAAGGCTCCATAAAGGTCATCTAATTTCCTTTTTACCACTGAGAAAAATCACAAGCTCTGTGATCCTGTGGGGTAGTTTGAATGTAATTGGTCACCAGGAACTCATAGGGCACTATTAGGCCTTGTTGAGGTAGGTGTGGCTTTGTTGGAGGAAGTATGTTACTGCCCAGTGTCTCAGTTCACTTCCTGTTGCCTACATAAGATATAGAACTTTCAGCTTTCTATCCAGCACCATATCTGCCTGCACACCATGTCGCACTGTGATAATAATGGACTGACTCTCTGACTGTAAGTCACCTTATAAGAGTAGGCATGGTCACGGCGTCTCCTCACAGCAACAGAAACTCTAAGAGAAAATACAAACCTTAGCTACATATCAGAGTGGGGCAATAGGAAAATAATCTCAAAAGGAAGAGTGTTTGCATAAACATTTCTCTGAGATAAAACAGTATTTAAAACTACATTTGATAACTAATTTTTTATTTAATTTATCTCTCCTCTTTGTAGCGTAACTGTATATATGATATGTTATATTGTGATTACCACAAAGAATAAATAAGAAAAGAAAAAAGAAAGGAAAAAGAAAACAAGGAATAAAAATGTATTTTATACTACATATAAGTCAGAGCATATGTATACACAATCATTATGTGCATGCATTTTGTGTGCATTTATGTGTGTATCTTCATACCCTCTGCAACAGTGAAGCTGAGGACAGTTCATAATGTTCAGATAGTTATACTTGATCACAGGACTGAAACAAAGGCCACAAGTCAGTGATGTATGTCTGTTGAATATCTGACTTTGTAAGGATTTTGCGAATGAACCATCTTTTAGGAAAAGCAAGAGAAAGACTAAACAGCCTTTGCTAATGACCTAGGTTCAATAGAGTACCACAGTAAGTCTCACCTTTAGGCTACTTTTCATGACTTCACCAACTGAAAAACCAAAACTTAGTAGCAAGATATTTCATGAGTTATAGTGACTTAAACATATCAGAAAGAGGTGAGATTTTGGATTCTTACATGCCCAACATATTATGCCATGGCATTCATTTAGTAAAACCAAATTGATTATTTTAAGGAAATTATTTTTCAAACGGAGGAAAGAGACAGTCTACAGAATGGAGAAAATAGTCAAATGAATTGCATAGACAGTTTTCAAATGAAGTACCAATGTCAATAAATGTATAAAAATGTTCCATATGCATTCTATCAAGAATATACATTGAGATTCTATCCCACCCCTGTCAGAACAGCTATCTTTAAGAAAACAAACAACAGGACTCACATGAATGTGGAAAGATTTATACACCATTCATCAGAACGTAAATTAGTGCAGCCACTACAAAAATTGCCATGAACATTGCTCAAATCTAAAAATAGAATTCTATTCTTCTCTACCTATCCTGGTTATCTAAATCAACATATTCAGAGAAACACGAACATTGCAGTTTTAGTTATCACACAATCCATAATAGTTAAAAAGTCAGCCTGGCTGTTCCCTGGTAAGTGAATGGATAAAAGAAATACAATACATGCACACTGGAATTTTATTCAGTCATAAAGAAGGAAATTACACCATTTTAGGAACATGCACACACACACAACACAACACAACACAACACACACACACACACACTATGTGAGGTACTTTTCTGTAACCAAATACCTGAAATAACAAACTTACAGGGTGAAAAGTTTTATTTTGCTACCAGTTAAAGATAGATCCTGTATCATCGTGGCAGAGAAAGCACTGGGCTGGGTAGTCAATGCTCCATCACATCCAGGAAACAGAAGGACATGGATGCCCATGCTCAGCTACCTTTCTTCTTAAACGTACTTCAAAACCCATGCCCAAGGAATTCTGAATCTTTCCTTTAGGGTGAGTCTTCCTATATCAATCAAATGAGCCAAAATAATGCCTCCCTGGTATGCAGGGGATTTGTCTACTAGGTAACTCATAGTTGGCTATCACTGCTATCAGAGACATAGACACAGAAGGGGACTAGTTTGGGAAAAAAACACTAACGGAAGGGAGATAGAGGAGAACAATGAAAAGTAAAAGGTGAGTGGATGTGAGCAAAATACATAATATGCATACATGAAAATATTAATAAAACCCATTATTTCTCACTAAATATGAAGTAATTTTTAAGTTATAAATAAAATAGATCTAAAAAGAAGCAGAAAGTGTTTTTACTGAGTTGACATGAAACCTGGAAAGGATAATCTAAGAACTAAAATAATTAATATTTTATTATTATCAAACAATTGTTTCAGGGAACAAAAATAAACTACAGATTCACCATCAATTGTAGCACTAATAAATAAACAAAGATAAAATGCTAATCAGCAGTCACTGAATTATTGAGACTAGAGCCCTTCTGCTACAATTTATGAGTCAAAAATCAAAATTGCATGAACTCATAAACACTAGATATTCACAAACATCATAGTCAAATTAAGGAGATTGTCCAACACAGTGAAGTCGGTTGAACACATCATAATAACAATTTAAAGAGGAACCTCCTACAAAAAAAATAATGAATCATACTCACCAGGATCTCATATAAACAGGATGATATTAGCCAGATGGAAAAATAAACTCAAGTCTAGGGGCTGAACCTTGGCACAGTGAGGACATGCCATACAGAGATTCTCCAACAATTGTTCAACTCTCTCTCTCTCTCTCTCTCTCTCTCTCTCTCTCTCTCTCTCTCTCTCTCTCTCTCTCTCTCTCTCTCTCTCTCTCTCCTTCTCTCTTTCTCTCTCTCTCTCTCACTCACCAGCGTGTGCTGTGTGTGTGTGTTTGTGTATGTGCACACGTACACACACACACACACACACACCTCCCTCATCAAAGTAATAATAATACCAACAACAGTGACAATAAACCCAACACCCTTCACAAAGTGAAGGCTCCAGGGATAGCTTACTCAGCAGAGTGCTTGCTATACAAGGGTATGGATCTGAACTCAATTCCTAGAACCCAAATAAAAAGTCAGATGTGGTGGTAGATGTTTGTAAGCCGAGTTCTGAGGAGGTGGAGACAGGTGAATTCCTGTGATTGCTGACCTAGCCTAATTGGAGAGCCCTGTGCACAAATGAGAGATCCTGTCTCATAAAACAAAGGAGACAGCACCTGAGGAGGAACCACATCTAAGGCTGTCCTCTGATCTCCACATACACATTTAGACACACATATACAACCCACCCACTTCCCCACACATGAACACACATACAAAAACACAAAAAACTATAAAGAAATCATTAAAAGCTATTGATTTTAAGAAAATAAATAGTGGGAATGCTGAAGTGGGAAAGAGCAAGGTATTACTAATCAATCCACAGCCTGTGTCTCTAGAAAATGACGGACACAGCATCCACCTCACAGGGTTGCCATGATTTAATATAGATTTGAATACCGGACAAATGGGAGCATTGTCTCTTTGTCCCAACCTGCAACAGACATTGCTGGTTTGTTTCAATAAACTGAGTGATAACTGCCAAACGGTGTCTATCATGTCACAGGTTTCCCCACCCCCAACAAAAAACCCACAGCCTATTAAAATGCAGAGTTACATGTCCTAGTTCCAACTAATACATCTACAACACAACCCTACACCCAAGGTTCAGTGATCATTTTGAATTAGTGGACAGAAAGATTTTAAGACTCAAAGGAACAGAGTTTGCTGTGCAATTGCGTCTTCAAGAAGGGTCCGAGGAGCTATAACCAGGAAGTCTCACCAACATGTTTACTTTCATGTCAATACACATGAAAATATGGAAGTGGAAAAGCTCATGAGGCTTCAACCCTAAACAAAGAACTACAGGTATCTACAGAATGCTGAGAACAAGATAAATGATCTCATTCATTGGTAATCCAATACCAAATGGTCAGTCCTGCAAACACATACATAGAAGTAGCATTATACAGATTGAGCAGGTTGTATTCATGTATTTAGATATACACATATATACATATATATATATGAAAAAGAAGAAATGATGTGATTAGATTATGGTCTCAAAAAACTAAAAAATAAAACAACAAAAATACAATGCTTTCCTATTTTTATCTTTGTTGGGCAATGGTGAACAGGACTTCAAAACTACTGTTCAAGGTGACATATATTGATTATCTGTCCCTAACTGCAACAAAATATCTGCGAATACAAGCTCCAGGGCTGCCAAGATGGCTCAGTGGACAGAGGCATTTGTCCCCAAGCCTAAAAACCTGAACGGTATACCACACTCACATGAAAGAGAGAACCAACTCCTACACGTTTTCCTCTG